>NC_043748.1:23191834-24391834 GCF_902148845.1 Salarias fasciatus | reverse complement strand
ATCAGTCCCTCTAAACTCCACCATCGGTCGTGAAACCTGAATCAACTAGAACAGCCTTAACTGCTGCGGTATCAGGTGATAGCTGGACATGTGTCCATATTGCAGTTTGAGCGATCTGTTTTGTTCGCAGTGGCTTTTTGCCGTCGCCCAGCAGGTGGCAGTGTTGTCAGGCTGCTACTCATGATGAGCGAAACGTCAGTCTGGGCCTTGTGCAGCTTGAGCAGGTGGAATCTGTTTTTAACGCTGTAAAATCGCTGCCTGTGTGAGAACGTATGTGGAGGAGCTCAGATTCATCTGCACTTCGAAGCAGTGAGGAGAACCGGGCCGACTGTGTTCATGTACCTGCATTCAGGGTGCGTTCACTGAAAAGCCACGAGGAACACCGTCAGCGAAGTGAGGAACAAAAGCCAACACCTGTCCTAGATGCTCTGTGGTCCGTTGGGAAAACGGTCCTGTAGACACGTGAAACCAAAGTCGAGTTCTTTGAAATCAATCCATTCATGAGGGCAGAGCTTCAGCAGAGCTTCAGCAGACGGTTGGAGTTACCAGAACAGCAGAACAGAATTACCCAGACTGAACAACCAGTCCAGCAGCAGCAGCAGCAGCAGCGAGGAGAGATCACGTTTTATTAGATAGATATTAACCTTTCAGTGTGCAGTGGTAGAACTGATGAAACGTCAGTGATGGAGAAATCCTTCCAGTCAGCCTGGGATCGACATCATGAAACAGATTTATTATTTTATAGCTTCTCAGGTTCCCAACGTATTCCCAACGCTGCGAGATCAGCTGCGTTCAGCTGGAAACAGGCCAAGAAAGACCAGCTTGCTTCAGGTCCTGTTTACACTCAAGCTATTGCAGCTGAAAATGTGAAATTTTTGTTGCGTTTTCGGGTTTTTTGACATGTGTGTCTGAGTACAGATCATCCCACAGGACTCTTTGTACATGAGGGACAACCACAAATGCTTGTGTGCTTCTGTTAATATTTCCTGTTGAGTTTATCTATTAACCAACTTAAAAAAAGCTGATATTGCCAGTTCCTTTTGGTGGTGTTAAAGTAGTGCTGGTTAAAGCACCTCCATCCTTCCATTCAAGAGTGAAACAACCAAACCAATCATTTGGTTTTCATGGCTGGACCTTTGACTTGTTTCAATTGTATGATTTAAATTCAAAAGCCAGTTTTCCATATTTGATTAAAAAAAAATTAAATAAAGATGCCCCTGAATAACAGTTTCCAACAACATTTTGTGTGAATTACTGTATTACATACTGTCCATGTTCACATGTGCAGTAATTGTTGACAATCCTGGTTCAGCAGCTTTTATTCCAGAACCTGATGTGAATTTGTTCCTCAACTTTTCGCCCACGATGAGCCTTCTTTGTTTTCTTCATCACGGGAAGAGTTTTTCTTTTCTCCAGTTCCTCGCTGGTTTCTCTCTCTAAACTCTTTCTGTTATTGTTTCCATCTTTCAGCTCTTTGTTTCCCTGTGGTTTCTTTGAATTGTGCCGTGTAGTTTTGTATATAGGTGGAGATTTTAGGGGCTTTCCTGTGGTACTGTAGCAGCTTTCTGTTGTCATACAGTGACATCTGGTGGTCCCAGGTGGTACGACTTCTCGCTGTTATGCAGTGTGGTGTCCTGCTACCTTCTAAAGTGTGTCTGAACAACGGATGATAGAATCTGGATTCTTTTCTTAGAGTTTTTTTTGTTCTTGGAAATTGGAATCTCAGATTTGGTCCCTTTATTCATCCATAGCCCTAACGACTTGCTTTTTCTTTCTTCCTGTCTGCAGCACTGAAAAGATCTTTTGACGCTGAAGATGCTGACGACACCCCGTCCTTCTCGCCTGCCTCCCCTGTGCCCACGCCCATCTCGCCCTCTTCCTGCCACTTCGGACGATCTCCTCCTTTTACCTTCAACAACAAGAGCCTGGGTTCTTCGGTCCATCCTCACCCCCACCTGGGTTCCAGGCCCAGCCCCGTGCTTAAATCCCGCGCTGTGGCCAGCAGCTTGTCCTTCAACCGAGGAACCGCCAACAAGCCGTCCGTCCACAACAACGGCGCCTCCGTGACCAGAGCGGCGTCCTTCCAGAGCAGGCTGAACCCCAGCGCCTTCTCCATGCTGTCGGGGCCCGGGAGCGACGACGACAGCCTCCACAGCTCCACGTCCAGCCTGGAGTACTCCGGGCTCGGCGGCTACACCCTGCCTCTGGGCAGGATGGGGTCGTACCACAGCCCTCAGCCCCAGCGCGAGTACCGCGGAGCTCCGGACGCCAGCGTGAAGAAGGCCTCCTGCCATGGGAGCGTTTTCAGCTCGGAGGCCGGCCAGAGGCAGGCGCTGCTGCAGGGGGTCCAGGAGCCACGGGGGGTGAACCACGGCTCCGTCTCCATTCACGACATCCACATTCCTGGCGGAGTCGATGCAGCCGGGACGCAGAAGGGTGCTGTGAAGTACCGCGATGCCAATGCCAACTGGAATGGCCATCTGAGTAACAGCAATGCTTTTGGGGAAGAGCGGTACGGCGGCTTCAGAAAACTCTCCCAGCAGCAAGACCCTCGAGCCCCGAAGCCCTCCCAGCCCAGAGCCAAAGAAACCCCCCGCCTCAACAAGTTCCCTCTGGATCTGGACAGTCTGGTCAACAGCATGTCCCCCTCTTCACCCACCAGCATCGAGGTGGTACCCATGAGCCCCTCCCACCCAGATCCAGCGTCCAGGAGCTCAGGGGGGGCCCAGCATCACTTTGACCCTCCGTCCAGTGCCGCCAGCCCGTCGGCCTCCCTCAGCAGCCTGGACAGCTCCTCTGACACAGCGCCTCACCCCTTTCACCACCCCTTCTCGAACTTCTCCCCGTGCTCCCCCTCTCAGAGCTCCAGCTCTGTCCCAGAGATGATTGCCTCCCATGTTCCTCTCTCCCCGGCGCAGACCTTCCAGCTGGACATCCTGCCGAGGCCCCAGGTGGTTCAGGTCGTCCCCACCCTGCCCAGTCCCTCCAGTTCGTCCAGCACGTCCAGCCTGAGAGCCGTCGGCTCTTTGGAAGACGGAGACGACGATGCCGGAGATTCCGTCGGCCTGATCTTACAGCGGATTGCCTCTTTCTCCTGGCCGGCCCCCACCGACGGTCCGGCCAGCGGCCTGACCCCGTCCCCCGGTGTCCAAAGCAGCAGGGAGTCCACAACCACGTTGGGAGTTCCCGCATGGAGACAGGAAAAGAAGGAACGGGAAGGTAAGATCATTTTAATGACGCTAAAACGAGACGACACTCCTGAAAAGAGACAAATTCTCCTGAAGAGTTTTACACACACTGCTTTAATCAGCTGAGACAGTTCCAGGGGGGGCGGGGGGGGGGGGGGGGGGGGGGGGGGGGGGGGTTACTCTTCCTCTGCTGTCTTTCTCTCTCTGTAAATGTGTTTGTGTGCTCTGAGCAAGTGATGACAGCAAACTTCCTCTGCTTCCATTGTCCTTGTGTGACTCTAGGAGGACATGTGAAGGTTAGTCAGAGGGAACCAGGCAGATACGAATGTCTGCACACACTCACTCTCACACACAATAACACACTAATCAATCACTTTTCAGCTTATTCAGTGCATTAGGTAACTGTCTCCTGCTGACCCATCCAGTGTCGTTGTGATGTAGATGATAAATTCCACCGCTTGGACAGGCCACAGTGGTTAAACCCTATATCCTGGGAAAGTGTGGGGAAATTTGAACAGTGTCAAAATGTACTCCTACTGTTGAAGTTAACGGTGTTTATGTGTGTAAACAGGGCCTGAGAGAGTGTTCATCAGAATTAGATAAAAAGGTTTGAGGTGCCTTTTAACACTTGTTAGAGATTTCTCCTGGTGGACATGCAGTGGGAGGGAACTCCTCTGGAAAAGCAAAATGCAGCTTGAACAATCTTTCTGTTTCATAACAGGAACTTTTTATTAAAGCAGCACCGGCTGGTCCGTGATGTGATTTTCAGTCTGCAGGGACTTTAAAACAGACGTCATGAGGTCTAGATGTGAAGATGTTCTCTGAGGATTGGGCGCTCTGCCGCGGCGTCCGGATGTTTACGCGGCGCTCTGCTGGAGTCGCAGGTTAAAAACACAGAGCGGAGCAGAAGACAAACAAACAGCAGCATCTGCTTTCACACACCTGTGGGGGCTTTCCAGCCGTCTCTCCTGGACTGGGTCCAGTTCCTCTCAGATAAAAAGAAGAAGAAGAAGAAGAAGACATGAAAGAGGCTTCCAATGATCCGGAAAATTCTATCTTAATTTGAGCTTTTTACGAGTCTGCTGTGCAGAGAGAGAAGAGCAGCACGTGTCTTTCATACCTGTTACTCAGTTTACTCCGGATCAGAACCGGCAGGTAGCTAAAGGTTGGTATTGTACTCGTCCGTCCATGAAGTGGTATCAGTCCATCTCCAGTCACCTGAAGTCATCTCCTACTAGCCAGTGTTCTGCTCCACTGGGTCTGGTTGTTCAGAGAGAAACGGACTGGTTCTGAATGTCTAACTGACCTGGTTTATCTCAACACTCAAAGAACAGCCTGGATGCATCTCTTCAAGCTGTTCTCCTGTTGCTTCATGTATCTCCGACAGGGTGGAGAAGTGGGTCGAGCTGTCAGTCAGTCAGTGGAACTCATCCTGTGGTAACCTTTCACACTCCCAGCTGCCGGGTCGGACACATTTCTTTCCCCTCACGACCCCGACCAGACCGACCTGGACCTTTTCTTCAGGAATGCAGATTCCTGAGTGCTGGAGTCCAGTCAGCTGCTGTCATGTGATTGGCTGATTAGATCTATGCTATGATGAGCAGTTTACAGACCGCTGTGTCCAGTTGTGTGTGTGTGTGTAGCAGTGAGATTGTCACTGTGTTGTTCCTTGTAAAAGGTCCAGCTGTGAGGCTGAACGCGCCGCAGCGTTCAGGAATGCAGAGTTTATACTAGTCGAGCCAATGAGAGATGAAAACATTAATATCAGAGACAAACGAGTCAACATAACGAAAACTTCTCTGGATGAGACGAGAAGAAGCTGCAGACGTTTTCTCTTTCATCAGATTGGCCCCAGCGGTGCACAGCTTCAAAATAAAAGCATGGTGGTTCTGTGCTTGAGACGATGGTTTTCCTTGGGGAACTCGGAGCGGCCTGGTTATCTGTGAAACCAAAGTTCAGCTCCTGCCACTCAGCAAACAGACCCCCCGCCCCCCATCTGTCTCCTCCGCCGTCCCTCCCTCCTTTGTCTGGCGTCTTCCTTCAGACCTTATCGCTTCTCTCCCAGCAGCCTCACGCCTTCCTAACTGGCTTGTGTGGAATTAATTTCCATAAAACAGGTGGAAACCCAATAAGATGGATTTAAAAAGAAGTGAACTAAACCTCGATTGAGAAACCTAACCCTGAGCTAAGCTAGCATGGAGGCTTCCTGCTGTCTTGACAGTCTGGCTGTACATACAGCTGTGTGAGTTTCATTTATGATCAATGAGAAAGAAAAAAACTGGCAGAAATAGGAGTGTGTTCAAAAGAAGAACAGGATGGGACCAAGAGCAGATCCCTGAGGAACTCCTCCACTGAGAGAGAGTTTTCCCGCAGTAACGCTGAAGCTCACCGCCTGGTTTTCGTGTCTCGTCTGACAGCTGCTGCTCTGCTCAGAACACGACGCTCCTGCAGTCACTTCTAAATTATAGGCTTGATGTGCTCTAATGGATGTTTACAGTCAAATTATTATTGCTCTCTATCCTGTTTTGTTTCCCATCTGAAGCATTAGAGGCAGAGAAGGGGCTCCGGGCCGCGGAGGAAGGAGGTCTGTTTGCTGGGATCAAGTTCTCATTAAAGTTTTCTAAAGAAAGAAAGAATGTTGTTTGGTGTCGTCCTGATCTGTAGCTGCAGGAACCCGGCAGGGACGCCTCCGGAGCTCAGAGGACAGCCGTCAGCGGATTCAAACCACTTGCTTTCGTGGAATGTTCAGTTAAATGTGTGAAGTTAATGAAAAATAGCGTTAAAAAACTTGGAATTAGGCAGATTCAAAATGCAAAACAGAAGATTTTATTGGACTTTATTGCAGGAACTTTAGTTTCAGTTGCAGCTGATGCGTTCAAGCGCTCTGAAGTTTGTGGGAAAATAATCCGTGGTGGTCGACGAGGCGAGTCATTCTGCTGCTGGAGGTGACCTTTGATCCCATGTCCTGCTCAGAGACCTTAAAGGCTGCTCTATGATCCTTCTCCAACATGTCTCCAGTACCAGCGGCAGAGCAGCAGCCTGCAGCAGCATGATTGTTCCGCCGCCGTGCTTCAAACAGAGCGGCATTTTCCCACAGTGCTCTGCTGCGGTTTCATGTGTCTCCAGAACCTGATCTCCGGCGGACTGAGGAACCTTTCTGGCGTTCTTTCAGTGCCGCCGCTCTGCTTGGCTTCGGCCCAACGCCTGAAATCTGAGCGCACCAAGCTGAAACAGGGACTTTTCCGGCGGTTCCACCGGAGTGGACAGGAAGCTCACACCTGCTGTTTACGCGGCGATGATTCCCTGAAAGTGGGAGAGACCGGCGTTCAGATGACGCAGCAGCGCCGGTCATTTCGCAGCAGATGTCGAAACGGAAAGCCGGGTGGAAACGGCGCTAACCGATGTTTAAGCCGACGCCCAAAACACGGCGACAGGTTCGTTCCTCCAGCCGTCACCGTGCAATCAGCGCCGAACACACTCAAAACAGTCATCACGGGAAAACCACAGCCGCACTGAACAAGTCTCTCTCATGTCCCTGCTGTGTTCTAAAGCAGGTATCCGTTTCAGAGTGAAAGTTCAGACGCAGGGAGGGACGAGGAGAAACCAGATCGGGTCTTTCCGTCCTGTTCTCTGATCTCCTGCACGTTTCTCCTCGTCTGCTCCGGTTCCTGCTTCCTGATCCGTCTTCTCGCTGTTCCTCTCTCTCCAAACACTGCGTGTGATGCTCGGCGCTGTCGGGCTCGCCTCAAAGGTCGGGGGAGTCCGGCGTTTCCGAGCACGCTCAAAAACAAAGGAAACGGTGAAAATGAGGCCGTGTTGTGAGGGGAGCCTCCTCTCGGCCTCAGCCTCAGCCCGCCGGCCTTTCCTTCCCATCAGGCCTGCTTCCTGCCCGCTCGTTTGGTTCAAGGCCCCCGAAATGTGTTTCCTGCACCAGATAAGATTAGCTGTTGAGGTTTGCTGCACAAACAACCAGAGACTGTCTCTCACACCCAGAGCGCGGACGGTCAGGGAAGACGACACATGAAAGGACGACAGGACCGGAGACAGCAGACACGCCAGGGTCCTGAAGCCTCCTGGTCCCACGCCGACGCAGTCCCATCAGCCCCGGGTCAGTCCGCCTGGAAAATAGAAGAAGGCCCCGCTGAAAACACAAAACGTCTGTTTTGGGGGATCTGTTTACTTGAGTTCAGTTGAAGTCGGTTTCACACTCGATTGCAAGGTGTAAATAAAGGTCATCGGCAGTCATGTCTTCCAATGGGAAGCCAACTTCAAGAAAATTTGCTCTTGTGTCTGTACATATTTTTTAGCATTTCCAAGTTAAATAATCACAAAATCAGACCCACACTTTGTGTGTGTGTGTGTGTGTGTGTGTGTGTGTGTGTGTGTGTGTGTGGAAGTGAGCTATCACAGCAGTGTACTTAACTTCACATCAACAGGAAACTATAAACTTCAAGTAGCACTCAGGGCGAAAGCTTCAGAGTCTGACTCATCTTTAATAAACCCCTCCGCCTGGGGAGCCAGCGTGTCCGAGTGTGTGTGTGTGTGTGTGTGTGTGTGTGTGTGCGTGTGTGTGTGTGTGTGTGTGTGTGTGTGTGTGTGTGTGTGTGTGCGTGTGATCTGAAAGACGAAGCGGCTCCGCTCTGACATCCACAGCTGGAAAACGTTGGCGGCACGTGGAGGGAACAGGCCTGCGTCCGCTACGGCGTGAGCGAGTGTTGTGATGGAGTGTGTGAGGACACGGAGACGGCGGGCGCCAGGAGGGATCGGGGAGGGGCAGGAGGAGCGACGGGGGGCTGTTTACACCACGACGTTTTGGGGTTCTGCTCACACAACAACAACGTCTCTGCTGAACCCTGACTGTCCCGGTCTGAAGTCTACTCCTCAGATCTGTTAAAGAGCCGCTGACAGCTAAAAACTGAATGTGTGCTCTGTAGCAGCGCCACCTGGAGGTCAAAAGAGTGACAGCAAGAACAGATTTCCGCCGCATCATCCTCTTCCAAGCTTTCTGATTTGTAGGTTTTTCTGATTCTTGACTCATAAATTAAGGATCAAAGTCTCGTCTGCGGGTGAACTCACTGCCACAGCGGCCCTCCTCTCCTCTCTGGGCCTAAATTTAGCTCCGTTTGTTTTCTGTCAACACTAAAGTTCAGTTCGTCACAGGACAGAAGAGTCTGGTGGACGAGGGGAGCCGGGAGGAGGGCCGGCCGCCTGCGGCTTTGTCTTCATGTTGATACACGCTGCGAGGCACACACTCCACATTCCTGCTCCAAGCACTGTGTGTGTGTGTGTGTGTGTGTGTGTGTGTGAGAGAGAGAGAGAGAGTTTTACATCTAATTAGAGGGCAGCGGTTCATTTTAGTATTACTGAACTCTATTTATAACTTGAGATGCTGTTTCAAAGTGCTGTTCTTAATTGTATGAACCTTTTATTATTGTTATTATTATTTTGCTGCAGTTGTTTTTCGTGTATTTGGAACTTTATAAACTGAGCTTCAGAGTTTTGTTTGCTTTAAATCTCAGTCACATCATTACCAGTTTGAAACACTGATTAAAACTGAAATGATTTGTCATCCTGCTGGCCCACAATGCACTGGCTTCATGAAAGCTGGACTTTTTCATCCTTACATGAAAACAAAGGAAGCCGCCCGGACTCGCTGTCTAAAGGTTATTCTGCTGTCTGAACGTGAGCTGGGGACATTCTGTCATTAGTGTTTCAGTGTGGTGGCGGCGTGGCGGCGGACTGGAGCAGGAATCAGAGGAAATCACCTGAAGCGAGGGTTTTAAAGAGAGGGTCCTGGATGTGGCCCGTGTGGCGGCGGCGAGCTGTTCTCCGACCAGCCAGCAGGGGGCAGTGGAGGCGTTTGACTCGGTGGAGGAGGCAGACTGAATATAGTCCCTCAGTGCTCAGCAGGTTGAGGAGAGGGGGTGTGTGGTCGGCCTGAGAACCCGAGCAGTCTGGGAAACGGATCACGGGGAGCTGCTGGTCTGGAGCCCGGAGCACCGGGACGCCCGGCCGGACCGTGGAGCCCAGAATGACGACAGACTGGCTTATTTATCAACCCTGAGCGGTGCTCACGGTTTTGGTCCTTCAGGCTGAGGATGGAGTCTGCTACAGTAACATCAGCTCCCGTCAACGTCTCGGCTGTCGGCTACATTTTATCCTCTTCCTGTGAGGCTGCAGAGAGATACTGTCTCAACCTGCAGGGTTTCAAGGCCACCACGCCGTTTATCCTTTCTCAGGGGTTTCTGGGTATTTGGTTGAAGTCTTCGCAGCTTGGTTGAAAGTCCTCGTTGAGTTCTTGATACGACTTGAGCCTACATTTTACTTTAAGTAACGGAAACTCCCAAAACCTCATGTGTATCAGCTTACGATCAATTTGATTTTTCATTCATATTCGCTTCCATACTTTCCAGGCAATTTTGTTTATTTACCCATTTTTAAAGCATCTTTTTTGTTTCATGAAGCCATTTTCAGGATTTTAGCTGTTTTTCACATTATAGTTGAAAGTAATCAAGAAGTCTGATGAGTTTAAAACCTTTTTTCCTCCTTGTGAAGGTGACTGTGGTATGTCAATAAATAGAGGGAAGATAAAATGTCGATTGTGGCATAATGGCCACATGTGGCTGCGGAGCCGCGGGTTGAGCACCGCTGCTGTGGCTGGCTTTAATTGGATCTCTTCCCTCGTAGCTCCGGGCTGGAGTGAAGCAACACGAGGCTGCATGTGTCACCTGACAGCCGCAGAAGATCTAACCAGGAAACCATTTCCTCCACACACACACACACACACACAGCAGGAAATGCATCACCCTGTGACACACACACACACAGTTCCACGCCCCTGCACACACTGCCTGGACCTCCGGACTGAGGCAGCAGACGGCCGGCCTCGGCAGCAGGTGAGGAGCAGCGCCGCCGCTTCCTGCTGCTCTGCGGCGTTTCTGGAAGATTCCCTGGTGGGAGCCGGTCTGCGGGCCTGTGAGCTTCACTCTGTTTGTTCTTCAGACGTCGTTGATTCACAGAGGAAGGAGGCAGATGTGCCAGGAAGGAGATTTAACCTGTTCAGTGTGTCGTGAATTAACTGAGAGTTAAAGGGATTTATGCGAAATTCAAGCGATGCTGCTTTTGTGCGTTAGGGGGCAGAAGTGAGTCCCGACTGTTTTCACTGTGTGTTTATTATCTAATATTTGTTGATTGGTCACACGAGACGCTACATTCATTAGAAATTGGATGCTGGGGCTTTTTTATGATTCAACTGATTTGTTGAATTTAGAAATGGCAGCACGTTACTTCCTGTGTGTCCGGGCGCTGGTGTCAGCGTCGGCATTTTTTAGCATGTGGCATCGTCCCGATGAGTAAAACTGGTCCACATTTACTTCTGTAAAGAGTACGGAAATGTGAAATTGCAAAGTTACAACTGATACGTTTCCACTGCCTGCAGTGTCTGGTATCATTAATCTGATCAGTGAGAATGTCGTCAGGTCGAGTTTTGATTTTTCTGATTCAGCGTATTTCACAGATTTGAGTTATAAATGGATTTAAGTTAGAAAACTTGTCAAGGTGTTTTCATTTGAGACTTAAGATTAAAACCTTCTTATCAATTCAAAATGACGGTGAGAACATCAAACAAATGAGGCTGTATGAAGTAAAACCTGCAAAATCTTTCAGTATTAGGAGAAAATATATGACGATGGAAATCCTGACCAGTGTTGTTTCTCTTGGCCTGAACTTCCATCAGGTGTGTTTGTGTTGGTGACCTGCCGTCACCAGGGGAGTTAGGACTGTCAGACCTTTATATTCTTTCAGGTGAATGAATTGGGACTTTTCATGTATAAATTTCTGTCATATGAAATGTGGGTAACACTTTACTTGAAGCCCCCCTGTAGAACACATTATAAGTACATTATAGCGCTGTGTAACTATAGTTATAAACACTTATAAATGATCACAGTGCTTTATAACATCAGGCCCTAACCCTAACCCTATGCTGTACAGAGGGATGCGTTATACCGGGAGCTTCAAGTGAAGTGTTCCTGAAATCTGCAGTGAACGATCTTCAGTTTTGGTGAAGACGCAGCCGGAGACTCAGAGAATCAGATCTTCTTCTTCTGACGGCGTTACAGATTACCATCAGTCAAAACTCAGCAGACGACAAACACGACTCTCAGTCGAGATCCGGTGGTTTCCCAGCATGCAGTGCAGGAGGAGGTGTGGTTAGTACTGCAGTGGTTGGCACTGCTGGCTGTTTTGGTTGCAGCTTCACTGGTACCTGCAGGTTCCAGGTTAACGGCGCCGTGGCGTCTGACGTCGACTCACGCTGCAGATCTGTTCAGAAGGTTTGGTCAGTGCCGGGTTCCGCCTTCGGCTCACGGATCAGACGCTGGAGCAGGGAGAAGGTTTCAGATTGGACCCCCTTCAGTCTGCAGCTGGAGGAGCCATGGACCGAGACACCGAACCCCAGCAGCGCTCAGGGCAAAGATGGCCCCTCCAGTGTCCTGGAGCAAGACTGTCCTCGATGGATGGATGACACAGCCCCTGGTTGGTGTAGCATGACCTTTGACCCCCATCAGACTCCAAGGAGGAGACTTTCAGCCGAATGAGGAGGAGAACAATGATCTCCAGCAGGTGTGTTTGCTCATGAACACCTCGACATCTGAGCCAGCGGAGACAGGAAGTGGCGACAGGAAGTGGACCTGGCAGCGCCGGGATTGGTTAATCTGCTGGCGGTTCCTGTTCCGGTGCCGGGGAACTGGAGGAAGTGCAGGCTGCCTGAGGTGCTCAGATCAGATTAGATTACGGTGGCTGTGCGTCCCGGCGGCCGGGCGGCTCTGAGGCAGATCAGATCCATGTGATCCACTGAGGCTGGAGTCCTGAGCGCTGACGGCTCAGTCCCTGCGGGATAAATGACCCTGACAGGGCCGGAGGGCGGAGTCCTGCTCCTCGCAGGGATTAGTGGAAGCTCCTTGGGCCATTTGCATGTGAATGGACCTGAAGGCTCCCTCCCTCCCCCCCTGCCTCCCTCGCCCGCTCTCTCTCAGCCTGCAGCCGGAGCGGGACGCGAAGCGAGGGGGCATCGCCGCTGCTCCGAGCGCCTTGCAGCAGGACGTGGCCGGCGCGCTCCCCGGACGCCTCGCCGCAGACCGCCGGCCCTGTGAATGAGAGAAGGTAGGACGGCGTTCCGCTGCGTCCTCGCGGCGAGCGCCGGGCTCCGTGCGCCGGCCACGCTGGCCCCCGAACAATGAGAGCCCCTGGGACGGGTCCAGGATGGGGGTGGGGGCTTTTGTTCGGCCTCGGCTGCTTTCTTACCAACTGTTGAATCAGACAGGTTCTCCGAGTTGCTGGGAGAGCTGGGAGTTCTCTGCCTGCCAGCGTTCTCCCTCTCCAGTCTGTTTGCTGATGCCTCACGTCCAGGAAGGTTCTATTTTCCAGAGTGTGCAGAGTTCCCACATGGCCGAGCGACGCTCTGCTCTGCTAAAGTCGTTCAGGACAAACTGATTCTCACTCCATTCGTGGGAAGATTCAGGTTTCTTCACGACGGTTTAGCCTTTACACTAAATCTTTCAAGATGTTCACCGTCAGTTGACTAATTGAAAAAAGAATCAATTGAGGATCTGAATGATTTATTCCTGGTGGCCACAGGTCAGAGGTCAAATATACAAAATCCAACAAAGTCAACAGGAAATGAAAACCATCCTGGTGGAAAATGTCAGCAAGAGAAAGAGCACGGTCAGTTTTCTGAACAGATCTGAAAGCATAAAGATGCTAAAGTGCGTCGTTTTGCAGGTCTTATTGCGTTTGCAGTTCTTCTGAATACCACTGCAAATTCAATACTTTGTGTCGATGTCAAATATGAGACCCGTGGGCTTAAAGTGGCCCAACGGAGAATCTAGTCCGGTCTGGAGATTGAATGGAAGCACCTGCCGGTTCCGGCTGAAGGGCTGTGGGAGGAGTAGCGGAGTTGGCACCACTCTGAGACCTGAGTGGACGATCTGTGGCTCGGTGAGCTGCATGATGAGGCTTCAGCAGTCTGAGAAAGATTACCCGCTGAGTGTGTCTCAGCTTTATTGAAAATCTTGCATCAACCTCTCAGTCTGTGCATGTCTGAATGTTTCAAAGTGGAGCGCAGGAGTTCAGTGTTTGGTCAATACTGAGAGCCTGAGACAGTGAAGAAACATTTACATGGCAGTGATTTCAGTTCACTTCAGTTCAGCTTTATTTACGTACAACACCGTCATTTCCAGGCACTTTTACTGGGAAAAACCCAACAATGTAATGTGAAAATGTTTGCTAGTATTCAGGGTGTTGTGACAACAGAACTCTGAGTCGCTGAAAACACAACTTTTTGAAAATGCTGGAGCTCCGTCTCCATGTGGAAGTGCTGCTAATGCACATGGAGGAAACAGTAGTTCTGCTCAGTGATAATACGATCGACAAGGTTTCTATCCAGATTCTCCTGGTCCTGGTCCTGGTCCTGGTCCCAGTACCCCATGAAAACTACATTGTTTTCATTGTTTCTGCTGTTTTCGTGTGAATGGAAATGGTTTTCAGAACAGAAACAGTGTTCTCCCTGGTAACTGCTTCCATCGGCCCTCAGGGAAAGTCGCTGTTTATTCCCCGGTAAGACACTGGCGGAGAGTCCAGCTGTGTTCCTGATGTGCTGAGAGCTGATCGCCGGGCTCTGGAGCTCGTCTGGCCTCAGACAGCCACACATGCAGGCGGAGCGTCTCGGTCGTGCTTCACGGTTCTGCCCGGTAACAGCAGGTCCATGATGGATGCCTCCCTGCAGCTCTGTGCACTGCTGCTGTCAGGCCAACATTCTCACTGCTGCTGCACTTTCTACCCCAGGAGTTTGGGCTTTTAGCTGTTTTTTTCTTAAACCCTTTGAGTTTTCTGCTGATTGAAAGAAAACCATGACTTCCATTCTGTCCACTAACAGAAGTCTCTGTATGATGTCTGGTTAACAGGAGCGTTTTTGACTCTGTCGCTCAGGAGTTTTCTGTCAGATTGAGGTTTGTGCTTTGAGCGAACTCCTCAGAACATTCGTCTTGTCGACCAGAAGGTCTTTCAGCGGCTGTTTCAGGACAGATGTGGCTCCCTCGGGGATTTCTGAGACGTTGACTGCATGATGCTGCCTCCGCCATGCTTCATTTAAAGCCACAGTGAGCCTTGATGATGTTGATCAGATGGAGGGCTGATGGCTTTACGCTTTTATTTTTCAGTTTCATCAGATGATAAACCTTGTTGACTCTTTATTCTTATTAAATCTTGAACTGCGACTTCTTCATTTGACACTCTGCCCAGAGCGTTAGACTATCGGAGACAGTGTCCTCTGTGAGGGACTGAAGGTCTGAAGCTCTTCTGAGTTTTCAGAGGAGTCTTCATGTTGGTCACTGGACTCATCTCCTTCTTGTTGAATCTCTAAACAGAAAATATTTCCTCTACTTTTTTTTGATAAACTACAGAAGCCGGTGTTCGCTGACTTTCCATTCCCTCACGTCTACTAGTTGGTTTACTGTGGCTCAGTTTGTTGCTCAGTGTGTTGTTTTCCAAAAAGTTGGCAATTTGATTCCCATCCCAGCATTCCCTTGTGTCCTTGAGCCAGATATCAAAGCCTTAACCTTTGGCCAGTGGAGTGTCAGTAGCTTCCATTGGGTTCAGACTGAGTGAATGTGACTGAACACCTTCCTCCGTGCATGAACCAGGGTTTGAATCCCTCTGAGCATCTTTCTATCCAATAACTCCAACCGGAACTGCAGGAAGTCTCCTCTGAGTCTGGTTCTGCAGGTTTTTTCTGTTTAAAGGGAGTTTTTTTTCTTTCCAGTCTCTCCTCTACTCGCTGATGTAGAATCGTTGGTTTTTCCTGTAGAGGTTCTTTGAGATTACCGTCTTGTTCTCGGTGCTTCAGAAATAATGAACTGAAGTTGAATGAATCTTTCTGTCTGCATTATTATATTTCATATTCATTGTTTCCATGATATCCACGGGCACAGTAAACTCATCACAAACGAGTGATTCATGGAAAGAGTGAAGGTTGGACTAGCGGTCCTGGATTCACGTTCTTCATCGCTGAATGAAATGTCCCGGGTGAAGACGTCTCCGGTCAGCCTGTCCTCGTGCGTCCTGACTCACCAGGATTACTTCTGTGCCAGTAGTTGTACAAGTTGGATATTTTTAGCTGATTAAATTATGAGGACTTGCAGCGTCGGTGCGGCAGGCCGGTCCGTTGCTCCCTCCTGTTCCCGCCGCCGTCGCCCAGACGCTCAAATCAAACACGCCTGGCGTCATTGTATCGGAGAGCGCTTGTAGCACACACGGCCTGGAAGCCAATCCTCTTAGAACACACGGCAGACTAAACACATGCGCTCGCGCCGCCGGGAGGGGATAAACTCACCCGCCTCAGGTCTGCAGAGAGACGAGTGTCTGCACAGCTCGCCGCTCGCCGGTGGACTTTGAAAGTTCATTGATGTGAAGCATCAGAACCGTTGGAGTTTAAAGTGAAGCCAGTGGAACAGCAGCGAGCCAGACGTTTAGTTTTGTGAAAACGGACATTTTTCATCATGTGAATAGAAAAAAGAAAGACTTAAAGTTTGAATTTAAAGGTTCTCGTAGGATTATTTTGCCGGTCCTGTGCTCTCAGACATGAGGAGCAGACCGGGAGCAGAACGCCGTCTGGCCGTCTGCCAGTTTGAGTCTGAACGCCGCCATCATAACTCAGCGGAGAAGCTCCTGCCTGACGCTCCGTTCAGCCTCAGCTTCATCACTGAGTCACGTCCTGGAAACTGTTCCCGTTCCTCAGAATCCGCCGGAGAGTCGGAGACAGACCGGTCGGCCCCGATGGAGGAGAGCGGCGAGAAGGAGAGGAGGATCATGGCGGACGAGCCGCAGGACGAGGTGAAGGGCGAAGAACACCAGGAAGAGAAGCACACCATGGAGGAGGAGGGGAAGGGGAAGGAGAAGGGCACTGACGAAGGAGAGATCCAGAAGGAGTTCCAGCTGGAGGCGGAGCTGAAGGTGGAGGTCGTCCCGGCGGCGCCCGGCCTGCAGGGCCTGCAGGGCGGCCTGGTCCGGGGCGCCGACCTGTTCGGCTACGTGGGCATCGAGGCCGTTCTGGACCAGATGAGGCGCAAGACCATGAAGGCCGGGTTCGAGTTCAACATCATGGTGGTCGGTGAGTCTCCACAACACACACACACACACACACACACACACACACACACACACACACACACACACACACACACACACACACACACACACACACACACACACACACACACACACACCAACAGAGGGTGATTTAATCTAATTTTTCTTTGTGTTTTGGGATCAGTTTACAGCACTAACGGCTCAGCGCCTCTGAAAACAACTTTTTCAAAATATCTCCCAGCTCTCATCATGTACTCGGCTAGTTCTCTATCCATTAAAGCTGGGGTTGGCGATCTGAATGAGATACATTTTTTTAAATACTGGTTAAAATGATCTTTATGAACCGATGGGAAGCAATTCATAGCGTGTTCTTACAGTAGAGCGGAAAATATCCGCTATCTACAGCAGCAGTAAACCGGGAAAAACAGCAACCAATCGTCTTGACGGGACACCTTTTTTTAAACCAATCAAATCCCTTCGCCGTTCGACCTGCCCCCTGCGCGTACATGTCAATGGCGTGCACTGACCCTGGTTCAGTGCGTGCGTTGCCAAGCTGAGAAGGACGGAGCGTCGTTGCTGAATGGCGGAGAAGAATGTTTGGGGGTTTACTTACCGTTGAGTGCGCCATAACTTGGCGTAGTGCAAATAAAGAAAAACGAAGAAACGAAGCGCTGAGGACAGGTTAGTGCTGTAACAGCGGGGGGAGCTGGGCGGAGCTGGGCGGAGCTGGGCGGAGCCTTGGGGAGATGCTATATTCGAATACATGCTAGTTTTCGCCAACCGTAGCTTTAATCTTTAGACTGATTTTTCAATCATTAAACCAATCTAAACAACTTTTATCATGCTTAGTACATAGGATATAGCATCACTGGCGTGAGAGCCCCGGAAGTCTTTGGCATGTAGCATGTAGCATGTAGCATGTAGCATGTAGCATGTAGCATGGCTAGTAACACAGCTGCACCTGCACCAGACGGGACACAGATAGGTAAAAAACATGAGAGTGAAGAAGGCATACCTGGAATGGAAGAATCACAATAATCAGAAGATTAAACATGTTTTACAGAAGAAACTGAATGTTTTAGAAAATTAGAACACAGCCGTGAAAAGTTATTGTTGTTTATTTCATTCAGTTACAGAAGATGTTACACAGGTTTGTATGGAAATGAAGGCCAACAAGTGCTTTTAACAACCACTCTCAAGCCCAAAGTGTGTGTGAGTGAATGAGTGTGTGAGAGTGTGTGTGTGTGTGTGTGTGAGCCAACATCTTTTCTTTCCCTGATTCAAACTGGGCTCCCCTGCTGAGCTGCAGCCAATCACAGAGCTCCACATTAGGTTAGTCGTCCTCTGAGCCAATGGGCCGAGCTCTCCGCTGTGGCCAGCCGGCGGCTCGGCCAATGGGGAGGCAGGTAGCGTCTCCTCCGGGTCCCCAGGATGGATGGCAGGTTCTGCTCACAGCTCTTTGTGCTGGAGGCCAGACTCAGCAGGTCTCTCTCTCTCTCTCTCTCTCTCTCTCTCTCTCTCTCTCATCCCACATCTTGATTTTCCGACTGAAAGAGGAAGCACCAGCCTTCATAGAGGAAGTGGTTGTGAAAGTGTGTGTTCTCTCCTGTGACACACACACTTCCCCTCAAGTTTAACTGAAAACACAGACATGGATGTCACTGTCACTCTGCCGTTGTTTACGTCTCATTTTGCACTTTCAGGTGAAAATTTTACATTTTCGTTGATTTTCGAGGTCTGTTCACATGATAGTTGTGCTCGGAGGCACCGGAAACGCAACTTTTTAAAAATTTCTCTGAAAACGGGAAAAAAAAGCAACTTTCCTTAAATGGCGCTACTGCACATGCTCAGTAGGGGGCACCTGATAGCCCAAAGCAGGGAACGTTTCGAGGTTCCGAGTTTGCCTTAATTAAACCATTAAATGTTTGAAATATTGAATCTGATGGAACACGAAATGCTCTGAACATAAAATGCTGAATGTCCCATGATGCATTGCTTCCAACAGAAACAACAAAATAATGCTAGAAAAATAATAAATTTCAATTTTCAGCTTAAAAAAACTTTCATTTCTGAACTATTGTAACAGCAAATGCACTGAAATAAATTCCAAGGAAAGAAAACAAATCAAGGAAAATCTCTTTTTTCCCCTATTAATGGTTCCTCATGGAACCCACAGCCTTTGACGAGGTCTGATTGGGCTGGTGTCTGCCTGAAGGGTTACCTGGGTTCTACCTGGCAACTTCCAGGGGAAAAGCCTCAAAACCTTGTTCCCTTTTAAAAGTTTTTGATGTTTCGATAAAGCTTCTTGGTTCCAAACAACAACCTGAACTTTTACTTGATGCTTATTGTTCATATCGATCCATCGGTTCTGATTTCCCCCCGATGACGGACTTCATTCCTCTTAACCAACATCAACTCACCTCTTTCTCTCTCTGATCGATGTTTTTACCCCAGTGATTAGTTCAACCAGTTTTTTTTTAATAGTTAAAGGAATACTCCACCCAAAAAACGATTTGGCCTCATTTTCTACTCACCCTCATGCTGAGAAACACTCTGGAGCACTTTTTTGACGATTCAAATGCAGTTGGAGATGTTTGGGGATTTTCGTGGTCAACAAACAGGGACCGACAGAGCCCGACAGGAAAAATGGTCCATAAAATCCACAAAACGTTCCCATTTTCCTTCATACTGCTCGTCCGCTGTAATCCAAGTGTCCTGAGCGCGTAACGTCCATAATTAATTCTTAACGAGGTCATTTAGTACATTTTTAGCGCCCAAACAGGGCGCTGTCATACAGCTCCATTGCATGTCTGCGCGCGCACCCTGAACTACGGAAGCCGCGGCAGACCAAGCAACACGCTTGTGCCCTTTCAGCAGGACACCGAATTCAAAGCTTTAAAACAGTAGCCAATCACTTTTGTGATTGTCCACAGCTCGGTCACTCACAGCAGAATATAAACAGCGGAACTTCTTCTTCTACGCTTGCAATTAAGAAAAGTAGTCGCTGAAAGCGCGCAAGCGTCTGGCTTGGTCTGCCGCGGCTTCCGTAGTTCAGGGTGCGCGCGCAGACATGCAATGGAGCTGTATGAAAGTGCCCTGTTTGGGCTCTTAAAATGTACTAAATGACCTCGTTAAGAATTAATTATGGACGTTACGCGCTCAGTACACTTGGATTACAGCGGACGAGCAGTATGAAGGAAAATGGGAACGTTTTGTGGATTTTATGGACCATTTTTTCTGTCGGGCTCTGTCGGTCCCTGTTTGTTGACAACGAAAATCCCCAAACATCTCCAACTGCATTTGAAACGTCAAAAAAGTGCTCCAGAGTGTTTCTCAGCATGAGGGTGAGTAGAAAATGAGGCCAAATCGTTTTTTGGGTGGAGTATTCCTTTAAAAGTGAAATTAAGGGATGATACACAGCGGTTCATCATCGGCGTATAGGATTGTTCGGCCATTGAAAGCATTGAACTGTGTGTGTGTGTGTGTGTGTGTGTGTGTGTGTGTGTGTGTGTGTGTGTGTGTGTGTGTGTCCAGGTCAGAGCGGTCTGGGGAAATCCACACTGGTCAACACTCTGTTCAAGTCCAAGATCAGCCGCAAGTCCTGCTCAGCGAACTACGAAGAGAAGATCCCCAAAACAGTCAAACTGCACTCAGTCAGCCACGGTGAGGGAACACACACACACACACACACACACACACACACACACACACACACACACACACACACACACACACACACACACACACGCACACATGCATGCACGCACACACGCACACACGCACACACACATGCTTTCTGAAGACTGAAGATGTGAGGAGGTCATCAGCAGGAAACCCACTTTGAACTCAGAGCAGGAAAAATCCTTTTCTATAATTAGTATTACTGTAAAGAAAGTGTTGATTTTGGACGAACATTTCTTCAAAGCTTTCTGAACACACTCTCCTGGTGCGACTTTCTGCCTCTGCATGGCTGAAGACATCTGCTCCTCCTCCCAGTCTGGCTTTACGGCCCCTCCAGGGGAGGAATTCACAGCGGGTTCTACTTTCTTTGGAGAAACATTTAAGTTAATGTCTTGCCCTTCCCGGATTTGTCCAGCGGACCGTTTGTTTGAAACTAATACATGTTTTGCTGGCTGAGCATGGTGGTGGCTGCATCATGCTGCAGGGCTTAGAGGGAGTGTGAGGGTCTTTTTGGTTCCACTGTAGGATTAAAACCAGTAGCTGTGACTCTCACTTCATGCTCTCATATCACATTTCCGCTCACCAGTCATCTCACGAACAGGAACCCAAACTGGAACCGTTCTGGTCCGGTTCTCACTTTATCCTCTGATCGAGACGTTCTTGTTGACTGGAAACGGTTCTAATGACGGAGAAGGAGAACTTCATCGGTATGGTCAGAAACCCCTCCTGCAGCCTCCACATCCCAGCAGGAAGAGAGAGAGAGAGAACGCAGCATCGACAAGTTTAAACGCATCACCGAGTTCCTCATATTAACCCCTTCATGCCTGATTTTTATTTTTCTATCTGATGCTGCAGGATGTAAATTCAGTGTTTAATTCAGATACTTTACACCCCAGGATGTGGTGATAAGTCCATAATCTAATGTCCAAAACCACTCTGACCTGAGCCTGTACGACAGGAGGAGAACATATAAAGATCCAGTTGTGTAGATGATGCTCTTGAAAATAGAATGGCTGCTTCTCTTCTTCAAAAGAGTTAATCGAGAGTTTTTGTGGCTCCGTTCTGAATCATCGCCCTGTTGTTCACATTATTTCAGGCGTTTTGAATTTGCAGGGCTTGATTCGACCGAGGGAAACTTGATTTATCGCCGTGTTTTGCAACACGGATGTTGACTGCATGGCCGTGAATGTTGTGCAACAGTCGCTGAGGGAAATGAAGCTTCGGCCATCCAGCCGGCCTGAAGCCAGAAGCTGGTGTTCCTCTGAACGCTCTGCTGGTGGGCTCTGGAGGCGTCGAGCTCTCGGCCCTGCAGGATGTGAGGTTTGCCCCCCCACACTGAGGGGCTGGCTCGGACTGGACCAGAGGGCACTTCCTGTCACTGAGGCAACAGGTTGCTGCTGTGGCTGAAACTGAAACACGCCCGGTGAACCGTGGGTCACTTCCTGTTCTTCTTCTGCTTCATGCAGAGAAATCAGACTGATCTGAACGTCAGGATGTCTGAACACCGTATCTCTGCATTTCCCTGGAGTGTTTGACTGACAGCGATAACCTCTTTCAGCAGTATTTCCCAGAGCAGGAAGTGAAACCCGCCGCTGTGCCGCCGCTCTCTTATTACAGGTACTGCGAGTCCTGATGGTCGGGCTCCAGGTGTTTGCCTGGTGCTTCCGATCAGAGCAGATTCCTGGCTGCTGACTCAACGGCGGCTCACACACTCAAATCACAGTGTTCGGTTCACGGCTTTTCCTGCGCCGACTCAGTGACAGTGAAGGCAGCACGCCGTCGTCGCACAAGCCTCAGACTCACCAGAAGAAAACGCTTTCTGTCCTGCTTCTTTATTTGATTCCTTTCTCTCTTGCCAGTCGTATTTTTTTAACTCGCTTTGCCGCTGGAGCGCTGCTCTCCGGATTGAGATCTATTTGTGATGGATCGGGTCGTCTGTGGTCGGCGTGCAGCTAAACGTCTGTTTCTGTCTGCAGTGATCGAAGAGAAGGGAGTGAAGATGAAGCTGACGGTGGTCGACACTCCGGGGTTCGGAGACCAGATCAACAATGAGAACTGGTGAGTGGAGGCGGAAGCACGGCGCCTGTCCCACCGTCCCTTCAAAATAAAAGCCCGTTCCCTGCTCTCCTTGCAGCTGGGAGCCCATCGTGGAGTACGTCAACGAGCAGTACGAGAAATACCTGCGAGAGGAGCTGCATGTGACCCGCAAGAGGAGGATCCCCGACAGCAGGGTGCACTGCTGCATCTACTTCCTGCCTGCCACCGGACACAGGTCAGCCCAGCTGGCCTGGACCTGGACCTGGACCTGGACCTGGACCTGGAATCCAGGGTCTTCTGTTAACTAGAAAATTTACATGAGAAAAAACTGAATTTATGGGAGTAAACGGGAAAAAAAGGACTTAACTGAGTTCATCTCTTACGAGGGAACTTAAATATAGATGGGGAAATCAGATTTGAACACAATCCAGACTAGAAGAAGCGGATTTCCTGCCTTTACAGCTGCATATCTCTGCACTGACAGGACGGCTGCAGCCTGTGGGGGAGTCTGGGTGGTAGTGTGTGTTTTATTCTGTGTATTAAAAAAAAATCTAGTCATTACTCAACTTTCACCTCCAAATGTCACATCTGGCTGTTGGAGGTGTTGAACTGAGTCGTTTCATGCAGACGAGGACATTTCTGATGCAGCAGTAATGAACATTTCCCAAATTCTCATGAAATTTTACTGGAAACTTTCCAGACACTTTCCCACCCCAGACCAGACCACGTTAGTATTTTCTCTCCAGATGATGCTGATCGTCATGTTTATATCAGGATGCGGCGTTTTAAACAGCGTCAGACGTCAGGAAACAAGCTGCCCCGTCTGCCCCTGAACGCCTCTTCACCTCTTGGAGTCGGTTCATTCCAGACTGTCGCTGCTGGTTCACACTTTAACCACCGAACTGACTGCAGCGCAGACCTCACAGACGGCTGTGCTTCCTTTAAGCTTTACGTGCGTTCACTTCGATCGTCTGCAATCTTGCATGTTCATGTGGCTACGTGCGCGCGTACGTGCACACATGCATGAGTTTTCTCCCCAAACTGCTGGTCTCAGTTTACTAATGTGACGAATCAACTGGATTCCTCTGTAATTACAACAATTTTGGGCTCAGGCGTTAAGACCCGGAGTCCAGCTTGGACGAGTTTGACAGATTGTAGGAGGGACGGTCATTAGCTCGATCCGCCGAGGACAAATCCACGTCCGCAAGGTGTTTCCCTGCAGGGGATCCACAGGTCAGCAGAGGTCGCGTCTCAGCGAAAACCTGCACCTTCTCATTTTTAGAAACCTCCATCATTCTGCAGCATTCGGCTCGTTTTTACACATTCCTGCTCTCCACATGGCTTAATGCTAATGCTACATGGTTCATAGGGGATTTTACTTTTAGCCTAGCGTTAGCGATCGACCGATTCAGGTCTGAGCGTGGGGTGATTTTTGTTTCCCTGCAATCCACAATGAATCCGAAACAGCAGCTGCTTTCACAGAAAAACTGCAGTCATTGTGCGAAATGCAGAACTTTTATTGCATTCTGGGCGTCCGTTTCTGCTGTTTCCATGTGAACAGACACCGTTTTCAATACGCTGCTGTTAAACGGGAAACTTTTCTGAAGCGAAAATTTAAAAAAATGACGGACTTCATGTTTGACACCTCTGGTTTAAGGGAAACAGTGTCCTCGGTGTACTGCAGTTAATCCACTGCTACAAATGTACCAGTGTGTCACTCTGTTGGAAACTCTAAACTATTTTAAAACAGACTTTTTTTTTTAGTTCTGTAACATCTCCAAGGTTTTCAAACAGTGTAAAGACTGACTGAAAATAAGCTCACGCTGTCAACTTCCTTATGTTAATAAAATATAATTTTCTCTTGATGTCCTGAAAAGCTCCCATGATCCACTTTGGTGCTCTTTGCTGCAGATATGTGGAGGAAAATAGGGATGAGTAGTTAAGCAGCTGGAAGCTGGAAGCGAAGCCAGGCGCTTTCCCAGACTCACTTCTCTCTGCGGGTCTCTCAGGTTACGTCCCATCGACGTGGAGTTCATGAAGAGGCTGGGGAAGATCGTGAGCATCGTGCCGGTCATCGCCAAGGCCGACACGCTGACGGTGGAGGAGAGGCAAGACTTCAAGGAGAGGGTGAGGAACGCTGTTTTTCTTCCTCTGAAGTTCTTCACCTGCTCCTCTCAGTGGGGTTCAGAAGCTGCCTGCAGTGTCTGAGGCTGTTTACTGAGTTTCCTGCACCTGAATTTTCCAGAAATAAGCAGAGGCAGTCAGAGCTTCCTCCATGGCGGTTTGCTTGTAGCCATCGCCCTCTTGTGGCCGTGTGTGGGAACTGCAGCAGCAGGGTCCTAAGTTCACATCTTCAACTCAAACAGACTCTCTCAACTCACAAAGCAGGAATCCTCCGAACTAAAGCGATGGTCAGATTTCCAGATCTTCTGGATTCTCCTGTGATGGTTTAAAGACATCCTGCCTCTCCTGAAACCCCTCCACCCCCCCGGTGCTCACTGGAACATTTACCTGCTCAGAACGAGTCCTTCTGATGGTTCCAGCTCCAGATGGGTTGACTGGACCTGCGCTTCTTGTTTGACAGATAAGAAGAGACTTGGCAGCCAACGGGATCGGAGTTTATCCCCAGGCAGAGTACGACGAGGACGCAGAGGAGCGACTGCTCAACGACAGGATCCGGGTAAAGTCGGCGCCCCGGACTCTTAACGTTGTTCACAGAGTTTAGAGATTAACCGTGTGATCGCCCCTGTGCAGGAGAGCCTTCCCTTCGCCGTGGTGGGAACCGACAAGGAGCACCAGGTCAACGGGAACAAGGTCCTGGGCCGCAAAACCAAGTGGGGGATCATCGAAGGCAAGTCTGCGTTCGGCGTCCGCCGAATCTGACGAGACGAGACGGAATCCGCCACATGTGGAACGTTTCAGCTGCTTGTTTTTCACATGTTTTTCTGGAACAGGATGTAATTTCAGTGTTTGCTCTCCCCCCAGTGGAAAACGTGGCGCACTGCGAGTTTGCCAACCTGAGAGATCTTCTCATCAGGTGAGTCTCCTCTGTTTATGTTTGATTTTTGTTTCCACTCTCAGAATTTTCAGTGTTTCTGTCCGCTTCAAACGTTCTCCGTCGCCGCAGGTCTCACCTGCAGGACCTGAAGGAAGTGACGCACAGCATCCTGTATGAGAAGTACCGCGTCCGGCGGCTCAACGAGAGCAACATCACCTTCAGCGAACTGGGACTGTCCGCCTGGCCTCTGGAGAACGGGACTGACAAAAACGAGTCGGACAGCCACCTCTGATGGCCTTCCTCCTCCTCCTCCTCCTCAGAGTCCCATAGGGGAACCAGGACGGGGTTTTTATGATCTTTAACGATGGGACTCAGTAGCGGAAATGAATGAAATGTGTTTTTGAAGGTCAGCAGAACAGAGTGTGACACCGTGAACGGAGGAAAGAGCAGGACCAGAGCCTGGGTCACTAATCCACCCATCAGTCCCTCCTCTGTTGGGAGGATCAGATCTACCAGGTATCAACAGCTTCCTTGCCGTAGCCTCACTTTCATCGCCGTGGCTTATTTTATATTCACGTTTCTGCCTGGAAATTAAAATAAAATACAGCCAGTAAGGTTAGTCTGGTCTGCTGAAGGTAGAAGCCTTGAAGCCTTTAAGAACGGAGGATGGCGTGGTCAATCTGTGGATTCTGACGGCTCCACGGCAGACAGACGCCGCTCAGAAACTCTGCAGTGATTCTGGTGAAGGCGTTTCCCCAGCTGGCCCACCACGGCTTTAGTTTGTGGACCTTATGATACAGATAGGATTCAGATTTATGAACACAAATTAACATGAATAAAAAACAAAGTGTGAAGAGAAGCTCAAGCCTCTAAAATCCGTGTTTGCTCACAGCTGATCAGCAGCATTTCAGCTCCACCTGAACCTGAACCTGGTACAGAGATCATATCAAGCACATTTCGAGAACCGGAAGATGTTGTGTCGTTTTGTTCTCCACGCTGCTTTCTGTGCATGTGGGTGAGGAAAGGTGCCTGAGCAGCCTCGCCGTTCACTTCCTGAGGATTTTCACACTCATCTATCATGTTGGGATGAAAACAGAGGAAATGCTGACTACAACTTATTTTATTACTTTAATTTGTTTTCATTAACATCACCTTACATTCAGTTCTACAAGTGTGTGTTAATGAAATAAATATTAGTTTTTATTCCTTTTTTTTAAATCATGATTCATTGTTTAAAAAAAACATGAAGAGATACTGAGGCATGCTGGGAAAAACCGTCCACTTCCTGTAGTTTAGCGAACTTAAAACCTCCTCTAGAAACTTCTGCTGAGGAGTTCATCTCTGAAACCAGGTTTCTGTTTTGTTAAAACACTTCAGAGTGGAGCTGGTTTCAGTGAGCTGATTAAAGAGAATTGATCACATCCGGGTCGGTTTCTATATGCAGACGACTCGTCTTCGTCTCCAGCACAGCTTCTCTTCTTCCTCATTTTTCATCCTCCTGAGCCGCTGCTGTCCGGAGTCTTTTCCTCTCAGGCTCATTGGAACAACATGCTTTGAAAACAAACTGTTAACCAAGCTTTAACATAACAGGAGACCGTCGATGAAAATCCAGCTGCAGTCTGTGGGTCAGTGGGAAACGCCTTCCCAGCATGCTTCAGTCCGTCTGTCAGTCTGTTAGAAATATTATAAAGTGGAAGCTGAAACTACTAGTTAGTTTATTAAAACATTGTTTAGAACAGAGTTTATTTTAATTATAATCTAGAGGAAATAAGATAATGAAATGATTCTCGGTGTAAAAACAAGACTTTGAAATCCTCCCTCGCGGTTCCTGACCACGTCATGTGACGTGTAGAGACTTCAGGTGAATGTCGGACGAGCCATCCCCTGAAACTGTCCGGCCTGTTTTCCCGTCCGCTCCGCTCTGCTGCCTGTAATCCCCTCATGTTGATCTGAATTGATAGCAGATTTAGGGAAGTGAATGATGAAGCCGTAGACGTCCGGGAGGCCCGTTGCTTGTTTCCGTCAGAGTTTATTAGCCTTTCTGTTTGATTCCCGACTGACCGTCGACACTGGATAGACCTGATACTGACGCTGTTGATGTGCTGAAGCGTGTTTAGGAGAAAAACAGTGTTTAAGATGCTTTTCAAAAGCTTTCAGTCTATATTAAAGTGCCAAAAGTATAGAAGTACATGAGCAGTGTTGTTTCTTCTGTTTCTTTCACTCATTTGTTCCGGTTTTCAAACAGTTTTTCCTTGAAGACATAAGAGTGGACATTGTTTTGAACTCGTTTTTGAGGTGTAACCATTGATTGTTTTCATTCTTCAGTGTATTTTCTTAAAAGGTCTTCTTATTCCTTCTTATGTGGGTGATTAAAGCCTATAAAACAAATGTTCAAAACAGAAAACAATGTGATAACTGAGGTATTTGTGGTGAAAAAGGTTTATGCTGGTTGTTTATGTATTAAAACCATGCTGTGTAGCTTTTAAGGGAGTGTTGCTGAGCAGTTTGTTTGAATTAAATCAAACCTCAGACATTTGGTCACTGGCCTCTTTAACATTTTAGCAATGGATTAAGTGAATAATCAACAAAAACTAAAAGTGAAGTGTAGTTCACTCTTAAACAGAACTGATGGGTAGTGTTAGCGATATATTCAAGGTAAGGTTTATTTCGAGTGTAGTTGTCGCTGCCAGCTTTCCTTCCTGGCTTCAGTCCTGCAGGATGTTTGATTCCTTCATATTTTAGGGGAAGACCTGATCCCATCCTCCCTCCTCCGTGTCAAACCACAGCAGACTCCACTTCCTGTTGTGTCAGATCCTCGGCGATCGGTCCAGTTCAGACTTCAACCATCAACCACGACAAAACAAACAAGTTCCGGCAGATTTTCCACATTATCAGTAAACTGTCAGTATTTATTTTTACTGCTTACTTAAAGTTGTGCTGTACAAGGGTTGTAACAAAATGGTGACAGATGAAGACCATTTACTGGAGACAGGAAATAGAAATCATTGATCTTAGAAAATGAGCGTCGGTGAAGGGCCCCGGGTCGGTCGGCCGGCCGGTCGGTGGCGGTTAGAAGCTGAGAAGTGACTGTGCATGTCAGAGCTCATGATATGTAAACGTACACGTGAATCCCGGGAAGCTCGTCCAAAGCAAAAATACTGAAGAACTACCAAACACACGCCTGTCGATCAGACTGAGGAGCGCGGTGCCAAACACGCCCAATCGATCAATACCGCCAGGGCCGAGAACGGCGGGCGGCGATCGACCCGCTCAGGTCTGCCAACCGGGACTACAGTCGGACTCCCTCTGGTCTCACAACCTTCAACGCTCAGATCCAACCAGCGATCAAACGGGGCGGCTGCCTCCGGATTTTATCACAACCGAGGGACGATCTTCCCGCCGGACAGGAGCTGAAGATGAAGCGCAGCGGGGCTCGTTCCAGAAAGCTTCTGCTTTGACTCTGGGGTGAAACGGTTCACGGCTACAGCGCTGCTTGACCCTGAGACTGAGCTTCAGAGCAGAGCAGATGGGAGGTTTCCAACGTCTCCGATGGACGCAAACGCCGAGAGAGAGGCAACTTTTAGAGGTTTGTCTGGATCAACATTTCTTTTTTCATTCCAATCAGAGCAGTTTTTTAGAGTGTGGAGAGCCGATAAAAGATCTGACTAACAGTAGTGGAAAAAGTCACATTAAGACAAAAAAAAGAATAAAGAAAACACTTTAAGCCTTAAAACAGTTGAATTAAGCACAAGAAGGGTTTAAAACTCTAAAATGTCGATTCTGACCCAAAGTCTTTCGCTGCTGAACTAAGCGAAGCGAGGCCCCGTTTCCACGGCAACGACTCCAAGTGAAAACACAGAACTTTCTCTGCGTTTCTGGTGTCTGTTTACACGACAGCGGTGCTTGAAGCAACTCAAAACCACTTCAGCGTGAACGGAGCCCGACGCCGAACCTGCTGGCTTTCTGAAACGAGCCCCGCGGTTTGACAGAACTGCTCTGTGGAGGCGGCCGGGGCACCGCTTCCCTCTCATCAATGGCACGGCGTGGCGTAACGCCACATGCGCTCCGCCCAACACCAGCACGCCCCTGGCAGTCCTTCGGCATTCACACATGAGGTGGATTGAAGTCTGGAGCTCATGGGAGTGTGAGCCAGCGAGCACGGCGGCGGCAGCGCCGCCGCAGGCAGCCTGCTGGATCATGTCGGATGGTATTTACACTTGAGGTCCAATAGTTTTGCTTCCACACACTCCTCAGTCCTCCCCGTACGGTCATCGCTCGGCTTGGGTGGCTTCACCGTAACGCCGGGTTAACGCCGGCGCCGCGTCGCAGCACAGCGACACACACCCCGAGGAAGCTGCGCCCGACTCGTGGCGGTGACGCTCACCGCTGACTGAAGTGTGTCCCATGTGTAGCACGCAGATGCATTTATTGAGGGGCCGTCAACGTCACAACGCAATAATAATAATAATAATAATAATAATAATAATAATAACAAAAACAGCAATCAATTAATAGGCAATCTGAAACCAACAAAATAGTTTGAAGATTTTCTTCAATAAATAAACTCTGTAAAATAAGACAGTAAAAATAATTTAAATAAATAAATACATGAATAAATAAATATATTTATGTACACACAAACTCACACACATCTGAAAATGAGCCACCCTGCAACAAAAAGCACACGACGTTAAAAAAAAAAAAAAAACAAAAAAAAAAGAAAAGGAAAGGGAAACCAGCCTGGTCCGCTGCGCGGTCCGGTTTTGTCGTCGTCAGCGATCGCCCGAGGCGACGCAGCCGCTTTTTCTGCACTGCTGCGAATGCATTTGGCACAAACGTAACACTGTCTGACGCCGATCCGGCGCCGTCGGACGGCCGCCGGTCGGCACGTCGCTGGACACACAAGGCAAGAGGAGGGGCGGCGGCTCGACGGCCTGGTTAGCGGCGGCTCGCCGGAGGAAGCGGCTGACAGCGACCGTCTGACGGGCTCTTCGGTTTGTGGGGAACTGGAATCGTTTCCTTCTTACCTACAGTCTGAAATATCAACTGGATTTTCAATAACAGATGAAATGTTTAGCAGAAGGTAGAGGGAAGAAGACGCTCGGATCAGGACTTTCTGAACTGAACTCCCAGCAGGCAGAGTGAAGCTAATCGAACAGCGAGCCTGGAGCTTCGTGACTTCTTCCTGAGAACGTCTTATTTTTTGAATATATTTGCTTCGACTGAGTCAGAAGCCGTGAATTATGTAGAGCTCAGCTATCAAATTGTGATTTTTCAACTGATTCATTTTGCAACGCGGCGCTTCCAAAGATGAGGCTCCACAGCGCCGTTAGCTAGCCGGCTCGCCGCTTCCCTCCTTCCACAAGGAAATAAATGTTTCAAAGTCTCCTCCACAGTCAGACCTGTTATATAATCCCCTTCACCTGCTTTCACTGAAGAGATTCAACTTTCAAGATGATTTCAAACTAAAAGCTGCTCGGACGGCAGGTCACAAAAAAAAAGTTCACAGATTCCCACAAACAGAAGGAGAAAGCCGCCGCCGCTGCCGTCGCCGCCTCTCATTTTAAAGTCAATACTGAAAACAGCCGGCGTCACGCATTAGCATTAGCAGCCAAATCAACACCAAACGTGTTTCTATCAGCGCTGAAAACCAGTCAACCCGCTGAAGGACCCGCTGTAACGGCAAACCTTGCTAACCTGTCGAGTCCAGAAAAGTAAACTCATCACTACGAGAGTGAAATTCCACTTAGAACTCTGGATTCCGACGCATCATTTGAGATAAAAGCATTTTTCATCCCTCCGACTCGTCCGTCTCCCACCGCGACCTTTCACCTCACAACAGTCCCTCAGTCCGCATCTGCTCATCAAATCATACAAAAACCCAAGAAGTGACGGAGTCCATCCAGCGTGCAACTTCCAAAAAAGCCAATGTAAACATTAGTTTTGAAATTTCTTTGTCTTCATGTCCTTTTTGTTTTTTTTTTTTTGTCTTTTTTTTTTTCTTGAGGATGGGGATTTCTGACGAGACACAGAAATGAGGGGGGAAAAGCGGGTGTTACTTCCGAAAAGATGGGGAGCTGTGAGTCCTGGACGGAGAAAGGAGACGCGTCATCTCCGTCTCTCTGACTTGGTAAAACTGCGTTTTGAGTTCTCTCTCTCCGAGTCCGGGTTCTCCAGCCGCCGCGTGGCGTCTCCCATCTGAACGAGAAAAAAACCGAATCGTTGAGACCTTCTGGGAAAAGGAATGAGACAGCGGTTATATTACAGAGCGATGGGCGTCCGTCAGGAGCGTGAGCGCTCGGAGTCTGGCTTCGCTTTACATTTACAGTCATGTTGGTGAGTGTGTTTACAGTGTATGAGCACATGTGTGAGTTCCAACGGCTAAATCACAAAGGTCTTTATTCCCCGTTTCCTCCCCGCTTCCTCCACATCTTGCGCATCTCTCCGTCCGGTATCCGTCCGGTTAAAAAAAAAAAAGAACCATCCAGGTCTTTGGAGAAGCAGACAACCCTTCCTGCGTGTCGTGAAGAAAGAGGCTTGCTGTCAGACAAGACGTCGCACCAAGCTCTTCCCTCCAGCAACGCCGAGTCCTCCGGGCGCCGGCACGTACCATCATCGGCCTTCCCGCCTCTCTGTCGTCTACTCAATGGGTGGAACTGAAGGGAGGGCGGGGCACGGGGGCGGGTTAGTCGGGATCGGCGGTGGTACAGTGGGAGTAGTTCGGTATCCAGGATGGCGTTTGAGAAAAGAGTGAGGAACAGGTAAGGAGGAGGAAGGTGGGGGCGCGGCGTTCCTGCCGGTCTTACTCGATGACCATGCACTGGGGCAGGTGCTGGGAGTAGTACTTGAAGAGCTCGGCCGTGGCCCCGGGGCAGTTGGTCAGCTCCAGCTCCTCCAGCTCGTGGAGCTGGATGAGGCCCGACAGCCCGGTGGTGGTCAGCAGGGGGCAGCCTGGAGGGGCAGCCACAGAGACGCTTAGAGAAGGTCAAAGGTCATCACCAACAGAAGGACCGGGTCACGGAGGAATCCTACCTGCGAGGGACAGTAGACGAAGACTTCTCATTCCAAACAAATGCTGCAGGCCGAAGTCCTGAACCTGAAACCGCCGACACACACACACACACACACACTCAGGATCGGCTCGCGGACACACTGCCCCCGGTGGTCGGGAGGAAACATGACGAGCGGCCCGGCGTTTACCTGACAGCACCAGCGCAGGTAGAGGCTTCTTAACGACGACATGGTGGACAAGTACCCCAAACCGGTGTCCGTGATCCGCACACACCTGGGAGCAGACACAACACACACCGTCACACTTCCCCTCCAGCTGAGCCTCCACCGCTCCCTCCTTCAACCACAAGAGGGAGCAGTTCGCCAGTCAGTGATTTTATCTATGTGCCAAATATCAGCATGTTTTTCTGCTGTGGAGCAGCGGAGCAGTGTGTGGTGAGTGTGTGGAGCCCGTCCAGCCGCCCGGACCCTGACCTGTCCAGCACCAGCTCCTCCAGCTTGTGCAGGTCGCAGGCGATGTACTCCAGGGCCATGTCGGTGATGCGGGGGCACCAGGACAGGTCCAGGCTGCGCAGCTTGCGCAGGTTCTCGGCCACCAGCTCCACGCCGTCGTCGGTGATCTTGGAGCAGCCGGACAGGCTGAGGGCGGTCAGGTTGGGGAGGCTGTGCACCATGTTGACCACGCCGTGGTTGGTGATCTCCCAGCAGGAGTGCAGCCGCAGGGTGTGGGTGGTGTAGCCCTGCAGATGGAGCTCACATGAGACTTCCCACTTCGCCCATCTGATGTGTCATCTTAGTACTATTCCCAATACTATCAGACGTTTCTGACACTGAAGTCGTATTCCTTTGAATTAAATAATTGTTTCTGGTCATTTTGAATGTTGAAGAATCCAAATTAATGAGCTTCAATACTTTTAAGAATTCATTTATCAAAGGTTGAAAATGTAAAACTACTGTGGTGTGATTAAATACATTTTTTCGAGTAAAGTCTAGTAAATATGACCAAGTTTAGGTTTTCGGTTGAGTTCAAGGGTCATACTCAAGCTGATACCCCTTTCTCACTGCAACCCGTGTTCTCGACCCGCTAACAATCGCCTTTTGACTCCTTTCACACTGCCTGCAGACCTGGGTCAAGCCGCCTGCTGGCGAGCCGACTCGCTGCGTTTTCCCGCTGATGATGTCCCGCGTTGATGACATCATCAGCGCGGCGGAGCAAAACAAAAGTAAACAATGGACGAGAGCTCAGTCCCCGTCACCTGTAGACGAGTCTCCTCTTCCCCACGGATCAGGAGGAACTCTCTGGTCTCGCTATCTTGCCACTGCTGGGTCATGTTGACTTAGGAAATCTCACGCTGTGTCTACAAACAACTAGCGCGCTAACGTAGCCACGCTACGTCGACGTCATCACGTAAATTACTGCGTCGACTCAAGTCAGCCTTTCACACTCCCTTTCGCCCCTCCCACTTAAAGCTGATAGCAGCGACCCGCTAAAAACCCGGGTCGATTGCAGGGTTGAAAGACCTGGGTCTAAATGCCGATTAAGCCCTTTCCCACTGCCACGAGGAGCCGATTGTTAGCGGGTTTAAACGGGTTTTTTGGCCAGTGGGAAAGGGGCTTAAGTGGCCACTGCAGACTCTGGGATTTCATCAGAGGACCACCTCAGAGCTCCTTTAAACAGCTGTTTCTCAAATTGTGTTGCTTTATGTCAGACATCACAAAAACTGACCACAGTGCTCGTTGTCTCACATCTTGCCAGGGTATTGATCATCTGTTGAACCCTGTCCAAATTCCTAATGAGAGGTGTTTATCAGAAGCCAATCAAGCATTCTTCAATCTTTTTACATTCCTAGTGTTGCCCTTTCTTTTTCACACGGCTCCTCAGCCAGCACCCCCACAGCTTTAGTCTGTGGACTTCGTCATCAGGTATTTTCATGGTCGGAGATCAACGGCTTCAGCGGACTCTGTCCGGGCCCTGGGCCACGGCGCCGTTCCGCCGGTCGCTGCGGCGGCTCTACCTGTTTGGCGGTGAAGTAGGCCATGGCGGTGTCGGTGACGTGGTAGGCCTGCAGGCTCAGCTCCGACAGGTTGGGCAGGAGCTGCGAGATAGCAGCGATGGCGTCGTCCGCCACGTTGATGCAGTCGCTGACGCTGAGAGACGTTAGCCGGGCGTTGAGGCTGGACCACAGGCCGGCCTCCGTGAAGTCGTTGCAGCCGGACAGCTCCAGGTGCATCAGGCCCTGCATCTGCTCTAACATGACCTGCAAAACAGCAGCGGCCAGCGTGAAGGCAGCGCCTGAAACTGGCCAAGGACCATTTCACAACAGAACAGGATCCTTTACTGTCATTGTTCAACAAGTATTTAAAACTGTGAGGGCTGCCTTCAAACGGTGCAGATCCATTGATGCTGTTATGAAACACGGAAGCGGCAGATGAAGAACTTTAAAACATGAACAGCTCTGACTCTGCAGTGTCACTCAGATCGAAACGGTATTGAGAAGCAAAACGATCCACTCGAAGCCAGTCCTTCAGTGACGACGCTTCCTGCCTCGAAGCAGAAACGCCATTATGGTCATAATGTTACGGCTCATCCGTGCACCATGCCGGTCATGACTCTGAGCTGAATGCGGATTCTTTCCCGGCTGAAGCATCCATGGCCTCATGCTTCGTGTCATACGGAGGTTTTCTTCCTCTTTGTCGGTGCAATAAAGCTCAAATCAGCACTTCACAACAGGAATGTCCATATATAGATCCTGCAGCCAACAATTTGAGCTTTCTCCATGGCAACCATCCACTCATCCCAGAATAGCAGCCTGGCCTGGGAGGCATGGAGAGCCATCTGAGAGGCTCTCTCCAGGCATCATGCCTTTTTTATTCCTGCAGCGGAGATGCAACGGTACAAAGATGACGCGAGGTTTCTGACTGTCCGCTCAGTGCTGATGCTGGAACCCTAACCCGTCAGGCAGGGACAACCAGAAAAACGCCGACTGAGAGACTGAATCCCACTAATGAGGAGCTACAAACAGAACATCAGCTTCTGAAAAGTGTGTTTAAAAGTACTTTTGTGGGTGTTGGGGTGATCTGGAGGTAATGTCTGTCTCCAGTTTCAGCTCTGAATTAATACTGCCGAGAGACGCAGTGAGAGGAAAGACCGATTCTGAGTTTTCACTATCAGCAGGCAGAAATCTGAAGAGACAGGCGTTCAGCTGTACTGCCGCAGGGACGGGGAGCCACTTTTCCTTCAACACGCTCATTGTTTCTCATCTTGTCACGTATGACAGAAGTCATTCACAAACACTCGTATTAAAGGAAGCGATTCTGTGGCAGTCAGAGCTCTTTACGCTGAAGCCGATCCAGACGCTGCGAGTCAAACCGAGCTTTTTCTTCAGATGCTGATGCCACTGGCAGCAAAGTACTTTTTGAACAAGCAGAGATGCTCCGATACCATCGAGGACAGAAATCACAATTTGACTTTATTCAATGTGCAGAAAATGTACTGACGACCCAAGGAATGTGGAGCACAGAGGGACAAATATCAACGACTCGGCTCTAAAAACAGGCTGGAAAAAAGCTGCTTTGTTGCTGTATTTCATTCTATTATGTAAAATGAGCAACAAAAACAAAAAAATGGATGAAACAGTTCGAGACTTAGCCTGAAAACTCACAATGAGTCAGATAGACCGTACGTACTAAATGGATTTCATTCATCCAGCCACTGGAGAATTCTCCACAGCGCTTTACTCTCTTAATTCCATTCACTCATTCACACTCCGGTGGAGGCGGCTGCCATGTGAGAAGCTCCGCCCACTCCACCAGGGTCAGGGCTTCCAGAAACATGATGGTTTTTGTGACTGTTGCAAGAATCCCTGATTATGCAGCGTGTTTGCTTAAAAAATGCAGGATATTTATACAATTTTATGTGATGAAGCTGCAGGAACTTGTAAAAAGTGATTTGATGAATAAGAAAAAACAGTGATAACCTGAACAACCTGTTCTCAGGAGGCCACTGCCTTAATTTAAGAATTATTTTCTAACGACTTTCTATGATAAGCAAGCAGACGACATGACAGAAATTATGTTTTCATCTTGTTTCATTTCAGACCGGAGCTTCTCAAAAAGAAAACGCTGCTACAACTTCTGTATAAATGATTAACTCAAACAAAAAAATACAATGTGTGCTTCCTGTTTTACGAAATATATCTTGTGTTAAACTAGGTTCCCTGTAAGGTAACAGTCTGCTCGTCTTTTCTGCTTATTTTTGTTGGCAAACGAGGCTGACCTGACTTCATCGTGCCACATTATTTATTTATTCACACAAACAGAAGGGTCAATAAGGGAGATCAGTATCACAAAATGTAACATCAGGTCCAGATCTGTAAAGATTTCAAGGCCTTCAGATTTGCAAAAGGATAGAATCCAGATATTATGTAATGTCAACCAGAAAAGTTAAAAACAGGGTTTCATTAAATAAAAAGTGGTTTTATGAATGTGAAACGTAGCTAAAGAGATCAGCAGGTCAATGATGGAATTTTTGTTGTCACATTGCTGGAGGACAAACAAAACCTGTTTCCAGTATTAACTGAAATTGACAATTTACGAAAGATGAAAAGAAAGAAATGATTCCAGAACAGTTTGGAGTCAAAAATAAACGAGTTCCTGTAAAAAAGTGCACAAAACAGCAATATCTGATTTCATTCTTTTTAGATAACTTTTACAGGAATAAAATCTACGTCTGATTTTCAAGGATTCTTCTTTTATCCTGTTAGAAATGAGAAAATAATGTGGGCGGAGCCAGACCTTCCTCCATGTCTCATCATCCACAGTTTGATTGTGAAGCGGCTCATTAAGGAGACCCAGAGATATATTTTTGAAAGAGGTTCTATTTCCTGTATTATTATTTCTGGGCTTATTGTTCCTTCTGCTCGGTTTGCAGCTTTTCGATTAACACCTCTGACCTGAAAGACTTTTAATGAAACAGTGTCAGAGCTCAGTTTTATAGACTCTGACTGTTTATAAAGTTTAATTTCTTGCTTTGTTGTCGTCGTTCACAGATGTATGGAGCTTCGTTGAAGTGCTGAGACGACAGAAACTCAAACACAGCAGGACCTCAGAACCGAGCGGGAGCAGCAGAAACACCCGACTGTTTTCTTCAAGACAACAAGTGAACTGAAAGTCGGTGACGGGTTCGTGTCAACAGCAAACAAAATCAAGGCAAATCTCCAACATTCCAGTGGCGATCGCCTGGACTCACCTCCAGCCCGGCGTCTGTGATGGTGGACCTCTTCAGGCTGACCGAGCGAACGCCTTTCTTGGACAGCGGGTAGTTATCGATGAACTCGCAGATGTCGAGGTCCGACACCCCCACTAGGCAGAAGGACTGGAAGCCCCGCAGCGCGAAGGCCTGCAGGCTGACGAACTCCTTCTCGCCGTTGGGCAGCAGGGTGTACAGCTCCTTGGCGTGCAGGATGGGCGTCACGCCCTCCCAGAACTTGGGCTGGTACAGCACTTTGCGCCACGTCTTGCAGACCTGCGCCAGCACGCACTTCTCGGCCGTGGTGAAGTACCAGAGCAGCCGGTTGAGCAGCTTCTCGTCCAGCACCAGCTGCCGCTCCAGCAGGACGGGCTTGGGCAGGGTGAGCGGCGGCAGCGGCCGGAGCGACGGCTTCAGGCCCGCCAGGGGCTTCCCGGGATCCAGGTCGGAGGCCAGCAGGGCGGGCGCGGCGTCCAGGTGGTGGTGGTGGTGGTAGGGCAGCGAGGACGGCGGGGGGGGCAGGATGGAGGGGACGGAGGACGACTGGCAGAGGCGGTTCTTGGCGGCGGGCGTCCCCTTGGTGATGCTGGCGCTGCCCAGGCCGTTGGGCTGGCTCGGCGGCAGCTTCACCATGCCGTTGCGAGTCACACAGGGAGACTTCAGCTCGCTGGGGGTGGACATGTTCAACATCGGGAACCTGAGGCGAGAAGACAGGCCGGGTTAAAGCAGCAGGACCAAGTCCCGTTCCTGACCACGAGCAGAGTCGCTCCCTGGATTTGACTCAGACAGCAGTTTTTCCACTGCTTCAGCATTCCCACAATGCTTCACTCACACACACACACACACACACACAGAGATGGTGACAGCTGCCATGGATAGTGCTCAGTCGTCAGTTTGAGGTCCAGTGTCTTGCTCAAGGACACTTGAACATGTAGACAGAGGAAGACGAGGTGAGAGCAGCTGTCTCCACACAGTCCTCACGCTGGTCCTCACCGGAAGACTAACCTGGGATTCAGTCCAAGAACTCTTCACCGTACGGACGCGGCCAGAGGAGGAGCAACTCGGGGCTCACGGCGCTCAAGGACGCTCTGATATGTAGTCAGAGAAAGGAGGGGGAATGGAACCGGCAACCTACACACTACCAAACAGAGCTTCAGCTGTTCATCCAGAGGAGCTCGTCACTTCCTCCGCAGCAGGGAATCGAACCCTTTACCTGAACCACACCTCCAAAACTGAACCGAGCAAAACGAGAGACACGCCACAGAGAGGCAGGAAGCGCCTTCGTACGGCTGAATCGATGAACCTACAGAGCCGAAGCAGAGCCGTGCAGCCGGTCGCTTTGCTCACAGGATGCTAAAAGTCTCGTCGTCTCGACTGTTGAAGGAAGCAGGAATCCCATCAGGCTGTGCTCACTGCCGCCGGACAAACCCTCACACGGTTACAGTTTGGGATTTTCATTGTTGTCAAAGATATTAATCAACAAGTGACTGTCTTTCAGCAGTTTATAAATATCATAAATGTGGATTATTGAGGAAAAAAGTCTTCTGGATACTGGAAAGATTCTAATATCTATGAAGAAGTTATTTTTAGCCGAAGGCTTCCAGTCATGAGATCCAGTCTAGAGCAGATGTTCTGGAGAGAAAAAGAGGTTTTGTACATTTCCTACAAGCCTTCATACCAGGATGGGGAAATGTTGGTCTTAATATGGAAACTAAAGTTAGTGGACAGCAAGGAGACCTGCAGTCCACCTGGGGTCTGCGGTCTCTGTAATGTAGCTGACAAGCGACAGGACAGACGTCTACAAAGGTTACACAGTGTAATCCAGGGTGTTTCATGGATTTTTAAGGATTGTTTAAGAATAAAAAAGTCCGTCTTTGACGTCCTGCAGATCTCTTGTGAATGAGACGGATAAGCATGTTGGACGGTTTGTTTCTTGACGTTGTTATTACGATATTTTCATTCCTCCAGAATAGAAACAGACTTCATTTGCTTCACAGTCTTCAATATGTTTGCGAGATTTTCTGACTTTAGTGGGATTTAATGTGAACAACACAGGATCTGCAGGAGGAATCGGAGGTTTACTGATGAAGCACAGAACCAGAACGGGGCCTAAACACATCTTTTCACGTGCAGGACTGTTGCACAGCACAAACAGTTCTACTATAGACGTCCAGCAGAGAGAAAAAACCAATCAAGCACCTCCACAGACGTAGGACGTCTGAGCTGTGAGCTTCTGGTCTCTGTCCCGGTCTATTTTACCTTGAACCTTTAACCGCTCAGATTATTGTGAACTCCATCAGCCTTGTTTCTATCCCGGCCGGCTGGGAGCGAACTGCCCCGGCCAGCAGTTTGTATTGTGTGGCGTGTGTTCGGCATTTCAGTGAAACCATTTTGCTCGGGGCCAACAATGCTGTCACGACCGCCGAGCGGCCGTTTGAACAGGCCGGCCCTCTTTTGTTGCCTCCATTCAGCCGAGCCGGCCACGGCGCCGAGCGGGGAGGCGAGCGCCGGCCTCTTCTGGCCGCTTCTCCCTGACCTCGCCGCGTCGGCAGCGGGAGGACGGCCGGCGGCTCAGAGCGCTGCGTTATGTAACGCGCTGACGGCGGGGCTTCGCACACAACAGGCTCTCAGTGCCACAGCTGCGCCGCTAACACCTGCTACATATGCATCCTCTCCAACGCAGAGCCAGCACGGCGGCCTCCTCGCAGGGCGGCGGGCCGCTCCGGGGCTTCGGGTTCCTCCACACGCTGCTGATGGGCTGTGAGCAGACGAAGGCCGCGGCACGAACGAGCTTCGTCCGTTACATAATACATAAGACATTCGAGCCAGAGCCGAGGCCAGGCACGACTGGGAAACACTGAAACTGATGTAGTTAGCATGCCAGGCCACGAGTTGGCGCTGTTTGCTAACACACATGCACATAGCAGGACCAGGACCAGGAGAATCTGGACCGAGAGTCGTGACACTCTGGGGGGAAAAGAAAGACATCTTTATTTTAGGGCTGGGCGTGTTAACGCGTTAATAACGCTGACAAATATTTTCATCAGGCGTTAACGCCCCCACGCCCCCCCCCCCCCCCCTCCCCACACACACACATTGTGCTCCAGCTGTGCGTCAAAAACGCACACCCATCTGCTGCGCTTTCTGCAGTGACACACGGTCCATTCCTCATTATTTGCCATAATGAACTCAGCCGAATTATCGGAAAAATCAGGAGGAAAAGGCTGATTTAAGGCACAAACTGAACTGAGGAGCGCAAATATGACAAAAAAGAAAGTGAAACTTAAATCGCGTCTATTGCCGGCAGATCGTTTCGTCTTCAGGAGCTGAAAACACGCAAAATAAAGTCAATTTCTCTTCAACACACAATCTGTCTTAAAGGACCTATATCATGCAAAATCCGTTTTTTGGGGGTTTTTAGCATGCCCCAAAGTTGAATTCCCTTAAAAACCACCCCCAAAATGTTATTTGCCTTCATCCACGCATGTCTGAGTAATCTCTTTCAGTCTGCTGCTCTCTGCAGCAGCCCCTCCCTTCGGGTAGAAAACAGCTCGTTTGAAACTCTTCAAAGCTAAGTACGTCACAAAAGTTGAACTCCTCCCCACCACCCACCACTCTTCTCCCACCCCACCCCCGCGCAGACAACACCCCACTCTCCTCTGACCAGCAGCAGCTGATTCGCATTTTCCACTGAGGACCCCCCCCCCACAGGCCCTCGGCAATCAGCATTGCTGCTTTTTGTATCTCCGATTACGGAGATAAACTTTAACCATCGTCTGAAAGCAACAATCAAGCAAGAGCAAGAGTCTGAAGGGTCTGAAGAGTCTGAAGAGTCTGAAGGGTCTGCACTTGGTGAGTTTCTCACAGGTAAAGACGTTTTGTGTGTATTTGTGTGTAGAGAAGCTAAAGCTAAAGAGCTAAAGCTAACCCTGAGAGACACTAACGTAGCTCCGATTGGCTGAAGTAGCTGTCAGTCAAAGTCCACAGGGGGAGAGGCGGGATCTTCAGTGAAACAGAGCGTTTTCTCTTCTGGGTTTCAGAATTAACCTCCGAAAATCCTTTATTTAACACAAAATGACTTTTCCTTAGCGCCAAAAATAAACTATTACCATGTTAATGCCAATCATAGGGTTTGGAAAAAAGCATGTTACATGTCCTTTAACGAGGCACGATTCGGCTTGACTGAACGTATCCTGTCTTCTCTTTCTGAAGGTCAGAAATAGAATGAAGTTTGAGGAAGTGTGTGCTCATAACAAACTTCGTTTTTCCTCTGCTCTGCTCTTCCTGGTGTGTGTGTGTGTGTGTGTGTGTGTGAGCGTGTGTGTGTGTGTGTGTGTGTGTGTTGGGGGGGTGGCAATCTTGGTAAAGACTTGGTATTTTATGCTTTTAAGTTACTATAAATCATATTTGATGAACTGAAAAATTATTATTGTTAAATTATGCTATCTGCAAAATTCTTGCAAAAACACAAGGTCCCTGTCCCCGACTGGGGCAGGATGATCATTACAGGGTACTTTTGAATTCATTATTGTTTTATGTGCATAATGCGATTAATCGCGATTAATCGCAGAAAAGCAATGCGATTAATCGCGGTTAAGAAATTGAATCGTTGCCCAGCACTACTTTATTTACATCAGCCTGCATAGAAACCCGGTTAGGAGCTGCAACGAGCAGCCGGACCTGCAGGGGGCGCTGAGGCATGAAGCCAGGCCAGATCATCAGAATCCTGGAAAAACCACAACACAGGCCGCACGCGTGCCGGTAGTGCTGCTAAAGCTAGTGGCAACACGCTAATATCCTGCAGCAGGAGAAGAAGCACTAACAGTAGAGCACGGAGGAGGAACCATGATGCTGCAGGGCTGCTCTATCGCAGGCCTCACCCTATCAGCGGTATAAAGAGATTTTAGAGTGAGATGTCTGGATCAGTGAAAGAAAACCGGAAGACAGACCAAAAACAAACATCCGAAATGATGAAGGAATGGCTGAAAGGAAGAAAACCAAAACATCCTGAGCTCACTCCCATGAAAACCGTCGGCGTGAGCTGAAAATGTTGACGAGCTCGAACAAGTTGCAGAGGAAGAGTGGGAGGAAACACGAGCTGAGACGTTCAGGAAGCTTCTGGATCACAGCTCACCAACCTTCTTTTAAACATTATTTTTCCGGTGGGACGGTGTGAAAAAACGCCTTAGCCAAGGCTGAACAATGCAATTAAAAAAAAAAAAAAAAAAAAAAAACCTGATGGAGTTCAGCGTAGGACAGACATGCTGACCAATGTCAAGCAATTTTTAAAATAAAAAACTCAATGCCCACCAACAGAAATTTAAAATTCCGCTTTCAAAATCAAACTGTGTATTCTCTCTTTGCGGCCCAGTGCTGGTCCTCGGGCCGGCGGTTGGGGACCCCTGTGAGAGATAATGTTTAGAGGCTGCTAGCACTGAGCGTGAAACTAAATATTAAAAATATGAAAGAGGCGCCGTTACTGCTGCACACAGTGTTTTGTTTTGTTTTTTTCCTTTTTCTTGAAGTGACGATAATGAGTTGAGGAACTGTTTTCTTTGTTAAATGACTTTGGAACTCCAAACAAAAGATGCTGACCATATGTATGTATCACACTTCCATTCACGTCTCAGATCCTGCAGTAATGGCAGAGAGCAGGACGGTGTGTTAGATACTATGGTGAGTTTCCGCTCCAGCAGACCTGGCGTCTGATCTACTGATCTGCACGCAGAGAAACAGGAGTTATTACACATTTGTAACCATTTATGTTGCTGCTGATGATTCTGTTTTGAGGAGATGGAGATGCTCTATACTCTGGAAGCTAGAGGAGGAAGATGCTCTATAAACCATCCTGTTACTGCTGAACGGAGGGACAATGCCAGTGTTTAGCTTTAAGGCTCTGGTTCTAAAGAGCGACAAATCGTCCTGTGACTGAATACTTTTATTTAAATAAACTGGAATGTTTGGATTGAAGTGATAATGCTGTTATGAGCAGCTTTGTAATGAATGAATGAATGGCTCCAGTTCACACACTCAGTTCTCACTTTTCTCGCAGAAAACAATCCACACACTCTCCTCTGACGCTCACGTCTTCTTTCAGTGGCAGACCTGGAGTCCCAGGACGTCCTGGAAGCTCTGCCTCAGGAAACACAGCAGCAGCAGTAAATTCTGCAATCAGTAGTAACAACTACTGGATTTATTTATTTGTTTATTGGGAGTGTATTTGAGGAGTTCATGTCATTCATCAGTTGCTGGGACTGTGAACTTTGAACTATAACTTTAAATGATCCGAATTATTCATTGACAGCACTGTCATGTAAATGTGATTCATTCTCAGCACGATTATATCTATTTTCATTGTTTTATATAAAGTAAATGAGCAGTTTGTGTGCAGCAGCTGCTCCAGATGTTTGGTCCGGACTAAACTGCTGGATTAAAATCTGGCTCTTCCGTAGATTACACCGGTTTAATCCAGGTAATCATCTGTCTGCAGCTTCTAATTTCTATAAACATTAACTCCTGCTCTTTACTGTCAGCCTGCTGCATGAACAGATCAGAACATGGAATTCAGTCAGCGGATAAATCTGGCTTGATAAAACATAAAAGTCACACCAGATAAAAACCACTCAAATAATTCATGACTGAATTAAACACAGTGTTTAAATATTAACCCTGCTGCTGGGAAAAAGTCCGTTTGTCCTTAATTTGAGTGACTTGAAGAGTCAGCGAGTTGAAACGTGAATATTTTTCATCTTGGCTTGACTCAGCTCACTCAGAGTTTGTGTGGCGATATGTCATGTTAAAGAAGTCGTTTCCTTTAAAAACATCCTCGTCTCAGCACTGGAAGGACTGGAGCTGTGCTCTGTGAAGGAAGAGTCAACACGTGGCCCGCGGCCCACCAGCTGGTCCAGTCCAGTCTGTGACATAATTAACTGAAATTCATAAAACTCATCTTTAAGCTGCTAAAAATGAAGGAAACGGACCAAAAACACGGCGGTTTGACGTTTCACTGCAGGGGAAACATGAAAATGGCCCAAAGTTAGATACTGTTTCTCTTGCTCTGTGAAATTCAACTTGTTGATGCTTTGTTGAAGTTTAACTTTGCATGAATTATCTACAGATTATTCTGCAGCCACGCTGTTATTGTGATCTGAGGGTTGTTGTGGCCCTGAACCGGAGGGACAGCTCATCATTCAGGGTCCGTTTACACGACAACAGAGCCGCTGAAAACACAACTTCATGAAAACGGCTCCCGACATGGAAATAATCCCCAGTACTGGTCCTGGTCCAGATCCTCCTGGTCCTGGTCCTGGTCCTGGTGTTTTAACTGACAGTCACCATAATAACAATCCATCTTGGTGTTCTGTCTTGTTGTGTAACAGACTGCAGCGCCCGCTAGTGGAAGACATGGAGCACTTCCATCTACAGAGAGTTGCAGTGTAAACATGAGACTTTTCTGGAACGAGGAGCTTTTCCACTCTGGGCCTTCGACCCGGGACGTGCCGGCTGTCTGAGTTTTGTGGAGAACGTGTGGAACCGGTCCTCAGTGATGCTCTGACAGGTGGAGGGTCCACAGAGACCCGGACCCGGACCCGGACCCCGCGGAGCAGCGGCCGCGGCAGGATGGAGTCCGGCGGAGAGGAGCGGAGCTGCCGGAGCGTCCGGGCCGGAACCGGGCCCAGGCGGGCCGACCGCGCCGACCCGCCGCTCCGGTCCCGTGTTCGAGCCCAGAAGATGAGAGAGGAGCGGCGTTGCGTCACCGACAGACGCTGACGTCATGCTGTTTGTTCATAATACGCAGCCCGATGCGGCTGAGCGGCTCGCGACAGGCCGCGTCCGCACCCGCACAAAGAGCCGGGGCGCACGGCCCCCGCGCGCCATCCCCGCACCGTGCCCCGCACCGTGCCCCGCGGCCTCCCGCGCCTCGGCCCGCTGCAGCGCGTGGATGGATGCTGCTGCCATTTAAAGCATCCATCACAAGCACAGACACCCACACTCCTCCTCCTCCTCCTCCTCCTCCTCCTCCTCCTCCTCGCGCTCATCCATGGACTCCATCCTCCTCATCCGGCCCTGCTTTCCAAATGCGTCTTTTTTTTTCAGCCTACCTTTCAGATGGAGTCTCGCGCGGGCGTTAATCCATGATCGGTGCGGCGCTTCGGTTCCACGAGGACTCCGCGTCCTAACGGCGGGCAGGAGACGCGCCTGCCGAGCCCATACAGGCGCAGGAGTCGCACCCCGCTCCCGGTCCAAAAAAAAAAAAAAAAAAAAAGAAAGAAGGCAAAAAGGCAAAATGTGAGGCCGGGTGAGAGCCGGTGAGCCGCGAGGACAGCGAGCCGAGCGGCTGCACGGGGCCGGGAGCGCGCGCACCGAAACCCAGCGAAACCAGCGCGTCTGTTGTGTTTTCCAGCGCGTTAGTCCTCCTCCATAACACAGCGGCCCCTCGCGATCGCGTAATTTCTCCCGCACGCACGCACACGCACGCACACGCACGCACGCACACGCAGCTCCGTGTCATTTAAAGAGATAGGCGGCTGGAGCCGCTGTGTCTGCCTCTTATGTAACACCATCTCCTCCTGTCCACACACACACACACACACACACACACACACACACACACACACACACACACACACACACACACACACGCTGGCTCTATCTGCTCTTGTATGTCAGGACTCTGCAACCTTTCCTACTTTACATAAATCTGGAGCCATCAAACCATCAAGTGGAGCTGAGATAAGATGAGATAAGATGAGATAAGATGAGATAAGATGAGATCCTTTCTGTCTTTATTCATCTCAGAGTGGGGGAATTCAGTGTGTTTAGCAGCTGTCACACACAGACACCAATGCTCTTCACTCAGACCTCTTACCAGGGAGGTCTGGCACACATGATGGTCACATATAGAATAGAACAGAATAGAACAGACTTCACTGATCTCTCCATGGAGACATTTACAGTGACAGAGGCTCGTGGGACACAGCGGAGCGAAAAGTGATGAAAGGTGCAAATAAAGAATAAGTTACAGTGCAACTCGTAGTCAGAATAATAAAAAACTAAAAAGAGAAAAGATCTAACTTTATGTACAACTTAAATGTTAAAATATAACAGGAACTATAAATACCATACTGATTATAAGACGACCCCTATCTTTTTCAAATATCATTTTGTGAAAATAGAAATATGTTGAAGACAATAAGGTTACTCATAACACAACTTTTTATTGTACAATTATTCTAAACTCAAAAACTCACAACAGAGACAACATTTCATGTGATTTAAGATAAAAAAAAATTACTGCAGTGTTGAATAAAAAATATATTCTTTTCCTCAAAATAAGCAACAATAAGAAACAATTAAGTTCCTCAAAGGTTCAATAACTGCTAATGATGTAAATAACTTTATAACCATCAAACTGAAGTTCTATTCAACTTCATGAGCATTAATAATTCAGTCTAATATATCTTGGCTGCTTGGCAGTTGTTTGTTGACTCTGTTGCGTTGATTATCAAAAACTTGGCCTCTGTTTGCTCACTTGTGTTCGAGCTCCTTCGTTCCAGTCGGTCTCTTCCAGGTCACCGGTACTTTGGCTACATCTAGCGGCGCGGATGTGTAATGATAATCTAGTCCTCCATTATAGTACGACCCCATTTTGGAGAATAAAAAATATATCATCCTATATTCGGGCCAATACGATATGTTTGGTTGATAAAGTGACCACGGTTGCAGGATATTATAACGTCCGGGGGTTTTTGCTCACGTTCTCCACCGTGGATTTGTCCATTTTGACAGCGGTGGACAAGAAGGACCAGGTCTGTCCTGCAGTGAGGGTGTCTCAGTCCGCTGAGCTCCTCTACCGTCCACTGCAGTGGCTCAGAGCTGTCGTCCATCATGGATGAACAACACGTCTTCCACAGAGTCCAGAGGACAGCCGGGACAGAGCTGTCCCTCCACTCCAGCTTGGTGAGTCTCTAGTGGACAGCAGAGAAACCACAGAGTGATAAAGGTCCTGAGCAGCGGTCTGGACTCTCCCGAGGACCTCAGTGTCCTCAGAAGGTGGAGACACTCTGGCCCTTCTTGTCCAGAGCGTCGGTGTTGTGGGACCAGTCCAGTTTACTGTGGAGGTGAACACCCAGGGACTGGAGACTGTCCAGATTTGGTAAAAGAACAACTCTGCCCATGATCAATGGGAAACTACTTCACCTGAGCAGGTGCTTCATTCTCCCAGTCCGTCAGCTCGTCTCTGTTCAGCAGCTCTGGTGAAAACTGGTGTGAATATTCCTCAGATGCAGTTCAACTTCTTTGTACTCAAACAAATTAAAAAACGGAGATTTGTTGGTAATCTTTGTTTTTTCTGCCTAACCCTGATCAAACAGGACTCCTACAGTCCCTGAACCAAAATGTGTTTGACAGCCGGGGCCGGTGGAGGGGATGCTGTTCCCCCCGCTGGGTAGAGCGCACCAGATGGGACAGAGACTGCAGCTTGACCTGGAGACACGTTTGAAGCTTTCGGGGAGCTGATCCCTTCAGAGAGGCTCCATCACCCACCGTCCACACATCGAGCTTCTCTGCCAGATCAATCAATTTTCAATCAATCAATTTATTTTTGTATAGCCCAGTATCACAACAACAGCTGCCTCAGAGGCTCCAAGGTGTTACATTGGTTGATAAAAATAAAAACAGTGAATAAGCATAATGTTAATATGTCAGATTCACAGTAACGAGACAAAACGAAGCAACCACCGCCTTAGACCCTCACATCCGGCAAGAACAAACTCCAGAAACCCAGTGGGAAAAGAAGAAATCTTGGGGAGAACCACAGTATGGAGGGATCCCTCTCCCAGGGGCAGATTCATGCAGTTTCAGGAAAATATTCAGAAAAAAATGTTAAAATGTGGAACCACATCATTTTATACCGGCTGTGGAAAATGTGTCTAGTGTTATGAAGCTCTTATCTTTACTTGAACAATGAGGGAAAAATGTCTTTAAAAAAACTCCTGATCGCTTTGAACCAGTCTTCATCCTGCAGACTCTCGGTTCAGCAAGTCCTGCAAATACAGAAACAGACCCGGCAACTAGAACAGGATGAGCTATCGACACATCCATCCTTCATCCATCCATCAACCCATCTATCCATCCATCAACCCATCTATCCATCCATCCAACTAGAACAGGATTATCTGTCACACTATACCTCCATCCATCTATCATCCATCCATCCATCCATCCATCCATCCATCTATCATCCATCCCACCATCTTTCACATCCATCCATCCATCCATCTTCCACCATCCTTGTTCTCCTTTCACATCCACCATGTTGTTTTGATGCATTCGTTGGTGAAACATCAGTATAAACAGAGTTTATTGGAGCAGAGCTGCGTCTCCTCAGTGGCAGCAGAGCGAAGGATGATCTGGAGCTTCAGGACTCGGACTTGACACGAATTCCTGCCTCTCTCAGAGGATCTTCCAGGATAATGGAAGCAGGAAAACGAGTGTGAACGTGGCGGTGAATCTGGCAAAGAATTACTTCAAACCAGCCGAGATGCTCAGAGAGCTGAAGCACTTGTGGAAGAAAGTCTGCTGCGGTTTTTAAAAACAGAGTTCAGCTACTTCTTCTGTCCAGCAGCACTCTGAATGTTTCTTTAATGGATAAAATGAAATATTTGAATGTGGCAATGGATTACACACACTTTGTTTGTCTACACAGTGACTGTAATCAGATTTTATGATCGCTTTATGAAAATAAACAGAGGGTTTCCAGGTGTTTTCCTGCCGTTGAGCCAGGAGCCGATGTTACTGGACAGGTTAGTGGAGTACAAACCGCCGCTGGGACTCAGCCATGTTGTGATGGACGCCGCCGCCATGCCTCGCGGCCTCTCCTCCTGTGTTTGCTCTGTGGCTTCCAGGCACAGCCGCGCGCTCTGTTTCTTTCTTTCTTTCTTTTTTCTGTGTCACTCTCTCGGTCCGGAGAGCCGGGGAGCTGGAGAGCGCTCTATTTTTAGACTCCTACCCGCCCGTTCAGCCTCCCACCCCCTCTGGCACAAAGACACACACACGCACAGCCACGCACACAAAGCATCCGTAGACAGCAGTATGCATTCAAGCAACACACTGGGCGTTGCACATCAGCGTACAGAGCACTCACACACACACACACACACACACACACACACACACATACAGGCATGCGTGCAGGCAGGCGCACAAGAGGGAACGTAGGATGAATCTGTGGATTTACATTGTAAATGGAGAAAGGCAGCGTGAACACATGAGCTTAAAATGTCAAGTGCAACGCAAAGCTTGGTGAAAAGGCACAAAGACACAGAGCGCACACACACACACACACACACACACACACACACACACACACACACACACACACACACACACACACACACACACTATAGCATTAATAATGCAGGAAGAGAGAAGAACTGTGGAACAGATAGAGGGGGAGGGGCTTCTTCTGAATGTGTGTGTGTGTGTGTGTGTGTGTGTGTGTGTGTGTGTGTGTGTGTGTGTGTGTGTGTGTGTGTGTGTATTCTTGTATTTGTCACCTAATGGGCTGACCTACTTCTTGGGGTTCCAAACACAGGACCTCATGCAGGTTTCCACAGGTTTAAAGGATAAGTACGGTTTAAACAGCTTTCGTGTTGTTTATAGAATGAAGTAGAACAATATCCTCACCCCGAAGGCTTTTCTGATCCGAACAGTGCTTCGGGAGAAAGTTAAATCCAAAATCGAGTGGCGGACATCCGTATACGTCTAGCAGACGGGGCATCGGTAACGCCGCTCCTAAAACGGCTTTAATCGTCCAAAAACTCATTAGTTTCACCAATATTTCCTCACGGTCCGCTCAGCCTCTCCTCCACCACAGCCCGGGGTCGCCAGATATGTCATATATGAATATGACATATGTTCGGTAAGAAGTGCAGCGTGTCTAGATATCTATGTCTATAGATCTATGTCTAGATATCTATGTCTCGGTAAGCCGGAGCTACAGAAGCCGCAGTGTTGTGTGTGTTTGACTGCCGATGCTAACGCATGTGTCTGATACCTGCTCTCGGGAATAAACATCCTCACGCTGCCAAACGCCTCTGGACTTCATTCCACCATATTACAAGATACATGTTGTAGTTGTTCTGTTGACCTCTGACCTGAAAGCTTTGTTCACGGCGCCGCGCCATGCGCAGTACGGCTCATTGTTTCAGGGGCTACCGGAGGCCACACAACAACTTTCTTCTTCCAGTTTAGAGCAAAATGGACGAATATCTGTCATGGAGGAGAGGCTGAGCGGTCCATGATGAAATATTGGTGAAACTAATGAGTTTTTGGACGATTAAAGCCGTTTTAGTAGCGGCGTTACGTCTGCTAGACGTATCCGGATATCAGCCACTCGATTTTGGATCTAAGTTTCTCCCGAAGCACTGTTCGGATCAGAAAAGCCTTCGGGGTGAGGATATTGTTCTACTTCGTTCTATAAACAACGTGAAAGCTGTTTCAACCAAACTTATCCTGAAACAGCCGAAAGGATTTTCTTTTTTCTTTTTCAGCCACTCCTGTGTTTCTCCAGACGTCTTCTTGGAGCCTTGGTCTTGCAGAAGGACCCATGGTCTTCGACTCAAACCAGGTTTTCTTACACCGGGTCAGACATTTCTGTCTAAAAGCCCTGCTACCTATTGTTGGGGGGAAGATCAGTCATTTCTTATGTCTCTTCATCAGCAGTGCCATCTGTTGCTCAGTTCAGGGTTCCAGTAACACAGACCAGGACTGTACCTGCCTTATCCCCGGCTGGAGCCTGAACCCTGAACAGGGCGGACCCCGCGAGCACCCAGTCCTCCTGCAGCCACTCTGGACTCACGTGTTCTTTGGATGAAACTCGACCAAGCTCAGGAAGGACTCGTAAACTCTGCACAGAACGCTTCCACTCCAAAACCCAGCCTGGATCTGTGTCTGGAGCTCTACAGGTAATCTGCAGGTTCAGTGCCGTGATACCAGAAGAGAGAAATCACAGAAACTGCTGCACCTCAGGTGAGTCACCTGATGGGAGAAACAGTAGTCATATGATTCACACAGCCCCCACCCCCACCCCGACGAGCTACAGCCAAACACACAGCTGGAGGAACCAGAAAACCAGGAACCCTCAAACTGAAAACACCTTCATGTTTTTTTAAATCGCTATTCCACCTTTTAGAACATGCTGTGTTTAGATTCCCACATGGAACATTTCCTTAAAACCGAAACAGAAAACCCCGGGAGCGCTGGACGAGCCGGACGAGCCGGACGAGGCGACGGGCGGCGTGTCGTCTCATCTGGACACGAGACAGACCGAGCCGGCTGCGGCGTCTCCGCACGCCGGCGATCCTGAAAAACACCCCACCATTCAAGATTCCGCCCGTTTCCACCCCCAGCAGTGTGAATGTGGAGGACGCACAAACACAGCGGCTCCGGCGAGAGCGTGCACTGCAGTGACGATGACTCAGCCACTCACGTCGCCATGGAAACACTGCCTCTTTGCAATCAGTCTCTTAGTAACAGTGTGGTTGCCGAGGAACTAACGTGTGTGTGTGTGTGTGTGTGTGTGTGTGTGTGTGTGTGTGTGTGTGTGTGTGTGTGTGTGTGTGTGTGTGTGTGGAAGTGCGTTGGTGCGCCACACTGAGTGTGTATTCTGGCAGTTGGAGAGTGACGCCGGCGCCGTTCTAAAATGAAAACATTTACATAAAATCCTATTTTCAGATGCAGGAATTAAAACACTGGTCGGAGGACCTGATCACACCCGTCACGGTTTATTCACCCTGAAACATGCCTTCTGGACTGTTTTCTAAAGACTGTGGTCATTTGGAACCAGACGGACTGTGGTTAAGAACAATCTGACTCAGCGTTAGAGACAGACTTTATGGTTTTACCGGCTGTTAATCATCCTGAACACCGTGGCGCTGTGACCCTTCCCCACCAGGTACTCGGCTGACCTTGCGTCGGATCCCTCCTCAGAGCCCCTCCTGGTGCGGCCCACTGGAGCAGACCCCCACATGAGTATTGCGACCTCTAGTGGCGGACGCCATCTTAACAGGAGGAACGAGGGAGGATTTCAGGCCCAGTTTCGTTTTAATGGTGTGGATGGATTTCACCATAGTCAGACTTTACTGCCACACCGACGATCTGCCTCCCGTTAAGGAGTTTAGAAAGTGCTGCGTCAGCCCCAAAACTCTTTAGCGTGTAGCATGGAGCACTGCTCGGCGTCACTGGATCCGTGGAGCAGTTAAGCTAACGAGCGTCATGGTTGTAACGCTGCTGGTCCGAATGTCTGTGCTGGTTGAGCAGCTGGTGTTGCACTCGCTACCATTCTCCTCCACGTTGTGTTAAAACTTCTTTTCTCATTCTTTGTTTTCGCGACTGAGGACAGATCAAACAGGTTGGAGCTGGAGGATTAGCTTGCTAACTTCAGAGCCCACATCTAAAGCACAACACGTCGGCATCTCTGGAAGAGCCTGTCCCTGTTGAGATTTCACAGCAGGTGACTGTTATGGAAGATAAAACACTCCAGTCTGGAATCAGCCTTCAGTTCTGAGTCGCAGCTTCTCTGTTGGAAGGAAAATGGAAGGCAGCCATCATTCCTCTTCCCCTTTGTCCTCACTGCTCTCCATTCCTCCCTCTCTCCCGTCCAATGCGCTCCATTCATGTTTTTTGCGCCATTCAGTGGTGGAGCTGCAGTGAAGCCCGGCCTTCTCCTCCACACAGAGCGCCGTGTGTTTGGACGCATTGACGTCACGGCTGACGCACGGCGGCAGAACACAGGCATTATTATCAGCATCCAGCAGAGGGACAGGCTCACAGAGAGGCCTGCTGATGGGAGGGTGGATTCACTCATGAATGAGCAGCAGAGCGGCGTGCCGGGGCCTTCCTGATGCTTCACACACAGGACGTCCTGACCAGCAGGTTACCGTCCTCACCTTTTATTTGCTGTAATGAACAAAGAGCAGACGGAACTGGAGACAGATGAATGCTGGATTTGACTTGCTCATTCAGAAATCAGTTTGACTTTTTGTTTTTCATTTTCTCAAAATATTTTGGAGGGAAAATAGATTTTTTAAATGGATGTATATGACCCAATTAATATGGATTATTAAGTCATTTTTGTCACATAAAGTCACCCGAGTGCTGCTTGCTGAAAGTTTGAGGAGCATCAGGCCACACTTACCTGGTATTTACAACAATAGATGTTTCCCCTTCTGTAGATTAAAAAAAAATAAAAAATATTCATTAAAGATGAACCTGCATAAAAACCTGGTTCAGAGCCGCAAAGAGCAGCCAGACCTATAGGGGGCAGTGTAGCAAGAAGCTTAACGACAGGCCAGCTAATCAGAATCCTGGAAAAAAAAACACACACACACACAGGTCTCACACACACACACACACACACACACACACAAACACACACACACACGCACATGTTGGGTTTCCCACTCTTTTGGGGACATTCCATTGACTCCCATTCATTTCTAGCCCCTAACCCTGACCCTTACCCTCACCCTAACCCACACCAAAACAAAGCGTAGCCCTAAAGAAATGTTTTTGCACTTTTACTTTTTTCAGTAACAACAACATGGTCAAGAAAACGCTGTTTCCCTTCATGGGGACCCAAGAAATGTCCCCACAAATGACATTGTGCCTGGTTTTCCTATGTTGTGGGGACATTTTGTCCCCACGACCATACGAAAACCCGCACACACACACTCACACACACACACACACACACACACACACACACACACACACACACACACGACACTAGTGTCATTAACATTAGCGCCGACATGCTCATGCCAGTAGTTTGAATGCTAACAGTTAGCTACCATGCTAATCAAATGTTCATATGCTATTGCAGGCTGATTTTTAATGACAGTATTCTGTATTGTTTTCAGTTTTTTTTTTTGTTTTGGAACATTTTTTTTCCTTTTCCACAAATAGAAAAAAAAAGTCATCCTCCCATACAAACTTAAAGTGTGAACTGAACAGAAATACAGATATTACAATTACTTGAAAATACGTTCCTCTCTTTTACATCAATCCAGTTCACTTGGTGTCCAGATCAGACATGACGTCCTCCATCTCTGATCTAAAGCGTTTTCATGTGAAGCCCTGCAGTCATTAGTTCCATGACGAAGATCTGTTTCACTCTTCTGTCTCACCTTCGGTGGTTTTGAGTTCGTCCAATTCACAGTTATTTTCTTAGCAATAAACAACAGAATCTGTAATACGTATCTTTGCTGTTTGCTATATGTGTCCTTTGTTATGCCTCCAAGAAAGTCCAGGACAGGGTCCAGAGGAACTTTATCTTCACCGTGTTCTTCACTTCTACTTTGACATTTCTTCTTAACATGTTGGACATTCAGCTGTTGGACAGATTATCTTCAGTTACAGTATTTAGTTCCATTTCCCATTTTTCCTTAATGTTCAGTGTGTTTTGTTAAAACTCAGTTGAGATTATTTTATCTATCTGAGGGATATCCCATTCATTTGGAATATTCTCTGCAGTAGAAATAAAATATTCTATCATTTTACCATCATCATATCATTTTATCAGTTTGTGTATTTCAGGAATGAAATAAAACCTCCTTTCTCTTGGCTGTGTTCCTCCCCCAAGGTAAGTACGATGTTTCTGTTAAGTGATTTTTCTTTTGCAGGGCCTCCAGTATTTTACCCACCATGGGAATGGATCACAGTTCAACTGGCCCTTCCCTTCAGCACTGTTCTGTTCTGTCTAGAACTCACTGTGGGTTTAATAACTAAAACAACGACAGAGCCAGAACTTTGTTAACCGTTTATCAGAAGCCAGGAACGAAACTCTGTGCACCCTTCAAATGGGTCCGTGGTGCAACACATCACAGTCTTCATTAATATTCCATTACACAACACCTCCCCCTTAAGTGGAATCTCCCCTTACATCACGGCAGTGTTTACATGAACTTTTATCATGACATGTCCACATTTACACTGCATAAACATTACTATGTTCCCAAATAAATTTACTCTTATATTCTTATTCTTTGTAACCCTTGTAGAACCATTACTCTCTGGAAGAACTCTTAAATGTATAAACATCTCAATCATTTATCAACTGTATAAACCTGAGTGTCAGATTACTCTGTTCCATACATTCACTCAAACATTAGAATACATCTTCTCAAAACATTAGAACACATTTCCACTTTTCTTCTTTCTTTTCCATTACAACACGTGTTGACCTTTTTCTCTCCTTTTTTTTTTGTTGTCACAGCACATTAGTCCCAAAAATGTCTTATAAATCCAGACGTCTGGGAGGACGTGAGACTCTGCCAGATGCTGTAATGTATGTGTTGGATGCATCTCGATCTGTATGTGTGTGTCTGTTTCTGTGTTGGTTCGTGCAGGTGTGGCTGTATTACCTGGTACTAGGTTGGCCTCAGGTTGATTATGTCTGGTGTAGGTGTCTGTTTGTTGTCAACTGGACGCATGTGTGTGCGGTTGCGCCTAACCGACCCTTCTTCAGTGTTGATGATGTAGGATCTGGGTGTTGACGCTTTCTGCAGAACTGTCCCATGCTGGTTTTCTTTGGGAAGTCAAACCTCTTGGCCTGACTGCAGCTGCGGCAGGACCTGAACTCTGTGGCGCTGGTTGTACCGGCGCTGCAGGTTCTCCTTCGCCCGCCTTTCCTCTTTCCAGAACCACCGATGTTTGGCCACCGGGGACAAAGCGCACCTGGAACCCCGGGGAAGCCTGAGCGAATCTGCCTGCCCATAAGGAGCTGCGCTGGAGAGTAGCCACTCTCCAGGGGTGTGGCGCGGTACGTCTGCAGTGCTGCTGCCTTGTCGCCTTTCCACAGCCCTTTGACTGTGGCCACAGCCCGCTCTGCCTCACCGTTGGCCTGTGGGTATCTGGGGCTGCTGGTGACGTGAGCAAATCCGTACGCTCTGGCGAAGGACTGGAACGCTGAACCGCTGTACTGCGGCCCATTGTCGGACATAACAGTCTCTGGTGTCCCATGGCGACAGAAAACGTCCTTCAGAGCCGCCACTACTGTTTCAGCTGTAGATACTCTGAGGTGTGCTACTTCTATGTAGCGTGAAAAGTAGTCCACTACGAGCAGGTAAGTGTCATTTTCCCAAAAGAACAGGTCTGTGCCGACACGCTGCCAGGGTCTCTCTTGAAATGCTGTCATCAGCAGCGGCTCTCTCTGTTCTGCCCGATGCTGTGAACAGATGCTGCAGTTCTCCACCATCTGCCTGATGTGGACCGACAGTGCTGGCCACCAGACTGACTGGCGAGCCCTAGCTCGGCATTTAACGACACCTTGGTGCCCACTGTGCAGCTGCTGCAAGATCTCCCTGTGGAGGAGGGGCGTGGTTTGCTCACAGCTGCAGGAGAGAGGGAGGCGGGGAAGCGGCTCAGGAAGCCAGTGTCCAAGGTGCAGCAGGTGCTGGCGATTGATTTGATTACTCTCTCCTGCTTGAAGTAGTGTGCTGGACCGGGCAGAGAGGGAGAGAGAGGAGCAGAGCTGGACTCACAGCAGCAGACTGGAGAAGCCAGCGCATGCAAGCCTGGAAAGGCTGAAGACTGGGACGACCAGGATCGAGAACTGCACGGTGTGGCGGCGGCTAGAGAAGCCTGCCGAATTGAGGTGTGGGGATTGGGCCCACTGATGTGCAATAAAGGAAGTTCGAACTCACTGGCTGTGGATTCACCTGTGTCTAGCCAACCCGCGGTGGCACTTGTGTGCTACATTCCCCCCTCAGCTCACCTGGGATGACGATGCGTTGACCTCAAAAGAGCAGCTGTCCATTCAAGGTGAGGCTGTCTTTTTCAGGCCAGAAGGGAGCCAGCTCGTGGGGTAGGGCGTCTTTCCGGCCACTCTGTCTCGCAGTATTGGATCAGCTGTGCACAGATTGGGTCAGCTTTCTGCTTTGCTGCCATCCCTCTCAGACGGTGTTCTGTGGCAGGGAGGCTCTGTGTAACGGCGTCCAGGAACACTTTAACCTCGGCCTCACTCTCTTTTTCCTCCGCCATGAAGGTGTGTTGGATTGGGGCCCTGGATAAAGTGTCTGCTGTTATCAGGGTCTTCCCTGGCACGTGCACAATGTCGAACGAGAATCTCAGCAGCCTCATCCTGAATCGCAGCACTCTCGGTGGGAGTTCGTGAGGGCCTTGGTGCTAAGCAATGGCACTAGGGGCTTGTGGTCTGCCTCCAATCTGAATTTCAGTCCCAGCAGGTAGGAGGACATGCCCACGTAGCTACCAAAGCTTCCTTTTCAATCTGAGCATAGTGTCTTTCCGTGTCTGACATACCTTGAGAGATGAAGACGATCGGCTTCCATACACCATCTGGCTGCCGCTGGTTGAGGACGCCCCCCAGACCGAAGGATGAAGCGTCTGCCGACATGCATGTCTCCGCTGTCAGTGAGTAGGCCGCCAGCACCTGTGCAGAGCTGAGCTCTGACTTGAGTCTTTGGAAAGCTTCTTTCTGCGGCGCTCCCCAGCACCACTTATTCTTTCCACATAGCAAGTCTTTGATTGGGCGAGTGTATGACGCAAGGTGTGGGAGAAACTTACTGAGGTAGTTTGCCATGCCCATCAGTCTTTAGACTCCCTCGACGTCCGTTGGTGCAGGCATGTGTTGCATTGCTTTGATTTTTTCGGGGTCAGGTGTCACGCCATCCACGGAGATGCGGCGGCTCAGGAAAGTAATGCTGTCTTTGTTGAACTCACATTTCTCACCATTCAATGTCAGTCCTTCCTCCTGGAGTTTCTTTAGAACCTGACAGAGTCTCTCGTCGTGCTGGGCCTTGCTGTCCCCATACACCAGGATGTCATTGGCGTGGCACACTACGCCTGGACAGCCCTCCAGCATCTGGAACATGCGTCGCTGAATGTGTTCCGGTGCGGAGGAAATCCCAAACGGCAAGCGACTGAACGAATACCAATGATGAAGGTGGTCTGCAGCTTGCTTTCCTCTGCCAGCGGAATTTGCCAGAAGCCAGAGGTGGCATCCAGCTTGGTGAACACCTTTGCCCCAGCCAGCATGCCCAGGGTGTGGTCAACAGCTGGGAGGATGTCGTTCCCTCTGAACCCACCTGTTGAGGTGTGTTAAGTCCACACACAGCCGAATCTTGACATTGAGCTTCAGCAATACAACCAGCCCGGCACACCAGGGTGTGGGCTATGTTACCCTGGAGATAACACCCATGCTGACCATGCAATCTAGTTCAGTTTTTACTTTGTCGCGGAGTGGGAGGGGCACGCGGCGTGGAGAAGACAGTGCATATGGGACAGCATCTGGGTCCAGGGCGATGGTGTAAGGCTCCTTTAATTTCCCCTAACCCAGTGAACACAGTGGGGAACAGCGCCTTGAAGTCCTTCTGCTGTGCTTCCACTGCATGGATGCGCTGCACCAGATTGAGGGCCCTGATCGCTGGGAAGGCCTAACAGAGGATTGGACAGTTCATTCACAACATACACATCCTGTCTAGTTTGTCCTTCACTATCAGATTCCCTTTAGAACACCCCTCAACCTCTAGCCTGCGTTGCCCTGGGCCATACAGCATTTTTCTTGGCTGCTGCAGTGCCCCATGGACTCTGCTGGAGTATGTGCTGCTGGGAATCGCAGTGACTGCAGCCCCTGTATCCAGTTTGAACGCTGTCTCCTGTCCGTTCAGCAGCAACACACCGACCCATTAATCTTGTCCTCTTGACCTCACTTCTCCCAGGAAAGCGAAATCCTCCTCTTCCTCACATCTCATGTACCCCTGCGTGATGTCGTGCACACCTTTGGCTGACCTGCATGTTTTTGCATAATGTCCCTTTTTGTGGCACTTTTGACATTCAGCATCACGGGCCGGGCATTCTTTCCATGGATGTTTTTTAGCGTTCCCGCTCTTGCCACAGTGAGCTGTCTGGCTATTTGTTTTCTCGTGCAGAACTTTACGCCCCTTCTGTTTCTTTGTTATGGCTTCTACTTGTCCTGCAGTCTGCTTGGCCACTCTCACCACCGGCTGTTGTTTCTTTACTGCTGCACTTTGTTTAACTTGAATCATGGCTTTTTCTAGGGTGAGTTCTGCATCCAGCTGTAGCCGTTCCGACAGCCTGGCATCTAGGATTCCCACCACTATTCTGTCCCTGATTAACTCGTCTCTCAGGGCCCGAACTGGCAATGTTCAGCCAACGTGTGCACTGCAGTAATAAAAGTTTCCACACTCTCACCCGGTTGCTGGTTCCGATGGTTGAAGCAGGCTCTCTCATAGATCACGTTCCTTTTGCTGACAAAATGTTTTTCAAATGCCGCCGTGACGGCCGGTATGATGTCCTCTGCTCTTTAGTCAATGGCAGCACATTCAAAACATTCTCCGACTCCCCCCCCCCCCCCCCCCCCCCCCCCCCCCCCCCCCCCCCCCCCCCGCTGAGTACATAAACACGTTCACCTGAAAGTCCTGTGGCTGCTTGTCGAGTCCTGATGCGATCCCATAGCGGTCAAACCGCTTAATCCACTTCGGCCATTCCTCAGGTTTTGAAAAATCAAACTTACTCGGCGGGAGGTACTGAGGTAACGGCGGCTGCTGGACGGCTAGCTGCGGCTGAGCTAGAGGCTGGGCTTCTGCATTTTATTCGCTCATTTTCCTCCTCCGTCGTCCTCCTTTCATTTCTCTGTCGTCATGTTTCGCTACACTAACGCACTACCACTGATCTGACACCATGTAGGTATGTGGACATCAAAACATTGCAGCCACCATTTGTCCCAGAGTGCTGTGACCAGAGAAGCGCCTGACCTATAGAAGGTTTTCCCGACGCGTCATCAGGCGCGTCATCGACCCAGAAGCCGCCATCTTGGAGGTACTCCGTATCACAACAAAGCACGAGTCCTAAGGAAGATCCAGAGTGTTATCAAGAAAAATGGTAAATTATTGCCGTGTCATTGGTTGTACCAATAGGTCAGACCGAGAAAAACATTTGGAATTCTACAGACTTCCAAAAGTTATAAAAAACCAGGGTGAGGAATGCCAAAAACTATCAGAGGAACGGAGGCGCATGTGGTTAGCAAAGCTTAACCAAGATCTACGAGGGAAAATCTGGACAACATCCAAATTTGTTCGGCACATTTATTGTCAGGTAAGTGAAACAGAGCGCAACAGTTTAAGCTCATTAATGACTTCATATGTTACTTTGATCATTCATAAACATTTAACTTCTACAGAAACTTGAATTTTTTGGTCCCCAGCCTTAAGAGATGTATTACTCCTGAAGAAAACAGTTTGTGCTGGATTTTTATTTTATGTAAATTAAACATATTTCAGCTATCACACTATTTGTAGCCATCAGTTTGGTAATATTTGCGTTTTAATCAATTATTTAGAACCCCAACCCCAACAGAAGTGCTGGTCGCCAGTGAGGGTCCAGGAGGTGGGAGCCAACTCCTACGGATCTTTACCACCAATAAACTGTAGCTTCTCGAAATATCGGGCTTTCTCTTGTAACCCAAGGCCTTCCCGATATTCCTTTGCTTCTTCAGTCCGTTTTGACGAGCTCTCTTGTGCTTTCGACGTGGCTGAACGCACTCAAATTGTTCCATAACACACAATCGCGACTACTGTCAGTATGATTGTGTTACACTGAGTATTTCCAAATATTGCGGCGCAGCGAGGGTACCGCCCAAGTCATGACACCGGTGAAAACCCTCTATTTCGGGGGGGGGGGGGGCAGCAGCAAATGTGCTCTTTTCATTGTTTTGTCAGGACTCTGCTCTGGCAGGCTAGGGGGCAGTCCCAGTCTCCCTGGGTCCTGCTGATTACTCATTACAGTCAGCTGGGGACTTCCACCCTGCCTGCCTATTTAAGCCTCTCCCAGCCACCTGCTCCTTGCTGGATCGTTCCCCTTACCTTACTCCCTTGCTGCTGGAGAGGGACTCGGCTGCTCTGCCAAAGCATAGAGGGAGTTTTTGTCACGTCTTGCCTCGCCTCGACCTCGCCATGCCACGCCACGGTCTCGCCAGGACCACGCCACGCCACGCCATGCCATGATCTTGCCAGGACCATGCCACGCCACGCCACAGTCTCACCAGGAACACGCCACAGTCTCGCCAGGACCACGCCACGCCACGATCTTGCTGCTGCCAGGCTGCAGCCCTCGTGGTTATCTGCACTAAACAAACCTGTTCGATCACCGATCCTGCTTCTGTCTCTCTGCAACTAGGTCTGACTGCACACTGACCATGACATGTTTAACACTGGGAATCTCTGATTTTCTTCAGCCAATCATGTCATCTAGGCATTTGCCAACACAGCCTCGCTCACTTTATGCAAATCAGGCATTTTAGCCCGCAGCGCGGCTTTTTTTTTTTCGGAGCTCCAACTTCAGCGCCTTCAAACATGTTTTTGGACAGTTTGGCCGGTACTCAAAGGTAGGTGGACACAAAGAACATCTATTTGTTGTGTGCTGTACAAAATTTCATGACTGTCTGAGCTCCACAACATGTTTTAGAACTCCCCAAACCTCACCAAGGAGCAAGCGCTGTTAGCCGCGTTAGAAGCATGGAAGCACGAGCCGAGGCGACGCATACTCAGTCGGCTCATCTTTTTTGTCGCGTTTTCCCCACTTTCTGTCCTTCAACGTGGGCATTGTTTACTCTATCCACTTGTGCAGCTAGAAATGTAATAATTTGACCTGTATTCTGCATGGAATTAAGAAGACAAGAGCGAGTTGAACTGGTCGGGTTTAAGAAACAGTGGCTGGGCGGCGCCGCTGGGGGCTGTGCACGCTGTGTGCACGGTGAGCAGGGACTGAGAGAGACGGAGATCAGCCGGTACCAAATGTAATCGACTAAAATAATGAATTACAAATAATAGACTAAACAGAAGCACTGATAAATTCTTGGTCTCAATACAACTACTGTAGAAGCTCAAATTACATTTTTTTTCTCTGTTGCAAATGAAATGTTTGATTCCTTCATATCATTGTCTGATTTCTTGTAACTTTTTCTTTATTTCCAGGACCTTCCTTTAGTTTTCCCATCAAACAGGTAATACACAATCGGGATATATCTTCTGATTAACAATTTCATATATTGTGGAACTAAGCTACAATACAAGAGTATTTAAGTTTTATTTCTTTGTCCTTCAACTCTGCCAGCATCATCTTAGCATCACCAGAGAGACAGGACGGGGGCTAGCAAAGGTAAAAATGATACTGTTTCACAGTGATTCAACTGGTGGGACGGGAGCTACAATATTAGTGGATTTAAACTTTGTTTATTTAAAGTAACACTAAGGAACTTTCAGTTTCCGTTGATTTTGGCGGCGCCAGTGGACAAAAGCGGTAGTGTTTTGCCTAAAGGAATACTACAGTTCCCATGAGGACTAGTGCGTGACGTCGTAAAATGCTGCTCCCGGTGGCATGCTGTCAGACTGAACTCGCCTACATTTGTTTCCAGTGGCTGTGTGAAGGACGGATAGCGACGAGGTAATGAATCTAATGGTGGCTAAACAATATTATATCATAATGTGACGCATGCCGTGTGCTGGGTTCCTACCACCCTCCTCACAGTTTCTTAGTCCAAGTGAAAGCAATACTGACGCCCTCAGCCCGTGACAGAGGGGTCATTCAACCCGTTGTAAGTCGATGTGTCATCACAAAAGATATTAAAATGTTTTATTAAGGTTGAAAAGTTCCTTAGTGTCGCTTTAAAGGGGCTGTATCATGCAAAATTCACTTTTTGTATGTTTTAACCTTGTTATATAGTTATGTTCTCACCTAAAACACCCCCAAAGCGTTTTTTCCTTCGTGCCTGTGTGTTTAAGCTTTCCTCCCATTTGTGCTTCTCAGAGAGGCAGCCCCTCCCACACCCGTGAAAACGCTCTGTTTTCCCACGTTCACGTCACACTGTGAAGATGGCTCCCCTGAACCCCCCTCCCGCAGGCCCTCGGCGATCAGCGTTGCTGCTTTTTGTAACTCCGATTTCGAGGATAAACTTTGACCATCGTCTGAAAGCAACAGTCGAGCAAGAGTCTGAAGTTGGTGAGTTTCTAACAGGAAAAGACGTTTTTGCGCGTGGAGAAGCTAGAGCTAAAGAGCTAAAGCTAGCTAGCTTATTTGTTTTGAAGCGCTGATTGGTTGAAGTAGCTGTCAGTCAAAGTCCACAGGGGGAGAGGCGGGATTTCAGTGAAACAGAGCGTTTTCTCTTCCGGGTTTCAGAATTAGCCCCAGAAAGTCTTTTATTTCACACAAAATTACTTTTCCTTAGCGCCAAAAATGAACTATTACCATGTTAATGCCATTTCTAGGGTTTGGACTAGCTAAAAAAGCATGATGCAGCCCCTTTAATTTTCAAGCAGGGCAGACTCCACTGACTCCGCCTGCAGCATCACCAGAGACCGAGCTCGGGACAGAACACGATCAACGGTCAAAATTAAATCACTGTGGAACATGGACCACCACTTTTGCAACAACTTAATTTTAAATAAGCAAAAAATACACTTTCATCATGGTTTGTCTGGTCCTGTGCCTAAAAAATTGTTTCCAATGCTTTTTACAGTTAAATTTATGTTTGCAAATATGTACTGTTTCACTAAAATGAAGTCAATTGCTTTTCTTGTGTCTGGATTTCTAGGAGTTAAAGATGCCACACAAAGGTCAAAACGCCAATCCAAGCGCAAGACCAGGAAAAGCCAAGCAGTATTTAATGGACAGTTTTTCCTGCCTGCCTGATACGTTGGGAGATCTGGTATTTGGGCACGTGGCCTGTCTTTATATGTGCTCTTATGACAGCAGCCGTGCAAAAACTGTTAATGGACTGCATATGTCAGGAAACTCACTCGGACACTGACAGTTACATGCAGCAGTCAAGAAGGTAGAGCGTGCGCTTGTTAAGTTCAAAAACCCGTCAAATCCCAATGAACTAAAAAAAATGAGATTCCATGTGCCAGGAGAGATTTCCATGCATACTTGAGCGACAACTTTCCACTTGCCCTGTTAAAAAAAAAAAGTCACTGAGCAGAAGCAGTCGACCATTTCCCCTGTTAAAAAAACAAGAGGCACATCAAATTGCTAATCATGTTCACAACTTAAAAAATCTTTATGCGCCAGCACCGGCTTGTTATGCAGAGAGAAAAGCTTGCCACACTGAGACATTTGTCTTTGCAAAAAAAGAGGAGGGCTGTCAAAAGTCTAAACCAAAAAATTAAAAGGAAGGACATTCAAATTGCTGCTCTAAAAGAAAAATTAAATGCTTCTGTCTGTGAAACAAACACTGTCATAGAACTTTCAGCTTAGAATTTTTTTTTTAAAGATTGAAGAGACAAAATCGAGAGAAAACAGCACTTTTGCGATCAAAGAATGAATCCTCTGATGATTGGAGAATCCCAGAGCTGGAGAGCAGATTACAGGAAAAAGAAAAGGAAGTCGGGTTTGCTGGGAAAACTGCTGACCGGTCCATGGATGAAGAAATTTTACAGGTCAGCAGTCAACCAAAATGCCCATTTGGAAGGGATATCTGTGGTGAAGGAGGTGGTCACCCGCTTGAAAGACGTGCAAAACCCCTTGGAACTCTTATCACAGAAGACTGATGATTTTGGCGATGCCCTTGATGAGTCTGATGCAACCCTGCACAGTTTAAGAGCTGCTCCAGGGGATGAGACACTTTTCAAGGTCATGATGGAGGCCTGTGTTGATGCATTGTTGACGTGTTGGAAAGACAACATAAAAAACATTTTGATGTGGAACTAACAGAAAAACTAAGAGAAGAAACAGTGTCAGCCCGAACACACAACATTGATGCAGAGGAAATAATGGGAACGTTTAGTGCTGCAAAGAAAAAGTCTCCAAATGCCACGCTCTGTTTCCTCTCTTTCAAGATGAGGGCTCAAAAAACAAAACCGTTGAGTACCTGGATGACCTGGACCAAGAGCAAAGGGATGCCATCCTGAAGAAGGCTGGAAAACTGGGACAATTGCAGAGGCTAAAGACACGACGGTTTGAGGACAGAGCTGAGCAAAAGGCAAACAAACAAACAACAAGCCAAAGAAACAAGAGAGGAACAAGCTGGAAAAAACTGGAGAGCACAGATGGTAATGACCTAGCAGAGAAATCTCCAGAACTTGACAGTGACAAAACTGAAAAGGTGACAGAGCTGTTGACTGGGAGAGCAGTGGGGAGGAACATCTGCCATGTGTGGTACGAGGAAGGAGAGCAAACTGTACAATTAATGGAAACATTGAAAAAATGAAAGGAAGGACGCATGTTGTTGCATACTGGAGCGAGGCTGGAACATATGAAAATGCAACTGATTACGATATGTCTGTCTTTGCTTTAGCAGCCGACCTTATTGCTGATGATATGACAATGTGAATAACTAGACGTTAATTAGCTTCACTTAATCGTTGATTGGGAACTCCTAGATGATGATGTCATCACTTAAATGCTGATTGGGAACTCTTAGACTTAGAAAAATGTAATTTAAATGTTGATTAATTAGTCTTGACACGTTGTTTATACTTGTGTATATACTGTATATATCTTTCCTGGGTGTGGGTACGCATGTTTGCATAATTTACTGTTATTATAATCAAAGGAATATTCATGACCTGTTTTCTGTGTGTGTGTTTTTTTAATTTTGTTTGTGATTTAATTATTGTAACAGAGGGCCTCAGATACTTAATGTTTAATCTTGAATAAACTGCCTTTTCGGCACTACACTGGCAAGTCATTCTGATTTTACCAAGCCTTATTGCACATTCTAGGAGTGTGCATAGTTTACTTAATGACCCACTGCAGCTCTCACGCTTGTACAATTTCATTTCAAAAAGATTTATTTATCCATTTATTTAATTACCTCCATTTTCACTATCAGCTCGCCTGAAAAAAATACCCTAAAATAGGCCAAATAAGTAATTATGTATATTTAATATTCGTTTTAACACTTGAACTCAATAGACCATTGTTACATCTAGTTACACTGAAAATTTCATGAAGATATCTGGAATATTAAAAAAGTTATTGGTATTTTTCTGAAAAAGACTCGTTTTTGGTCACATTAATTTCTATTGTTTTAATCTAATTAATGGAACAATAAAAGGTGATAATTACTGAAATATAAAATGCTATAACTTCCTTCATACTTAACATATTCACTTCATTCCTTTTTTTAAAGGTAAGTCTTGGGTCTTTCCATCCATGCTGTCTATTTATGTAATTGAGGAGTTTGAATTTTTTGTCCCCATACCTACACCATGTTATGTTCTGTCTAGAACTTACTGTGGGTTTAATAACTAAAAGAACGACAGAGCCGGAACTGTATTAACCGTTTATCAGAAGCCAGGAACGAATCTCTGTGCACCCTTCAAATGGGTCCGTGGTGAAACACATCACAATCGTCATTAATATTCCATTACACAACAAGCACAGGGAACAAAACCTGAGGCGCCTCAGTCCTGCCTGTCTTTAGATGCTGCAACATAAAGAAAAACAAAACATTCTAAACATGTATGAAGCTCTAATGTTTGCTTTACAGTTCACTTGATCAGTGTACTGAACATCTGGTTCAAACCTGTACATGTCCATTTAAAGCAATGATTGATAGAAAGCTGTTCCTCCCTTCAGCTCTTTTTCTTGCTTTTCTGATAAAAACAGAAAAGACCTCAGCCCTTTCAGGAAGAGCATGAAGGCGTCCGGTGACTTCTTGATGTTTGTCTTCATTCTGCTGCTCCTCAAACTTCTGTTTTCTACAGGCACTAAGACAAAAGACACATTCAGGGAGATTTCAACTATAAATCAACACTGAGGAGGACGTGCGGTCCAGCTGTAACATGAGACACACTCAGGCCTCACTGAGACTAAATAAACTGAGAAAGTGGAGATGAGCTTCGCCTCTGATGCCTCAGAGTTTGAAATAAAGCTCTGCTAAACAAGCTAAACATAATGGTCTTTAGCCAAACGCCTGTTTAGAGTCATAACACTACAGACTAACTGTCAGTGCTCACAGGACTCCAGCAGGCGTCAGGTTGTAGAGGAAGATGCTCTCAGGGACAGAAACACACTGCAGATAAAAGAAAAGCCACCAACGCACATCCTGTAATGGACTCATTTGTCCACCAGGTGGCAGGATGAGCCAACTCTGAAACAATGAAGAAACCACAGGTTGAGACACTAAATATCAACACCAGCAGAGACACATGACTGTGGTTCTGAGGCGGTATTGAAGACTGGCTGCAGCAGGACAAGCTTCTTACTGTTGAATGATTAAAGGGTTGAATGGTCCCTTATGTTGAAATTGATGTAATCTGGAGCTTTTTTAAGAGAAGTAATTTATCAATCGCAGTAGCCAAAGTAGTTTCTGTGTTTAGTACATTAAAACTGTCTGAACTGTCCTTTCTGGATGTCTGATATTTTCCCACTTTGCTCTACATCTTTCTTGATTTCTTAAAAACTGCAGTGTCGGCTCTACTTTGCTGTCCCTGAATGTCTCACTGTCCCTGGCTGTAAAGGCTTCCTGGCTGGAGGTCTGAGACGGCTGGCAGCTGATGGGAGCAACCATCTGTGGAGTCTGATGCTGTGATGAACTGCAACAGTGAACTCTAAAGTTCCTGAGTGAAATTTTACTTTTCCTACTCTCTTGGTTAAAACTTGACTGTATTTGGAGGTTTTTTTTTTTCTCATTAAACAGAGGTTTCCTGTTGCTGTGCTGAACAATCACAGTATCTCAGAATTGCAAACGACACTTCCGAACCAGAGTGAAACTGAAATAATACCCAGTATGATTCATAAGCTACAGAATGTCCTGAAAATATGGAGAAACATTCATATAAAGTGACAAGGGTGGGTCAGAAAAGTCCAATACAGCTGGCCAAACCTCCCTGTGTAAACAACTCGTTGTCATGGAGACGACCCGCGAGCCAAACGCTGCCCGTGTTCAAGTTTCCAGCAGCCCGCAGTCTCTCATAAAATCAATCACATGCGGCCACCAGCAGTGATGACTGTCAGGATAAAACAAAGTGTACAAAAAGCTATTCTACATTTCACCAGAAGATGGCAGTATACCTGTGGACGCACGCCTCACAGGGTGGAAGGGTTGTGTGATTCTTTCCAGCCCAATTCAAAAATGGCGACAGTAGCTAAAGTAAGGAAAGTTGTAGCGAGGGAAATTCAAACTGGAATATTTAACCGGTAACGAACGTGGCGAAAAACTGAAGCAACTGGAAGCTGCTCTGAAGGCACAGCACTGTTTATTATTACCAGAGCCCATGAATCAAATGAAAAGGCCACAAAGGCAAGTTATGAGGTGGAACTGTGATTGCTGAGTAGGGCTGGGTACCGTTTAACGGTACCTCAGTGGTACCGACCGAAAAACTTCAGTATATACTGGTACCGAACAAGAGATGTGCGCCGTGGTTTGAATGGGGAGATCCCGATTCAATATGCTGACTTGTAAACGGGGTAACTGTCTGTTTCAGCATGTAAACGGGTTATTCCGAATATTTCAGAAACTGGAATATTGACCTTAACCTGAATATTGACTGCATGTAAACGTGGTCAGGCTACGCCAACTTGTGGCCCAAGTGCTGTGTGTGTTTTCTGCCCCTGAAGGCCTGTTCATCCTCCACAAGAACAAGAACAAAGTTCGGCAAGGAGGCGGTGCGAGAACAAAGTGACGTCATTTTGTTCTCGCACCGCCTCCTTGCCGAACAAATTTCGGCAGCCTCGCGCCCTCCTCGTGTAAGAACTGTGTTCGGCTGGGTGATCGAGAAGTCTTCTCTGATTGGTCAGATTTTCCTGCTTCACCTCGACACTCCCACTTATTGTCAAAGCGCAGCGACTGAAGAGACGGTTCTTTATTGAATGGAGCAGAAAGCTCCAAGCTTTACAACAATCCCTCATAAAGTCAGCTGAATTGGTCTGTAGAATTAATTAACTGTCTAGGTAGGCTATAGGATTACATTACTTGTACCTCTTTCTGTTTAACAAAATGTTACCACTGTTCAACGGAGAACCACATTGAAAATTATTCTGGACTCAGATCATGTTTAAACTGATTTTATTTAATGACTGAAGTGAACACATTTCCAAAAGATGGATTTCACCACTCTAATAATCTTCAACCAGAATGGCTTTATTATATACTGCCAATTAAGAACCACAAACACATTTCCATGAGAAAAAAAAAAAACAAAACAAACGTACATAGTCCTCACATCTGTCCCAAAACATTTGAACCAGAATTTAAAAAACGATATATTTCTGAATGAAACGTTTTTAAAAGACATGGCAGAAATTATTCACATTGATTGCTGTATTTTTTTTGTGTTTATTTTCATTCAAAAGATAATACAAAAAATATACATAAAAGAAAATAATACAAGAATGAATGAAAAAGGAGCAGAAAGAATAACTTGTAATATCTGCCCCTTCTTTCATCATATCATATTTTCCCAATATTTACAAACACCATCTTCTTCACCTGATTTTACACTAGTTACATTTATTTAAAATATTTCTGTTGGATTCTTGCTTTTAAAATGAATTAATAACAGCCCCTATAATTCCCCCCTGCCAGGCTCCCATCCTGGAGGAGTCTGGAAAACTCCAGAAAGTCATTTCTTGAGATGATCAGAGTCCCGACGGTTTCTCTCTGGTCCGGGAGGTTGCTGGTTCCTCCACCCTCTGGTTCCTCCACCTTGTACACTGCCACTCAGCAGGAGCAGCAGTGCAGATGGAGTTGGTGGATGTATCTCATGGGTGGTGCATCAGCTGCATCTGTACAGATCATGATAAAAATCATTTTCAATGCCTTGCCTGTTAAAGAGCTTTTTCTTCAGCGTGCCACTGGATCTACAGACGGATCAATAAAACACAAGGTGTCTTAATACCTGATGATTTGATGGTCAAAGCAGGAGCAACAACTCATGTAGGAATTGAAATATATTCAGAATTATTTTTATAATGATGTATAAATAAAATCATGTAAAAATGATATATGAAGAAAAAGGTCCATAAAGTCCACAAAACGTGCCTATTTTCTTCAAGCTGCTCGTCCGCTGTAATCCAAGTGTCCTGAGCGGGTAACGTGCATAATTAATTCAAAATGAGGTCATTTAGTACATTTTAAGAGCCTAAACAGTGCTATATTGTACTTCCCCAGTGCACGTCTGTGCGCACTCCCTGCACTACGGAAGCCGCGGCAGACCAAGCCAGACGCTTGGCGCTTTCACATCCACCATCATGCCCTCATGAAGGAAAATAGGCACGTTTTGTCCACTTTATGGACCTTTTTCTTTCGGGCTCTATTGGTCCCTGTTATATGGAAGTTTGTTGACAACGAAAATCCCCCCGGATCTCTAGCCAGTGTCCTCTAGCTCATCGAAAAGCCCACTAGAGTCCCTCATTGCCATCAGATGTCCTGCAGCTGGGTGAAAGCCCAGTCTGATCCAGCTCTGGACCGCACAACTAATCAGTCGTCATTTAAATCAATGCTGTGGCTCACACCGGCCACTGTGCGGATGTGGTCCGGTTCCAGCGCCTCTACAGAACCCGTCTGGCGATCCAGAAGATTCTAGAGGAGTCCAGCTGCAGACCTCCACTCTCAGGACCCTTCCTTGCAGACAGCTCACCTCCACTCTCAGGACCGGAAGTTGATAAGAAGCTTTAAAAAATGAAAAATGAAAACATCGGAAGCACGAATTTCTCATTTTCCCTGTGAAGTATGGAGACGGCAAGGTGAGTAAAAATCAAGTGACACCTTCTCGTTATACAAAGAAACAAAAATAGCCTTTATTAGGTAGAATGTGACGCTGTTCACTATACATTGCCCTGTGAAGTTATATTTATAAGAAAAGAGTTTTGACTTTACGGTATCTTGTAGTATTGTTATCACAGTTAGGCTAACGGTGGCTAGCGCTAACCAGGTTCACGTTATTAGCCTCTAAAGGCACAAAAGCATTGAAAGTATTATTTAGATATTTCTTTGGGGTTAGTTTGGCATCAGAAGGCTTTCACTGTCATTTGCAAATAACATTTGCATAGAAATGATTCTGTCCGGGGCGTATTAATAACATGTCAAAGTTGTATGTGGTAATGCTCACTTAAACATGCAGTTTTCTTGCTATAAACCAAGAAAACTGAGTCTGAGATGTATTTTTTGTATGATTTTGTTTTACTGATCGCGACATAATTTTTCTTACAGATGCATATTTCAATTATCAGAGCCGACACCACGCCCAAAATCGAATGCTGCAGGACACGCTGCAAGCTGTTTCACCGGCCACTGTGCCTGAAGTTCAGTCCTGCAGAATTATTCAAGTTGCAGAGTCACGTAGAGACACATAAAAAAGGTGGAATTTCACCTAAAGGGAAGCATCCTGTACTTGTCAGTGTTGTTGTATTCGTCAGTATGAGCCAATGCAACTGACTTCTGGCAGGTTGTGGTCTGGCTGGTAATCAGAGAATGATGAACCCTCAACCATTATAGAGAGTCACTCTCCAGAACAGACCTCTCCTCCCACCTTCAAAGATACAGCTGCACTCTCTACCTTGGTCTTGGTGCCGGATCTCTTCTCTCCCAGTTCACCTTCAGCACAGCAACAAAGCTCAACAGCTGCCTCTGGCTCCTGCAAGCCACAGTGTCACCCCGTCAAGATTTCCAAGATACAGATGCAGTGCCCTCCTCGGGTTCACCTGCTGCCACAGATAAATATTCCCAATAAAAATTCACGATTATCCCTGAAAATAGATAAATGCCCTGATTGCAACAAGACATCCTACAAGAAAAACATGGCCAAACATATCCGGAGAAAACACAGTGGACAATCAAAGGACATGACCATGAAGAGTCACTTAAAGAGTCAGTGTCGATGCTACCAATGGCTTTTCTGCAGTGCAGAAAACAAGGCGTGGATTTTCTGTTTCCATATATGAAAACCTGGGGTTGTGTGTACAAAATAATGTGTGAATTAGAAGAATGCAGGCAATATCATCTTATGGCAGTTAGGAGTGGATTAACGTTCAGGCACTGTGGCCACATTTGTCCACTGGACTACTGCAATGAAATGACAACAGTTCCTTAAAGAGGAAGCTTTGACTGAGATGGTGGCATTGACATTTTTTGGTGAAGCTACAAAGACAATCTGCCTGAAAAGACAAAGACAAGCTAAAGCAACTCATGTATCGTCTTCAAGAGAGGTAGAAGCACTTTTGTTTTTCCGTCTAGGAGCATCTGTAAATCATTACAGTCGCTTTGAAGGGGTCATGGTGTCTTACAACCCAAAAGGCAAAGCTTGGCATTGTCCTTGTATAAACCCAGAAGGTCATTTGTGGACAAAAATGTTAGTAAGTCTCACTTGTTCCAGACAAACCAGGACATCTTCAAAACCGAGGCAGCCAGTACAACAGCAGAAAAGCACCAGGACAGCTGTTACCCACCACCAGGAGACACTTTGGAGCGGTTTTTAAGGTACTTGTATCGTAATTAAACAATCCCGGGCTGGGAGCTCCTGCTGGGTGAAAACAGATTGAACTGGACTTATCGAAGCCTGATCAAGTTCATGAGGCTGTTTGGAACATTGCTAGTGAAATGAACCAGGATGACATTTCCTTAGTGGTAAGGAGTGAGAGAGACATCCTTTACCTTGGGGAGTCACTGTACAATGCCAGGAAACCAAACGAGAGAAGAAATGATTCCATACGCCAAAAAATGAGACAGATAGCAAGATTATTGATGGCGGGTAGCTATAACCCCTGTGAAGACCAAAGATGACCTTGTTATGTCCAGTAACTTCCCTCCTAAAATTTGAGCAGTCAGAGCTGTTGCTGGTTGTGACTTGGAAAGCAATTCATACAAAATCCCATCCTTGACCTTGAAACGGGGGCACAGTTAGGCCAGGGTTGCCGTCATTGTGCAGTGCAATGCCATCGTTGCAAATCGCCATGCTGTTGCAGAGTCAGCCAAGCAATTTGCCATTCTGTATGAGAAAAAGTGGACTGGGTCTATTTCGTCTGCTGCATTGGGTACACTTCAACAAGCAAAATGGAATAAAACACAGGTTTTACCATTCACCCAGGATGTTTCACTACTGCACACGTTCCTTGCTAGTGACTGCTCAAGATGCACAATGGACCTGGAGGAAACCCTTAACAGCATAACCTTTGGAAATCTTGCTAAAGTGACTTTGACACAGGTAGTACTATTTAACAGAAAAAGGCAAGGGGAAGAGTCAGAAATGGAGCTCCAGGCCTTCACATCCCAGAATCACACAGAGTTGAACCTTGACATTATGCTGTGCCTTTCCGAGTTGGAGAAGAAGCTTGCATAGCACTTTGAGAGAGTTGAGATTCATGGAAAAAGGTCTATAATGGTACCGGTGCTCCTCACACCTCACATGATCACTGTAGTGGACCTCCTTGGGAAAAACGAATGCGTGTCAAATTGGCAACCAGCATGTGTACTTGTTTGCTCGCCCAGGTGTCCTTTCCCATTACAGAGGCTTTGACTGCTTTCGCAAGTATGCAAACCAATGTGGCGCAAAGTTCCCAGAGGCACTCACGTCAACAACACTGCGGAAACAAGGTGCTACTTTGTTCACAGTCCTAAACCTAAACGAAAATTAAATGGATCAACTTGTCACCTTTGTTGGACAAAACATCCGTGTTCCCCGAGAATTCTACCGGCTTCCAGAAAGTACCCTACAGCTTGCAAAATTAAGCAAACTGTTGATGGCAATGAAAAAAGGAAAGCTGTCTGACCTGCAGGGGGAGAGGGCTGGATGACATCGAGATCAACCCTGATGGCAACATTTTTAAAAATAGTATATAAAGCTTTAAACACAGCATTTATGGAAGTTCAGCCTTTATTTAAATACTTTGCCCTGACTGTTTTTACCAGACCAGATGAAGTTGCCATGAGCGATGACAACTCTGTCGAAGAAGCCGACCTACATCAACATGATATAAATATGTACATAAAATATATATATTTTGGTGTTCGGTGGACAGCTGTTGTCAGCAGCTGTAATGGCGACGGCTGGACAAGAGACAGCACTCGCACCAATCGTGAACATTATTCAGTGGCATGGAATTAAACCAACCACCACCCACGACCACAGAGACACTTGCATGCACATCTGCTGAGTGGATTTGCGTTGGCGGGAAAAGCAGACTTTTTTTCTGGTTATGACTGGTTGCGTTCGACAGTCGTTATCACAGCGCTGCAATTCTGAAACGGGAAGTCAACTTGAAATAATCCCATTTTATAATAAACCTGTGATGCTTTGGTTAACGATTAGTTTTGGGCATGCAGCATTTGCCGACCATATTACGAGCAGTGATAACTAACCATAGCTACAAGAGTGCATGCTTTCCAGTTAGCTAGCACGTGTTAACGTGTGTTAGCGCCTGTTGCAGAGAAGTCGATGTGAAAAGGTGAAGCATAACTTGACACGGAACTCAGTTATTTATTTGTGTTGTTGGGAGCACACGCCAATATTTAGTAAAATGAAGTGATATTAATTAACATTCCACTTCGTCCAGACTTACAGGAAATCTGTTCAGACCCGTTTGAACTAAGCTGCTTTGGAGTTAAAAGTTACACATTATCTGCCGCCTGCCAGACTGTAGCGGGAGAGGTTTTAGTCCCAGGCAGGACTCGGCAATATGGTGTATTTCAGGTATCATTGTAGACTTTTGTGAACTGGACAGTCAGATAAATAAGGTGGTTGAATAAAGAGCTTGATTTCAATGTTATTTTCTGTGTGAGCTTCTTTAAAATAGGTCATTTAGCATTAAATACCCCATAAATATATTCTAGCATTTAAATAAAAAATGTTAATTGTATGTTGAAAGTATTATTTTTATTTAGATATGCTTGAAAAAAAAAAAAAAAAAACTGTCATACCCTAGGTACCACCACTTATGTCTGGCAGGACATGGATGAGACCCTGGCGTTAGGGGTTACGTTAATGTCCTGCAATGGTGAGTGTTGCTGTCAGGCCCCGAGCTCACCAAGCACACTAAACAGGAGTGTATCGTAACAGGAAGCTTTGGAAATGATGTCTTTGTTGGTCCAATGTGACACACTGACACACTGTCTATCCACAAAGTTTAAAAATAAGACTGAGATTTCACATGCTGCTGCCTTCACTTTTCTAAAGTTTTTGGAGAACAAGACCTGGAAACCCTCTTGGACAGTGAGTTGTCCTGTGACTTAACCCAATCATCTGTTTTAGTTTGAAAGTAACATTTAAGGGCAGGACCTTTCATCAGGACCTTTCATATATATAGCCAGAGGAGCAGACTGACACAGCAGAACATGATTACTGTGATGATCACTACCTTCCAGTGATGATGGAACTGATTCAGAAAATTGAACTTTGAGGAGGAACCAAGCCACCTAAGGAGTGATTTGGCAAAATGGGCTGTGAAAAATAAGGCAACGTGCACATCAGTGGACGAGCTGCTGTTGGTGTTGGTGAACCTGGTCACCGGGACCCTGCTAGGAACACCACCTCAAATAGAAGTCATGGATCTATGTGTTGGCCAGTTTCTCTATTTCGGTGTGGAGACGGGACTTTTGAAAATGTATTCACAGTATCCAAATTTGTTTTCAGCAGAAAATGAGGTGCAGCTAAATTTCAATGTAGATGGGGAGCCATTGTTTAAGTCATCCACTGTTCTAATGTGGCCCATTCAGTGCAGTGTGAAAAAGTTTGAGCCATTTGTTGTTGCACTATTTTGTGGAGCAGGTTACTGATTAAACATCTAGTTTTTTAAGAGCATTGAAGGCACTCCAACAACATGGGCTTGAGTTCCATCATGGAAGATTGAATGTGAAAGTAAATACTTTCATTAGTGATGCCCCAGCAAGAGCATCTCTAAAATGCATTAAGTCCCACAATGCACCACTGAAGGACAGTATGTCAGTCACAGGGTTCTATTCAATTGTCAGCCGCAGAAGATTGGTGCAAGAACTGAAGATGATTTCAGGAAACAGGCAATATTCACCAAACTGGTTGTTCCCCGCTGATCGTTGCAGGATTGCAGTGCATGAAACCGTTTGTGCTGGACTATACGCACGTCGTCTGCCCAGGGGTTGCCAGACGACCGCTGGACTTTCTGAAACAGGGACCTAGAGAGTGTAGGCTGTCGTCAAGGCAAGCCGGAGAACTTTCAGCAGAACTCTTATCGCTAAGTGGAAACCTGGCAAGAGAATTAGCTCCACAACCACGGAGTCTAACTGAGCTGGACAGATGGAAAGCAACAGAATTCAGGCAGCGTTTGCTGTATACTGGCTCTGTGGTTCTCCGAGGCGTCCTGCAAGACCGTTCTTACCATCACTTTTTGGTGCTGTCAGTTGCCATGTCTGTCCTGTTGGACTCCAGTGATGCAACTCGGATGCCGTCCATCGGCTACACTGAAGAACTTCTGGTATATTTTTATAGAACGTCAACAGAGCTCTACAGCCCAATCTTTCCATCCTACGATGACCACATCCTCCTCCGCTTGGCTGAAGATGCAAGGCGCTTTGGAACATGTTTGAATGACATTTCTGCCTTTCAGTTTGAAAACCACCTGCAAAAACTCAAAAAAAAAAAAAAGTGTCAGGAATGCAAAAAACCCAATTGCACAGTTGTCGAAGAGGATCGCAGAAATGGACAATTCAAAGATTCATGTGTCCCCAGCAGCACTTGGGACATTTGTGTCAACAAAGAAGAAAGAGTCCTGTGTTTTTTGGGGACATGCCTTTGCCTTGGTAAAGGAAACAAGGCCAGAAAAGACGTGTGTGTGGTGTGTACAGCCTGGACACTTTGGACAGTTTCTTCATCAGTCCATGTGACTCAAAACTGATTAACGTTGCTGTACTGCGTGATGAAAGAGCAAACAGGAAACAGGAGCTGACTGAGGAGAAAAAACTGAAGCACCAGGCCGTTTGTCTGCCATATAACAGTGGTTATGTATTTTTCCACCGCTTCCTGGAGGTGAAAAGAACTAAACAGAAGATGAGTTCGTCCATTAGTAGCAGTTTGTGAGTTTTTGTCAGTGTTTGGTTATGTTGATGGCAGGTTGCTGTAACCTTTGGACAGCATTGTTCTGAGTTTTTTCTGTTGTTCAGAACAATGTGGACCAGAGCAGTCTGGAGAGAGGAGACGATGGAGATGTTGGAGGTGATTCAGGATGGTGGAGTATTGTGGCCCCCACAGGGAGCTGGCAAGGCCTTGAAAACCTACAAAGAGCCAGAGGACTCACGGGCAAGGTTCCCATTAGCAGAGGTGTCAAGAAAGTACTTTCCCATGCCATGTTTTTGTTGTGCCCAGTCAGTTAACAAAGGGCTGGGCTGATTTGAATCACCTGCAACAAACAGTTCTGGGCCCAGGTGATCACAATCAGCCCAGCTCTTCGAGAACCGACTGGGTACATGGAAAACATGGCATGGGAAAGTACTTTCTTGACACCTCTGCCCATTAGTAAAAGTAAAGATTCAGTCAGGTTGTGTTTTGTAAGGCAAAGACGTGTCATTGATGAATGTCAGGCAAATTTCTAAATATCAATGTGAACATTTAAATCTTTTTCTGCGAGAACAGCGTTAAATGGTAAACGGTTGTGTTTGTGTGTCATGTCCCGTCGCAGAGGGATGTCGAGGCCTGTCACGGTCACAGTTTTTCTACAAGTTGGAGCAACTTTTTTTCATTTCTTCCTCACCTTTAATCGGGGGAGGAGTGAGGGAGAGGTAGGCAGGTTACATAATCTTAGATAAGTATTGACATTAAATGTACTCAGCAGCCCTGCAGAACATGGAACAGGAGGAAGAAAATGGTTTAGTCCTGCCGCTTCCTCACAAAGTCATATCATATACAAGAGGAAGTGTTTTTCGTTGACTGTTGACATGCAAGATGATATCCCTTCACATAAAAATAACAGTTATTTTACAATAGCCAACCGCTGTTGTATATCAGGACCTACTCTTATTTATGCATTTCACCTTTTCTGCATGTACTTTCAGATGATAAGAATGAATGTGAGAAGTACAACTTCACAACAACTGAGTGGCTCTGAAGAGGAGGGCAAAAACAAAAGATTTCCTGACTACCAGTTGGGCATGTTGTGTACCTTTGTTAAAGGTGACTGTAAAGATGTGTGGAGCTGCAAACCGGGCATGACAGACTTTTACAATGCAACTCACATTATAAATATAAAATCCCACCACACTGCTCATACAAACCTTTTTTGGGCACAATTTGTGTTGAGATGGACGTGTGCCTCCTGCCACCAGCACTTGGCTTGTCGTCCTCATCCATTTAATGCTCCTTACAGCAGACTTCTCAGACAGGAGTTGGCTGCAGAGCTGCGTTTTGAGGCGCTTGAAAAATTCTGGCATTTGTTTGTGATGCAGCCTGTGATATAAAATGCTTCAGAACTGCCTTGTGCAGTAATCACATTGGCCCTCATTTACCAAGCATCTCAAAAAGTCCAACAGCGAGACACCCTGGCAAGAAAAGAAACTTTTCCGAGCTGGAAATCAACACCCTCACCTCTGAGGTGGAGGAAAACAAGCAGGTGCTGTTTGGAAGTTTAAAAATGGGAATAAAAGGAGCCCAAGAAAACGCCGAGTGGAAGAAAATCACAGCAGCAGTGAACAGCGTGGCGGTGGAAGAACGGACACCAGCTGAGGTTTGAATAAAAACAGGTCAATAAGTAAATGGTTATTTCCTGCATTCATTGCCTCATGACGTTCTTTACGTTTAAGTCAAGAAAAAATGGTGTGATTTGAAGCTGGCCACCAAGACGCTTGTTGCTGCCCTGAAAATCTCCTCACTCATCAGTTCAGAGTCCATCGCAGGTGTCAGTGGTGATGGAGGAGACACTGATGCTCCTACCAGATCACAGAGAACCAATAGCACCTCATTTTCTTGCACTGTAAAATCTTTCAGTCAATGTAATCAGTAGCGTTGTCATGAATAATGACGCCTACATGTTGACACGGTACAGGACCAGGACCGAGTCGGACCACCGAGGGCGAGCAGGGCCATCCGGTCCCCGTGCTGCAGGACCAAGACCGGACATCTTCACGGCAGAGGTCCTGGAAAGGCAGACAGAAATATGCTGTTTATTGGCCAGAGTGGCAACCTCGCTCCAGGCTGTCAGTGACTACGCTTACATGCAGCTAATATCTGGGTTCAGGTCGATATCTGGGTTTCTGAAACATTAGGAAAACCCCGTTTACATGCTTTAACAGACAGAGAGTTACCCCGTTTACAAGTCAGCACAATCAATGGGGATCTCCCTTTCCAAACCACGGCGCACGTCATCGTGTTCTCAAAACATAGCAGCTCTGACCGGAGCGGCTTTGTGTTGCCAGATTGGGTGGGGTTTCCGCCAAAGCAAGCTTCTTTTTTGAACACGTTGGATGGGTTGATTAAATGATAATGTGTTTGTGACGTGTTCAGTGTTTCCCTCAGTGCTTTATTCACCTTATTCAGCCCCGCCCATTTTCCAAGGGGCGGGACTTCCTGTTTTGAGTAGCACTTCCGGTAACACGCTACTGGCGGTGTTTACAGCTGAGAAAATGATGTAGGAATAAACGAAAACCTCTTTAAAAATCACAAATGGATCGAGTCTGCCTCATCCGCGACTTATTACAGAGTTGGGGGATGACATGAGAAACGTGGCCACAGGTCGTGTTTATGGTGATATTTTCAACTATTTCGTGTTGTTTCTTGGCGCGGCTGGCGCGGCTATGAGGCTACAAGAGCACTGAAGCCTGTCAATATTTGCACAGCGTTAAAGTCGGCGCTGTTTTGTCACATCAAGAACGGGAATATACATACATTTTTTGTTTTGTCAGGTAGAGATGATTTTCTTTCATGGCTCCTCCTCCCAAAGTTTTGGATATAAGCCGTTTCAGCTGATGGTATCATTAAGAGTGAGTGTATTCTCCACAGTTAATAATAAATACTTCCATAGATTGGATTAATTTAATCAGTTGTTTCAGTCCCTTTTACAAATGGAAGGTACTTGTGCTTGAAATTGTTTATATTTTAATTAAATTTGATTAAAAAATACAGTATTTCAAATGAAGGCCTTTTTATGAGTCCACTTCTTTTTCTGAAATTTAAAGCTAAGCTATTGATTTAAATGTGCTCCATTCCTTGTTGTCAATTGTTTCCTGTCATAATGTAGTAGTGTATTAATGAATTATTGAAAGATCACAAAACAGTCAGAAAGCAGTGATATTTTACTGAAATTACAATTCTTGAACAGTCCATTAGATGGTGCAGTTTAAATATCAAAGGTCATATACAGCATGACAGAATAAACATTTTGTTAACAAAAGTTCTACATGACAAATAAAATTAATGTTCCTTCCTTTACAATCCACACAGTGTAAAATTGAATCTCTTAAAATGTGTGTTTGAGTTGATGAGTTACTGCTAAATAAATAAAGTGTGGCTGAACACAATCCACAATCTAAATCTGGTGTGCCAAATTATGATGCTGCAGTGTCGGGCGAGTTACTTCAAAATTGTAATGTGTCATATTTTTCCTAGGTACTCCATAAAAATGCAATTTATGTGTATTACATACTACTGCCTGAAACATTTAACTGAATTGGACTACCTTTGCATATCTGATATCTTTGCATATCTGAAGTATTGGTTTATTTTTTTACTTTAAATAGAAGGTAAACAAAAAAGCATGTGACAGTTCATAAGTACCGTCACTGATCAGTTCATATAAAATTTTATCAATCATCCTGAAAATCTGAGCAAAAAAAATGCAGTGCCCAACATTCTAAGCATAATGAATTTCAAATGAAGATTTGTGAAGGAAAAACACAAAAAGCGCAGAAAATGATGAACTGCTCAGCTAAAATAAACTCCAGTCATATAAAATGGAAGCAAAACCAGAGAAAAAATGAAAGAAAACTGAAGATTACCATCCAAATGGATCAAAAAAGAGGCAGAAAGAAAAAGACTGAACCAATGATCAGCTCCAGGATCATCACAGACACTCTGGATTATGGAAGTAAATCTGTGCCATCTGATTTTGAATTTGAATTTTTAGACCTGAATTATTTTTGCATCGAAATCTGACTTTGAATTTTAAAAGCGTTTGAATTTCCAGCACTGATTTCTTTTAACTGTGTAAAAAAATTCATTGCAAAAAAATTCAATGTCTAAAAAAATTCAGTGCAAAAAAATTCGACGTCTCGAAAAATTCGGTGTAAAAAAATTCGACGTCTCAAATTCAGTGTCCAAAATTCGGAGTCAGAAATTCGCAGGCAACATCCGGGTAACTACGTCCCTACGGAAGCCCTAAAAGGACAAGATTGATTTTTTTTTTTTTTCGGCGAACCGGAAATTACGGGCTTTCGCCAGACAGCGACGCTCCGCTGCCCCGGACCGCAGACAGAGGTGAGTTTGTGCTGTAAATGAGTTATTTTGTGCTGTTGCCCTTTCCTGAAAAACTTATATGATGCACGCAAATCAAAACTATCTGTCCAGAATCTGCACAGTGCAGTAGCCATATTTTGCCTCCTAATACACGGACCTGTGTGTTCTCTTGCTGCTGTCTGTGTTTTAGAGCAGGACGAGCTGCAGCCTTCCAAAGAACGGCAACAACCTCACCAAATTCACCAGGTAGCTGTATGTACTTATGTAATATTCAAATACTGCTGTTTCCGTGCTTGCCATCCTGACAACCTTACACTCTGGTGTTTTTGCAGTTACATACATACAGCCGTATGGCCATAGCCTTATGCTCATTACAAAAAAAGATATATAAGTCACTGTTTCAAATGATTCTATGTTGACAGAATCATCAGTCACAGGCAATGTTAACTTACAAGAGCAAGGTGACTGAAACCTGCTTGAGAAACTTTAGATGTGTTTGGAAGTCTGAAACATCCAAATAAAATAAAATACATTCACTAATGTTTTGTCTGAATTCATAGTGAAACAAAAAAGGCAGACTCTTTGCTTGTTTTTTTTTTCTTTACAAAATTAAGTTAAAATGAATCAATTATGACACAGTCAATGAGAAATGGGGGCTTGAAATGAGCCACAGTGAAATTTAAGGTCTTCCTGAATTGAAAAAATGTTCTGCTTGATGCTGACTGCAAGAAGGTTCTGCTTTGTTGGTTTTAACAGCTGTTATTCTATTGATGAAACAACCAAGACTGCTTCCTGATTGTATATTGTATTAATATAGCATTTTAGGGCTTGTTCAGTGGTGTTTTCTATTATAATTTCAGTTTTTGTTTTTACTGTGGCAGGTGGACGGAGATGCTGGTGGGACGAAGGATGAGGAAACCCTGTCAAAGTCTCCTCTTCATCCTGGAGCTGTGTGGAGGCCAGCTTTACACCTTCTGCTGTGTTTTCTCTTATTCACTTTCATGCAGTGTTATTTTCGACAAACTCTTGTCAGTTCCTGAATGATTTTATTGCAGAATATCATTGTCAACAAAGATTCTATTTTTGTATTAAACTGTTTCAAACTCAAACTCTTTTATATTTCCCAGTCTAATTATATTGATTCATATCTCTGATTTCAAGAATACTGGTTTCTGATGCTCTTAAAGCATTGAAGAGACCAGAGAGACTGTTTTACCTACCTGTACAGAGCCCAGCCTTACCTCGCAGTGAAGTTGTGTGTTTTACAACCAGGAGCTCCAAGTCTGCAACAAAGACCGGCGAAGAGGCCAGGATGCAGGGCTCAACGCTGTTTATTTAGAAAATGTAAAAAAAAAACTTCACAGATTGTCAGTTATCAGTGTGTGCATGGATGTGGTTGTGTGTTAAACTATAACAAAAAGCTGTGCGACTGAGCCCACATGGGTGGTGTGCACGAGGGCATCAGCCATCCATTGATGTGTGTGCCTTAGAGAGATGAGGAGGAATTTAAGTACAGATGTACTCTACAGAGAGTGAACCAGTATGCAGCCACTGACTATAGAGGTTGTCACAAATATTTTAGCCCATTCAGCCTCCATTTGAGGGTATAAATATCAGAACAATTCAATAATCCTTTCTGGACAGTTTTATCTTTATAAAGAGATACTCTTCGTAAAAACTGACTCAAATCAGTCAAAACAAGAGATTCCATTCACACAAATTTATGGATCTTAACTGAAATTTAGCCGTGGTGTAGATTTGGCTGTACCATAAACTGAAATGCCTGGTTTTAGGTTTCAAGTTAACCATTTGTTCCGTCACACTGTTGCCACACAGGTGTAAGATTCAGATAAACCAGCTGACATCAACCTTTATTAGGCTCTGTCTGAGATCTTTGAGGTGAAAATCAAAATATCTACAAAAATGATTTACATTCAGGCATTTGTCTGAGACTGTCCTATAAAAATTAACATTACCTGATGATGGTTTGACCTTTCCAAAAAAGCTTAGCACACATGGATCTTGAATGTTACTTCAGTATTAAAGAATGCCACAGCTGAGTACAGCAGTGTAAGTTAAGCATATACAATGGAATAATGGATTTTTTCTTTTAGAAACTGTGGATATTTGTGAAGCATAGTTGGACTTAGAGGACATGCAAACATCCCACATTAAAATTAAACACATTTATTTGTTCCAAGGCATCCATGGAATAATTCATACAAACACCGTAAAAAGAGACAATCAGAAAACAGGTGTGTATAAAACACTGGAAATGGAAGTGTGCTCAACACAGTAGGCTACATTTTTTAACAATAGCTGTTGTGAGAACAGTTTTGGTAGGTGGGGGTTAATCTGACTCTGACAGCCGTGCTCTCATTAAAACCTCAGCTGTCTGTACAGTCTGGTTACCAGCAGCCTTATGACCTGCCTCAAGATTCACTTTGTTCAGGACCACAAGGCAGAGCTGGTGAAGATCTGGATCACAGACAAAGTCAGGTTTCCAAAGACAGATGTCCTCCAAGACAATGTTCCCTCTGTCCACTGGCTGGAGGTTGTCCTGTGCTTGGTGAAGTTCTGGTTCATGATACAGAGGAAAGGTTTTCCATGGAACACATCGTGTCCTTTAGTGCCTGGCTGGATCCCCTGGGTGTTCCACATTCTCATCACGACATCCAGCTCCTTCTGTAAAATAAAAAAGACACAAGACATCGGTCAATAAACATGAATGTGTGAGTAAATGAAAGTGAGTTAATGCAATTAGATGACACCTTTATGACATTAACAAAGCAGAACTGGACATGACATTCAAACTATTACTATTTTCTTTCTTATCATTATCAGTGTTCTGTGCATGTTGTGTGTACATGTGTGTGCATATATGTGTCTTTTGATGCAGGTCTACCAGGTGTGAATGGGTGTGTTTGTGTTTTGAGCTATGTTCTTATGCCATCGTTTTGTTTTTTTTTCTAACCTTTCATTATGAAACATGAAAATCAAAAGTATCGGGGAAAAAAACAAAAGAAAGCAGAACTGAAGGAAACCTTTGTCAACCATGTCTCCACTGAAGTTTAACACTGATTAGAACTCCTGGAACAAGTTTCTCCAGTAGTTTGCTTGCTGTCTTTGATATAGTCACCATCAGCTTTTAAATCACTGCTCAACTATTTTTCTCGCATGTCCCACGTCTGTCTGCATGTATCAAACAGCATGGAAACAGTAGTATTTACATAAAGCTACCTGGTGAATTTGGTGAGGTTGTTGCCGTTCTTTGGAAGGCTGCAGCTCGTCCTGCTCTAAAACACAGACAGCAGCAAGAGAACACACAGGTCCGTGTATTAGGAGGCAAAATATGGCTACTGCACTGTGCAGATTCTGGACAGATAGTTTTGATTTGCGTGCATCATATAAGTTTTTCAGGAAAGGGCAACAGCACAAAATAACTCATTAACAGCACAAACTCACCTCTGTCTGCGGTCCGGGGCAGCGGAGCGTCGCTGTCTGGCGAAAGCCCGTAATTTCCGGTTCGCCGAAAAAAAAAAAAAAAAAATCAATCTTGTCCTTTTAGGGCTTCCGTAGGGACGTAGTTACCCGGATGTTGCCTGCGAATTTCTGACTCCGAATTTTGGACACTGAATTTGAGACGTCGAATTTTTTTACACCGAATTTTTCGAGACGTCGAATTTTTTTGCACTGAATTTTTTTAGACATTGAATTTTTTTGCACTGAATTTTTTTAGACATTGAATTTTTTTGCACTGAATTTTTTTAGACATTGAATTTTTTTGCAATGAATTTTTTTACACAGTTAAAAGAAATCAGTGCTGGAAATTCAAACGCTTTTAAAATTCAAAGTCAGATTTCGATGCAAAAATAATTCAGGTCTAAAAATTCAAATTCAAAATCAGATGGCACAGATTTACTTCCATACTGGATTAACTTTTGATACAGTGACAATTAGAAAAGCCTGTGTGAAATTAAACTAGGGGCGAGAAGAACCTGTTGAAAAACAGATGTTTGCAAAAGAGAATACAGTTTACTAAAAAACACATCAATTGGACTATCGAGAAATCTAGGAACTACTTTGTGAACTAGTGAAATCAAAACTGTCCTTTCTGGGTCGAAAGGTTGTGGACAGTTTGTCAGACGATCCAAACACAGAATTCAAACCACAGTCACTCTGAAGACGGTGAAGCAGGTGGTGCAGCATCATGATAGTAAAATAAAATGCTACAGCTCAAACACGACAATCTTTCTCCAGAGGGAGACCAGTGTAGACGAGGCAGAGATGGTCAGAGCGTCAGAGTGTTGGATGCAGCTCGGATGGTGTTGAACACTGTCGCTGGATGACCCTGGAACGGCTGGTAGAGAACAGGACTTCCAGCTCGGTCCTGGTCTGACAGAGGAAGGCAGGAGGCAGAAGGTTCAGCCTGGAGCTCGCCGTCTGGCTGCAGGTCTTTCACTCCAAGCATGCATCTGAGGAAAAAGAATGACGGGTTTATTTCAGGTATGATGTTACAAAAACATGGTATCAGACAAGTCCCCAAATAATATGAAATATATATTTTTTCCCCACTTAAATATTTTGCAAATGTTCTGTCAATGATCACGTGTTTCCTCCCTGCTGGGATGGAAACAACATATATAGACCTAAAAGGTGTGTAAAAAGGTTGAGTGTTTCTCTAAAGTGATGTGTGGATGCTCACACAAAACAGTACGTCTGTAATCCAGTTACTCCTGGGACAATAATGACATTTTATGTCACAATAAAAATGCAGTTCAAGTTTTATCTTTTTACTTTAGTAAGATAACCTTCACTAAAAGCCAACAGAAGTCCACTTCACTTAATTTGGAACAAATGAGAAAATATTAATATATTTGACTTTTACTATTATTGGGTGTTTTTTTTTTTTTTTTTTTTTTTACATAGATCATGTCAAAGTCACCATTGTGCTAGTGGAAGTTGTGGCTGAGTCTCTGCCTGGGAGGACACTCTGCTGTATCACTCTGCATCGGTCTAGTTATCCAACATGCAAACGGAGGTTGTTGTCATTTGTGAAACAGCTCCTGTGGTTTACTGTTATTAACCCTGTCACAAGCTAATGCTGATTCCTGGAGCAATAAAAAAAACTGATTCTGACCAAACCCCAGGCAGAACAACGCTTCAAAACAACAGAGAGAGGATCTTTTAACCTGACTGATGGCAGAGCTGGGTCTTTAGAGGAAACAGAACTTTGGTAGAATCGCTGTGTTTACTTTATTCAATGTCTGTGGTGTTTACATAGCGATGAGGAGCCCTGATATTTTTGACAATTATCTACACAAACTAAGGATAATCATTACGCTATCATTTACAGTGTTTATCATCCCAGCTCTAACAGCAGCAGCTGTTGTTTAACATATAATTACTTACCTGCGTGTCTCTCCAGCTTCCGTCGTGGCTTCTTTAACTCAGCCTTGTAGCCCTGGCCGTTTCTCTGGAGAGGGATGAAGTGGTGAGGGATGAAGTGGTGAGGGATGCAGGTCCACAAAGTGACAGGAGAACACATCCGGACGCTTTGGTGGCTTTTTTTAATTGAGCGCCTTGAGCCAGCAGCGGAGGTCTTCTTCTTTAGACGAGGCGGGTGGAGTTTAAAAGCTGGTCCGCAGCGTTCAGATCTAGACTTTCCGTGCTCTAAACAATACCGAGAGAGAGAGAGCTTCATCTTTCCCCAGTTGTTGTGGCTCCCACGGACAGCGCAATTGATGCCAAACATGTTCAAATCGCCAAAAAGAACAGTTAAAAGTAGCGAAAGTAGCGAGAGGACTCAATGTTGTTGCAGCGCAAAGACGGCCAACCGGAAGTTGCTCTCAAAAATGGCGCGCCCAGCAGCACTTCCTGAATAAGGTGAATAGGCCTGGCGGATCTGGCGGGTCTGGCGGGTCTGGCGAGAATTCCAGCCATGCCCACGCGTTGTTGTGTTATCGGTTGCGATAGCAAGTCACACGATCGCCGGGGTAGAAATATCCAAAATGGGCTTTGTTTTTATCGTTTTCCTGTTAAGTTTCAGCAGTGAGCAAATCTCGTCGTCTCGCTTGGATCGCGGCTGTGAGACGATCAAACATAACCTTTCACAACATTCCGGTGTCGATGAGAGTGTGTTCTCTGCATTTTCATTCTGGTAAGTTACAAATTGTATACATTTTTTTGGGTGTGTGTGTGTGTGTGTGCGTCTGTGTGCGTGTGTGTGTCATACATAGTTTCTTCCCTTCAACGTCTACTGTTACACTGTGGGATGCGATGACATATCTCTTTTTTCCTTTTTTTTTTTTTGTTTACAAGGGAAACCGGCTGGTGAAATGAACTCCACTCATCCGGACTGGGCACCGTCACTGCACTTGGGCCACACTGAGGCGAAAGCCACACCGACTGAACGCTATGAGAGGCGGGACAAGAGAAAGCGTCGAGGTTCAGAGATGGGCTCACACCAGGGATGGATGAGGCCACACAGTCTACGGATGAGACCATGATGAATGACGCAGATGACCTTGTGCCACAGGGTAAACCTTACAGCACACACAACTTCTTATATGGTTTTGTTTTGGTTGCATGTGAGCTAAAAATAACTAAAAAAAAAATGTATCTGATTCACAGTGGAAACGCCTGCAGCAGTCGACCTGGAGGCTGAAGCTGGCCAGGAGCCGATGGAATGTGACTTATGCCAGAGGCGACGGGATGAGATCAACCGGCTGCTGGAGGAGAACACGTCCTTGAAGTCTGCAGAGAAAATGGGATGAAGATTTCCTGAGGAATGACACTGTCAAAGTGAAATACTACACCGGACTTCCACACCTGGATATTCTCATGGATCTTCTAGCATTAGTTGGACCATTCATGACTCAAAGAAGTAAAGTGTTGTCTCCTTTCCAAATGCTGCTTATGACCCTCATGCGTCTCAGATTGAGTTTACCCGTCCAACACGTTGCCCACCTCTTTTGTGTTGACAGAACAACTGTTTCAACAACCTTTAGTCATGTCATAGATGTTTTGCATGCACGCATCACCCCTTTCATCCACTGGCCGTCACGAGAGGCATTACATGCAACTATGCCGCATCAGTTCGTGGAGGCCTTCGGGAAGCGCGTTGCTGTGATTCTGGACTGCTTTGAAATGAACACACAGAGACCATCCAGCCTCAAAGCGCAGGCCCAAGCACATTCCCACTACAAACACAACAGTACTATGAAGCACCTCATTGGCATTACACCCAGGGGCTCAATTTCTTTCATCTCCAAGGGGTGGGGGGGGGCGTGTTAGTGATAAACACATAACCGAGGAGTGTGGCATCCTGGAGAAACTATTACCTGGAGACGTGGTGTTGGCTGATCGAGGCTTTGACATTCGGGACAGCGTGGGACTGATGTGCGCCGAGGTGAAGATCCCTGCATTCACAAAAGGCCGCTGTCAGCTGGATGCAAGAGACGTGGAGAGCACCAGAAAGATTGCCCACCTCCGCATCCACGTCGAAAGGGTCATCGGAACCATCCGCGACAAATACACCATGCCATCTGTCAAAGCACCGATTCACATGCTTTTGCCCTGCGAGGATGAGGATGTGACATTCCTGGATAAGGTAGTTAGTGTATGTTACTCACTGACAAACATGAGCCCAAGTGCTGAAATGAAAGCCTGTAAAGTGGAGCTATAACTTTCTCCGGTGTCTGTACCCAATATGTTTGTAAATAAACACACAAATGTATTTAAGGTGTTTTGGGGTGTTTATTGAAATGAGGTGTCTTTCAAAAAGTGTAGCATTGCAGTCAAAATAAACCAAATAACCAGTAGTGCAAACAGAAAATGTAAACGTGACAAGAGGAGAAAAAGTGAGTAATGCAGAATAACTAGTACTTTTTCAAAACTACATAAAGTGGTGTCTGTACAACTTGCAAAATGATTGACATGCACAAAATGTGCATATTCCTGAGGTAATACAATTTGTAGACATATTCTCAACACGCACAGTAGTGCAGACAGACTTATAATAGATGAATGATGACAGGAGGTAAATACAGTACACAATACGGAACAGATGGTAGAGCAGTGCAGTCTGAGAATTTGTAAGCATTGGTGGACATTTTCCATACTCCGTAAAACGGCGAGTGCAAAACTTGCAAAATGTTTGACACTAAGAATGTGCTTACTATTAAGACAATGTAATTTGTAAAAACACTCCATGCAAAAGAACAAAAGTCACAGTAGTGCAAACACAAAAAAAACAAATCAAAGAAGGTAATATAAATATAACAGGATGAAATTTCTAAAACATACACTGCAGTCATCACAAAACCAACTCGCGCCTGCTGCTGTGGTTGCATCCAGTCCTACGCAGTTCAGGTGGAACCACTGCGGTTCACACTTGCTGTTGTCACAGCAGACCGTGTCGTCCAGCTCCTCTGAACCTGCGTGTAGGACCTGTGGCCGCGTTTGAGATCGAAGGAGTTGCCTACCAGCTGCAGACAGAACTCCTGGTCACTCTCACAAGCCTCCAGGACAGTGTTGTCTTTGTGTTTGGCAGGACACTTAATTTCGAGGCAGCCTCTCCCGCAGCAGACACACACTAGTAGGCCATCAGGTGAGGCGCCTACCTGTGGGAAGCCAGGGTTTATGATAAAACCAGACTGCTCCACTTTTAGTTCAGTGTGATGACGTGCTTGTTTTTCCAGGTAAGCGTGCCTTGCAATGTCTTCATGCTCCAGCCCCCATTTCATGCCAGGAGTGCCTACCAGCGCTGTTGGGTAGCAGACTTTGCTGACTGTGGAAACAGCTGGCTTTTCAATGCTGCTTACTAAAACTTCACGGAGCCGAACTGCTCCAATGCGTAAGAGCTCACACGATGAACAAGATAGATGTAAATATGTAAGCCAAACTTCGGAGGCAACAAGTCGTCGTTGTTGCTCCAGTCTTCTTTTGGTACCTCATATGGATCCAAACCGTTGATTACCGCTATTTTTTTCATGGTAACGGCTCCTGGCTTCCTTGTTTAGCGTTAGTCGATATATATCCGACCCTTTTCGGCTTTTAAGCATCATTTTCCTTACTTTCAACAGCTCTACTCGGATGTCCTCTCCAGTTCACGTCTGCGTTTGTTCTGCCTTTGTTTACATTTGTGAGCGGTCAACATGTCCGCCACACCCCATAATGCACCGCGTGATCCCAGGCCCTATGGATACTCTAACAATTAATCCAAAGAAAACACAGAAAAATTAGCATTAACTAGCAAAATCCTGCCTACAGCAGCTTCAAGTAATGTTAATAAATGCTGACAATAACACAAAGTAGTCATAATTTCAAAATTTCTGTCAACTTTTTTTTTTTTTCCATAAACATGGTGGGCTTCTCCAGCAGTCCAACCACCAGGCTTAGCAAGTCTTCTGGGGGAAACCCTGCGTGTTTTTTATCATACAAATATGGTTTTAATGTGCAATTTCAACCGAGATGGAGGTTTGGGCTGCTTTCTACGAGTTTCAGATTGTTTTACGGGCTAGATCGACAGATCTGGCAACCTCCTCCACTGGACAGTGGCAGACGGTGCTGCGGTGATTCCGGTCTGTAGACGGAACGCAGACAGAACGGTTGTTCTGTGGTACATGATTTTTCTGCAGGCCGTACAAATCGCCGACTTTCAGAAGGAAGCATGTGCGGTGTGCGCGCTCAGAATAACGGTTCGTATGGGGCGTTAGGGAAGCCTCACACGGACAAAAGTGTGGTTGAGCTAAATATTTCCGGTGAGTTTCGCGCCTACTCGTTGCTGGACTCAAAAGACCATGATTCATTGCGGAGGGAGCATGCGCACAACCAAAAACAATGTCCTGTTACCCGAGGTGTTTACATGGCGCCACTTTCGAGTTTGAAAAGGAGTAACCCAGCGGTCTTTATCGGGTTTTTAAAAATCTCGAATATGAGCTTTTTTGGGTTTTTGCTGGTGTTTACACGGCCACGCGCTAGCGGGTTATTGCCAATATTTGAGTTTGAAAGGAGTTTGAAAAGCGTTATTGGCTTCATGTAAACGTAGTGAGTGACACTCTGAATAAAATAAATGACAATTTGAAGAAATCTCAATAAAAACTAAACAATGTCAACTGGTTTTTTGTCTGCCTGTAGACAGTAGGATGTCCGTGTTACTGCATTGCATCAGTGATCGAACAGATAATTTGCTGAGCTTTAAAATATATTACATTCAGAAGCAGTCAATCAGGTCCTGTCTCCTCCGCTGGCCTCGGGCCTCTGGGCCTCGGGTCCTCTGGTGGCGCCGGAGCAGCAAAAGGCCTCCACTGACCAATGCAATATTATGCAGAGCTGCACCGGCCGAAATGATCGCACACTTTCTCGGGGGTGTAGAGCAGCGTCCCCCGCTGGGTTCAGACAGAGCCTCCTGCCTTTCAGCAGTCCGAGACACCGCTCCACAGTGATGCCTGTCCTCGTGTGCGCACTGTTAAAACGGTGTTCCTGCGTTGTGGTGGGGTTCACCAGTGGAGTAACCAGGTGTATACAATATAAGTAATGCATACAATGATGTTGCACTATGTTGTTAAAACCTTTTGCTACACTGTGGGACAGCAGGAAGTGTGAATGGAGGAAAAGAAAAGTGAAATCTGTCCAAGGTTTCTCAAAAAAATAAAACATTTTTTCGGACACAAAACACAGCAAGACAAAAAGGACCAGTTCGTCAAATTCCCACAAATGTCTTCTGCTGAGAGAAAAAAGGCTAATCCAGCGAACTCCAAAAGGCTCTCCTCATGGCCTCAGCTCTCGTCCTCCCTCCCTCCCCTCCTCCCCTCCTCCCCAGACTGCAGCAGGACTCCCTCTGTATCCTGCAGCCTCACTCAGCCTCATTGACTTCAGGTGTGAGTGCGCAGGTGAGACATATTCACACTAATACTGACTGAAGGGAGGAATGAGCTCCTTCCCAGCCCGTCACAATCGCCACATAAATTCTTTAACCTCATGACACCTTTGTCAGTTCAGACTGAGACAGCCGACACAGGAGCACCCAATTATTTGAAAGATGACAGCCGTCTTATGGAATGTATATTATTAATTTAAGGTGAGGAGGCTGCCAAGAAGACTGGAAAATTCATTCCTTGTGAAGGTGTGTGTTAATTTACAGGAATCAATACTGAAGGCAACGCCTACATGGCCCCAAAGTCTACGGCATTGTAATGTTTTTTTAGTGGAAACCAACAAAAGGATCTCCTTGTGCACTGCTATGTATGACAGATGACTTTGCTCTTCCAACTCCTCCCAGAATGACGAGCGCCCAGTCTGGTGAATATCACACAACTACCAACACAATGAAAAAATGCCACATCCTGCAAGTCAAGAAGGGAACAACAAAAGGTCTACACATCATGAAATTTCAATCAACAGCATGCTCTGTCAGGACAGGGCCAATGAAGTCACTACAGCAGACACGTTTACATGGAACACGTATAATCCGCTTATAACCGGAGCGGATTGTAAAATGCGTCATGTAAACGCCGGAGTGGATCCGCTTCACACGGAGCGGATTGTATTTCGGAGCCGATTGTACGAAGTGATGTACACCGATTGATAATCCGCTCCGTGTCCCATATAAACGCCGCCTGACAGCGGAGCGGATTAAACGGGGGATTATTTGTTCCGGGCATGCGTGCCCCCGTAGTCACGTGGGACAGGAAGGAAGTGGAGTACCCGCTAGCAGAAGCAGCATGGCGAACAAACAGAAAAACTGGAGCCTCGCAGAGACAAATACATTGCTCGACATTCTGATGGCCCAAAAAATAATGGAGCGTCTGGACGGCAGGAAAACCCGCAACAGCGAGCTTTCCAGACGGGTCCACGATGCGCTGTTGGAGGCTGGAGTGGACCGGACAGTCGAGCAAATTAAAACCCGCTGGAAGGCGCTGAAAACCGCCGACTACAAGGCCATCACCTGTTATGACTTGGACTGCGGAGCAAAGGGAGACCCTTCAGGCGACGCAGGAGTCTCAGCGTGCGAGGGAGGAGGCCGAGGACAGGCGCTTTTTGGATCGCGTTATGGAGCTGTCCTCCCGGGCAAATGAGCGGCTCTTGGTTCAGCTCTTAGCTGGTCTGAGTAACCTCTTCCCTCCACATCCCACTCCGCCTCCACATCAAGCGCCATCGGCTCATCTGCCTCCCTCACCACGACCAGCTCCAGCACGCCATCGTCCTCCATCTCCATCACTTCATCTGCCTCTGTCTCCACATCCTGGCTCGTTCCTGCATCCGGCCCCGCCTCCTCAACAACCTCCGTCTCCACACCAACATCCGATCCCACACTCACCTGTGCATTCAGCCAGCCGTGTCCTGACGCCACACCACCAGTACCCAGGCTTCAGGAGTGCTACACAGTACTCACAGAACTGCGACGACAGTGATTCCAGGCTGCGGGACCTGGGGTAGCAGGACTCGTCCCATGTCAGTGGAGCACTCTGGAATAATCAATTTTTTTTTTAATTGATTGATTGAACGGGTCACTTGCTCGGGTTCGCACTGTTTGTTTTGGGTGTTGCTTTCTCACTTACTTTGGTCCTGTAGTAATTTAAGTTGAAGTTTTTAATTGTTTTTGCTGCTTAATTGTGTTATGTGGTGTGCAGTGTAATAAAAAAAACAAAAAATACAAATTTGTGTTTCATTTTTACATTATGAGGCTGGAAAATGGGTGTCCATCGCCAAAAGTGCTGTGGACAAAAAATGTCAATCTTGCTGTCAGATGGCTGGTTAAAGCAGCCCAGCCATCAAACTGTTATGACTTATCAACAAATCAGACTTTATTTGCACAAACACTTGCTATAGTGACTCCCACTCGCACCGTGTGGTGCAATGGTTATCTTTTAGTTATTGGCAAAAACCAGTAGTCCAACATTTTGGAGTTGTTCAAGTTTCCCCTTTTAACAGTGAGTAATGCTCCTTTGAGGTTAATTTTCTCAGACAGAAAAACCATTCTGCAGTTACAGACGGTAAAGCTAAGTAGCTCACTTCTGGAGTTGTCTGCGCATGCAAGTGGTGAATTTAGAGTCCTTTAAAATTCACAAGAACCAAACCGGTTCGCAAACATATTTGTGCACATGTGAATTACACCTGGTGGGGCGAAACCAACAGTGTATGTGGGAAATTGCGTTTGCGGCTCTTGGAGCGCAGACCTCATATAGAATGGAACTGATCAGCTCACACCTTTATGTCATTGCAGTAGCAGACCCATTTAATAAATACTTCAGTCGTGACCAGTTGTAACACATTCTTTAATGGATTCTCTTACCTGGTGCACTCATTTCTATAACTCATTTGTAAATGTCATGTGCCGACTCCACAAATTTCACTGGTTTTGGTGTGTTAACAAAAGTGATCACGCTGACTTTAAAGCACAAACCTCGGGCTCTCACATGAATGCCTGTAAATGCATTTGTTGAAATGGAAAAAACAATCATAGCTGGTTTCAGTCACAACAGAACTGGGCCATGTCGCTAACACACAGGACAGAAAAAAATCCTTTCCTGTGTTAGGTTACCCAACACAGAGGTAATGCAGAATGTCACTGAACATTAAAATAACAACAGCAATTTAGGTCATCTGAATTAATAGGCAGTGACTATGGTCGACAGTACAGAATATCAAAATATAGAAGAAAAAAGAGACAAACAGTATTTCACCAATATAGTAATATGCTGTGAAATAATTTGACTGTACATACTCTGTCAAACAACAGTGGAGGGCTGGTGACCACGCAATGGTGGAACCAAACGTCTGATTGTACACACATGTGTCAGAGCAATTCCAATTTACCTAAAATGCTGTCACCTGTTTTTCATGAAATTGGTGGTCCTGTATAAGGGTCACCAAAAATACACCCAAAAAGCAGAGAGCATTGGCGGTCATTGATGATACCTGCGAATTCAACACTAACATTTACAACCATGAACAACCAGCACTGCAGGGAGAACTTGGAGTGGAAGCTCCATAATCGCCTCCCTGATGGCCTGAGCAAGCATCAGTGCTACATCATTTAAAGACGAGCTGAGAATTTTGTGCTTCAAGGTAAGCTATATCATAAGTGAAAAGCTTCTCCAGATTGTGTCTCTTCATTATTCTAGCTGACCTCTGTCTTTGTCAGGTGATTCTTTGTGGTACATTTGCCGGAGACAGCAGAACCGTGAGGAACACCTGGCCAAGGTTGTCACCACAGCAGCAAATGACATCTTCATGGAATTTCACAGCAGTGCCCTTGCCCCTAGGAGCACATTATGGAGTAGAAAAAACTCCCCAGGCCATCATCAGCCACTACTCCTGGCCTGGCATGGAGGCTGACATCCGCCAGTGGGTAAGTGAACTGTCAGTGCATGCTGTAAGGGGTCTGTGTGGAACCAGTCATCCCAGTAACTTGTAGGTGACCTTTGTAAATCTGTGTGTGAAATTCCTGAATATCTGTTTTGGTCTGTCAGGTCGCTCAGTGCCCACAGTGCCAGGCCAAACGAGTCCCTTTAAAGGAGAAGAGCCAGTAGAATCCCATACAGGTGAGTTTCAGGCCTACTATCTTCTACAGAGAAGTGGAGACTCAGTGTCTTTTATCAAACTCCATTAATGTCCATAATCTATTTTCAGGTCACAGAGCCATTTGAAATGGTGGGCATGGATTTGATGAGGCTGTCAAAAACAGAGGGGGGCAACCAGTATGTTTGTGCCATGGTGGACTACTTTACAAAGTGGCCCGAGGCATACCCGCTGAAAACAAAGTCAGCTGAGGAGGTCACTCTTTGTGTTCTGGATTTCTTCTACAAGTTCGGTGCACCAAAGAGACTCCTCACTGATCAAGGCACAGAATTCAAAAATCAGGTACAGTCATGAAACACACAAATGTGTTGAGGTCCTGCGACACATGAGCTACCTCACTCTTGAATTTGCTCCCTAGGTGAACGTGAACATGTGCAAAAAACTTGGGATTGAGCGGGTTTTCTGTGCGCCATATCATCCCCAGACAAAAGGATTAGTGGAAAAGCTCAACGGCACCATCCAGAGGTAGGCTGAGAGAACTATTAGTCCACAGGACCAACTATATTGTGAGCTAACTTCTTAGACATATATTTTCAGATCCTTGAACAAACTGGCCAGGGACAATCCGACTCACTGGGACAAATTCCTCCAGTCCACCATGTTTGCTCTGAGGACAAAAAAACAAGTGACGACAAACTACAGCCCTTACTTCCTCCTTTTTGGGAGAGAGGCAAGGCATCCCTCCCAGGTGCCTCTGGAGTACGAGGTAAGACACCAATTTGAAAATGTTTCTGTGTAAGATGTCCAGAAATCTGTCAGAACACATGTAACGTTGTTTCATCCTTAGGTGGAAAATGAGAGGGTTGAACAGCTGGTTGGGGGTGAAGAGACATTTGAAGGCCTGGTAAAACACCAGGTGTCCATAAAGCTGCCCAGGAAAATGTGGGGAAGAGCAGCAGCGTGTTGCAAAGAGGAATTCCAGGGAGGGTGTCGACGATCATTTTGAAGTTGGGGACCTTGTTCTCCAAAAAAAATGTCAAGGAGCAGGAACGGAAGGGTGGGAAATTGGCTCACGACGTGCTTGGCCCTTACAAAATAATGAAAATAGAAGACAAGGTTGCTACTCTGTCTTCAAACAAGGAGACATTCATCTCAAACACTGACCACCTTAAGACATTCATCAAGCCACCGCAGCGTGTCCCAGCAAACCTCCAAAAGATGTCTTCCCTGGCGGTGGTGGCAACAACTAAGGAACCCCATGAATCCCCTTCCAGCCACACTGGTGCCACCCATTGTGAGAGTTCAATCCAGGAATATATGCAAGAGGAGTTTTTTAAACTTGTGTTTCTAAACATATTTGACTGCCTCATCTTCTGGCTCTGGACAACATGTGCCTGTAAAGGTGAGATCATGTCGTCCAGGATTGGGCCAAATAAACTCTTCACAGAGGACTTCAGAGGTTTGGCACCAGGGAGGCTGCTGGAGAGCGAGGTAAGTGGCTGTCAAATGACCTTGAAGTTGGTTCTTTCGTTTATTTCTATCAGTGGTGCTTAATACAGTGTCCTCTTCTCTGAAGGTAATAAATGCTGTACCTGCACTCTCTGAGCAAGAAGGTCCAACATCCAGTGGCGGTCATTGACACCTTTGAGATGACTGCCATTTGGGAAGGGACCTCAAAGGGGTTGCAAAAAGTAGCGCATAAATCTTGCTTTGCTTTTGAGGCAATAACGGTATGAATTACATGTTAAAGTGACAATGTGGTTAATCTTCAGTTTCTCAGTTGGATGTGGCACAGGCAGGTGTTTTATTGGGCGCAGTGTGTGAACATCAGCACTGGACTCTGAGTGTAAGCGCATTGTTGTGACCTTTGAATGTTCCACTGTTACAAGTCAGACTGTATGACCTTTCATCTCTGTCTCCAGACGAGGGCTTTGCCATCTTTGCTGATCCCTTTGGTGCCTCGGCAGCTCAGATAAGCCAGTGCTGCAATGCTACAAGGTAAACACATCTTGCTCTTCTCTGAAGAGTTCAGTTGGACGTGCAATATCATCAACCACTGTTTATTAGAATTATGAATTACAGTATTCTTTAACTGCTATTGTCTTTGACCACATTTTTGTACTCAAATAAAAAGTTTCATTGTTTTTATGATATTCTGAAGAATTACTGTTCATTCCCAACACATATTACTTGCAGTATCACATGAAATGTGTTCAGATTTTGTAATCTGAACACACAATCACCATATGACTTTGACACTTGCAGTAACAATTCTATAATTATTAATTATACCGTTTTACAGTACTTTATCCCTGACACCAGGTACACACATTTAGCCTATATGTGATTATTAATACGATACAACAGACACATTGTTGGATTGTTTCACATCGTTGGACACATTGCTTTCAAATTTAATCTTATTTGGCCCATAAAAGGCAATTTGTTGTGCTGTTGTCTCAAACGTCAGGAAAAAAAAACAAACAGTGAAGCTAATATACTAAACGACAGACGGAGGCATAAAGCAGCAGTCTTGGTCTTGGAAATTTGAGATTTCATACAGTAAAGGGATTGCAACATAAAAGCAGTGAATAGCTAACAGCAGTAATCAGGTCAAGCTTGTACATGTGGGCCTATTTTAAGGTGTTTTAGCTAAACAGAGGGCATGGAGAGACTGCTTTATATACTGTGGTGGTTTGAGCTCAGCTGTGGAGGACAGGTTGAGGAGCAGAGCTCAGGAAGTGGCAGCAACACCTGTTCCTCATGATCACTGATCACCTCTCTCCAGGGGCTCGGTCCAAATAATCGTGTGGTTGATGGAAAAAAAAACAAAACAAAAAAAAAAACCAGAAATCCACTCTTTAACTTAAAGTACTGAAGTTTCCACTTCAAACACAAGAATAAGATGGTCCAGAATGAACAATCCCACAACAAAAAGTCACAACACAACGTACAAAAGATTCACTTGTAGGTTTTCTCTGCTTGCAGCAGGAATCACATGAGCAGATGGAGGACAGTCAGGAGCCCAGCTACACTCCTGCAAAGTGAGCATTCCTGCATCTTATTTTTAACTTTTATTTAATCATTACAGTCTCAAATATGCACAGAAATCCTGAATATGATCTTTTTTTCATCAAGCTTCGACAGTGGCATGTAATGAAATGTAAACCAGATTTGTCTTTTCAACTGGAATCATTTCTGTGGAAAAAGACTGAATTCTGCTGTTTGGATTCCAGTTAATCTGTTGACAAACTGTATTTATTTATTTGTGTCTTTTTCCAGGTTCCCAGATCCACCTGCTGCCTCTCAGAGTCAGAAGAGGAAACAGATGGAGGATTCCTCTGACGACCTCTGCAACTCTCCCAAGGTCAGTTGGACAGGAAGAGACTGAGCTTCGTGTTTTTAATTCATCAGTATCCTCTGTATTTAGTGGTTTAGTCTAATAATTAAAACACAATGTTGTCTGTTTCCCCGTTGCAGAAGAGAAGGCTGCAGACCGAGCCCTCCACTTCACAGGACTGCTGAGAATCTTTTACTCAGTGAGACGACTTTGACCTCTTCACAGCCACTTAAATTATTTCCACTGAAGTCCAACAATGTGAAATTCCTCATCTGATCCAAGTCTGTTCTCTAACTTTGACCTCTGGCTGAATCCAACCTGACATGTTGTACAATCGTGTTGACTTTTTTTTTTTTTTTTTTTTAACTCGTAGTGACAGAGAATGGAGGAGTGAAGAATATTACACCCCTGATTGTTCCGGGTAAGTACGACAGAGCGAGACGTGAATCTGCTCCGTCACACTGTTCAGAGAGACTGAGCTTCAGTTTCTGATGGTGTGAGATTTTCAGGCTCTTACAAGCCCAGGACGGCCAGACGTCCCAGAATGAGGAACAATGAACAGCCCAAAGTCTCCAGAGCTCCTCCATTGACCCGCAGCAGCAGGACACAGTGGCAGCATCTCCCCTCCACAGACAGCAGGCTGCACCAGCAGGGCTGCCCTCATCCCTTAAATAGCCAGGACCAAACCACCATGTGAAATGCAGAGGGTTGTGCTCAGTTACATTGTCAGTTATCTAATTACTGCTCTTTAAGATTAAGATACTCTATTTACACCATTTACACCCATTCTATGTACAAAAAAAATCGCTTCTCCCTTATCCATCTGAAATGAACCCTTAAGTTTCCTTTAACCCACACATTGCAAATCCCCCAGGGAAACCTCCCCTCCCTTGGGTTCCACTTGGGCCGGTCCAATAAGGATGATGAGGTGCAGCTGGCCTGCCCTCCCCTCCATGCCAGTGTTCCAGCCAATCAGCTCAAAGAAAAAGAACTGATGAGAAGTTAAAACAAACAAATGGGTGTGAAAACTAACTGAATAAGGATCCACTCTTCAGCTGTTCACACAAAACCATCTGTAAAAGAAATGCAATGTATGGATTCAAATGGAAACCTAAATCGATGTGTGAAAGACAGAAACTAAATCAGAATGCACAAAATAGAATGTGGTGGCAGAATACACCCGATCAGTGAGGACTGGCTTCCAGCTTCCTCACAGAAATGATGAAGTTGTCTTTTCATTTTTCAGGTTTCCAAACCTGGGCGGACCTGCTACCTGACCTCCAGCCTGCAGGGCCTCCGGACTCTGCAGGGCTTCGGTAACAGCGGCGCCAGGATGAAGCCTGTCTGGACTCTGGACCCCGATGCTGAGCTGCTCAGGTTCAGTCAGAGAGAGGACGACACAACATGTCTGAGAAGGACTTGGAAACTCTAAACTCTGAGATTCGCTCCAGTCTCAAGTGAGCAGAGTTAGATAAAGAGAAATCAGGAAATGAAGACTTTTCTCTCTTTAGGAAGGACACTGAGCAGCAGATTCAGCAGCTGATGAATCATTTCTCTTGTTTCTCCACAGCTGGATGAGATGAAGGACCGTCGGACCTCAATGAGCCCAAAGGACAAGGCCGACCTGCTGAGCTCCTTCAAGCAGGAGGTCTGCGTTCAGGCTCCGGGGTTCAGGGGCAACGGGCAGAACGTGGGTCAGCTGCTTCCTGACCTGCTTTGACTCCTGCTGGTGTTTGGTGCAGTGTGTCTGAACTCTGTCTTTCCAGGACCTCACAGTTCCTGAACTCCGTCCTCCAGCAGGAGCGAGGTCTGACCCTCAGCTGCAGCAGACGGCGGCTCTGGTGGGCGAGAACGACACCTGCCCTGTGGAGGAGCACCTGAAACTCCACATGGAAACCACCAGGACCTGCACCAGGTGAGTCCTCAACAGTCCAGACCCTCTGGGACTCCCGCTGTGGATGTGTGACCTCTGTGACCTCTGGAGCTGGAATGTGGCGTGTATCTGTCTCATGTGCAGCTGTGGCCACGCCTCCTCCAGACGAGAAGGTTTTTCCGTCGGTGGATCTGGATGCAGGAGGTCGACGTGGAGTTCAGGTGCCACTGTGGAGGCAACAGGTCCACACAGAAAACCAGAATTGAAAACTCTTCCAAAGTCAGTAACTTGACACGTTTCAGGTTCCCAAGCTGTGGTTCACTGAACCCGAGGAGTCCTTGAGACTAATGTTGATGAAGAGTTTCCCGTCTGTTTTCCCCTGGATTCATCTGCGTCTCTTTTGACTGTCTCTCCTCCAGAGTCCCGCTGGTCCACCTGAAAAGGTTCGCCGACTCTCCGTCCAGGACGCTGACCAAACTGCACGACGACATCAGGCTGCAGAAGCGCATCGAGCTGTCCTCCAAGCAGGTAAAGAAATGCAGATGAGCTGCCAATGTGTATTCGTGAAGCTGATGCTCATTTCCTGTTTTCTCCTCAGGATGCTGCCTGTGTCCTGTGTCCTGTTAGGACACTGCGTCTCAGAGGGGGTTCACCCCGGAGACAAGCCGAATGGCCGCTGGCTCTCCTGCAGCGACTCCAAGACCACCTGGACAACCGGCTCGCATGTTCGGCACACACGGCAGGAGTCAGCGTTCCTGCTGTTCGACCAGAGAAAGGTAAGAAGACGCAGCAGGTCACTCAGCGTTACGTCCAGAAGAAGGACTCTGCACGCTCACATTTCATCTTTTCTCAGGCGCCAAACTAACAGCGAGGGTGAACCCGAACGCTGACTCTTCAGAAAGAAGGCGGACTTGATCAGAGCGTCCAGGACAGAGGAGTCCACAAGGCTCAAAGCACCAGCAGAGCCAGAGCCAACACAGAGTCCAGAACCAGAACTGCAAGTTTACTCAACAGATGCTGGCATCTCTTTTCCTGAGCCCAGCAGCAAAGATAAAAATGTGAATAAAACCTTTTAAACATTCAACACGGCCATAGTTTTTTTTTTTTTTTTTTTTTTTTGGTTTGTAGACATGTTTACATGGATCAAGCAATACAAGCCTTAAAATGGGATTGTCAGGTGAAGCGGATTATAAATATGCACAATGTGTACGGATCCACTCCGCTTCAGTCAAATGAGCTGCTGGCATCTCCAGAGAGATGCAGTGGACCTTAATAAAAACACACCACACACTGCAGCACTGCAGGACATGGACAGATCGAGTGGAAGGCCTGAAAAACTCAGAGGTGTTACTAGTGAAATGTTCAGTGTCTCCAGAACAGCCACGATAAAGGCACAGTGGGATTCATAAAGAAAAAGGTAGTTTATTCAACAATCCTCTGTGGATGTGAAGCCCTGAAGGCTTTGGAAGGTAATATAATTATGCAAATATCAACGTTTTGACATCCACTGATTTTAAATTGACTGCAAAATAAATATGGATTATTTATTAAAATCCGACTCATCATCAGTCTCCAGAGGAAATCCAAGCTTTTTCATTCCAGTGTCGTGTCGAGAATTTGCGACACAGAGAGAGTTTTTTCAGCGCACAAATAGACATCTCAGGCATTATGAGACAGTTCCACCAGTGTTTCAAGGGTGTACATTTCAAATCAGTGTATACAGAAACAGGAAACACAACCAGCGTTCAGTGTCAGACTTTAAAGCTCCTGTCCTCAGTACAGCACTCGGATTAGACACACAATCTGGTCAATGTGTCAACAGAGTCTCTGGACATACAGTAAATCAAGACAATGTAACTTTAAAATCAGATTGTACAGTGCAACTGGACAACATGGCGAGTTCTTTTCTCCTAACAGTGTAACTTACTGGCAGTGGGGCGGCATCATTCTTGTTAAAATGTGAATCTTCTCTGCAAGAATTGATATTATGATTCTCTTTCACTAAATTCTGTCTCATAATCACAACTCTGACCACAGTTTGTTGCGATTAATTGCCATTATTGTGATTGTGAACTTGTAACCAACACACAAAATAACCAATTTAATGCACAATCTTTTAACTGAAGTGGAGCAGTTTCACATCAGAAAACACTCACAAAAGAGGAATTGAACCATCAAGCATTTTAAAGTTCAGATATTGAAGGGAAGCCCAGTCCCATTTTCTCCTTCGGTGTTGAACGGTCCAAAGTACAGGATAGTTGGGGACTTAACGTGCAATTTCGTTGTACTAGTTACAATGACAATAAAGGCATTCTATTCTGTTATATTCTGTTCTAATTTCAAGCTTCAAATGAGGAATGTAATCCTCATCATTCACCTGGACGGCACAGGGATGAAAAAGCAGTGTCTCAATAACAGTAAAATGAGTTTCCTCTCCTATTTCTTTTCTTTGAGTCAATTGCTATCCCTAACACTAATTCTGTGATTAGTTGCACATTTTTAAATATAATCATTTTCAGCTCTTCATTAATTCACCATGATTAATGTCATTAAAACTGACTGAACTTTTTTTTCTTTTGTCTTTTCAACAGCAGTGTTTCAGAGTGGTGAGCCTTCTTAGTTTATGATTCCTCTGTCCTTCATTCCTCATGATATTGAAGTTTATGGTGACGTTAAAGGGAGTTATAGAGCTGGGCTCTGTTAATGAGCTGCATCTGATTTTTATTCGAAGTCAGAGCATTTCCCTGGTAACGAATGAGTGTGGTTAATGACAAAGAGAGACAATAAAGAGTTGTATGTGCCAGTCTTAAATTAGTAACTTGCTTTGGTCTACATTATGTGTGATTTATCTACTAACTGGAACTATTGTAGAGCAAATGATTCAACATGTGAATATATCATGACAGGAATATGCACAAATATAGGAGTGAGAGAATCACCTGGGTGTATGAGATTTACAGGTGTTTTTTTTGTTTGTTTGTTTTTAACTGTTTTTCATCTGGTATCAGTGGCCATACTGACACAAGTTTGCAGACTTGACTCGATTCCACGGTAATATCCCGGATGAAAGTTGTTTTTTATTTTTTGTTAGTAGAGGAAGGTAGAGGTGAGGTGCAGGAGGTGAGCGGTCAGGATGGTGTCGTCCCTCAAGGTCTGGCCTGAAACACACATGAACTGCAGTGACAGAAAGGTTCTCCCACTGGCCGCACTCAGTTCATCCAGCTCAAGTCTCTTCCCTCCCCCGTCACTTCTGGTGTGTCCCAGGGCTCAGTCCAGGGGCCCCTCCTTTTCATCTATAGCCATGTCTGCTTAGACACATGCTTAAAGCGATACCTCAACATTTTGGCAAATTGGCCCATTTAGGGCAATTCCCTAGTCATTTAGAACAGCCTACTTACTGTTTTTGTGAGGGCGATCTGTTGTTTATTCAGCGGTGGGTCTGAGGAGAGCTTCACGGCGGACATAATGGAAGTGGACGGTACATTTGCTTCCCTCGTCAAACTCATCAAATACACAATCCAACAACCCAAAACAGTTTGGTGGACACGTTATAATCCGCACATTCACTACGCTGTGGAATATTAATGCAAAATTACGAGATTGAGTGTTTTTTGCGAAGATTGCTGAGACGGAACTACTTACTAAACATGGCGTCTGGGCGTAGTGATCTCAAAAGAAAAAGTAGTTCCCAGTATTTGCTTCAGTGTCATAACGCTACAATATTATTTGTTGGTGTTTCACAGCGTAGTGAATGTGCAGATTATAACGTGTCCACCAAACTGTTTTGGGTTGTTGGATTGTGTATTTGATGAGTTTGACGAGGGAAGCAAATGTACCATCCACTTCCATTATGTCCGCCGTGAAGCTCTCCTCAGACCCACCGCTGAATAAATAACAGATCGATGGGTTTTGAAACACAGGCATAATATAGTTCATTTATTATAATGAATTATGAAGTAAAACATCTAATGAACATTTAGCATTTTGTTTTTGTTAATAGACTAATCTTGATTAAGATAAATAAATAAATGAAGAAATCTCCCTCATGCAGTTGTCTGAGAACAGTTTTTGTTCATTGAGCTGAACCTGAAAACAGGTTTAGGTCTCCACTCATGATCTCCAGTGTATTTATGGCTCAAGATGGTGCAGCATTTAATTAAAATAAGAAAATAAATGAATAGATACATGAATTTGATGAGTTTTCTATGATGTATTGCTAAAATAGCAGTGAATTAAATCTGCATGTCTGTAAAATGGTGAGAATCCCCTCCTATTTCTCATGTTTTATGTTTTTAGGAACATAATTATTGACGCGTTCTCTCAGGCAGTCTTTCTTTTTAATCTATCACAGTGTAACATAACAACTGCAAGATCCTCTGGCTTTGAAAAAAATGTATTTAGAAACCACTTCTAAAAGTTTTAATGCATTCAGTCAGCCTGGTGCCTGATTTTATCATCTTAACCACAGAAAAATACTGTAATCTGTTAAATGAATCATCTTCAGACAAGTTAAACCGCGGGCTGCCATCTTGGAATACTGTGATATGACTGTTGGGCATGCACAGAAGGACCGCACATGAAGTCTTGCCTAATTATCATATAATTTCGATCCCAAATGAGAATTAAATGGCCGGTTTATTGGGAACTAAACTCGATTTCAAATAAAGACTTCAGGTGTTTATGTGGTCATTTTAAAGTGGAATTGACTTTTATTTGTATTTAAAGAGGATTGAAAAGCCCCAAGTCAATGCATTCACGTGGCACGGAGGGGTTCTTCTCCTTCGGCAGCGGAATTATATGGAAATTTGATTTTCTTTTTTGAAAGAATTTAATTCAAACCAAACGCACATTCTCGTAGAGGTGTATACTGTAGTATCAAAGTTAATCCAGAAAGAAAGAAGAGAAAAATCACCAGCACCAAGCTTTATTTACTTCCGGTAGACGTAACCACGTGACTTCCCCCCCTGTCCAATCAGAACGCTCCGCAGCCCTCAGGTAAGAGAAATGTAAACTCAAAGCTCATAAATGTAATGAAAATGTAATGAACTGTAACAGCTGGCCTTCTTTGATAACTTTCCACAAAGCTTTGAGGTCCTGATCAGCTCTCTTGAATGTTTTTGGATTGTCTGAGTTGATTATCTTGCATAATCCTCTTCTGGAGATAAATGTTTTCAACGCTAACAGGAAGGACCCTGTTGACTGATCTGAGACCCGTTCCAGGTGTACTGCTCTGGTCACAGCACAAGTGAACAGCGATATAGGACTTCTTCACAGAATCGTCTGCCTTCACGTAAAGTGGCCCAGCGAGATCAGCACCTGTGACTCCAAACGGTGGGGATTCAGTTATTCTGTCTTTGGGTAAGGGCGCAGTGATTTGCTGTCCGGCTTTTTCCTTGAATCTTTTGCAGACAGCAGTCAGTCACTGTGTGCTTGACTTGCTGCCTTGCACGAACAATCCAATATCTCTCTCTCACTTGCACGAGTGTCGTGCACTCCTGAGTGCATCACCTTTTCATGACAGATCTTGATCAGCAGTTCTGAGTTTCTGTGTTTGTTGGGCATGATCCATGGATGCTGCTCCCTCAGCGTGAAGTGGGACTGCTGCAGCCTTCCTCCCACACTGAGCAGCTCGTGCTCATCCAAGTCTGAGTTCTTTGAGCTTGCAGTCATTGTTTAGGCTCTTTCCTGCCTTCAGTTGTTTTATTTCTTGGCTGAATCTCTGGGTTTGTGTTGTCCTGATCCACTATCTTTCTGCCTGGAAGAGCTCATCAGCTGTCAGTTCTCCTCTTGTCTTTGTTTTCTCTTGAGCATTGGCCATGAATCTTTAGATCCAGACTGTCCCTCGGAGGACTCTCTTCAGCTTGCTGTGTCGTTCCAGGTCTAATCCTGGTTCAGTGGGTTCTGTGTCGTTTGCAGCAAGCTGCACAATAATCTGCTGGTCGGACTTGAGTTCAGCATTCACTTTGTCTGTGATATAGTCACTTCCAGTCTCCTCTGACTGATCGGGAGATGTTAGACCACTGGGCCCATTCCACCACAGCTGGTTCCGCATCAGGTTTTCAACACTTTGTGCTCTTGTTGGGAGATCAGCTGGATTGACCTTTCCTGCAAGGTGTGACCATGTTTCGGGGTTGGTCAGGGACTGGATCTCGGACACTCTGTTTGAGACAAACTGTTTCCACTTCTGAGCTGAGCTGCAGATCCAACGCAGCGTAATCATTGAATCTGTCCACGTTCTTATCTGGCTTGGTTCCGGTTCTATAGTTGTCGTCAAGTTGTTGTCTCGTCTCGCTCCAGTCACCGCTCCCATGAGCTTCAGTGTCATTTTCCTGAGGGGGCTCACCCTGGATTGACTCATGGTAGGTTTTCTGTCTGGTGATTTGCCTTGCAGGTAGCCTGCAGCAATGTAAGCTCTTTCACCTGTGTCACAGAACACCTGTACTATCAGAGCATGTTTGTTTTCTGGCTGCATGGCTGCTCGGTACCATCTTGTTATGGCGAGGCGGTGTAGCTGCGGTAGTTCTGAACACCACTGTTGACATTCTTGGTTCAGATCAGGTCGCGGCTCTTCATCCCGGGAGAGTCCCCTCTCCCACATTTCTTCAAACATGCAATTAATTGTGACTGTGAAAGGCGTTAGGAACCCGAGTGGGTCATAGATGCGTGCAGCTGACTGCAGGATGCTTCTCTTTGTGTTCTTCTTTTCCTTTAGAATGTTTACTAGCGGTCTGAGGTCAAAGGTGAAGTCATCAGTTCCTGGACGCCACACTCGGCCCAACACCTTCAGAACTGTTCGTGAGTCTCGGGCCCCGGTGTGTGGTCTGTTGCACTCTCCTCCCGTTTCTTCTCCAGCTCATGAGAATTACCGTACTGGCCCGAATATAGGACGACTCTGATTATAAGACGACTTCTATTTTTCAAACATCATTTTGTGAAAATAAAAATATGTTGAAGACGATAAGGTTACTCATAAAACAACTTTTTACTGTACAATTACTCTAAACTCAAAAAATCACAACAGAGGTAAAATTTCATGTGATTTAAGATCAAGAAAGATTACTGCAGTATTAAATAAAAAACTATATTCCCTTTCTCAAAATCTGAGGCTATGACTCAGTGAATAAGCAACAATTAAGTACCCTCAAAGGTTTAATAACTGCATTAATGATGTAAATAACTTTATAACCATCAAATTGAAGTTCTATTCAACTTGATGAACATTAACAATTCACTCTAATATATCTTGGCCACTTGGCCAAGAGTTTACTTCACTGTGACGCTCCATTCACTTCCAGGTCATGGTACTTTGGCTCCATCTAGTGGCGCGGATGTGTAATGACAATCTAGTCCTCAATTATAATGCGACCGCATTTTGGAGAGCACAGTTTCTGGAAAAAAACATTGTCCTATATTCGGGCCAATACGGTATATTCAGAAGCTAAAACAATTCTCAACTTTGGATTTCTGCTTGAAGGAGGAAATAATATCAAAAGGAAGACCGACGCCAGAGCTGAGAGATTTGCTTCAGAGCACGGATCGGAAAACCCGCCCCTTCAAAACGGAGAGGTACTCCAGGAAAGCGTGGCTGTGTGGACGTCCACTGAGAAAACTCCTTTCCTGCTTTTCCTGCCTGCTTTTCTCACCCAGTTCATTTATAAGTAGGGATGTGCGATACCCCTTTTTTTTTCAGACCGATACCGAGGTACCCGATACTTTGAAATAAGGCCAGTATCGGCCCGATACCGATACCTGGTATCGGTACTCGCACATCCCTATTTATAAGTAAAGGTAAGACCATAATGACATTTTTTTTATTATTATTACTTAAATGTGCTTTTTTGTGGGCTGGAAGCCATGAAGACCAGTCTTTTTGTGAATTTTTTTTTTCAGTTTTATATAAAATGAGTCAATGGAAGGTCCCCACAAGGATAGAAATACGAACCTGTGTGTGTGTGTGTGTGTGTGTGTGTGTGTGTGTGTGTGTGTGTGTGTGTGTGTGTATGTGTGTGTGTGTGTGTGTGTGTGTGTGTGTGTGTGTGTGTGTGTGTGTGTGTGTGTCTGTGTGTGCTTTTTGTGAACATGCTGCTCAAACAATGCAGGACAGGGCGACACGTCATTCTACTACAGGCAGCTGACCGGCCCTCCTGATGCTGGGGGGCGAGCTACTAACATTGGACCAGCTACGCCCCCCCCAGTGAGTGACATCCGCTCAGCGGTGCCCTCCCCTGGGGACAGAGTGGCACAGCAGCAACGCAGCATGAAACAGCAGTTCGACAAAAGATATTGTGTGAAACATCCAGGACAGACGGAACAAACTGCATCTCATTTCTTGTTATACAGGAAGTGCCAGAGGTTATGTGATACATATGGGATCCCAGCTCTTTTAAGAAATAAGTATCTTTGATAAACATTATTAATAAGAACCACATTGACCCAGAAGTTGACTCCTCACAGAATGAAGGGATCTCTGATGCTACTTCCAGTCAGTACTGTTGTTGCAGTACTTTGAATCAATTGAAAGCTTCTTACTCTGACACCTTGATAAAAGGGAATCAGAATAGTCTACCCTGGGAGTGTATTATTCAGTATTGACTTAACAGTCACAGCGTAGCGCTGTAGGCCTACATTAACATGGCCAGCTGCTGTGGAGTCTGTTTCCACTCTAATGTAATTTACATATTTCAGCTGTCTATATTCACCCAGTCAAATTCCAAATAAATCCCTCCCCTAACCTGAGACCACCAAGTAGAAGGCATAAGTGAAGCGGTGAAAGAGCAGCCCTCTCAGTCTGTGCACTTCAATTCATTTGATTTAAAACTACATGAGCTTAAAACTCATATTTTTGCAGCAAGAAGCACATTTTATTCCACACATTCAAATAACCACAAAATCAAAGCTCATTGCCTTTGGATAAATTTGATTGAAGACCACACAATAATTTACTACAGAGAAGAGACCAGCCTCCTATTTGGGGTTTTGGGTATTCTGATTCAGAAAACTCATACTTGGAGCTACATGAAGCAGCCTTTCCACTGCAAACAGCACACTCAGATACATCTCTCCTCCTCTTCCTCTTCTTTCACCTCCTTGTGGAAGATCTCTCCATCAGGCTGCTTCAGCCATCTTAGCTCGATGACTCCAGTCATGCTGAGTTCCTCAACGCTCTGTTTGAACTGCCAGCCACAAATAATCATTAGTCTCCCTCATTTGTTTGTCAAACTGAAACGGTCATAAAATGGATTCCAACCTGTTCCAGTAGCGCCCCCTGCAGCCCGTCCATGTCCACTGAGGTGTCGGATGCTCTCAGCACGATCTTCACCACCCTGGTCTGCTTCAGGTCTTGGGAGTGGAAGAAGGGTTTTTGTTGTGAATGTTAAGGTGTTGATGAGAAACTGACTGTATGTCATAAAAGGAACTCACCGGTGGAACAGGCAAAGACTTTCTCATGTGAACAGTCGGCATTGGTCCATTTGTCAAAGTTTGTACTTCCACAAGCATCAGTGGAAGTTCTGGTGGGAGACTGTGGAGACCAGTTTTTGACAGAAAGTGTGCTCCCGTCAGACCACTTCCACCCGTCTCTATAGAGGCCGATCCATGCGATGGTATCTTTTTTCTCAAACATCTCTTGGTTCTCAGCTGTGTTCCTCGCACTGGCCAGGTCAGTATGATGCTCCCTGCAGTATTTCCTGGCTTCATCCCAGGTCCTACGCTGGGACACATAGATGAAGTCGGATGTGCCTGAAAACACAGTTTTTTTATTTTGAAAATCAGCATCCTAACACACTGAATCTCTAGCTACACTTATTCAGTTCCAAAAGCACCAGGCCGTCACATTACCAAGTTATTTTAGTCCCAGTGCTTCAAAATGTCAAAGTTCACACATCATCAGTGTAGAAGACAAATAACTACATACTTTTACATTTACATTATTTAATATTGAGAGAGTCAGTAGTTTCTCACTTTGGTCATAGCAGAGGAATGGTATTGTATTATGACAGTAATTATCTCCCCATGCCCCGCTCCACATCATCATAACACACATTCTGTGTCCTTTAGAGCCCATATTGGGTTGACCGTTGGCCCACAGCCTAAAGTCGGCCTCTCCTTCAGCATAGAAGTCTGGGTTCTCCAGAGACCACCTCCAGGACTCAGCGTCAGGTTGGAGTCCAATCCACACGCTGCTTTGACTCCACATCCTGGTGACTCTGTTGAGCTTGGCCAAATCTTGCTGATTTCGAACAATGGCCAGGTCGATGTAGTTCTCCCTGCAGTACGTCTGAGCGTCAGACCAGGGCTTTGCAGCTGGAACAATTACGTAGGTGTCAAAGGAAGAAGTAGTCAGGAAACATAGTCCTGTGAGAGAGAGAGAGAGGGAGAGAGGAAGAGAGAGAGAGAGAGAGAGAGAGAGAGAGAGAGAGAGAGAGAGAGTGAGTGAGAGTGAGAGAGAGAGAGAGAGAGAGAGAGAGAGAGAGAGAGAGAGCGAGAGAGAGATTAACTCTGACATGATTTTTGCCAAAATCACATTAAACAATGACTTGTGTCATTAGATTAACAACTTTGGGTTGAGTTCAACATGTGAGTGAATGTTCAAATGAACACGGTTCACTGGATGAATCTCTTTCTGAAGCATTACAAGTACATTGACATTGCTGGTTAAGAGGTCAGAGGTGAGAGTCTTTAAAACTACACCTCCTTCTGTGAATAACCTGGAGATCTAAATATGTTGATTTGATTGAACATAAAACAAAAGTGTGAACTGACCTGATAAGACGGTCAGAGCAGCTGCAGTCTGCCTCATGATAACAGCTGGCCTGCACCTGGAAATAAGAAAGGTTCACATGACGTTTCAGGTTGTATGAGCAAGTTATGAATACAATGTTGGGCTGCTGTGGCTCATGAGATGATCAAACCCCAAACCCAGTGACGGGGGTTCAATCCCTCTGTGTTGAAACCCGTGCTCTTCCTGATGGCGGACTGAACCATGTGAACCTGTCTTCCAGGTTACTACTGCAAACAATTTGTAGCTGACAAACAACAACAACAAGACACAGTAACACAGAAAGAGTGGCTGTTCCTGTGTGGGAGTTCCATGGGTTCTGTAAAGCGTTCCAGGGCCTTAATGTTCACAATACAAAAGACTGTAACTTCCACAAAGCGCTGACATTTAGTCTCCTAAATTTAGGGTCATATGTACCAGCTGATTGCGTGATCCAATCAAGAACTGGTATCACGATTGACTTGATTTTGCCTTAAATCTTTTGTGGTATCCGTTGCTCACTATCATGTCGAATCAAGTACAAAACTTAGAAGAATGTGTAAAGCATGAAATCTGTTTAAATAAGTATGACCGCTCATTTACTTTTGATCAGGAATTAGCTGGAATTCTTCATGTTTGGACTGGCTTCACTGATGAGAGAAAAAGAGGTGCTGCACCTTGTTAGGCTGAGTCCGAGTCTGAACACAAACATGCTTGGATCGTGAGAGGAGCGCTTTGGAGGGGAAGAGATGAAATCCCTTGACACAATGAAGACATGTCAATGGGCTCTAAATTGGTAGACTGCGCCCAGTCTAAGCGCGGTCTAGGCAGGCTGTCGGCGCAAGAAGTCAACGGGGCGTGTCCACAACATTTTGCTATATTCGTGAACTGGCGCAGAGCAGCGCAGTCACTCCTCCGTCCCACCCACCGGCGCAGGTGGCGCAAGAGGGAGGAGAGAAAGTGGGTTTAACCCAGCTGAGCACAATTTGACCACTCAAATGAACACTGCTCCTCATTTGTAAATGCACTGCAGCAAAGCTCACTGCTAAATTAACATGATGAAATACATTTTATTTCCTGGCTGCTCTGCTACATCCCAGACGATCTGAGGGGAATTAAACTTATTTCTGCTTCTTTGTGTCACAACTGAGGTTCAGATGCACATAAATAATAAATTAAAAACTATCTGTCTTGTACCTTTAAAGACTTACTGACCTTATTGTATGCATATGTGTGTACAGACCATTATACATTTTGCAGTGTTTTTGCGCAGGAGCACACCAATAGGTTGTTTGTCTGTAATCTAATGTATTAGACATTAAGATAAATAAACATAAGTCAAGAGGATCAGCAAACCTTTTAATGCCTCATGTCTGCTTTATTAATGCCTCAAATCAGGTTTTAAAATTTATTTAAAACTTTATATAGTGCACATTTGCGCAGCATCACCTCTCACTCACACTCTGCGCACTCATTGCCCTGATGAACACACACACACACACACACACACACACACACACACACACACACACACACACACACACACACACACACACACACACAAATAGTTGTATTATTAACCATCAATAACAACAATAATGGTGCTGCGCATCAGGACGGACACCTTCCCACACGGTCCGTCCTCACCCTGCTCATTTGATTCTGGGACTGCAGGCTCGACAGGACAAAGGTATTTATTTAGAAAATATGTTCATTCTAAAATTAATTTTTGGAAACGACAAACACTTGGTTTGCTGTACTTTGATGGAGGATATAATATTTTACCTGAATCTGTAATTGGCACCTCTGGAGACGCTGCAGTGCTCCTGCTGTTAACTACCGTGTTCACTGTTGTGTTGAATTTTATTACATTAGTTTATTTATTTTTTACACCATTTTATGTTGTTATTTAGTTGTAAACTGACAGCAGCCTACAGTAATTCTCTATACCTGGAGGTGACGCGCGAGCGCTTCCATGCGCCACTGCAGGTTCTGCTGGACTGTGCAGCAGCTGGAGTTCGGTCGGGCATTTTTGGGGCAGCAGAATTACATTTTTTTTTTTCGCTGTTTGGCCCGGCGGCTGTTCTGACTCTGATTCAGAACTTTCCTCCTCTTCACTCCAGTCAAGATCGCTGATGTCCGACACGTCTCCGCCATCCGAGTCCCTCTCACTGACCTCCTGTATCATTGCTAAAGCTTCTTCCACTGAATATCGCTTCATTACGCCTCTTTTCATTGTCTTTCTTTGGGGATTTGGTTGATATTCTTGGCCGTCTGTCTGATTGTCTGCTGTCAGAGCTAGCTCCCTGTTCAGATGCGCGCATGAACCAAAACAAATCAATAGCAGAAAAAAAGCCCCGCAAAGTGCGTCTTTTTTTTTCTTTTTTTAATCTTTTTTGGAGGTATAAATGCTTTGTGTGTCATTGTTGGGACCTTATTTGCTTCAGAAAAACATAGAAGACACATATTTAGGAAAAGTCAAAGAATTAGAGGACAGGGGAATTATTTTTAACTGATTTATTTGAATTATAAAAACCCAAAAGGTCTATCAGACCATCTTGGCTGTTATGGTGTTAATCACCTGCATTTAGATGGAAAAAGCACTGCGCAACAGTTGCGGGTTTGATGATTCATATTGTGGGTGATATGACACATGGGTGTTTTTTGTCCAATCCCATTGAAAACAATCGTATTAGAAGCATAAAGCGATCCAGATTCTATCCTCCCAGGTGAAGAGCATTATTCAGTTTCTGTGACATGATGAAAAGATCTCTGTCCCACTTTACAGGATCTGATGTTGAGCAGTCTTCAGCCCTGAGCAGAGTGTTTTGTCCTGATGGATATCTGCTGAAACAGGTCAAACATCTTCACGATGCGCTCAGCCGCATGTTCTCTGTAACCCTCCGCTCCACCGGCGAGGCTCCAGACGCTGCGGCGCAGAGCTCAGCCAGCAGCCCGCTGACAGCGGCGCTCAGCGGACCCCCAGTCCGCCGTGCGACCCGCTGCTCAGCCCGGTCACCACGTCTGGTCCTGGGTCAACTGGTAGCCTGTCACTGAGCTGCTGCTGCGCGCCCATGTCTCTGGACAAAGACCAGATCAGAAACACGATGATATTGGGGTCGGGACAAAGGGCTGCGCTTGATGCGACATCAGTGCTTAAACTCAAGTTATTTGTATTTATTTATTTATTTATTCATTCATTCATTCATTCATTCATTCATTCATTCATTCATTTACTCACTCACTCACTATTATTTTCCAACAACAAATAGCTTCTACACAATCACAGGAGCTCTTCAGGCTCAAATCCTGCAGTCCAAACACAGGAGGAGGAAGCATTTAGAAAGAATGTATTTATTTCATAAGTGATCTTAATGGCACTGACAAGCTGGAAACTTGCCTCTGAGGTTTTCTCAGACGAGTTATCATCAGATCTTCCGCTCCCCTGCCTGCGCACACCTTCTGCACAAAATGATCACTGCGCCCAGCTGATTCTGTCGACACCTCCCCCTGGTGCGCGGCCACGCCCATCTCAGCGCAAGCGCAGCGGACCGACCAGAAACCCATTCACGAAAATATGACTGCGCCACCGCCGGTTTGCGATCTCTGCATTGCGCCGTGAAAATACGGCCCAATGAGTGCTTTGAAGGCCGTTTTTTCTTGTTCTTGACTTTTTGACAAGTCTGTTTCGCTGTACGTGAAATATTGAGGATAATAATAACGGCCACATATGGCAGAACAGCAGAAATGCACAATTACTGGTCCCGTCATGGAGGGGAACTAATATTCCAAAACAAAATGAACTTGCACAGGGAGCTGAGCCTCAGAAGAACTCGATGGAAAATCTAAACCAAAGGAAGGTCACTGAGGAAGCTCTGCCTCAAACCTCTGTGCTGTAATCAATCAATCAATCAATCAATTTATTTTTGTATAGCCCAGTATCACAACAACAGTTGCCTCAGAGGCTTCAAGATGTTACATTGTTCGGTAAAAATAGAAACAGTGAATAAGCATAATATTAATATGTCAAATTCACAGTAACGAGACAAAACAAAGCAACCACTGCCTTAGACCCTCACATCCGGCAAGAAAAAACTCCAAAAACCCAGAGAACAAAGAAGAAATCTTGGGGAGAACCACAGTATGGAGGGATCCCTCTCCCAGGGACGGACAGCTTTGGTAACAGCTAGCATGAGACAATAAGAAGTAAAGCTTAGGACTATGTTGAGTACAGTCCGTTGGACGGTCCAGCACAACCACGGATCCCAGAAGTAGAACCGAAGCCAGTCCGCGGGCACTCCTCCCGGTCCGGACGGAGCTTGTTCGTAGGCCCTTGTAATAGTGGAGTCAGCAAATGAAACTGGAGAAGACTCCCCCTCGAAGGGGGGGACAGCAGGTGAAAAGCAATAAACGGACTAAAGGGAATAACATTCAGACATTAGAGGATAGGGCTCAGTACACCGTACTTCCCACACCATTCTCGCTCCTAGAGCAGCTTTTAATAATGTTGATTTAGAGTCCCTAACTGACCTGATCATAGGCTGCATCGAAGAGAAACGTCTTGAGCCGAACCTTAAATGTGGAGACTGTGTCTGCCTCTTTGACACCACTTGGAAGCTGGTTCCATAAAAATGGTGCCTGATAGCTAAAGGAGCTTCCACCTAATGTCCATTTAGAGACTCTCGGAGTCACCAGTAACCCTGCATTTTGAGAGCGAAGTGCTCTGATTGGTTGATAAGGCGTTAAAGCATCTTGGACATAGGTTGGAGCCATGCCATTTAGGAATTTGTAAGTCAGGAGAAGGATTTTAAATCTAACTCTAAACTCGACTGGAAGCCAGTGAAGAGATTTTAGAACGGGAGTAATGTGTTCACGTCTTCTAGTTCCGGTTAATATTCTGGCGGCCGCATTTTGAACCAACTGAAAGTTTTTTAATGCACTTTTTGGGCAGGCTGCAAGAAGGGAGTTGCAGTAGTCCAGTCTAGTGGAAACAAATGCATGGATGAGTTTTTCTGCATCGCTTCTAGGTAGAATGTTTCTTATTTTAGCTATGTTGCGCAAGTGGAAATATGCTGTTTTACAAGCCAGGTTGATGTGTGCTTTAAAGGAGATATCCTGATCAAATAAGACCCCGACGTTCCTGACAGTAGAGGAGGAGGATACACTGACGTTATCTAAGGTAATAATCTGTTTGGATAGACACTCTCTCAGTTTATGGGGGCCTAGCATAATGACCTCTGTTTTGCCAGGATTAAGACGGAGATAGTTCGTAGTCATCCAGGATTTAATTTCTCTGATACAGTCACTGAGTCTGTCTATTTGATTAGTTTGATCAGGTTTCATAGATAAATACAATTGTGTGTCATCTGCATAGCAATGAAAATTGATATTGTGACTTCTAATTATGTTCCCTAAAGGAAGCATATATAACAGAAATAAAATTGGCCCGAGCACGGACCCTTGAGGAACCCCATAATTGACCTGGGAGCACTGTGAGGACTGTTGGTTAACGTGAACAAATTGGTACCTATTAGATAAATAGGATTTGAACCAGCAGAGGGCTTTTCCTCTGATGCCAACCTCACATTCTAACCTCTGCAGGAGAATATTGTGGTCAATTGTATCAAAAGCTGCACTGAGGTCTAGGAGAACCAGGACTGAGACTAGACCTGCGTCAGCCGCCAATAGCAAGTCATTAGTGACTTTAACTAACACAGTTTCAGTGCTGTGATAAGCTCTATATTAGAGATGTTCTGATGCCATTTTTTTGCCTCCTGATACCGATTCCGATACTTTTACAGTTGGTATCGGCTGATACCAAGTACCGATCCGATACCAGTATATTATAAAATAACACCATGCCACGCCTGCATGACTGTCACATAATTATCACTGTGGTAAGGTGTGGCTCAGGTAAAACCCTCTAAAACATGAATCAATACAGCAAATTCAAGGCATTTATTTTTAAGTAGAACAGTATAAAAACTTTATAGTGAAAATGCAACTGAAGTAAATCAATCTGGGAATAATTATTTTCAATAACTTAAAGCGCAGCCCCAATATTTTTAAATTAAAAGGGAATTTAAATAGAACAATATAAAGCAGTAGTGCATCAACAACTTAAATAAATTTAGGAATATATGTTGTTGAATTTTTAAATTAAAGTGCAGACACAATTTTGCAAAATGAAGGCATTTAGATAAAACAGTGTAAATAACAGTAGTGCAACAGTAACTTAATAAACAAATCTAGAAATGTCTGTTTTAATTAGAGTGCAAACATAACATAGTAAAATGAAGAGAGCATTTAAATAGAACAGCAACAAAATAGTTCAACAGCAACTTAAAAGATTACTTTTCAAAATGTTATAGTCCAAAACCAACCTATGAAGTCGCATTCAAAAAATAAAAATCCAAAGAGCAGAAGCTGCATCCAAAACAAAAAAAATAGGCTTCTTTAAAGGGGAATGGTTGTTTTTACAATCTGGACCTTATTTCACATTTGTAACAACATTTACTCACCCGTTTGACTTTCGTGTGATTTGCAGTTGGTTCGGAGATAATTAGATGCTCCCATAGCCATATAACGGCAGCGGGCGTGGCTGAAGTGATGATGTCATCACACTGCGTCGTGGCGCACATTCATTCTGTTTGTTTACATGGAAGTAGCGTCTCTGCTCTGCAGTCAGACCACGGCATCTCGATCGGCTTTTGTAGGCAGTCAGAGTTTATTTTCAGCTGGTTGTAACTTTGGTACAATGGTTCCAGTGTGCATATATACTGGCTGTGAAAGTAAAATGACAAGCTGGACGTCATTGAGCTCACAGGCTCCCACTTCATGACTGGGATTTATTGAAGCTATGGCTAATAGCGCTCAACATGGACCCCAGCATCAAAGTTCAAACTTTACGACGTTTGGATTATTGGGTGTGTAGTGCCCACTTCACATCTGAGGACTTCTTCCCAGTTCAGGAAAGAAATGAAGGCCAGAAGATCCAGAGAATGAATTAGTAAAGCAAAAAATGAATAGCATTAGCATCACGTTACCTCGACCTGTTCTCCTGCAGCCGCTGGAATGGCATTCTTTTTGAGGTTCATTCTCTGGATCTTCTGCAGCCAACGGGATGCAAGTGTAGCAGGAGGAGGCCCTCTCCTGGCTTGTAATAATTAACCAATCCCGCCAGGGGGAGCTGTGTATAAAAGAGGGCCATTCTCACTGGTGCAGCCTCTGCCGCTGAGTCTGGAGTAGACCCCGCCCCTGGGCTTTCTCACTTCCTGGTGTGAACTGTGTGAGCCGTGCGAGCTGTGCTTACCTGTTGGGCCGCGTTTGGGGATCAATTCTCCCTTCATCTGGGTGTCAACTTGCTGCCAGATGAGTGAGTACAGCTCTCCCTCTGGAGGCACAGCCCTACTGTCATGATCAGCTGGCAGTAATCAGCTGTTTGTGTTTAGGTGGCTGTAGGGAGGTCGCAGACTCCCCACCTCTCCTACTGGGCGTGTCAGTTAAATGTTTGTTTGCCAGGTACGCAGTCTAGACACCCTCATATTCTTAGCTGGTTCGTGCAGGTGTATGACTGCCCCTTTTTATTGCTTATTTGGAGCGGCTGGCTAATCTGCTGTGGAGCCCGCCAGCTGTTTTGTCCTTCCGGGTGGCTTCGAAGTCCAGTGTTGGCACCCATAAATACGCCTGGACTGCCTCTGCTCCTTGGAAGTCCGCCGTCTGCAGGTTGCTGCACCCCTGTCGACCTGCTGGCTTCCTGACCGAGCTGATTACACGCTTGTGGGACGCCAGGAATACACAGAAGCGATCCGCTTACTTTTATCATCTTTTCTTTTGATTAAGTATATTTGGGTTAGGTGTTGGTATATTTTGTTGTTCTTTTGGTTATTGTTTCCTTATTTAATTGTGTGTTCATTCTTTGTTATTTTCCATTTACCTTTGTTTTTGTTTGGGGTGTGGCAGTTACAGGTTTGCATTTATTTATTTTACTTGTGAGTTGTGGCTGCCCTCCCACTTGTGTTTAGTTCATTCGGTTAATTCTTTTGTTTGAATGTGAGGGAAAAACCCTTTTTAACTCCCCTTGTCTTTTTCCCTCCCTTCCAGAAGCTGAGCACGACGGTGGCGGCATCGGTGTCCCTGGGTGGTGGGTCTCCCTCCTGTATGATGTGCTGCGCACCCCTTTTTGTGAGTGTGTTCACCTTTATTTTCAGCGAGTGAGAGTGTCCACGTGTGTCTGGGGTGATCCCTCCGAGGCCTTCATTCCCCCTACTACCCGTGTCCCTCCGGTAAGCCTCAGCTTCTGATTGGGCTCCCCCCTCTTCCCCTTCTTTTAAGAGGAGCGAATGTGTTTTTTTTTTTTTGAGATTCCATATTTAATAAAGATATTTTCTGTTGGCCAGAACCCACGTCTCCTGCTTCCTAAGTCACGAACCTGAGTGTCCTTACTTTTAGTTATTTCCTTGGGTGCAATTCCCAAGGTGGCGTTGTCTGGCTTCTTTTTACCTGATTCATCTCGCCACACAAGCTACTGCTCTTCTTACAGTAGAAGAAGCAGTGTCAGTGCTAACGGAGTTAAAGGAGCAAACGGAGCTGACCAGTAAATAGATTACTAACTTAATTAATGACGTGGTATCAGATCGGTTCCTGGACTCCAGTACTCGCCGATACCGATGCCAGCATTTTCGGCAGTATCGGTGCAATTTCCGATACTGGTATCGGAATCGGAACAACTCTACTCTATATCCTCACTGAAATTTCTCAAATAAACTATTGTCCTGTAGGTGGCAGCAAAGCTGTTTGACCACGACTTTTTCCAGAACTTTTGAAATAAAAGGCAGATTTGATATTGGTCTGTAGTTGGCTAGAATATCATGATCAAGATAATGTTTTTTCAGCAGTGGTTTGATTACTGCGAATTTAAATGACTGTGGCACATATCCAATTTCTAGAGACGTATTTATTATAGTTATGATCGTATTTAAGATAACTGGAAGAATATCTTTGAAAAGCTTAGTTGGAATTGGATCTAGGAGACAGGTCAAAGTTTTAGAAGACATTACAATTGAAATAATCTCGGCCCCATTTACTGGTGAGAAACTATCTAGTATTTCAGGTATTTCAGGTGGAGGCAGTGGCTGGATTCCCTGAGCTTGATCTGAGGAAAGCGCTTCACTGATTTTGCCTCTGATGGTTATGATTTTATCATTAAAGAATTTAAGAAAGTCATGGCAGTTTAAAGATTCTGGGATTACTGGTTCCACTACAGTATGACTATTTGTCAGTCTGGCTACAGTGTTGAACAGAAACCGAGGGTTATTTTTGTTTATTTCTATTAAACAAGAGTAACATAATGTCTTGGCTTTAAAAAGAGTTAGTTTATAGCTTAGCAAGCTACATTTCCAAGCCTTCAGAGATTGTTCAGATTTAGATTTACGCCACAGTCTTTCTATTTGCTGACTTTTTTGTTTGAGAACACGGGTTTCAGAATTAAACCATGGAGCAACGCGCCTGGGTCGATTGGTTTTCAGCTGCAACGGAGCCACTAAGTCAAGGGCAGATTTTAGTGAGTGCATAGCACTGTCAACAAACTGATCACTATTATCACCACTGGTCAATAAGCTCATTTCTGTGAGTTCACAAGATAATGAAGCAAATGCAGGCTGGATCAATTCTTTGTACTGAGCCACAGATTTTTCAGATAATGTCCGTATCAGCTGAATTTGATCTTTTTGAGCACAGTAGTCTTCAATCAAAACCTGAAAAGTAATCAAAAAATGGTCTGAGAGTGTGGGGTTCTGAGGGAGAACATTTAGGTCCCTGACCTCTATCCCATATGTTAAGACCAGATCCAGGGTGTGCTTGTGACTATGAGTGGATTCATCAACATTTTGAGTGAAACCAATACTATCTAATACTGCAATAAACGCATTACTCAAACTGTCACCAGAATCATCCACATGGATGTTAAAGTCACCTATTATAACAATCTTGTTATGAGCCAATACTATATTGCTTAAAAACTCTGAGAACTCAGTTACAAAGTCAGAGTAAGGACCAGGAGGTCAATACACAATAATTAATAGCACAGCCTTTTGATTCTTCCAATTTGGACAAGTAAGCGTTAGTATTAAGCTTTCAAAAGAGTTGAATTTAACATTAGTTTTGGGTTTAAGAAGAAGACTGGAGTGTGATATCACTGCCACACCTCCACCTCGACCTGTTGATCTAGCTGTTTGGAAATTAACATAGGTTGGAGGGGTACATTCATTGAGCCTCACATAGTCATCTTGCTGAAGCCAAGTTTCTGTTAGAGCAAGGAGATCAATGTTATTGTCACTGATAAGGTCATTAACTAACAGAGATTTAGTGGAGATTGCTCTAATGTTTAGTAGACCACATTTTATGTATTTCCTGCTAGAAGAGTTATTCTGTCTCGTACAGGTGTTAAGCTTTTTACCCATTGACTTTTTTTTAATGCTTTGAGCACTATGGACACACACAGTCGCTGTTTGCCTCGGTAAACCTCCATGCCTGACTTGTAAAAATCCGGGAGCAGGATTAGTGACGGGATCAACAAGATCAACAGAGGAGCGTTCTACACGACTGCTCTGCACCCGGGGCTCATAGCTGGTTTGTCAAATTAGAGTACGAAGCCGATCAGCCATATTGTGAGCTATAAGGGCTGCACCATCCAAAGTTGGGTGGATGCCGTCCCTGCGGATGAGCCCAGGCTTTCCCCAGAAGGTGCACCAGTTGTTTAGAAAAATAACTCCATTTTCCTCACTCCATCTGGACAACCAGCGATTGAATGATGAAAGTCGGCTATACTATATACTATATATTCATCATTGACCAAATTGGGCAGGGGACCAGAGAATATTACGGCATCAGACATCGACTTAGCCAATTCACACACCGAGGCTACTTGTAATTTGAGCACCTCTGATTGTCTCCGCCGGGCATCATTACCGCCTGCGTGAATCACGACTCGACAGAATCTCCTACCTTCCCATTTTAAAAGCCTAAGGTTCCCCTCGATGTCCCCCACTCTGGCCCCCTGGTAACACCTAACCTTCACCGCTGGCAGCTTCACGTCTCTAACTATAGAGCTGCACCAGCGTGTCCAGTTCAGCCAGTGTCGTCGCTGAGGGGAGAGAACCTATTGCAGACGTGAAGCGGTTCTTGGAGTGCTACGCGGCGGTGCTTAGCACTAGCCTTCCTCCGGACCGTCACAAACCGGTCCTGGTCTTGTCCCGGCTGCTCGGGACACGCTGCGGGGCTAGGCTTGCTAACACTCCTCTCACTGCAGGAGCGGGCTGCGAGCCCTGCCGCTACCTGGCTGTAGCTAGCGCTGCCCTGCCCCTCACATCTGCACAGCCGCTCCTCTAACTCGGTTACCCTGGCCTCCAGCGCTGTCAATACACTGCACTTTACGCAAATACCCCTATCATCAAGGGAGGCAGGGTTCTGACTCAACATACGGCACACTGAGCAGGAAAGAATAGAAGATAGAGGGGAGGACGCCATAGCGGTCCCGGCGGACCAAGCTAGTTAGCACGCCGGTGGCGCTAACAGCGGAGAAGAAATGTAATTCACGAGAGATCACTGGTCAATCGGGGGCGAAAATAACCCCGGTGGTGTAAATAACCCCGATTTTTTGATTGCTTCATGAATTAACAGTAATAGCAAGAGAGAGACAGCAAGCACTTCAGTCGCTTGCAAACTTCAGCAACACGGAAAACACTCACCGGAGTGATGTCAGCCAGTTATGATCCGGTCACTGTGCTTCTGTTTATCCTGTCTAATGAATTCACATAAATTAGCATTTGCTGCAGCAACAGTGCTGCTTTAGTCCTGGATGGTGTGTCTGAACTCTGGACAATAATTGCCTGCTCCTTCATGGTGAAGTAAGCTGGGTATGTAGTTGGTTCGACACTGCAAACTCCGCCCCTTTCATGTGAGCCCACTCCGATCCCCATTGGAAAAGCTTGTGTTGAATTGCCGAGTTGATATCCTACAGTGCCGGACTTAAAGGGGCTGTATCATGCAAAATTCACCTTTCGTATGTTTTAACCTTGTTATATAGTTATGTACTCACCTAAAACACCCCCAAAGCGTTTTTTTTTCCTTTGTGTCTGCGTGTTTGAGCTTTCCTCCTGTTTGTGCTGCTCAGAGAGGCAGCCCCTCCCGCACCGTGAAAACGCTCTGTTTCCCACGTTGACGTCACACTGTGAAGATGGCTCCCCTGAGCCCCCCTGCGATCAGCATTGCTGCTTTTTCTATCTCCGATTTCGAGGATAAACTTTGACCAGCGTCTGAAAGCAACAGTCAAGCAAGAGCAAGAGTCTGAAGGGTCTGAAGGGTCTGCGCTTGGTGAGTTTCTAACAGGAAAAGACGTTTTTGCGCGTGGAGAAGCTAGAGCTAAAGAGCTAAAGCTAGCTAGCGTATTTGTTTTGAAGCGCTGATTGGTTGAAGTTCGCTGTCAGTCAAAGTCCACAGGGGGAGAGGCGGGATTTTCAGTGAAAAGGAGCGTTTTCTCTTTCGGGTTTCAGAATTAGCCCCAGAAAATCTTTTATTTCACACAAAATTACTTTTCCTTAGCACCAAAAATAAACTTTTACCATGTTAATGCCATTTCTAGGGTTTGGACTAGCTAAAAAAGCATGATACAGCCCCTTTAACATTCTTATCATCAAAGAACTTGGACGTCTTCGCCGCCCTCGCTACATTCACAGAGGTTCCGGGAGGAAATTCATCTTTCACAACATCTGTGTGGTCAGCTGTTGCACGTCTGATGCATCATCCACTGCTTGAAAAGACCTGTATTCGGGCCTGATTGCAGCAACACACATCTCCTGTAGTCAGACATATGAACTTGTAATCAGGCGTATCTCAGCTGTAATGCAGGAGCCTGAGTATGCCTGAATACGTACCATCTTAAGGGCTCGCATACAGCCTTGAAAAGGTGTGAAATGTTCACACCTCTTGAGCTCCACAATGGTCAGTTGCCATGGAGAATAATCCCCCGGTTTCTTGCAGGGGGGCATTAGCATCTCACACCTTGGGCCTCATTCTTACATCTAATTGGTTGTTTTGCCCTCACTGGCCCTACCGCCATTGGTCAAATATGTAGAGGGATTTGTTTGATATGCAGATATTAACTTTATTCTAGTTTAATTCATCATAAATGATTTAATGTAGTTATAATTCATGTAATCTTACACACTATATCATAAATAAGAATGACACACTATCAGAGCATAAATGTTTATTTTGTGGTAAAAAACAAACAAAAACCCCACTGTATACAAATGGGCATCATTACAGTCCAATGCATAAAAACACAATGAAAAAAAAAACAACATAAAAACAATTTACTGTTTACTGACTGTGCTGCAGTGAACAAAAAAAATAAAATACAAAGTATGCACAATTTGTCCCACAGCACAGAGCCACAAACAGGTCACTCCTGTGCTGCTCTGCAGGCAACTCTCTGGCGATGGTAGGCCGCTTATTTTGTATCAGCCTCCAGTCTATTTTGCACCGCAGCACACAGCGCTGACAACTTTGCTTTGAGGTGGAGGCCGGACTCATACAGGCTTGTCATCCAAGATGGCGTCCTCCTCCTCTGACATGAGCTCAATGGATGCCACTTCCCATACGCCCTCTTCGTCGCCACGGATGATGCCACCTCTGGCTTTGAAAAGCTGCCAAAGCACAGAGAAAACTGACATTTTAGCACTGAGCAAATTAGATTGGGGAGAGTCAAAGAAAAGCATGGACAGATGCAGTCTTTACTTACTCTTCTCTTCCTGTTTAGTTGCTGCAGCAACCCTGCGCCTCCCCTTCTCCTCAGGAGGATCATCTCGGCTCCTGAAAGTTAGCCGGAGTGTTTCAAAATAGGTTTTGCAGCAGGCTAAAGAGGAAAGGGTTGAATTAATAATGAAACTGGTCACATATAGTCGAACAGCTCAGCATATAAGGAAGAAAACTTATGTTCCTTCCAAGTTTAGTTATAGTGGCATCAGACAATTTCACTCACCAACTCAGGCTCCACATTTGGGTGGGCCAATGAAACGTCCTGTGCCAGAAAGGTGGTCACCTTAGAATTGGTGAAGACACACTGGAAAACAAATGGAGCCTGTGATTAGGAGGAGGGAATGGCCTGCTGACTGGGTCAGGCTGAAACAACACTTTCAGAATTTAATATTACCCAAACACAAAATTGTAATCACACCTTAAATGTGCATCATAACATTTGCTGGCATCACGTTGAGCCTTGTGGAGCCTCCTCACAGTTTCCTGAGAAAGAAGAATGAGAAAATGTTAAATACTGAATATGTAGTAAAGTTGCTTAAGCAATAAAAGAATCACTGTATATCTCTCAAAGGCCACTTACAGAAATGGTGCCAGTGTGGAACCACACTGCAGTTTGGGAGGTATGTTCAGTTGAATTCCTTTTCTTGGTTCTGGCTCGCCTTTGGGTTCCTTGGATCCATCAATTCAGTGTTTTCTGAAAAGCCGCCTGGTATTCAGCACTGGTATCCTCTCACGTCAACTTCTGGTGTCGTTGATGCCCTCTCTCTCTCTCTCTCTCTCTCTCTCTCTCTCTCTCTCTCTTTCGGCATCAAGCGTCACTGAATCAAATCTTCTCTATCACTGAAAAAAAAACCAAAACAAAAAAAACCCTGACTTGTAGGACAGGCCACATTCATTCATTTTAGTTAAATTCACCACAGGCCATAAATCCTTTGTTAAAATAAATAAAACATGACCCGTACAAAAATAACAATAAAGGTACAAAATAATACTTTCCACTTTTAAACACATCAAATAAACTTACAAAATAAAATATTTGTTATGAAAGATAACTTTATCAGTATAAATCAAACAATAATTAACTGAAATTCAACCTGTAAGCATCAATTCATTGGATAGAATGATGAATAAGTGAGCTTCTTTTTTTCTTTCCTTCACGCACGCGCGCACACACACACACACACACACACACACACACACACACACACACACACACACACACACACACACCCAGCATTACATTAGCAGTTAGCGGCTAAGTTACCTCTGCGGCTAGCACGTGTTAACTCGACGCTCCATGGCTCAAAATGAACAATAAACTCACCGTCGAGCGGGTCGCTTCAGTTCAAGACTCTGGGGAGTCGGTCTGCAGTGTGTTCCGAGTATTTCACTCTGTTTCCTGCTCTTTTGAAGATGATTTCAGGAGGAACTCTCCATGAAGCCGGCGTGGTCTCCTCTCTGTTGTCTCTGCAGCGTGCTCCTGCCTGCAGCTGCAGCCCGTGACGTCATCACGCACTGCTCCATGGTGTAGTTAACCCCATAAATGCCAGCTCTCACTTTCACACACATATATAGAATAAATAAGACTTTTTCCTCTTCTTTTCCTTTAAAACCTTCCTACACTTATTAAACCTGGGTTACACTTGCATTGTTTACTGCCAAATGATTATATATGATCAATAGATTGCAGATGACCTGCAGTAAATAATGGGTTTTTGGGGACAATGATTCTGTCTGGCAGCCTCTTGTACTCTCCATTGACCTCTTTCAGAGAAATTCGTGTGGCTCCCCCACCACACCTCCCGTTCCAGAGCATTTGCAAAACAAAGTGTGCAAAGATAAGTGTGCATCTCCAAGCCCCCCTTCCCCTCCCCTTTCGCTAAGTCAATTTACTGATAGCCCTCTTTAGTTTTAATATAGATATTTCTAGCCTAACATAAGGTTGAGGGCTAGTATGTGTAAAGCATGTGAATATAAAGTTACAATAGGAAAACATTGTCAGATTTCTCTGGAATACTCCCTTGGAACAGAACTCAAACAGGGCTACAGCAGGGCTGTAACTGGCTGTAACCCTTACATAAAACCATAAAACAAGTTCAAATTCAATTTTAGAAGACATCTTCAAATACAACTAAGTATGTATGGATTCCAGACAGTGTAATGATCATGAAACATACCACGTTTAAGCCATTTTACTCCAATTTGATGAATCAAGTCCAATCAAATTAAGTGATATTGCTCTTTTAAAGTTTTGGGAGAGTGTATGAAGTATTGAACTCAGTGATCAACATAGAGCGGGAAATTGAACCCAATGGCAATTTTAATTTTGTAGAACTGAAAAAAAAAGAAGTATATATTGATATAAATTTTTAAGGATATTTAAAATGTTGAAATGCTTGTAAATCTTGGAGACCCCCCCCCCCCCCCAAAAAAAATGCATATATCTTCAAGTGAATTAAACTATCTCTGCCTTTGGTGCTTGTTTTTGTAAATGAAATGGACCTGTTGATGAGACAAAGAGAGGAAGGATCCATCACGCAGCCCCCTGCTGACATTGATTAGCATAAGAAAGACCAAGTCACACCTAGTAAAGGCCTCAGTATACTCCCCCGTCGCCGCCACGGCGTTGCTACGACGGGCTACGCTGGGGCTTGACGTGCGCCTCCCGAAAAAAGTGACTTCGCGTCGTGGCGACATGTGGTGACGTGAACGTCGAGGGCTGTGATTGGTCCACTTTCGCGTTGTTTATAGAATAAAGTAGAACTCACACGGAATGCTTTTCTGATCCGAACAGTGCTTCAGGAGAAATTCAGATCCAAAATTGAGCGGCGCACATCCCTATACTGTTAGCAGTGTTAGCACTGTTAGCAGACGGGGCTATGTGTATAGCCGCTCCTAAAACAGCTTTAATCATCCAAAAGCTCATTAGTTTCACCAATATTTCATCACGGTCCGCTCAGCCTGTCCTCCACCACAGCCCGGTGTCGCCAGATATGTCATATATGCAGATATATGTTCGGTGACTGCTTGCGTGTCTAGATACGTACGTCTAGAAACCTATGACTACAGATCTATGTGTAGGTAAAGCCGGAGCGACGGAAGCCGCATTATTGTTGTGACTGCTGGCGGCTTGGCAGAGGAGGGCGTTCCCTTGACGCAGAAGCAAGACATGTTCAGTAGCGGCGTAGGGCTGCCGGCGTAGGAACACCGTGGCGGCGACGGGGGAGTATACTGAAGGCTTAAGGCAGACTCCTGAAAGTGGCTGTCTGCAGCCTTTTGCTGGCACAGGAGCTGTATACCAGCCGTATCCTCCTCCCGGGTACTCCTGAATACAGCCCTTTTTTTGCTGTGAACAGAGCGCTGGAGCTCCAGCAACAGTCAGTGTGATAAATATTGCGACATCCCCATGAACTTGACTGGACAGATTATATGGAGTGGATTCCACGGAGTGAATTTTTAATACCTTGTGACCGGTATAAAGATTCATCCCACAATTATTCGTCAAAATTGAACTTTTAACTTGCAGTCCATCAACAACAAATCCACCCTGATTGAAGAGCACATCAGGTAGAAAGGACTTGACTATGTGTGTCTGACAGAAACCTGGCACCCGGCAAACCTGGGTAGCCGCCCGTGTGGGCCGGTTCTCCCGGGTGGGTCATGGCCCTCCGCCTGTGTAGGGGGTCGGTTCCTGGGCTCTTGGGCCTTGGGCTCTCGCCTCTGCCCGCCCCGGGCATCCGGCGCCCGGGGTAGACCGGCTCCTGCCGGTCGTTGCTCTGCGGGGCCTGGGCCCCGGGACCGCCGGGGTCCCCGGCCGGGGCTTTCCTCTGCCCTATTTCTGAACCAGAGCGGGGGCGTCTGCCTGGGGGAGCGGCTTGGATCCGGGCTCTGTGATGATCGCCGGCTGTCTGGGCTCTGAGGGCCTCTCTGGCCTGCTTCTGGCATTCTCAGGGGTCAGAGGTCATATATGCATGATCACTATCACCATCACTATCACCATCATATTTGCATGATCACGCTGATCTTTAATCACTCTTCACATACTGGTGGTGATAGTGGTGGTTAGAATAATGGTGCTCTGTAGTAGCCCTCTCTTGATTGAGCGTTTCCGTCTCGGTCCTGTCCTCAGCCATGCCGGATGCCAGCTTTAAATAAAGGCAGCAGCAGGAGGAGACTCAGTCTCCTCCTGCTGCTAACCGAGTGCCACCCTTTGCGGTTGAAATAGTCCGCATGGTTCTCCTCTGGAGCAATGATGGGGATATGACTCCCATCCACTGCTCCTCCGCACTGCGGGAAACCCCATCTGTTTGAAGCCGTCAATCACCTCTTGCAGATCATCCCCCTGTGGTAGCTTTATGCACTCAGGCATGAGAACATGACGAACTGCTCTGCAGAACTCGTGGACGATGGAGCAGACAGAGGATTTGGCTATGCCAAAGAGGTTGGCTATAGTGCGGGAACAAGCACCTGTTGCCAGCCAATACAGCCCAATGGCAACGCGTTTGCTCACCGATAGGGGGCGCCGCAGACGTGTGTCTTGGAGTGAGAGAGTTGAAGACAGGCGCTCGCATATGTACATGAAGGTGGTTCTTCTCATCTGAAAATTATTGATGAACTCTGTATCATTGAAGCCTCGCACGTTGCTATCCCACCACTCCTGGCTGCGACCCTGCACCCATGCGTTTCTCTCGATGGACGTTGCTGCCACTGCCTCACAAAATGCGATGACCAACAACTTGGTTCTCTTCCTTCTCAACCTTCTATTTGAAATCAGGTTGTGAATTCGCTTGCTCCGGTTGGACAACAATGTCAGGATTGCAAAATACGCTGCAACGTTGTCTTCCATGTTTACTTCCGCAAGCACTGAAGCTTCTTTTTCTTCTTCTTTGGAATAATAGCGGGTGGCGACCAACAAGGTGCATACCGCCACCTACTGGATCTCTTTGTGAATGCAAATGTCCACTTCTGCGCATGCGGGACACTTTTGGGTGGCATGCCGTTCAGACAGGAGATCACATACAAGTCGCATTTTATTGTAAATGTGAACGATCTCACAAAAAAATTGGATTTCACAAAAAAAATCCAAATTGAGCATTAAGCCCTGCAGTGTGAACGTAGCCTTATGCTACGTTCACACCGGACGCGTTGCAGGCGTCACGGGCGTCGCTTTTACATTCAAAGTCTACGGTGGACGAGCTTCAACGCACCTAACGCGCATCAGGCGCTTTTCGAGCGTCGCTTTCTGAGCGTTTCGAGCGTTGCCAACGCGCGCCATGCGCGTCACGCGTTGAAGGCGTCAACGCCTGAAGTTGGGAAAATTGAACTTTGGAAGCGTCAACGCCGAGCGTCATCCAATCACAGACGAGCACTCTGAGCGCTGACGCGGGCCAGAAGCTCGTCAAACTGGGCCCGGGAGAGGCGGAGGCTCGCCGGCGGGCCCGCCGCTGGGGTGACGCGCCGCACCGGGGGGCCGCCTCGGTGCGACGCCCGGAGCGGGCCCGCTCCGAGGCGGAGGCTCGCTGGCGGGCTCGCTCCGTAGGACCGCTGGGTGAGACCGCGCGTCTCGGCCCTGCTGCGGGTCGGTGGGAAGCCGGTCGGAGAGGCGGGGGCGGCCGAAGGTGTGATCCGCGTCGCCCGCCGCCAAAGCCCGACCGGGCCTGGAGGCTGGGCTGCTGGGTCGGGGGAACAGCGCTGCGCGCCGTGCCGGGCGGGGGGCCCCGTGGCGGGTCCAGGGTTCGTGTGTGCTCTGCTTCTCTCCTGCTCTGACTCCTCCTGCTGGAGCCGCTCACTGCGGCTGGCTCACATTTCGCCGAATTCATCCGAACAAAATCATAAACAGTTGGCATTCGGACAAACAAACGACACAATCGGGCTCTAAACGACCACTTTGTCGGCTAATTTAAAAAAAAAAACCGACAAAGTTATACATTTGAAGAGTTTAGAACTAAAGTGATTTATGCACTGATCCCGCCATTGTCAACATGAAGACAGGACACAAGCTCCTCCCACTCATGCCACAGAGCTGCCGCGCGTCGCGAGCGTTGCAAGCTTCGTGTGTTTTTGAACATGCGTCGAATTCCACACTTTACTCGCTTCAGCTTTGAGGCGTCAGTGACGCCCGTGACGCCTGCAACGCGTCCGGTGTGAACGCAGCATTAGAGAGTTGGGGCAATACTTACAAAAGTTCACTGCATCCCCGAGTTATACTCCAAACACGAAGAGTAAAGGTGACACATTGTGCAGGTTATTACGATCACACTAATTCTTTATTCCTGAAGTCGAAGCTTATAAAACTGAATTATTTGATTGACTTTTGTACTGTGCTACTTGTAGATAAAGCAAGTAAAAATGTACTTCCTCTAAATATTCAAAAAATATTGACACAGAGGGAAGGTGTATATAATCTAAGGGGGTTTCAGAACTTTAAGGTCCAACCAGTGAGAACTACAAGAAAAAGTTCTTGTGTTTCTATCAGAGGTGTTAAGCTTTGGAACGACTGAGTTTAGAGCTCAATCAATGTCCTAATATTCATCGGTTCAAATCAAGGTACAAAAAAATTATATTCGCTCGGTACATATGTGAGAACAGTAAATGTAGGAAAAGATGGCAGCTGACTACGTTATGCTAGTTGTCTGGTGGTGTGAATGATAAGATTGGTTCAGGATGGGCAGGAACCGTGGTGTGATTGTGGGTGGGGGACTGGGGGAGTGGTGGGCTGGTGGTATGGTGGCTGTTCGCTGGCTGTGCGGAGGTTGGCGCAACCTACTGTATGTATAAAAAAAAAAAAAAAAAAAAAAGATTTGACAAGTGAGACAAGTGACTTTTAACCAGCAGGGGGAGTCATGACACGCAAAGTTGTGATGATCCATCTGCAAAGGTTAGAAAGGATCAATGGGCCATTTTCACAGCTCCACTACTTCCTGAAATTAAGTGTGCACATTCATTTCCTGTCTTGCATTATTGGCCAAAATGATTAATCCAGGTGTGTCTTGTTGCAGCAGTCTAAACCAGACACACCTGGATTAATCAGTTTGGCCAATAATGCAAGACAGGAAATGAATGTGTACACTTAATTTCAGGAAGTAGTGGAGCTGTGAAAATACCTCATAGGTTTCACATGAAATAATCCGACCAGCAGGGAGAGCCATGACACGAACAGTGGTGATGGGCCCATCTGCACAGGGTGGGATCCAAAAAAAAGGGAAAAAAGAGGAAAATAAATATTTGAAAATAACTGAGGGTGTGGCAGCATCGGCATGGCCAGCGGGGGTCGCTGCGCTGTCTGCCGGGTCGCTCTGCGGTTCACTCACTTGTAGTTTCATGCGGCCCTGCGGCATCAGGTATCAGCTGAGGCTGAGCACCGCCAGGCACCGGCAGCCGTTCAAAAGCATTATGATATGGCTTGAAGGCCAATGTCCTGTATGTGCCATTGTTTAAGATACTTGATACAAGGGTGATTTTATGTAAATATGTCTGCACGTTTATTTGAATCAATAGTAATTGTACATATATGAGTATAAACTTTTTCAGTATTTAAATGTCATAAGAATTGTATTATTATGGCAGTATTGGAAGCAAGCGCACTGAAACACTTGATGTATAAGGGGTGGGATAAAATAAGTTTTCTTCCTCCCACTCCTTTTCGAGCTTTATGTATTTCATGACTAACATATAAATTATATTATCTACTTCTGTAAATTGGCTATTGTCAGAAAAATGTTATTTTGCTACAGCTTGAAATAAATCAAATCAAATCAAATCAAATCAAATCAAATCAAATCAAATCAAAATCAAGTAGTTGTAGTCTGTTGAGGACAACACGGACAAAGGCTTGGCCAACTGTGCTTAGGAGTGAGATGCCATGGTAGTTGTTACAATCGCTCCGCTCCTCCTTGTTTTTATAGAGGGTAATAATTTTGGCATCGCGCATGTGTTGGAGCACAGACCCTTCCTCCCAGCACTGCAGCAGGAGCTCGTGAAGGTGTTTCAAGAGCGAGCTCTGCTTTGTGGTTTTGATGATTTCAGGGGGGATGTTGGGATGTTGTCCCTGCCTGGAGCCTTGCTGTTTGAGATGGAGTCTATCGCCTTGCTGAGATCCACAGTGGTGGGTGGAACGTCAAGCTCATCCATGACGGACAGGGCTTCTCTATAATTCTCTGCATTTCTGCATTCCCTGGGTTCCTCTAGTCTCACCCTACATGTGTGACACTATTCAAATAGTGTACTGAGAAAGGAGTCAGCGCTATTTTAACAAACAAATTACTCAGATCATTTCAATTTCATGCAAAAGACCACAAACACTTCAATTTACATGTTTGTTCTGTCTTGCTACATGCACCTGTTGTCGAGGACTCTCAAGTCCATCAGTTTGGTTCCCTGTCTAATAATTCTGACTAAATATTGTAATCGATTGACTGCCCCAATATGCACCCTACACATCCTCACATGTTCAACAATGCCAAAGAACAATGCTGAATGCACAGACAGAAAAGCTAAAGATGTCACACTAAACGGAAACGCAATGATCCATAGTTTTCAGACACTTCCTCTTGGGACCTTGCCTCATGAATTGTTCTTCAGATAGAAGAGCTTGTAGTCATTCACTGATACATAGTTTATAATTAGAACGTTAGACGTTGTAACGTTCATGATGTGAGCCAGAGGGAACACATAGATAAATAAATTGGGCTCAAGGATAAAGCCTTGAGGAACTCCACAAGAGATTTTCATTTGCTCATTCATTAACACCTATTGACACAGGGTAGTAAGTCCGATTCCCAAACATTTTTCCAGTCTATCCAGCAGTATTTTGTGGTTAAACACGCGGAAACCTAGCCTTGTAAACCAGACCCACCCACTCCTCATCCACATTTGGATTTGGAGTCTCAGTCTGGATAGGAGCCCATTGAAACTTCTTGCAGGGGTGTCGGCGACTCCTTTGGCTGACAGCGTACTTCAGCCAATCAGCGCTTCAAAACAAAATGCGTTCGCTTCTCTAAGGGTTAGCTTTAGCTCATTAGCTCTAGCTTCTCTACGCGCAAAGACACGCGAAAACGTCTTTTCCAGTAAGAAACTCACCAAGCGCAGACTCTTGCTCTTGCTTGATTGTTGTAATTCTTGGTATTTTGGCTATAACTTTACTTATTGCAGCTTTCAGACGATGGTTAAAGTTAAAGTCCGTAATCTCCGCTACGCGCAGCGATAGCGTCACTTCCAGTTTCGCCAAAAAAATTTGAAAACAAAAAGCGGCAACGCTGATTGGCTGTGAGTGAAATCCCCTTCTATGGGCTCCTACCCAGACTGAGACCAACTCCAAAATCCAACCGTGGATGAGAAGTGGGCGGGGCAGGTTTACGAGGCAAGTGGAAACCAACACTAATTTCCATTAAAGCTAGGGTTGGCGATCTTGGAAAACTAGCATGTAGCACGAATGTAGCATCTCCCCAAGGCTCCGCCTAGCTCCGCCCAGCTCCCAAACCCATTGGAGGAGCTCCCGTTGGGAGCGGAGACGCAGAGACGTTCGCGGCGCGTCCAGTGCGTTCCTGGCGTAACCTGTCCTCAGCGCTTCGTTTCTTTGTTTTTCTTTATTTGCACTACGCCAAGTTATGGCGCACTCAACGGTAAGTAAACCCCCAAACATTCTTCTTCGCCATTCTGCAATGACGCTCCGTCCTTCTAAGCGTGCACTGAACCAGGGTCAGTGCACGCCATTGACATGTACGCGCAGGGGGCAGGTCGAACGGAAGAGGGATTTGATTGGTTTAAAAAAAGGTGTCCCGGCAAGACTATTGGTTGCTGTTTTTTCCCGTTTTACTCCTGCTGTAGATAGTGGATATTTTCCACACTACTTTAAAAACACGCTATGAATTGCTTCCCATCGGGTCATAAAGATCATTTTAACCAGTATTTAAAAAAATGTATCTCATTCACATCGCCAACCCGAGCTTTAACAGTAAAACTGAGACTGTAGATGTGTCACTGCTCACATTGGTGTCATTTGAAACTTTAATAGGTGCTGTTTTTGACCGATGACAACATTAAGTTGTACAAAAACAGCCTTTTCAGTACGTAAGAGAGACATGATGGATACGGGTCTTTATCATATCTATAAATAACATCTTCAAAAAGGTGCTGAACAATGTCAGTTCTAGCTCCAGTCTAAAGGGTGAAAATGTGAAATAAGACATAGTACTAGACTGTCAAGGAGTGATACATATCATTGATATGAATAGCAGCATCGTCTATGGAGCTTCTTAGATAAGATGTCTCTTCTTACCTGAAATTAACGTCGATCATGAAAATCCAAAAAGCACTGATAGAACTGAAGGCTTCTGGTTGTGTGACAGATGAGCTGAGTCCTCTCACTGCAGAGACAACTGGTGATTCGCCTCGTTAAATACGCAAAACAAGATTTGATAGGTTTGGCAAAGATTTGAATACTTTTTCTCTCATTTGATTGCTTTGCAGAGCTTTTGGGAAAATGTGTTGTTTGAATGACTGTATGAAACTAAACATTCTGAGAGAAACACGTTTGGAGAGCATGTGGTTGTGTTTGAGCACCATCCTGCACAATCAGTACCATCAGTGTTAAATTAACAGACTGCTAATTCATTCAGACCTCAGTCGGTATCGTTCACCCACAGTGATGCTGCTCACTGTCGCTGTGATCTCCTTCCAGACAGAGTTTTTTTGGGCTCCTATGAGTCCAGTTTTTATTCTTCCAAAGAGCTCCTCCTTATTCCCCTCCGCCTCAGACCTGAGAGGATCGATTTCCAGCTCCAAGAAGTTTCTTTTCCTTGCCAAGGTTTCTCCTCTCTGTGTTTGACCTCAGCGGGCTTCAGATCAGTCAGATATGAAAGTTTCATGAATCTCACGTGGGCCCCGTCGTCCGGTGAGCTCACTGCTCAGATCTGCACCACTTTCAATGGAAGATTGATAAAATGAGGGCCACAGTTCCTTTCAGAAAAGGTCGCATTGGCAGATCGAAGTTTTGAGACCTATTTACATTTACACAGAAACACTGAGAATTAGGGGTGTAACGATACACAAAAATCTCGGTTCGATACGTACCTCGGTTCTGAGGTCACGGTTCGGTTCGGTTTCGAAACAGTAGGGAACAAAATGCAAAACCTAAATGTTCTTGTTGTTGTCCATGCTTCCCATGTCCGCCTGTCTGTGTCCGCTTTGCGGCACATCACCGATGCCAACGCTCTTCTCTCCTGCTACATTTAGACTCAGCTGTTTACGTTCCATGCAGGCGCACTGATCCACGCATCCTCGAGAAGCTTTTCCGGCTCTCCAGACTGTTTATCTGCTCCTTTATTTCAGATTATTTATAGGAAATGAGGCACAGACATTGTCAGTACGTTATCATTTAGTATCAGAGTTTATTAGCCTTTTTTTTTTCTGTTTCTGAATCTCGGGGCGGCGCCGAGCGATTAGATACTTTCACTCAGGGTGCGAACTATGGGGGGGGGGGGGGGGGGGGGCAGGGGGGTCTCAGCGCCCCTTGATGAGATATGAGCCCCCCTGAAAACATGATTTGTGAAATTTTGGGGGGGCCCTAAACGTTGTAAAAATGCTGTTTCCCCCATGTATTTCCTTTAATTTATCATCATTGATTCAGTATGATCATAATCATGGATTATATGCTGAATTCGGCCAATTTTAATGGATGATTTGCGCATCACTATTTCACTTTTAAAGATGCCGACCTGCATGCAGTACTTGTCCTCACCATTGAAGCGTGGGGGCGCTATGCCTTAAACGTCACTTAAAGCAGACATATTCCCTCCGAGGCACGCTCATCCCCCCCAATAAGTGAGCCTCCTTCACTTCTGTGACAGACCTTCTCCTCCTCCTGACAGAGTCTGCTCTCTCCGTCCTCCGGCTTTTCTCTGAGTTTCTTCAGACAGAGTTGCAGCCTGTTCGCTTCACAGACTCACTTTTCAAATTTAGCGTCTGTCATGGTTTGTTTGCTGTGGCTCTCTGGTGCATGCGTGTACCGGCGCGACGTGCGCATACGCGCAACGCGGTCACAAAATCTGTCCTGCGCGCGGACGTCCGTGGACAGAAATTCATGACATTATGTCCCAGGGACCAATGCGCCACGCGGACATGTGAAGCATGGACGAAGCTGCTAGCAGTAGCAATCATGGCTGCAGGTGTAGCTGCACATGCTAGAAGCAGAACGTAAACATGCACCATCCGGCCCGTGAGCCGGGTGAAAAAAACAAACAACTTTGGCCCGTGAACTCCCCCGTGCACAGTCCTGTACCGAACCGAACGGCCCGTACCGAAACGGTTCAATACAAATACATGTATTGTTACACCACTACTGAGAATAATTTAGGTTTCATACTGGGCCAAAAGTTGCACTGTTGCTTGCTTTCTGAGTGAAACCACACACACAGGGCCAGCGATTAGGCTGGGCATCCGGGGCACTTGCCCAGGGCGCCATAGGGGCTGAGCCATAGGGGGTGCCTGAGGTGCGCCGCCCACGGTGCGCCGCTGTGACGGCCCGTTTGAGCAGCGCACTGCTCGGCTTCGCTCGCTCGCACGTACACCCCCCCTTGCTGACTCTCGCCCCCCCGCTCAACAACTCTCGGCGCGACACTACCACGGGGCGCTCGTGTCGGGCTGGCCCAGGGCGCCTGAGAGGCCCGCGCCAGGTCTGCACACACAGTCTGACTCCGTGGATCAGGGAGAGACCATCAGTGATCATGAGAAAGAGGCATCCCTCATCACCTCTGTCCAGCGTCACTCCCTGAGCCACTGCCACTGTCCTACAGCTGAGCCTGATCACCTTCAGACCTTCAGTCCCTGTGGTTTCACAGAGAAGGCGGGCTCTGTGAGCCCTGAGGGGGCTGTTTTCAGAGGGGGTATCACTGACCCCCCCCCCCCCCCCCCCAGGCAGCTGCATGCCTAGAAGTCTCACATGTTCAGGTTAGAATCATGAAAAATAAAGTTCTTTACATGGACTGAGAAAGCCCAGCACTTCTGCTGCTGAAAGTGTTCGACCCAGTTGGATTTTTTTAAAGAGCTTTTAGTGAACAGACCCGACACAACACCACGTATGTCTGGGTGTATTTCAGACATAATTGGTCCACACAGGTTCCTACCCTGCTCTCTGTAAGGGATGCTCCCTCTGGTGGTGAAACAGGGGAATAGAACCGGCGTGTTAATGCTGTTTTATGGGGATGGGATTACAGCTCTGGGGGAATAAAAGATATTAAATCTGGGAACCAGGGCCGGCCCGGGCAACGGAGGCGCCCTAGGCGAGCCTGAGACGAGCGCCTCCCATCTCAGCCTCCCATCGTTTTACTTTCTGTGCTTCTAATGAGCCTGGAAATCAGACAAAGAGCAACAGAAACCACAAAAGCCTCTAATGATGACGTCAGTTATGCGACGCGGGCGGAGAGCATGAGGACCCCAGGCGGGACTGTGTATTGTTGTTGTCGTGGTTACGGCCAATAAAACAAGACGCAAAAACACAGTGGGACTCGCGAGCTTTATTTGATAACGCAACATAGACCAGGTGACAACAGCGCTTTTTCCGAGCTCCTCCCCCCTGGCTACTCCTTCCTGAGCGCACCGAGGCTGACAGGCCGCGGAGGCGGGGTTGCCACTGTGTACAAGCAAAACATCAGCTGTCGCTCTATCTCCTGTAAGAACTACAGTAGCTTTGAACACCAAGTATTTCTGTTACAACTGGCATCCCCCATGCTGTGTGCTGTTCTCTATAACTCTCCTAAATACAGTAAGGATTTCATTTTTGAATTTTCTGATTTTCTCTCTGACATAATGCCCAAATATGACAGTTTTCTTATTTGTGGGGATTTAAACATCCACATCTGTTGTCCATCCAGCAATTTGGCCACTGACTTTCAAAACCTGTTAATCTCGTTTGATCTAACTCAGTCAGTAAAAAACCCCACACATAAACACGGTCACATATTGGACCTCATTTTGTCACACGGCCTCCCAGTACGAATCTCAGAAATATTGGACACTTGCATTTCAGACCATTTCCCCATTACGAGGGGGGACCCACAAGTTTCTGGACTGATTCTATTACATAACCTCCTGGGGGAGGTAAAAATACAATGAAGTTCCGACTTTGGCCGCTAGATGTCGCTACAGGATAGCCTCATGCATAACTGTGCCAGGTTTGGTCTTCCCCCGTGATGCGGTCAGCTGACAGTCACTGTTTATGTTGACAGAGTGACACCCCGCTCTTTGATTTTTCAAGATGGCGGATACCCACTGATATGCGCTCTGTCAAAACATTTTGTTTTTTATTGGGAATAACAGCGGTTGCAGACATTCCTTAAGAAGGATTCTTAGGGTTTATGAGTGGTTTGGCCCTTTAAGAGTAATCAGATTACATCAGGAAGACCAGGCACGCAGAGGACAACAATCCACTTCCAGAACAGAGGAAAATGTCACAAAAACTGAAGAAGACGTCCTGGTAGATCCACGCAGGACTTTTGATGACATTGCAGATCTGATGGGAGTATTGTAGAGATCCAGACAGATCATCCTCAGGCGGTTATTTGAAGGAGTGAGACCAAGGCACCCGGAAATGGCCGCATGGTAGCAGACAGCAGACCACAGGACGCCCCGTTATGCACAGAAATAGCACCAAATGTTGCGCGTAAAGCATATTTTTGGACTACAACCGTGACCAGCCAGCCTCCCCACCGCCATATTCACCTGATCTGGCCCCAGGGGACGGCTTTTTGTTGTCAAAGATGAAACTGGAGCGGCAGCGGAAAGGTAATGCTGCATTCACACCAGACGCGTCGCAAGCGTCGTGAGCGGCGCTTTTCTATGCGAAGTCTATGGCGGACGAGCGTCGTGGAGCGGCGGGCGGCGGGGCGGCGCATCAGGAGCGTCATGAGCGTCGCTTTTTCCAGCGTTTCGAGCGTCGACGCCCACGACGCTCGTCCCCGGCGTCAGGAGCGTCGTGAGCGTCGCTTTTTGAGAGTTGGGAAAACTGAACTTTCGACGCGCTGCCGCTGAGCGTCAACCAATCAGAGACGATCCCTCCGGTGCTACGTCACTACGAGTGATCCGAGCACCGATGCGGGCCAGCCAGTGTTGCTAACTTGACGACTTTCTCGCTAAATCTGGTGACTTTCCAAAGCCTCTTGGCGACGTTTTTTTTGTCAAAAGCAACTAGCTACAAATCTAGCAACCTTCTCTGGTGCTCTGGAGACGTGACAGGACGTCTCGTTGCTGTCGTCAATGAGCAGCGGGTGCTGCGTGAGCCCCTCCCCCGTCCCAAAGCGCTCACAAGCGGTCAGTCTCAGCAGCGCTCCCCGCTGCAGTCAGAGCAGAGAGGAGCAGAGCAGCCAATAGCCACTTTTCCGACGACGACGCGGTCTAGCTTTATTTAACAAATAAAGCCGAGCCGCTCTCCTGATGCGATCCGCCATAGCTGGAAACAGAAATCAGCCTCTAGCGCGCCAATTAACTGACGTGCATCAAGAGCGTCGCAAGCGTCGCGAGCTTTGTGACCACCCGGTGTCAAGCGTCGTGTTTAAAGCGTCACAAGCGTCAGCTTCGAGGCGTCCCAAGCGTCGACGACGCCCGCGACGCGTCCGGTGTGAATGCAGCATTAGACAGGCATACAGGCGGGGGAGGGAAAATCGAAGTTCTATCTTATCGGCACAGTTACGCACGGTCATGGCGACTCTTCTGAACAGTGAAACTCTCGGGTGCAGCATTGTATTCAAGCCAAAGGAGAGGATTTTGGAGGTGACAGTTTCAAATAAATGCGAAGATTAAAAAATAAAAAGTTATAATCACAGTCCGGGAACTTTTGGGTCCACCCTCGTATATTTGACTTCACGGCTCCTTCAGCTCGAGCAAAAATTCCTGCCACAGCTTGTAGCCGTCGTATCATTACTTCTGCTACAGCAGGTGAATTTGCTGCTGCGTTTATGCGCACTGGTTTTTATGCTCAGGGTGAACTGGCTCCTCTGTGCCCAGAGGAATTTATTTCCTCTTTTAATTCCAGCTGCTGAGATATTCTGGACTCTGTTGCACCCTTTAAGCTGAGGGCCATTGAGCCTAAACCAGATCCCTGGCTGAATGACGCCACACGTCCCTGAGAAGGCGCTGCAGGCAGGCTGAACGGAGATGGAAGAAAGACGAGCTGCATGTGTCTCTGGGCATACTGAGAGACTGTAGTATTGGAAAAACTGGTTTTCTTACAATTACAGTCATTCCTGGATCAGAATCACATTTTTGAAAGATTTCAGTCTGGCTTCAGAACACGCCACAGCACAGAGTCGGCCTTACTTGAAGTGCAGAATGACGTCTTGCCTCCTGGACACAAAGAAACCTGTGCTGTTGGTGATGCTTGATCTCACTGCAGCCTTTGACACAGTGGACCACTCTGTCCTCCTCACTCGCTCTCACCTTTCTCACTCTCACTCAGGGACCTGTGCTCCAGTGGTTCAAGTCCTACCTAACCGATAGATCCTTCTCTGTGATGATTAATGACCTCTCCTCGTCTTCAGCTCCTCTGTCCTCCGGTGTGCCACAGGGTTCCATTCTCGGCCCTGTTTTGTTCTTGCTGTACATGCTGCCCCTGGGCTCTGTGATATTTCGTCATAATGTCTCATTCTGCCTGTATGCAGACGACCTACAAATCTATCTGCTGGTTTCCCAGAACTCCCCAGACACACAGTCCATCCACAGGTGTCTGGATGACATTAAGCAGTGGCTGTCACAAAACTTTCTTTGTCTGAACGAGTCAAAGACTGAGTTCATCCTCTTTGGTGCCTCTAGTCCATCTAAAGCTCCAGTTTTCACACCGCTCACCAACCATCTCAGCTAGACAGTCAGGAATCTTGGTGTGACTTTGGACAACGATCTCAGACTCAACAAACAAATAGACTATGTGGTCAGGGCAAGCTTATTTCAGCTTTGCCAGTTGGCCAAAGTCAAGACATTTCTCAGCCATCAAGACCTTGAAACAGCAATCCACGCCTTCATCAGTTCACGTTTGGATTATTGTAACGCCCTCTACGTCGGTCTCAGCCAAGCTTCTCTGCACCGTCTACAACTTGTGCAGAATGCAGCTGCCCGCCTCCTCACCAACACACCAAACACGACCATATCTCCCCTGTACTCTTCTCTCTACACTGGCTCCTGGTTCAGTTCAGAATTCAGTTCAAAATCCTTCTGTTTGTCTTCTGCTCCATCCATGGCCTTGCACCTCCGTACCTGTGTGACCTCCTGACCCCTCACCAGCCCAGCAGAGCCCTGCGCTCCTCTGGTCAGCACCTCTTGGTGGTTCCTCGTAGCGGTGAGCCGAGTACTCGTTTAAAACGAGTACTCGTTACTAGGGCTGCACGATTAACCGACACCTCATCGAAATTGAGGTTTTAACTACTGCAGTACTCGAACCACACAGGGCTGAGGTTTTTCGAGGCATTTGAGTGACAGATCTATCCGCCAATCAAAACGTTCGAGTCTCGCGGGCCACCAGCCAATCAGAAATGACAACAGGAAGCAAGTATGTATGCACTGCACTGCTGCAGCTAACTAGCGTCAGGTTACTACAACAAACCCTGCGTGTGTGCTTTGCGGTGTCGTGAGGAGCAAAACATTTTCAGTGTGACTCATTCACAGTGTGAAAATGGCTGAGATGACAACAGAAGAGGGTGTGGAGAAGCTGGTATTTAAAAAAGAATCGCAGTTCAGTTGTTTGGACTTACTTTGGGTTTAAAAAAAAAAAAAAACGACGTGGAGCCAAATGCAGATTTGTGTCGCTGTGCAGCAGCCAGATCCAGAGGAAACACGTCTAATTTGTACCAACACCTGAAGACTCACCTCTACACATTACAGAAACGTCGACAAGTCGTAGGTTATTCCCTCTCTCACCCGATCGCCCGACAGCTCAGCCTTCATCCAGCATGTTGATGCGATCATCTTTCTCCATGAAAACATGAAGCTGCAGCCCAAGAATGTGAGGGAAGATGACCCAGAGTAGGATTACTGAACTGATTGTGATCTAAGAATATTACAGCAATAAGGATTCATATTTTTTACCATTTATCTTTAGAGGCTGGTGAGTTATTTTTTTATTTTATTTTTTTTAATTGCAAGTTGAAGTTGGTTTCACAGTGGTGCTTATTTGCGGTTCTGGTTTTTAATTTCAATTTATTTCACGTTGAAAACTGTTGTCTAAGTAATTTTCTGTGAACCATGGAAGCAAGACCAGTATTGAATTACAATTTCGACAGCATTGTGTTTTGATTATTTTGTTATTTCATTAAAACAACGCACTTTTTTTTTTTTGTTTTACAAACGTGATGCAGACGCATGGTGGCGTCTCGGCTGCTGAAGCTTTGTCAATTGTCAGTTTACATTTGGTTATTTTATGTGTCAACTTGAGCAAGGCCATGTAAAAGTAACAAGAATTTTTTTCAACCATAAGTTTAGCTGTTTCCTGCACTTGAAAGAATAAAATGTGAAAATCGCAAATTGAATCGCAATCGCATTATTGGTCAGAAAAATCGCAATTAGGTTTTTTTGTCAAAATCGTGCAACCCTACTCGTTACAGATAATGCATTTTTTTTTAATCCGAGTATAACCCATAGATTGTATATAAATGGACAGACCTTTCGTGACGTCACCCATGGAGTTCACAACCGCTGTTCTGAAGACTTTACCAAGTCCAGCAAGACGTCTCCACATTGAATATTTGAAACCGGATGTAAATGTGGTTGGTCCCGCCCGTCACGTGACCACATCATCTGGACAGTGGAGGCGCTGTGATAGGGCGATTTATGCAAAATTTTAACTTGTAATATAAAATCAACAGATGATTTATGTGAAACTCAGAGTCTGGTGAAGCAACACGGTGATAGAAACTAGTGATAGAGACCAAAATATGTCCTGAAACCGGGCGCTTTATATGTTTATTTGCACTCTGAAAATCAGCATTTTTGAATGGTTCCAATGAGACCGGGACTCTTTTTGAAACCAGCATCATCGCCCCCTGCTGGAATCTCTCCTGAATTACAGCTTTTTTGCACTTCCGCATTATCTTCATGTTTTATGAGCAGAGGTTGGCGCCTGGTATAACCCGAGCATTGTCAGTCATTATTCGTACTCGTGCTGATGGGAGATCCTCGTTGGTCTTTCATTCTGCTCCATGCTCGACTGAGACGACAGGATCTTTGTCAGAGAAGCCAATTAGTGCTGTCAATTAAAAATTAGGTTTTTTATTTCGTTGTAGCGTGCATTGTGCCTGAGGAAAACCTTTTAAAGTCGAAATGTCGTGCGACTGTGCACGCTCTGGTTTTTTTTTCGGGGGGTTTTAAGTTTCGTTTTCCCTCGCAGTTTTGTTTTTCCTTTTTTCTCTTCTTTTTCATATTAATCTGGGCTTGTGCTCCACAGGGAGGCTGAGATGATAACTGGACCGAGGTCCACTACGATCGGCGCTGCAGCCGCGGACAGGACCAGGAAGCTCAGCAGGGCGGATCAGAGATTTTCCGGGACCCCGGGGAGATTCTGGTGGGGATCATGGGGGGAGGCAGTCCCAACCCAGGAAGGCCTGTTCCTTTCCTTGGACTCCGGCTGGAGTCCAGACAACAATTATAGAGAAGCTGTTATGTAAATTCATTCATACACTTAAGAATATTTATGTTCTGCCTCAATAAAAAGACTTGTTCTGTAAATAGTTCTTTTACTATTCTGACAAAAAAAAAAAAAAATCAAATCTTTATTCTGAGGCTGTTGTGTGAATAAATAATCATTTATAAAACTTTAAAAATGTTCATGTTCTGACTAAAATAAAAAAAACTTGTACATTGTATCATTGAAACGGTTCTGTAAATAGTTTTCAAATAAAGAACAAATATAGCAACTTCTGAGCAATCCATATCAATTTCAGACTTAAAATAGTGTGCCAATTTCTGCCCCACCCATTTCTGGTTAAACCACGCCCACTTCCTGTTTAAGCCACGCCCCCTCCGAGTACAGATACGGATACAGGTCATTTGGATGGGTAAACAGATACAGATACAGATAGTGGTGTACTCGCTCATCCCTGGTTCCTCGGTCCAGGCGTAAACTGAGGCATCGGGCCTTTGCAGTGGCCGGGCCCAAACTCTGGAACGCTCTGCCTCTGGAGTTACGCTCCATCATGGACCTGCCCCTGTTCAAGGCAGGCTAAAGACTCATTTGTTTAGGTCAGCCTTTGACTGTTGAGGTTTTATTTTTATGTAATGAACTGACATATTTTATATATATTTGTTTTTTATTCATGTTTTTTTGCTCATGTTCAGCGCTTAGGTCGACCTGGGTTGTTGTAAAGCGCTATATAAATAAATTTGATTGATTGATTGATTGATTGACTTTTACTTAGCGCCAAAAATAAACTAATACCATGTTAATGCCAATAATTGGGTTTGGACTAGCTAAAAAAGCATGATACAGGCCCTTTAATTCTAAGCCCCATAAATGTATTGAAACTGATTATATAATTGGGTCCTTCAGGTAGTTTAGTACCACATACATATCTGTATCAATTACGGTTCTTTAAGTACAGCATATAGCCTACTGTACACACTCAAGAGAAGTGAATGTGGCTATATAAAGCATACTGCGGACATCACTGCTGTGTAACTCAGCATGGGGTTCAGTGTCTGCTAATCTAGATATACTGAGGCTTTATTAGACTGTAGTATAGCTGTAGAGTAATTTAGTTCAGTGTCCCAAATGCTTGTATTTCGTGCTTGTATCACAAAGTGAACAATTTCAGATACATCTGCTGCACTACAATCTCACTCATATCCCAGGCTGGTTATTCAGAATTGACTCAATACTCACAGTGCAGCTTTGTCACAATAGATGAACATGGCCAGCTGCTGTGGAGTCTCTCTAATGTTTACATACCCGTGTTTCCCGAAAAATTGAAATAAATCCCTTCCCTTACCTGAGACAGCCAAGTAGAAGGCATGAGTGAAGTGGCGAAAGAGAGTTTCTCCCAGTTTGCATGCTTCACATCCAAAAACGTGCGCGGGCAGCGGTGCGCGCGGGGACCCGTCCACAGTAATCCAAACAGTGTGAGGTAATCCTCAGTCGTAGTTCCTCCATCTGTTGTTGAGCGACAGGGAGTTAGTGAGAAAAAAAGTGCTACTGCACATCAGAGGTAGGCTTGGGATAGCGGTGGGAGCTACACTGGTGATCGAGGCATAAATCCGTGGCGCGGGGGGGGGGGGGGGGGGGGGGGGGGGGGGGGGGGGCGGCGTCCATTCGGAGGGGTGGTGCATCCACTCGCGGGCCCGGGGGGTATGTGAATGTGTTGGAATCCAGTCGTGGGCCGTATTGGACGGTTTGGCGGGCCGGATTTGGCCACAAGGCCACCAGTTGCCGACCCCTGGTATACAGTGTGGTGACCTGAATTTGTTGATGTTTTGAACACGTGTGTTGTAGGTTGATCCCACTGAGACGTTGAAGTGTGTGGAGCAACAGAACATTGTTTGTAGTGTTTTTACAACAAGTTAATGTGCGATTGACTACAGAATGTATTGTCAGTTGAAGCTTTGAGCTTTTACATGAGGTGTGTGCAACAACTGAACATTATGTGTCGTGTTTAGACCACAAGGTGATGTGCAATTGGCGTCAGAGTGCAAAGAAGGAAAGTCAGTCTAGCGGAGTGTGAAGTAGTGACAATTCGAGTCGAGCAAATGGGACGTGAAGTTAAGGTTGTGCAAATTGTCCCAAAGTTTAGATTTTTGTGTGTCAACAGTCCTGAAAAACAGTAACATGGCCAGCTGCTGTGGAGTCTCGTTTCCACTCTAATGTAATTTATATACTTCAGCTGTCTATATTCACCCAGTCAAATTCCAAATAAATCCCTCCCCTTACCTGAGACCACCAAGTAGAAGGCATAAGTGAAGCGGTGAAAGAGCAGCCCTCTCAGTCTGTGCACTTCAGTTCATTTGATTTAAAACTACATGAGCTTAAAAGTCATATTTTTGCAGCAAGAAGCACATTTTATTCCACACATTCAAATAACCACAAAATCAAAGCTCATTGCCTTTGGATAATTTGATTGAAGACCACACAATAATTTACTACAGAGAAGAGACCAGCCTCCTATTTGGGGTTTTGGGTATTCTGATTCAGAAAACTCATACTTGTAGCTACATGAAGCAGCCTTTCCAGTGCAAACAGCACACTCAGATACATCTCTCCTCCTCTTCCTCTTCTTTCACCTCCTTGTGGAAGATCTCTCCATCAGGCTGCTTCAGCCATCTTAGCTCGATGACTCCAGTCATGCTGAGTTCCTCAACGCTCTGTTTGAACTGCCAGCCACAATAGTCATTAGTCTGCCTTATTTGTTTGTAAAACAATCTGAAACTGTCATAAAATGGATTCTAACCTTCTCCAGTAGCGCCCCCTGCAGCCCGTTCATGTCCACTGAGGTGTCGGATGCTCTCAGCACCATCTTCACCACCCCTGGTCTGCTTCAGGTCTTGGGATTGAAGAAGGGTTTGTTGTTGTTGTGAATTGTTGGGAATGCTAAGGTGTTGATGAGAACTGACAATATGTCATAAAAGGAACTCACCGGTGGAACAGGCAAATACTTTCTCATGTGAACAGTCAGCATTGGTCCATTTGTCAAAGTTTGTACTTCCACAAGCATCAGTGGAAGTTCTGGTGGGAGACCCTGGAGACCAGTTTGTGACAGAAACTGTGCTCCCATCAGACCACTTCCACCCGTCTCTGTAGAGGCCGATCCATGCGATGGTATCTTTTTTCTCAAACATCTCTTGGTTCTCAGCTGTGTTCCTCGCACTGGCCAGGTCAGTATGATGCTCCTGCAGTATTTCCTGGCTTCGTCCCAGGTCCTATCCTCGGACACATAGCTGAAGTTGGATGTGCCTGAAAACACAGTTTTTTATTTTGAAAATCGGCATCCTAACACACTGGATCTCTAGTCACTATTCAGTTCCAAAAGCACCAGGCCGTCACATTACCAAGTTATTTTAGTCCCAGTGCTTCAAAATGTCAAAGTTCACACATCATCAGTGTAGAAGACAAACAACTACATACTTCAAGACATTATTTAATATTGAGAGAGTCAGTAGTTTTCTCACTTTGGTCATAGCAGAGGAATGGTATTGTTGTATGACAGTAATTATCTCCCCATGCCCCGCTCGACATCATCATAACACACATTCTGTGTCCTTTAGAGCCCATATTGGGTTGACCGTTGGCCCACAGCCTCAAGTCGGCCTCTCCTTCAGCATAGAAGTCTGGGTTCTCCAGAGACCACCTCCAGGACTCAGCGTCAGGTTGGAGTCCAATCCACACGCTGCTGTGACTCCACATCCTGGTGACTCTGTTGAGCTCGGCCAAGTCTTGTTGATTTCGAACAATGGCCAGGTCGATGTAGTTCTCCCTGCAGTACGTCTGAGCGTCAGACCAGGGCTTTGCAGCTGGAACAATTACGTAGGTGTCAAAGGGAGAAGCAGTCAGGAAACATAGTCCTGAGAGAGAGAGAGAGAGAGAGAGAGAGAGAGAGAGAGAGAGAGAGAGGGAGAGAGAGAGAGAAACTCTGACATGATTTTTGTCAAAATCACATTAAACAATGACTTGTGTCATTAGATTAACAACCTTTCGGTTGAGTTGAACATGTGAGTGAATGTTCAAATGAACACTGTTCACTGGATGAATCTCTTTCTGAAGCATTACAAGTACATTGACATTGCTGGTTAAGAGGTTAGAGGTCAGAGTCTTTAAAACTACACCTCCTTCTGTGAATAACCTGGAGATCTAAATATGTTAAATATGTAAAACAAAAGTGTGAACTGACCTGATAAGACCGTCAGAGCAGCTGCAGTCTGCCTCATGATAACAAAGCTGGCCTGCACCTGGAAATAAGAAAGGTTCACATGACATTTCAGGTTGTATGAGCAAGTTATGAATAGACTGTTGGACTGCTGTGGCTCATGAGATGATCAAACCCCAAACCCAGTAAGCTGGGTATGTAGTTGTTTGGACTCTGCAAACTCCTCCCCTTTCATGTGAGCCCATTCTGATCCCCATTGGAAAAGCTTGTGTTGAATTACTGAGTTGATATCCTACAGTGCCGGACTTAACATTCTTATCATCAAAGAACTTGGACGTCTTCGCCGCCCTCGCTATATATTCACAGAGACTCCGGGAGGAAATTCATCTTTCACAACATCTGTCTGGTCAGCTGTTGCACATCTGATGCATCATCAGAGCGCCGGAGCTCCAGCAACAGTCAGTGTGAGAAATATCGCGACATCCCCATGAACTTGACTGGACAGATTATGTGGAGTGGATTCCACGGAGTGAATTTTTAATATCTTTTGACCGGTATAAAGATTCGTCCTACAATTATTTGTCAAAATTGAACTTTTAACTTGCAGTCCATCAACAACAAATCCACCCTGATTGAAGAGCACATCAGGTAGAAAGGACTTGACTATGTGTGTCTGACAGAAACCTGGCACCAACCAGAGGTGTAATGTTGGCTCCATCGATCTCAAAAGATCATGGGGGGTTTTGTGCTGTGGGTCTTTGGTCAGGGAGCTGCAGCGTCAGGCATGGCTGTAGAGGCCAATACGGGATCCGCAGATCCTGCCACAGATCTGAGGCAGGACCACTGTCTGCGGAGTCTCTTCCCCCTCCAACAGGTGTCTCTTCTTTCCTCTGCTGTTCTGATGACATCCTGGGTGGTGGTCCGCCAATCGGAGCGGCCAGAGGCGGCTGACTCCAGGTGGGAGGGGTTGAAGCCTCCAGCCTTGAGGTCATGCTTGCAGACGTCCTTGAACCTGAGAGCTGGATGTCCCTTTGACCTGTTTTCAGCAGCCAGCTCTACAGTAGGTCTTTTGGGATGCGGCTGTCATCCATTCGGGTGACGTGGCCAAGCCATCGCAAGCGTCTCTGGGTCAGGATGGAAAACACACTGGGCGCATCTGGTCTGGCAGGACATCCATGTTGAAGACACGGTCCTGCCAAGTGATGCCTCGGAGTCTGCGAAGGCAGCGTTGGTGGAAAGCGTTCAGCCGACGTTCCTGACAGGAGTAGAGGGTCCATGCTTCACTGCCGTATAGGAGAGTGCTCAGTACACAGGCCTGGTACACTCTTATCTTGGTGTTGGTGGTTAGCATGGAGTTGTCCCAGACATGCTTTGCCAGCCGGGCTATCACCGTCGATGCCTTGCTGATACAGGCGTTTAGTTTGGCATCTCGGGAGAGGTTAGTGGAGATGATTGAACCAAGGTAGGTAAACTTGTCCACCACCTCAAGGGTGCGGTCGCCGATGTTAATACTGGGAGCTCTACTGACATCCTGGCCCTTGACCTCGGTCTTTTTAAGGCTGATGGTGAGGCCAAACTCAGAGCAGGCTCCAGCAAAGCAATTTATGAGACACTGGAGCGCTTCCTCAGTGTGGGCGACAAGACCAGCATCATCAGCAAAGAGCAGCTCCCTGATGTGTACGCTCCGCACCTTAGTCTTTGCTCTGAGGCGTGCCAGGTTAAAGAGACCTCCATTGCTCCTGGTGTGGAGGAAGACGCCATCTTCAGAGTCCTTGAAGGCGGAGCCAGAACATGGAGAAACGGATGCCAAAAAGGGTTGGAGCAAGGACACAGCTCTGCTTCACACTGTTCTTGATCGGACAAGGGTTTGATGATGATCCTTTGAGCTGGACAATGCCGTTCATGTCCTGGTGGAATGACTTGATCATGCTCAAAGGCTTGTGGGGGCATCCAGTTCGCTGGAGGAGGGCAAACAGTTCTTCCCTGCTGACTAAGTCAAAAGCCTTGATCAGATCGATGAAAACCAAATAGAGGGGTTGTCTCTGCTCCCGGCACTTCTCTTGCAGCTGCCTCACAGTAAAGACCATATCTGTGGTTGACCTGGCTGCTCTGAATCCACACTGCACCTCTGGATATACATGTTAGGTCACTTCCTATTGCACATGGAGTTGGTTTTGTTTTGCTGTGAGTCGGTACCAGGCTTTGGAGAAGAACTATTGATGGATTATTCTGTATTGCTGACGACAGGAAAAATTCAACACGAACTGTGCTTGATTGTGGAATGTGATCGGCAGCACTGATGAAGTGATTCAAAAATGACAAGCTAGCGTAGCAACGCTAGCTGGCTAGCACAGGGATCACAGTAGCACCGCAAGCTAGGCTACCTGTCGGAACTTTGCTGCAACTCGATTTGATTAAATCAATGCCCCAGCCAAGAAAAAACATTGGTGTCGAGGAGGCTGAGGAGTTAAGAAGGTCTCTCGATGCACTGACTGAAGATGTCGCGTTGATTCGGCAGGATCAAAAGAAAATGCTGGACCTGGTGGAAGAAGTTAGGCAGTTGCGCAAAGAAAACAAAGAGAAAGGCAAAAGGACCGCTGACCTCGAGAGAAGAGTTGACGATTTAGAACAATACTCAAGGATTAATGATGTTATCGTCACGGGACTCAGGATCAAACCACGGTCATACGCTAATGCAGTTGCCGTTGACAACAATGGGGGTGTGCCGAGCGAGGAGGAGACGCTCTCCATTGAGCTACAGATGGCATCTTTTCTCAGAGCAAATTGCATTTTCCTTGAAGTGGACAACTTGGAGTGCTGTCATACTTTACCAAGAAGAGGAAAAGAGATTAAACCAGCTGTGATTATGCGATTCGCCAACAGAAAGAAGAAACTTGCTTTGATGAAACAGAGGAGTAAGTTGAAAGGTACTGATGTCTACTTGAATGACCACCTGACCAGAAGAAATGCTGAAATTGCCAAGAAGGCCAGGCAGCTGAGGAGACTCAAGAAAATACAAAGTACATGGGTCAGTAACTGTAAAATTTTTGTTATGCCCAATGGATCTCCAGAGGAATCCAAGGTGATGGTAATCAAGGACCTTAGTGAGCTGGACAGATTTGAAGGGACTGCTGCTGGATCTGGAATGCCTGATGTATAACAAACCAAAGACAGAGGTACTGAACATTGTACAATCTTATATTACTACAAGTTAGCTCATCAAAGAAAGAATGAGCAGTAGCGTGGAGCTACAGAAAAGGGTTAAAAGCTTGGAACATCTGGAATTACAATTATTTCGCTATACTGAGCAGGATGCATGGGAATCGGAAAAAGTTATAGACCCTGATCAAATGTATTATTCATCTGTTGACATAAATAGCAATTGCTATACAATAGAGGAATTATCACAGTCTTTGAAAAATGAAAATTAAAAGATTTCCATAATCCACTTTAATTGCAGGAGCATGTATAAACATTTCTCAGAAATACATGAATATTTGCAACAGTTTAACCATCCATTCAGTATTGTTGCCATGTCAGAAACCTGGTTCAGTGAGGAAAAAAGGCTTTGATTTTGTTATGGAAGGATATGAGCTCACTTGTGCAAATAGAAGAAATAAAGCAGGGGGAGGAGCGGCGATATATGTTCACGAGCGCCTTCAATTTTCAGTTATTGATGAGATGACATTGACTATTAATGATGTTCTGGAATGTGTGTCAATTGAAATATGCAATAAGAAAGAAAAAAATATAATTGTAACTTGTATTTATGGGACTCCAGGAGCTAAAGTTGAAGAGTTTAGCAATTATGTTGAAAAATTATTTGCAGAAGTGAGCAACAAAACATTGATTGTTTGTGGAGACTTTAATATATATCTGCTGAACCCCAATAAGCACAAGGACACAGATGATTTTGTTAATAGAATGATTAGCATGAGCTTATATCCGACATTAACAACACCTACTCAAATCACAGGACACAGTGCCACATTAATAGACAATATATACGAATAATATTATGGATGAAATGTATAGTGGTCTAATGATTTGTGACATAACTGATCTCTTACCTGTTTTTCTGATGTATGGAAGTCAAGGTATAAGTACAGGTAATTCAGAGAAAATATTATATAAGAGGGCACTGACTGAGAAGTCTACCAGTGCTTCTAATCAAGGCCTTAGTACTCAGGATTGGACCTGTGTCTACAAGTGAACAGAATGTAGACAGAGCTTATGACAACTTTCTGAAACTGTTTGTAGCATTATACGACGTGCACTGTCCTATAAGACAATATAGTGCCAAGAGAATAACTATATCAAATGTCCTTGGATGACCAGAGGACTATAAAATGCTTGCAAGAAGGAAAACATTCTTTTCAAAAAATTGTTAAATCAAACTCAAGGGAGGCTGAGACAAAGTACAAGTTATATAAGAATAGGTTGACAGATATTATACGAACTGCAAAAAAATTGTACTATAAAAGAACATTACAAATAAACAAGAATAATACAAAAACGTTTGGTAAGTATTAAATAGTATAGCAAAAAATAGATCCAAAGGGGTGACATATCCTGACCATTTCCTGATTAATAACACTGCAGATGACAATATGAAGAGGGTGGTGAATTGTATGAACCATTTTTTTGTAAACATGGGACCTGATCTTGCATCCAGAATTCCAGACACAGGTTCAAAGACTTATAATATCAGCATCAATTTTCCTTGCACCTGTAGAGGAACAGGAAATTATCAATATAGTTAGTAAATTTAGTAGCAAGGTTTCTACAGACTGCTTAGACATTAATATGAACTTGGTTAAAAAACAAACATATATAGTATTATAAAGCCTATCACATATATGTGTAATTTATCATTTACAAGGGGCTCCTTTCCCAATAACATTAAAACTGCAAACGTTATTCCGCTGTATAAGAATGGAGATAAACACATTTTTACAAACTACAGACCAGTCTCTCTGCTCCCCCAATTTTCCAAAATACTTGAAAAATTATATGACAAGAGACTAGAATTATTTATGGAAAAATGTGAAATACTAAATAAACGACAGTATGGATTTAGGAGTAAAAGATCCACATCTATGGCAATAATTGATGCCGTAGAGCAGACAACAATTGCTTTAGAGGGAAAAAGATGTGCAGTAGGAATATATATAGATCTAAAAAAAAAAACTTTTTATACCCTTGATCACTCAATATTATTAAAAAAAATGAACCTTATGGTATTAGGGGAGTGGCTTTGAAATGGATGGAACGCTATTTGACAGAGAGAAGACAGTTTGTAAAAATGGGTGAGCATGAATCTAGTTGTATGAAAATATCATTTGGTGTACCCCAAGGTTCTATTCTGGGTGCTAAGTTGTTCAATGTATATATTAATGACATTTTCAATGAGTCTGATCTTTTAAACTTGATCTTGTTTGCAGACGATACCAATATATTTTGCTCGGATGACAGTTATGCTTCACTTATTAATACTGTTAATAAGGAGCTAAGCAAAATAAAAGCTTGGATGGATAAAAACAAATTATCACTGAATTTAAACAAAACTAAAGCGATTTTTTTGGGAATAGCAAAATAAATCCTGAAATAACCTTAAACATAGAAGGCGTTGAAATCAAAATGGTGTCTGAATACAAGTTCTTCGGTGTAATGATTGATAACAGACTCAGTTGGAAGCCACATATAAGACACATACAATCTAAAATCTCCAAAAGTATTGCAATTATAAACAAAGTAAAACATTTTCTTGATCAAGATGCGCTCAGAACTCGGTACTGTTCACTAATATTACCCTACCTCACTTAGGCTACGTTCAGACTGCAGGCTGAAGTGACCCAAATCCGAATTTTTTGCCCCTATGCGACCTGTATCGGATCTTTTCATGGCAGTCTGAACGACACAGATCCAATTTTTTCAAATGCGACCCAGGCCACGTGGATGTGTGGTCCTAAATCCGATACGTATCTGATCTTTTGCAATGCGACTTCAGTCTGTACGGCCAGGTCGCATTTATCCGACCTACACGTCACAATGCACGACAAACGTCATTAATCTGCGTCCAAATTGGCAGGGGAAAAAAAACCATGGCGGATGAAAATATCCAGTCGAGTCAATGGAGAGAAAGCGAGGTTTCTGAGTGAATTCATATTTGGGGGGACAGCTCTATGCAGGCCAAGCTCGAGGGGGCTTATCGCAACCGGGCAGTTTTCGAGAAAATTTCTGAAGAAATGGCCGAGCGAGGACACAGACGGTCCTGGCTCCAGTGCCAATGAAAAATAAAGAGCGTCCGAGCTAAATACAAAGAGGCTAAAGATTTAAATAAACGAAGCGGCCGTGGACGTGTAACCTGTCCATTTTATGAAGAGCTAGACCGCATTTTGGGAGACAAGCCCAGCGTTCAGCCGATTGAACTGCTGGACAGCAGCTTTCTGCAAGAGGAGCCCGAGGAGACGAGCCCAGGTCCCGCAGCTAGCGCGTCAGCCCAGGTAGCAGCTGTAACGGTAATACAGGTGGGTTATTTACACATCGGTCATCTGTGACATAACTTGTTAACATTGAAATACGATGTATGACAGTATAACGCTAAATGCGTACACAGGTGACGGGACCCTTTCCACCTGTACCTCAGAAGAAAGTTCTGCACCAAGAGAAGATGCATCACAAAGCAGCAGCTTCCAAATCCACTGGCTGTAAGAAATCCTCTGCTGTTCATTGTGAAATTACACATCTACTCGTGTCTAAAAACATGTGATCATGGCATCATATTTTCATCGTACTTATTTCAGCGCTCAGTATATTGACTCCTTGGCTCAAAGCATCTATGGACTTCTTCAATTTGTACTGCACTTCGGGCCTTAATTTTCTTTAACTCATTATCCCTAAGACCTGAGAAAACATTTTACAATGTCCAGAAAGTTGTTAGCTGTGGTTTTTCAATTAAAATATGTGAAGTTTATTTTTTGCTTTATTGTTTTCTTTCACTTTATGAGTCTATAGCTTTTTTTTTACATTCATATGACACAAAAATAACATGGATTTACGAAAAGTCAGGTTGTTCTGAACAAAAGGATGTGGATTACTGGATATTGACTTACAAAATGTCTATTTTATGAGCTAAAATACACAAACATTTCCAGGCACAGACAATTCCAAAAAATACCCTAAGACATTGATGGGTTCATATATGGAATTAATTCTGAATTCTTTTTGATAGTTCATCTTGTGTCCTCTCCTCAAAATCTCAAATTTTTAGTAGAGGTCCATAAATTATATTTGACATTACTGTTATACACTGAATTGCTTGATGCTACTCCAGTTTTACTAACTGTACGACAAAATAAACAACATAGACATGATGTAATGTATAACTTCGATCTATTCTTTTTCCTTTATACAGCTACGTCTGCCAAAACCAGAAAAAGGAAATCAAAGATGGAGGCAACGCTGGAGATCTTTGCTGAAAAAATTAGCTGTGCCTTCAGAAATGATGACGACCTTCTGTTGAAAATGCAGGCAGCTCAACATGAGCATGATCAGAAAATGTTTGCCATGCTGTCGCAGTTCTTGGAGATGTCAAACCACCCTCCACAGCCACCGTTTTACCAGGCACCAATGCCGCCCTCTCAGCTTTACCACCCACCACTCCTCACTGTTTCCTGTGGCTTCAGCTCCATCTGCGACCCAGCCTCTGTCCTTTCTTCAAGATTTAAGTCAACCACTGCCCTTCAACAATGCTCGACCACATCCTCAAAGTCTCTATCAGCCCCTTTTCCAGGCACCGGTAAATATACAAGATCAGCATGCTTTCATCAGCCAGGATCATCATCCACCTGTCCAGCCTCAAGATGAAGACGAAATCTAATCCAGCCATGAAACCGAGGTTCTGAACAGTTCTGAAATGTGTTTTGAATGATGCAGATTTGCACAATGTCAAGGTTCATTTGTTTGTGTAATGGCTATGGAGAGTTACTTGACTTTATTGTTGAAACAGTACTTGACAATATGTTTTTTTTTGTAAGAACACTATAGCAGTATAGTATTTTCTGCTAATGCTTTGTGAAAATATTTTTGTTTTGTAAAAGCAGTTGCCTTTTTTTGGTTTAGCAGTTGTTCCGCAGTGCTGAAAGCAAACAAGCGTCACTGCTATAGCCACACTATTTTCTGTTAAATAAAGACAAAACAAATAACAGTGTTGAAGATTTTATTTTGTACATACTTTTTTTGGAAAGGTAACAGTGTTTATTCTTTTATAATGCAAAGAACAGCATTACATCCAAAGCACCATGTGACACCATAACATTGCTGTCGTCTACTGATTTTTCAGATAGCGAACTATATCCCTCAAACTCCCTCCCAGGAGAATATTTCCTCTCAGGATTGAATTGTGTGTTCTTTATGTTTGAAAGTTATCTGTACAGATCTTTGTTTTTGTTTTGTTTTTTGATTTGTGGTTCAACATTGGCTGTTGAAAAGTTGAGTCAGTGCTTCTCTGACCCTTGTTGGCTGCACATCTGCTGAGGCCGCTCCTTCAGCACATCTCTCAGTGTGAGGAACAGCTCCACCAGATTCTTGGTGGGCCTCACCATGCATTTCACACACATTGTGGAGTGTGCAACATGCACTTATGATGGTGGGGACAGTGGAGATGTCCACATCCAGGCGTTTACCAAGGCACCTCCAATGGCCCTTCAGTCGGCCGAATGCGCACTCCACGGTCATCCTGGCTCTGCTGTGGCGCTCACTGAAGCACCTTTGCTCAGCTGTCAGTGTTCCGGTGTCAGAATATCCTTTCAACAGCCAGCTTCGGAGGGGATAAGCAGGGTCACCGAGTAGCATGATTGACACTTGAACACCCATGGTCTCTTCGGTGTCCTTAAGATTTCAAAGTAGAAAAACAAAGTCAGTAAGACAGAATGTGGAAATCTTACATCACAATTACTGGAATGTTAAGCAGTCACCGGTGTAAAAAGCTTCCCTCTCTGCCAATGAGTAGACATTGGAATTCTTCAGAACCCTGGCGTCATGGACGCCTCCTGGCCATCCAGCACAAATGTTGGTGAAACTGTTGGAAGACAGTGATAAATTGTTTATTGTACCATGGTTTAATCTATTTTCAAGAGTGGTATTTTTGTAGATGTAAGCGAGGTAAAAATTTTGAACCACAGTAATTATCAAATAGTCAAATATCAGTATTTCTTACCAGAACCGATGATCCAGGACACCCTGCAGGACTATCCGAGTGCCACCCTTTGCGGTTGAAATAGTCCGCATGGTTCTCCTCTGGAGCAATGATGGGGATATGACTCCCATCCACTGCTCCTCCGCACTGCGGGAAACCCCATCTGTGTTTGAAGCCGTCATCGCCTCTTGCAGATCATCCCCCTGTGGTAGCTTTATGCACTCAGGCATGAGAACATGACGAACTGCTCTGCAGAACTCGTGGACGATGGAGCAGACAGTGGATTTGGCTATGCCAAAGAGGTTGGCTATAGTGCGGGAACAAGCACCTGTTGCCAGCCAATACAGCCCAATAGCAACGTGTTTGCTCACCGATAGGGGGCGCCGCAGACGTGTGTCTTGCCGTGAGAGAGTTGAAGACAGGCGCTCGCATATGTACATGAAGGTGGTTCTTCTCATCTGAAAATTATTGATGAACTCTGTATCTTTGAAGCCTCTCACGTCGCTATCCCACCACTCCTGGCTGCAACCCCGCACCCATGCGTTTCTCTCGATGGACGTTGCTGCCACTGCCCCACAAAACGCGATGGCCAACAACTTGGTTCTCTTCCTTCTCAACCTTCTATTTGAAATCAGGTTGTGAATTCGCTTGCTCCGGTTGGACAACAATGTCAGGATTGCAAAATACGCTGCAACGTTGTCGTCCATGTTTACTTCCGCAAACACTGAAGCTTCTTCTTCTTCTTTGGAATAATAGCGGGTGGCGACCAACAAGGTGCATACCGCCACCTACTGGATCTCTTGGTGAATGCAAATGTCCACTTCTGCGCATGCGGGATACTTTTGGGTGGCATTCCATTCAGATGGGAGATCACATACAAGTCGCATTTTATTGTAAATGTGAACGATCTCGCAAAAAAATCGGATTTCACAAAAAAAATCCGAATTGAGCATTAAGCCCTGCAGTGTGAACGTAGCCTTAGAGAGTTGGGGCAATACTTACAAAAGTTCACTGCATCCCCTAGTTATACTCCAAACACGAAGAGTAAAGGTGACACATTGTGCAGGTTATTACGATCACACTAATTCTTTATTCCTGAAGTCAAAGCTTATAAAACTGAATGAATTGACTTTTGTACTGTCCTACTTGTATATAAAGCTAGTAAAAATGTACTTCCTCTAAATATTCAAAAAATATTGACACAGAGGGAAGGTGTATATAATCTAAGGGGGTTTCGGAACTTTAAGGTCCAACCAGTGAGAACTACGAGAAAAAGTTTTTGTGTTTCTATCAGAGGTGTTAAAGCAACACTAAGGAACTTTCAGTTTTCGTTGATTTTGGCGGCGCCAGTGGACAAAAGCGGTAGTGTTTTGCCTGACTGAATACTACAGTTCCCATGAGGACCAGCGCGTGGCGTCGTAAATTGCTGCTCCCGGTGGCATGCTGTCGGACTGAACTCGCCTTCATTTGTTTTCAGGGGCTGTGTGAAGGATGGATAGCGACGAGGTAATGAATCTAAATGAATCTAATGGTGGCTAAAAAATGTTATATCAAGATGTGACGCATGCCGTAAAGCAGTCCGCACATTTGGAGCTTTTTAGTGTGCAGGATTCCTACCACCCTCCTCACAGCTGCTTAGTCCAAGTGAAAGCAATACTGACGCCCTCAGCCCGTGACAGAGGGGTCATTCAACTAGTTGTAAGTGGAAGTATCATCACAAAAGATATTAAAATGTTTTATTAAGGTTGAAAAGTTCCTTAGTGTAGGTTTAAGCTTTGGAACGATTGAGTTTAGAGCTCAAGCAATGTCCTGATATTCATCGGTTCAAATCAAGGTACAAAAAAATTATGTTCGCTCGGTACATATGTGAGAACAGTAAATGTAGGAAAAGATGGCAGCTGACTACGTTATGCTAGTTGTCTGGTGGTGTGAATGATAAGATTGGTTCAGGATGGGCAGGAACCGTGGTGTGATTGCGGGTGGGGGACTGGGGGAGTGGTGGGCTGGTGGTATGGTGGCTGTTCGCTGGCTGTGCAGAGGCTGGCACAACCTACTGTATGTGTAAAAAAAAAGAAGAAAAAAAATGATTTGACAAGTGAGACAAGTGACTTTTAACCAGCAGGGGGAGTCATGACACGTAAAGTTGTGATGATCCATCTGCAAAGGTTAGAAAGGATCAATTGGTTTCACATGAAATAATCCGACCAGCAGGGGGAGCCATGACACGAACAGTAGTGATGGGCCCATCTGCACAGGGTGGGATCCAAAAAAAAGGGAAAAAAGAGGAAAATAAATATTTGAAAATAACTGAGGGTGTGGCAGCATCGACATGGCCAGCGGGGGTCGCTGTGCTGTCTGCCGGGTCGCTCTGCGGTTCACTCACTTGTAGTTTCATGCGGCCCTGCGGCATCAGGTATCAGCTGAGGCTGAGCACCGCCAGGCACCGGCAGCCGTTCAAAAGCATTATGATATCCGTAACTTGAAGGCCAATGTACTGTATGTGCCATTGTTTAAGATACTTGATACAAGGGTGATTTTATGTAAATATGTCTGCACGTTTATTTGAATCAATAGTAATTGTACATATATGAGTATAAACTTTTTCAGTATTTAAATGTCATAAGAATTGTATTATTATGGCAGTATTGGAAGCAAGCGCACTGAAACACTTGATGTATAAGGGGTGGGATAAAATAAGTTTTCTTCCTCCCACTCCTTTTCGAGCTTTATGTATTTCATGACTAACATATAAATTATATTGTCTACTTCTGTAAATTGGCTATTGTCAGAAAAATGCTATTTTGCTACAGCTTGAAATAAATCAAATCAAATCAAATCAAATCAAATCAAATCAAAATCAAGTAGTTGTAGTCTGTTGAGGACAACACGGACAAAGGCTTGGCCAACTGTGCTTAGGAGTGAGATGCCATGGCAGTTGTTACAATCGCTCCGCTCCTCCTTGTTTTTATAGAGGGTAATAATTTTGGCATCGCGCATGTGTTGGAGCACAGACCCTTCCTCCCAGCACTGCAGCAGGAGCTCGTGAAGGTGTTTCAAGAGCGAGCTCTGCTTTGTGGTTTTGATGATTTCAGGGGGGATGTTGGGATGTTGTCCCTGCCTGGAGCCTTGCTGTTTGAAATGGAGTCTATCGCCTTGCTGAGATCCACAGTGGTGGGTGGAACGTCAAGCTCATCCATGACGGACAGGGCTTCTCTATAATTCTCTGCATTTCTGCATTCCCTGGGTTCCTCCAGTCTCACCCTACATGTGTGACACTATTCAAATACTGTACTGAGAAAGGAATCAGCGCTATTTTAACAAACAAATTACTCAGATCATTTCAATTTCATGCAAAAGACCACAAACACTTCAATTTACATGTTTGTTCTGTCTTGCTACATGCACCTGTTGTAGAGGACTCTCAAGTCCATCAGTTTGGTTCCCTGTCTAATAATTCTGACTAAATATTGTAATCGATTGACTGCCCCAATATGCACCCTACACATCCTCACATGTTCAACAATGCCAAAGAACAATGCTGAATGCACAGACAGAAAAGCTAAAGATGTCACACTAAACGGAAACGCAATGATCCATAGTTTTCAGACACTTCCTCTTGGGACCTTGCCTCATGAATTGTTCTTCAGATAGAAGAGCTTGTAGTCATTCACTGATACATAATTTATAATTTATAATTAGAACATTAGACGTTGTAACGTTCATGATGTGAGCCAGAGGGAACACATAGATAAATAAATTGGGCTCAAGGATAAAGCCTTGAGGAACTCCACAAGAGATTTTCATTTGCTCATTCATTAACACCTATTGACACAGGGTAGTAAGTCCGATTCCCAAACATTTTTCCAGTCTATCCAGCAGTATTTTGTGGTTAAACACGCGGAAACCTAGCCTCGTAAACCAGACCCACCCACTCCTCATCCACATTTGGATTTGGAGTCTCAGTCTGGATAGGAGCCCATTGAAACTTCTTGCAGGGGTGTCGGTGACTCCTTTGACTGACAGCGTACTTCAGCCAATCAGCGCTTCAAAACAAAATGCGTTCGCTTCTCTAAGGGTTAGCTTTAGCTCATTAGCTCTAGCTTCTCTACACGCAAAGACACGCGAAAACGTCTTTTCCAGTAAGAAACTCACCAAGCGCAGACTCTTGCTCTTGCTTGATTGTTGTAATTCTTGGTATTTTGGCTATAACTTTACTTATTGCAGCTTTCAGACGATGGTTAAAGTTAAAGTCCGTAATCTCCGCTACGCGCAGCGATAGCGTCACTTCCGGTTTCGCCAAAAAAATTTGAAAACAAAAAGCGGCAACGCTGATTGGCTGTGAGTGAAATCCCCTTCTATGGGCTCCTACCCAGACTGAGACCAACTCCAAAATCCAACCGTGGATGAGAAGTGGGCGGGGCAGGTTTACGAGGCAAGTGGAAACCAACACTGAGCTCCATTAAAGCTAGGGTTGGCGATCTTGGAAAACTAGCATGTAGCACGAATGTAGCATCTCCCCAAGGCTCCGCCTAGCTCCGCCCAGCTCCCAAACCCATTGGAGGAGCTCCCGTTGGGAGCGGAGACGCAGAGACGTTCGCGGCGCATCCAGTGCGTTCCTGGCGTAACCTGTCCTCAGCGCTTCGTTTCTTCGTTTTTCTTTATTTGCACTACGCCAAGTTATGGCGCACTCAACGGCAAGTAAACCCCCAAACATTCTTCTCCGCCATTCTGCAATGACGCTCCGTCCTTCTAAGCGCGCACTGAACCAGGGTCAGTGCACGCCATTGACATGTAGCGCAGGGGGCAGGTCGAACAGAAGAGGGATTTGATTGGTTTAAAAAAAAGGTGTCCCGGCAAGACTATTGGTTGCTGTTTTTTCCCGTTTTACTCCTGCTGTAGATAGTGGATATTTTCCACACTACTTTAAAAACACGCTATGAATTGCTTCCCATCGGGTCATAAAGATCATTTTAACCAGTATTTAAAAAAATGTATCTCATTCACATCGCCAACCCGAGCTTTAACAGTAAAACTGAGACTGTAGATGTGTCACTGCTCACATTGGTGTCATTTGAAACTTTAATAGGTGCTGTTTTTGACCGATGACAACATTAAGTTGTACAAAAACAGCCTTTTCAGTACGTAAGAGAGACATGATGGATACGGGTCTTTATCATATCTATAAATAACATCTTCAAAAAGGTGCTGAACAATGTCAGTTCTAGCTCCAGTCTAAAGGGTGAAAATGTGAAATAAGACATAGTACTAGACTGTCAAGGAGTGATACATATCATTGATATGAATAGCAGCATTGTCTATGGAGCTTCTTAGATAAGATGTCTCTTCTTACCTGAAATTAACGTCGATCATGAAAATCCAAAAAGCACTGATAGAACTGAAGGCTTCTGGTTGTGTGACAGATGAGCTGAGTCCTCTCACTGCAGAGACAACTGGTGATTCGCCTCGTTAAATACGCAAAACAAGATTTGATATGGCAGAGGATGAGTCCCTCACATTTGCATCAGATCAGGCAAAGATTTGAATACTTTTTCTCTCATTTGATTGCTTTGCAGAGCTTTTGGGAAAATGTGTTGTTTGAATGACTGTATGGAACTAAACATTCTGAGAGAAACATGTTTGGAGAGCATGTGGTTGTGTTTGAGCACCATCCTGCACAATCAGTACCATCAGTGTTAAATTAACAGACTGCTAATTCATTCAGACCTCAGTCGGTATCGTTCACCCACAGTGATGCTGCTCACTGTCGCTGTGATCTCCTTCCAGACAGAGTTTTTTTGGGCTCCTATGAGTCCAGTTTTTATTCTTCCAAAGAGCTCCTCCTTACTCCCCTCCGCCTCAGACCTGAGAGGATCGATTTCCAGCTCCAAGAAGTTTCTTTTCCTTGCCAAGGTTTCTCCTCTCTGTGTTTGACCTCAGCGGGCTTCAGATCAGTCAGATATGAAAGTTTCATGAATCTCACGTGGGCCCCGTCGTCCGGTGAGCTCACTGCTCAGAACTGCACCACTTTCAATGGAAGATTGATAAAATGAGGGCCACAGTTCGTTTCAGAAAAGGTCGCATTGGCAGATTGAAGTTTTGAGACCTATTTACATTTACACAGAAACAGCAGAAACACTGAGAATTAGGGGTGTAACGATACACAAAAATCTCGGTTCGATACGTACCTCGGTTCTGAGGTCACGGTTCGGTTCGGTTTCGATACAGTAGGGAACAAAATGCAAAACCTAAATGTTCTTGTTGTTGTCCATGCTTCCCATGCCCGCCTGTCTGTGTCCGCTTTGCAGCACATCACCGATGCCAACGCTCTTCTCTCCTGCTACATTTGGGCTCAGCTGTTTACGTTCCATGCAGGCGCACTGATCCACGCATCCTCGAGAAGCTTTTCCGGCTCTCTAGACTGTTTATCTGCTCCTTTATTTCAGATTATTTATAGGAAATGAGGCACATACATTGTCAGTACATTATCATTTAGTATCAGAGTTTATTAGCCTTTTTTTTTTCTGTTTCTGAATCTCGGGGCGGCGCCGAGCGATTAGATACTTTCACTCAGGGTGCGAACTATGGGGGGGCCAGGGGGGTCTCAGCCCCCCTTGATGAGACATGAGCCCCCCTGAAAACATGATTTGTGAAATTTTGGGGGGGCCCTAAACACTGGAAAAATGCTGTTTCCCCCATGTAGTTCCTTTAATTTATTATTATTGATTTTGTATGATCATAATCATGGATTATATGCCGAATTCGGCCAATTTTAATGGATGATTTGCGCATCACTATTTCACTTTTAAAGCTGCCGACCTGCATGCAGTACTTGTCCTCACCATTGAAGCGTGGGGGCGCTATGCCTTAAGCGTCACTTAAAGCAGACATATCCCTCTGAGGCACGCGCACCCCCCCCCCAATAAGTGAGCTCCCCGACAGCCGCGGTATAGTTCGCACACTGCTGTCTCTTCAGTGACAGACCTTCTCCTCCTCCTGACAGAGTCTGCTCTCTCCGTCCTCCAGCTTTTCTCTGAGTTTCTTCAGACAGAGTTGCAGCCTGTTCGCTTGACAGACTCACTTTTCAAAGTTAGCGTCCATCATTGTTTGTTTCAAAGTTAGCGTCCGTCATTGTTTGTTTGCTGTGGCGCTCTGGCGCATGCGTGTACCGGCGCGACGTGTGCATACGCGCAACGCGGTCACAAAATCTGTCCTGCGCGCCGCGGACGTCCGTGGACAGAAATTGATGACATTACGTCCCAGGGACCAATGTGCCACGCGGACATGTGAAGCATGGACGAAGCTGCTAGCAGTAGCAATCATGGCTGCAGGTGTAGCTGCACATGCTAGCGGCAGAATGTAAACACATGCACCATCCGGCCCGTGAGCCGGGGAAAAAAAACAAACAACTTTAGCCCGTGAACTCACCCGTGCACAGTCCTGTACCGAACCGAACGGCCCGTACCGAAACGGTTCAATACAAATACATGTATTGTTACACCCCTACTGAGAATAAGTTAGGTTTCATACTGGGCCAAAAGTCGCACTGTTGCTTGCTTTCTTAGTGAAACCACACACACAGGGCCGGCAATTAGGCTGGGCATCCGGGGCACTTGCCCAGGGCGCCGAGCCATAGGGGGCGCCTGCGGTGCGCCGCCCACGGTGCGCCGCCCACAGTGCGCCGCTGTGACGGCCCGTTTTAGCAGTGCACTGCTCGGCTTCGCTCGCTCGCACGTACGCCCCCCCCTTGCTGACTCTTGGCCCCCCCCTCGCTGACTCTCGGCCCCCCCCCCCCGCTCAACAACTCTCGGCGCGACCCTCCGCGACACTACCACGGGGCGCTCGTGTCGGGCTGGCCCAGGGTGCCTGAGAGGCCCGCACCAGGTCTGCACACACTGTCTGACTCCGTGGATCAGGGAGAGACAATCAGTGATCATGAGAAAGAGGCATCCCTCATCACCTCTGTCCAGCGTCACTCCCTGAGCCACTGCCACTGTCCTACAGCTGAGCCTGATCACCTTCAGACCTTCAGTCCCTGGTGGTTTCACAGAGAAGGCGGGCTCTGTGAGCCCTGAGGGGGCTGTTTTCAGAGGGGGTATCACTGACCCCCCCCCCCCCCCCCCCCCCCCCCCCAGGCAGCTGCATGCCCAGAAGTCTCACATGTTCAGGTTAGAATCATGAAAAATAAAGTTCTTTTCATGGACTGAGAAAGCCCAGCACTTCTGCTGCTGAAAGTGTTCGACCCACTTGGATTTTTTTAACGAGCTTTTAGTGAACAGACCCGACACAACACCACGTATGTCTGGGTGTATTTCAGACATAATTGGTCCACACAGGTTCCTACCCTGCTCTCTGTAAGGGATGCTCCCTCTGGTGGTGAAACAGGGGAATAGAACCGGCGTGTTAGTGCTGTCTTATGGGGATGGGATTACAGCTCTGGGGGAATAAAAGATATTAAATCTGGGAACCAGGGCCGGCCCGGGCAACGGAGGCGCCCTAGGCGAGCCTGAGACGAGCGCCTCCCATCTCAGCCTCCCATCGTTTTACTTTCTGTTCTTCTAATGAGCCTGGAAATCAGACAAAGAGCAACAGAAACTACAAAAGCCTCTAATGATGATGCCAGTTATGCGACGCCAGCGGAGAGCATTAGGACCCCAGGCGGGACTGTGTATTGTTGTTGTCGTGGTTACGGCCAATAAAACAAGACGCAAAAACACAGTGGGACTCGCGAGCTTTATTTGATAACGCAACATAGACCAGGTGACAACAGCGCTTTTTCCGAGCTCCTCCCCCCTGGCTACTCCTTCCTGAGCGCACCGAGGCTGACAGGCCGCAGAGGCGGGGTTGCCACTGTGTACAAGCAAAACATCAGCTGTTGCTGTATCTCCTGTAAGAGCTACAGTAGCTTTGAACCCCAAGTATTTCTGTTACAACTGGCATCCCCCATGCTGTGTGCTGTTCTCTATAACTCTCCTAAATACAATAAGAATTTCATTTCTGAATTTTCTGATTTTCTCTCTGACATAATGCCCAAATATGACAGTTTTCTTATTTGTGGGGATTTAAACATCCACATCTGTTGTCCATCCAGCAATTTGGCCACTGACTTTCAAAACCTGTTAATCTCGTTTGATCTAACTCAGTCAGTAAAAACCCCACACATAAACACGGTCACATATTGGACCTCATTTTGTCACACGGCCTCCCAGTACGAATCTCAGAAATATTGGACACTTGCATTTCAGACCATTTCCCCATTACGAGGGGGGACCCACAAGTTTCTGGACTGATTCTATTACATAACCTCCTGGGGGAGGTAAAAATACAATGAAGTTCCGACTTTGGCCACTAGATGTCGCTACAGGATAACCTCATGCATAACTGTGCCAGGTTTGGTCTTCCCCCTTGATGCGGTCAGCTGACAGTCACTGTTTATGTTGACAGAGTTACACCCCGCTCTTCGATTTTTGAAGATGGCGGATACCCACTGATATGCGCTCTGTCAAAACTAGGGATGTGCAATACCACTTTTTTTCAGACCGATACCAAGTACGAGTACTTCATCTTCAGTACTCACCGATACCGATACTTGCACACCGATACTTTATATACATAAAATTTTAAATAATGCAATGAGATTATTTTTGAAAATGAATTTTATTTCCAATAAAAAGGCAGCCCAGCCACTACGTTTAAGTCCAAAATAATAGTCTGAAAAATAAAACAAGCAACTCTGATTTTGCACTTATTTAAATGAAATTAAGTGCAAGATGAAACAATTTCTCAGAGTTTTACACTTTACATAAACTAAGGTTTTTAAATGTACTAATTTTAATGATTTTTTTATGAACTAAAGTCAAAGATAGAAAAACCCCTGAGTTTAAAGAGTTGCTCGTGTTATTTGTGCTGCTCTTGGATCTCTGCTCTTCAGTTTCTCGGTCTTCTGCAGAGTTTGCCGTCGAGTTGCTGCCGGAGTTTTCTTTTTTCCAGCACAACAGCATCAGACTCTCGTCCACAAGTTTCGCCCGGAGGTGTTTAAATAAATTACTAGTGGTAAATGAACAACATCGCGCACCTCCTTTAGCAATTTTAGCATTGCAGAGTTAGCATTCTGCAAAGCTCGACTCGTTTTCACTTATATTAAAGAATTTCCACCCCGGCGGAGTTTTGGTGAGACGAGCAGCCGTTCTGGATTCATCCTGTTGTCTCTGCTCTGGATGTGACTCTTGGAGAAGTCAGCCCGCTGCAGTGTAGCCCTGCGCCTGTCAGCGCTCCAGAGAGGAGCTTCTTCCTCCTTCATGTTTGTGGGCAGCTTGCATCCCTTTTGGCTGCACTACCGCCAACTGCTGGTGAGGAGGGCTTACTACGCGTGGGGTTTTCTTGCCGTGAGTATCGGCGGCTGGCATCGGTAGCCTTCACGAGTACCTGATACTTTGAAATAAGGCCAGTATCGGCCCGATACCGATACCTGGTATCGGTACTCGCACATCCCGAGTCAAAACATTTTGTTTTTTATTGGGAATAACAGCGGTTGCAGACATTCTTTAAGAAGGATTCTTAGGGTTTATGAGTGGTTTGGCCCTTTAACAGTAATCAGATTACATCAGGAAGACCAGGCACGCAGAGGACAACAATCCACTTCCAGAACAGAGGAAAACATCACAAAAATTTAAGAAGACGTCCTGGTAGATCCACGCAGGACTTTTGATGACATTGCAGATCTGATGGGAGTATTGCAGAGATCCAGACAGATCATCCTCAGGCGGTTATTAGAAGCAGTGAGACCAAGGCACCCGGAAATGGCCGCATCGTAGCAGACAGCAGACCACAGGACGCCCCGTTATGCACAGAAATAGCACCAAATGTTGTGCATAAAGCATATTTTTGGACTAAAACCGTGACCAGCCAGCCTCCCCACCGCCATATTCCCCTGATCTGGCCCCAGGGGACGGCTTTTTGTTGTCAAAGATGAAACTGGAGCGGCAGCGGAAAGGTAAGACAGGCATACAGGCGGGGGAGGGAAAATCGAAGTTCTATCTTATCGGCACAGTTACGCACGGTCATGGCGACTCTTCTGAACAGTGAAAATCTCGGGTGCAGCGTTGTATTCAAGCCAAAGGAGAGTATTTTGGAGGTGACAGTTTCAAATAATTGCAAAGATTAAAAAAAAAAAGTTATAACCACAGTCCGGGAACTTTTGGGTCCACCCTCGTATATTTGACTTCATGGCTCCTTCAGCTCTAGCAAAAATTTCTGCCCCAGCTTGTAGCCGTCGTATCATTACTTCTGCTGCAGCAGGTGAATTTGCTGCTGCGTTTGTGCGCACTGGTTTACTTTACTGACAAGGTGGCCTCTGTCAGACAGAGCATCAGCAACAGTAGTGTTGCAGCTACTGCCCCACCTTCTGCCCCACCTTCTGCCCCTGCTGTTGACTGTGTTCGAGCCAGTGTCTCTCCCTCAGCTCTCTGGTGTGATTCAAAAGTTGATACCAACAAACTGTCCCCTGGACATTGTCGCATCTAGAGTTTTAAAAAAGGGTTTTTGACACCGTGGGGCCATGTCTACTCTCATTTTTCAACACCTGCCTGAGGTCAGGGTCTGTTCCAGCTGTTTTTAAGCAGGCCGTGGTGAGGCCACTTATCAAAAAACCTAACCTAGACCCAAGACATCTTTCAAATTTCAGACCCGTGTCCCATGTGCCATTTCTCTCTGAAGTATTGGAAAAACTGGTTTACTTACAATTACAGTCATTCCTGAATCAGAATCACATTTTTGAAAGATTTCAGTCTGGCTTCAGAACACGCCACAGCACAGAGTCGGCCTTACTTAAAGTGCAGAATGACATCTTACCTCCTGGACACAAAGAAACCTGTGCTGTTGGTAATGCCTGATCTCACTGCAGCCTTTGACCCAGTGGACCACTCTGTCCTCCTCACTCGCCTGGCCCAGCAAGTGGGCCTTCAGGGACCTGTGCTCCAGTGGTTCAAGTCCTACCTAACCGATAGATCCTTCTCTGTGATGATTAATGACCTCTCCTCGTCTTCAGCTCCTCTGTCCTCCGGTGTGCCACAGGGTTCCATTCTCGGCCCTGTTTTGTTCTCGCTGTACATGCTGCCCCTGGGCTCTTTGATATTCCGTCATAATGTCTCATTCTGCCTGTATGCAGACGACCTACAAATCTATCTGCCGGTTTCCCAGAACTCCCCAGACACACAGTCCATCCTCAGGTGTCTGGATGACATTAAGCAGTGGCTGTCACAAAACTTTCTTTGTCTGAACAAGTCAAAGACTGAGTTCATCCTCTTTGGTGCCTCTAGTCCATCTAAAGCTCCAGTTTTCACATCGCTCACCAACCATCTCAGCCAGACAGTCAGGAATCTTGGGGTGACTTTGGACAATGATCTCAAACTCAACAAACAAATAGACTCTGTGGTCAGGGCAAGCTTTTTTCAGCTTCGCCAGTTGGCCAAAGTCAAGACATTTCTCAGCCGTCAAGACCTTGAAACAGCAATCCACGCCTTCATCAGCTCACGTTTGGATTATTGTAACGCCTTCTACGTCGGTCTCAGCCAAGCTTCTCTGCACCGTCTCCAACTTGTGCAGAATGCAGCCGCCCGCCTCCTCACCAACACACCAAACACGACCATATCTCCCCTGTACTCTTCTCTCTACACTGGCTCCCGGTTCAGTTCAGAATTCAGTTCAAAATCCTTCTGTTTGTCTTCTGCTCCATCCATGGCCTTGCACCTCCGTACCTGTGTGACCTCCTGACCCCTCACCAGCCCAGCAGAGCCCTGCGCTCCTCTGGTCAGCACCTCTTGGTGGTTCCTCGTAGCGGTGACGAGGGGGCCGCACGGTGTCGCAGTGGTTAGCGCTTGTGTCTCACAGCAAGAATGTCCAGGGTTCAATACCGGCCGGGACTCAGGGCCTTTCTGTGTGGAGTTTGCATGTTCTACCCGTGTGTGCGTGGGTTCCCTCCGGGTACTCCGGCTTCCTCCCACGGTCCAAAAACATGCACGTCAGGTTAATTGGTCACTCTAAAAAAATTGCCCCTAGGTATGAATGTGTGAGTGAATGGTTGTATGTCTGTGTATGTATATATGTCAGCCCTGCGACAGACTGGCGACCTGTCCAGGGCATACCCCCGCCTTCGCCCATAGCAGCTGGGATCGGCTCCAGCCACCCGCGACCCCGAAAGGGACCAGCGGCAGAAAATGAATGAATGAATAATTGCGAGTTGAAGTTGGTTTCACAGTGGTGCTTATTTGCGGTTCTGGCTTTTAATTTCAATTTATTTCACGTTGAAAACTGTTGTCTAAGTAATTTTCTGTGAACCATGGAAGCAAGACCAGTACTGAATTACAATTTCGACAGCATTGTGTTTTGATTATTTTGTTATTTCATTAAAACAACGCACTCTTTTTTTTTTTTTTTTTTACAAACGTGATGCAGACGCATGGTGGCGTCTCGGCTGCCTGAAGCTTTGTCAATTGTCAGTTTACATTTGGTTATTTTATGTGTCAACTTGAGCAAGACCATGTAAAAGTAACAAGAATTTTTTTCAACCATAAGTTTAGCTGTTTCCTGCATTTGAAAGAATAAAATGTGAAAATCGCAAATCGAATCGCAATCGCATTATTGGTCAGAAAAATCGCAATTAGGTTTTTTTGTCAAAATCGTGCAGCCCTACTCATTACAGATAATGCATTTTTTTTTTAATCCGAGTATAACCCATAGATTGTATATAAATGGACAGACCTTTCGTGACGTCACCCATAGAGTTCACAACCGCCGTTCTGAAGACTTCAGCGAGTCCAGCAGGACGTCTCCACATTGAATATTTGAAACCGGATGTAAATGTGATTGGTCCCGCCCGTCACGTGACGGCATCACATGGACAGAGGAGGCGCTGTGATAGGGCGATTTATGCAAAATTTTAACCTGTAATATAAAATCAACAGATGATTTCTGTGAAAATCAGAGTCTGGTGAAGCAGCAGGTGATAGAAACTAGTGATAGAGACCAAAATATGTTCTGAAACCCGGCGCTTTATATGTTTATTTGCACTCTGAAAATCGGCATTTTTGAATGGGTTCCAATGAGACCGGGTCTCTGTTTGAAACCAGCATCATCGCCCCCTGCTGGAATCTCTCCTGAATTACAGCTTTTTTGCACTTCCGCATTATCTTCATGTTTTATGAGGGGAGGTTGGCGCCTGGTATAACCCGAGCATTGTCAGTCATTATTCGTACTCGTGCTGATGGGAGATCCTCGTTGGTCTTTCATTCTGCTCCATGCTCGACTGAGACGACAGGATCTTTGTCAGAGAAGCCAATTAGTGCTGTAAATTAAAAATTAGGTTTTTTATTTCGTTGTAGCGTGCATTGTGCCTGAGGAAAACCTTTTAAAGTCGAAATGTCACGCGACTGTGCACGCTCTGGTTTTTTTTTCGGGGGGTTTTAAGTTTTGTTTTCCCTCGCAGTTTTGTTTTTCCTTTTTTCTCTTCTTTTTCATATTAATCTGGGCTTGTGCTCCACCGGGAGGCTGAGATGATAACTGGACCGAGGTCCACTACGATCGGCGCTGCAGCCGCGGACAGGACCAGGAAGCTCAGCAGGGCGGATCAGAGATTTTTCGGGACACCGGGGAGGTTCTGGTGGGGATCGTGGGGGGAGGCAGTCCCAACCCAGGAAGGCCTGTTCCTTTCCTTGGACTCCGGCTGGAGTCCAGACAACAATTATAGAGAAGCTGTTATGTAAATTCATTCATACACTTAAGAATATTTATGTTCTGCCTCAATAAAAAGACTTGTTCTGTAAATAGTTCTTTTACTATTGTGACAAAAAAAAAAAAAAAATCAAATCTGTATTCTGAGGCTGTTGTGTGAATAAATAATAATTTATATAACTTTAAAAATGTTCATGTTCTGACTAAGATTAAAAAAAACTTGTACATTGTATCATTGAAACGGTTCTGTAAATAGTTTTCAAATAAAGAACAAATATAGCAACTTCTGAGCAATCCATATCAATTTCAGACTTAAAATAGTGTGCCAATTTCTGCCCCACCCATTTCCGGTTAAACCACGCCCACTTCCTGTTTAAGCCACGCCCCCTCCGAGTACAGATACGGATACAGGTCATTTGGATGGGTAAACAGATACAGATACAGATAGTGGTGTACTCGCTCATCCCTGGTTCCTCGGTCCAGGTGTAAACTGAGGCGATCGGGCCTTTGCAGTGGCCGGGCCCAAACTCTGAAACGCTCTGCCTCTGGAGTTACGCTCCATCATGGACCTGCCCCTGTTCAAGGCAGGCTAAAGACTCATTTGTTTAGGTCAGCCTTTGACTGTTGAGGTTTTATTTTTATGTAATGAACTGACATATTTTATATATATTTGTTTTTTTATTCATGTTTTTTTGCTCATGTTCGGCGCTTAGGTCGACCTGGGTTGTTGTAAAGCGCTATATAAATAAAATTTGATTGATTGATTGATTGATTGACTTCTACTTAGCGCCAAAAATAAACTAATACCATGTTAATGCCAATAATTGGGTTTGGACTAGCTAAAAAAGCATGATACAGGCCCTTTAATTCTAAGCCCCATAAATGTATTCAAACTGATTATATAATTGGGTCCTTCAGGTAGTTTAGTACCACATAAATATCTGTATCAATTACGGTTCTTTAAGTACAGCATATAGCCTACTGTACACACTCAAGAGAAGTGAATGTGGCTATATAAAGCATACTGCGGACATCACTGCTGTGTAACTCAGCATGGGGTTCAGTGTCTGCTAATCTAGATATACTGAGGCTTTATTAGACTGTAGTATAGCTGTAGAGTAATTTAGTTCAGTGTCCCAAATGCTTGTATTTCGTGCTTGTATCACAAAGTGAACAATTTCAGATACATCTGCTGCACTACAATCTCACTCATATCCCAGGCTGGTTATTCAGAATTGACTCAATACTCACAGTGCAGCTTTGTCACAATAGATGAACATGGCCAGCTGCTGTGGAGTCTCTCTAATGTTTACATACCCGTGTTTCCCGAAAAATTGAAATAAATCCCTTCCCTTACCTGAGACAGCCAAGTAGAAGGCATGAGTGAAGTGGCGAAAGAGAGTTTCTCCCAGTTTGCATGCTTCACATCCAAAAACGTGCGCGGGCAGCGGTGCGCGCGGGGACCCGTCCACAGTAATCCAAACAGTGTGAGGTAATCCTCAGTCGTAGTTCCTCCATCTTGTTGTTGAGCGACAGGGAGTTAGTGAGAAAAAAGTGCTACTGCACATCAGAGGTAGGCTTGGGATAGCGGTGGGAGCTACACTGGTGATCGAGGCATAAATCCGTGGCGCGGGGGGGGGGGGGGGGGGGGGGGGGGGGCGGCGGCGTCCATTCGGAGGGGTGTGCATCCACTCGCGGGCCCCGGGGGGTATGTGGATGTGTTGGAATCCAGTCGTGGGCCGTATTGGACGGTTTGGCGGGCCGGATTTGGCCCACAGGCCACCAGTTGCCGACCCCTGGTATACAGTGTGGTGACCTGAATTTGTTGAGTTTTGAACACGTGTGTTGTAGGTTGATCCCACTGAGACGTTGAAGTGTGTGGAGCAACAGAACATTGTTTGTAGTGTTTTTACAACAAGTTAATGTGCGATTGACTACAGAATGTATTGTCAGTTGAAGCTTTGAGCTTTTACATGAGGTGTGTGCAACAACTGAACATTATGTGTCGTGTTTAGACCACAAGGTGATGTGCAATTGGCGTCAGAGTGCAAAGAAGGAAAGTCAGTCTAGCGGAGTGTGAAGTAGTGACAATTCGAGTCGAGCAAATGGGACGTGAAGTTAAGGTTGTGCAAATTGTCCCAAAGTTTAGATTTTTGTGTGTCAACAGTCCTGAAAAACAGTAACATGGCCAGCTGCTGTGGAGTCTCGTTTCCACTCTAATGTAATTTATATACTTCAGCTGTCTATATTCACCCAGTCAAATTCCAAATAAATCCCTCCCCTTACCTGAGACCACCAAGTAGAAGGCATAAGTGAAGCGGTGAAAGAGCAGCCCTCTCAGTCTGTGCACTTCAGTTCATTTGATTTAAAACTACATGAGCTTAAAAGTCATATTTTTGCAGCAAGAAGCACATTTTATTCCACACATTCAAATAACCACAAAATCAAAGCTCATTGCCTTTGGATAAATTTGATTGAAGACCACACAATAATTTACTACAGAGAAGAGACCAGCCTCCTATTTGGGGTTTTGGGTATTCTGATTCAGAAAACTCATACTTGGAGCTACATGAAGCAGCCTTTCCAGTGCAAACAGCACACTCAGATACATCTCTCCTCCTCTTCCTCTTCTTTCACCTCCTTGTGGAAGATCTCTCCATCAGGCTGCTTCAGCCATCTTAGCTCGATGACTCCAGTCATGCTGAGTTCCTCAACGCTCCGTTTGAACTGCCAGCCACAAATAATCATTAGTCTCCCTCATTTGTTTGTCAAACAATCTGAAACTGTCATAAAATGGATTCCAACCTTCTCCAGCAGCGCCCCCTGCAGCCCGTCCATGTCCACTGAGGTGTCGGATGCTCTCAGCACCATCTTCACCACCCTGGTCTGCTTAAGGTCTTGGGATTGGAAGAAGGGTTTTTGTTGTTGCGAGATGTTGGGAATGCTAAGGTGTTGATGAGAAACTGACTGTATGTCATAAAAGGAACTCACCGGTGGAACAGGCAAAGACTTTCTCATGTGAACAGTCGGCATTGGTCCATTTGTCAAAGTTTGTACTTCCACAAGCATCAGTGGAAGTTGTGGTGGGAGACCCTGGAGACCAGTTTGTGACAGAAACTGTGCTCCCATCAGACCACTTCCACCCGTCTCTATAGAGGCCGATCCATGCGATGGTATCTTTTTTCTCAAACATCTCTTGGTTCTCAGCTGTGTTCCTCGCACTGGCCAGGTCAGTATGATGCTCCCTGCAGTATTTCCTGGCTTCGTCCCAGGTCCTACCCTCGGACACATAGCTGAAGTTGGATGTGCCTGAAAACACAGTTTTTTTTATTGTGAAAATCAGCATCCTAACACACAGGATCTCTCGTCACTTATTCAGTTCAGCACCAGGCCGTCACATTACCAAGTTATTTTAGTCCCAGTGCTTCAAAATGTCAAAGTTCACACATCATCAGTGTAGAAGACAAACAACTACATACTTCAAGACATTATTTAATATTGAGAGAGTCAGTAGTTTCTCACTTTGGTCATAGCAGAGGAATGGTATTGTTATATGACAGTAATTATCTCCCCATGCCCCGCTCCACATCATCATAACACACATTCTGTGTCCTTTAGAGCCCATATTGGGTTGACCGTTGGCCCACAGCCTCAAGTCGGCCTCTCCTTCAGCATAGAAGTCTGGGTTCTCCAGAGACCACCTCCAGGACTCAGCGTCAGGTTGGAGTCCAATCCACACGCTGCTGTGATTCCACATCCTGGTGACTCTGTTGAGCTCGGCCAAGTCTTGTTGATTTCGAACAATGGCCAGGTCGATGTAGTTCTCCCTGCAGTACGTCTGAGCGTCAGACCAGGGCTTTGCAGCTGGAACAATTACGTAGGTGTCAAAGGAAGAAGCAGTCAGGAAACATAGTCCTGTGTGTGTGTGTGTGTGTGTGTGTGTGAGAGAGAGAGAGAGAGAGAGAGAGAGCGAGAGAGAGATTAACTCTGACATGATTTTTGTCAAAATCACATTAAACAATGACTTGTGTCATTAGATTAACAACCTTTGGGTTGAGTTGAACATGTGAGTGAATGTTCAAATGAACACTGTTCACTGGATGAATCTCTTTCTGAAGCATTACAAGTCCATTGACATTGCTGGTTAAGAGGTCAGAGGTCAGAGTCTTTAAAACTACACCTCCTTTTGTGAATAACCTGGAGATCTAAATATGTTAAATATGTAAAAAAAAAAGTGTGAACTGACCTGATAAGACCGTCAGAGCAGCTGCAGTCTGCCTCATGATAACAAAGCTGGCCTGCACCTGGAAATGAGAAAGGTTCATATGACATTTCAGGTTGTATGAGCAAGTTATGAATAGAATGTTGGACTGCTGTGGCTCATGAGATGATCAAACCCCAAACCCAGTAAGTAAGCTGGGTATGTCGTTGGCTGGACACTGCAAACTCCGCCCCTTTCATGTGAGCCCATTCTGATCCCCATTGGAAAAGCTTGTGTTGAATTACTGAGTTGATGTCCTACAGTGCAGGACTTAACATTCTTATCATCAAAGAACTTGGACATCTTCGCTGCCCTCGCTATATTCACAGAGACTCCGGGAGGAAATTCATCTTTCACGACATCTGTCTGGTCAGCTGTTGCACATCTGATGCATCATCAGAGCGCTGGAGCTCCAGCAACAGTCAGTGTGAGAAATATCGCGACATTCCCATGAACTTGACTGGACAGATTATGTGGAGTGGATTCCACGGAGTGAATTTTTAATACCTTGTGACCGGTATAAAGATTCATCCCACAATCATTCGTCAAAATTGAACTTTTAACTTGCAGTCCATCAACAACAAATCCACCCTGATTGAAGAGCACATCAGGTAGAAAGGACTTGACTATGTGTGTGTGACAGAAACCTGGCACCAACCAGAGGTGTAATGTTGACTCCATCGATCTAAAAAGATCATGGGGGGTTTTGTGCCGTGGGTCTTTGGTCAGGGAGCTGCAGCGTCAGGCATGGCTGTAGAGGCCGATACGGGATCCGCAGATCCTGCCACAGATCTGAGGCAGGACCGCTGTCTGCGGAGTCTCTTCCCCCTCCAGCAGGTGTCTCTTCTCTCCTCTGCTGTTCTGATGACATCCTGGGTGGTGGTCCGCCAATCGGAGCGGCCAGAGGCGGCTGACTCCAGGTGGGAGGGGTTGAAGCCTCCAGCCTTGAGGTCATGCTTGCAGACATCCTTGAACCTGAGAGCTGGGTGTCCCTTTGACCTGTTTCCAGTAGCCAGCTCTACAGTAGGTCTTTTGGGATGTGGCTGTCATCCATTCGGGTGACGTGGCCAAGCCATCGCAAGCGTCTCTGGGTCAGGATGGAAAACATACTGGGCGCATCCGGTCTGGCAGGACGTCTATGTTGGAGACACGATCCTGCCAAGTGATGTCTCGGAGTCTGCGAAGGCAGCGTTGGTGGAAAGCGTTCAGCCGACGTTCCTGACAGGAGTAGAGGGTCCATGCTTCACTGCCGTATATCACCGTCGATGCCTTGCTGATACAGGCGTTTAGTTTGGCATCTCGGGAGAGGTTAGTGGAGATGATCGAACCAAGGTAGGTAAACTTGTCCACCACCTCAAGGGTGCGGTCGCCGATGTTAATACTGGGAGCACTACTGACATCCTGGCCCTTGACCTCTGTCTTTTTAAGGCTGATGGTGAGGCCAAACTCAAAGCAGGCTCCAGCAAAGCAATTTATGAGACACTTCCTCAGTGTGGGCAACAAGACCAGCATCATCAGCAAAGAGCAGCTCCCTGATGAGAACGCTCCGCACCTTAGTCTTTGCTCTGAGGCGTGCCAGATTAATGAGACCTCTGTTGCGCCTGGTGTGGAGGAAGACGCCATCTTCAAAGTCCTTGAAGGCGTAGCACAGGAACATGGAGAAACCGATGCCAAAAAGGGTTGGAGCAAGGACACAGCTCTGCTTCACACTGTTCTTGATCGGATAAGGGTTTGATGATGATTCTTTGAGCTGGACGACGCCGTTCATGTCCTGGTGGAACGACTTGATCATGCTCAAAGGCTTGTGGGGGCATCCAGGTCACTGGAGGAGGGCAAACAGTCCTTCCCTGTTGACTAAGTCAAAAGCCTTGATCAGACTGATGACAGCCAAATAGAGGGGTTGTCTCTGCTCCCGGCACTTCTCTTGCAGCTGCCTCACAGTAAAGACCATATCTATGGTTGACCTGGCTGCTCTGAATCCACACTGCGCCTCTGGATATACACGTTAGGTCACTTCCTATTGCACATGGAGTTGGTTTTCTTTTGCTGTGAGTCGGTATCACGCTTTGGAGAAGAACTATTGATGGATTATTTTGTATTGCTGACGACAGGAAAAATTCAGTCAGAACTGTCAGAACTGTCAGAACTTTGCTGCAACTCGATTTGATTAAATAACGGCGCTGCAATGCTCCAGCCAAGAAAAAACATTGGTGTCGAGGAGGCTGAGGAGTTAAGAAGGTCTCTTGATGCACTGACTGAAGATGTTGCGTTGATTCGGCAGGATCAAAAGAAAATGCTGGACCTGGTGGAAGAAGTTAGGCAGTTGCGCAAGGAAACAAAGAGAAAGGCAAAAGGATCGCTGACCTCGAGAGAAGAGTTGACGATTTAGAACAATACTCAAGGATTAATGATGTTATCGTCACGGGACTCAGGATCAAACCATGGTCGTACGCTAATGCAGTTGCCGCTGACAACAATGGGGGTGTGGGTGAGGAGGAGATGCTCTCCACTGAGTGACAGGTGGCATCCTTTCTCAGCGTAAATGGCATTTTCCTTGAAGTGGACAACTTGGAGGGCTGTCATCCTTTGCCAAGAAGAGGAAAAGAGATTAAACCAGCTGTGATTTTGCGATTCGCCAACAGAAAGAAGAAACTTGCTTTGATGAAACAGAGGAGTAAGTTGAAAGGTACTGATGTCTACTTCAATGACCACCTGACCAGAAGAAATGCTGAAATTGCCAAGAAGGCCAGGCAGCTGAGGAGACTCAAGAAAATACAAAGTACATGGGTCAGTAACTGTAAAATTTTTCTTATGCCCAATGGATCTCCGGACGAAGCCAATGTGATGGTAATCAAGGACCTTAGTGAGCTGGACAGATTTGAAGGGACTGCTGCTGAATCTGGAATGCCTGATGTATAACAAACCAAAGACAGAGGTACTGAACATTGTACAATCTTATATTACTACAAGTTAGCTCATCAAAGAAAGAATGAGCAGTAGCGTGGAGCTACAGAAAAGGGTTAAAAGCTTGGAACAACTGGAATTACAATTATTTCGCTATACTGAGCAGGATGCATGGGAATCGGAAAATGTTATAGACCCTGATCAAATGTATTATTCATCTCTTGACATAAATAGCAATTACTATACAATAGAGGAATTTTCACAGTCTTTGAAAAATTAAAATTCAAAAATGTCCATAATCCACTTTAATTGCAGGAGCATGTATAAAAATTTCTCGGACATACATTAGTATTTACGACAGTTTAATCATCCATTCAGTATTGTTGCCATGTCAGAAACCTGGTTCAGTGAGGAAAAAGGCTTTGATTTTGTTATGGAAGGATATGAGCTCACTTGTGCAAATAGAAGAAATAAAGCAGGGGGAGGAGCGGCGATATATGTTCACGAGCGCCTTCAATTTTCAGTTATTGATGAGATGACATTGACTATTAATGATGTTCTGGAATGTGTGTCTATTGAAATATGCAATAAGAAAGAAAAAATATAATTGTAACGTGTATTTATGGGACTCCAGGAGCTAAAGTTGAAGAGTTTAGCAATTATGTTGAAAAACTATTTGCAGAAGTGAGCAACAAAACATTGATTGTTTGTGGAGACTTTAATATATATCTGCTGAACCCCAATAAGCACAAGGACACAGATGATTTTGTTAATAGAATTATTAGCATGAGCTTATATCCGACATTAACAACACCTACTCAAATCACAGGACACAGTGCCACGTTAATAGACAATATATACGAATAATATTATGGATGAAATGTATAGTGGTCTAATGATTTGTGACATAACTGATCACTTACCTGTTTTTCTGATGTATGGAAGTCAAGGTATAAGTACAGGTAATTCGGAGAAAATATTATATAAGAGGGCACTGACTGAGAAGTCTACCAGTGCTTCTAATCAAGACCTTAGTACTCAGGATTGGACCTGTGTCTACAAGTGAACAGAATGTAGACAGAGCTTATGACAACTTTCTGAAACTGTTTATAGCATTATACGACGTGCACTGTCCTATAAGACAATATAGTGCCAAGAGAATAACTATATCAAATGTCCTTGGATGACCAGAGGACTACAAAATGCTTGCAAGAAGGAAAACATTCTTTTCAAAAAATTGTTAAATCAAACTCAAGGGAGGCTGAGACAAAGTACAAGTTATATAAGAATAGGTTGACAGATATTATACGAACTGCAAAAAAATTGTACTATAAAAGAATATTACAAATAAACAAGAATAATACAAAAAAGTTTGGGAAGTATTAAATAGTATAGCAAAAAATAGATCCAAAGGGGTGACATATCCTGACCATTTCCTGATTAATAACACTGCAGATGACAATATGAAGAGGGTGGTGAATTGTATGAACCATTTTTTTGTAAACATGGGACCTGATCTTGCATCCAGAATTCCAGACACAGGTTCAAAGACTTATAATATCAGCATCAATTTTCCTTGCACCTGTAGAGGAACAGGAAATTATCAATATAGTTAGTAAATTTAGTAGCAAGGTTTCTACAGACTGCTTAGACATTAATATGAACTTGGTTAAAAAACAAACATATATAGTATTATAAAGCCTATCACATATATGTGTAATTTATCATTTACAAGAGGCTCCTTTCCCAATAACATTAAAACTGCAAACGTTATTCCGTTGTATAAGAATGGAGATAAACACATTTTTACAAACTACAAGCCAGTCTCTCTGCTCCCCCAATTTTCCAAAATACTTGAAAAATTATACGACAAGAGACTAGAATTATTTATGGAAAAATGTGAAATACTAAATAAACGACAGTATGGATTTAGGAGTAAAAGATCCACATCTATGGCAATAATTGATGCCGCAGAGCAGACAACAATTGCTTTAGAGGGAAAAAGATGTGCAGTAGGAATATATATAGATCTAAAAAAAAAACTTTTGATACCCTTGATCACTCAATATTATTAAAAAAATTGAACCTTATGGTATTAGGGGAGTGGCTTTGAAATGGATGGAACGCTATTTGACAGAGAGAAGACAGTTTGTAAAAATGGGTGAGTATGAATCTAGTTGTATGAAAATATCATGTGGTGTACCCCAAGGTTCTATTCTGGGTGCTCAGTTGTTCAATGTGTATATTAATGACATTTTCAACGAGTCTGATCTTTTAAACTTGATCTTGTTTGCGGACGATACCAATATATTTTGCTCGGATGATAGTTATGCTTCACTTATTAATACTGTTAATAAGGAATAAAAGCTTGGATGGATAAAAACAAATTATCACTGAATTTAAAAAAAACTAAAGCGATTTTTTTGGGAATAGCAAAATAAATCCTGAATTAATCTTAAACATAGAAGGCGTTGAAATCAAAATGGTGTCTGAATACAAGTTCTTCGGTGTAATGATTGATAACAGACTCAGTTGGAAGCCACATATAAGACACACACAATCTAAAATCTCCAAAAGTATTGCCGTTATAAACAAAGTAAAAAATTTTCTTGATCAAGATGCGCTCAGAACTCGGTCATGTTCACTAATATTACCCTACCTCACTTAGGCTACGTTCAGACTGCAGGCTGAAGTGACCCAAATCCGAATTTTTTTCCCCTATGCGACCTGTATCGGATCTTTTCATGGCAGTCTGAATGACACAGATCCAATTTTTTCAAATGCGACCCAGGCCACTTGGATATGTGGTCCTAAATCCGATACGTATCTGATCTTTTGCAATGCGACTTCAGTCTGTACGGCCAGGCCACATTTATCCAACCTACACGTCACAATGCACGACAAACGTCATTAATCTGCGTCCAAATTGGCAGGGGAAAAAAAACCCACGGCGGATGAAAATATCCAGTCGAGTCCATGGAGGGAAATCGAGGTTTCTGAGTTAATTCATATTTGGGGGGACAGCTCTATGCAGGCCAAGCTCGAGGGGGCTTATCGCAACCGGGCAGTTTTCGAGAAAATTTCTGAAGAAATGGCCGAGCGAGGACACAGACGGTCCTGGCTCCAGTGCCAATGAAAAATAAAGAGCCTCCGAGCTAAATACAAAGAGGCTAAAGATTTAATAAAACAAAGCGGCCATGGACGTGTAATCTGTCCATTTTATGAAGAGCTGGACCACATTTTGGGAGACAAGTCCAGCGTTCAGCCGATTGAACTGCTGGACAGCAGCTTTCCGCAAGAGGAGCCCGAGGAGACGAGCCCAGGTCCCGCAGCTAGCGCGTCAGCCCAGCTAAAATACACAAACATTTCCAGGCACAGACAATTCCAAAAAATACCCTAAGACATTGATGGGTTAATATATGGAATTAATTCTGAATTCTTTTTGATAGTTCATCTTGTGTCCTCTCCTCAAAATCTCAAATTTTTAGTAGAGGTCCATAAATTGTATTTGACATGACTGTTTATACACTGAATTGCTTGATGCTACTCCAGTTTTACTAACTGTACTACAAAATAAACAACATAGACATGATGTAATGTATAACTTTGATCTATTCTTTTTCCTTTATACAGCTACGTCTGCTCAAACCACCCTCCACAGCCACCGTTTTACCAGGCACCAATGCCGCCCTCTCAGCTTTACCACCCACGACAGCCTCCCACTCACCACTCCTCACTGTTTCCTGTGGCTTCAGCTCCATCTGCGACCCAGCCTCTGTCCTTTCTTCAAGATTTAAGTCAACCACTGCCCTTCAACAATGCTCGACCAAATCCTCAAAGTCTCTACCAGCCCCTTTTCCAGGCACCGGTAAATACACAAGATCAGCATGCTTTCATCAGCCAGGATCATCATCCACCTGTCCAGCCTCAAGATGAAGACGAAATCTAATCCAGCCATGAAATCGAGGTTCTGAACAGTTCTGAAATGTGTTTTGAATGATGCAGATTTGCACAATGTCAAGGTTCATTTGTTTGTGTAATGGCTATGGAGAGTTACTTGACTTTATTGTTGAAACAGTGCTTGACAATATGTTTCTTTGTAAGAACACTATAGCAGTATAGTATTTTCTGCTAATGCTTTGTGAAAATATTTTTGTTTTGTAAAAGCAGTTGCCTTTTTTTGGTTTAGCAGTTGTTCCGCAGTGCTGAAAGCAAACAAGCGTCATTGCTATAGCCACACTATTTTCTGTTAAATAAAGACAAAACAAATAACAGTGTTGAAGATTTTATTTTGTACATACTTTTTTTGGAAAGGTAACAGTGTTTATTCTTTTATAATGCAAAGAACAGCATTACATCCAAAGCACCATGTGACACCATAACATTGCTGTCGTCTACTGATTTTTCAGATAGCGAACTATATCCCTCAAACTCCCTCCCAGGAGAATATTTCCTCTCAGGATTGAATTGTGTGTTCTTTATGTTTGAAAGTTATCTGTACAGATCTTTGTTTTTGTTTTGTTTTTTGATTTGTGGTTCAACATTGGCTGTTGAAAAGTTGAGTCAGTGCTTCTCTGACCCTTGTTGGCTGCACATCTGCTGAGGCCGCTCCTTCAGCACATCTCTCAGTGTGAGGAACAGCTCCACCAGATTCTTGGTGGGCCTCACCATGCATTTCACACACATTGTGGAGTGTGCAACATGCACTTATGATGGTGGGGACAGTGGAGATGTCCACATCCAGGCGTTTACCAAGGCACCTCCAACGGCCCTTCAGTCGGCCGAATGCGCACTCCACGGTCATCCTGGCTCTGCTGTGGCGCTCATTGAAGCACCTTTGCTCAGCTGTCAGTGTTCCGGTGTCAGAATATCCTTTCAACAGCCAGCTTCGGAGGGGATAAGCAGGGTCACCGAGTAGCATGATTGGCACTTGAACACCCATGGTCTCTTCGGTGTCCTTAAGATTTCAAAGTAGAAAAACAAAGTAAGTAAGACAGAATGTGGAAATCTTACATCACAATTACTGGAATGTTAAGCACTCACCGGTGGAAAAAGCTTCCCTCTCTGCCAATGAGTAGACATTGGAATTCTTCAGAACCCTGGCGTCATGGACGCCTCCTGGCCATCCAGCACAAATGTTGGTGAAAGAGTTGGAAGACAGTGATAAATTGTTTATTGTACCATGGTTTAATCTATTTTCAAGAGTGGTATTTTTGTAGATGTAAGCGAGGTAAAAATTCTGAACCACAGTAATTATCAAATAGTCAAATATCAGTATTTCTTACCAGAACCGATGATCCAGGACACCCTGCAGGACTAACCGAGTGCCACCCTTTGCGGTTGAAATAGTCCGCATGGTTCTCCTCTGGAGCAGTGATGGGGATATGACTCCCATCCACTGCTCCTCCGCACTGCGGGAAACCCCATCTGTGTTTGAAGCTGTCAATCACCTCTTGCAGATCATCCCCCTGTGGTAGCTTTATGCACTCAGGCATGAGAACATGACGAACTGCTCTGCAGAACTCGTGGACGATGGAGCAGACAGTGGATTTGGCTATGCCAAAGAGGTTGGCTATAGTGCGGGAACAAGCACCTGTTGCCAGCCAATACAGCCCAATGGCAACGTGTTTGCTCACCGATAGGGGGCGCCGCAGACGTGTGTCTTGGAGTGAGAGAGTTGAAGACAGGCGCTCGCATATGTACATGAAGGTGGTTCTTCTCATCTGAAAATTATTGATGAACTCTGTATCATTGAAGCCTCGCACGTTGCTATCCCACCACTCCTGGCTGCGACCCTGCACCCATGCGTTTCTCTCGATGGACGTTGCTGCCACTGCCCCACAAAACGTGATGACCAACAACTTGGTTCTCTTCCTTCTCAACCTTCTATTTGAAATCAGGTTGTGAATTCGCTTGCTCCGGTTGGACAACAATGTCAGGATTGCAAAATACGCTGCAACGTTGTCTTCCATGTTTACTTCCGCAAGCACTGAAGCTTCTTTTTCTTCTTCTTTGGAATAATAGCGGGTGGCGACCAACAAGGTGCATACTGCCACCTACTGGATCTCTTTGTGAATGCAAATGTCCACTTCTGCGCATGCGGGACACTTTTGGGTGGCATGCCGTTCAGACAGGAGATCACATACAAGTCGCATTTTATTGTAAATGTGAACGATCTCACAAAAAAATTGGATTTCACAAAAAAAATCCAAATTGAGCATTAAGCCCTGCAGTGTGAACGTAGCCTTAGAGAGTTGGGGCAATACTTACAAAAGTTCACTGCATCCCCTAGTTATCCTCCAAACACGAAGAGTAAAGGTGACACATTGTGCAGGTTATTACGATCACACTAATTCTTTATTCCTGAAGTCGAAGCTTATAAAACTGAATGATTTGATTGACTTTTGTACTGTGCTACTTGTATATAAAGCAAGTAAAAATGTACTTCCTCTAAATATTCAAAAAATATTGACACAGAGGGAAGGTGTATATAATCTAAGGGGGTTTCAGAACTTTAAGGTCCAACCAGTGAGAACTACAAGAAAAAGTTCTTGTGTTTCTATCAGAGGTGTTAAGCTTTGGAACGACTGAGTTTAGAGCTCAAGCAATGTCCTAATATTCATCGGTTCAAATCAAGGTACAAAAAAATTATATTCGCTCGGTACATATGTGAGAACAGTAAATGTAGGAAAAGATGGCAGCTGACTACGTTATGCTAGTTGTCTGGTGGTGTGAATGATAAGATTGGTTCAGGATGGGCAGGAACCGTGGTGTGATTGCGGGTGGGGGACTGGGGGAGTGGTGGGCTGGTGGTATGGTGGCTGTTCGCTGGCTGTGCGGAGGTTGGCGCAACCTACTGTATGTATAAAAAAAAAAAAAAAAAAAAAAAATGATTTGACAAGTGAGACAAGTGACTTTTAACCAGCAGGGGGAGTCATGACACGCAAAGTTGTGATGATCCATCTGCAAAGGTTAGAAGGGATCAATTGGTTTCACATGAAATAATCCGACCAGCAGGGGGAGCCATGACACGAACAGTGGTGATGGGCCCATCTGCACAGGGTGGGATCCAAAAAAAAGGGAAAAAAGAGGAAAATAAATATTTGAAAATAACTGAGGGTGTGGCAGCATCGACATGGCCAGCGGGGGTCGCTGCGCTGTCTGCCGGGTCGCTCTGCGGTTCACTCACTTGTAGTTTCATGCGGCCCTGCGGCATCAGGTATCAGCTGAGGCTGAGCACCGCCAGGCACCGGCAGCCGTTCAAAAGCATTATGATATCCGTAACTTGAAGGCCAATGTACTGTATGTGCCATTGTTTAAGATACTTGATACAAGGGTGATTTTATGTAAATATGTCTGCACGTTTATTTGAATCAATAGTAATTGTACATATATGAGTATAAACTTTTTCAGTATTTAAATGTCATAAGAATTGTATTATTATGGCAGTATTGGAAGCAAGCGCACTGAAACACTTGATGTATAAGGGGTGGGATAAAATAAGTTTTCTTCCTCCCACTCCTTTTCGAGCTTTATGTATTTCATGACTAACATATAAATTATATTATCTACTTCTGTAAATTGGCTATTGTCAGAAAAATGTTATTTTGCTACAGCTTGAAATAAATCAAATCAAATCAAATCAAATCAAATCAAATCAAAATCAAGTAGTTGTAGCCTGTTGAGGACAACACGGACAAAGGCTTGGCCAACTGTGCTTAGGAGTGAGATGCCATGGTAGTTGTTACAATCGCTCCGCTCCTCCTTGTTTTTATAGAGGGTAATAATTTTGGCATCGCGCATGTGTTGGAGCACAGACCCTTCCTCCCAGCACTGCAGCAGGAGCTCGTGAAGGTGTTTCAAGAGCGAGCTCTGCTTTGTGGTTTTGATGATTTCAGGGGGGATGTTGGGATGTTGTCCCTGCCTGGAGCCTTGCTGTTTGAAATGGAGTCTATCGCCTTGCTGAGATCCACAGTGGTGGGTGGAACGTCAAGCTCATCCATGACGGACAGGGCTTCTCTATAATTCTCTGCATTTCTGCATTCCCTGGGTTCCTCCAGTCTCACCCTACATGTGTGACACTAATCAAATAGTGTACTGAGAAAGGAGTCAGCGCTATTTTAACAAACAAATTACTCAGATCATTTCAATTTCATGCAAAAGACCACAAACACTTCAATTTACATGTTTGTTCTGTCTTGCTACATGCACCTGTTGTAGAGGACTCTCAAGTCCATCAGTTTGGTTCCCTGTCTAATAATTCTGACTAAATATTGTAATCGATTGACTGCCCCAATATGCACCCTACACATCCTCACATGTTCAACAATGCCAAAGAACAATGCTGAATGCACAGACAGAAAAGCTAAAGATGTCACACTAAACGGAAACGCAATGATCCATAGTTTTCAGACACTTCCTCTTGGGACCTTGCCTCATGAATTGTTCTTCAGATAGAAGAGCTTGTAGTCATTCACTGATACACAGTTTATAATTAGAACATTAGACGTTGTAACGTTCATGATGTGAGCCAGAAGGAACACATAGATAAATAAATTGGGCTCAAGGATAAAGCCTTGAGGAACTCCACAAGAGATTTTCATTTGCTCATTCATTAACACCTATTGACACAGGGTAGTAAGTCCGATTCCCAAACATTTTTCCAGTCTATCCAGCAGTATTTTGTGGTTAAACACGCGGAAACCTAGCCTCGTAAACCAGACCCACCCACTCCTCATCCACATTTGGATTTGGAGTCTCAGTCTGGATAGGAGCCCATTGAAACTTCTTGCAGGGGTGTCGGCGACTCCTTTGACTGACAGCGTACTTCAGCCAATCAGCGCTTCAAAACAAAATGCGTTCGCTTCTCTAAGGGTTAGCTTTAGCTCATTAGCTCTAGCTTCTCTACACGCAAAGACACGCGAAAACGTCTTTTCCAGTAAGAAACTCACCAAGCGCAGACTCTTGCTCTTGCTTGATTGTTGTAATTCTTGGTATTTTGGCTATAACTTTACTTATTGCAGCTTTCAGACGATGGTTAAAGTTAAAGTCCGTAATCTCCGCTACGCGCAGCGATAGTGTCACTTCCGGGTTCGCCAAAAAAATTTGAAAACAAAAAGCTGCAACGCTGATTGGCTGTGAGTGAAATCCCCATCTATGGGCTCCTACCCAGACTGAGACCAACTCCAAAATCCAACCGTGGATGAGAAGTGGGCGGGGCAGGTTTACGAGGCAAGTGGAAACCAACACTAATTTCCATTAAAGCTAGGGTTGGCGATCTTGGAAAACTAGCATGTAGCACGAATGTAGCATCTCCCCAAGGCTCCGCCTAGCTCCGCCCAGCTCCCAAACCCATTGGAGGAGCTCCCGTTGGGAGCGGAGACGCAGAGACGTTCGCGGCGCGTCCAGTGCGTTCCTGGCGTAACCTGTCCTCAGCGCTTCGTTTCTTTGTTTTTCTTTATTTGCACTACGCCAAGTTATGGCGCACTCAACGGTAAGTAAACCCCCAAACATTCTTCTTCGCCATTCTGCAATGACGCTCCGTCCTTCTAAGCGTGCACTGAACCAGGGTCAGTGCACGCCATTGACATGTACGCGCAGGGGGCAGGTCGAACGGAAGAGGGATTTGATTGGTTTAAAAAAAGGTGTCCCGGCAAGACTATTGGTTGCTGTTTTTTCCCGTTTTACTCCTGCTGTAGATAGTGGATATTTTCCACACTACTTTAAAAACACGCTATGAATTGCTTCCCATCGGGTCATAAAGATCATTTTAACCAGTATTTAAAAAATGTATCTCATTCACATCGCCAACCCGAGCTTTAACAGTAAAACTGAGACTGTAGATGTGTCACTGCTCACATTGGTGTCATTTGAAACTTTAATAGGTGCTGTTTTTGACCGATGACAACATTAAGTTGTACAAAAACAGCCTTTTCAGTACGTAAGAGAGACATGATGGATACGGGTCTTTATCATATCTATAAATAACATCTTCAAAAAGGTGCTGAACAATGTCAGTTCTAGCTCCAGTCTAAAGGGTGAAAATGTGAAATAAGACATAGTACTAGACTGTCAAGGAGTGATACATATCATTGATATGAATAGCAGCATCGTCTATGGAGCTTCTTAGATAAGATGTCTCTTCTTACCTGAAATTAACGTCGATCATGAAAATCCAAAAAGCACTGATAGAACTGAAGGCTTCTGGTTGTGTGACAGATGAGCTGAGTCCTCTCACTGCAGAGACAACTGGTGATTCGCCTCGTTAAATACGCAAAACAAGATTTGATATGGCAGAGGATGAGTCCCTCACATTTGCATCAGATCAGGCAAAGATTTGAATACTTTTTCTCTCATTTGATTGCTTTGCAGGGCTTTTGGGAAAATGTGTTGTTTGAATGACTGTATGAAACTAAACATTCTGAGAGAAACACGTTTGGAGAGCATGTGGTTGTGTTTGAGCACCATCCTGCACAATCAGTACCATCAGTGTTAAATTAACAGACTGCTAATTCATTCAGACCTCAGTCGGTATCGTTCACCCACAGTGATGCTGCTCACTGTCGCTGTGATCTCCTTCCAGACAGAGTTTTTTTGGGCTCCTATGAGTCCAGTTTTTATTCTTCCAAAGAGCTCCTCCTTATTCCCCTCCACCTCAGACCTGAGAGGATCGATTTCCAGCTCCAAGAAGTTCCTTTTCCTTGCCAAAATTTCTCCTCTCTGTGTTTGACCTCAGCGGGCTTCAGATCAGTCAGATATGAAAGTTTCATGAATCTCACGTGGGCCCCGTCGTCCGGTGAGCTCACTGCTCAGATCTGCACCACTTTCAATGGAAGATTGATAAAATGAGGGCCACAGTTCCTTTCAGAAAAGGTCGCATTGGCAGATCGAAGTTTTGAGACCTATTTACATTTACACAGAAACAGCAGAAACACTGAGAATTAGGGGTGTAACGATACACAAAAATCTCGGTTCGATACGTACCTCGGTTCTGAGGTCACGGTTCGGTTCGGTTTCGAAACAGTAGGGAACAAAATGCAAAACCTAAATGTTCTTGTTGTTGTCCATGCTTCCCATGTCCGCTTGTCTGTGTTCGCTTTGTGGCACATCACCGATGCCAATGCTCTTCTCTCCTGCTACATTTGGGCTCAGCTGTTTACGTTCCATGCAGGCGCACTGATCCACGCATCCTCGAGAAGCTTTTCCGGCTCTCTAGACTGTTTATCTGCTCCTTTATTTCAGATTATTTATAGGAAATGAGGCACAGACATTGTCAGTACGTTATCATTTAGTATCAGAGTTTATTAGCCTTTTTTTTTTCTGTTTCTGAATCTCGGGGCGGCGCCGAGCGATTAGATACTTTCACTCAGGGTGCGAACTATGGGGGGGGGGGGGCAGGGGGGTCTCAGCGCCCCTTGATGAGACATGAGCCCCCCTGAAAACATGATTTGTGAAATTTTGGGGGGGCCCTAAACGTTGTAAAAATGCTGTTTCCCCCATGTATTTCCTTTAATTTATCATCATTGATTCAGTATGATCATAATCATGGATTATATGCTGAATTCGGCCAATTTTAATGGATGATTTGCGCATCACTATTTCACTTTTAAAGATGCCGACCTGCATGCAGTACTTGTCCTCACCATTGAAGCGTGGGGGCGCTATGCCTTAAACGTCACTTAAAGCAGACATATTCCCTCCGAGGCACGCTCATCCCCCCCAATAAGTGAGCCTCCTTCACTTCTGTGACAGACCTTCTCCTCCTCCTGACAGAGTCTGCTCTCTCCGTCCTCCGGCTTTTCTCTGAGTTTCTTCAGACAGAGTTGCAGCCTGTTCGCTTCACAGACTCACTTTTCAAATTTAGCGTCTGTCATGGTTTGTTTGCTGTGGCTCTCTGGCGCATGCGTGTACCGGCGCGACGTGCGCATACGCGCAACGCGGTCACAAAATCTGTCCTGCGCGCGGACGTCCGTGGACAGAAATTCATGACATTATGTCCCAGGGACCAATGTGCCACGCGGACATGTGAAGCATGGACGAAGCTGCTAGCAGTAGCAATCATGGCTGCAGGTGTAGCTGCACATGCTAGAAGCAGAACGTAAACACGCACCATCCGGCCCGTGAGCTGGGGGAAAAAAACAAACAACTTTGGCCCGTGAACTCCCCCGTGCACAGTCCTGTACCGAACCGAATGGCCCGTACCGAAACGGTTCAATACAAATACATGTATTGTTACACCACTACTGAGAATAATTTAGGTTTCATACTGGGCCAAAAGTCGCACTGTTGCTTGCTTTCTTAGTAAAACCACACACACAGGGCCGGCAATTAGGCTGGGCATCCGGGGCACTTGCCCAGGGCGCCGAGCCACAGGGGGTGCCTGCGGCGCGCCGCCCACGGTGTGCCGCCCACGGTGCGCCGCTGTGACGGCCCGTTTTAGCAGTGCACTGCTCGGCTTCGCTCGCTCGCACGTACGCCCCCCCCTTGCTGACTCTTGGCCCCCCCCTTGCTGACTCTCGCCCCCCCGCTCAACAACTCTCGGTGCGACACTACCACGGGGCGCTCGTGTCGGGCTGGCCCCGGGCGCCTGAGAGGCCCGCGCCAGGTCTGCACACACTGTCTGACTCCGTGGATCAGGGAGAGACCATCAGTGATCATGAGAAAGAGGCATCCCTCATCACCTCTGTCCAGCGTCACTCCCTGAGCCACTGCCACTGTCCTACAGCTGAGCCTGATCACCTTCAGACCTTCAGTCCCTGTGGTTTCACAGAGAAGGCGGGCTCTGTGAGCCCTGAGGGGGCTGTTTTCAGAGGGGGTATCACTGACCCCCCCCCCCCCCCCCCCCCCCCCCCCCCCCCCCCCACCACCCCCCCCCCCCCCCCCCCCCCCACCCCCCCACCCCCACAGGCAGCTGCATGCCGAGAAGTCTCACATGTTCAGGTTAGAATCATGAAAAATAAAGTTCTTTACATGGACTGAGAAAGCCCATGTTGAAGTTTGCAGCATCTTCTGCGTTGAACACAGGGAAAAGAAGACTTGACGGAGGCAGTGAAATGAACTTTCAGCCTGAACGGCGTATTTATTCCAGAAGAAATTTTCTCCTTCTCTTTACATTCTTCTTCTTCTTCTTCTTAACACAACTGCTGGCAACCACAGCACAACTCACATGCGCCCCATTGTGGTGAAAACATAGCACTGCACATCAAATATAACAGCAGGAATTCTGTAAATACAAATCGAGTACATTATATAGTATTAGTCTCTTAACACCCCCACTTGTACTCGGGTTTGTTGAAATCCAAACAAAAATCATCCAAAAACATTAAAATAAAATACAAGAGTGTCTTTCACTCCCTTTTAGACACCAAACATAGGACCTGCAAACTTTCTCAGTTTCAGTTTGGAAACAGGTTTGGTCATGACATCTGCCAACATCTCTGCAGTCGTGCAATATATGAGGGCCATTTTTCCCTCATTCACAATGGACCTTACAAAGTGATATTTGATGTCCACATGTTTACACCGCTGCCTGCTGACAGGATTTTTGGCCAAGGCGATTGTTCCCTGGTTGTCTTCATACACCACTGTTTGGCTGTATTTGTAGTCATCAATACCTTTCAATAGCTGCTCTAAGTATATGCACTCTTGCATGGCAGATGCCAGAGCCATATATTCAGCTTCACAGGTCGAGAGCGCTACTGTAGGCTGTTTCTTTGTTTTCCATGAGACTAAGGAACTGTTTTTACTTAGACTCACACAGTAACCTGTGGTGCTGCGTCTGTCTGAACTGTCTGCTGCCCAGTCAGCATCACTGTAGGCAACTAAGCCTAATGCCTCATTGTCGTTTCGTCTGAAACACAATTCTTTGTTTGTTGTGCATCTGAGATATCTTAGTACATGCTTCACAGTTACCCATTGCTCCACTGTTGGTTCACAAAAGTACTGTGAAAGCTTGCTCACCACAAAACTTAAGTCTGGACGTGTGCATGTTGTTAGGTATATAAGACTGCCCACAGCCTCTCTGTACAACTTAACATCACACATCTTGACTGCATTTTCTGTGTAACACAGTTTTTGATCACAGGGAGTTTCTCTGGGTTTACAGTTTTGCATATCGAATCTCTCCAATATCTTCTTGACGTAGGCTTCCTGTGACATCTTTACACATCCATCAGACTGAGTAAAGTCAATACCCAAAAAGTGCTTGAGTTCACCCAAATCTTTCATTTTGAATCTTTCAGAAAGCATCTCTTTTGCATCCTTCATGACACTTTCATTGCTTGCTGCAATAATCAAATCATCTACCCAAACAATCATTATCACCTTTCCGTGTTCTGTCTCTTTGGCATAGACACAGTGATCAGCTGGGTTTTGTGTGAAGTTATTTTCAACCAAACAATCATTTAGAACTCTGTTCCAATTTCGGCCAGATTGTTTCAGTCCATATAAAGATTTTTCCAGCTTCCATACCAGACCTTCGCCTTCCTCATAACCTTCTGGTTGGTCAGTGTAGATCTCAAAATCAATAGGAGCATGTAAATAGGCAGTTTTTACATCCATTTGATGAAGTAACAAGTTCTCTTGTGCTGCCTTTTGGATCAATACTCTTACACTTGTTAAATTGGCTGTTGGAGAGAAGGTTTCACCATAATCATTTCCCATCACCTGGCTGTAACCCTTCGCAACAAATCTTGCCTTGAACTTGTCTTTTCCCTCCATGTCACTTTTTACAGAATAGGCCCACTTTCCCCCCACTGTTTTCTTGCCCTTTGGCAAAGTAGTTAGAGTAAAAGTGTTATTCTCTTTCAATGACTGGATTTCTTCATCCATCGCTTTAACCCACTCTTGTGAATGAACTGACTCCAAAGCTTCCTTAAATGCATTTGGAATACCGCATGCAACTCTGTAGCAGTAATCAATGGTGGTATGAATCTCATCACTATCAATGTTTGCTACATAATCCTTCAAATGACTCGGCTTGGTCCTCTCTCTTGTTGGGTATCTCTGACTGGCAGAGTTTTTCTTCTCATCAGATGAATCACTTTGTGAACTCTCATTTTTCACTTCTTGCTTTTCATGGTTTACAGTGTTCTCTTGAACTTCCCGTGTCTCTCTGTCAGCTTCAGGCTGTCTTTCCCTGTAATAGTCATCATTTGGTTCTCCATCAACTGTTTGTGTTTGCTTTTCTATGTTTGTCTTGTTTACAAACTTGACCAGCCTGTATTTCTGAACCTTTTTCGTCTCAGGGTGATAAACCAAGTACGCTGGACTGTTCTTATCATAACCAACAAAAATACCTTGGTCACACCTGGAATCAAGTTTTCCCTTGTTCTGCTTGTATGCATAGCATGTGGAACCAAACTTCTGCATTTTGGACAAATTTGGCTTTCTGTCTGTCAGCATTTGGAAAGGAGTTTTTCCTGTTCGTTTGTTAAAGCATCTGTTTCGTACTATGGCCGCTGTCTGGACAGCATAGTTCCATAGACTTTTGGGCATCTGACCTTCAATCAGCATACACCTTCCCATCTCAAAAAGGGTACGCCAGCCCCTCTCTGCGGTGCCGTTTTGGTGAGGTGAATATGGGGCTGATGTCTCATGCTTAATGTCATTTTTTCTCAACAAGGCTTGGAAATCCCCACTCATGAACTCTTTACCATTGTCAGATCTGATACACTTCACTTTTCCATAAGGTGCCGTGTCAGCTAGGAACTTTTCCGTTGCCTGAACCGTATCACTCTTTGCTTTAAGAAAGTACACAAAAACTGCATTGGAATAGTCATCTGTGAATGACTGTACATATTTGTACCCATCAATAGACTCATTTGCCACTGGACCTGCTAGGTCTGTGTGGACCATCTCCAAAGGAGCTTCTGCTCTTGAGTCAGGATCTCTACATCGGGTCTGTGCAAACTTTCCTTGAATACACACCTCACATTCTTGATCAGGTTTACATGTTTTTCCCTTAATTTGCATACCATCAACCACATTTTGCAATCTCAATACATCTTCATAGTTACAGTGGCCTAGTATCTCGTGCCATGTCTGCATGTCATGACAAGTGTTGCATTTATCATTTTCCTCAACATCAGTGTGCAAATAATACAACTTGCCATGCTCGTGGATGTCAAACCTGGTGCCATCTGTATGCTTCAACATGTCTTGTCCTTGTTTAAAGGTGACTGTTGCTCCAGATGCGGTGGCTGACTTCACCGAGAAGATGTCTTGGGGGTATGTCGGTATGAACAGGGCGTCTTTCAGCGTTGCTCTGCGCCTCTGTCCCTTGCTGTCGATCAGGAACACCTCTGCGTCCCCTCTACGTTGAGCAATTCCTCTGCACAGAGTTCCATCTGCTAGCTCCACGCAGTGTGATTCCGGCTTGAATGTGCTGTCGAAGCTCTTGAACTTGGTTACATCATTAATGATGTGGGAAGTAGCCCCGGTGTCGACCATCAGGCCCTTCTCCTGGATATTGTGTGCCGGTTGCTGCTGGACTCCGATGTCTGCCTCCTTTATCTGGAAAACGTAGTCTGCTGCTGCTGCTCTGGCACTGTCACCGCTCTCATCTGCAACTTTCTTTGCGCCATCTTGTTTAGGTTTACGCCTGCAGGTTGCATCATTGTGGGTGTCATTTTTACAGTGACTGCACCATGTCTTTCGCCGACATGCTTTTGCTCGATGGCCTTTCTTGCCACACTTGAAACAGATCACTTCTGCATCATCTTTTTGTGCACCTGCCTTGGCTGGCTTCCATGCAGCTCTTGTAGCAGTCTTCATCACATTGTCACCGGACTCAGCTGCGGTCAACTTTTCAATATCTTCAAACTTCGCAGCTTTGTTTTGAATTCAGCAAATGTTATATTGTCTTCATTGTGTGTGACATGTATTGCAAATGGTTTGAAACTTTCAGGCAGTCCTTTTAAGACCATTGCAATTAGCAGACCATCCCCCAGCGTTTCTCCCGCGTTCCGCAATGCTGTAATGGCGGTCTCTGCTCTGATGATGTAGTCTGTAACTGTCTCAGTGCTTGTCTTCTGAAGCGATGTTAGGATGGTATACAGACTGATGATGCGAGGCTTCCCTTTTCCGGCATAGTACTCTCTCAGTATCTTAAATGCTTTCCTTGCATCGTCGGGTGCATCTCTCATAATTAACGAGAGGCTTTTGTCATCCAAAAGTTGAATCAGTTCGGCATATGCATCGGCATTCTTCTTACCGTCTGCTTTAGCCCTAATAAATGCAAATGTCCGAGCACTTTAGTCTCCCACAGTTCAAACTTCGTTTCATCTCCGTCGAACATCAATCGAGGCAACCTGCTTGTCCCTCGTAGATCCATGATGTTAGCCTGTTAGCCTTTAGCACGCAGTCCGTCGCGACTTTCTATCGACTGTGAAACATCAAGATTCTTCCTGTGTTTGCTCCTGGGCCCATAACCTGTTGAGGTTTGCAGCATCTTCTGCGTTGAACACAGGGAAAAGAAGACTTGACGGAGGCAGTGAAATGAACTTTCAGCCTGAACGGCGTATTTATTCCAGAAGAAATTTTCTCCTTCTCTTTACATTCTTCTTCTTCTTCTTCTTAACACAACTGCTGGCAACCACAGCACAACTCACATGCGCCCCATTGTGGTGAAAACATAGCACTGCACATCAAATATAACAGCAGGAATTCTGTAAATACAAATCGAGTACATTATATAGTATTAGTCTCTTAACAGCCCAGCACTTCTGCTGCTGAAAGTGTTCGACCCAGTTGGATTTTTTTAAAGAGCTTTTAGTGAACAGACCCGACACAACACCACGTATGTCTGGGTGTATTTCAGACATAATTGGTCCACACAGGTTCCTACCCTGCTCTCTGTAAGGGATGCTCCCTCTGGTGGTGAAACAGGGGAATAGAACCGGCGTGTTAGTGCTGTCTTATGGGGATGGGATTACAGCTCTGGGGGAATAAAAGATATTAAATCTGGGAACCACGGCCGGCCCAGGCAACGGAGGCGCCCTTGGCGAGCGTGAGACGAGCGCCTCCCATCTCAGCCTCCCATCGTTTTACTTTTTGTGCTTCTAATGAGCCTGGAAATCAGACAAAGAGCAACAGAAACTACAAAAGCCTCTAATGATGACGTCAGTTATGCGACGCGGGCGGAGAGCATGAGGACCCCAGGCGGGACTGTGTATTGTTGTTGTCGTGGTTACGGCCAATAAAACAAGACGCAAAAACACAGTGGGACTCGCGAGCTTTATTTGATAATGCAACATAGACCAGGTGACAACAGCGCTTTTTCCGAGCTCCTCCCCCCTGGCTACTCCTTCCTGAGCGCACCGGAAGGAAGGAAGCCAAATGAAAATACCTTTCAACTGTCATTTCCACTAGTAGCAATCGCCCCCAAGTTTTGTTCAGTACAATTCAGTCTGTGAAAAAATCCCTCCGATAATGTGCTGAAAAATGTGTCTAAATCCACCTGTGACGCATTCCTCCATCACTTTACTGACAAGGTGGCCTCTGTCAGACAGAGTATATCAACAGTAGTGTTGCAGCTACTGCCCCACCTTCTGCCCCACCTTCTGCCCCTGCTGTTGTCTTGACTGTGTTCGAGCCAGTGTCTCTCTCTCAGCTCTCTGATGTGATTCAAAAGTTGAGACCAACAAACTGTCCCCTGGACATTGTCGCATCTAGAGTTTTAAAAAAGGGTTTTTGACACCGTGGGGCCATGTCTACTCTCATTTTTCAACACCTGCCTGAGGTCAGGGTCTGTTCCAGCTGTTTTTTAGCAGGCCGTGGTGAGGCCACTTATCAAAAAACCTAACCTAGACCCAGCAGTTCTTTCAAATTTCAGACCCGTGTCCCATGTGCCATTTCTCTCTGAAGTATTGGAAAAACTGGTTTTCTTACAATTACAGTCATTCCTGGATCAGAATCACATTTTTGAAAGATTTCAGTCTGGCTTCAGAACACGCCACAGCACAGAGTCGGCCTTACTTAAAGTGCAGAATGACATCTTACCTCCTGGACACAAAGAAACCTGTGCTGTTGGTGATGCTTGATCTCACTGCAGCATTTGACACAGTGGACCACTCTGTCCTCCTCACTCGCCTGGCCCAGCAAGTGGGCCTTCAGGGACCTGTGCTCCAGTGGTTCAAGTCCTACCTAACCGATAGATCCTTCTCTGTGATGATTAATGACCTCTCCTCGTCTTCAGCTCCTCTGTCCTCCGGTGTGCCACAGGGTTCCATTCTCGGCCCTGTTTTGTTCTGGCTGTACATGCTGCCCCTGGGCTCTGTGATATTTCGTCATAATGTCTCATTCTGCCTGTATGCAGACGACCTACAAATCTATCTGCTGGTTTCCCAGAACTCCCCAGACACACAGTCCATCCTCAGGTGTCTGGATGACATTAAGCAGTGGCTGTCACAAAACTTTCTTTGTCTGAACGAGTCAAAGACTGAGTTCATCCTCTTTGGTGCCTCTAGTCCATCTAAAGCTCCAGTTTTCACACCGCTCACCAACCATCTCAGCCAGACAGTCAGGAATCTTGGTGTGACTTTGGACAACGATCTCAGACTCAACAAACAAATAGACTCTGTGGTCAGGGCAAGCTTTTTTCAGCTTCGCCAGTTGGCCAAAGTCAAGACATTTCTCAGCCATCAAGACCTTGAAACAGCAATCCACGCCTTCATCAGCTCACGTTTGGATTATTGTAACGCCCTCTACGTCGGTCTCAGCCAAGCTTCTCTGCACCGTCTACAACCTGTGCAGAATGCAGCTGCCCGCCTCCTCACCAACACACCAAACACGACCATATCTCCCCTGTACTCTTCTCTCTACACTGGCTCCTGGTTCAGTTCAGAATTCAGTTCAAAATCCTTCTGTTTGTCTTCTGCTCCATCCATGGCCTTGCACCTCCGTACCTGTGTGACCTCCTGACCCCTCACCAGCCCAGCAGAGCCCTGCGCTCCTCTGGTCAGCACCTCTTGGTGGTTCCTCGTAGCGGTGAGCCGAGTACTCGTTTAAAACGAGTACTCGTTACTAGGGCTGCACGATTAACCGACACCTCATCGAAATTGAGGTTTTAACTACTGCAGTACTCGAACCGCACAGGGCTGAGGTTTTTCGAGGCATTTGAGTGACAGATCTATCCGCCAATCAAAACGTTCGAGTCTCGCGAGCCACCAGCCAATCAGAAATGACAACAGGAAGCAAGTATGTATGCACTGCACTGCTGCAGCTAACTAGCGTCAGGTTACTACAACAAACCCTGCGTGTGTGCTCTGCGGTGTCGTGAGGAGCAAAACGTTTTCAGTGTGACTCATTCACAGTGTGAAAATGGCTGAGATGACAACAGAAGAGGGTGTGGAGAAGCTGGTATTTAAAAAAGAATCGCAGTTCAGTTGTTTGGACTTACTTTGGGTTTAAAAAAAAAAAACAAGGTAGAGCCAAATGCAGATTTGTGTCGCTGTGCAGCAGCCAGATCCAGAGGAAGCACGTCTAATTTGTACCAACACCTGAAGACTCACCTCTACACATTACAGAAACGTCGACAAGTCGTAGGTTATTCCCTCTCTCACCCGATCGCCCGACAGCTCAGCCTTCATCCAGCATGTGGATGCGATCATCTTTCTCCATGAAAACATGCAGCGCAGCCCAAGAATGTGAGGGAAGACGACCCAGAGTAGGATTACTGAACTGATTGTGATCTAAGAATATTACAGCAATAAGGATTCATATTTTTTACCATTTATCTTTAGAGGCTGGTGAGTTATTTATTTATTTATTTTTTTTTAATTACAAGTTGAAGTTGGTTTCACAGTGGTGCTTATTTGCGGTTCTGGTTTTTAATTTCAATTTATTTCACGTTGAAAACTGTTGTCTTAGTAATTTTCTGTGAACCATGGAAGCAAGACCAGTATTGAATTACAATTTCGACAGCATTGTGTTTTGATTATTTTGTTATTTCATTAAAACAACGCACTTTTTTTTTTTTGTTTTACAAACGTGATGCAGACGCATGGTGGCGTCTCGGCTGCTGAAGCTTTGTCAATTGTCAGTTTACATTTGGTTATTTTATGTGTCAACTTGAGCAAGACCATGTAAAAGTAACAAGAATTTTTTTCAACCCTAAGTTTAGCTGTTTCCTGCACTTGAAAGAATAAAATGTGAAAATTATGGGTCAGAAAAATCGCAATTAGGTTTTTTTGTCAAAATCGTGCAGCCCTACTCGTTACAGATAATGCATTTTTTTTTAATCCGAGTATAACCCATAGATTGTATATAAATGGACAGACCTTTCGTGACGTCACCCATAGAGTTCACAACCGCCGTTCTTAAGACTTTACTGAGTCCAGCAGGACGTCTCCACATTGCATATTTGAAACCGGATGTAAATGTGATTGGTCCCGCCCGTCACGTGACCACATCATCTGGACAGAGGAGGCGCTGTGATAGGGCGATTTATGCAAAATTTTAACTTGTAATATAAAATCAACAGATGATTTATGTGAAACTCAGAGTCTGGTGAAGCAACACGGTGATAGAAACTAGTGATAGAGACCAAAATATGTCCTGAAACCGGGCGCTTTATATGTTTATTTGCACTCTGAAAATCAGCATTTTTGAATGGGTTCCAATGAGACCGGGACTCTTTTTGAAACCAGCATCATCGCCCCCTGCTGGAATCTCTCCTGAATTACAGCTTTTTTGCACTTCCGCATTATCTTCATGTTTTATGAGCAGAGGTTGGCGCCTGGTATAACCCGAGCATTGTCAGTCATTATTCGTACTCGTGCTGATGGGAGATCCTCGTTGGTCTTTCATTCTGCTCCATGCTCGACTGAGACGACAGGATCTTTGTCAGAGAAGCCAATTAGTGCTGTAAATTAAAAATTAGTTTTTTTATTTCGTTGTAGCGTGCATTGTGCCTGAGGAAAACCTTTTAAAGTCGAAATGTTAAAGTTTTGTTTTCCCTCGCAGTTTTGTTTTTCCTTTTTTCTCTTCTTTTTCATATTAATCTGGGCTTGTGCTCCACCGGGAGGCTGAGATGATAACTGGACCGAGGTCCACTACGATCGGCGCTGCAGCCGCGGACAGGACCAGGAAGCTCAGCAGGGCGGATCAGAGATTTTCCGGGACCCCGGGGAGATTCTGGTGGGGATCATGGGGGGAGGCAATCCCAACCCAGGAAGGCCTGTTCCTTTCCTTGGACTCCGGCTGGAGTCCAGACAACAATTATAGAGAAGCTGTTATGTAAATTCATTCATACACTTAAGAATATTTATGTTCTGCCTCAATAAAAAGACTTGTTCTGTAAATAGTTCTTTTACTATTCTGACAAAAAAAAAAAAAAAATCAAATCTTTATTCTGAGGCTGTTGTGTGAATAAATAATCATTTATAAAACTTTAAAAATGTTCATGTTCTGACTAAAATAAAAAAAACTTGTACATTGTATCATTGAAACGGTTCTGTAAATAGTTTTCAAATAAAGAACAAAAATAGCAACTTCTGAGCAATCCATATCAATTTCAGACTTAAAATAGTGTGCCAATTTCTGCCCCACCCATTTCTGGTTAAACCACGCCCACTTCCTGTTTAAGCCACGCCCCCTCCGAGTACAGATACGGATACAGGTAATTTGGATGGGTAAACAGATACAGATACAGATAGTGGTGTACTCGCTCATCCCTGGTTCCTCGGTCCAGGCGTAAACTGAGGCATCGGGCCTTTGCAGTGGCCGGGCCCAAACTCTGGAACGCTCTGCCTCTGGAGTTACGCTCCATCATGGACCTGCCCCTGTTCAAGGCAGGCTAAAGACTCATTTGTTTAGGTCAGCCTTTGACTGTTGAGGTTTTATTTTTATGTAATGAACTGACATATTTTATATATATTTGTTTTTTTATTCATGTTTTTTTGCTCATGTTCAGCGCTTAGGTCGACCTGGGTTGTTGTAAAGCGCTATATAAATAAAATTTGATTGATTGATTGATTGATTGACTTTTACTTAGCGCCAAAAATAAACTAATACCATGTTAATGCCAATAATTGGGTTTGGACTAGCTAAAAAAGCATGATACAGGCCCTTTAATTCTAAGCCCCATAAATGTATTGAAACTGATTATATAATTGGGTCCTTCAGGTAGTTTAGTACCACATACATATCTGTATCAATTACGGTTCTTTAAGTACAGCATATAGCCTACTGTACACACTCAAGAGAAGTGAATGTGGCTATATAAAGCATACTGCGGACATCACTGCTGTGTAACTCAGCATGGGGTTCAGTGTCTGCTAATCTAGATATACTGAGGCTTTATTAGACTGTAGTATAGCTGTAGAGTAATTTAGTTCAGTGTCCCAAATGCTTGTATTTCGTGCTTGTATCACAAAGTGAACAATTTCAGATACATCTGCTGCACTACAATCTCACTCATATCCCAGGCTGGTTATTCAGAATTGACTCAATACTCACAGTGCAGCTTTGTCACAATAGATGAACATGGCCAGCTGCTGTGGAGTCTCTCTAATGTTTACATACCCGTGTTTCCCGAAAAATTGAAATAAATCCCTTCCCTTACCTGAGACAGCCAAGTAGAAGGCATGAGTGAAGTGGCGAAAGAGAGTTTCTCCCAGTTTGCATGCTTCACATCCAAAAACGTGCGCGGGCAGCGGTGCGCGCGGGGACCCGTCCACAGTAATCCAAACAGTGTGAGGTAATCCTCAGTCGTAGTTCCTCCATCTTGTTGTTGAGCGACAGGGAGTTAGTGAGAAAAAAGTGCTACTGCACATCAGAGGTAGGCTTGGGATAGCGGTGGGAGCTACACTGGTGATCGAGGCATAAATCCGTGGCGCGGGGGGGGGGGGGGGGGGGGGGGGGGGGGGGGGGGGGGCGGCGGCGTCCATTCGGAGGGGTGTGCATCCACTCGCGGGCCCCGGGGGGTATGTGAATGTGTTGGAATCCAGTCGTGGGCCGTATTGGACGGTTTGGCGGGCCGGATTTGGCCCACAGGCCACCAGTTGCCGACCCCTGGTATACAGTGTGGTGACCTGAATTTGTTGAGTTTTGAACACGTGTGTTGTAGGTTGATCCCACTGAGACGTTGAAGTGTGTGGAGCAACAGAACATTGTTTGTAGTGTTTTTACAACAAGTTAATGTGCGATTGACTACAGAATGTATTGTCAGTTGAAGCTTTGAGCTTTTACATGAGGTGTGTGCAACAACTGAACATTATGTGTCGTGTTTAGACCACAAGGTGATGTGCAATTGGCGTCAGAGTGCAAAGAAGGAAAGTCAGTCTAGCGGAGTGTGAAGTAGTGACAATTCGAGTCGAGCAAATGGGACGTGAAGTTAAGGTTGTGCAAATTGTCCCAAAGTTTAGATTTTTGTGTGTCAACAGTCCTGAAAAACAGTAACATGGCCAGCTGCTGTGGAGTCTCGTTTCCACTCTAATGTAATTTATATACTTCAGCTGTCTATATTCACCCAGTCAAATTCCAAATAAATCCCTCCCCTTACCTGAGACCACCAAGTAGAAGGCATAAGTGAAGCGGTGAAAGAGCAGCCCTCTCAGTCTGTGCACTTCAGTTCATTTGATTTAAAACTACATGAGCTTAAAAGTCATATTTTTGCAGCAAGAAGCACATTTTATTCCACACATTCAAATAACCACAAAATCAAAGCTCATTGCCTTTGGATAAATTTGATTGAAGACCACACAATAATTTACTACAGAGAAGAGACCAGCCTCCTATTTGGGGTTTTGGGTATTCTGATTCAGAAAACTCATACTTGTAGCTACATGAAGCAGCCTTTCCAGTGCAAACAGCACACTCAGATACATCTCTCCTCCTCTTCCTCTTCTTTCACCTCCTTGTGGAAGATCTCTCCATCAGGCTGCTTCAGCCATCTTAGCTCGATGACTCCAGTCATGCTGAGTTCCTCAACGCTCTGTTTGAACTGCCAGCCACAAATAGTCATTAGTCTGCCTTATTTGTTTGTAAAACAATCTGAAACTGTCATAAAATGGATTCTAACCTTCTCCAGTAGCGCCCCCTGCAGCCCGTTCATGTCCACTGAGGTGTCGGATGCTCTCAGCACCATCTTCACCACCCTGGTCTGCTTCAGGTCTTGGGATTGGAAGAAGGGTTTTTGTTGTTGTGAATTGTTGGGAATGCTAAGGTGTTGATGAGAAACTGACAATATGTCATAAAAGGAACTCACCGGTGGAACAGGCAAATACTTTCTCATGTGAACAGTCAGCATTGGTCCATTTGTCAAAGTTTGTACTTCCACAAGCATCAGTGGAAGTTCTGGTGGGAGACCCTGGAGACCAGTTTGTGACAGAAACTGTGCTCCCATCAGACCACTTCCACCCGTCTCTATAGAGGCCGATCCATGCGATGGTATCTTTTTTCTCAAACATCTCTTGGTTCTCAGCTGTGTTCCTCGCACTGGCCAGGTCAGTATGATGCTCCCTGCAGTATTTCCTGGCTTCGTCCCAGGTCCTATCCTCGGACACATAGCTGAAGTTGGATGTGCCTGAAAACACAGTTTTTTATTTTGAAAATCGGCATCCTAACACACTGGATCTCTAGTCACTTATTCAGTTCCAAAAGCACCAGGCCGTCACATTACCAAGTTATTTTAGTCCCAGTGCTTCAAAATGTCAAAGTTCACACATCATCAGTGTAGAAGACAAACAACTACATACTTCAAGACATTATTTAATATTGAGAGAGTCAGTAGTTTCTCACTTTGGTCATAGCAGAGGAATGGTATTGTTGTATGACAGTAATTATCTCCCCATGCCCCGCTCGACATCATCATAACACACATTCTGTGTCCTTTAGAGCCCATATTGGGTTGACCGTTGGCCCACAGCCTCAAGTCGGCCTCTCCTTCAGCATAGAAGTCTGGGTTCTCCAGAGACCACCTCCAGGACTCAGCGTCAGGTTGGAGTCCAATCCACACGCTGCTGTGACTCCACATCCTGGTGACTCTGTTGAGCTCGGCCAAGTCTTGTTGATTTCGAACAATGGCCAGGTCGATGTAGTTCTCCCTGCAGTACGTCTGAGCGTCAGACCAGGGCTTTGCAGCTGGAACAATTACGTAGGTGTCAAAGGAAGAAGCAGTCAGGAAACATAGTCCTGAGAGAGAGAGAGAGAGAGAGAGAGAGAGAGAGAGAGAGAGAGAGGGAGAGAGAGAGAGAAACTCTGACATGATTTTTGTCAAAATCACATTAAACAATGACTTGTGTCATTAGATTAACAACCTTTCGGTTGAGTTGAACATGTGAGTGAATGTTCAAATGAACACTGTTCACTGGATGAATCTCTTTCTGAAGCATTACAAGTACATTGACATTGCTGGTTAAGAGGTTAGAGGTCAGAGTCTTTAAAACTACACCTCCTTCTGTGAATAACCTGGAGATCTAAATATGTTAAATATGTAAAACAAAAGTGTGAACTGACCTGATAAGACCGTCAGAGCAGCTGCAGTCTGCCTCATGATAACAAAGCTGGCCTGCACCTGGAAATAAGAAAGGTTCACATGACATTTCAGGTTGTATGAGCAAGTTATGAATAGACTGTTGGACTGCTGTGGCTCATGAGATGATCAAACCCCAAACCCAGTAAGCTGGGTATGTAGTTGTTTGGACTCTGCAAACTCCTCCCCTTTCATGTGAGCCCATTCTGATCCCCATTGGAAAAGCTTGTGTTGAATTACTGAGTTGATATCCTACAGTGCCGGACTTAACATTCTTATCATCAAAGAACTTGGACGTCTTCGCCGCCCTCGCTATATATTCACAGAGACTCCGCGAGGAAATTCATCTTTCACAACATCTGTCTGGTCAGCTGTTGCACATCTGATGCATCATCAGAGCGCCGGAGCTCCAGCAACAGTCAGTGTGAGAAATATCGCGACATCCCCATGAACTTGACTGGACAGATTATGTGGAGTGGATTCCACGGAGTGAATTTTTAATATCTTTTGACCGGTATAAAGATTCGTCCTACAATTATTTGTCAAAATTGAACTTTTAACTTGCAGTCCATCAACAACAAATCCACCCTGATTGAAGAGCACATCAGGTAGAAAGGACTTGACTATGTGTGTCTGACAGAAACCTGGCACCAACCAGAGGTGTAATGTTGGCTCCATCGATCTCAAAAGATCATGGGGGGTTTTGTGCTGTGGGTCTTTGGTCAGGGAGCTGCAGCGTCAGGCATGGCTGTAGAGGCCGATACGGGATCCGCAGATCCTGCCACAGATCTGAGGCAGGACCACTGTCTGCGGAGTCTCTTCCCCCTCCAACAGGTGTCTCTTCTTTCCTCTGCTGTTCTGATGACATCCTGGGTGGTGGTCCGCCAATCGGAGCGGCCAGAGGTGGCTGACTCCAGGTGGGAGGGGTTGAAGCCTCCAGCCTTGAGGTCATGCTTGCAGACGTCCTTGAACCTGAGAGCTGGATGTCCCTTTGACCTGTTTTCAGTAGCCAGCTCTACAGTAGGTCTTTTGGGATGCGGCTGTCATCCATTCGGGTGACGTGGCCAAGCCATCGCAAGCGTCTCTGGGTCAGGATGGAAAACACACTGGGCGCATCTGGTCTGGCAGGACATCCATGTTGAAGACACGGTCCTGCCAAGTGATGCCTCGGAGTCTGCGAAGGCAGCGTTGGTGGAAAGCGTTCAGCCGACGTTCCTGACAGGAGTAGAGGGTCCATGCTTCACTGCCGTATAGGAGAGTGCTCAGTACACAGGCCTGGTACACTCTTATCTTGGTGTTGGTGGTTAGCATGGAATTGTCCCAGACATGCTTTGCCAGCCGGGCTATCACCGTCGATGCCTTGCTGATACAGGCGTTTAGTTTGGCATCTCGGGAGAGGTTAGTGGAGATGATTGAACCAAGGTAGGTAAACTTGTCCACCACCTCAAGGGTGCGGTCGCCGATGTTAATACTGGGAGCTCTACTGACATCCTGGCCCTTGACCTCGGTCTTTTAAGGCTGATGGTGAGGCCAAACTCAGAGCAGGCTCCAGCAAAGCAATTTATGAGACACTGGAGCGCTTCCTCAGTGTGGGCGACAAGACCAGCATCATCAGCAAAGAGCAGCTCCCTGATGTGTACGCTCCGCACCTTAGTCTTTGCTCTGAGGCGTGCCAGGTTAAAGAGACCTCCATTGCTCCTGGTGTGGAGGAAGACGCCATCTTCAGAGTCCTTGAAGGCGTAGCGCAGGAACATGGAGAAACAAATGCCAAAAAGGGTTGGAGCAAGGACACAGCTCTGCTTCACACTGTTCTTGATCGGACAAGGGTTTGATGATGATCCTTTGAGCTGGACAATGCCGTTCATGTCCTGGTGGAATGACTTGATCATGCTCAAAGGCTTGTGGGGGCATCCAGTTCGCTGGAGGAGGGCAAACAGTTCTTCCCTGCTGACTAAGTCAAAAGCCTTGATCAGATCGATGAAAACCAAATAGAGGGGTTGTCTCTGCTCCCGGCACTTCTCTTGCAGCTGCCTCACAGTAAAGACCATATCTGTGGTTGACCTGGCTGCTCTGAATCCACACTGCACCTCTGGATATACATGTTAGGTTACTTCCTATTGCACATGGAGTTGGTTTTGTTTTGCTGTGAGTCGGTACCAGGCTTTGGAGAAGAACTATTGATGGATTATTCTGTATTGCTGACGACAGGAAAAATTCAACACGAACTGTGCTTGATTGTGGAATGTGATCGGCAGCACTGATGAAGTGATTCAAAAATGACAAGCTAGCGTAGCAACGCTAGCTGGCTAGCACAGGGATCACAGTAGCACCGCAAGCTAGGCTACCTGTCGGAACTTTGCTGCAACTCGATTTGATTAAATCAATGCCCCAGCCAAGAAAAAACATTGGTGTCGAGGAGGCTGAGGAGTTAAGAAGGTCTCTCGATGCACTGACTGAAGATGTCGCGTTGATTCGGCAGGATCAAAAGAAAATGCTGGACCTGGTGGAAGAAGTTAGGCAGTTGCGCAAAGAAAACAAAGAGAAAGGCAAAAGGACCGCTGACCTCGAGAGAAGAGTTGACGATTTAGAACAATACTCAAGGATTAATGATGTTATCGTCACGGGACTCAGGATCAAACCACGGTCATACGCTAATGCAGTTGCCGTTGACAACAATGGGGGTGTGCCGAGCGAGGAGGAGACGCTCTCCATTGAGCTACAGATGGCATCTTTTCTCAGAGCAAATTGCATTTTCCTTGAAGTGGACAACTTGGAGTGCTGTCATACTTTACCAAGAAGAGGAAAAGAGATTAAACCAGCTGTGATTATGCGATTCGCCAACAGAAAGAAGAAACTTGCTTTGATGAAACAGAGGAGTAAGTTGAAAGGTACTGATGTCTACTTGAATGACCACCTGACCAGAAGAAATGCTGAAATTGCCAAGAAGGCCAGGCAGCTGAGGAGACTCAAGAAAATACAAAGTACATGGGTCAGTAACTGTAAAATTTTTGTTATGCCCAATGGATCTCCAGAGGAATCCAAGGTGATGGTAATCAAGGACCTTAGTGAGCTGGACAGATTTGAAGGGACTGCTGCTGGATCTGGAATGCCTGATGTATAACAAACCAAAGACAGAGGTACTGAACATTGTACAATCTTATATTACTACAAGTTAGCTCATCAAAGAAAGAATGAGCAGTAGCATGGAGCTACAGAAGAGGGTTAAAAGCTTGGAACATCTGGAATTACAATTATTTCGCTATACTGAGCAGGATGCATGGGAATCGGAAAAAGTTATAGACCCTGATCAAATGTATTATTCATCTGTTGACATAAATAGCAATTGCTATACAATAGAGGAATTATCACAGTCTTTGTAAAATGAAAATTAAAAGATTTCCATAATCCACTTTAATTGCAGGAGCATGTATAAACATTTCTCAGAAATACATGAATATTTGCAACAGTTTAACCATCCATTCAGTATTGTTGCCATGTCAGAAACCTGGTTCAGTGAGGAAAAAAGGCTTTGATTTTGTTATGGAAGGATATGAGCTCACTTGTGCAAATAGAAGAAATAAAGCAGGGGGAGGAGCGGCGATATATGTTCACGAGCGCCTTCAATTTTCAGTTATTGATGAGATGACATTGACTATTAATGATGTTCTGGAATGTGTGTCTATTGAAATATGCAATAAGAAAGAAAAAAATATAATTGTAACTTGTATTTATGGGACTCCAGGAGCTAAAGTTGAAGAGTTTAGCAATTATGTTGAAAAATTATTTGCAGAAGTGAGCAACAAAACATTGATTGTTTGTGGAGACTTTAATATGTATCTGCTGAACCCCAATAAGCACAAGGACACAGATGATTTTGTTAATAGAATGATGAGCATGAGCTTATATCTGACATTAACAACACCTACTCAAATCACAGGACACAGTGCCACGTTAATAGACAATATATACGAATAATATTATGGATGAAATGTATAGTGGTCTAATGATTTGTGACATAACTGATCACTTACCTGTTTTTCTGATGTATGGAAGTCAAGGTATAAGTACAGGTAATTCAGAGAAAATATTATATAAGAGGGCACTGACTGAGAAGTCTACCAGTGCTTCTAATCAAGGCCTTAGTACTCAGGATTGGACCTGTGTCTACAAGTGAACAGAATGTAGACAGAGCTTATGACAACTTTCTGAAACTGTTTATAACATTATACGACGTGCACTGTCCTATAAGACAATATAGTGCCAAGAGAATAACTATATCAAATGTCCTTGGATGACCAGAGGACTACAAAATGCTTGCAAGAAGGAAAACATTCTTTTCAAAAAATTGTTAAATCAAACTCAAGGGAGGCTGAGACAAAGTACAAGTTATATAAGAATAGGTTGACAGATATTATACGAACTGCAAAAAAATTGTACTATAAAAGAATATTACAAATAAACAAGAATAATACAAAAAAGTTTGGGAAGTATTAAATAGTATAGCAAAAAATAGATCCAAAGGGGTGACATATCCTGACCATTTCCTGATTAATAACACTGCAGATGACAATATGAAGAGGGTGGTGAATTGTATGAACCATTTTTTTGTAAACATGGGACCTGATCTTGCATCCAGAATTCCAGACACAGGTTCAAAGACTTATAATATCAGCATCAATTTTCCTTGCACCTGTAGAGGAACAGGAAATTATCAATATAGTTAGTAAATTTAGTAGTGTAGAATAATTTTATAATATTCTTTACATCATGCTTATTATATTATGTTATTTACTATTGTTCATGTAATGCATGTCTCTGTTAGTTATAGTATGCTAGTAGACGCAGGTGTAGAAAAGACATGTATCCTTTTTCTGTTCGCCAGCCTGCCATGTTTCATTTTTACGGCAGCCTCTTGGCAGCTGGACAGTTTGTTTTTTCTAAAGTCAAGACTACAGGTCAATTGTCTCTCTGTCTCCCTCTGGTGCAAATGAGGCTCATTGGACAAGAAATGTGACACTATGATTTGTTGCACAACACCTGGCATTTGGAAAGACTTGAAGGAGACTTGATGGAGGCTGAGTGGGCCTCCTAAGGGGTCACGGACAGTGACCTTTGTAGGGAGGGGGGAACAATTGTGTCTTGAAGGAGACTCAACGAATGTTTGAACAATTGTGTCTTGAAGGAGAACTAATTAAGCAGCAACGAACCCCCAAGAAATAGTATAAATAGATGGAGCGGAGAGCGATCGGCGCGTCAGTTCTTTTGGTCAACCTGACTGCCAGGAGGTGTTTTTGGGAATAAAGTCCTCCTTTTGCATTCTGACTCTGACTCTGCCTGATTTTTCTGAGGAGAACTACGATGGAAGACTTCAAGAACCAAGAGTGGATATACTTGAGGATTTTACGTTTTTTCTGGAATATATGTTTGTGGGGTTTTTTGCACCGTGACTGGCCTAGGATACTTTTTAAAATAAAATTCCACGACATATTATTGGCGAGCTAGCCAGGAGGAGTAACCGGAGATTGATTTTTATCTGTGGAGGAGGACTGATTCAGCACACTGTGGCCACAACAATTGGATTAAGGTAAGCAGATTAATTTATTCTGCGTCTAAATTTTTTGTGTGCTTATGTCTGGTCTCTGCCCAGGTGAAATCTAAAACCGGATTAAATTAATCCAAAAGAACCTAGTTAAAGTTAAAAAGTGATTTTTAAAGATAAAAAAAAAAAGAAAATTTGATTTAAAAGAAATTCAGAGGGGGAGTTCAGAGTCAGAATGCAAAAAAACGACCAAATTGCATAAGAGTAACGACCATGGTGCAGAAAGAGTCTGCTTGCTAAGGGTAAAAAGGGGCCGCTTGCATGCGCGGACTGTCTTCAGGCTGCTCTGTGTCTTAACTTCTGAGGGGGAAGTGACACCGCGGCTAGAGAAGGGTCGGCTAAGTATAAGAGTGGGAGCCGCTTGAGGATAATTCTCCTAAGACAGGAGTAGGCGCCAGTGTGGAGATGCGGATACCGCTAAGGGTTTGTTAGACAGGAACAACTGTAAATCAATACTTAAGATAAGGTTCTAAATTTTACATGGAGTAAAATAAATGCAAATTTGCTTGTTTGAATATTAAATACAAAACGCTATGTTTAACATACATTATACTCAACTAAATTAAAGGAAAATAATTTAGGCAATTTTAGAAAAGAATAAGTATTTTAAAATTTTAGTGATCTTTATTAAAACAAGAAAGAGAACTTTGCAGTTAAGTGATGGTTTATTTGGAAATAATTAAGGTAACAATTACTCATAATTTTATGTCTAAATGCTTGCCGAGGTTTTTCTAAGTAAATAGCGCTCTATACTTTCTGGATGCGAGTGTGTTGTTTCTGTGTAATTTAACCTTAGGGCTGAATGGGTAATCTCTGCCATAAATAAAGCCTTCTAGGAGGGAGAGGGTATAAAACAGGAGACCCAGAAGTGGGTCCCTTACGGACGGCCGGTCCAACCTATGAGAGGTTAATTTGTTGACCCAGCGGAGAGACTGGGCTGTCAAAGTGAACTCTGGGTCTGAAGCGTAGGTTGTAATCTAGTAAGCCTTCTCCCAGGAGAGGAGAGAAAGTGTACACAAGAGACTCCAGGAGAGGGTCGAGCACGGATGGATCTGTCCCAACTGCGGTTACCGCCAAAGGTCAATTTGTCGGCTCAGCTGTGAGCTGCACCGCCAAAGCGAATTTTGGGGCTGAAAGGGTGGTTGTAAAACAAAAAGCCTTCTGACGCGGAGGAGGTAATTGTGTCTATGTCTAAGTAAGAGTGCGTAAAAAAGAGCAAGTGAGTGTTAGAAAGATGTGAGGAAAGGAGAAGGGGTGACTGTGCGTATGAGACTGTCTGTGAGAGTTTGAAGGAGAGCAGATGGTGAAATGAGCAGAAATTTTGGCCAAAAAAAGTACATATGTAAATAAAATGTGCATGTAATCATAGGGTGTTTTAGCAAAATGATATAAATAGTGTAAATAGACAGAAAAGGAAGACTGACTAAATTGAGAAGGTGGAAAAGTTACAGCAGGTTTGCCTTCAAATGAGACGATTAAAGAGTATTTTATTTAAATACTGCAGCTTATGTGACGTTACAGTTTTTATTATGAGACGGGTATGGATAATTATAGATAGGAAATTGTATTTTGGAATGATGGCAGAAAATAATGGATCGAATTTAGAACCCTACAGTGCAGGGCTGCGTGAAAGAGTACGCTGAGAATAGAGTTAACCATGGGGGAGTGACTGCTAGTGAGAAGAGGCAGCAGTGATAAGGAGTATTTATTACTCTCTTGAGAACATAGGAGAGATATTGAGATGCATGAAATAACTTATCGTTGGATAGAATGTAGATATAAAAACGAAAACTGAAGTTGAATTGTGGCAAAATCGGCAGGAAATCATTCAGAAAACTGGGGCATTTGAGCAGATGTGTTATTCTAACAAGTACAGGGGGAATTCCCCGACGTGCTCTGGACATGGGGATCAGGAGCTGCTGGAATGCAGGGGGGTTGGACGCGTTATCAGTGCAGCTGAAGTGAAGCACCATCAAGGCAAGCTACTTTGCTGCTAAGTAATCTATTACGGCACGGATTGGCAGTAAAATCCACGGCTGGATGGTCCGGTCGTTTCACAGAAAGGAAGGTGAGAGTTAGGTAAATCTGCCCAAATGGTGAGAAAGCCGCAAGGTGACAGGAGCAAAGAGTTATTGGATGATTATTAGGGGTACAGGTTTCCAAGGATCGTATCTCAGTTTAGGCTTACGGTTTTATTTCAGTATGTATTTTTGCATCCTGAGAAAAAAAAAGAGAGATAAAAGACTTTAAACGAAAGGTATTTTCTTTTTTCTTTTTTTTGAAGTTTTGAATGTAACTACATGAAGGAAAATACACAGATTTAAATTTAAAAATGCCTCGACAAACTTTTCCTTCTCGTTCTCCTCCACTCCTCCACTCGCCATGGCTTTCTGAAACAGGTGGTTTATGATCTGTAGGTGAGTGCTCCTCTTGCTCCTCTGGCTCAGATTTCACACATAGGCAGGAGGGGGGTGTGGAAGAGACAGTGATTGGACAGCTACTCGCAGGGTGGGGATTTCCTTAGCAGAGTGCTTATTTATGCAGGTAGACAGACATAGAGATCTGTTCTGCAAGTAGGTGGCCAGCTGTAAGAAATTAATTAATTAAGCAACGACAGACCGTGGTTTATAGGTGAATTGATTTATGTATGGCGTACAGAAGGGTTTGGTACAAAACAGAGAACCGCAGCATGCCTAATGATTATATTAGAGAACTAGTATTGAGAACAGCAGTTCTAAAAAAAAAATAAATAAATAAATAAATAATTTATTGTACTAATATGAACTACCCCTACAGACACAGAAGCTGTGTGGAAAGAGTCAAGGGATTTAAAATGGATCAAGAGGACAACAGGAGGCACAGGTAATAATATGACAGCACCCAAAATTTGAAAAAGAAATTCTAAAATGTATAGAAAATAGAACAACAGAACTCTCGAAGGGGCAAAATGGCCTCTAGGAGTCTTTGATGAGAAATGTTGTGATGGAATGGCATCAAAGATCAAGCATTATGAAGATGATGACGTCAGCAACAGAAGAGAAGAAGATGTGAATAAAGAACTGACAAAAACAGTGACAGCAATGCAACTTGGAGAACAGAGCCAGCAAGTTGTGACAGTAAATCAAGAGCAAGGAATGCTGCAATGGATTTGGCTGGATGGGAGGCGGAGACAGCTGACACCCGCCAGGCCCACAGCTCCTAATAGCTCCACCCACCTATCAAATTCCAAGAAGAGGGATGAGAAGGGGGGCTACACAACCAACTGCCAGGCAGAGGAGAGACGCCTGCTGGGGAAGAAGAGACTCTGCAGACAGTGGAGACAGATGACATTCCAACCACGCTGCAATGAGTTCATCTGCAGTGGCTGCATAGGCCTCTACAGCTATGCCTGATGCTGTAGACCTGACTGAAGACCCATGGCATAAAAACCCCATGATCTTTCAAGATAGATGGAGCCAACAATTTTATGCCAACTACAAGCCAACATAATGTGCATACCAGATGGGGTATGTGGATTTTCCTGACAAGGAAATGGAAGAATCAAGCACTATGATGTGCCAACAACCAGATGATGGAAAAAACCAACAACCCTGATCTACTGGATCAGACTGATGGAGAACTTCAGTCAACTCTCGAAGAAGACGAAGAGCTAATTCTCCAACAAGTGTCACTGGAAGTATGGTCAAGACATAAGGCTGATGGGGACAGAGTCAAATCAGTAAAACCCATCCACTGCCAAACAGAAATTGGTACCCATTGAAGCAACATGCAATCAAAGGCATTGAACCAACCATAAATGGATTACTAGAAATGGGAGTGCTAGTTAAAACAAAAAGTTAATGTAACACACTAATCTTCCAATCAAAAAACCCAATTCTACAGATGATAGGTTGGTTCATGATTTAAGAGCTGTCAATGCCATTGTCGATGCTGAGACTCCTGTCGTCCCTGATCCAATTACGTTGTCCCTGATCCACATATGTTGTATGTTGTTATCAAATGTTCCACCAGATACTAAATGGGATATAGTAATAGATCTTTGTTCTGCATTTTTCAGTATGCCGATAGATAAGGAGTCACAGTATCTTTTAGCTTTTACATATCAGAAACAACAATATACGTATACTCGACTTCCACAAGGTTATGTAGGAAGTCCATCGGTATTTAACAGGATATTAGCACAGGATTTACAGCAGTTAGATGTTGCAAGCATAGTAATGCAGTATGTAGATGACATAGGAAAGAGGAACATAGCTCCATCAGATAGAGGCTATAACTAGAGCTCCGCAGCCACAAACGGTAGGACAAATGCTTTCCTTTCTGGGCATGACTGGATTTAGCCGTCCATGGATAACTGACTATGCTGAAAAAGCAGCTCCATTACGTGCTATGATAAAAGCTGCAGGTCAATCGAACGTCACCACTGTGCTACAATGGAATGAAGAGGCAGAGGTTGCATTCCAAATGTTAAAAAAAGACCTGCAGTCTGTACCAGCTCTAGGTAATCCTGATTACACTAAACCTTTTCATTTGTACATAGCAGAAAAATCGGGCTATGCTAATGCAGTGCTAATGCAAGATACACCTACAGGTAAGCAACCATTGGCTTATTATAGCACTAAATTGGATAACATTGAGAATGGCATGCCACCCTGTTATCGGGGACTAGCCGCTGCAGTATTTGCTTTTAAGAAGGCTTCGAGTGTGACCATGGGACATCCGGTGACATTATATACGTCCCATCAATTGCACGCATTACTAACAAGCCCTAGGTTTGTTTTGACTCAAGCTAGGCGTACAGGATATGAGGTTATTCTTGCTGCTCCTGAGCTCACTATCCAGCGGTGCGCCACGGTAAATCCTGCCACTAAAATGGTAACTCCTGAGGATGGTACCCCTCATGACTGTGAGCAAGAAACAGATAATTTTATGAAGGTACGTGATGACTTACACAACCAACCAATAATGGCTGATTTTACCTTGTTTGTGGATGGATCTTGTTTTAGGGACGCCACAGGAAGTCATGCAGGTTTTGCCATAGTTGAACTGCAACCAGATGGCACCTTTTTAGAACTACAAATCACTAAACTGACTCAGCCGTGCTCTGCCCAATTGGCAGAGATAAAGGCCCTTACGGCAGCATGTGAATATGCAAAAGGCAAACGCTTGAATGTATACACTGATTCGGCTTATGCATACGATATGTGCCATTTGCACGGCAATACATGGAGACAATGAGGATTTATGAAAGCGGATGGTACTCCTGTTACTCATGCAGAGGATATTGCCAAACTCTTGCAAGCAATGTTACTCCCAACAGCAGTTGCAATAATTAAATGTCCTGCCCACCAGAAGCCGAACAATTTAATAGCTAAAGGTAATCAACTGACTGATGAAGAGGAAAAAAGGCAGCAGGGGTAAGAATGTGCCCCATACTATTTGCAGTTGACTGTAAACCTTAACTATTCTATCTTTTCTTATAGCAGCACAGGACAAGGCAGTCCCACAGGACAAAACGGTGTGGCTTAAAAGGGGTGCGGCCATGAACACCCTGGATGGGCCGCAGCGGGGTTTGTGGAGGAGTTGTACTGGACATTTTGTCTTGCCACTGTCTCTGCTACGCTGTGCTATTAGGAATGCGCATGGTCAGGACCATTGCGCAAGGGGGGAAGTGTTAAGATGCTTAAGAGAGGTTTGGTGGTCACCATTTCTGGCACCCACAGTCGATCGAGTGCTGCATGAATGTGAAGTATGTGCTCAGTATAATACAAGGAAATCTTTTTCGGCACCTATTGCGCATATTCCTCCACCAGACGGTCCATTTCGTCATCTGATGATAGATTTTGTAGATATGACTCAAAGAATTGGATACATGCGATATATTTTTGTGGTAATATGTCGTTTCAGCAGATGGGTGGAAGCAGTACCAACCTGAGCACCAGACAGTGGATCTGTAGCAAAGTTTTGTGTAGAGAGGTTTTCCAAGGTTTAGTTTCCTGACACATGTAGTTTAGACAGTGGATCCCACTTTGTGGTGGAGGTAATAAAACGTATTAGAAAATACTTGGGATCAAGCAGAAGCTTGGATGTGTATAACCAACAGTCGCAGGGAACAGTTGAATGAGCAAATGGAATTTTGAAAGCTAAGGGAATTGAGTTCATAGCGAACAGAGAGAACAAACTAAGATGTCTAAGAATGTTTTGCTAAGTGTTGTCAAACTAACTAAACTAACACACTAACCCATCTAACACTGCATGAAATATGCATAGAGAGACTCATGCCTGTACCTTTTTTGAAGGGACTTTATGAAGGTCTATCTCTTGAACAGCTGAGAAGTTATGTTCAACAATTGTCCTGTATTTGTAAGGTGATTTTTCAACAGGTAAAAGGGGCCAAAGAAGACAGAGAGGCTGAAATCACACCATCTCTAGAATGAGTGCGACCTGGAGAGGGGGTATAAATAAAAGGTTTCAGAGGGAATGGAACCAACTGAGACGAGGAGGTCCATTCAAAGTTGTCCTGACCAAATTGCACTGCACTGGACATCGAGGGTAAGACTGTTTGTTTCTATTGAAACTGCTGCTGCAGGGCTGACAGACTGCCCTCAAAGCATCAGCAGACACCACCTGAGCTGGAAGGGGAAGGTAATACCTCCACGCAGGGAAGAGGCGGCTACAGGAAGGGAAAAGATGACGCCTCCCCTGCAGATTAGGCGCAGCCAGACAGAAATAAGATCTTAAAGACTGATCTCCAAACAAAGTAGCAGAGAAACTAGGAGTAGAGGTTTGTTACCAAGTAGGCAAAGGGAGTGATTCAGGGAGGATTCAACTAAGTTAGAAACAAATAGGCTCTGGAGATTTAGAGTCAGGAGAAGGACCGTTAAGATATAGATTATGAAAAAGTTTAACACAACCAATAGGTTGTCGCGACCGTAAGGTTGCTATGCTACCTCACCCCACAGTAGGTGGAGTGTTAGCTACTTCTGGAGAATTCCGGATAGGGGTAGTATGGAAAACAATGAAAAAAAAAAAAAGAAAAAAATTAATGAAAAGGGTAACAATGTGCCAATGGTGGATACCATTAGAAAATGCTTAATGGGTTATTTGTCTTTATAGGGAAAATCATGGTGAAGAGCAATATTGACAGGAATGCACTCCTGTTGGACAACATACCATCGATGACTCGAGACCAAACAGGGGAGAGGACGTCGGTCAGTGTCTTCCAGATGGAGCCTGCCCCATGGCAACTGACGGTGGGGAATCTATAACCAGGACCCAGCAGACCTCGTCCGCAGAAGTCCACCGGCGTGTACTGGGCTCCACCTCCATGCCGCTATCAGCCTCCGAAGACCTACTACCAGCACCCCCTCCCAACCTATGTCACCAGTACACAGGAGACCCTCTCCACATCTCCCCTCCCTTTATGACGATGCAGGGATGCGCTCCATCGCAGGAGCAAAGGGCGCCAACAACACACACGGGTCCCCGAACCCCTGAGAAGCCAGGGAGACACCTTTCTCCCCAACTTATGACCCAATATCATCTGACGGCAGCGATGTCAGCGACAGCGACACCAATGCTCGCGTAGGATCCTGGTTTTTGAAAGTTTGTGTTTATACTCGGAAGGACCTTGCCACCATGCCTTTGAATGATGTACGAGAGATGATGAAAGATGGTCAGGTGTTGGAAGATACACCACGTAACTGTGTGCGTCAATACTTGCCACTCGCAAAAGATGATTTGCTCTTCAGCATTTCCGCTGGCAGCAGGAAGCGGTTCCCGCTGCACCCAATAATACCCCAAGCTTCGCTGAGTAGCGTACTGCTGCTCATATCCTTCTGTTGGGAAGGTTCAGTCAGGAGATTGATTGATAGTGGAAGGTTAACCGTTAGTATTATAATCTCTGTATTAAGTTAGTCATATAATCTTAGTATTGATCATTTATGGGAATGTGTATCATGTTATTAATCATTTTATGTAGATGATTTAGTATATTCATACGTGTGTGCTGAAACCACATAACCTTTTTGAAAAGGTGCAAGATGTGCCGCAGTCAAATTCTGCCGTTACACGCTTACAGACAAATGCTTATGTTTGCTATGAAGAATTTGTAGTTGATTAGTTATAGTGGTGTAGTATGAGACTTGTTAGTCTCAAAGGGGGGAAATGTAGAATAATTTTATAATATTCTTTACATCATGCTTATTATATTATGTTATTTACTATTGTTCATGTAATGCATGTCTCTGTTAGTTATAGTATGCTAGTAGACGCAGGTGTAGAAAAGACATGTATCCTTTTTCTGTTCGCCAGCCTGCCATGTTTCATTTTTACGGCAGCCTCTTGGCAGCTGGACAGTTTGTTTTTTCTAAAGTCAAGACTACAGGTCAATTGTCTCTCTGTCTCCCTCTGGTGCAAATGAGGCTCATTGGACAAGAAATGTGACACTATGATTTGTTGCACAACACCTGGCATTTGGAAAGACTTGAAGGAGACTTGATGGAGGCTGAGTGGGCCTCCTAAGGGGTCACGGACAGTGACCTTTGTAGGGAGGGGGGAACAATTGTGTCTTGAAGGAGACTCAACGAATGTTTGAACAATTGTGTCTTGAAGGAGAACTAATTAAGCAGCAACGAACCCCCAAGAAATAGTATAAATAGATGGAGCGGAGAGCGATCGGCGCGTCAGTTCTTTTGGTCAACCTGACTGCCAGGAGGTGTTTTTGGGAATAAAGTCCTCCTTTTGCATTCTGACTCTGACTCTGCCTGATTTTTCTGAGGAGAACTACGATGGAAGACTTCAAGAACCAAGAGTGGATATACTTGAGGATTTTACGTTTTTTCTGGAATATATGTTTGTGGGGTTTTTTGCACCGTGACTGGCCTAGGATACTTTTTAAAATAAAATTCCACGACAGTAGCAAGGTTTCTACAGACTGCTTAGACATTAATATGAACTTGGTTAAAAAACAAACATATATAGTATTATAAAGCCTATCACATATATGTGTAATTTATCATTTACAAGGGGATCCTTTCCCAATAACATTAAAACTGCAAACGTTATTCCGCTGTATAAGAATGGAGATAAACACATTTTTACAAACTACAGACCAGTCTCTCTGCTCCCCCAATTTTCCAAAATACTTGAAAAATTATATGACAAGAGACTAGAATTATTTATGGGAAAATGTGAAATACTAAATAAACGACAGTATGGATTTAGGAGTAAAAGATCCACATCTATGGCAATAATTGATGCCGTAGAGCAGACAACAATTGCTTTAGAGGGAAAAAGATGTGCAGTAGGAATATATATAGATCTAAAAAAAAAACTTTTGATACCCTTGATCACTCAATATTATTAAAAAAAATGAACCTTATGGTATTAGGGGAGTGGCTATGAAATGGATGGAACACTATTTGACAGAGAGAAGACAGTTTGTAAAAATGGGTGAGCATGAATCTAGTTGTATGAAAATATCATTTGGTGTACCCCAAGGTTCTATTCTGGGTGCTCAGTTGTTCAATGTATATATTAATGACATTTTCAATGAGTCTGATCTTTTAAACTTGATCTTGTTTGCAGACGATACCAATATATTTTGCTCGGATGACAGTTATGCTTCACTTATTAATACTGTTAATAAGGAGCTAAGCAAAATAAAAGCTTGGATGGATAAAAACAAATTATCACTGAATTTAAACAAAACTAAAGCGATTTTTTTGGGAATAGCAAAATAAATCCTGAAATAACCTTAAACATAGAAGGCGTTGAAATCAAAATGGTGTCTGAATACAAGTTCTTCGGTGTAATGATTGATAACAGACTCAGTTGGAAGCCACATATAAGACACATACAATCTAAAATCTCCAAAAGTATTGCAATTATAAACAAAGTAAAAAATTTTCTTGATCAAGATGCGCTCAGAACTCGGTACTGTTCACTAATATTACCCTACCTCACTTAGGCTACGTTCAGACTGCAGGCTGAAGTGACCCAAATCCGAATTTTTTTCCCCTATGCGACCTGTATCGGATCTTTTCATGGCAGTCTGAACGACACAGATCCAATTTTTTCAAATGCGACCCAGGCCACGTGGATGTGTGGTCCTAAATCCGATACGTGTCTGATCTTTTGCAATGCGACTTCAGTCTGTACGGCCAGGTCGCATTTATCCGACCTACACGTCACAATGCACGACAAACGTCATTAATCTGCGTCCAAATTGGCAGGGGAAAAAAAACCATGGCAGATGAAAATATCCAGTCGAGTCAATGGAGAGAAAGCGAGGTTTCTGAGTGAATTCATATTTGGGGGGACAGCTCTATGCAGGCCAAGCTCGAGGGGGCTTATCGCAACCGGGCAGTTTTCGAGAAAATTTCTGAAGAAATGGCCGAGCGAGGACACAGACGGTCCTGGCTCCAGTGCCAACGAAAAATAAAGAGCGTCCGAGCTAAATACAAAGAGGCTAAAGATTTAAATAAACGAAGCGGCCGTGGACGTGTAACCTGTCCATTTTATGAAGAGCTAGACCGCATTTTGGGAGACAAGTCCAGCGTTCAGCCGATTGAACTGCTGGACAGCAGCTTTCTGCAAGAGGAGCCCGAGGAGACGAGCCCAGGTCCCGCAGCTAGCGCGGCCAGCCCAGGTAGCAGCTGTAACGGTAATACAGGTGGGTTATTTACACATCGGTCATCTGTGACATAACTTGTTAACATTGAAATACGATGTATGACAGTATAACGCTAAATGCGTACACAGGTGACGGGACCCTTTCCACCTGTACCTCAGAAGAAAGTTCTGCACTAAGAGAAGATGCATCACAAAGCAGCAGCTTCCAAATCCACTGGCTGTAAGAAATCCTCTGCTGTTCATTGTGAAATTACACATCTACTAGTGTCTAAAAACATGTGATCATGGCATCATATTTTCATCGTACTTATTTTAGCGCTCAGTATATTGACTCCTTGGCTCAAAGCATCTATGGACTTCTTCAATTTGTACTGCACTTCGGGCCTTAATTTTCTTTAACTCATTATCCCTAAGACCTGAGAAAACATTTTACAATGTCCAGAAAGTTGTTAGCTGTGGTTTTTCAATTAAAATATGTGAAGTTTATTTTTTGCTTTATTGTTTTCTTTCACTTTATGAGTCTATAGCTTTTTTTTACATTCATATGACACAAAAATAACATGGATTTACGAAAAGTCAGGTTGTTCTGAACAAAAGGATGTGGATTACTGGATATTGACTTACAAAATGTCTATTTTATGAGCTAAAATACACAAACATTTCCAGGCACAGACAATTCCAAAAAATACCCTAAGACATTGATGGGTTCATATATGGAATTAATTCTGAATTCTTTTTGATAGTTCATCTTGTGTCCTCTCCTCAAAATCTCAAATTTTTAGTAGAGGTCCATAAATTATATTTGACATTACTGTTATACACTGAATTGCTTGATGCTACTCCAGTTTTACTAACTGTACGACAAAATAAACAACATAGACATGATGTAATGTATAACTTCGATCTATTCTTTTTCCTTTATACAGCTACATCTGCCAAAACCAGAAAAAGGAAATCAAAGATGGAGGCAACGCTGGAGATCTTTGCTGAAAAAATTAGCTGTGCCTTCAGAAATGAAGACGACCTTCTGTTGAAAATGCAGGCAGCTCAACATGAGCATGATCAGAAAATGTTTGCCATGCTGTCGCAGTTCTTGGAGATGTCAAACCACCCTCCACAGCCACCGTTTTACCAGGCACCAATGCCGCCCTCTCAGCTTTACCACCCACGACAGCCTCCCACTCACCACTCCTCACTGTTTCCTGTGGCTTCAGCTCCATCTGCGACCCAGCCTCTGTCCTTTCTTCAAGATTTAAGTCAACCACTGCCCTTCAACAATGCTCGACCACATCCTCAAAGTCTCTATCAGCCCCTTTTCCAGGCACCGGTAAATACACAAGATCAGCATGCTTTCATCAGCCAGGATCATCATCCACCTGTCCAGCCTCAAGATGAAGACGAAATCTAATCCAGCCATGAAACCGAGGTTCTGAACAGTTCTGAAATGTGTTTTGAATGATGCAGATTTGCACAATGTCAAGGTTCATTTGTTTGTGTAATGGCTATGGAGAGTTACTTGACTTTATTGTTGAAACAGTGCTTGACAATATGTTTTTTTGTAAGAACACTATAGCAGTATAGTATTTTCTGCTAATGCTTTGTGAAAATATTTTTGTTTTGTAAAAGCAGTTGCCTTTTTTTGGTTTAGCAGTTGTTCTGCAGTGCTGAAAGCAAACAAGCGTCACTGCTATAGCCACACTATTTTCTGTTAAATAAAGACAAAACAAATAACAGTGTTGAAGATTTTATTTTGTACATACTTTTTTTGGAAAGCTAACAGTGTTTATTCTTTTATAATGCAAAGAACAGCATTACATCCAAAGCACCATGTGACACCATAACATTGCTGTCGTCTACTGATTTTTCAGATAGCGAACTATATCCCTCAAACTCCCTCCCAGGAGAATATTTCCTCTCAGGATTGAATTGTGTGTTCTTTATGTTTGAAAGTTATCTGTACAGATCTTTGTTTTTGTTTTGTTTTTTGATTTGTGGTTCAACATTGGCTGTTGAAAAGTTGAGTCAGTGCTTCTCTGACCCTTGTTGGCTGCACATCTGCTGAGGCCGCTCCTTCAGCACATCTCTCAGTGTGAGGAACAGCTCCGCCAGACTCTTGGTGGGCCTCACCATGCATTTCACACACATTGTGGAGTGTGCAACATGCACTTATGATGGTGGGGACAGTGGAGATGTCCACATCCAGGCGTTTACCAAGGCACCTCCAATGGCCCTTCAGTCGGCCGAATGCGCACTCCACGGTCATCCTGGCTCTGCTGTGGCGCTCACTGAAGCAGCTTTGCTCAGCTGTCAGTGTTCCGGTGTCAGAATATCCTTTCAACAGCCAGCTTCGGAGGGGATAAGCAGGGTCACCGAGTAGCATGATTGGCACTTGAACACCCATGGTCTCTTCGGTGTCCTTAAGATTTCAAAGTAGAAAAACAAAGTCAGTAAGACAGAATGTGGAAATCTTACATCACAATTACTGGAATGTTAAGCACTCACCGGTGTAAAAAGCTTCCCTCTCTGCCAATGAGTAGACATTGGAATTCTTCAGAACCCTGGCGTCATGGACGCCTCCTGGCCATCCAGCACAAATGTTGGTGAAACTGTTGGAAGACAGTGATAAATTGTTTATTGTACCATGGTTTAATCTATTTTCAAGAGTGGTATTTTTGTAGATGTAAGCGAGGTAAAAATTCTGAACCACAGTAATTATCAAATAGTCAAATATCAGTATTTCTTACCAGAACCGATGATCCAGGACACCCTGCAGGACTATCCGAGTGCCACCCTTTGCGGTTGAAATAGTCCGCATGGTTCTCCTCTGGAGCAATGATGGGGATATGACTCCCATCCACTGCTCCTCCGCACTGCGGGAAACCCCATCTGTGTTTGAAGCCGTCATCACCTCTTGCAGATCATCCCCCTGTGGTAGCTTTATGCACTCAGGCATGAGAACATGACGAACTGCTCTGCAGAACTCGTGGACGATGGAGCAGACAGTGGATTTGGCTATGCCAAAGAGGTTGGCTATAGTGCGGTAACAAACACCTGTTGCCAGCCAATACAGCCCAATGGCAACGCGTTTGCTCACCGATAGGGGGCGCCGCAGACGTGTGTCTTGCCGTGAGAGAGTTGCAGACAGGCGCTCGCATATGTACATGAAGGTGGTTCTTCTCATCTGAAAATTATTGATGAACTCTGTATCTTTGAAGCCTCTCACGTCGCTATCCCACCACTCCTGGCTGCAACCCCGCACCCATGCGTTTCTCTCGATGGACGTTGCTGCCACTGCCCCACAAAACGCGATGGCCAACAACTTGGTTCTCTTCCTTCTCAACCTTCTATTTGAAATCAGGTTGTGAATTCGCTTGCTCCGGTTGGACAACAATGTCAGGATTGCAAAATACGCTGCAACGTTGTCGTCCATGTTTACTTCCGCAAACACTGAAGCTTCTTCTTCTTCTTTGGAATAATGGCGCCACCTACTGGATCTCTTTGTGAATGAAAATGTCCTCTTCTGCGCATGCGGGATACTTTTGGGTGGCATTCCATTCAGACAGGAGATCACATACAAGTCGCATTTTATTGTAAATGTGAACGATCTCGCAAAAAAATCGGATTTCACAAAAAAAATCCAAATTGAGCATTAAGCCCTGCAGTGTGAACGTAGCCTTAGAGAGTTGGGGCAATACTTACAAAAGTTCACTGCATCCCCTAGTTATACTCCAAACACGAAGAGTAAAGGTGATACATTGTGCAGGTTATTACGATCACACTAATTCTTTATTCCTGAAGTCGAAGCTTATAAAACTGAATGAATTGACTTTGTACTGTCCTACTTGTATATAAAGCTAGTAAAAATGTACTTCCTCTAAATATTCAAAAAATATTGACACAGAGGGAAGGTGTATATAATCTAAGGGGGTTTCGGAACTTTAAGGTCCAACCAGTGAGAACTACGAGAAAAAGTTTTTGTGTTTCTATCAGAGGTGTTAAGCTTTGGAACGATTGAGTTTAGAGCTCAAGCAATGTCCTGATATTCATCGGTTCAAATCAAGGTACAAAAAAATTATATTCGCTCGGTACATATGTGAGAACAGTAAATGTAGGAAAAGATGGCAGCTGACTACGTTATGCTAGTTGTCTGGTGGTGTGAATGATAAGATTGGTTCAGGATGGGCAGGAACCGTGGTGTGATTGCAGGTGGGGGACTGGGGGAGTGGTGGGCTGGTGGTATGGTGGCTGTTCGCTGGCTGTGCAGAGGCTGGCACAACCTACTGTATGTGTAAAAAAAAAGAAGAAAAAAAATGATTTGACAAGTGAGACAAGTGACTTTTAACCAGCAGGGGGAGTCATGACACGTAAAGTTGTGATGATCCATCTGCAAAGGTTAGAAAGGATCAATTGGTTTCACATGAAATAATCCGACCAGCAGGGGAGCCATGACACGAACAGTAGTGATGGGCCCATCTGCACAGGGTGGGATCCAAAAAAAAGGGAAAAAAGAGGAAAATAAATATTTGAAAATAACTGAGGGTGTGGCAGCATCAGCATGGCCAGCGGGGGTCGCTGCGCTGTCTGCCGGGTCGCTCTGCGGTTCACTCACTTGTAGTTTCATGCGGCCCTGCGGCATCAGGTATCAGCTGAGGCTGAGCACCGCCAGGCACCGGCAGCCGTTCAAAAGCATTATGATATCCGTAACTTGAAGGCCAATGTACTGTATGTGCCATTGTTTAAGATACTTGATACAAGGGTGATTTTATGTAAATATGTCTGCACGTTTATTTGAATCAATAGTAATTGTACATATATGAGTATAAACTTTTTCAGTATTTAAATGTCATAAGAATTGTATTATTATGGCAGTATTGGAAGCAAGCGCACTGAAACACTTGATGTATAAGGGGTGGGATAAAATAAGTTTTCTTCCTCCCACTCCTTTTCGAGCTTTATGTCTTTCATGACTAACATATAAATTATATTATCTACTTCTGTAAATTGGCTATTGTCAGAAAAATGCTATTTTGCTACAGCTTGAAATAAATCAAATCAAATCAAATCAAATCAAATCAAATCAAAATCAAGTAGTTGTAGTCTGTTGAGGACAACACGGACAAAGGCTTGGCCAACTGTGCTTAGGAGTGAGATGCCATGGCAGTTGTTACAATCGCTCCGCTCCTCCTTGTTTTTACAGAGGGTAATAATTTTGGCATCACGCATGTGTTGGAGCACAGACCCTTCCTCCCAGCACTGCAGCAGGAGCTCGTGAAGGTGTTTCAAGAGCGAGCTCTGCTTTGTGGTTTTGATGATTTCAGGGGGGATGTTAGGATGTTGTCCCTGCCTGGAGCCTTGCTGTTTGAAATGGAGTCTATCGCCTTGCTGAGATCCACAGTGGTGGGTGGAACGTCAAGCTCATCCATGACGGACAGGGCTTCTCTATAATTCTCTGCATTTCTGCATTCCCTGGGTTCCTCCAGTCTCACCCTACATGTGTGACACTATTCAAATACTGTACTGAGAAAGGAATCAGCGCTATTTTAACAAACAAATTACTCAGATCATTTCAATTTCATGCAAAAGACCACAAACACTTCAATTTACATGTTTGTTCTGTCTTGCTACATGCACCTGTTGTAGAGGACTCTCAAGTCCATCAGTTTGGTTCCCTGTCTAATAATTCTGACTAAATATTGTAATCGATTGACTGCCCCAATAAGCACCCTACACATCCTCACATGTTCAACAATGCCAAAGAACAATGCTGAATGCACAGACAGAAAAGCTAAAGATGTCACACTAAACGGAAACGCAATGATCCATAGTTTTCAGACACTTCCTCTTGGGACCTTGCCTCATGAATTGTTCTTCAGATAGAAGAGCTTGTAGTCATTCACTGATACATAGTTTATAATTAGAACATTAGACGTTGTAACGTTCATGATGTGAGCCAGAGGGAACACATAGATAAATAAATTGGGCTCAAGGATAAAGCCTTGAGGAACTCCACAAGAGATTTTCATTTGCTCATTCATTAACACCTATTGACACAGGGTAGTAAGTCCGATTCCCAAACATTTTTCCAGTCTATCCAGCAGTATTTTGTGGTTAAACACGCGGAAACCTAGCCTCGTAAACCAGACCCACCCACTCCTCATCCACATTTGGATTTGGAGTCTCAGTCTGGATGCCCATTGAAACTTCTTGCAGGGGTGTCGGCGACTCCTTTGACTGACAGCGTACTTCAGCCAATCAGCGCTTCAAAACAAAATGCGTTCGCTTCTCTAAGGGTTAGCTTTAGCTCATTAGCTCTAGCTTCTCTACACGCAAAGACACGGGAAAACGTCTTTTCCAGTAAGAAACTCACCAAGCGCAGACTCTTGCTCTTGCTTGATTGTTGTAATTCTTGGTATTTTGGCTATAACTTTACTTATTGCAGCTTTCAGGCGATGGTTAAAGTTAAAGTCCGTAATCTCCGCTACGTGCAGCGATAGCGTCACTTCCGGTTTCGCCAAAAAAATTTGAAAACAAAAAGCGGCAACGCTGATTGGCTGTGAGTGAAATCTCCTTCTATGGGCTCCTACCCAGACTGAGACCAACACCAAAATCCAACCGCGGATGAGAAGTGGGCGGGGCAGGTTTACGAGGCAAGTGGAAACCAACACTAAGCTCCATTAAAGCTAGGGTTGGCGATCTTGGAAAACTAGCATGTAGCACGAATGTAGCATCTCCCCAAGGCTCCGCCTAGCTCCGCCCAGCTCCCAAACCCATTGGAGGAGCTGCAGAGACGTTCGCGGCGCGTCCAGTGCGTTCCTGGCGTAACCTGTCCTCAGCGCTTCGTTTCTTCGTTTTTCTTTATTTGCACTACGCCAAGTTATGGCGCACTCAACGGTAAGTAAACCCCCAAACATTCTTCTCCGCCGTTCTGCAATGACGCTCCGTCCTTCTAAGCGTGCACTGAACCAGGGTCAGTGCACGCCATTGACATGTACGCGCAGGGGGCAGGTCGAACGGAAGAGGGATTTGATTGGTTTAAAAAAAGGTGTCCCGGCAAGACTATTGGTTTCTGTTTTTTCCCGTTTTACTCCTGCTGTAGATAGTGGATATTTTCCACACTACTTTAAAAACACGCTATGAATTGCTTCCCATCGGGTCATAAAGATCATTTTAACCAGTATTTAAAAAAATGTATCTCATTCACATCGCCAACCCGAGCTTTAACAGTAAAACTGAGACTGTAGATGTGTCACTGCTCACATTGGTGTCATTTGAAACTTTAATAGGTGCTGTTTTTGACCGATGACAACATTAAGTTGTACAAAACAGCCTTTTCAGTACGTAAGAGAGACATGATGGATACGGGTCTTTATCATATCTATAAATAACATCTTCAAAAAGGTGCTGAACAATGTCAGTTCTAGCTCCAGTCTAAAGGGTGAAAATGTGAAATAAGACATAGTACTAGACTGTCAAGGAGTGATACATATCATTGATATGAATAGCAGCATCGTCTATGGAGCTTCTTAGATAAGATGTCTCTTCTTACCTGAAATTAACGTCGATCATGAAAATCCAAAAAGCACTGATAGAACTGAAGGCTTCTGGTTGTGTGACAGATGAGCTGAGTCCTCTCACTGCAGAGACAACTGGTGATTCGCCTCGTTAAATACGCAAAACAAGATTTGATATGGCAGAGGATGAGTCCCTCACATTTGCATCAGATCAGGCAAAGATTTGAATACTTTTTCTCTCATTTGATTGCTTTGCAGAGCTTTTGGGAAAATGTGTTGTTTGAATGACTGTATGAAACTAAACATTCTGAGAGAAACATGTTTGGAGAGCATGTGGTTGTGTTTGAGCACCATCCTGCACAATCAGTACCATCAGTGTTAAATTAACAGACTGCTAATTCATTCAGACCTCAGTCGTATCGTTCACCCACAGTGATGCTGCTCACTGTCGCTGTGATCTCCTTCCAGACAGAGTTTTTTTGGGCTCCTATGAGTCCAGTTTTTATTCTTCCAAAGAGCTCCTCCTTACTCCCCTCCGCCTCAGACCTGAGAGGATCGATTTCCAGCTCCAAGAAGTTTCTTTTCCTTGCCAAGTTTTCTCCTCTCTGTGTTTGACCTCAGCGGGCTTCAGATCAGTCAGATGTGAAAGTTTCATGAATCTCACGTGGGCCCCGTCGTCCGGTGAGCTCACTGCTCAGATCTGCACCACTTTCAATGGAAGATTGATAAAATGAGGGCCACAGTTCGTTTCAGAAAAGGTCGCATTGGCAGATCGAAGTTTTGAGACCTATTTACATTTACACAGAAACAGCAGAAACACTGAGAATTAGGGGTGTAACGATACACAAAAATCTCGGTTCGATACGTACCTCGGTTCTGAGGTCATGGTTCGGTTCGGTTTCGAAACAGTAGGGAAGAAAATGCAAAACCTAAATGTTCTTGTTGTTGTCCATGCTTCCCATGTCCGCTTGTCTGTGTCCGCTTTGCAGCACATCACCGATGCCAACGCTCTTCTCTCCTGCTACATTTGGGCTCAGCTGTTTACGTTCCATGCAGGCGCACTGATCCACGCATCCTCGAGAAGCTTTTCCGGCTCTCTAGACTGTTTATCTGCTCCTTTATTTCAGATTATTTATAGGAAATGAGGCACATACATTGTCAGTACGTTATCATTTAGTATCAGAGTTTATTAGCCTTTTTTTTTTCTGTTTCTGAATCTCGGGGCGGCGCCGAGCGATTAGATACTTTCACTCAGGGTGCGAACTATGGGGGGGGGGGGGGGGGGGGGGGGGGGGGGGGGGGGGGGGGGGGTGCCAGGGGGGTCTCAGCGCCCCTTGATGAGACATGGGCCCCCCTGAAAACATGATTTGTGAAATTTTGGGGGGGCCCTAAACATTGGAAAAATGCTGTTTCCCCCATGTGGTTCCTTTAATTTATTATTATTGATTTTGTATGATCATAATCATGGATTATATGCCGAATTCGGCCAATTTTAATGGATGATTTGCGCATCACTATTTCACTTTTAAAGCTGCCGACCTGCATGCAGTACTTGTCCTCACCATTGAAGCGTGGGGGCGCTATGCCTTAAGCGTCACTTAAAGCAGACATATTCCCTCCGAGGCACGCTCATCCCCCCCAACAAGTGAGCCCCCTTCACTTCTGTGACAGACCTTCTCCTCCCTCCTGACAGAGTCTGCTCTCCATCTTTTCTCTGAGTTTCTTCAGACGGAGTTGCAGCCTGTTCGCTTCACAGACTCACTTTTCAAAGTCAGCGTCTGTCATGGTTTGTTTGCTGTGGCTCTCTGGCGCATGCGTGTACCGGCGCGACGTGCGCATACGCGCAACGCGGTCACAAAATCTGTCCTGCGCGCCGCGGACGTCCGTGGACAGAAATTCATGACATTATGTCCCAGGGACCAATGCGCCACGCGGACATGTGAAGCATGGACGAAGCTGCTTGCAGTAGCAATCATGGCTGCAGGTGTAGCTGCACATGCTAGCGGCAGAATGTAAACACATGCACCATCCGGCCCGTGAGCCGGGGAAAAAAAACAAACAACTTTGGCCCGTGAACTCCCCCGTGCACAGTACTGTACCGAACCGAACGGCCCGTACCGAAACGGTTCAATACAAATACATGTATTGTTACGCCACTACTGAGAATAATTTAGGTTTCATACTGGGCCAAAAGTCGCACTGTTGCTTGCTTTCTTAGTGAAACCACACACACAGGGCCGGCAATTAGGCTGGGCATCCGGGGCACTTGCCCAGGGCGCCGAGCCACAGGGGGCACCTGCGGCGCGCCGCCCGCGGTGTGCCGCCCACAGTGCGCCGCTGTGACGGCCCGTTTTAGCAGTGCACTGCTCGGCTTCGCTCGCTCGCACGTACGCCCCCCCCTTGCTGACTCTCGGTCCCCCCCTCGCTGACTCTCGGCCCCCCCCCGCTCAACAACTCTCGGCGCGACTCTCCGCAACACTACCACGGGGCGCTCGTGTCGGGCTGGCCCAGGGCGCCTCAGAGGCCCGCACCAGGTCTGCACACACTGTCTGACTCCGTGGATCAGGGAGAGACAATCAGTGATCATGAGAAAGAGGCATCCCTCATCACCTCTGTCCAGCGTCACTCCCTGAGCCACTGCCACTGTCCTACAGCTGAGCATGATCACCTTCAGACCTTCAGTCCCTGGTGGTTTCACAGAGAAGGCGGGCTCTGTGAGCCCTGAGGGGGCTGGTTTCAGAGGGGGTATCACTGACCCCCCCCCCCCCCCCCCCCCCCCCCCAGGCAGCTGCATGCCTAGAAGTCTCACATGTTCAGGTTAGAACCATGAAAAATAAAGTTCTTTTCATGGACTGAGAAAGCCCAGCACTTCTGCTGCTGAAAGTGTTCGACCCACTTGGATTTTTTTAACGAGCTTTTAGTGAACAGACCCGACACAACACCACGTATGTCTGGGTGTATTTCAGACATAATTGGTCCACACAGGTTCCTACCCTGCTCTCTGTAAGGGATGCTCCCTCTGGTGGTGAAACAGGGGAATAGAACCGGCGTGTTAGTGCTGTCTTATGGGGATGGGATTACAGCTCTGGGGGAATAAAAGATATTAAATCTGGGAACCAGGGCCGGCCCGGGCAACGGAGGCGCCCTAGGCGAGTCTGAGACGAGCGCCTCCCATCTCAGCCTCCCATCGTTTTACTTTCTGTGCTTCTAATGAGCCTGGAAATCAGACAAAGAGCAACAGAAACTACAAAAGCCTCTAATGATGACGTCAGTTATGCGACGCGGGCGGAGAGCATTCGGACCTCAGGCGGGACTGTGTATTGTTGTTGTCGTGGTTACGGCCAATAAAACAAGACGCAAAAACACAGTGGGACTCGCGAGCTTTATTTGATAACGCAACATAGACCAGGTGACAACAGCGCTTTTTCCGAGCTCCTCCCCCCTGGCTACTCCTTCCTGAGCGCACCGAGGCTGACAGGCCGCGGAGGCGGGGTTGCCACTGTGTACAAGCAAAACATCAGCTGTCGCTCTATCTCCTGTAAGAACTACAGTAGCTTTGAACACCAAGTATTTCTGTCACAACTGGCATCCCCCATGCTGTGTGCTGTTCTCTATAACTCTCCTAAATACAATAAGAATTTCATTTCTGAATTTTCTGATTTTCTCTCTGACATAATGCCCAAATATGACAGTTTTCTTATTTGTGGGGATTTAAACATCCACGTCTGTTGTCCATCCAGCAATTTGGCCACTGACTTTCAAAACCTGTTAATCTCGTTTGATCTAACTCAGTCAGTAAAAACCCCACACATAAACACGGTCACATATTGGACCTCATTTTGTCACACGGCCTCCCAGTACGAATCTCAGAAACATTGGACACTTGCATTTCAGACCATTTCCCCATTACGAGGGGGGACCCACAAGTTTCTGGACTGATTCTATTACATAACCTCCTGGCGGAGGTAAAAATACAATGAAGTTCCGACTTTGGCCGCTAGATGTCGCTACAGGATAACCTCATGCATAACTGTGCCAGGTTTGGTCTTCCCCCGATGCAGTCAGCTGACAGTCATTGTGTACGTTGACAGAGTTACACCCAGCTCTTCGATTTTTGAAGATGGCGGATACCCACTGATATGCGCTCTGTCAAAACATTTTGTTTTTTATTGGGAATAACAGCGGTTGCAGACATTCTTTAAGAAGGATTCTTAGGGTTTATGAGTGGTTTGGCCCTTTAAGAGTAATCAGATTACATCAGGAAGACCAGGCACGCAGAGGACAACAATCCACTTCCAGAACAGAGGAAAACATCACAAAAATTGAAGAAGACGTCCTGGTAGATCCACGCAGGACTTTTGATGACATTGCAGAACTGATGGGAGTATTGCAGAGATCCAGACAGATCATCCTCAGGCGGTTATTAGAAGCAGTGAGACCAAGGCACCCGGAAATGGCCTCATCGTAGCAGACAGCAGACCACAGGACGCCCCGTTATGCACAGAAATAGCACCAAATGTTGTGCGTAAAGCATATTTTTGGACTAAAACCGTGACCAGCCAGCCTCCCCACCGCCATATTCCCCTGATCTGGCCCCAGGCGACTGCTTTTTGTTGTCAAAGATGAAACTGGAGCGGCAGCGGAAAGGTAAGACAGGCATACAGGCGGGGGAGGGAAAATCGAAGTTCTATCTTATCGGCACAGTTACGCACGGTCATGGCGACTCTTCTGAACAGTGAAAATCTCGGGTGCAGCGTTGTATTCAAGCCAAAGGAGAGTATTTTGGAGGTGACAGTTTCAAATAATTGCGAAGATTAAAAAATAAAAAGTTATAACCACAGTCCGGGAACTTTTGGGTCCACCCTCGTATATTTGACTTCACGGCTCCTTCAGCTCCAGCAAAAATTCCTGCCCCAGCTTGTAGCCGTCGTATCATTACTTCTGCTGCTGCAGGTGAATTTGCTGCTGCGTTTATGCGCACTGGTTTTTATGCTCAGGGTGAACTGGCTCCTCTGTGCCCAGAGGAATTTATTTCCTCTTTTAATTCCAGCTGCTGAGATATTCTGGACTCTGTTGCAGCCTTTAAGCTGAGGGCCATCGAGCCTAAACCAGATCCCTGGCTGAATGACGCCACACGTCCCTGAGAAGGCGCTGCAGGCAGGCTGAACGGAGATGGAAGAAAGACGAGCTGCATGTGTCTCTGGGCATACTGAGAGACTGTCTTTCTGACTACCAAAATGCTTTTAAGGAAGCCAAATGAAAATACCTTTCAACTGTCATTTCCACTAGTAGCAATCGCCCCCAAGTTTTGTTCAGTACAATTCAGTCTGTGAAAAAATTCCTCGGATAATGTGCTGAAAAATGTGTCTAAATCCACCTGTGACACATTCCTCCATCACTTTACTGACAAGGTGGCCTCTGTCAGACAGAGTATATCAACAGTAGTGTTGCAGCTACTGCCCCACCTTCTGCCCCACCTTCTGCCCCACCTTCTGCCCCTGCTGTTGTCTGGACTGTGTTCAAGCCAGTGTCTCTCTCTCAGCTCTCTGATGTGATTCAAAAGTTGAGACCAACAAACTGTCTCCTGGACATTGTCGCATCTAGAGTTTTAAAAAAGGGTTTTTGACACCATGGGGCCATGTCTACTCTCATTTTTCAACACCTGCCTGAGGTCAGGGTCTGTTCCAGCTGTTTTTAAGCAGGCCGTGGTGAGGCCACTTATCAAAAAACCTAACCTAGACCCAAGACATCTTTCAAATTTCAGACCCGTGTCCCATGTGCCATTTCTCTCTAAAGTATTGGAAAAACTGGTTTACTTACAATTACAGTCATTCCTGGATCAGAATCACATTTTTGAAAGATTTCAGTCTGGCTTCAGAACACGCCACAGCACAGAGTCGGCCTTACTTAAAGTGCAGAATGACATCTTACCTCCTGGACACAAAGAAACCTGTGCTGTTGGTAATGCCTGATCTCACTGCAGCCTTTGACCCAGTGGACCACTCTGTCCTCCTCACTCGCCTGGCCCAGCAAGTGGGCCTTCAGGGACCTGTGCTCCAGTGGTTCAAGTCCTACCTAACCGATAGATCCTTCTCTGTGATGATTAATGACCTCTCCTCGTCTTCAGCTCCTCTGTCCTCCGGTGTGCCACAGGGTTCCATTCTCGGCCCTGTTTTGTTCTCGCTGTACATGCTGCCCCTGGGCTCTGTGATATTCCGTCATAATGTCTCATTCTGCCTGTATGCAGACGACCTACAAATCTATCTGCCGGTTTCCCAGAACTCCCCAGACACACAGTCCATCCTCAGGTGTCTGGATGACATTAAGCAGTGGCTGTCACAAAACTTTCTTTGTCTGAACGAGTCAAAGACTGAGTTCATCCTCTTTGGTGCCTCTCGTCCATCTAAAGCTCCAGTTTTCACACCGCTCACCAACCATCTCAGCCAGACAGTCAGGAATCTTGGGGTGACTTTGGACAATGATCTCAAACTCAACAAACAAATAGACTCTGTGGTCAGGGCAAGCTTTTTTCAGCTTCGCCAGTTGGCCAAAGTCAAGACATTTCTCAGCCGTCAAGACCTTGAAACAGCAATCCACGCCTTCATCAGCTCACGTTTGGATTATTGTAACGCCTTCTACGTCGGTCTCAGCCAAGCTTCTCTGCACCGTCTCCAACTTGTGCAGAATGCAGCCGCCCGCCTCCTCACCAACACACCAAACACGACCATATCTCCCCTGTACTCTTCTCTCTACACTGGCTCCCGGTTCAGTTCAGAATTCAGTTCAAAATCCTTCTGTTTGTCTTCTGCTCCATCCATGGCCTTGCACCTCCGTACCTGTGTGACCTCCTGACCCCTCACCAGCCCAGCAGAGCCCTGCGCTCCTCTGGTCAGCACCTCTTGGTGGTTCCTCGTAGCGGTGACGAGGGGGCCGCACGGTGTCGCAGTGGTTAGCGCTTGTGTCTCACAGCAAGAATGTCCAGGGTTCAATACCGGCCGGGACTCAGGGCCTTTCTGTGTGGAGTTTGCATGTTCTGCCCGTGTGTGCGTGGGTTCCCTCCGGGTACTCCGGCTTCCTCCCACGGTCCAAAAACATGCACGTCAGGTTAATTGGTCACTCTAAAAAAATTGCCCCTAGGTATGAATGTGTGAGTGAATGGTTGTATGTCTGTGTATGTATATGTCAGCCCTGCGACAGACTGGCGACCTGTCCAGGGCATACCCCCGCCTTCGCCCATAGCAGCTGGGATCGGCTCCAGCCACCCGCGACCCCGAAAGGGACCAGCGGCAGAAAATGAATGAATGAATAATTGCGAGTTGAAGTTGGTTTCACAGTGGTGCTTATTTGCGGTTCTGGTTTTTTATTTCAATTTATTTCACGTTGAAAACTGTTGTCTAAGTAATTTTCTGTGAACCATGGAAGCAAGACCAGTATTGAATTACAATTTCGACAGCATTGTGTTTTGATTACTTTGTTATTTCATTAAAACAACACACTCTTTTTTTTTGTTTTTACAAACGTGATGCAGACGCATGGTGGCGTCTCGGCTGCCTGAAGCTTTGTCAATTGTCAGTTTACATGTGGTTATTTTATGTGTCAACTTGAGCAAGACCATGTAAAAGTAACAAGAATTTTTTTCAACCATAAGTTTAGCTGTTTCCTGCATTTGAAAGAATAAAATGTGAAAATCGCAAATTGAATCGCAATCGCATTATTGGTCAGAAAAATTGCAATTAGGTTTTTTTGTCAAAATCGTGCAGCCCTACTCGTTACAGATCATGCATTTTTTTTTAATCCGAGTATAACCCATAGATTGTATATAAATGGACAGACCTTTCGTGACGTCACCCATAGAGTTCACAACCGCCGTTCTGAAGACTTTACCGAGTCCAGCAGGACGTCTCCACATTGAATATTTGAGACCGGATGTAAATGTGATTGGTCCAGCCCGTCACGTGACCGCATCATCTGGACAGAGGAGGCGCTGTGATAGGGCGGTTTATGCAAAATTTTAACTTGTAATATAAAATCAACAGATGATTTATGTGAAACTCAGAGTCTGGTGAAGCAGCAGGTGATAGAAACTAGTGATAGAGACCAAAATATGTCCTGAAACTGCGCGCTTTATATGTTTATTTGCACTCTGAAAATCGGCATTTTTGAATGGGTTCCAATGAGACCGGGACTCTTTTTGAAACCAGCATCATCGCCCCCTGCTGGAATCTCTCCTGAATTACAGCTTTTTTGCACTTCCGCATTATCTTCATGTTTTATGAGCGGAGGTTGGCGCCTGGTATAACCCGAGCATTGTCAGTCATTATTCGTACTCGTGCTGATGGGAGATCCTCGTTGGTCTTTCATTCTGCTCCATGCTCGACTGAGACGACAGGATCTTTGTCAGAGAAGCCAATTAGTGCTGTAAATTAAAAATTAGGTTTTTTATTTCGTTGTAGAGTGCATTGTGCCTGAGGAAAACCTTTTAAAGTCGAAATGTTGCGCGACTGTGCACGCTCGGGTTTTTTTTTTCGGGGGGTTTTAAATTTTGTTTTCGCAGTTTTGTTTTTCCTTTTTTCTCTTCTTTTTCATATTAATCTGGGCTTGTGCTCCACCGGGAGGCTGAGATGATAACTGGACCGAGGTCTACTACGATCGGCGCTGCAGCCGCGGACAGGACCAGGAAGCTCAGCAGGGGCGGATCAGAGATTTCTCGGGACCCCGGGGAGATTCTGGTGGGGATCATGGGGGGAGGCAGTCCCAACCCAGGAAGGCCTGTTCCTTTCCTTGGACTCCAGCTGGAGTCCAGACAACAATTATAGAGAAGCTGTTATGTAAATTCATTCATACACTTAAAGCGATACTTCAACATTTTGGCAAATTGGCCCATTTAGCGCAATTCATTAGTCATTTCGAACAGTATACTTACTTTTTTTGTGAGGGCGAGCTGTTGTTTATTCAGAGGTGAGTCGGGGAAGGTTTTCGGGACGGACACAATGGAAGTGGACGGTATTTTGGTTCCCCCTCGTCAAACTCATCAAATACACAATCCAACAACCCCAAAACACTTTGGTGGGCAAATTATAATCCGCACATTCGCTACGCTGTGGAACACCAACAAATAATATTGTAGCGTTACGACACTGAAGCAAATACTGGGAACTACTTTTTCTTTTGAGATCACAACGCCCAGACAAGTAGTTCCGTCTTAGCAATCTTCGCATAAACAACTCAATCTGGTAATTTTGCATTAATATTTCACAGCGTAGTGAATGTGCGGATTATAATTTGCCCACCAAAGTGTTTTGGGGTTGTTGGATTGTGTATTTGATGAGTTTGACGAGGGGGAACCAAAATACCGTCCACTTCCATTGTGTCCGTCCCGAAAACCTTCCCCGACTCACCTCTGAATAAACAACAGCTCGCCCTCACGAAAAAAAGTAAGTATACCGTTCGAAATGACTAATGAATTGCACTAAATGGGCCAATTTGCCAAAATGTTGAAGTATCGCTTTAAGAATATTTATGTTCTGCCTCAATAAAAAGACTTGTTCTGTAAATAGTTCTTTTACTATTGTGACAAAAAAAAAAAAAAAAAATCAAATCTTTATTCTGACGCTGTTGTGTGAATAAATGATCATTTATAAAACTTTAAAAATGTTCATGTTCTGACTAAAATAAAAAAAAACTTGTACATTGTATCATTGAAACGGTTCTGTAAATAGTTTTCAAATAAAGAACAAATATAGCAACTTCTGAGCAATCCATATCAATTTCAGACTTAAAATAGTGTGCCAATTTCTGCCCCACCCATTTCTGGTTAAACCACGCCCACTTCCTGTTTAAGCCACGCCCCCTCCGAGTACAGATACGGATACAGGTAATTTGGATGGGTAAACAGATACAGATACAGATAGTGGTGTACTCGCTCATCCCTGGTTCCTCGGTCCAGGTGTAAACTGAGGCGATCGGGCCTTTGCAGTGGCCGGGCCCAAACTCTGGAACGCTCTGCCTCTGGAGCTACGCTCCATCATGGACCTGCCCCTGTTCAAGGCAGGCTAAAGACTCATTTGTTTAGGTCAGCCTTTGACTGTTGAGGTTTTATTTTTATGTAATGAACTGACATATTTTATATATATTTGTTTTTTTATTCATGTTTTTTTGCTCATGTTCAGCGCTTAGGTCGACCTGGGTTGTTGTAAAGCGCTATATAAATAAAATTTGATTGATTGATTGATTGATTGACTTTTACTTAGCGCCAAAAATAAACTAATACCATATTAATGCCAATAATGGGGTTTGGACTAGCTAAAAAAGCATGATACAGGCCCTTTAATTCTAAGCCCCATAAATGTATTGAAACTGATTATATAATTGGGTCCTTCAGGTAGTTTAGTACCACATACATATCTGTATCAATTACGGTTCTTTAAGTACAGCATATAGCCTACTGTACACACTCAGGAGAAGTGAATGTGGCTATATAAAGCATACTGCGGACATCACTGCTGTGTAACTCAGCATGGGGTTCAGTGTCTGCTAATCTAGATATACTGAGGCTTTATTAGACTGTAGTATAGCTGTAGAGTAATTTAGTTCAGTGTCCCAAATGCTTGTATTTCGTGCTTGTATCACAAAGTGAACGATTTCGGATACATATGCAGTTATCTGCTGCACTACAATCTCACTCATATCCCAGGCTTATTATTCAGAATTGACTCAATACTCACAGTGCAGCTTTGTCACAATAGATGAACATGGCCAGCTGCTGTGGAGTCTCTCTAATGTTTACATACCCGTGTTTCCCGAAAAATTGAAATAAATCCCTTCCCTTACCTGAGACAGCCAAGTAGAAGGCATGAGTGAAGTGCTGAAAGAGAGTTTCTCCCAGTTTGCATGCTTCACATCCAAAAACGTGCGCGGGCAGCGGTGCGCGCGGGGACCCGTCCACAGTAATCCAAACAGTGTGAGGTAATCCGCAGTCGTAGTTCCTCCATCTTGTTGTTGAGCGACAGGGAGTTAGTGAGAAAAAGACTCAGAATGGGCGGTTTCTGAGGATTGGCATTTAGCCTAGCCCTTAGCCCAGCTCTCTTCCCTCTCTTTTGCTTGCCATGCCTCCGTCGCCTGCGCCACTTCAGCGGGAGGATGGTGTGAGCCGTGTCCTCAGTCATCCGGATCTCTGGCGGAATGAAGTCCCAGCTGCTGATTGTAAACAAGCAGCAGTTTACGCTGTCCTTAACCATGATCAGCTCGATGGTCTGCATCTCTTCTGTGCGGGAGGACTCACAGACAGAGGAAGACTCTTTTCACACACATTTTACAACAATAAGTGCATTTCATTGCACACATTCAAATGAGCATAAAATCAAAGCTTATTCTCTCCGGATACATTTCATGAAGTCCTTTAATACACTGAAGAGAATGGGTTTGCTCCGAAAACCAGTCATAGTGCAACCAGTGAGGGGAACAACAACCATTTCAAATAAAAAACATCCAAAAAGCATGATCACAGCTACACTTTATTTCCTATGGATTCAAACAGCCACCTCTTAAACACCTGAAAATGAGCAGTGAGCAGCAAGAAGCAGTGAGTAGTAAAATGGTTCAAGCTTTGTGAAAAACTCCTGCTTCATAACAAATACACCACAGTCTTATAGCCTTGCCTTTCAGCTTCCTATTTGGGGTTTTTGGTATTCTGATCGAGAAAAGTCATACATATAGCTACATCAAGCAAACTCTCTTCTGCAAACACACACTTTCTCCTCTTCTTTCACCTCCTTGTGGAAGATCTTTCCATCAGGTTGCTTCAGCCATCTTAGCTCGATGACTCCAGTCATGCTGAGTTCCTCAACGCTCTGTTTGAACTGCCAACCACAAATAGTCATTAGTCTGCCTCATTTGTTTGTCAAACAATCTGAAACTGTCATAAAATGGATTCCAACCTTCTCCAGTAGCGCCCCCTGCAGCCCGTCCATGTCCACTGAGGTGTCGGATGCTCTCAGGACCATCTTCACCACCCTGGTCTGCTTCAGGTCTTGGGATTGGAAGAAGGATTTTTGTTGTTGTGAGTTATTGGGAATGTTAAGATGTTGATGAGAAACTGATAATATGTCATAAAATAAACTCACCGGTGGAACAGGCAAAGACCTTCTCATGTGAACAGTCGGCATTGGTCCATTTGTCAAAGTTTGTACTTCCACAAGCATCAGTGGAAGTTCTGGTGGGAGACCCTGGAGACCAGTTTGTGACAGAAAGTGTGCTCCCATCAGACCACTTCCACCCGTCTCTATAGAGGCCGATCCATGCGATAGCATCAATATTTTCAAACATCGCTTGGTTCTCAGCTGTGTTCCTCGCACTGGCCAGGTCAGTATGATGCTCCCTGCAGTATTTCCTGGCTTCGTCCCAGGTCCTACGCTGGGACACATAGATGAAGTCGGATGTGCCTGAAAACACAGTTTTTTTATTTTGTTTGAAAATTAGTAAGTAAGTAAGAAAGTAATTTTTATTTACATAGCAACTGTCACGCCCTGTGCCCCTGCGGCGCTGGGGGCGCTTGGGTCCTGTTTGGTGTTTGTCTGCCCTCTTGTTCTCCTTTCAAGTCACCTGCCCTCATGTTCTCTCACCTCGTTAACTCCCTAATGTGCCTCACCTGCGTCTACCCCTATTTAAATCTAGCTCTCCTGGTGTGTCGCATCGGCTCGTTGTGGATCTGTCTGCGTGCTTCTGTGTCCCTGCCTGCATCTCAGCTCTGCTTGCCTTTTGTTCCTGCATTCCGGTATCCTGTGTTCAAGGCAATAAAAGACCTTCTGATCTCCACCTGGCTGCCTGCGCATGGGTCCTTCCACCGTGACAGAAGGTCTGACCAACACTGGACCCAGCGGGCAGTGAGTTTTTGAAGCCACGTGCCACCTGCATAAGTCTTCAGTCTGACAGTGGCGTTGCTCCACCCGCCCCCGGATCGTCTGCCTCTGGCCCCCCAGATCGTGTGCCGGCAAAACAGCTCCCCCCCCCCCCCAGATCGTGTGCTGGCGAAGCTGCTTGAAAGAAGCTCGAACCCCGGATCATGTGCTGGCGTGCAGTTCCGACCCGTTCCTGTTTGGTGCCAGCGTGCAGTTCCGACCCGTCCTTCTGCCCCCGTCTGAGTCTGGTTTCTGTCCCGTCCCGTCTGCCCCCCTCCTCTGCCCGAGAGAGTTGCCTCGTTGTGCACCAGGAGGCGCACGTTAGGAGGGGGGTACTGTCACGCCCTGTGGCCCTGCGGCCACATGGGGGTGCTTGGGTCCTTCCACCTTGGCGCGTGGGTCCTTCCACCTTGCACCGTGACAGCACCTTTTTAGCATCCTAAGACGCTGTGGGGGACCCTGCCTGCCCACGCCGAGCTGAGCCGACATGCAAGCAAGGACACAGAAGCACGCAGACAGACCCACAAGGAACTGACAAGACACACCAGGGGAGAAGGACTTAAATAGGGGCAGACACAGGTGTAGCACAGGTGGTAACAAGGCAGGTGGCTTGGCAGGAGAACATGAGAGCAGACAAACACAAAACAGGACCGAGGTGCCCCCACATGGCCGCAGGGGCACAGGGCGTGACAATTCCATCTATGAATAGGTTATTTATCCTCTGGCTTGGGACGTGATGGATCTTCAGTGGGAACACGAAATCATTTTGTCTCCTATCCCTAAAAGAGTACAAAGATTAGAGTAGATTAGCTTAGATTCGGCTCGTCTCCTGCAGTAGCCTCAAGGTTACTGTTGAGGGTCTGTCTTTTTTCCTCCAGAGGACTCCACCACGGTGAAGCTCCTTCACCCTCACCTACTCTCATGGACACTGTGACCCCGAAGGCTGGACTGAGGTCCGTCATTGCAAATCACACCCATGGACACTCAATTTGATCACACCCCAACTCTTGGACTCTGGGTTTACGACACAGACTCATCCCGTCTGCCACCTGCCTCCATGTTTCCCCTCATGCCTATGCTGTTGGACGGATATGAGGCATGAGCTGTGATGTTTCTCTATGTGATAGTTTGCTGCACCCCTTGGCCTGCAGACAGTGATAGAAGTTTGAACTCTCCTCTTCCCCTTTCCCCTGTGAGCCAATCATGTCAAAGGCTTTGTTTGTTGTGGGCTTTGCTGTTTTGTTGCATACTTTTAATTATGATACCATCTTGATTTATGATTTGAAGAACAGCGCTAAACTAAATTGAAGCTTGAATGAATAGCAGTCTCTTGCTGCACTGATTCAGTTGTTAATACATCACACTGTCATTTATCAAGTTATTTTAAGTCTCAATGCTTCAAAGTTCAGTCACGTCATCAGTGTAGAAGACAAAGAACTACATACTTCAAGACATTATTTAATATTGAGAGAGTCAGTAGTTTCTCACTTTGGTCATAGCAGAGGAATGGTATTGTTATATCGCAGTAATTATCTCCCCATTGCCCGTTTTTCATCATTAAAGCACAAATTCTGTGTGCTCCAGGACCCATATTGGGTTGACCGTTGGCCCACAGCCTCAAGTCGGCCTCTCCTTCAGCATAGAAGTCTGGGTTCTCCAGAGACCACCTCCAGGACTCAGCGTCAGGTTGGAGTCCAATCCACACGCTGCTGTGACTCCACATCCTGGTGACTCTGTTGAGCTCAGCCAAGTCTTGTTGATTTCGAACAATGGCCAGGTCGATGTAGTTCTCCCTGCAGTACGTCTGAGCGTCAGACCAGGGCTTTGCAGCTGGAACAATTACGTAGGTGTAAAAGGAAGAAGCAGTCAGGAAACATAGTCCTGTGGGGGGGGGGGGGGGGGGGGGGGAAGAGAGAGAGAGATTAACTAACTCTGACCTGATTTGTGTCAAAATCACATTAAAGAATGTCTTGTGTCATTGGATGAAGAACTTTTTGGTTGAGTTGAACATGTGAGTGAGTGTTCAAGTGAACACTGTTCACTGGGTGAATCTCTTTCTGAAATCTCACAGGTACATTGAGATCAACTTCTCCCGATGCATTTATCAAATATCCAGACGCATTTTGCAAATTCCACAGACGCACTATGTACCGTTAGAAAGCTGATATTCTCATGAATCCGCTGGTATAAACCACTTTCAGATGTGATTACCACAGCAGGTAGTATAAACACATTTGTCCAACATACAGCGAATTAAGTAAACAGCGCAACTCACCTTTGGAGGCTCATAACTGATCACAGACGATCCATAATCCAGATAATCCAGCAAAAACTGCCACAGTACAAACGTATGCATCCAGGCAAAGCTAGAAAGTATAGCCTTTTGTCCAAAAAATGTCTTGAAATAAGCAAATAATCCAGAATTAGATGCGCCACCGCTCGCGCACGCGGCGCGTCTCTCCGCGTGCGTGTCCGATAATAATCCATTTTTTTATCAGATAAAAACATCCAGACCTCTCTCGCTCGCGCTGAGGATATCCAATATGGCGACTGATCGGTTTCCGTTGCTTATTCATCATATTTCAACCAATCAAGTGACTCATCCCTCCCTCCGATGGCTAACCAGCCAACCCCTGCCGAGTCTGATGGACCCACGTCATCGGTCGTCATCACTCGTCAGCAATGAATTCTGAGCCAATCACATCGGTGGAAACGTTTGACTGACAGGGCTGGTAGCCAATGAGCTTGCTGAATGGCTGGCTGGCCCGCTAGCGGGGTTTTGTGACTTCTCAGACATCTGCTGAGGGATGCACCTGCTGTCTATCCCTGCTCCTCTCAATATGAGTGCCTTATCCCACACTGAAGCCTATCTGAAGTGATTTTTTGAGTACTTTATGAGTTTTTGGACTGAAAATAATGTAAATACGGGCCAAAAACCAACATATACCGTTGTACAGAGGGCATCCAGAGGGTATACAGAGGATGTCCAAAATTGACCCCACCGGGGCATAGCAGTACAAATACATGTGTGAAACACTCATTTCTTGTATTACTGCTCTGACATTTTGACCTGAACTATGTAAGACCCCGGGCTTTAACAAAATTGTGTTTTCAAGCTATTTCTGTGCTTCCACACTGATTTCCAGGTGTTTCATGAGGGAAAAAATTCAGGCGAGAATGAAATTCATCCTAATTCAGTGTGCTGCAACATAAATAAATCTGTGCCAGTAGCACCTAGAGTAATTCTGACTGCACTGGGTGAAAATACAGGTTGTCAGCTTTCAAATGAGACCCTTTTTTGGAATAAAAAAGTGAACTGACCTGATAAGATGGTCAGAGTAGCTGCAGTTTGCCTCATGATAACATAGCTGGCCTGCACCTGGAAATAAGAAAGGTTCACATGACGTTTCAGGTTGTATGAATGCTGGACTGATTAAATGATCTTCTTGATGATCTTGCACTCATTGGGTACAGCAGCATGATGGACAATTCACCAAATCTGGCAGAATTTATTGGTTTGAGACATGAGCAGGGCAAAAATGACCCCACAGCACCACAAAGACATTAAAAAAAATATATGAAAGATCAGTGGTTTGACCATGGACAATGAAATGTGGTAGGCATATAGAACATGCCAAAACACATTTGCTTGTTCGAAATTTCTTTTCGGATCTAAAGGAAAGCCAGTATTTTGGAATGAAGAGTCTGGGTGTGAGTGCTGAGTGTGAAATGATGAGGATGACGATCAGCACCTCCAAACCCTCAGTTATGGTCATGAACTTTGGGTCATGACCGAAAGGACAAGTTCCCGGATAGAAGCGGCTGAAATGAGCTTCCTCCGTGGGGTGGCTGGGCTCCCTTAGAGATAAGGTGAGGAGCTCAGTCACCAGGGAGGAGCTCGGAGTAGAGCTGCTACTCTTCCACGTCAAGAGGAGCCAGCTGAGGTGGCTCGGGCATCTGTTTCGGACGCCTCCCTGGAAGCCTCCCTGGGGAGGTGTTCCGGGCATGTCCCACTGGGAGGAGACCCCGGGGAAGACCCAGGACACGCTGGAGAGACTATGTCTCTCAGCTGGCCTGGGAACGCCTTGGGATCCTCCCAGAAGAACTAGAGGACATGTCGGGGGACAGGAAGTCAGAGCATCCCTGCTGAGACTGCTGCCCCCGCGACCCGGTCCCGGATAAGCGGTAGAAAAAAGATGAGTGGATGGATGGAGTCTGGGCGTCATTCTCTGACAGCACTCTTTCTTTTCAAACAGCTGCCATGTACGAAGGATCAATCATCTGAGGCCCTCCCTCATAAGATCATGATAGGAGCAAGCCGGAAATTCAGCCCACCACGGTATAATGGGGACAGGGTGGAGACGGTGCCTGACCTCAGGTTCCTGGGCAACTACATCAGTGAAGACCTGACCTGGACTGCTAACTCAACATCCATCCTGAAGAAGGCTCAGCAGAGACTCTACCTTCTGAGGATTCTCAGGAAGAACAATCTAAGAACTGAGCTCTTGGTGTCCTTCTCCCTGTGGCCGGTGGAGTCGGTGCTGAGTCAGGGCATCTTGCTGTGGTTCTCATCTCTACTCAACAGCTATCATTGCCTAAACACTGCTGCAGCATCGCAGTAAATCACTGACTGTTTTGACAGATTTACATTTTCCCAGTTGCTATTGTCAACACATATTGCTGTCATTATGTTCATCAAGTATTTGTTGTTTATATGGAGTTCACGGCAGTGCCTAAGTCAATCAGTACCTCCTTCAGTCCAGCAGAGGGCGCATTGTGACTGTTAGCTTTATAGTGCAGCATGAAGCATGGAGAAGAAGAATGTATGACTGGAGTCCCACAACAGAAGCAACGCAATTCCACCGTTTGGACAGTGAATCATTTCAGAGGATATAACAACTGCCATCACTGCAAACAAGTTATGACCTGAATGTAGTTTTTTTTTCTCTTTGTTGGTTGCTGTTTTCATAAATTTTGTGTATTTCATCTGTAGCTATATACCAGTACTTTGTATTCATAGATACAGCCATAGAGCCCTGATCATTCAAAGAGCTCTTAAAGTACAGACATCTATTGACATATCTATTGTGCTTTATTATTATCGTACAAATGTAGAAATGCTATCTGTAGTTTCAAATCAAACTTAATTATTGTCTTGTCTCATTTTATTAAACACCAACATCTAAATAATTTAGATTAATGTAGAGTTTCCTGTGTGTTATTTATTCTGTTATTCTGTGCGTTATAGTGTCTCATGGATTGAAATTCGCTAATCTCACAAAGTTCTGCATGAACAGAGATGTCAGTTTCCTGCCAGCATTCCTTTCTGACTTTTACTGCAGCAGCAGTGTCTCTTTACTCCTGGATGATGTCTGAATGCTTCATATTTTGTAGAATGATTGTCTGCTCCTCCGTAGTGAAATGAGCTGCTCAGCAGGGTTTGCTAGTCAGACGCTGCAAACTCTTGAGCTTCAGTTGTGTGTCTTGTTGGCAGGTCGTCTGTGTTTTCTTGCTGTTTCTCTGGAACATTCTGTATGTGTTCTCTGCGTTTCTTGTATGAACTGTGTCCTCTGTGATTCTCTGCATTGCTGTATTCCCTGGGTTCCTCCATTCTCGCCCTACACGCATGACATGACACCATTCAAATATTGTACTGAGAAAGGCATCAGCTCTATTCTAACAAACAAATGAATCAGCATCATTTAAATTCCATGCAAAATACAGATTCAATTAAGATTCTGCTTCTTAGAAACTGATAAATACACCTGAGTAGGGATGGGAATAGAGAAGCGATTCTTTTGTAGAATCGGTTCCTCATGTCGCGATTCCAAGGAATCGTTTGGCTGTCTCCTTAACGATTCCGCTATCGATTCCACTGTGTGCCTGACCACGTATCATGCCCGGAGCGCATGGACTCACACAGCCCTGCTACAGAGCCGCGGACGGAAACTTTCAGCAAGGATCATATTGTTCCTCACTCCGGAGCCCTGCTGCTTCAGTCTAAACAGAAACAAGTCGGGTCCCAGATGGAAACTAGTTACATGTTCCAAAGTCTGTGATTTCAAAATAAAATCAGTGTCGTGTTTTTGCCTTCACATTGTTTTTTTTGTAGACACACATTGTCTTCTGGTAGAATATATGATAAACAACGCGATCTAATCATTATATGCATTAGAAGAATGAACGATGTTGTACTTACTCATTATAGGAAAGTCAAAGACACCAAAATTGCACAAAACAAAACAAACAAAACAAAGCTCCATGTGTTGCCAGATTGGGCGGGTTTCTGCACAATCAAGCGTCTTTTGAACCCGACATGGGTTGATGGAATGGCAATGTGTTGGTGACGTGTTTTTTTTAAATGCGAATCCAGTTTTTACGGGTTTAACTTGCATTCTCTACAGAGATGGAGGTTTGGACTGCTTTCTATTGTTGGATGGTTTTAATATGATATTTGGGGCAGATCTGGCAACCTCTATCAGCTGACAGCAGACACACAGAGGCTGTGTCAGTGACAGTGCTGCAGAGCTGGACCAGACAGCGGCATCCAGTGTGAGGCCGGTGTAATTGGCAGGCACATCCGGATCGGCAAAACATTTGATTAAATACAAAAATTAACCCCATAATCCAATGGGTTCTCTAGCGCCACCTAGAAACAGTAAAATAGCCGCAGCAACCATTAGGAATGTCGCAGAGAGACCAAATCGATGTGGATGCGTTCGTCTCCTCGAGATCTAAAAATCTCTCATTGACAAAAATGTCCTAAATCGTACAGGAAGTCCGGTATTTCCCTTTCAGTGCAAAATTTGGCAAAAAATGACTCCTCATTTAAAAATTATCTCCGCCGAGACCGCTTGTCGTAGAAACATCAGAGTGGCGCCAAATAATAGAGGACAAGTTTCTCTTCCGATATTGTTCAAAACTTTTTCAAAAGTCTCACGGTGTGGATGCTGTTAACCCTTAAAGTTTGAAGTCTGAAAACCCACTTGTGCCACCTAGAAACAGTAAAATAGCTGCCACGGTCCACAGGAATGTCGCAGAAAGATCAAATCAATGTGGACAAGTTTGTCTCATCGAGATCTAAAATTTACCCAGAGACATACCTATACCTAAATTGAACAGGAAGTCCGCTATTTCCCTTTCAGTGTAAAATTTGGGAAAAAAACAACTCCTGCGCTGCAGCCTGTGGGAATGTCTCAGAGAGATCAAACCAATTGCTCAAGTGTTTGTATCATCAAGATCTAAAAATCATCCATTGACATGCATTACTTAAATCCAACAGGAAGTCCGCTATTTCCCTTTCAAGGTAAAAAACATTTCTCATGAAAACGTTATAGCACTCAAGACCGTTTATTGTACAGATGTCAGAGTGGCATGGCCTGATAGAGGACAAGTTTCTCTACAAACGATGTGCACAACTTTTTCAAAAGTCACACGGTGTGGATTTTATCAGCCTTTCAAAATAAAAGTCATATTTTTTAAAAAAATGGAAGCTGTGGCCCGTAGGAATGTCGTAGAGAGATAAAACCAATGGCTCACGTATTCACCTCATCGAGATCTTAAAATCTCTCTTTGACAACAATAACTTAAATCCAACAGGAAGTCCGCTATTTCCCTTTCAAAGTAAAAATCACTCCTCATTTAAAAATTATCTTGTCCGAGACCATTTGTTGTAGAGACGTCAAAGTAATGCGGCCTGAAAGAGGAGAAGCTTCTCTACAAACGATGTTTCAAACTTTGTCAAAAGTCACACGGTGTGGATTTTATCAGCCCTTCAAAATAAAAGTCACATTTTTGGAAAAAAATGGCCGCTGCAGCCCGTAGGAATGTCGTAGAGAGATAAAACCAATTGCTCATGTGTTCAACTCATCGAGATCTAAAAATCACCCATTGACACCAATAACTGAAATCCAACAGGAAGTCCACTACTGACCATATATGGGCATGCAGTGCAGTCAACAGCAGCTGTCATTAAAGGGTACATATGACGCTATTTTTCAGTCATGTCATATAGGTCTCTGAAGGCCTAAAACATAGTATTGAAGCTTGTTTACAACAAATTCATCCTTCTTTCAGAGTTTCAGCGATGTAAGAAGTCACTGTCGGAGCTGCAGTGCGGGAAGCTCCATTGCCGTGGCCCCCGCTGAATCGGTTGGATCTAAATAACTTCTGAAGGACTTCGAGCTGCACGATGTTTGTCTGAGTGAATAAATGAGCATGTACACACCTATAAATAATGTCCAGGTGTCCAAAAACCGAAGTTGCCTGTACTACCTTTCCAAAATAAAATCAAAAAATTCCTTCCAAAGAAAAGCCCGTTTAAAACAGAAAATGAGGTAGAGTCATGAAAATGTATGTTTATGGAGTACCAAGGGCTCAGCTGGTGATTATGACAGCGTGTACTGCCTTTCCAAAATAAAAGCCCAAAGTTCCTTCAAATTAAAAGCCCAATTACAACAAAAAATGAGGTCAAGTCATGAAAATGAATGTTTATGTACTAGCAAGGTTCCCAATGACCTGGACTTCAGTGCTAACAGCTACATGTTAGTGGATGGAAGATGCTAACAGCTACATGTCAGTGGATGGGACATGCTAACAACTCCATGTTAGTGGGTGAGAAATGCCAACAGTTACATGTTAGTGGAAGACAGATGCTAACAGCTACATGTTAGTGGATGGGAGATGCTAACAACTCCATGTTAGTGGATGACAGATGTTAACAGCTACATGTTAGTGGATAAGAGATGCTAACAACTCCGTGTTAGTGGGTGAGAGGGTGCTGGAAGTTTTTGGAGGAGCTTGGTTCCCAGTGACCTGGACTTCGGTCATCAAGGTACGAGGACGACCTCAGTCAGACCACCTTGCCAGAGGGCTCGGTCCCGTCCAATGCCGCTTGCGGCTTTAATTTGTCTTGGAGCTTTTCAACCTGGCGTCAGGAAGAAGCTCCAGAGTTCGGCTGGATTTCACACCAAAAGATGAAACTGGGGCTACTTGCAAAGTTTTTATGACATGGATATTTTTTTCTTCTGTTCAGGATGAAGATATTGAAGAGTTCATGCAAACACCCCATTTGTATTGTTTCATTTCTCACTCAATGAGAATCGATAAAAGAATTGATGAGGAATCGTATCGATAAGCAGTATCGATAATGGAATCGGAATCGCTAAATTCTTAGCAATTCCCATCCCTACACCTGAGTTCATCAGCTTGGTTATGTGTGTAGAGGATGGGAAAAAGCCTTAAATAAAAAGTAAATAGAACCCCCCCCCCCCCCCCCCCCCCCCCCCCCCCCCCCACACACACACACACACACACACACACACACACACACACTTAAAACAAGAAACCCGGAAAATAAAACACAATAATAAGTTGTTAGGTTGATGGTTTCTAGTATTATATCATGTTCCAAATGTCACTGGTATTACCCTTTTGTGACAGTAGGTGTCACTTAACTACCATGGATCAGTAAGGAAAACCAGGAAGTGGCAGAATTAAAATGGCGCTTTCAGCGGTTACACACGCATAATCGTGTCCTGTCTTACTGCTCCACAGGTACGTTAAATGTGATATCAGATCACTTAACCTTAAGCTCACAAGTTTGTTATAGTCTTGTGTTGCTGTTGATGTCGCGGGTGTACAGAATGGTTGTTGAATTACAGAGTTTGAGCATGATTCGTGTCTCGTGTTTTTCCCATATTAGCTGTTAGCTTCAAGTGACCACGATGTGGCAACATGTGGGAATCTTTGAATGTTTAATGAGTGCTGTGAACTAAACCATATACAAATTAACTCTAAAAGAACTTTGGGGAATGCATAAGCACCTGTTTCGTTTCTTATTAGTTGGATGTAAAATGTAAAGTAGTGTTATTTTTGTATTACTGTAGTGTATGAAGGCAGCCGCCTCATGATATTGCACTGATGAGATGTTCTCATTTCTTTGATTTCTGGTAAGAAGATGAGTTTTGAAGTTAACCTGTTAATTGCAAATAGAGTGTTTATGTTATGTTGAATGTGTTTTATGTGCTTTGATGGATTTGAATTTGAATTTGTTGAAATGTGTTTTTATAATAGAAGTACAGAATTAAAATGGCGCTTTCAGCGGTTACACACGCATAATCGTGTCCTGTCTTACTGCTCCACAGTTTTCTATGATTGTGAGGCAACAACGCTACCGGCCCAGGCACCCCTAGGCTGGAGGCCGGTAACATTTGGGGGCTCGTCTGGGATCCAGCGCTGGCAGCCTGAAGACGTCAGAACTGCATTAGTGACACCCTGTTGTCAGAGCTTCAGGGAAGACTGCTCCCTATACCATCATCCAGAGAGCCAAAGCTTCAGGGAACCAAGCCAACATGACTCCTTCACAGCGTCAGCTGCTGACATGGAATCTGCAGAAGAAATTACCAGGCCTAAATTTCAGGCAATTACAGAGTGTGGCATGTGACATCAATGCATATGAAGAAGGACAGATAGCTGACACATCCAACATAACTGAAGCTGAACTGTTTGATGCGATTGTGGATTTTGTGAGAAGTCAGAAGCTGAAGGACCAAGAAGATAAAGGCATATCTTGTTTGATGGCCCTCCTGGACATTGTTGAGGACTTTCTGAAAACTGCTGACCCTGTTCACACCGTGTCAGAAGCTGGAGATGCCAATACCCATCCTGATCTACCCTTCCCAACACCTACGGAGACGCAAATGAGGCAGTGAGGTGCATCCAACTCCAGAAGCCATCATCACAGCAGGATTTCTACTTCAGCCAAGACTCTGTGAAAGGTGTTAGACTCAGCACATCCTCATGCATGTCTGATCATCAGGTGGTAAGGCTTACTGATGTTGCTGGTCTGTTACCTCGTAGAGAGTTCAAGATTTTTGGAGGTCAACTGTCTGATTGTGGGTCTGAAAGTGTCTGTAGACAGATGGATGAGGGTCTCAAAGAAGGTTTCAGTGAGTCGGAAGTGATAAGAACAGCGATAAAGGTAACAAAACCAGGTTACTTCAGAGAAATGCTAACAAACAAGGATGATCTCACTGTAGATGAGTTGAAAAGGTTCCTCAGGTCCCACATCAGAGAAAAGAGTAGCACAGAACTCTTTCATGACTTGAGTAACACTGAACAGCAGGATAAGGAGACCCCACAACAATTCATGTATAGGATCATGGGTCTCAAAGAATGTGTTCTGGCAGCCTCACAACAAAGTGATGCTGAGTTCAGTTATGATAAAAGGCTGGTCCAAGGTACATTCCTCCATACCCTTTACCAAGGTTTAACTGAAAAAAAAACAGTTACATCAGGAGTGAACTTAAACCTTTCCTCCGAGACTTGGATGTGACTGATGACTACTTGTTGGACAAAATTACAAAGTCAGCCAATGAGGAGGCAGACAGACTCAAACGCCTGGGTTCTGCGACTAAACCCAAATCATTAACTGTTAGCTCAGCTCAGGAAGCCGACAGCCGACCAGCTGATCAAGTGAAACTGACGGATGTTAGCCGTAATATCCAGGCTAATCAGACTGCCATCATGGAACTGACAACACAGGTGTCTGCATTGACAAAGCATTTGACCAAACTGACCACAAAAGTAGACAGTGAAACCCCCAGAGATACTTCACAGCCCCACGCCGGCTCCCAAACAGGGAGGATTGATACTAAAGGCCGATGTCCTGAGTGTGTTCAACAGGGAAAAATGTCATGCTCCCACTGCTTCCGCTGTGGCCAAGAGGGACATCGAGCGGTGGGCTGCCTGAAAAGACCACGGGCGGGAATTGGAGCACAGTCGCTGGAGGGGGCAGCCAGTGACTGAAGTCAGCACAACGCCCCCTGTGACAGCTGGTTCTCTTCAAACAGGGAAGTGTGCGGCAACAAACACTCAGGAGAAAACAGGAAAAAAACATGTTGCCCAACTCATTAGCAAAAGGTGCATGGTTTCCTGCACCATCAATGGGGTTCCAGTGCAGATGCTTTTTGACTCAGGGGCCAGGTATCAATAGTGGGAAGGGATTTTGTTGAAAACAAGCTACCAAATATTGCAATCCAACCTCTGACGAGTTTGCTCACTGACAGCCCTTTGGAAGTTACTGCTGCTAACGGTACTGATGTCCCATTTGATGGCTGGATAGATGTAACGGTCGAAGTAGTCAGCATGAACCATGGAGCTGTAGCGGTGCAGGTTCCTATGCTAGTTGGAAAAAGTTGCATCAATTGTCCATTGCTAGGATCAAATGTTACTGCTGAGATCATCAAGGGGAATGAGCAGACCAATGTTATGGATATCGGTTCACTGCTGAAGGAAGCTTTAAATGTGAGTGAAGATACAGCCAAAGCTATTGTGTCCACCCTCAATACAGCTGTTCCAGAGGAAGAATCTCCCATGTATGATGTCAAAGTTGCAAAGAAAGGGGTGACTATCCTGGCAGATAAAATAGATGAGGTTCGGTGCAGAGTGAGAGCCTGGCCAAGGGAGCAACAGCGTTATATGAGCCAGCTATATGCAATCACTGCCCAGAAGGATTAGAGTTGTTCCCGGCTCTCGTCGACATTCCTCATGGGTCATCCAAAGTTGTTAAGATTCCTATCAAGAATGTGACCGAACATGACATTTTTCTCTCAGGAAGAACAGTACTCGGCACTCTTCAGGAGGTTGCAGACATGAAACCTGTCATCGGCCCGCGGGAAAATGAAACACCAGTCACACCGCCCTCAAAGACCGAAGTCTGCTCTGCTCAGTTAGGCCTGGAAGACAAGATCAACAGGTAAATCACAAACCAAACACCTCAGTCAGTGAAAAATGGCACCCACCTGTTGACTTGTCGCACTTAGAGGAAAGCGAGCAGGAAGCAGTAAGACAGATGTACGAGGAATCAAACATCTTTGCCAAGGGAGATGATGACATTGGCTGCATCGAAAGTTTGAAACTCAAAATCAGCCTCAAGGACAAAACACCTGTGCAAAAGTGTTACAACGCCATCCCAAACCATTATACAGGGAAGTAAAGGAATATGTACAGAACCTGCTCATTCAAGGATGGATCAAGAAATCAAAATCACCATACTCATCTCCTGTCGTCTGCATCCGAAAAAAAGATGGAAGCTTACGCTTGTGCGTGAATTTCAGAGAACTCAATCGGAAAACCATCCCTGACCGACACCATTGCCACGCATCCAACACCTGCTGGATAACCTAGGAGGCTATGCTTGGTTTTCCATACTCGACCAAGGATGTGCTTATCATCAAGGCTTTGAGGATGAGGGATCACAACATGTCACTGCATTTAACACCCTTTGGGGCCTGTATGAGTGGGTGCGACTCCCTTTCGGCTTAACAAACGCCCCTGCAGCATTCCAAAGATGTATGGAGGAGGTGTTGGAAGGGCTGAGAGATGAGTGCTGTTCCCCATACCTGGATGATGTGCTGTGTTATTCCACAACCTTTGACGGTCACCTACAAGTGCTACGGGAGGTGTTCAGTCGAATGAGAAAACATGGGATCAAATTGCGACCAAAGAAAAGCGAACTTTTCAAGCAACAAGTCAGGTACATAGGTCGTGTTGTTTCAAAAGGAGTCCAGATAGACCCCAAAGACTTAGAGGCAGTAGTACAGCTGAGAGAGAGAGCCCAAAACAGTTGGAGAAGTAAGAGCTTTATTAGGGTTCTTAAGTTACTACCACTCCTATATTCAAGACTTTGCAAGACTAGCCAGACCGCTTTTTGAACTGGTGCAGTGTCAGAAAACTATGAAGACCAAGACGACAAAAGGCAAACCCCAAAACACAAATAGTGGTCAGTTGGCAGGGAAAACTCCCATACAGTGGACTACAGAGCACAGTGCCATTGTTTCCAGATTTGTGGACATGCTAACCAGTGCGCCTATTTTAGGTTATCCTGACTGTAACTCTCCATTTATCCTGCACACAGATGCCTCCAATGAGGGTCTCGGCGCTGTACTCTACCAACAGCAAGAGGGCAAACTGCGTGTTATAGGATATGGCTCCAGGGCACTGAGTGCAGCAGAAAAAAACGATCACTTACACTCTGGAAAGTTGGAGTTTCTTGCTCTGAAGTGGGCGATTTGCGATAAATTCAGAGACTATCTCTACTATGCCCCAACATTCACAGTGTACACCGATAATAATCCACTGACTTACGTGCTGAGCACAGCAAAACTCAATGCAGTGGGTCATCGGTGGGTGGGGGAATTGTCGGATTTTTGTTTTGACATCAAGTACAGGCCAGGGCGTGTGAATGCTGATGCTGATACCCTTTCACGCTATCCCCTCCAGTTACATGATCGTATTTTAGAGTACACAGAAACTGTGCCTACAGATGTGGTGGCAACTGTCTGGCAAGGGAACAAGGTGGTGGAGGAGGATGATGTGCCATGGGTTGCTGCGCTGGTCCTCACTGCAACATCCGATGACTCAACAACGAATACCAGGCAAGTTTTCACTCCCCATGACATCCAAAGTGCACAACAAAATGACCCAGTGATCAGCGAGGTCATAAAACTGAAAAAAAGAGAATGGACACCAAATGACAAAGACAAAAGACAAATGTCACGTGAGACAAAGAGACTAGTCCACGAATGAAACAAACTAAAACTAGACAAGGAATTCTGTGCAGGCATGCTAGTCAGAGAAAACAGCTAGTTCTCCCTGCAGAACTAAAGCCAATGGTACTCAAAAGTTTACATGATGAAATGGGACATGTGGGAGCAGATAAAGTGATCTGTCTGGCAAGGGAGATGTTCTTTTGGCCTTTCATGCAGAAAGAAATAGAGGATTATGTCAGAAAATGTGCTTGCATCAAACGGAAGAGACCTGCTGTCAAAGCACCCATGGGTTCCATAACATCCAGTGCTCAGTTTGAGTTAGTCTCAGTTGACTATCTCCACCTTGAGCCAAGCAAGGGAGGTCATGAATATATCCTCGTTCTGGTTGACCATTTTACCTGCTTCGCCCAAGCTTATCCCACAAGAAACAAGTCTGGAAAGACAGCGGCAGAGAAAATTTTTCAGGATTTCATCCCCAGATTTGGATATCCTGAAAAATTACACCACGACCAGGGGCGGGAATTTGAAAACGCACTGTTTCAGAGGCTCCAGCAATTAGCGGGCATATCTCACTCCCGAACCACCCCGTACCACCCACAGGGGAATCCTGTGGAGAGACTGAACAGAACCTTGTTGCAGATGCTTCGAACCTTGGGGGAAGAAAAAAAATCTGATTGGAAAGAACAGCTACCTCACATGGTTCATGCATAAAATTGCACCATTCATCAAGCTACGGGATACTCACAATTTTTTCTCCTATATGGAAGAGCCCCACACTTACCAGTCGACCTACTATTTGACCTGAAACCAGAGCAAGATGTCCCAGACAGGCAGATGTTTGCAAAAAATGGGCAACCAGGATGTGAGAGGCTTACAAAATTGCTTCAGAGAACAGCAAGAAATCATCGGCGAAAGGAAAAAAACAATATGACAGAGGTGTAAAAGGTGCTACACTCCAACCAGGTGACAGAGTGCTCGTGCGCAACCTCTCTGAAAGAGGCGGGCCAGGCAAACTACGAGCTTACTGAGAGGAGAGAGTCCATCGTGTCATAGAGAGAATCGATGAAGGACCAGTGTATAAAGTACAAGCTGAGTTTGGAAACAAGACCATCCGTGTACTTCATTGAAACCTTTTGATTCCTGTGAATGCTTTACCCTTGGAAGAGACAACAAACACATCGAAACAACAGAAAAAAACTAAACATGTGACTAACCGCACTGACGTGTCATGGCAGAACCCTGAGTCAGAGGAGGAGGAAGAGGAGTTATACAGCCTCCGTCGCATTCCAGTCTACAGGATGACTCCAATCAAACCTCCTGCTACTCATTCAGAACCACTGAATCCCTCTGCTTGTGAGTTTCAACCAGTGAGAAATGTGTGCACTGAGAAAGCACCAACTACTGAACAACAGTTGGCTCACTCATCAGAACAACAACAAATACCACCTGAAGAAAACAGCATGGATGGTGCAGAGGTTGACCAGGCAGTAAATGATGATGTTCACCTGGAACCTGGTGAAATGGAGAAGGGTACTGAATCAGAGTCACTGGAAGAACAAAGTTTGAGGAGGTCTTCCCGGGTGCCACGGCCCAAGGAAATGTTCACCTACAACAGTTTTGGACAACCCTCATACCAACCTTGGAGGCCTGGGGTTAACTGTGTTCCAGTGTGTACCTTACTTCATGTCCAGTCCGGCGATCCCAAGTCTAGCCATTCCAAACGCACACTACATTCCAGGGCCAGTGATGTGGACTTGCTAGACTGAGAACAAGAACTCTATATGCAGTCGTTTTTTGTTTTTTTTATACAACTTCCTGACTGTGACCTGACATGTATATTTTGAGATGTCAGGAGACATCTTTAAAAGTGAGGGAGAGTGTAGAGGATGGGAAAAAGCCTTAAATAAAAGTAAATAGAAAAACTGAGACCCCCCCACATTTAAAACAAGAAACGAGTGGAGCCTGTCCCCGTGGGTCGCAGCCCGACTCTGATCCCAGTTCGGCCACCCGGTGGCAGACCTTTTCGCCAGTGCAGAGAACGCACAGTGCCCATTCTGGTTCTCGCTCAGGTTGTCAGACGAACCCCCTCTTGGGGTGGACACCTTTGCGCACAGGGTCTGGCCTCCGGACTTCCTGTATGCATTCCGTCCGACCCGCCTCTTGGCCCCGTTGCTGCGCAGGGTGAGGGTGCAGAGCCTCCATGTGATTGTGCTGGCCCCGGACATCCTGAGCACACGGTGGTTCCTGGACCTGGTCCAGTTGGCAGTCAGAGACCTGTGGCCGATCCCCGACGTGCCCGACGCTTTACTGCAGGCAGGGGGCGCCCACTCTGTCCTGGGCAGGGGACTCTTGGCTTGGAAGCTGAGAGGGTGAGACTGGTGGAAATAGATCTCCCCCCGGCGGTGGTTTCCACCGTCCAGAGTGCCAGGGCCCCCTGTACTGTCAAAGCCTACAGGTCTCAGGGGCATCTCTTCACGTCGTGGTGCTCGGAGAGGGGTCTGGACCCGGTCTCCTGCACTATCGGTAGAGTATTGGAGATTCTGCAGGCCCTGCTGGACAGTGGTTGCGCTGCATCCACTCTAGCGGTGTTTGCATCGGCCATTACAGCAGGCCATGGCGGCTTTTTCTGCGCGCTGCCACCCGCTGGTGAAACGGTTTCTGTGTGGGGCGTGCCGGCTGGGGCCGCCCCCCAGGCATGTGGTTTTCCCCGTGGGACCTCCACACGGTGTTGGATGGTCTGAAGGAGCCCCCTTTCGAGCCTTTGGAGCATGCGACCTTGGACCGCTTTCTCTCCTTTAAGGCTGCCCTTCTGTTGGTGGCTGGCATCCGCCAAGAGGGTTGGGAATCTCTGCACCCTGTCGGTCCATCCCTCCTGCATGGTTTTCAGTCAGGATGGGGGCTTAGTGCACCTTTGGCCTAACCTAACCTTTCATCCCAAGTTGATTACTTCGGACTTCCGGTCGAGAGTGATCCGGATCAGGGCACTTTGCGCCCTGCCTGGCTCATCTGGGGATGACCCTCGGCTGCGGTTGCTGTATCCGGTCAGGCCTCTACATTGTTACGTTGAGCGCACAGCTGGCTTTCGCACTACGGATCAGCTGTTTGTGAGGTTCGGGACCAGGGGGCGTGGAGCCCCGCTGTCCTCTAAGCGGTCTCGCCCACTGGGTCAGGGGCGCTATGCGGCTGCCTACGAGGTGTTGAATTGCCCACTGCTGCGGTGATTCGCGCTCATTCCACACGGAGCATGGCGGGCCTCTGCGGCCCTGTGCAGAGAAGTCTCGGTGGGTGGACATCTGCCAGGCTACCTCCTGGGCGTCCGTGTCCACCTTTGTGCGTTCATATCTGATGGATATGTGCACAAACACTGTGGCCGTGTCAGTTTTCAGCGAGGACAGGAGTTCTGTCGCTTAACTGTGTTGGCTCTCGTCCAGTCCGGCTTCTGCTTCACCGGGGGGGATCCATACTGGGCATGGTTACCGCCCGCCGTTATGTTTGTGTCGGCAGCCGGCGTGTGTGTGTGCGCCGTTGTTCCGGTGCTTGGATACGTTTGCGGGCGGCGCCTCGGTGCGAGGCTGCCTGACCCATGTCCTTGGAGGTTTGTTGTGGCTGTACTGGACTTACGGCCTGTTTACTTCCGTCTTTTTTGTGACAATCCTGTCAGCACTCCAGCTGGGAGTACATTCATCCCTTCGGCCTCCGCCTTGATGAGTACCAATAGCGAAGCCCATAGGTGGGCTAAGCACTCACGAAGTAGAATTAGTAGTTACTAAACGTAACTCCAGTTCTATGAGTGAGTGCTTTCCCACCTACCTGCAGGCCCAGCTGTCTTGCTTCCTTTTTCTACTGGCTTATTCAGAAGAAGAAGATTAGCGCATGGGCGCTGTTTATATTCCCTTGGTGAAGGGCGTGGCAGTGTGCCAGCGTGCGAGGGGAATTGGCGCGTCAGTTTCGGACTTGTCTCAGTGATCGGCTGGCGCCAGAGGGGAGTACCCAATAGCGAATCCCATAGGTGGGCACGCACTCGTAGAATTGGAGTTACATTTAGTAACTACTAAGTCATTTGTCTCTTTCTCTCTCTCTCTCTCTCTCGCTCTCTCTCTCTCTCTCTCTCTCTCACACACACACACCCACACACATACACACACACGCACACATTGCGATCCGTGTGTTTGGTTTGATTTCTTGTGAATAATTAGGATTTTGGAAACACTTGTGTTCTTAACGTTCTACATTTAAGAATGAAGTGGTGACCTCTTCTGTCGAGAAGTCCAAAATTCTTCATTCTTTACTATTAATACTGGCAAATTATAATAATTCTTTTATTCATCAAAATCAGAAATAGTTCAACTGATTTTCCAAAATTAAAATCAACAAATTGTCATCATTTCCTCTGAATCAGTTGGCGTCTCCAAGCTTATCTTCTGATCCCAGCTCCTTTGATAATTAATAGCTATCTTTGATCATTTTTCATGATTATCAATTGCCAATTCGACCATAAAATTGATCTCCAACATAATAGTACCATTAAGCTGATTCCCAACATACCGTTGGCTCATGTTCAAAAATGTCACAGCAGCAGCTCAGTACTGAACATTTTCATGTTCTGAGCAACATGTGTGAAACTTCAGATGTGTCCCTACTTCCCTTGGTGTTGATCAGCACATTAATAGGTGATTTTTCAATGCTGTGATTTGATTGAAATCCAAACTGGCAAACACTGAAGTAATAACAGCATTAAGCTGTGGGTTTGATACAGGTCTGTAACAATTAAATACTGATGCATCCAGGTGACTCTTCCTAGAAGAGTTTTGATTGCTCCTTTCTTTTGAGCTTTTGGAAAAATGCCTTTCTGAAGAGCTCTTGACTATCTGCAGTTCTACATCTGGAACTAAACAGATTAAAACATCTTCAGACAGGTGCTGATCAATGTCTGTTAGAGCTTCGGTCTGAAAGGTGAAAACATGCCAGAAGACATCCTGAACTTTCCAGAGTTGTATATATTATCTGTATCAGTGTCAGGGCTTTCTGAGGAGCTGCTTGTGTTGTGTTGGATGAGTTGTGTTTGTTCTTACCTGAAATTAGCGTCAGTCATCAAATCCAACAAGCACTGTGAGAACTGAGGGCTTCAGGTTTTGGTGCAGTGAGTGTTGCTCTGATTGGTTCAGTCTTCTCACTGCCGAGAAAATTTGTGTTTTGCCTTGTTAAATTCATGAATCAAACATATGGCGGAAGATGGATCAATCACATTTGCAATGGAAATGTGACATTGAAAATGTCATTGGAAACAAGACCTAATATACCGGGGCTTCCTGTTCTATACAGTTCATCTGATGTTGACTGAACTTTTCAGAAAGTAACAGACTGGGTGGTCAACCTCCAGCTGAAGAGCTGGGACGAGAAAATCAGGCGCCGTGAGAACAGGTGTGCTTCAAAGCAGAGCGCTGGCCGACTGGAAGGCAGCTTGTGGACGCTGTTCACTGTGGCTGTTCTGATCCTGCCCTCAGTGGCCTTTACCCATGCATAGGACCTGTCTGTGGGTCAAGTGTCCTTCAGGTGTCTTCAGTTGGGTACACCACGAAAGGTGCAGCTTCTAAATTCTGCCACAAGGGGGAGTGGCGAACCCAGTTGAGCCCTGGTTGTTGCTGTAATGAGCTGTCTTTCCATTCCAGAGAACTGCCTGCTGAATGCTAACAGCTATCAGCTCATGACTCTGCCTTTCCTGGATAAAACAGGTTCGTAATGTGCATTGGTTCATCACGGGACATTCCAAAGGACTTTTAGTAACATTTCTAATGTTTTGTGCTGTTTTGTTTTGTTTTGTTTTGTTTTTTTGCAAAATTGGATGTAGAAAGTATTCGTTTTGGTCGGTGTTACAAGTTTACGCCTCATTCCCACATACGCCGGTCACTGCGTGGCACGGGGCGGACGCGTAGACAGCGAGGGCGCTGGAGCGGCGTGTTCAGCCGTCCCTTTCTCACCAGCGCGGTCTGCGTGAGCGGGTTGTCCGCGGCAATGGGCTACTAGGCCCTGTCTTCATTGTTTCAATTGGACCCCGCTCCAAGCTGCGCGGAAAAATAGACGGAGCACAACACTGGTAAAAGCCACTTGTGTGACCAGTTTGTGGCAGACATGAGCTCAGTGCATGCATAGAAAGCCTAGCTGACACGACATGTGTGTTTATGCCACTGGTTTCAATGGGACATCGCACACAGCCCGCTCAAGTCCGTGCACAAAAATAGACTTGATTTCTATTTAGAAATCGCCGTGCTGATTTGAACAGGGTTCCCAGTGCGTTGAGTGTGAAAGGACTGATCTGTTTGCATGCAGTTCTTGTTCATGCAGTTTGGAGATGACATACAAAGTCAATGTAATGATGCGATTGTTGCTCAATCTTGAGTGGCGGGCGTCAAGCGCCAACCGATGATGCAGCCGCTGGCGAGTGTTTCCAGTGAAAAAGTCGAGCGCCAATCGACTTGCACTGCCACTCACCACCGCAGAACGATCGCCGCCTGAAGCCCGCCGCTTCACCGCTCGACGCTCATCGCTCGATGCTCGTCGCTCGAGTTGAAATAATTGAACTTTTCAAGCAAAGTCGTGCCAGGACAGCCTATCAGCGTGGAGGTCTTCACAGACGGCCTGATGTAGGGCATGCAGGGCTCCGACCACGCAGAACAGTTGGCGTGATGCCAAGGCGAGTGGCAAGCAGTGTACATAATTTCACTTGTTCACCGCTTCTGGTGGAAACCGGGCGTCAGCCTGAAGCAGCGCTGGAACCGGCCGCCGTCCGGGCGCAGCTCCTGCAGAAAACGGTGGAACTCACCGAGCTCAGACGCCTCCGCAGCATGCATCCAGAAGCGATGCTGGCGCCGCAGCCGATGCTGACTTCCCCATGCCAAATACAGCGATTGTGTCAGGCGGAGCCATCTCAATCTCAATCTTTATTTGTAAAAGCACTTTTCATATTCATAAAAACAACGCAAAGTGCTGAACAGTAAAACAGTCATAAAACAAAAAAGAGCAAAACTGCACCATCGATCAGTATGCACACACTAGAGAGAGAGAGAGAGAGAGAGAGAGAGAGAGAGAGAGAGAGAGACTTTTTTTTACTTTTCAACAATCCTTTATTTAATAAACAAGGTTGGGTTGTATCAAGTCAACCTTGACATATACAAAACACCGAATCAAAAGAGATTAAATAAACACAATGAATAAATAGATAAATAGAAAGCCAATCATCCTCTGGCACAAATTACAAATTTTATTTGCCCAGTAAAATTAAATTAGATCCCCTACCTTACCTGAAAAAAACCAAATCCAAGGCTTGAGTAAAGTGCATGAACTTTAAGCTCATCTTCTGCAAAGCAACAGCTAAGTACATTTTATTCCACTCATTCCATTTACCACAAAATGAAGAGCACACATAATACATGAATTACCAAATGCACTAAGCAAAATTTCCTCTGCAAACATACACTTTCTCCTCCTCTTCCTCTTCTTTCACCTCCTTGTGGAAGATCTCTCCATCAGGCTGCTTCAGCCATCTTAGCTCGATGACTCCAGTCATGCTGAGTTCCTCAACGCTCTGTTTGAACTGCCAGCCATAAATAATCATTAGTCTCCCTCATTTGTTTGTCAAACAATCTGAAACTGTCATAAAATGGATTCCAACCTTCTCCAGTAGCGCCCCCTGCAGCCCGTCCATGTCCACTGAGGTGTCGGATGCTCTCAGCACCATCTTCACCACCCTGGTCTGCTTCAGGTCTTGGGATTGGAAGAAGGATTTTTGTTGTGAGTTATTGGGAATGTTAAGATGTTGATGAGAAACTGATAATATGTCATAAAAGGAACTCACCGGTGGAACAGGCAAAGAATTTCTCATGTGAACAGTCGGCATTGGTCCATTTGCCAAAGTTTGTACTTCCACAAGCATCAGTGGAAGTTGTGGTGGGAGACCCTGGAGACCAGTTTGTGACAGAAACTGTGCTCCCATCAGACCACTTCCACCCGTCTCTATAGAGGCCGATCCATTTGAAACCAGGATATTTTTCAAACATCTCTTGGTTCTCAGCTGTGTTCCTCGCACTGGCCAGGTCAGTATGATGCTCCCTGCAGTATTTCCTGGCTTCGTCCCAGGTCCTATCCTCGGACACATAGCTGAAGTTGGATGTCCCTGAAAACACAGTTTTTTTTTATTGTGAAAATCAGCATCCTAACACACTGGATCTCTAGTCACTTATTCAGTTCCAAAAGCACCAGGCCGTCACATTACCAAGTTATTTTAGTCCCAGTGCTTCAAAAGATGAAAGTTTAGTCACATCATCAGTGCAGAAGAACTACATTCTTCGAGACATTCGAGACATTCCATGTGTAGCTCTGCTGCCTTTTAGTTTTCATTTGAATGTAAAGTTTCTGTTGAGTTGAATTTTTTTTCTAAATTTAGCAGATTGAGGTCAAATATTCTATGTGGATGCCATAACTCAAATGAAACACTGAACGTCACCATAACGATGTTGATTTTATTCCTACTCTGCTGGAATAAAATTGAGAGAGTCAATCAAAAGGTTTCTCACTTTGGTCATAGCAGATGAATGGATATGTCTCATTGCAGAAATTATCTCCCCAAAGTGAGTCTTTCATCATTAAAACACAAATTCTGTGTCCTTCAGAGCCCATATTGGGCTGAGCGTCAGCCCACAGCCTCAAGTCGGCCTCTCCTTCAGCATAGAAGTCTGGGTTCTCCAGAGACCACCTCCAGGACTCAGCGTCAGGTTGGAGTCCAATCCACACGCTGCTGTGACTCCACATCCTGGTGACTCTGTTGAGCTCGGCCAAGTCTTGTTGATTTCGAACAATGGCCAGGTCGATGTAGTTCTCCCTGCAGTACGTCTGAGCGTCAGACCAGGGCTTTGCAGCTGGAACGATTACGTAGGTGTGAAAGGAAGAAGCAGTCAGGAAACATAGTCCTGTGAGAGAGAGAGAGAGAGAGAGAGAGAGAGAGAGAGAGATATTAACATGACATGATTTTTGTCAAAATCACATTTAAGAATGTCTTGTGTCACTGGATGAATCTCTTTCTGAAGCATTAAAAATACATTGAAATTGCTCTTTAAGAGGTCAGAGTCTTTAAAACCACATCTCCTGTGAAAATACTGGAGATGTAAATATGTCGATTTGATTAAACATAACTTTATAACTAGCAGGAATTCAAAGAAACCTTCAGAGAGTTTTTGGGAATTAAAGTGTGAACTGACCTGATAGGACAGTCAGAGCAGCTGCAGTCTGCCTCATGATAACACAGCTGGCCTGCACCTGGAAATAAGAAAGGTTCACATGACGTTTCAGGTTGTATGAGCAAGTTATGAATAGAATGTTGGGCTGCCGTGGCTCATGAGATGATCAAACCCCAAACCCAGTGACGGGGGTTCAATCCCTATGTGTTGAATCCCGTGCTCCTCCTGATGGTGGACTGAACCATGTGAACCTGTCTTCCAGGTTACTACTGCAAACAATTTGTAGCTGACAAACAACAACAACAAGACACAGTAACACAGAAAGAGTGGCTGTTCCTGTGTGGGAGTTCCATAGGTTCTGTAAATTGTTCCAGGGATTTGATACTGAAAATGCCAAAGAGAAAATAACTTCCACAAAGTGCTGATGCAACACGAGCAAGCACCATTAAACCTGGAGTTCAGAAAAGTTCCCACAGGGAGAACTGGCTTGTGGCGGCCAAGCGTTCATAGCGACGTCGCTTTTTGATCCTTCGATGTCGGCTCTTCCTGTCATTGTGAAGCAGAATTCACCAAGCGGTGGATTGTTCACCCTCTATTAGGGAACGTGAGCTGGGATTAGACCGTCGTGAGACAGGTTAGTTTTACCCTGCTGATGATGTGTTGTTGCAGTAGTAATCCTGCTCAGTACAGTTCAGGCCTTATTGTGTCTATAAAGTTATAGAAATAATGTATATGAGTATAGAAGTAATACCTTTTTTCTTTGTTTGATTACTGCATTTTAAATCACTCACAGTGATACTGGAAGCAGTTTACGATGTCTGACTCCTGTAGACATGTCAGAGCGTACCTCTGAGCTCCAGAGATTTTTACCCCAACAAAACAGACAAAGCTCAAACTATGGACATAGATTGATTTTTGTAAAGATGCTTGATTTTCTCATTTAACATGCTTGATTTTCTGACTTTTGCTGCAGCAACAGTGTTGCTTTTGCCCTGGATTATGTGTCTGAATGCTTCATATTATTATTGAATAATTGTCCGCTCCTTCACAGTGAAATAAGCTGCTCAGCGGGGTTTGCTGGTCAGGTTTGCTGGTTGCTGCAAACTCCGCCCCTTTCATGTGAGCGCTCACTCATCACCACTGGAAAAGCTTGAGTTGAATGACTGAGTTCACCACCTGCTTCGCAGTACCGCTTATCTGGAATTCAAATGTCTGTGTGAGTCAGCCGAGGTGACGCAGACAGATCCTGGCTGCGCTCAAGCCTCTGGCAGCTGCTTGTGTGGACTGTGTCCTCTGTTCTCTGCGTTGCTGGGTTCCTCATTAGAGTGCTGACTCTTCACGTGCAGTGGCGGCCTCATGAGTTCGCCCTACACGCATGACATGGCACCATTCAAATATTGTTCTGAGAAAGGCATCAGATCTTTTTCAACAAACAAATTCATCACATCATTTCAATTCCATGCAAAAGACATGGACACTTCAATTCAGATTCTGCTTCTTAGAGACTGATCGGTACACCTGAGTCCATCAGCTTGGTTGTGTGTCCACTTTATCAACATCCCAGTGATGCAACCACCCCACACACATGGTTCCTACCCAAAAATATACTCTGTTGGGTTCCACAGTACAACAGGAAACCCTTTTCCTCTCTCATGACTTTAGCTTCGTTTTTGACCGTGTAGCCATGTGCGACAGGGGTCATCAAACCCCCCTTTCCCTCAGAAACCTACACTGGACAGTTCCACGATGATGGCTTCTGCTCCAGCACTTGGGCCTGGTTTCTGCCTTTTCTCTATCTTTATTTGGGATTTTAGCCCGATGTGGATCACAGAGTCTCTACTGGTCGTCACAAGAGCTAATGGTGAACAAAGGAAAGACCTCAGCACCAGCATCCCCTGTCTGACTCTGCACACGAGGCCTTAGCAACACCTGCAAGAACCATCCTTCAACTCAACTCTTCAGCTTCTAACAGCAGCAAAGGATCACCAGCTGGACAGTTTGTTTGACTCTGTGCTTCTCTGCCTCATTTGTCAACATGTAACCTACCATTCTACACCCATTACACCAAAGACGCCACTTAAACATCGTCTGAATGACTTCAGACATTTTTGCAACACAAAAGGCTCAAAACAAATTGGATTTGAACAGAGTTACTCTTGAAGCTACAGGTTTATGGCCTCTCTTTGTCTCACCGGCTTCATGTAGCGATAACTCTCCTCTGATTCGCCATTCTGGTTGTAGCCTTTGGCTCTCTGTCCTTGAGATTTGTGATTCACTTGTCTCTTCCTCCTCTGTCCATAGATCTCTTTCTCTCGATCACACACATTCACACCAAAACCTGTATGCAGTTAGTCAGGATCTTTGTGTTTTGATTTACTTTTTTTGTGAATAAATATATATTTTTTGAATTTCTTGTATTCTTATTAAATATGAATGGAATGTCAGTGTTCATCAGGCTTTACTATTAGCTATCATGTTAATCACTTATTTTTAAAACCAAATCCTAAACTAATAGTTCAACCAGTTCCATGAGACTGATCATTTCCTGTGTAGTTTGGATCCAAATTTTTTGATAACCTTTTATTGGTCATTATCAATAACCAAATTGACCATAATATTGATCTCCAACATAATGGTACCCCGAAGCGGATTCCAAACATACCCTGTTAGTTCATGTTCAGGAATGTCACAGCAGCAGATCAGTGCTGAACATCTTCATCTTTGTTTAGAAGAAACTGGAGCAAACCTCAGCTGAGTATGGGTCAAGGAGCGTTGTGTGTTGTGTTGGATGAGTTGTGTTTGTTCTTACCTGAAATTAATGACCGTCAATATAATCCAACGAGCACTGTGAGAACTGAGGGCTTCAGGTTTTGGTGCAGCGAGTGTTGCTCTGATTGGTTCAGTCCTCTCACTGCAGGGACAACTGGCATTTTGCCTTGTTGAAATTCACAAATGAACAATTTAATACGGCCAAGGACGAGTCAATTATATTTGCATCAGATCAGACAGAGATTTGAATACTTTTCCTCTCTTTTGACTATTTCACAGTGCTTTAGAGAAAATGATGTCTGAATGAGTGAATCACAGTAAACTTGGAGGGATCGGTTCTGACAGGACCATCTTTGGCGAGCATGGCATCCCAGAGGCCAGAGAGTCTCTCTTCAGCTGGTTACAGGCCTCAATCCAGCCTTCAGGGCCACGGGGTCCAAGGAAGGGAGTGGAGGGTGAATTGAGGTTCATGTTGAATCCGTTTGTGTTTCTGGCTTGTTTCACATCTATGTACAAGTTTCTCGATGTCTTGTTGATCCCGGGCCAGAATGCTGTCCCTCCTTTGACATTTCTCAACACCCAGATGACCTTCATGGACTTTATGCGCTATATCATCTCAACTTTTGCTCAACATTCCATCAACCACACTGAGTTCACCGATAGAACTGTGAACGGAAACCCACAGGACATCCTGTAGTTCTGAGTCTCAAGCTGTTTCATCAGTTCTTTGTCTGGATTTGGTGTTTGAAACAGGAAGCACAGAGAACACCATGGTGCTGAACATCCTCTTCCACTGTACTCACTCTGCCCCTTGCACTTTGGGTTATTTTTTATGAGCATGAAAGTGCTATAGAAGTAAAGTTTGAGTGATTGATTGATTGATTGATTGATTGATTGAGTGATTGATTGATTGATTGATTGATTGATTGATTGTGGGCGCTCGTGAGAACACATCAGCGATCATCAGGTTGAGTCTTGTTGAATCCTTGGTGACATTTCATTCAAGTTCTTTTTGATGATTGCTAGTAGAGGATGGTGAACTGTTTCAGCAGTGAAGGAGGGTCGGCCATAACTGTAGCTGTGAAACTTCTCCAGCCCAAACAGGAGCATGAGGCTTAGATTTTCGGCTTAAGCATTGTGACACTCAGTGTCTGTCATGCATCTGGATGCATAAGCCACCGGCTTCCAGTGCTCACCTTCAGCTTGTAAGAATACTGCACTGAGTCCATCTTTTGATGCATCTGTTGACTCTTTGGTTTTCTTGGTTGGGTCGCAGAATGCCAACACAGGTACAGTGGTCAGTGCCTCTTTCAGCTTCTGTCATCTGTTTTCATGTCTGGCGTCCATTAGAACTCATGCTCTTTGTGCAGAAACTCGCGGATACATGACGTCTGTGTGGACAGGTTGGGAACAAATTTGCCAATAAAATTGACCATACCCATGATGCTTTGCAGTCCTGTTTTGTCAGTTTGGCTTTGCATGTTTTTTATTGCATGATTTTTTTCTTGGTCAGCCTGAATGCCTTGTGATGAGAGCTTATCATGCAGAAAGGCTATTTCTCATGCTCCAAACTGACATCAGTTTTTGCTGAGCTTTAGTCCAAATTGTTGTACCTGCTCGAGGGCTGTGATCAGCCTTTCGTTGTGTTCTTAGGTTATGGACACCCAGATGATAATGTCATCAACATAAACTCATCAACCCAAACTCCTTCCAGTCCTTTCCATGATGTGCTCCATTGCTCTGTGAAACACTTCAGATGCTGAGATGATGCTCAAAGCGAGCCTCAGAAAGCAATATCAACCAAAATATGTTGTTAAAGGTGCATTATTCACTGCTATTTCCACCTAATCTCGCTATGAGAGGTACGTGGCACCTGCCATCTCTCTTGTGATGTCTTCACGTTTGGGTGTCTGGTAGTGCTCATGCTTGATGTTCTCATTTAGAGCTTTTGGATCCTTGCATATTCTCAGGCCACCGTTCGTTCAGGTTGTGCCACACCACAGAGTTGGCCCAGTTGGTTGGTTCCTCAACCTTCCTCATCACGCCCAGCATCGTCATCCTGTCCAGTTCTCAGACAGCCTCTCAGTGGTGCTGGAACTCTGGAACAACAAACCCTCTAAAAACATCTTTACAGCTCTGCGTTATGGAGTCGACATTCTGTTTTGGTGTGTTTGTACTTTTAATGTGATACACTCTCCTCACCAGCTAACTCCTTACAAACTTTATCACCCAGCAGTGAATCATTTGCTTCACCGACAACAGAGAAAAACAGGTTGTACACTTGCTGTCAGAGCTAATTTCAGCTTGCATGATTAGTGATCACAATGTTCACTGTAATCTTTCAACTGTTATACTACATTTCAGATTTTTGGTTTACATTTCATCGTTTTGATGCCAAACGCACTGATCAGGTTTGCTTCTGCACCACTCCAGGGCAGTTGTCAAGGTCTGAAAACAAGCCAAGTGCCAAACTCAGAGATGAGTTTGAAGTGAGGAGAGATGTATTGTCTGAGGGGTCTTGGAGCTGAATCCGCCGTGAGGGAGCCGGGGACTGGTGAAGCCAGAAGCCAGAACCACAGGAGCACAGCCGTCTGGAGGATTCTCCGCACACGCCTGACCTCGGGGGGTAAACTGACGATCTGGAGTGGACGTCTGCTGCAGTCATAAATAGAGGTGCTGATGATGATGATGATGATGATGATGATGGCTCCCTGGTGTGCAGCTCAGGCCGGCCGTCTCACATGCCAGCTCCGCCCACCACACAGACAGTGACAGACAATCACAAAACACGACAAAATACCGTGACACCAGGAGCCGATTGACTGAACGATGAACGACTGATCCAGGCTCATCCCATCCAGAACCAGAGGATTCAGGATTACTTGGTGGCACAAAAGGCCGATCCAGGATGAGAACACATGGATTCATCAGGCAGGTGAAACTGATCCAGGATCAGTGTGCGCACACAATTCCTAAAATAGACCCTACAATAGATCAAAGTTAGTATTGTGTGTCCCCTGCTGGAATTTCCCCAAAATTAGACTCTATACAGACTCAATACAGAAAGATTCAAGTCGAGCTCCAATCCAGGACGTTGTCTTAACCTCTGCATGACCTGGGAACCCTGGATGGCATTAATGTGTGAAAAAGGCCGGAAGCATTCATTCTCTCATGAGATTGCCTGCATTTAGAGAGCTGCTACCTGCACAGCGGCGCTGCATTTATAGACAGGTCTGCCATTTGGCTCTGGACAGGAAGTCCTCCCTGATATTTGTTTAGGTAAAACTATTGAAATGTCTGCTGCAGGTCTCTTTGGAGATCTGTCACACCTGATCTCCTTCATTACCCACCTGTCCTGCTCTCAGCTTTAGAACCTGTTTTCAAAGTGAGACTGTTGAACTGAGCAGAGTTCATGTTCGCTGCTTGGAGCTGAGAAAGCCAAACCTTTCATATGTCATGTATTTCGAATATTTTGTAAGTTATAAAGCTGTCAAAGAGTAGAGTGTGGCTGTCAAGCACGTGCTTTTCCACCACCTGCTCGCAAATCTCGGCATGAAGTCATAATACCGGCAACAATAAACCTTAAACAATACGTAATCAGCACACAAACTACGCCTCTTTATCCTTGGTGTGATGTAGGTAATATGCTACAAGCTTTTTTCATGAAAAGTCATCTTTCAAGCAGCAGAAAGTGTCTTTCTTCAGCCAGCAGGAACTGCTAATTGGCACACTATCTAAGAAGGGCTAAATAAAAATAAATAAAGGAATGTGTCCTTAACTCATGAAAATAAGAATCAAATACTTAATTGTGTCACCAATTCATTAGAATATATGAAAAACATAAATGGTCATTTCAATTCTAATATTGATCAAGTCATTTTGTTTGCAGGCAGACATCTCTGGCTAAAGTTGTGGATGGAGACTCTTTTCCATCTACGGTGACAAGACTGCAGTCCGAAGACTGGACTTCAGAAAACCGCTGACTCACTGCCACTATGGATGTGGACAGAAAACATTTGTGTGACATGATCAAGTCGTGTTTTTCTTGAGGATTACCCCACAGTGAACTATTGCTCCTGCTGAGTACTGTTGATGGGATTGTCATCAGCATTCGTACTCTACAACGAATTCTGTCAACACTAAGTCTTTACAGACGGAAAAATCAAAGAGACATCCTTGATGTTGCACTTTTTCTTGTGAAACAGCTACAAACATATGAGAAACCCCCCTGGATACAAACTGCAGCACCTCTGGTGCATAAAGGAGGGACTGCTTGTTCCCCAAAACACAGTAAGACATTTGATGGAAATTCTGGATCCCAGAGGTGAGGAGTTGAGACGGCATAATCCAGTAGGGTTTCAAAAAAAAAACATCGATTTTCATAAATATCGGGATTTTTTTCGTGGTGATATTAAATATCGATCCTTTTCTCCAGAATCGATTTTTGGACATTTTTACGGGCAGCAACAGCATTACGTCATATCCCTTTCCAGAAAAGAACGAAGGTGAGCTGAGAGAAGCCGAGCTCCAGTACGACTTTCCTAAAGGGAACGGCACTGATGGAGAGAATACAGTGTATGAATATTATAAGGTAGAGATGTAACGACCAGCAGATGGCGGTAGTGTAACTGCATTGGATGCAAGCTGCTGTTAAACATCAAAGAAGAAGAAGCCGAGCTCAAGTCCAGCCACAAATAGAAAATGGCGGACACACTACCCGAGCTAAAGCCTGCACCCTCTCTTTTTAAATTCAAGGTATGGACACATTTTGGGTTTCGCTCGCTTCCACGAAGAACAAATCTCGTTATGATCAAAGCTGTTTGCAAAATCTGCCACAGACAAGTGTGGTATTGTGGCAACATGACGAACATCAGCGCTCATCTCGTCCGTCACCATCCGGAGATAAACACAGAGCGGCCAAAGCCACCGGCAGCCGCGAACCAGCGGACCCCAGACGGGACATTGAATAAACTCCCAAGGGGTTCAGACAAAGCGTTTTGATGCCAAATGCACTGATCAGGTTTGCTTCTGCACCACTCCAGGGCAGTTGTCAAGGTCTGAAAACAAGCCAAGTGCCAAACTCAGAGATGAGTTTGAAGTGAGGAGAGATGTATTGTCTGAGGGGTCTTGGAGCTGAATCCGCCGTGAGGGAGCCGGGGACTGGTGAAGCCAGAAGCCAGAACCACAGGAGCACAGCCGTCTGGAGGATTCTCCGCACACGCCTGACCTCGGGGGGTAAACTGACGATCTGTAGTGGACGTCTGCTGCAGTCATAAATAGAGGTGCTGATGATGATGATGATGATGATGATGATGGCTCCCTGGTGTGCAGCTCAGGCCGGCCGTCTCACATGCCAGCTCCGCCCACCACACAGACAGTGACAGACAATCACAAAACACGACAAAATACCGTGACACCAGGAGCCGATTGACTGAACGATGAACGACTGATCCAGGCTCATCCCATCCAGAACCAGAGGATTCAGGACTACTTGGTGGCACTAAAGGCCGATCCAGGATGAGAACACATGGATTCATCAGGCAGGTGAAACTGATCCAGGATCAGTGTGCGCACACAATTCCTAAAACAGACCCTACAATAGATCAAAGTTAGCACTATGTGTCCCCTGCTGGAATTTCCCTGAAATTAGACTCTATACAGACTCAATACAGAAAGATTCAAGTCGAGCTCCAATCCAGGACGTTGTCTTAACCTCTGCATGACCTGGGAACCCTGGATGGCATTAATGTGTGAAAAAGGCCTGAAGCATTCATTCTCTCATGAGATTGCCTGCATTTAGAGAGCTGCTACCTGCACAGCGGCGCTGCATTTATAGACAGGTCTGCCATTTGGCTCTGGACAGGAAGTCCTCCCTGATATTTGTTTAGGTAAAACTATTGAAATGTCTGCTGCAGGTCTCTTTGGAGATCTGTCACACCTGATCTCCTTCATTACCTACCTGTCCTGCTCTCAGGTTTAGAACCTGTTTTCAAAGTGACACTGTTGAACTGAGCAGAGTTCATGTTCGCTGCTTGGAGCTGAGAAAGCCAAACCTTTCATATGTCATGTATTTCGAATATTTTGTAAGTTATAAAGCTGTCAAAGAGTAGAGTGTGGCTGTCAAGCGCGTGCTTTTCCACCACCTGCTCGCAAAGCTCGGCATGAAGTCATAATACTGGCAACAATAAACCTTAAACAATACGTAATCAGCACACAAACTACGCCTCTTTATCCTTGGTGTGATGTAGGTAATATGCTACAAGCTTTTTTCATGAAAAGTCATCTTTCAAGCAGCAGAAAGTGTCTTTCTTCAGCCAGCAGGAACTGCTAATTGGCACACTATCTAAGAAGGGCTAAATAAAAATAAATAAAGGAATGTGTCCTTAACTCATGAAAATACGAATCAAATACTTAATTGTGTCACCAATTCATTAGAATATATGAAAAACATAAATGGTCATTTCAATTCTAATATTGATCAAGTCATTTTGTTTGCAGGCAGACATCTCTGGCTAAAGTTGTGGATGAAGACTCTTTTCCATCTACGGTGACAAGACTGCAGTCCGAAGACTGGACTTCAGAAAACCGCTGACTCACTGCCACTATGGATGTGGACAGAAAACATTTGTGTGACATGATCAAGTCGTGTTTTTCTTGAGGATTACCCCACAGTGAACTATTGCTCCTGCTGAGTACTGTTGATGGGATTGTCATCAGCATTCGTACTCTACAACGAATTCTGTCAACACTAAGTCTTTACAGACGGAAAAATCAAAGAGACATCCTTGATGTTGCACTTTTTCTTGTGAAACAGCTACAAACATATGAGAAACCCCCCTGGATACAAACTGCAGCACCTCAGGTGCATACAGGAGGGACTGCTTGTTCCCCAAAACACAGTAAGACATTTGATGGGAATTCTGGATCCCAGAGGTGAGGAGTTGAGACAGCATAATCCAGTAAGGTTTCAAAAAAAAACCATCGATTTTCATAAATATCGGGATTTTTTTCGTGGTGATATTAAATATCGATCCTTTTCTCCAGAATCGATTTTTGGACATTTTTACGGGCAGCAACAGCATTACGTCATATCTGTTTCCAGAAAAGAACCAGGGTGAGCTGACAGAAACCGAGCTCCAGTACTACTTTCCTAAAGGGAACGGCACTGATGGGGAGAATACAGTGTATGAATATTATAAGGTAGAGATGTAACGACCAGCAGATGGCGGTAGTGTAAACGCATTGGATGCAAGCTGCTGTTAAACATCAAAGAAGAAGAAGCCGAGCTCAAGTCCAGCCAAAAGTAGAAAATGGCGGACACACTACCCGAGCTAAAGCCTGCACCCTCTCTTTTTAAATTCAAGGTATGGACACATTTTGGGTTTCGCTCGCTTCCACGAAGAACAAATCTCGTTATGATCAAAGCTGTTTGCAAAATCTGCCACAGACAAGTGTGGTATTGTGGCAACATGACGAACGTCAGCGCTCATCTCGTCCGTCACCATCCGGAGATAAACACAGAGCGGCCAAAGCCACCGGCAGCCGCGAACCAGCGGACCCCAGACGGGACATTGAATAAACTCCCAAGTGGTTCAGACAAAGCAAAGAGGATCACGACGTCCATAGCATATTTTATCTGCAAAGACCTCCGCCCGTACAGCGTGGTGGAAAATACGGGCTTCAGGAATATGCTCTACAACTTGGAGCCGCGGTACGTTATACCGTCACGGAAGCCATTCCTCAGATCGACAGTGAGGTGAAGTCAGAAGTGAAAGAAAAGCTGAGCAGAGCTGAACGAGGTGCTCTTACCTGTGGTCATCGCTGAAGACTGGTCATTTTGCTCCCACGTTCTCCAGGCAGGAGTCATGCACGAGTCTTACAGCGGGGTAAATATTTCCTAACTACTCTGCAACGTTGCTAACGAGTGGAATATCTCGGAGAAAGATGCTGCTTTGGTCACCGACAACGCAGCTAACGTGGTTGTTGCTGCACAGTTATCCGGCTTTCTTCACATCAGGGGCTACGCACTCACCCTGAACCTGGCCTCGCAGCGTGTGCTAAAGCTGCCTGCTGTAGCGAGACTGCTCGGACGAGTACGGCGTCTGACCGTCTGTGTATCTGTAGCAATTGAAACAAAATCAAATAAGTGTAAACCTCTCAAAGATGGAACATTTAGATTGCGTGCTAATGTCTTTGTTCTGTCACTGTTATATTTGTTGTAGGAGGAAGTGTAAAAGCGGGGACAGGAGGACGGATGTGATGATGCACCAGGGGAGGACAGTGAGGACAGAGACGGCCCCCCACCTGCAAAAAGAAAAGGGTCCTGTGCGTTGGCCGAATTACTCGGCAACACTTTTGGAGATGCCAGGAAGGTGCTGGTACCAACACAGAAGTCAGCTTCTGACAGTGCAGAGGAGGAGGTGAACGATTCAAACACAGCTGTTCCTTTGCGACGGTCTGAAAAACCCTCAGGCTGGTGGAAAGAACATCACCGTGAGTATCCTCTTCTTGCAAAGCTGGCAAAACGGTACTTGTGTGTACCAGGGACCAGGTCTCTGCTAAATGTGTCCTCTGGACATTGCGACTGCTCAGCGGAGCAGTCTAACTCCTGAGCATGTTGACCAGCTCCTGTTTTGCACAAGAACCTTGACACTCCAAAGCACTAGTTTGATGAAAACCAACTGTTAAGTACCAGTTACCAGTTTCCCTTAAAAAGCTGTTGATTTATCTGTACTTCTTTTCTATCCATTCTGATGGAAGTGTTGTTGGTTTGTTCACCAGGGTCATCTGCAGGGTCCTAAACAGACAGTGACATTTCTTTTGAAGCATTTTCATATAAAGGTTCACTTTTGGGCTGTGTTTATAGAGGGTCTGGTTATTTGAGCCTGGCTTATATTTTCCTACAGCATTTTTTTACAAGCTACTGAGTAGGAACAGGTAAATAATTTACTTTAAAGGTGTACATATATATTATTTGATCTCTCTACAGATTACAGCCCCAAGCGGGGTGTACTCTTTATTATGTCTATGGTAGTAAATGTCAGGAATTTTCTGAGCCCTCCCTGATCCAGTCCCCTGATATACTGCTGCAAGTAACCCTACCTCTGACTCGCCGCTGGTCTCACAGCGGGGGCCTCCAATAACTTCACAGCCTTTCTTGTTTTCAGTTTTTTTTCATTTTCATACATTAGTTGGATATTTTGTGGCTTTTTAAAAACATGCATCAACAGCATATTTTGGTTGCTGAATGATCAGGAGGGCTATACCTATAAGTGCAGATTACAAGTGTTCTTATGTGGGGATTGATTTTTCACCCAGGTGATCCAGTACATCGAGCAGTTCTTCATGTTCTTCACCAAAAAGATCTTCCAGCAATGCCTTGTTCACAAGATCCCTCGCTTCCAAAAACTAGTGCCACTTGTGAAAGCTGGGGCAAGGCCACTTGGGAAATAGCCAAAGTACTGAAAACCTTTCACAAGAATTCAGTCACCTGATTTCCATTCCTGCTCTTTCCACTTTGGAGAAAGTAGTGGAACTCCCATTTCTTGACTTTCAGCTCAACAGTCCAGTAATTCAGTTCAAAATGCCGAATAGGCGTCTCGAGCTGCTCCATCTGCATCTGCTCCTATTTCATCAATGAATGAAAATTTCAAGGGGCGGCTCAGCAAAACAGGATCTTTGAACTGGGCTGTCATGTTATCCAAAAGCTTTGTTGTGAAGTTTATTGCAGACATTAATAACGCCATACTCTGTCAGGTCGGAGGTCATGTCTGTTGTTCTGTGGAGAGCACAGCGGCAGATTCAAGCAGCTCACCGGTGGTGGATGTTGATCGTGCAGATTCATTTGGTGGAGACTGACTGATGAGACTTTCCAGGTTCTGCATCTCTGAAGCTGAAGGAACACTAACAATCACAGTGTGTCCTTCATCACTTGACAAAATGGATACGCTGCCATCCAGTCGCAATGCCAACGGTTCACCAATATAGGGACTTGTCATAACCTCAGAGTAGTTTGTTGACGGTGACACATCATTTTCATCATCCGGTCCTTTGAGGTTGGTGTCTTTGTTTCCTGAATTGACACTGTCTGTGTTTGCACAATCTTTTAATTCCCTTGTACACAAGTTAAATGTGAGCACTCTCATTTGGAGCAATGAGTGAAGTGAAGTCCTCCCACTGTAACACCTTCATCTAAAACCACCTCCTCCTGAAAATCCAAAACAGAGAGAGCAGTGGCCACTGGCCAAGAGGGGGCGCTCCGGGTCACTGGAGGCAAATTACCTCGAGAATGGAGACAACGAACAAGTGGAGTGTATCAACACTGATGAGTTTACTGATGTGTTTACGACCCACGTATGCATGTTTGATAAATACAGATTTCTTTGTACTTACACACATTCTAAATTTCATTCATTAGACAGAGTTTAGGACCTTTTCCATGGACTGATGGTGAAAGAAGCTCCTGGTCTCTGTACTGAGAATGTAACTGTGCCACTCAGATTGTGTTTCTTGACAACATATAATGTTCAAAGCAGAGTCCTCAAATATGCCTCAAATGCAAATTCATATATTCAAACATTCTCCTGATCTGCCAAACAAATATGACTGACTGATTCTCCACCCAGTTATGTAGTTGAACTCAGATCTCAAACCAGACTCATTTCCCTGCAGTCACAGGACTAAACTGATCGTGTCAGACTTTGTTTCAACTGTTCTGGTGACTGACGTTTATTTCAGGTAAGAACAAAAACAGACGATGGAGGCCTTCGGTGACTCCCTGTGAAGGACCCGGCTTGGGATGGTTTGGGTAGCGGTGGTGAAAGAAAAGCCTTGAGCTCAAATCAGACCTTCTGTGGTCTAGTTCTGGTGGTTCTGTGTGAAGTGTAGCCTCAGCTTCCTGCAGGGACACTCAGTGTGGTCTTCATCAGCTGCTGGAAAAGATGCTCTAGCTGTACACTACAGGTTGGAATCAGCCGTTCATTGACTGACTTTTTATCTTCTTCAACCAGTCTGTTCTTTTTTAGAACTTAAATTTTATTAGGATTTTTTTTACAGCACAGAGCATTAAGTCAAGTGTTATCAGCCAAAAATTACCATCAATACACAAGACATCAAAATAAATTTTATAGACAGATATTGTAGTACAACAAAGAAAACAAAGAATTACAATCAGATACTAGATGACAGCAATTACCTGATCTAAAGAAAAGGACTTTTACGCCATCAATGACTCGACTGTACGCAATCGCAAGCGACAGACAAGTACCTGAAGTCTTAATGTTTAACATGACACACGGTCAAAAGCCTTTTGGGCATCCAATGATAAAACAGTTGAAATCATTTTATTTTCTTTTTGGTAGGATGTAATATTAAGTAAATGACGTAGATTATTTGCATACAGCCTTCCGGCAATAAATCCCATCTGGTCTGGATGAATAATGTGACATATTACCTCATTTAAACGACGTGCCAGTATAGCTGTTAAGATACGAATATCTCCATTCAGCATAGATAATGGCCTGTAAGAGCCACAATCTGTGGGGTCCTTGCCCTCTTTGTGAAGAACAACTATTGTAGCTTCTGACCAAAATGCTGCCATTGTTTTTGTTTCTAGTGAGAAATGATAAGGATTTAAGAGAAATGGGGTAAGTTCTTCAGCAAAGCATTTGTAAAATTCATTTATGAATCCATCTGGTTCAGGACATTTATTATTTTTAAGAGATGAAATAATCTGTTTTACCTCCCAGCCCTGGATTGGTTCATCTAAATCAGCAGAAGCCGCTTCAGACAACTCTGTGACATTAATATTCGTAAGAAGTTGTCTATTTTAGATGCATCAGGACAGGTGTCAGTATCTTGATAAAGAGATTTATAACACTTTGCAAAGGTCTCAGTTATTTCCTTAGGCTTGATTAGCAATTCATTTCCTGATTTTAATTTATGCACAGTATTAGAGGGTTGTTTCTATAATTTGAAAGCCAAGAACCTGCTTGCTCTACTTCCATGTTCATAATATTGCTGCTTGGCAAATTGCAAATTACCTTCAACCTTTTCTGATAATAACTCCTGAAGTTCTTTACGAGCTGCATTCAATTTAACTGTGAGAAGGTTTGATAATAATCCCTGTTTTTGCTGACCTCCAATTCACTGATTTTGTCCACTAATTCTAATTGTTTAGTCATTTTTTGTTTTCTTTTTTTGCTGTTGCGTAGGAAATTATACTTCCTCTTAAATAGGCTTTTGCACAGTCGCACAATACAAGAGGAGATATGTCAGGTGTGTTGTTAGTATCAAGATACTTCTAAATGTCAGTTTTAATGTGGGTAATGAGTTTTTTATCATTGAGGAGTGAGGCATTAGGTCTTCATTGTTTAGAGGTTGGTATTAAGCCAATATCTCACCGTAGTACTAAAGGGGCATGATCAGACATTGTGATAGGCAAAATATCTTCGATTCTATGCAGTTCAGATTTAGTAGTGAAAAAATAATTAATTCTTGAATATGATGCGTGTCTATTAGAGTAGAATGTGAAGTTTCTGTCTTTGGGAAATTTAGACCTCCATACATCCACTAGGACCGCCTCTGTAACAAATGTTTAAGCATCTTTCCCATTTTGGATGTAGGAGTTTTAAACTGGGGTTGCTTGTGTTATTGTGACATTACGCAATTCAAGTCCCCCCCCCCCCATAAGTAAGTTTTAGATGATGACGTCCTGGGGGAAGTCAACATCCTTCTGGCTGCCAAAGCTAAGGCCTCATTCCCACACACGCGGTCACGGGCGCTGGAGCGGCGTGTTCAGGCGTCCCTTTCTCATCAGCACGGTCTACGTGAGCGGGTTGTCCGCGGCAATGGGCTACTAGTGCAATATATTCAAAGTAATTCCAGAGGCGTTTCGGGAGCGAAAGGATGTTTATTCCCAAGAGCAGGCATCCAAAAACGTGGATCGGCAGCATAGATTGTAAATAAAGGATCGGCAGTCAAAAACACACATCACAATTCGGCTTCCGTAGCTCCGGCTTAGACTGCATAGACCTAAAGATATAGATCTCTAGATATATGTATCTAGACACGCGCGCTCCTCTCAACTACGCCAAGTAGTAAATTCAAACTAACATATATCTGCATATATGACAACTCGGCCCTGTCTTCATTGTTTTCAATGGGACCCGCTCCAAGCCGCGCGAATAATAGACGGAGCAGAACCCTGGAAAAAGCCTCTTGTGTGATCAGTTTGTGGCAGACTTGAGCTCAATACATGCATAGAAAGCCTAGCTGACACGAGATGTGCGTTTATGTCATTGGTTTCAATGGGACACCGTGCACAGCCCGCTCAAGTTCGCGCAGAAAAATAGACTTGATTTCTATTTAGAAATCGCTGCGCGGATTTGAACGGGCCATGCGTGTTCCCCACTCGTGGAGTGTGAAAGGACTGATCTGTTTGCATGCAGTTCTGACTTTTCCACGCAGACACCGTGCAAACCCGGTCAGATCCGTGCCCGCACAGCCGCGTATGTGTGAATGAGGCCTAAGTAATGATAAAGTACCTTCGGAATCTCTAATGGAAGATGTGAACACAGCACTGCTAACTATCCCTACCAGCACAATCACTGAGACCAATCAGCTGATGTATGCAACAGTAACAGCTATTGTAGAGACGCTTGGCTACAAGATGAACAGCGTGAGTAGCCGGAGTGACCAAGAACCTCCATGGGAAAGAAGACTGGAGGCAAAAATCATGGACATGTCACCCATTGAGCATGTTTGGGATGTACCTGACCGACCTATACGACAGCCTGTACCAGTTCCCACTAATATCCAGCAACTTCGCACAGCTTTGGAAGAGAAGTGGCCCAACATTCCACAGGCCACAATTGACAATCTGATAAACTCAATGCGAAGAAGATGTTTAGACAGATTTGTGAACAATATTTGAAAGAAATGGTAATATTGTGTATCTGGAATGAATTTTAGATCTTTAAAGCAATACTCCGGAGATTTTGGACCCACGCCTAATCCCTACCATTTACAAAGTGAGATAAGCTCATAAATACCTTTTTTGTGTCTGTGCGTCCAGTGCCTGGCTAACAGATGTTAGCATCGTAGTTAGCTTAGCTCAGCTGCTGGAGGTGAAGAGGAGACAGAGCCGGACTGACGAAAGTGGACAAAATCCTCCTTCCAGTGGTCCAGGGGACGGCGTATTAGCACGTGAAGTAAATCCCAATGGTTAGAAAACATTTAAAAAAACATGTTTTCTTTTCAATCTGTTAAATAACATTTTGATACACACAGACTTGCGCATGCGCAGTGCTCCACGGAAGGATATACCAGAGCACAACAGTAGCAGCCATAGACTCAGCCGCTGTGCACCGGTATATCCTTCCGCGGAATCCGGGAAAATGCTGATTCTCCAGCCGTTGTACTTCAGAGAGGTATTCTCTCTGGTTCTTCTCCAAATATCCACAGCATCACCATCATAGTGCATCTTGGCAACTATTACCCCGGGTCTGTTGTCTGGCTTCCTGGGAGTGAGTGTGCGGTGTGAGCGATCCACCTTTACATCACAGTCCAACTGCAAGACTTCTCTGAGTATTTTAGACACTTCATGTGGGTGACTTGAGGTAGATTCAGGGATGCCTACAATGCGTATGTTTCCACGCCGCATCCGTCCCTCCATATCTTAGCACTTGTTGCGCAGAGACTTAATTTCGCGTTGAAGCTCTTTCACAGCGCTTGTGAGCATGGTTGTGCCATCTGACCAAGTGGACAAATCTTTCTTGACATGTTGAATATCGGCTTCAACAGCATCAAATTGAGCGCTCACAGACAAAGCGCTGTTAGCTCGCTCAGACCGGATAGCCTGGACATCAGTTTTGAGTGCGACAAAGTCGTTTGCAAAAGTGTTCTTGAACTCCTCCCTGATGATTTGTGTTAAGTCTTCCCGCAGAGAAATCAAGATTTGGGCTTTGAGGCTTTCAATCGTGTCTTGGGACGTTCCTGGTTTCTGGGACTCCTCATTTTTCTCCATCTCTGCTACTTGTAGCCTCATATTTGTCCTGCTAGCCCCCTGGTTCGTCGTGCCGTCAAAGTTGAATTTCTGGAGTTTCTCGGTCATATTGCTGAAATATAGTCAGATTCTCCTGTCCCTTAAAATCAAGGGATGACGAGAGGCAAGTGCATGAAGAAAACTTACAAGAATGTGTCAATTTTAAAAATGAAATGCGCAAAAGTTTGCAGGACCTTACTTACTTTTTACTTACTTCATATTGGCTCAGTAGCGCCCCCTGAACCAGTCTGTTCTTTCACTCCATTCTCTGAGAACCCTGGATATGGTTCTGTGTGGAAATCCCAGTAGATCAGCAGGTTAGAGATATCCAGACTAGTTTGTCTGCTTTGAACAGCCATGCCGATGTCACTTATATCACCTTTCTTCCACATTCAATTTGAACTTCAGCGCCAATGAGAAGAAACACAACTTTCTGCTGGAAATGTTTTGAGTGGGTCTGTGATGATCACTGGTGATGATCACCTGTCCTCTCCTGGTGTGCCTGTCCTCAGCTGTCCTCACCTGTCCTCACCTGTCCTCACCTGTCCATGTCCATGGTTAGCTGGGGTTGGCACCAGCAACCCACAACCCTGATAAAGTGGTCTAAAAAAAATTGATGGATGGATGGATGTTATTCCGTTTTTTGGTTGGGGGGTGTTGTACTTTCATTTTTTTTTTCATGTCTCATCATGATCATCATCATCATCATCATCATTTTCCTTATTATCTAACCATCCTTTGCCTCTTCCAGGTGCAGGCGATCCCTCTGAAGACTAATAATGAGGCAGACTGAAATTCATCTGATGGTCATATCAGGTCAGTCCAAGTCATTCATTTCACCTCTGAGCCACACTGTTTTCCTTCTTCACGACCATTCATGGCATTACTTTAAGCTGTCGTCTCTGTTACTGTTCCACAAGACTCCTTTCTGGAGAAATTGTCCCATATAAATCCTGAATGAACACATCATTCCTGACAGTAGGAGGAGAGACGTCCAGTTCACACTGTCTTCAGGGTATACTGTATTCATAGAACGTGTGATGTGTGAGCAAGTTAGCTTCTCCTGAATATCGGTGGCTTGTCTTAAATGTTTGTAGTTCCTTCTTCCCATTGGCTAAATATCTTTCTTTCTACAAGTGACCACTTGAACATCGAAATACATCTTCCACCTTGGAGTTTAAGCATGCCTACCTGTGTTATATCTCTGTTCTGGAATTATTTCAGCATCGTTATCAGTAGATATCAGAGTCAGGAATTTGAAGTTGGACATAATCAGCATTTTGGATATTGGCAAAAATACCAATATCGGACATCCCTATTGATGTTTTAAAAATCTGATAAGGCATACACGTTGGTGCAGTGGCTAGCACTCTCACCAGGAAGGTTGTGGTTTCAGATCAGAGGAAGGTGTTTCTGGGTAACGTTTGCATGTTTGCCTGCGGACTCTGGTTTCCTCCCATGGTCCAAACACATGTATGTGAGGTGAAGTGATGACCGGTGTGGGTGTGAATGTCACTCTGCATCAGCGTGAATCTCTGTTTTGCTACCACAGGACTGTGTTTCCTGCCTGCCTGTTTCCCTCATGACTACATCCTCGTTCAGCAAGCGTTCACTTTCCCTGAAGCTCAGAGCTACTGCAGAGATAAGTACACTGACCTGGCCGTGGTGCACAGTGAGCACGACTTTGAGAAGTTCACTGAGCTCGTCCAGCCGAGAATGAGCGTCTGGATCGGACTCCAACCCGACACTGAGGCGTGGCGCTGGTCTCTGGACGACCAGGATCATTACGGTGAAGGAGAGGCTGGTTTTAGGAGGTGGAGCAATGGTGAACCCAATGAAGCTTCCATGTATGAAGTCTGCGTGTTTATGACGGAGTCTGGCACTTGGTTCGATCAGCCGTGTTCTTTCCCATACACCTTTGTCTGCTACAGCAAAAGTAATGAAAACATTATGAGTGTTGTGAGTCTATGAGCGTCCAGGGCTGCATCCCGTCCAGCTGCTCAGACCACCGCTCTGTTTGTTTCCAGCTGACTCCAGCTTCGTCTATGTAAACGAGGAGAAGACATGGGATGAAGCTCAGAGCTTCTGCAGGAGCAAACACACTGACCTGGCCAGCGTGAGGAACCTGGCCGAGAACGAAGAGGTGAGGGGGCTGAGCGCCAAGTTCCCCCTCTGGATCGGGCTCTACAGAGAGGCGTGGAAGTGGTCTGATGGGAGAGTTGTCTCTTTCGACAACTGGGCTCCCAACTACCCCCGTGGGAGAGGCAATCCCGTCTGCGTTGGTTCGGTTCAAGGACAGTGGGTCAATTATCAGTGCGAACAGAGGTGGTACTTCGTCTGTTACAAAGGTGAGTTTGGGTTCATGTGTAATTCAACATTCAGAAAGCTTCTTCAGTGTTTTCCATCCACTCTTTCCCTCTCTATCTTCTATTTCCATGAAGCAGATGTGAAACAGAAGATGGTTGTGAAGCTTGGACTGCAGAGATCGGACAGTTCTGTGGATGAGGAGGAGCTTCAAAAGCAGATGTTGGGATGGGTAATGATTCATCCGCTCATCCGGCAGATATAATCTCTCCTGGAATTACCGCAAAGCCTCGTCCCAGAACTCTGAGACGCTGTGTAACTAGTCAGTCTCTACAGAGAGGAATAGGCCAGCACGGCCGCCATGTTGAAATGGAGCAAAGAGAAAACAAACCTGCTTCTCAACAAATATGTCTGACTGTTTTTGTCTATGTATATGTCTAAACATTTCAACTTGGTTTTAACTTTTCAACAAAAGACATTACACTATAACGATAAAACACCAAAATATATCATTAAACAAGAGCTAATACTACAGAATTAAAGAGTACTAAACATGTCTGTGTAGCTAGGCTGTAGACAGATTAGCGGGCATCAATGAACAGTTTCTCACTTGGGAAAGGTTTTTTTTTGCTCTTTGGTCATTTCATTTGGCTGATGGGAACAATGGCTGCATAAAAGTCCAGATTCGATCATGACTGAATCCAAATGAACAGATTGTTTTGGTCATGACCTGAAGTTTCTCACCATCAGAGGGGTTGAGGACACAGACCGAGAGCTATATGAGATTTATACTATTTACATGTTAGAAATGAAGAACTGGAAACAAAGGAAGTTAAAGGCTGCTGAAGGTCATGTGGTTTTACTCAGTTACAAAAAGATTTCTGCCTTTGTGTGTTTTTACAGTTCAATGGACGAGTGAAGGAGTTGGGACTAGAGCAAGAAATCAGTGTGTCATGGATGAAGCAGGCCGACGGAAAGATCTTCCATCATTTCACTGAAGAGGAGGAAAACAGCCCGAGCTGTCCCATGAAATAAAAGCCTTCACTCATTGGCTTTTGTTGCTGGTAGCTGCACTTTTTGGTTACAGACAGAATCAGAATCAGTCAAAAACAGGTTTATTGCCAAGTTCCTATACCAGGAATTTGTTTTGGTGGAAGTGCAAACATAGACAAAAGAAGGAACAGATGTAAATCGCAGCAACAGTAAAAATAAATATGGCGGGGATTTAAAGAATCAACATAATTGACAAAAATTACAAGATTACAGAGGTCAAAGGTATTTACAGTGATGTTTATGGGGCTGATGATTGTCCATAGTGTGTAGTCGGATACTGTCGGTTACTAATGTGTGTGTGTGTGTGTGTGTGTGTGGGGGGGGGTGACCAGGGTGGGAGGGTCTATCCAGGGTGGGAGGGGTCAGCCACCATCTTGCCTGCACGCCTCAGGGTCCTGGAGGTGTACAGGTCATGGAGGGAAGGCAGTCGACTCTCTGCAGTCTGTCCTTGTCCCGTGGCTGCAGCGACCCAGACGGTGATGGAGGAGGTGAGGATGGGCTCTGTGACGGAGGAGTAGAAGTGCAAAGTCATCTTCGCTGGCAGGCTGGACTTCTTCAGCAGCAGACAAACAACAAACATCAAATTCAGTGGTATTTCTTTGTCCGTTTGCCTTTCATCTTCTTCTGAATGTGCAGTGGGATTCCTGATCCAGCCACCAGAGGCCGACATAAATCTCATCATCATTTACAGCCCAGTCTTTTAACTGAGCTCCCAACATGAAGATTAGCTTCTGAAGTCGTCACTTAGCTTTCTACATGGATCTTGAGTCACAACACTGAATACATTTGCTCTGCAACAGTGACTCATTCTGACCATGTTTCATCGTATTTATGTATTGCTCAACACAGCATTTGACACACGTCTTGCTTTTATGAGAGGACTGTCAAAGGATCAATTTTTTAGAATGGCGATTAATTGCATGATACCCATAGTCAATCGCGATTAATCACACTTTGAATTTTATTTTTTAAATTGTGTTGTTTTGCATTTGAAGGCACTTTCCAGCCCATAATATAAAGCATTCATCAGTTCAAAAGTTGGATTTTAAGTCATTGTTGAAGTTTCAGCATGGAGACTTCCTGCAGCGAATGATTTCTGACCACAGCGTCTCGATCGGGAATCAAACGCAGAGAAAGATTTTAATTTTTAGACCTTGTTGGATTTTAGTTTAAAATAAAGTGAAATGTAGACCAACTTAATACAATGTAAACTGAAGAACAGTCCTAAGCCTACGTTTGTGATCAACCACGATTAACAACATTAATCTGTTTTCATCCTACATTAATTAATCATGGGATGAACTCTGACAGCCCTATCTTAAGATCTTTTATTTCCTAAACCTGTCTTATCACTTCTTGAAGCTTCGCAATTTTTTAATTAAAAAATGTTTTTCTTCTCTTCGCCTATAAACAGCTATAAAAAGCTGAACTGTCGAAGAAAGATTGTAGACAACTCCTGGCAGCCTCAGATTATTGATTCTGTGATTTTCTCTCTCTCCTGCAAGAGCTTTTATTAAAATACCTTTTGAATCGTTTCAGTTAATCCAACACTGATTTCTTTGTTTCCTTAAGATTTTACTAGGAAAACAGTAGAATAACTGCAGGGACAGTCTCCTCCTGAGGCTGGTTCAACAGACAGTCTCTTGGATTATTTTCCTCATTCTGTAAAGCTTGGGTCATGGAAATATTTAAGTCTTTAATTCTCTCGCCTGGCTGAAGCTCAGTGGGAATCAAATCTCTAAATCCTGCTTCTACTGCATTACAGGAAAATGCGTTGAAGTGTTTTTGGCTGAACTAGCTTCCTTAAATTGAACTTTTCTCTCTTTTCTTTTCTCCAAAACATTTTAAAATGGAATTTTAGGGTTTGAGTGAGCTCAGTTCTGAAACCTTTCTGGATACTGCAGCTTCAGTCTGGGCAGCAGGGTGGCGCTAGTGGTCATCCAGTATCAGAGGGGAGCAAGGAGAACCAGCTGATCGTATGGTCACATGTGGAAAACTGCTTTTTGAGAAAAAATGTTTATTTCAATCCTTTTTCTGGTTGTAGCTTCAAATGTTTGCACTTTCATTGTGTATTTGTATTTTGACATTTCTTTACATAACAAGTGCTTTATTAAAAAAATGACTTGTGTTATTTTCTACAGTGTCAAAAAGAGGAAAGAGGAAACTCTTTCATGGTTAAAACCTTCCAGCAGATGAAACTGCAAGAAAGACAAGCAGGTTTGTTGGAGGCTGCAAACAAAGAAGGATTAATTTAATGGAGAAATGCAAAGAAGTGGAGGAAGTGGACTGGACAGGTGGTGGGAGGCTGAGAGGGAGGTTTCACCGGGACGGACTCAAAGAAAATAAGAGTTCCTGGAGAAGAGGAGAGAGCTGGAGAAGGATTCCACTGTGAGATACTGAGAGGAGAGCAATCAGTCAAATCCCCTTGATGGCTAAAAGTGACAGTTTTCATCCTGTTCTCATGTAACTCATTCACTTTTCAACAGCGATCACGACGAAGACGTTGGTGAAGGTGATGCTGAGGATCCATCTAACGCATTACAGTGACAGCTCTAACAACGTTTTGCCAATAATATAATAACTGAAGTATTTTAGAAAATCCCTTGAAAGCGTCATAACTGCAGCTCATAATGTGACGATACGTCATGAGGTTTTATACAGTTTGACAGTAAAACAGACGTAGTGGAAGCCACAGTCGTCACACGTCCTTAAATCTGTTTTGTTGTTTTATTCCATTATCACCTCCAGAATGCTCATAACGATTATGTTTCTGACAGTTCTTGCTTCTTAAAAAGCTTCAAGAGTGGAACCTGGCTGAGTTGATCCCAACATTTGGATGTGAAAATGTCCAACACAAAGTGAAATACCATGTGAATTAATCTACAAATAAACTAATTGCATGCTCATTCTATTCTCATATTTCTGTCAAATAGTGCTTTCTCTGCTCCTGCCTCCCTGCACATCAGTGTATGTCATGTTGTTTCTTGCAGCTCAACAGATAAACAAAGATATTTTCTTTCAGCTGGATAAAAAACAGCTTGGCCTCCCTCTTCCTACTCGTTGTACCACACCTCAAGTTCCAGCATAGCTTAAAAAATGTATTGGAGGTACGCCTTGCATCACAGGACTGGACATAATGGGTTACCTGTGCATCAAGTGTTAAAAGTCTGCAGGAAAGAATGTCAGACAGTCTTTCAGCCCCCGGAGGGTAATGCATAATGTACACTCCACATCAACATTTTTTCAATTCGCTCAGCTTGGTTGTCAGCGTTCATTTAACCAAATAAGATCATTCAGGAGACATTTGTTAGCTCATGCTGCAAGACAGAGTTGCACTTAGCTCGTCTAAAGTCTTAACCCTCGCAGAAATATAGTGCCATAAGAGATGTTGTTGGACACACATCCAGTCTAGTCAAAGATGAAGTTGATGGTTTGAAAATCAAAATGGCTTCTTTTTTAAGAGGTATTGGACAGCCTGAAACTCCTGGATGTGAAGAACTGCTCCAGCAGTTTGATTCAGCTGCTGTACCATTCAAGGGCTTTGAGTCCGAATACAAACAAATGAAATGCTTCACAGGTTCTGAATACTTTGTGCAGCCAGAGGCAGTACCTCTCCCTGGCTCTTCCTACACACTGGTAACTACCAAGGATACAGGTGCTGGAAAACAAGTGGCAATTCAGGACACTTTCCAGGTGCTGCCCTTGAAACAAATGCTGAAGCTCATCTTGGAAAGTCCAGGCACAGTGGAAAAAATCACTGAGTGGCGAAAACAGCAAAGCACAGCCCTTGAGGATTTCAGAGATGGTACAGCCTACCAGACTAATACACTTTTGTCAGAGGAGTCCTCTGTCCTGTTACTTCTTTACTGTGATGACTGTGAGATGGTGAATCCCCTCGGCTCAAAAACCTCAGTTCACCAGCTTGGGTTCTTCTGCTACACTATCAAGGGTTTGCCACCAGAGTATCACTCAAGTCCCAAGTCTCACTTTTTGTTGGCAGATTAAAAAACTGATGACGTTAAGACATATGGCATAAATACAATTCTTGAGTCAATTGTGAACGAAATCAAGGAGCTGGAGGATGAGGGCATACAGATGAACACTATTCCTTTCACAGGTCTTGTAAAGGCTGGTGTAGCTCAGGTCTGCGGAGACAACCTTGGACTTGGACAGCATCCTTGGTCACACAGAAAGCTTTGCTGCAAACAGTGGGTGTCGATGGTGTCGGGTACAAAGAGAGGGGCTCAAGGTTCAGACTGTTGAGGATTCTGCATGAATCCACGATCAAGTCAACTACAACACAGATCTTCTTGTGGATCAAAGTGAAACTGGCATCAAAAGAGACAGTTCTCTCCACAAGTTGAACAAAGTTGACAAAAGGTGGGGGGGCCCATCCAGCACCCCACTCACGGCTCCCGACGCAGCATGCAGGCACCGCGCTGCTCCGTGCCTCCTCACCCCCCGGTCTGACACCGGATGCAGGCACCGTGCCGCACCGCTCCGGGCGCTGTATCCGCACGCTGCACCGCTCCGCGGCGAGCTGCACGCCGCACCTTGTGGCGCAATGGCAGTGTGTCTGACTCCAGATCAGAAGGCTGTGTGTTCAAATCACGTCAGGGTCAAACGTTTGCTGTCCTTCATCGCATTGATACTGAAATCAGGTGGACTGGAGTCACAGCTTGTAGAGGCAGTGATTCTCTAGTTGGGCACCGCTTCAGAAAACTCTCCTCCAGGATCTCTGCTGAGTCCGGAGCCTCCTGAGCTCACCAGGCCCTGCAGGACTCCTCCTGCAGCTCCACAGCTCAGCATGACTGAACATATTTACATGAAGCACATCACAGGTCCTTGAACGCAGCACAGCTTCAGGTTTCCTCTGTCTCTGCACTGCTGGATCTAAACTCCGCTCATCAGCTGAATGGCTCCACCTGCAGGCTGCAGGAAGTATTGCTGCTTCACCTGCACCAGATTCAACAAGGGCTGTTCTTCTGATGGGCTGACTGAACGTGTTACATGTGATAAAGACAAACAAAGAAACGCTAGGCTAGATTTAGGAAGATATGACCAAAACACTTTTATTTATTTATTTTTTTTAGAATTCTAGGTTTTGTTTTAGACAAACTGATTCATTCCATCGTTGTGCAGATTACACATCTGATACTGATACTGATCTAAGAATTTTTCTACTTCCAATTTACAGGTTTTGCATGTTTTTTAGTGAAGCTTAATCTCTTTATTTTTAATCCAGTTGATATTCTTTGTGTATCTTTCTAATTGTTTGTTGTAATTTATCAGTAAATTTCACATCACCGTACATCTCAATATCCCAAAATGATTTTAAATCATCCAAAACTGAAGGAGCGATCCACATTTGAAGGAGTAAAGATGTTAATTCAGTGTTTCACTCTTCATTCTCATGCTGAAGTCGATCTGTGGATGAAGATAAAATGACTGGATGATTTTTCTGTAACTGGGTTCAGTCTCTGAGTCTGAATCTCACTGAACATCTAATATTTAATCTGAATTCATTGTGTTATTTTCACTCACCTCCTAGAAACGAGAGGTGGCGAGAACTTGTTGTCTGCAAAAGAAAAGCCAGACGTTCGGTAAACATGTACGACTCTGGCAGAGATATCCAAACTGTCAACATGGCCTCTCTCCAGTCCGCCTTCAGAGTTTTCTGTCACCTGGTGGTTTTCTGTCTGTACTTCATCTCCACTCTGCTCATGGTGTCTGCATATCGACAGAGAGCCACAGGGAACCGAATGACCAATCAACCAACTCATCAGTCAGATGATCGACAACAACCGTCCTGCCGACTGACCAGCTGACCACTGCGTTCACACTGCAGGTCTTTATGCTCAGTTTAGATTTCTTCACTCTACATTTTAAACGCCTCCTCCATCAGACTGCAGTGTGACTGTGATACGACCAGAAAGTGAACGGCACACCCAGCAGTGCAGCAGATACAAACCTGGCACAAATACTCCTGAGGCGCTGCTTTTTTGAAAAATACACTGACCACCTGAAATTCAACATGGCTGCCCATTTTTTCAAGATGGCCGTCGTAATCAATAACTGAGTATTACTTTTTACAATAAAGATGCACAAACTTGACCAATATGGATGATTGTGTCACCAAATTATACATTTTACACCTCCGGCAAACATGCTGAGCAGGGATTGGAGGATAGAGTGTTGATGTCATGATCAGTATAACCAGTGAGAATCCGCTCTGAGGATGCTGAGCTGTTACTGTTGTTGTGCAGAATGAATACAACTTTCAGATTTTTGGCAAACTTGAAAGATTTGGTGTTTGTGGTCACTTCCTGTTTCAAGAGAAACAGTCAGACTTCCAGTTCCACTGTGGCCCTCAGTGTGGTGACACTGCAGGATGGTTCAGTCCTGCCAGGTTAGAGTACAGAGCGTCACTTTATTACAGTTTTTCTCAAATGCTAAAACACAAAAGCCAATCTTCTAAACCAAATGACCACTTGTCTAAACACATCTCCAGCCATCATTTGCCAGTATCATAAACACATTTCACATGAAGACACAATTCACAAAACACAATCCTCCGTTCTCATAAATCTAAACTCTTTTTTCCTTGCTAAAACACAAGTTGCAAAAAAAAAAACCTCTGCTCATATTCTCAAATGAAAGCTCATGTGATGCAAAATGCTCGCCACAGGCAGCAATGTTTGGACACAATGAACACACGTGCCGTCATTCATTACACACAACGACTCCAAACTGAAGACACCTGTTGCTAATGCATCCTCCTGGACCGCCAACAACCCCATCCTGGGCCCGCACATCGTTTGGGACGATGTCCGCTTCCACAGAACAAACCAGATCAGAGAGTGGCTCACCACCAACAGCCACCAGTTTTTAAACGTCTGTCTGCTGCCCTACTCCCTCTACAGGGTTCAGGAAAGGGGTTGAGGTGTGTTCCAGTAGTGTACATGCAGTATTTTCTGTAGATTTATACTCTTCATATGAAACTGACAAATCTAAATGCCTAATCCTCAGGGATCTAACACGATCCGTTACTGTAAAGTTTCTAAAAATATGCTTTGGCAGTTATGAAACAAAGAACCTTCTCACAAATTGAGCGTCGTGTTTTCAATAGTTCTGCTGTAGTGTGTAAAGATGTGTGTAGTGTTTACATTTTTGAAAGCTTCGAACTGCTCTTTTGGTGTGAAAGTTTGAGTTTTGAAGCGAGAAGGTGTGGTTGTGTTTATGCAGCTTCAGGAAAGCGTGTTGTGTTTAGACATTGGGGAACATAGAGGAAACGTTTGTGAAATGTGTTTTAGCATTTGAGAAAAACTGTAACGCCAAACTGGGAAATTCTGGAAGGTTCCTCTGTCACTGTGACAGAAATAACTTTCAAAGTGACTAACCGAGTTTCTGATGGTGAGGAACGGTTTGATTTGTTAAAAGCGTCTCACATGTCGCTCTCACACACAATGCTTGGATGATTTAAAAACTAAATCCAACACAATATAACTGGAAAAGATGTCCGATTTTTTTTGTCTCTCTTATGGATGTTCTAATTAAAGTAGATACTGTAGAATCACTTTTCTCTGGCAAAGTGTAAATAAAGACTAACATGGAGAGAGCTGGTTGTTAAAATAGTGAAATAAACCCAGACGGGACTGACTGAATCCCTCCACTCTGCCTGCAGGTTCTTCACAGAAAATACAGCTCGTTTTACATTATTAACATGTTACTGCTGCTTCCAGCTGCTGACTGGAGAAGTAACTGACCTGAGGCCCACTTTTGGCTGAAATACATTAAATACATGAATTGCTTCATCCTCAGGATCATATTTTGTAACAAACCATGAAAATTATCGATCTCAAAGCTGACATGAAATCATCACATTATTCATTCTGATACATTTTAAGCTTTTTTTTTTTTTTTGTTTAAAATTGTAAAAAATGCAGCTTTATTTTTCCCAGAGGAGGCTGACTTCAGTGGATGCTAAACCTGACCTAGAGAAGATGCTGGGAAGAAGACTGGAGGAAGATCAGACTAAATCTGGATGAGAGACCCTGATGCTGGACGCCATGGCCAGAACTAAACTTCAACAATACACCAGTATTTTATAGTTCTAGTAGTTTATTGTAGTTTGTAGATATGAAGATGGTTTTAATGAGACAGATGTTGCATCCGAGGGTTTTCTGTTTATGGTATTTATCATGTTGAAACTCGGTATGAATCAAAATATAATACAGTAATGAATTTGAAAACAGCAATACATGTTTTCATCCGTAAAGCGTGGCGTCTGGGATGTGGATGAATTCTAAAACGTAGAGAGTTACAGAACAGGTGAGTTATTTGAACATGTGAAGACTTTATGATGTGTTACGTCTAGTTTCAAAGAAACTGTGGAAACTAAAATAAAACTGAGTCAAAAATGAATCTCTTCCAAACTAAAGATTAATGAAGACGATAATCTTGCTGCACCTCCTGAAGAGAAACAGCTTTATTTTGGTTTGATGATTTAAATGTTGGAGGCTGAAAGGCAATAAAACATTAGACCAAAACTTTAGACAAGATCAAGAAGAAGACTTTTCAAACTTCAGGTCAGAATATATTTGTAGTTTTGTAGTTTTAGCACATTTTTTGCTCTTCCCAGGAAGAAATTCACCTGATTCATCACTAATGTGCTCAATTTGAGAATATCTGCACCATATTATCTGATAAAATGTGAACACAACTTTGATCATTTTGATGCCACTTCGAAGGAGATAATGATAGCATACTAAACTTTAGTTCACACATTTTCATTGAGTTTTGTGACCATGAAGGGTTAAAGGACTTGCACAGAAGGAAAGGGGGCTGCAGGGGGTGCTGCAGAACCTCTGCCGTCCCGCAGGGGGCGCTGCAGAGCCGACATCAACCGTTCATGCTCCCCAGCATACCACCACAGCTGCACTGCAGGTTGCCAGGTTTGGCAGGTTTCCGTCCAGTTTAAAAGAATCTCATTGAGATGAAGAGTTTTATATCAGCTGGCTTTTTACAAATAAGGGGAAAAAAAAAACAAGAACTATGGTTACAACATCACAATTAAAAGAAAGACGGGACAAACAGGAAATGAGAAGTAGTTGAAATGAGAAGAATAACAAGAGGAAAATTAAAATGACTCATATATTTAGTGGCTGAGCCCTGGAGAGCATGCCTGCCCTCTCTATTTTTATTATTATTATTTTTTTACAATTATTTTTCCAAAATGTTTTTGAATTGCTGTAGAAACTTTTTATTGACTCGTTTTTTTGTTTTTATTTTTGGTTGTATATTTTTAAAGAGAAGACAACACATTTCTTTCAAAAACTTTAATTTGTGTACGAGGAACTGCTAAGCTGCTGAAGTTATATTTTATTGTTTTAATGGAATGAAAGCTTAAAAAGTTAGAGTTTAATTATTGAAAACTCAATGAGATGAACCAAGAGATGAACAGAGATAATAGTGGATACATACAATAATTAGTTGTGTATTGAGCCAGTGGTAAAAGTTTAGGATTTTTTTTTAAGTTATTCATTAAACATTACTCATTTACTCCCCCTGGTGGTTGTGGTTTATGGTGTTTGTACTTGAAACCGCGGTGCATACCTGGCAACCCCACAGTCAAATCTCAGCTCGGTAACTCCACGCACCGAAACTTGGACTGGAGGTCCGAAACTACTCAAAGTCCGGATTGAATTCACTTTAATCAATTGGACTTCAGACGCACTGCCTCATAAGTCCCTGCAGGACAATACGGACCCGGTTTTAGGAGTTTGAAGAGATTTTCGAGCTGGTTTTTGGTGTTTTTTTAAGAGTCGGAGCGTCTTATTTGCTGCTTTGTTTGTGGATCGAAGTGAGTTTTCAGGAGGTCCCAGGAGGCCCCCGGTGCTCTCAGGAGGTCCCAGGCGGTCCCAGGCGGTCCCAGGTGTCCCCAGGTTTCGGTGTCTCCAGGACGAACCCTCCCCAGGTGAGTGTTTTCCTCTCGAATGGAGCTCCTCGGACGTCCCACCCGGTGCCGGATAGTCTGTCCGAGTCCGAGCCGCTGAGCCCGGGAGAGTCCTCCGCTCTGAGTCCGGGACCAGCCGACAGCCTCCCTGCACCCCCACAGTCTTTCAGTAGCCTAGAAAATAAAGATGAAGTGTTTCCAGAAGATGTTAAAGGAACGGGGGAGCATTACAACTCAAAGGACGCACGGGGCGAACGTCACCGCGGCATGACGTCATCACGCATCGCAGAGTAGTAATTATTGTAAACAAAAGAACGAAGAAAGTTTTTAGTCATTTAAATGAGCTGTATTTTCACTCCGGTACTTTTAAAATATTCTGTCACTTCTGGAATTAACCCAAACTATTACGTTGCGCTCTGTGAGCTAAGCTCGTTTAGCTTTGTAGTAAATAAATCTGCTCACATAGAAAACATATCAGATACAAATCATATACATGTCAGTCTGATGTGTTTTCAGTTGCACGTTCCTGTTTTACATCAGCCTTTAACATGAATTGCATTAATATGTGAAAATGTTGATTGACCCTTTAAAAATATCTATATTTGATTTAAAGTGTAGTTTTTGTTATTGTTCTGCCTCTGACTTCCACATTGTGGTCACCGACCTTTACATAATTCTGGTGGTTTTATGGTTTCATAATGTTTTTCAGGTTTGAAATTCGGTACTTTTGAATTTGCACAACGTTCAGTAATGTTTTTGGTCATATTTGTATCTTGGCATGTTGATATTGCAATAATGATAAAATGGCTTTACGTCGCGAAGCCCAAATCATTATTCTGAGTTTAGTAAACGTACAGTTGAACATGCTAATGCATAGGTAAATAATCAAACACATGAGAAACCCTTTGAGGAACTGTGTTTGTTGCCCCTCTGGGGTAAATGGAGGAGTGCAGATCTGTGAAGAGGAGGGAAACCGTAGAGTTTCTGCTCTTCTAGCAGCTTCAGGCTGGCGGCGTTGTTGATCTCAGGTATTTTTGGAATCACTGATACTGATTTGCTTCATGAAGGCGGAACGTTGAAGGACCGGATCAACCAGCTGAGAGCAGTTGTGGTTGTAGTTGTCATCGAGGTTGTTTTGCTTTCACTTTGTTCCTTTGTGACACTTGGAGTGTCATTTAAATCTGTTGATTCCATTTTATTTAAACAACTTTGGTTTGAGATTATGTTATTTCATATTGATGAATACTCTGATTACAGTCCTGACACCTAGCTTGATGCTATGTAGCGATGTGGTGGAAAAGCTTTTTCTCTTTCTTTGGTAAACAACCTCTTCTTTGCATTTGTGGGCTGAGTCGTCAGAAGCTGCGGGTTGCCATGACGATGCTAAAGCTTTCCTAGCGCTGGTATTCAGGTTGTGGATCAATCGTCTCTGTCTTGTCAACGTTTGCATTATACATGTTGCAAAAGACCCAAAGACCTGAAGTCAGAAGCACAAAAGTAGGAAATAAATGATCAGAACTACAGCAGTGGTTCTGCAGCGCCACCTGCTGGAGTGGAGGTCCTGCTGTATCCGCAGTGCGTCTGAAACACGGATCATTATTTCCATTCAGCGGTGGTGTGTTTGTGTAATCCAGTCCGATGCCGGTGTCAGTTTACCTGCACAGGAGCGGGGAGGCCGAGGTCCGTTTCCACGGCGACGGCTCGTCTCTAACCCGTTGCCCCGTCCATGAAGAGCTACAACAAGGCGAGCGTTGACCTCCAGCTACAGTCGCTTGTGGCTGTAGCTGCGGCGAGATTCTCCCTGAGGGGGCAGAAGAGCTGACTGGCTCTGCTCGCTGGTTCGAGGTTTCTCGATAATCCGGTTGTGAACTGCTTCTCTGTCCTGTCCTCAGGCTCGGAGATGTCTGCAGATCGCTCCTCCGTCTCCTCCATCTCCTCCATCTCCCTGATGGAGGTGAAGGCCGAGACTCACCTGGTCCTCCAGGCGTTCCTCCATCGCGCCGTGTCCATCCCTCTGCACGACCGGCCCGGCAGGGTGGGAGGAGCCTACAGCGACCACAACAAGTACAGGTGACCCAGCGTCTTCCGGTTTTCCATTCTGGAACGATTCACTTGGTTTACAAACCGAGGCTGACGTGAATCTCGCTGTTTTTCCAGCGCGAAGCCTCAGCCCAAAACCCCGGAGCAGAGGGAGTCGCCGGCCGAAGACGTGAGCTCGGCGGACGAGAAGAAGATGGGATTCAAAGACCTGATCAAGCAGCTTCCTCTTCGGAACCAGTCACGACGCTCCTCCAAAGAGCCCAGAGGCTCGCTGGACCGGAACGGCCGGGTGAAGCCGTCTCACCTCAGGGACCTGTCAGAAGTAAGTCCGTCAGGAACACACTCTGGATGCAAACTGCAAGGAAAACCAGCTAACCCTGACCCTGACCCTGACCCTGACCCTGACCCTGACCCACAGGACGACCTCAAATCGCCTTCGTCCACATCGGAAGAGGACGAGAGCGACAAGAAGCAGCAGAAGAAGCGCAGCCAGAAGACGTTCAAGAAGAGGATTTCCAAGATCTTCAAGTTGAGGTTGGAGAAGGAGAAGGAGAAGGAGAAGGAGAAGAAGGAGGCTGGACCTGGTCCTCAGAGGCCGTCCACTCTGCCCATCGACAGGGAGACAGACAACACGCCGCCCGTCCTCTCTCCCAGTAAGATCCGGCTGAGTAACGCAGACGTGTTACGATTGATATCGGCTCCGCAGACCTCTGATCAGCTCTGATCTGACCCTCCTCCTCCTCCTCCTCCTCCTCCTCCTCCTCCTCCTCCGGCTGCAGATCATCCTCCAGAGTTCTATGACGAGGTGGCCGAGAAGCTGGAAATGATCGCCCAGAAGTCCACGAGTCTGAAGAGACCGAGTCCCTCACCACAGCCGTTAGCAGGTACGCACCTGACAGATCTTCACTGGAATCACAGTTTTTATTCAGGAAGTATACTCACTCTCAGTCATGTTCCTGAACTTCTTCTCCTTCCTGGTCCTGAAGCCGGGCAGAAAGAGGCCGTGGTGCAGCAGCTGGTTCAGGTTCTCTCTCTGGAGGGCGACGCCATCAACGACAAGGTAGGTGACTTTTGATCTTTGAATCCTTTGAAGCAACCTTGCTGAAGCAGTTTGAGTTTAGTTCCTGATCTCTGCGGTTCCTCCCAGATCCAGTCCGACTCCTTCCTGCGCTCCAGCCTGGCCCGGCTCTCCTATCCGTCCTTCGCCAAGCTCCTGGACACGTTCGGCAGCATCCAGGTCCCGGAGGCGCCGGTCCCGCCGGCGGCGGCCAGCCCCACGCTGCGGCGGATGGCCGTCACCATGGAGGTGTCGCGGCGCATCGTGACGGCCACAGGAACGCAGCGCATGCAGGGCTACGCCGAGTGCTACATGGAGAACTTCGCGCCGTGGCTCAAGCGCAACGGGGGCTGGGTGAGCGGCGCCGTCCTCAGGCCGGAGAGCTCCGAGTGTCGTTGAGTCCGGTTTGAAGAGTTTCCTCTGATCCGCAGGAGAACGCCGTGCTGGAGGAGCCGCTGGAGTACGACTGACCTCAAACCCTGAACTCTGAACCGACACCACGTGAAGAGAGGCGGGCGCAACGGAACCAATGAAGAAGAAGAAGTTGTGTCAGTCAGACGGAGTCGGACCTGGTCGTGAACCAGGTTCAGGTCAAGACAGCCAACATGAACTGTTGGAGGTTCTCTGTGCGGTCCAGTGGAGGAGCAGGCAGCTTGTTCACCTTTATGTTTTTACACTACATTTTCAACACTTTCACTTTATACTTGAGCGTCAGTACCTGAGACGTCTGAAGGAAGTAGAGCGTTAGCGACTGGAGGCCTCGCGTCACCGTTACAGTCTGTAGGACGGAACTCATCCTACTCCGCACTCCGTCAGTCCTCCTGCGCCTCCTGCCGGAGTCCAAATCCCCCCTTTAAAACCGTGCAAACGTACCAAAAACATGAAGTTTCAACACATTTTAATAATGTATTTTCTTTTCTATTTTAATCAGTGTGCCCTTTTAGTATGCTAATGCTACCTCGCATACAGTAAGAGAGCTTAGAGCTGCTCAGTGGATGCAGGAGGATTGTACCTGGAGCTGTGCTACGTGCTAAATAGCTTCAGGGCTCACTAACCCACGATGCTACATGCTACATGCTAAAGAGTTTCAAAGCTCACACACCCACGACGCTACATGCTAGGGGTGTTAACATTTACATTTTCTTCTACATGTGTAGCCGGGACTCCTAGCCGACGCGCGACTGGTTACACTTTAAGAGATTTGTGATCTTTCTCTATCTCAGTTGCGCTAAATGACCACTAGAGGGTTCCATCTCCGCTGAAATACCTCATAATCTCATTAAATCAAAGCCATTCCAGTAGTTATCGGACCAAAGGGCCACCATTTCAGCTATTAATTTTGCTGATATGTTCACTACACGTTTTGTCAGATTTCTTCGATTTGTTGTTTGTAAAATCCCTCATGCTAGCTCGTGAACTGCTAGCGGTAGTGGGAGCGCCTGTCCCATTCCGTCCAGGACACGCAGTGTTTTATTCTCTTCCACCATCCCAGAACTGGAGATTACATCTTGCCTGGTGATTTCCGCATAATGTTTGACCCCCGTGTGGTACAGAGTGGTATTACACCATCCGTTCAGCACATTCAATGCTCCGCAAATTTAAAAAAAAAAAGTAAAAAAATTTAATCATGGTTATAAAATTGCGTCAAATGTCATTAACTCTTCATGGGCAGCGTGAGGAAAACCAAAAGAATGTAGTCTAACACTGAAGTATCAAACACTTTTCACCTGCTCATGAAGAACCGAGAGCCAGAAATCAGATAGAGCCATAAAATGAGCTCCTATCGTCATTTCGCTGTGCTTTAAACGGGCTCCTTGTGGGTGGAGCCGGGTTCAAAGTTCAGGCAGGTTGACTCCTGAAGACACGGCGGTGGGTGGAGGAGTCGTCCGCCTGGCAGCGTGGAATGTAATTAAGCTATAACAGCTGTGATTGAGAGGGACGGAGCTCCACGCTGTGGCTCCTCAGTCGATGAAGACGATGCTTACAGCCCTGAACACTAACTGTCTTTAATGTTTACTGAAGTGAAGTGATGAGTGTTTTGTACAGTCCATACTTGTATTTATATTTTCTATGTGCTGAATGTGACGAGCGTTTGGATCCCCTGAAATTGCACGATGGTTAAAAGGGTAAAAATCTTCAGTTTTTATTTACTTTCTATTTCTTCCCTCGTATTTATTCTTGTTTACATGATTCTGTGGATGAATCGGACGAGGAATAAAAAGTGTTACTGGATTGAAATCAGCCTCTGTTGAACTGCTTCTGGTTCTTGGAGTTTATTGGTCCTTGAATGAATCATGGACTAAAGGTTAGCACTAATCTGAGTCACAGAGTCGGCCTTAATGACTGACCTCATCCTGTTTCATTTGGATTATCTAAGTTGAATCGCAGGAGGAAGCTACGAGGACGTTTCGGTGTGTGAGTCAGAACCATGAGGGAGCCGTTCAGTCTTGGCAGATCTTGTTTCAGAGGTTCCACTCTGGACTTCAAGTCTCTGGAACCTGAATCCGCGGTGGACCACGTCCTGAAACCTCCTGAGTGTGACGATGTACTGATCACACCGGGGCCCCGTTTTCAGGAGAAGAGTTCGTTTCCACGACGGCGCTGCTCGGAGCCGCTGAAAACCTCTGGAAATGGTTCCGGAGGTGGAACTTTCAGAAAACAAATGTCAAAATTGTTTAAAAAAGAAGGATGAAAACACTAAAATCAGACACAAAAAGCTTGTTACATGTTTGAAAACTACTGTGTGTGGAACTTGAGCTGTGTTGGCCTTCATGGATTTGAAGTTGGGTCTGGTAGAGGCTGCGCAGCCCTGATCCAGATGTTATCGTGTTATCTCGTGCAGCCATCGGGAGTCACAACACGTTTTACGACTTTCGGGTCGTCGCCGACGGTTTCTCGTAGTGACGTGACGACCGAGTCGTGACTTTATGGTTATTGTGTTGTCAAATCTGCTGTCGAATCTAAACCCAGCAGTGACGCTTTTTATGCTGCTGTGATAGAGTTCGACACAAACTGGAAAACTTCAGTCATCAGGAGGAATGTTTCCCTCATGAAGGCACTATGACAACATTTTGTGTTTCTTGTAATGATTTGGCCTTTAGCAAACAAAGAGAAATCTTTTATTTGACATTCAGTGCGATGAAGTTGTACAATAAGGCGTGATAGCTCGGTGTTGAGATATAATTTTGTTTTTGTCGCATTTCAACCATTCGCTGTGTCGTAACATGAAAAACCATCGGAATACTTTATAAATTCAGCTGAAATGATTCAAATGTGATTTAATGTGCTAACTGGGCGACGTGCAGCGGGTACAACTGAACATGAACTCATGAGATCAAAACAAATCATGGAAATCAACAAATGAGAAATCAGCACAGAACTCAGAAAAGAAATGAAAAATGTACAAAATGAACAAAATGTTACATCAGAAAACTTCATATGTATGTTTTTAATTCCACTCAGAGCTCCGCCTTCTTGCTCCTCATCAGCTCCGACTGCTGGTTCCACAGGATACTTCCAAGAATTCATCAACCGACACTGGAGGACAGAGCCTGCAGTCAGACCAGGGGGGTCAGTCTGGACGGACGGGGAGGGGGGGGGGGGGGCTCTGGTCTGGACTGAGGGGGGTTCGGCGTGAAGTCCTGGTCAGTCCACACGTTTCTCAGCACAGAGGATCTGACAGTACATCAGCATGGAGAAGACCAGGGCCAGGATCTGAGGACAGGAGACACATCAGGTACACACTACTGATACACACTGATGATACACATCAGGTACACACTACTGATACACACTGATGATACACATCAGGTACACACTGATGATACACATCAGGTACACACTGATGATACACATCAGGTACACACTGATACACACTGATGATACACATCAGGTACACACTGATACACACTGATGATACACATCAGGTACACACTGATACACACTGATGATACACATCAGGTACACACTACTGATACACACTGATGATACACATCAGGTACACACTACTGATACACACTGATGATACACATCAGGTACACACTGATACACACTGATGATACGCATCAGGTACACACTACTGATACACACTGATGATACACATCAGGTACACACTGATGATACAAATCAGGTACACACTGCTACACATCAGGTACACACTGCTAATACACACTGCTGCTACACATCAGGTACACACTGCTAATACACACTGCTGATACAAACCAGGTACACACTGCTACACATCAGGTACACACTGCTAATACACACTGCTGCTACACATCAGGTACACACTGCTAATACACACTGCTGCTACACATCAGGTACACACTGCTAATACACACTGCTGATACAAACCAGGTACACACTGCTAATACACACTGCTGATACAAATCAGGTACACACTGCTACACATCAGGTACACACTCACTGCCGATACACACTGCTGCTACACATCAATACACACTGCTACACATCAGGTACACACTGATACACATCAGGTACACACTGATACACACTGCTGCTACACATCAGGTACACACTGACACATCAGGTACACACTGATACACACTGCTGCTACACATCAGGTACACACTGACACTACTGATACACACTGCTACAATCAGGTACACACTGCTGATACACACTGCTACACATCAGATACACACAGTGCTGCTACACATCTTTCAGAATGATGAGGAAGACACAACACAGCGCTGAAGCGTTGACCTCAGAATGACCTTCAGCAGCTGTTTCTCCTCTGTTTTCATTCTCTTGTGGATCTTTGTGATTGGGGGTTTTGGTTTGTGAACACACTGCAGCAGCTCTCGGGATGGACGCCGTGTGCGTTAGAGGAGCGCTACCTGCACGACTCCGATGCAGACGCCGAACACCAGCACGGACGGGATGTTGTCCAGCAGCCACTGCCGGGCCTTCTGGTAACACGGCTGCAAACACAACGTGAACATTTACTGTCTGGACTATTCCCACAATAAAAGAATTAATATAAAACAATCCCCACTTTGCATCAAAGGAGAAAAAACATTTGTAAAGCGTCAGTATTGGTGCAGGTTTTGTTAACATTAAAGTAGAAGTGGTGACGTTTCCACGGCCAAGGTTCTAAAGAGAAGGTAAAAATGGACGTGTCCACCAAAAAACACCAGCACTTCTTTAAATAACGTAAAATAAAATGGGAATGATTGATTTTAAACTCACAAAAACTGCTTTTTTGTCTAATATAGAAAAAAATGTGAAGAACTACTGTGACACAGCGGTGGTTACTCAGAGGGAACAGCCTCAGCGGCAGTGCCCCCTGCTGGTGAAAGTCAGCGCTACGCCTGTATCCAGGTCAGTGTGGTGGAGGTGAGGTGTAGCAGAGGCACCTCGCTCCACCCGTCCACGCACTGATCGCCCCCCCCCGAGCAGCAGGACGCCGGCAGCGTCCCGTTCAGCACGTCGAACCAGTCCGTCTTATTGGTCACGCCACAGCACTTGAACTGGGAGCGCAGAGACAGGGACGGAGCGGGGACAGAGCGGGGACAGAGTGGGGACACGGTGGGACAGAGACAAGGACAGAGCGGGGACAGAGACAGGGACAGAGCGGGGACACGGTGGGACAGAGACAGGGCGGGGACACGGTGGGACAGAGACAGAGCGGGGACACGGTGGGACAGAGACAGGGACAGAGCGGGGACAGAGCGGGGACACGGTGGGACAGAGACAGGGACAGAGCGGGGACAGAGCGGGGACACGGTGGGACAGAGACAGGGACAGAGCGGGGACACGGTGGGACACGGTGGGACAGAGACAAGGACAGAGCGGGGACACGGTGGGACACGGTGGGACAGAGACAAGGACAGAGCGGGGACAGAGACAGGGACAGAGCGGGGACACGGTGGGACAGAGACAGGGCGGGGACACGGTGGGACAGAGACAGGGACAGAGCGGGGACAGAGCGGGGACACGGTGGGACAGAGACAGGGACAGAGCGGGGACACGGTGGGACAGAGACAAGGACAGAGCGGGGACAGAGCGGGGACACGGTGGGACAGAGACAGGGACAGAGCGGGGACACGGTGGGACAGAGACAGGGACAGAGCGGGGACAGAGACAGGGACAGAGCGGGGACACGGTGGGACAGAGACAAGGACAGAGCGGGGACACGGTGGGACAGAGCAGGGACAGGGACAGAGTGGGGACACGGTGGGACAGAGACAGGGACAGAGCGAGGACAGAGCGAGGACATGGTGGGACAGAGTGGGGACACGGTGGGACAGAGACAGGGACAGAGCGGGGACAGAGCGGGGACACGGTGGGACAGAGCGGGGACACAGCGGCACAAAGAATTACATAAAATCAGCGGTTTTTAAAAAATGAAGAGGAAGTTTTACGATTTGATTGAAAATTGGCCTTTTTGGCCATATAAGAAAATAAAATATACTAATAAGGATATAAATTTATACGTATAGGGAAAGGTTTTGGTTTGAACTGACTGGATTTAAATCTGCTTCACTTAACGAAGTTACAACAATCAGAACAGGCTGGATTTTAACTACAGCCGGAGTTTGACTTTCCACCTGTTCAGGCTTCATTCAGACTGAAACGTGTCGGTTTTGTGAGCAGCAGCTCTTCAGTCTGCACTGGTCTCCAACCACAGCCACAATTTATTAATAATGTGATTATTGTAGAGTCGCTGTTTCACATAAAGCTGCACCACGGGGTCAAATTAAAGACATAAACAGCTTTTCTGGAGGTTTTACCTCAAAATATGGTTTGTTTTGTGAAGAGAGAGATAAATAAACTCTTCCTTTCTCTATGAAACCGCGACAGTTCGCTCTGAAGGAGAAGCAGCTCGTCTTCCTCCTCACACTCGATCTCAGCTGGATGCTTGTCTTGTTTGTCCGTCCTGGTCCTCAGACTCACCATCTTCTGAACGTTGTCCCAGGATTGCTTCAGTCCAGGCTCTGAGTTATAAATCTTCATCCCTTCTTTTAAGTCGTCCTGAGCTTTCGAGTCCAGCTGAGGAAAACAGGTGCATGAAGAGAATCGTCAGATGAGAAACATGACGAAAACATTCAGCGATTTGAAGATCTGAAGACACTGATGGTTTGAAAAAGCTCCACCACTGACTGTGGATGAATCCAAAACATTCATCTCTGGAGTTCAACACATTTCTGAATGAAAGTGGACACATTTCATCCATCCATCCATCCATCCTCCTCCTCTCTTGCGGTGATGAAGAACGAACCAAAGCGGGCGTCAGCCTCTGAGCTCACCTTATCGTGGAAGATGTGAATGACCACCACGAGAGTCACCTCTGTCAGAACCAGAAGCAGCAGGATGACAAAGAACTGCAGGGAGAAAGAAGAGGCGACGTTACATTTCACTGAAGAAGAAAAAGAAGAAGAAGAAGAAGAAGAAGAGGAAGAAGAAGAGGAAGAAGAAGAAGAAGACACACTGATCCCATGAAGTCTCACTGCTCCTGCAGCTCAGTCACACTGCAGCTCTGCAGAGAGCCGCTCATTACAATCAGCTGTGTTGGTTGACAGGATGTAAAACGTCAGTGGGCTGATCAGAACACGACCTCCGGCTTCTCCCCGGACCGTCACGCCGTACGCCACCTGACCTTCTCACCATGAACAGGAGGCAGCGCTGCTCCTTCAGAGCCCCGAGGCAGCCCAGGAAGCCCGTCACCATGGTGATGCCGCCGGCCACCAGCAGCAGATTGGCGGCGGAGAGCGACGGGAAGGAGAGGGGAAGAGAGGAGAACTCTGCCTGCGTGAAGGACAGCCAGACCCCGACGCCGAACAGGCCGCATCCTCCGAGCTGTCCAGGAAACGTCAGAGCAGAGTCAGGAAGCAGCCGGCGGGGGGATCCAGGCTCCGCCGCAGCCTGCTCTTCCCCTTTCACACGCAAAGTTATTAAATTTAAATTTAAACAAAAAAAACTGGCTTAAGCCTTCAGTGAACACAAACCCAGAAGATGAGGTTGAAGACAAACATCAAATACTTGACACAGCACAAACACTTCCGGGACGCCGACATCCTGCAAGGGAAAGAAAGGCAGACTGAGAACGCCACAAACTGTTCATGATGCAACGTTAGAGGAGGCGTGATTCGATGGGAACATTTAGAACAAGTTCTGATTGTTCTCCGACTGAACGTGGTTCTGATTCTTCTGACTGAACGTGGTTCTGATTCTTCTGACTGAACGTGGTTCTGGTCGCGCTCTGCCTGAGCGGTCTTCACGGTGACCACTCGTCCCACACAGGATGTGGATCTGCTGACAGGAAGGAAGTTCCCCCTCCCCTGCTGGACCTAATTATACTGCAGAAGGCGTTTCCCGCCGCTCCCCGAGAGGCACAGGCCGACTTCTCAGCTTCCAAACAGATCCGTCATTAAATAATCCAACTAATCCAGCTTTCACTTCACACGGACGTCTCCGTGTCTCTTCATCAGGGGACGATAACCTGCACGAGACTCCAGGTGTTTCATCAGTCCAGCCTTCAGCGGATTACCAAGTTGTGTTAGATTATTGAATATTATTTATTTGGGTTGTTATCAGGCTGTTTCTAATTATGTTGTGTCGCCAAACACTGATCTGACGAGGCTGTGATGCACAAACCTCCTCATCTTATTCAATTCCATGATTTTCACGTGATCATGTGGCGTTAGCATGTTAGCGATAGCTCGGCTTGAATTCAGTGATTCCCAAGCAACACATTTGGAGAGAAAAGAAAAAACAACAATCACAGTTAATATTAGTTAATATTAATATATTAAAATCAAGCTGAATTTCAGCATCACAACATTTTTAAAAGTAATCAAACAGTGAAATGTGACAGAACCTCTACTTGTGCTTGTGACGTTCTGCAGCCTCCATGCTTGTGTGTTTGCGTCTTGCGTCGCTGCTGCTTCTCAGCTCAGATGTCAGCGATCAATATGCCTGATCTGCTTTAATTACCAGTATGGGTGATGTTATCCAAAGGTTCCAGACTCATTCCTCATACGGACGCTGTGTTTTTGGCTTCGGAGCTTCATGTTTGACACTCCTGCTCCACACTTCATCTTTATCATGAAGTGAAACGTTCGAACTTGTACTCGCAGACGAGCCACAGACATCGCAGACGAATCGAAGACAAACTGAGTCACAGAAACAGAGCAGGTGAGGTGCTCACTTCCTGTTTTCAGGGAAAATGCTGAGAAAGGAAGCGACGGTAGAGGAGTGAGCAGGACTTGCTTTAAAAAACGAAACCTGAGAGGTTTTAAAGTTAAAATCACATCTTGAAGATGCACAGCGGTCAACGGCCGGTGTCTTCAAACATTCAGTGTTGATATTTCCTCGATGTGAGTGTTTCAAAGCTCTGACAGTTGATGTTTCATGTCTTAATGTGGTTTCACACGCTGCGGTTTTGGGTTCCTCAGACAGAAGAAGTGGCGTCGATGTCTGTCTGGTGGTTTAATGAGAAGAGTTCGAGGACAGCCGATGTCGCTGGCATACGACCTCAATGCGGCCCAGACTGTCTTCAATCGTCCAGTTCCACCCAGAGCTGCTCGGCAGCCCGTCGACAGGCAGCGGAACATGACGGAACAACACGACAACCCAACGGCGACTCGGCTGATTGTGACGACGACGAAACAAAAGAAAGGAACAGATTGTGAGAGGAGGTGGACCTGATAGGTCTGTGGAGTCATAAATCTTTTCCAAACGTTTGTCTATGCTGGAGGTTGAGGTCAGGTCTTTACGGAAGGTTCTAACTTCTCCGGGTTTGCACTGGCCTCTTCACTCTGGACCGTACCGTCCAGCTCCGACCGTGACCGCCACGCCACGAAACACGTCGGCGCATCAAGGCTTATGAAATCCACGGCACACGGTGGGTCAGGGAACCGATTAACCACCAGACCTGGACCTCAGCGGAACCTTCTGCCTGAGATCTCACTAAAACAAGTCATTTAACCTTCATTTCCGTGGAAACATGACGCGAAGAGTCGATGAGAAGGTTGAAATAAATTACCTGCTGCTGATTTTCACGTCTTTTCGGCCTCGGATGTCGACCTCGGGTCACGCTGGAGGATCAGCCTCCTCCCCCCCCGGTTTTCCTTTTGTTCACTTTTCCTGCCCTCTCTTCCTCTTCTCCACTGGAACGTCGGGTTGGTTTGTTTTCTCCGCTCCGCTCTCAGATTCCAGGTTTATAAACCTCCATCGTTAAGTGTCTGCGCTGTTTTCTTCTTTTTCTCGGGCAGGACTGTCTTTGTCTGTCCCTCCTCCTCCTCCTCCTCCTGCTCTCTCCACTCCCAATGATTTCCAGATGTGTGTGTGTTGTTCCTTTTCCCTCTCCACGTTCCTCCCCTTCCCATTTTCCACAGCTCTCGTCCCTCCTCCAGGCTGCACACTCCCGACCTCGGCACGTCTCTGCGTCTTTCACAGAGTTATGGGACGTCCACGGCGCTGCTGGGAGCAGAGACTGAACCTTCAGGTCAGTGGAGTGACTGGACCTGAGGTTCCACTGAACCGGCCTCCAGAACCTCCTCCTGCACCTGGACTGCTCAGTTCTCAGCAGAAAACAAGTGGAGAGCTTGTAAAGTTTACTAACCCCCCCCCCCCAATCAACTAAAGTGCAGAGAACTGTTTCTGTTTCTTCATGACTTCGTTCAAATGCTTTAATCTGATTATAAAAATAAAGAAAAGCATCTGCTTGTACGTCTTTTTGTTCACAGTGAAGGAAAACATGACTGATGAGAGTCTTTACTCCGTACACAGACGGTGTGTGAAGGCTGTGTGTTTCCTTGAACCACCTCCGTACAGCCTCCGCATCGACGCTACAGCACCTCCGACAGCCTGACAGTCTACAGCGGGCGTAGCGTCTGTCGACGCACTGCGCTAACTGAGGACGCCTTGAGATGCTGTGTGACGCCACACACTCCAGCTCGCTGTTAGTGAGTGTATCAGTCAGCCTGCGGTCATGTTTAGCGTGTAGCATCGCTGGAGTGTGAGCCCTGAAACTCTTTAGCATGTAGCATGTAGCATGTGGCACAGCTCAGAGTAAAAGGATCATTTCTGGAAGTCATCCTGTTGAGTTTGCCTTTATGTGCAGAATTCTGCTCATAGATTAATGGACAGTGTGATCTGAAAACACATTTCCTCAGCTGGCTCCCCTCGGCTCTTATCCACTCACTTCGTCACAACATGCTGTCTGAGTTCTACAACATTACTTCTGAATCTTTCCTCTGTCTCTTGATTTTTCCACGGCTGTGATTTTAAGACAGATCATCGCCAACACTTGGGATCATATTTCAGTTCATACAAATGAATATAGAAACGATTACAAGCAGATTGATTTGGTGTAAACAGGCTTAATGTGCACAAAGCCCTCATTCAAGTTATTGTTTCGGTTTACATGTGGTGCTTTTCAAGTCAAGGTTGATTCATACGTGTAGATCAAAAATGCCATCTCTCTGGATGAGCTCAGAGTGTTTCATACAGGATAGTAACCCAGCTGATCAGAATGTAGAAGCTATTGCTTCTAAAGTGGCTCTGAACTGTTCACTTCATTCTTCTAGAAGAATGTTAAACAGTGTAGGATTACACAGAAGATCCTTTTTTTTCGGCCTTGAAACAGGAATCCAGATTTGAAAAGCAGAATCACTACGACGGCGGCTAAAAACTGTATCTTACATGATATCTGTACAAACAGAAAAATCAGATTTCTATTTACACACCAGCATATCTTCAAGGGAAAACAGAAAGATCTGGCTCTTGATTTGGAGTTCGTTTACACGACAATGCCGCTCATCGCCAAATCACGGAAATATTTGAAAATGGCTTTTAAGGTGGAACTTTGTGAAAACGTTCAGATCCCGTCTTCGTGGAAACGGGGAAAAACGCAACATTTTGAAAACAGTCGGACTCCATGGAAACACCCCAAAAGGAAAACCACGTAATTTGCAGTGTTGCTGTTCTTTCCATGGAAACAAACATCATTTTCAGTTCGTGTAAACGCCACACATTTCTGAAACTAAAATGCCAAAGCAAAGTGTTTTCACTTGAAGCATTGTTGAGTAAACAGGGACTCAAACTCTGCTGGAGATCCTTGATGACAGCAGGAAAAACGAGGTTGTGTCTTCTAATGCAGCCTCAGAAAGCAGCAGGTTCACTACGTGTTCTGTTTTGTGTTGCGTTCAAGTCTCTCTATGTCTGTGGTAAAAATCAAGTTTGTCTGAAGCAGAAAACAACCCAAAAATGACCAAAACCAGCAAAAGCTTTTAATGTTTTTATTAAGTTTTTTAAAGTTTTCTCTTTAAACTGGATTTCTTTGCTTTTTTTCCCAGTAGTTTTTTTTTTATTTTTTTTTTCAAATAATATTCATCTGGTTTTTATTGATCCTATCAGTACAGGAGAAAAGTTGCTCAGGTAAATCAGCATTCACAGTCAAACTTTCATATGTTTTAACAGCAGAACTGTCATTATTTTTTTTTTATAAGTCTCTTTTTCACAAATGCTGTAGAATTATTACAGGTTGACTTTTTTCTTCTTTTACATGTTTCAAAAATAGAAAAAGGGTAAATAATAAACATTCCGTTGAAATATATTTTATACAGTTTCTGGATATTTTTCTTCCATGTTTCTCTCTCCAGTGGAGTGTCAGTCTTTACAGCATAAACCCCGTTCGGTCAGAGGGAAGCCTCTCGTCTTCTGCTCTGTCTTCCTTCTTTCTCTCTTTCTGACTCGGATATTTCACCACAGAACCTACTCTGTCCTCATGTAAGATCCCAAACTGCTCCAATCCCCCATGAACCCTGCAGAAGAGTGAGGAGAGGAGAAGGCACGGCAAAACCAGGACGAAATCAACTCAGGATAGGTGGGACATCGCGAAGGAGCAGGCAGTTCGAATGATTATAGAGGTTTTTTTTTTTCTTTTTTTTCTAGCATTAACATTAGCATTTTTTTAAAAACCATTTTAGCATTCGGACGCAGCCTCAGACGTACAAAGAAAGAATATAGCTATATATATCCTAGCACTTTGGAAAAGCTAGCAGGGGGTCGAGCTTCCAAAGAATGATCTAAAGCTTCATCAAAAACAACAGAACTTATTTATATTTTATGTTTCATGTCCCACGCTGCAGTTTTCAGGTTGGAAAGAATAAAAAAGGAAGACGTTGCTGTCGGACCACAGAGGAGAGACTTCCCTTCACAAGGCCGTTCATGTTCTCGGTAAAGTCGTCAGAAGTTTCCCTCACATGCACAAAGAACTCATCAGAACAGAAAAGATCCAAAACAAGAACCAACGAGAGGCGGGAAGGACTGATCCCTTCCTTTAAAGCAAGGTGGGAGGGGGGCGGGTGGGGATCGGGGGCTGATTTGGAGGGCAGGTACAGGGGCAGAGCTGTATAGTGAGAGAGCTGCGACAACGACCGTTGGGTTCGGCAACTTTTTGTCCAGCAGTTGTTTCTGTATTGTTCATCTTTATGGGTTTCTGGCCGTGTTAACACATCAGTGTCATCAAAATGTGGAACTGAGGCAACATGCCTGGACATTGTTCAGGAAGAGTTATCGATAATCAGGTTGACTGTATACAGGCTGATTAAACTGGGCATCTCAATGATGCTCTTATAGCGCACAATGTAGCCTAGCATGCCATATCGTGACGTTTGACATAATGCTAGGTAAAATAAGCTTTTAGAGAAAAATAATAATCCCAAATCATATTCTGAACTTGGTAATATCAGACTTCAAACATGACATTTGTTGGACAAAAAATGGCGCCGATTACATCATTGTCATAACTCTGTCACTGTGCAGCTCTGGGTAGGGGGGTTAAGGGGCTGAGGTAGGGGGCTGATGGGGGTGTTAAGGGGATGATGTAAAGGGGTGGGTATTGTAGGCTGATTTTGGGGGGCAGGTGGCGGGGATGGGGGTGTTAAGAGGCTGAAAGCTTGACACCCTGGTCACAAACTGACACCAAACACTCGGTGAGCATTCAGGTCCGACAGCGGCTTCACTATAAACACTCACATCTGCTCTATAAGTAACTTTTTCAGTGTAGGGTTGCACGCTAGCTAAGCTAGATCTCCTAATCATTCAGTAGTAACAAAGCTAGCTAGTTTTTCTAAAAGTTGCTAAAATCCTAAAGGACTCAATTTTTAAAGTGGCTAAGACGTGTACTAGCTAACACATTTTTGGAGAATATGGTTCAACGTAAGGCTGGACCTGTTAGCTACATGTGTTAGCTTTCCTGAGGACATTGAGATGTTCTCGACTGCTTCAGCTAACTCGATGTCATGACGGATTTGATGTTAACGACTCCACCCAGACGACACGGAGGACGGGTTTCACCACACAGCGTCGGGTAGCTAACTCCAAACCAGCTGGCTAAAGGTCCATTAGCTTATAGAGACACCGTGAAGTCTGACAGCAGGGCCTGACATTTGAACTGGGCTTGTTTTCTTTAATTCAGAAATCACACTGTTTGAAGGATGCTTGGATTTTAAGCTACAGCTCGCTAGTCTTCTCAAAACAGAAAGTCCAGGATGACTTTCAGAAGATTGCTAAATATCAGATGAAAACTGTTAAGCATGCTCAAACAGAACTTTTCACTAACTATAGAGGAGCTAATCCAAACAAACCGAGGCAGAAACAATGTGACACCACGACAGTTTTACTTGAATATCTTTTAGATCCTTCAAAGAAATCAAAATGTTAATGATGATTTCAGACTTTCACTTCAACCTGATTCCAAAATTAGCTGCACAGATTTTAAAGTTCAAACCAGCGAGCTAGCTTAGTTACTGCATGTTCGCCCGGAGCCCTGGGCCCTGCTCGTTCTGGAAGTTTAACTGCTGTTAACGCACTTTGCAGGCACTCGACTTCTTCCTCTTGGTGAGACGGAAAGTTGTCCGGATATGTTTGATCGTCTGTTTCGAGTGAAGCTAGCAGGCCATGCTAGCTTCACTATGTGATGGCTTTTCTCAGTCTGCTTCCCCACCAACATGTAATCTGTACAAAGCATCCTCTCCCACACACACAACAAACCAGACCCGCCGAACACAAAGAGCTTGTACCGTTATTGCTGTGTGTCCACGACTGAGCGCAGTGGAATAATCCGGCTGTGTGTCTCTTCACCGCCGCTGCTGACGCTCAGAAAGGCCTAAGCTGATGGAAAGTATGGAAGAAATGTACCTGAATCTCATTAACTCCTTTCATACGGCGTCGTATCGCACAAATATCACAACGCAGAACACATTTCACGGACTCTGAAAGAAGCCCAGTGAAGAATGGTAAGTACTTCTGGAGTCCACCAATGCTAGCACACTAATCCGGGTTCCCCGCTGCGTTTTCATTCTGATCTCCTACGTTTAGTTTCGCCACTGTTTGTGGAAACGATGTTTCAACTCGTCATCATGCTAGCATGTTTCCTTCAGGAGACACTGTACGGAAGCTACATTTAAACTCTGTTTATGCTAACATGTCAGACCGCGGGCCGTCTTCCTTCTGTTTGAATTACTCACTTATTCTCGCTTAATCGCATCCATGTTTTGATTTTATGATATTGTCGTGTGTGTGTTTAATGATCATGTCTGACATTCCAGACGTTAAAGCAGTTTTTGGACAATGAAATGCAGCCTGCGGCGTGGCGCACTGTGTGTATCGGCTGTCTTTATGGACACTGCATGCTCGGGGTACCAAAACATCCACAGATGGATGTCAGAGGAGAAAAGAATCAACAAATTTAGAAGAAAGACACAACTTTAGCAAAAAAACAAAAATACAGTGCAGGGAAGGCTGAGAAAGGTTCATGAGTCTGAACCTTCGGAAGACAACAAATTAAAAAAAAAAATCTTTTCTTCAAGTAAAGGTGTACAGATCCAAATTTGTGAAAAAAAATACAAATTACTTCCAGTTCTTTTTCTCAAACAGTGTATTCCTGAGATTTTTTGAATCACCGTGGGTCGATGCCGTCGATTAGAACTCATCCAGAGAACGGGACCAAAACATTCACAATGAAAAAAACCCAACAAAGTTCCACTCTGGAACATTTTTCACTCTGAAAATATTCACTTTCTTTACACTGACGTGAAAATTGGACACATTTTATAAATCTTGTTGCGGATATCGTGCAGCCCTAGCGTTAGTTATCCACCCAATACATGACACTTGAAATAAACTCAAACCTTTAAAGATCCGTCCATCTTTCTGAACATTTTCCCTTTGAATCTTCGTTCACTCCCGGGGTGATGGTGACACTCCCTCCCTCCTCCCACCCACCCGGGGGAACCTGAACTGCTCATTAGCTCTTGTTCAGTGTGAAACACGAGTCTGATTAATGAGCTGTGTGCTGCACATCTGTGTTGTCTCACTTTATAGTGTTGCTCCCAGTTTCTGGACTGTTTAACCACAGCTGCTCAATCTCAAGAAGCTTCACAGCACAACTGGAATTCACTCAGCGAGTGAAGGAAACGGGCTCTGTTTGGGAACATCATGTCACCTTCTCATAAATCACTCAGATTATTTGGATCTGATCCTCTAAAGGTCCGACACAAAACAGTAAATCTACCCAACGTGACGAGTTCTGTCAAAGTAAAAGCAGGCTTAATGGGTGTATGATTCAGCAGTGGGACTCACTTGAAACTCCATTCGGTCGTGTTTTTGAATGTAATCTTCCATCTGAATGAGGCTACATTTGACTGTAAGCTGACAGATTCTTTCACAGAGAAACATTTTGAAAAGTAGAAATATCTTTTAAGATGAATTTACTTAATGAGGAGAAATGTGGATGCGTTAAAGAGGCCTCCCCACAGTTTTACTGTCTTTACTAGAGCCACCTTTCACTACTGTACTTCAAGGTTTGAAGCCTCCAGATGTTCTCATGTAGCATATTAGCCTGAAAGTCGTTCCGTCATTCCATGAAAAACAGAACGGTTCTCGAAGCGTCAGGTCGACTGGACTTGGTCGTGGTTCCGAAAGCCGCTTGGCGTCTGATCCATCAGTTCATGCTGTTCCCCTGACTGTGCTGAAACCTGAACCCTAACCAGATGAAACCAACATGGAGGCACTTTAATGAAACCACTGGAACCACCTGACCCCGTCCAGCGGACCCGACTCAATTAGTGTTCAGTTAGTGAACGTTTCCACCGCTGGCATCCAGCGTTACTATTAGTTCAGTAGTAGTTGTAATAGCAGTAGTATAACTATTATTATCAGTATTATTATCATTACTGTGTATAAATGGCAGTAAATAAAATAAACAGGAAGTAAAGAGCTCACATTGGTGAAAGGCGAAGGGATGAGGTTTCATGTGAAATGTTCAAAATAAACTGTCAGGATGAAGTGAGATCCACAGAGTGGGCTTCTGTGGTGTACAGTGATTGGTCAGACGCATCAACATGTTAAAAACCAGCGGATCTGTGTGACGTTTCCCAGCCAGGAAACCATCCAGAGTGTAATGGAATGAGACTACGAAGCATCTGGCTTTAGTTAGAGTCCGTCAAACAATGCCAGGAATTCATTTTGAAAAATATAGAATGACGAATTCCAACATGTTAAACACTTTTTCCATTGTTTGATTAAAAAAAAAGTACAATAATAATAATCATAATAAAAAACATAGTTAGACTGAGTTGCCCAGTGTTACAACGAATGTTTTAGCATAAAGTTAATTCTCGAGATACTTTTATTCGTCCATCAGATCTTTAATGGCGCTCGTAGCTGCCCCAACAGCTCAGTCCTGTTTATTTTCTCTAAAATGTGATACATGAAGTAGTGAATTAATTCAAGGGTTAACATCTTGGAGGAGCTGCGATAAACTCCTCTAGTCTTTCAGGTTAGACATTAATATGGATCCTTACAGGACACCCACGTCGTCACGTATATCCACAGAACCTTTCAGTTCTTGGGGAACAAAGCCTTTCCGGACCGTCTGATCAGCTGTCACCATTCAGAGGCTGCATCCGTCCAAGGTGGGATTCAGAGAGGAAGGACTTCTCGTTACGAGAAGTCCTTCAAATGCATTTCCAAGACACCAAAGGATGCTGGGAGCGTTTCATTTTCAGCTTCATGTATCCCAAAATGTCACAACTTATGCAACAACTGCCACGTCGACACTGTGCCAGCTGAAGGCCTCAGTCGTCTTCGGACCAAAAGGAGGTTTTTAACCTACAAAGATCAAATATCACACATTTGGTTCATTTCTTCAGTCGACTCAGGCTGCTGGAGGATGACGATCTGATTGCCAATAAAGGGACTGAGGCCAGACCGAACCTGTGCACCGCTTCACCGACGTGTCAGTGTTGATAGTTTTACCCTGTAGAGTCTAAAGAGATTTGGAGGAGATCCCTGAAAGGATGCAGCCGTCGGATGGAGACTCAGCTGGACGCCCAACACACCCCACCCGAACTCCACACCAACTCAGATGAAGAGAAAAAACATCAAGCAAACTGCTGTTTGAGATACAAAAGAAAAGAATGAAAGAAAAAAAAGGGAGACGGAAATGAAATCCGATGAGAAACCTTTCCACCTGAGGAAGTGAACCGACCAGAAGGAGAAAGAGAAAACCCCTCGCAGGTCCTTTTTTCTCCTGTCTCCATCTGGAGACGCCGTCTCTGAACGTCCAGCCTCGGAGGGGCGGAGATGCCGTGGGTGTCAGGATCAGGGCCGAGGTTCCGAGGAAAGGGAAGAGAGCGAAGGTTCTGCAGTCCGAACACAGAATCAGTGACATCTTGTGGTGGACGGACAGGTCAGTTCGCACAGTTTGGTTGTCCTGCGTCCACATAGTGACAGAGACACACTCAGCTGCCTTTGGAGAGAGTTACATATAAGGGTTCTGGTAAAAGGCTACAAGAAGAAGAAGAAGAGGAGGAGGAAGAAGCAGCAGCAGCAGCAGCATCGCAGCCAGGTAAGATGTAGCAGACGAACTTTAGTAGCAGAAGAAATACTTGCAGAAATTAGGGAGGACTCTGTTTGGATCGCCGGGAGGTTCTGGACTTTTCTCAGAGAAAACAGAACCAGGTAGATGTCGTTACCTCTCTTCCTTGCCGTGTGTAGCATCATTTAAAAAAACAAACAAACAAAAAAAAAAAAACAACCAAACAAAGAAAAGGTATTCTCCAGACAGTTTCCTACCTTTCTACTCTGTTGCATATTACATCGTCTTGGTAAAGATTCACATTTAAATTCTCAACTTCTAGCCCTGTTATTCATGGGGGAGATCAGAGTGGCTTGCAGAAGTCATGCAGAATATTCATGCTGGTAAACAATGTCAGAAAAATGCATTTCCAATTTGCAATTGTCTTCTTTTTTTTCCATATTCTTTTTTTTTTTTTAACGTTTGTCCCTACGATAGTCTGTCACCGACGTTCTGCAGAATCCCTGCTTTCTTTAAAAAGCTTCCATCTTCTCCCGCATCCCCAGAGGTATCGAGTGTATGGTCTGCAGAACTTCTTCCCTCTCTCGCTCTCTCTCTCTCTCTCTCTCTCTCTGGGAGGAGGAGGAGGAGGAGGAGGAGGAGGGAACTCCTCGTCCGTCGTGCCTTCAGTTAGCTGCAGGAGATGCTGTTTTGCACGTTAGCAGCCGCTCGCAGTGGAACAACAGCTCGGGTTTGAAGATTTGGACGACTTTGCATTGACGTTGCAAGTTAGGGAAGAAGACGAAAGAAAGGGGGAAAAAAAATCAAATACGATGTTTTTCTCCTGCTTTCTCACGGACATCGACTGCCTCCCCCCATCAAACACACACTCACTCACTCACACACACACACACACACACACACACACACACACACACACACACACACACACACACACACGGTGTTTAAATCCCTCCGGGTAGTCTTTGACTGTCCTTCTTCAGGTTTTGAAGTGTTTCATTCATGCCATGCAGATTTTTCTAGAAGACAAGGAGCAGTGCAACGCTGAGATGCGGGAACGTGGGACGGGAATCGAACCGTAAAGACTCGGGAGGGAAAAAGAGAGCGAGTAAGAGAGAAAGAGCGTCTGTGGACTCCTTTCGGAGCGGCCGGCGTTGTGTCTTTTCACTCCAGCGGGATCGTTCGGTCTTTGGGTTGGAGTCCGTCGGTCGGTCAGAACTCTCCGGAGTGAGGGGATGTTCCTGCGTGGTGATATGGCTGGCGTTTTCTGATATGTATGAGAAGGTTTCGGTCTGCTCTCCAGAGCGGGGCTGGCAGGGGAACGCTGGCTCCGACGCCGCCGGAGCCGCCGCCGGAGCCGCCGGGCCAGCTCTCACCTTGCATAGTGCTTTGAGTGCCGAACGTTACGCGGGAAACGTGAATGCAGCTCCGTCCAAAGTAAAATAGAAAAAGCAGTGTAGCGACTCGATCGCGCTCAGCTGTGGGCGTGACGGACGTCCCCGCCCGCCGCACGGCGTCCAGGTTCGAGGTCCCCCTCTGCGAGGATCCAGTCCACAAGGCGCCAAAGTGTTCCGCTCTCCCCTGGAAAATGGCTTGAATGGGATCACAGGCGTCTTCTCACATGACGATGGAAATGTCCTGGTTGGAGTGTCAGTGGCACCGATTTAGTTGTGTTGTTTTTTTTTTTTGTCTCTTCTCTCTGTCTCCCTCCCAAACCTTACAGCGAATCCCACTGGAGAGATGGAGGAGCAGCAGTTTAGAGTTAATAGATTTCCTCTTCGTGTGGAGAAAGGAGCGGCTGGGTTAGAAACTCAGCACTGAAAGGGAAGAGGAGAAGAGAATTCAGTGAGGATCTGAAGCTCCGACGTCAACGGCTCCTGACGATCCGACACCAGACCCGTCCTCCAGCAGAGCTCACGTTATGAAAGGCCATCAGATCTCTGGGCTTTTACTTTGACCGTTCTTCTGGTTCTTTATGAAGCTTCAGGTCTGGTGCTGATCAGACTGTTGGCAGCAGAAACACTCCAGCAGGTAAATTAATGTTCACTTTCATAGATTTGCTCTTATTAAAGGACCTGAATGGCCCTTGATTTGTAAAAACTACTGACTCTATATAGACAGGAGCTAACAGGGATGGAATTTAGCAACAACAGTTTGCAGTTGTTCGATCCATTGTCAATAAGATGTAAGGAATTTTGCCAAAAATGATACAGATTATTTGTTTTAGATAATCTGTACCACTTAGATTCAGTTCAGCAGAACTGAAACACATGAATGTACTCACAGATGTAAACTAGAAGAGGATGAAACTTTAAATAACAGGCCTATACAGTCCACCAAAATAAAAGCTTGAGTGGTAATGTACATTGGAAGTATTTCATGTTGAGGTTTAGATCAGATTGGTTTTGGTTCATTCAGTACCTGTGGAGGAGCTGAAGACTTTAAAAGCACCAATTAGAAAATGAGAAAGTTTGAGCCAAACATGAAAAGAAGTGAAAATATCTTCCCCGCCAAGACACCAAACTATTTCCAGTTTCTGCTGCTGACAGACGGTTGAACGACACGCCGGCCGGTTTGCCAGAAGCATCAGCGCAGGGAGGATCAGGGAGGATCATGGGGGATCGGGGGGACTGGTTTCTTTCTGATTTCAGCCTTTCATTCTCAGGATTTTAAAGTTTTACGGAACACAGTCGGGACTTCTGAACCACACGTCTCCAGAGAACTGATTTCAGAACCGATACGTGGGAGAAGAAGTAAAACAAACATTAATTCAGGCTAAAATATTTCAATCTATTTGAGGAACAGGAAACAGTTAAATCTTGAGGACCTTTTTTCAAACCTGAATATTTTAAGAAAAGAAAAAAAAGCTGTAAAATAAAATTCTTACCTCAGTTTGAAAAATGAGTAAAGGCAGCCTTATAACTGAGCTGTAATCATGTGTTGCGTTAAAACTTTAAATAGTTAAATCTATTGATGTAAATAATGATTTTTGGTCGACGTGTGGTTAAAAAGTTCCATTAAAATTCTTTTCTGAGAGATAGAAAAAGCTTTTTCTTGTCCTCACAGCGCAAGTATTTTTAATTTCTAAAGGAAGTACATTTGATCTTTGAACTTTCCTGGAATCCAACTTTTCTTCTCTTCCAGTCACTAATTTAATCATTCACTTTAATTAAATGTTTAATTCCTCAACAAGACAAATTCCGAGCACCAACCGTAAAGTCTGTGTGAAGCAGAAATGAACTTTTACACCAAATCACTTTCGAAATGCTCAAAACCAAACGAGTCAAATGTGAATGAAACAACAGTTCATCATCTATCAGCCACAACTTTATGACCACTGAGAGGTGATTCAAGGTTAAATACGTTGAGATAAAACTTGTTATAGTCGAGTTTTTGTATCGTAAATGAAACATATGGATGCTTCATTAATAAAAGCTAACAGACGTTCAGAGGTCTGGAGGAGAACTGCCCAGAATATCAGAGTTTATCTGAAGAATCCCTTTGGATCAGATAATTCTTGGTTCTGTTTCCTTTTGGAAGGAATACAACAGAGCGCTCGATGTGAAGCTAACAGGCAGTTATTTATTCCCAAAGTTTGAACTGAAGTGGGAACGACAGCTTTTAGACTTTTGGGTCCAAATTCATGGAAACTTTCAGAACAAACTCTTTGAAAACATTGACAGGACTCGGATCGATCCTGGATCTCCAGGCAGCTGAATGGAAGGTTACATAAGTTTGAGGAGGGCCAAACTTTGCAGCGGTTATTACATATTTAAAGGTACAGAGCAATCATATATCAGAAGTTGACATCCTCAGTCTGCTCTGCCAGAAGTCAACATGGCAGGCAGTTATTTAAGTTATTGAAGAACAAAATCAACAATTCAAAAGTACATTTGGATCAAATATCATTTTTCCATGAGGAACCTGTTTATTTAAGAGTTAACGTACATCAGTCAGGCCTGTTTAATGTGCTTTTCTTCAGACCACACTTTCAGAATTTGCTTCACATAGACTTTAAAGAAATGCTCTCATTTACTTGATCATTGGTAAAAACACGATATTGAGATTTTTCAGGTGTTCAAAGGTAATGAAATGCACTTCCCAGTCCGGTTAATTATACTGCTGAAACTCATGTTTTTTTTTCTTTAACCCACAGCCCTGGCTATCAGCCTCCTGATGTGACTAGATGTGGGTCGTTGGTTTATCTTTTGGTGTCACATCGACACATAAACCCAAAGATGCTGCTGGCAAAGAGGCAGTCGGAATCACTGGGGTGTTTGCCAGTGTAGGAACCTTCTTTCTTCACTACTGTGCATAATTCTCCCACTTTGGAAGGAAATTCAAAAGCTGAAAGGCTCCTACAATGGCAGACTGGGTACTCTGGACTGTAACTTGTATTTTCCAGTTGTGCTCAGTATTAAATTGTAGTTTGTCTCATTGGAAACAGCAACATAATACTGTACACCAAAAAAGAGCCAAATCAAACACACCACTCAAACCAAAAATACAACAAAAAAAACAACCAAGACGTCACTCCAAAGCTCTCCTAGCCCAGCCAGCATGCAGGTACCATGAGAACACACAGCTTTAATGGGACTGGTACACTTCTCCTGGGGGCTGCTCAGGCCGAGGACATGTCAGATTTCTGGATTGCAGTTAAGGGGCTGATGAGACGTGGAGATCGAGAGCTCATTGAGAAGATTTCAGCCGTCATGAAACTAACGGACTGCAAGCAGCCAGGATTGAAGTCAGACCAAGAGCTTAGTGTGGAACGTCTCAGGTGGAGTGTCCTGGAAGTGTACAGACCAGACCTTGGCCAAATATCAAGACTATTTGCTGCTGAGGCAGGACTGAAGGCTATCCGTTCCAAGTCTTAATTCCTCCGCTCATTCTTGCGCAGGTGGCGCTGGCAAAGGTTTGATTTACCTGCACACGCTTGGAACGGAATGAGCATTTGATCGTGTTTGTGGAGGAAGTTTGACCCAGGTGTGGTACACAGAGAGGCTGAGTAAAAGGTTGCGACACATAAAACACACAACAAAAGACAAAATGTCACAAGCACACACAGAAGGTGAGGAAGTACAACACAAGAGGCAAACAGTGCAGAGAACAACAGTGAGGTACACATTCTTACATGGAGAAGTGATTTCTGCATCTTCCCTCCTCCTCCTCCTCCTCCTCCTCATCATCATCATCATCATCATCACCACACTTTTCTGTGTTGCCCAAACTTTTCCTCCATTTCTCCCTGTGACGCTGCTCGGCTGATCATCCACTCAGAACACATCAGTTCACAGCACATTTCCTCCCCCTCCTCCCCATCTACACGTATTTCTCCGGTCTAGTTCATTGTCCGTTCCTGTAGTCCTCCTTTGAGAAGTTCACTCTTAAACCCATGTTTGTTTTAGATTCTTCTTCAGGTGCAAAGGCGCTCCAATTTCTCTCGATTTTCTTTTTGGTTTTGCTGCGAGGCTTTAGAGCGGGGAGATGGGAGGTTGTCACACGGTAAGTCGGAGGGCATTTAAAGGTAGAACAAAAATAATCAAGGAGAGGACAGGAATGACAGGTACATAGGAACAGCAAAACAGCATTTTGGAAAAGGTGGGGGGGGGGGGGGGCATCAATATGAGCATTCACAGGCACAGAGAAGAGAGGAAAGCTACACTTGGTTTTTCTCTAGTTTCTGCGATTTCTCATACATGTAGTGCGTCTTTGACAGAAAACATGAGTGAAGGGGAACACAGGGGTGAGTCAGGGCAGATAGAGGAAGGGATACCTGAGTCGTGAATGGATGGAAAGGAGAGAAACATGGGCACTAAGGAGGAGAAGCAAAGACCGTTCAATCAGAAGCAGTGATGATTTGTGATCAAAAGTTACAAAATTCTGACCTTTGCTCTTCGACTCTGTTGTGGTCTCTCTGTTGGGATCTCATACAACTGTTTTAATAATCTGGGTTCTAGGAGCACGTGGGCCTCCTCTGGGAGCAGCTCTCTACCCCAACCCTACTCCAGCTGTGTTCACCAGTTCTCTGATGGCTTTGGATCGTTACAGGACTCTATTCCGCACACCTTCAAAAATGGAGCTGACATTGCCCGATAACAGTGTTTCAGTTCCACTGGATGACACGAAACACATCACAAACCTCTGTCTCATAAAGGTTTGATCAGTTTTTTACTAGTAAAGTGCAACAAGCCTGTCAAATCTGTCAAAAACGTGTCTTCCTCCAAATTAAACCGATTGAGGCAATCCTGCCTGTGTGATAGGAACAGCTTGAAGGATAAGCACTCTCTCTCCTTTATCTCTAAATGCTTCTTGGGTGGCTGTGAACTATTTTGTATATGTAATAGGTAGTTTTATGAAAACCTTGTATGAAAGCTGGTTTTTGTATTGAAATAAGGCTCACTGGAGGCTCTAGCAGTTGTAAGTTTTCTGTGTCTACAGTTGTAAGAACTTGTTGGCCTGCATGAGTGGAGCTCAGAGGTGTGGCTCATCAACACCCACAGACTCTCCTTGGTTTGTTTGTACAGCTGTGAATGCGCCCTTATTAACAGTGTGCAGGATGCTGGAGCTGTAACGGGTTTGAGCCTATTGATTCGTACATCTGAAGACCTTGATTTGGTCCGCATCCAGACGAGGTACAGAAGACGACCGGCGGGTTCAGCGCGTTTCAACTTGAATATATCAGAACCACAGATGCTAATTCCTGTACGAAGAGCCATGGAACCCTGCTACCTTCCAAGAATCACATATATCGTCCTTGCCTGCATTTGACATTGGAATGAAGAAACGCCAAGAACTGGCTGACTGCCAAAGAGCGAAGTGAATTGCTTGAGGCCACGGAGGACTCTGGAGGTAGTGACTTTTCCTGTCCTGTCTTTCCACTGCCTGTGCAGGTGAGTCCGGTATTGTTTGGATTTTTAGTTGTACTTTGGTTTGTCTTTGATGTTTTTGGGTGGAATTCTGTTTATTTCTACCTTGAAATTTGTTGTAGAACGATTTGACAATATGAGCCAATTTTGCTACTGAAATAAGTGGAAGGGCAGGGTTGAGGTGGAGGGTCTGTGAAGAGGCCGACGGCATCAGATCGACAGAGTGGGCCACTGCAGAGGCGTCCGTCCTCTGAACTCCATGTCAATACAGGTGTAGAAAACATGACAGACAGACGGGTTATGAACAGTTCATGAGGAAAGCAGATGAATGAAAAGATTGGGAAACTTTGGCGAGGTGGAGTCATGGGAGCTGAGTCTCGCCTCGCTCTTGCAGAAGAGGAGTCGAGACAATAATGGAAGAAGCTGGATTTTTTTTTTTTTTTCATTTCCTAGCAATAGTTTCACAGTTACTGCTTCTTTTTGCATATATCTGATAAGCACGGGTGCTTTCAGAACAGTTCTCTGTGAAAACGAGAGGCAAAAAAGAAGGAGAAATCATAAGCTACGATTGTTAATATGTTTCTCTTATCATAAGTCTCTCAAGTTTGATAAGAAAGCAGCTATACAGTACAAGTCCTACTAGAATGTAACCCCTCCCCCATCCTGCAAAAATAAACCTTTCCCTCCCTCAGCCCGCCCCATTACAGTACCTAAATTGGTCTGTTTTGACCAATAGCATCATAGCATTCAGCATGCATAAGGTAGCCCGTCCAGCCTCTTCTTGCATTCAAAGAGGTGAAGATTTTTTTTCGTCCTGCATGCTGTTTGTTAGTGCATATGTATGTTCCTTAGCACATACATCCATACACACTCTTATAGGGTGATCTAAGAGGTCTATACACATTCATTAAGCTCGAGACTAGAATCTTATCAAACTACCCCCACATTAGTAGTCAGATCCTTATTGCTTACGGTGGAAACCCATGCAGATTCTTCTATACACAAACTTTACATATATACATCGTCGTGACGGAAGAGACCGATCAGCAGTGGCCACCGGGGTTAATGTGCCCAGATGGGAGGGAGAGGAGGACACACACGATGGAATGATGAGAAACATGTATGTGTGGCGCGCGTGTGTGTGTGTGTGTGTGCCTGACTTTCATAAACGTCCATAATCAAAACCTTCAGTCAATCAAAACCTTCAAACTCAGTACGGGACCGAACAAAACCACACAGGGTTACAAAACAAAAACTCCAACTCACACTTCATGATTAAGTCCTGTTCACTTTCTTGCTGAGATTTTCGTGACAACTTGGTCCCTTTTTTTGGATTTTACATTCCAGTAGAGCTTGCAGTCAATCACACTGGAATCATAGATGCAGGAAAAAGGTGAAGATCATATTTTCTTAAAGATATAAGATATAAGAATTTCTGATAATTCCTTGGGGGGGGTTCAGTGATGTTCTTCTTGCATTTGGACCTCAGGATTTTATCCGGAAGCACATCGCTGCCACGGCAGAAAAACAAACACAAATATGACATGATCAGGTGAAACTATAACATTATAAAATGTTCACAAAGCGACGGCAACCAGGTGTCAGCTGACATGTTTCGCATTGAGAAACGCTCACACGTCTCCGTTCTAACGTTTCACATTTTGTACTGGAACATGAACAAACGTTACACTCACGTCACAATGTGACGATTCACACTCGTGTCATGATAACGCCAAGTGCTTCACAGAACGGGATGAGGGTTCTCGTCATAGGTTCATGATCCAAAGTGTTTCCATGGCAACGAAAGGCTTCCATAAGCCACCCTACTGGAATTTAACGTAAATGTTAGAAAAAGCTTAAGACCCCCCCAAAAAAACAATTTAAATCTGACTCTCTGCATGAAAGTGAACAAGCCACAATCTAAACATGAATCAATAAAAATAGAAAATGAATAAAACCACCACAAATTTGATTAATTAAAACTTATTTCACGTGGTGCTGTCACCTCCTTCCACTCCCAGCCTGACGCAGAGCAACATAAATATCCCAGATTCCTGCGTCGGATCCAGAAATGACTGGAACTCTGCATTTCGGTGCGTTAGCTCCCAGACTATCCAGGAAGTTTTACCCAGTTCAGAGGGAACTGTTCCCGGTTCCAGCCTCACGTCAGACTGACAGCGACGGGAGGCGAGAGCTCAGCAACACCAGGGTTTTAGAACCAACGGAAAAGCAAACACACATCTCTGATCTCACACAAGAAACCCGCAACTTCATTCAAAGAAATACAACACAAACATGATGTGTGTGTTTGTCTTCAAATGTTAAAGAAAAAAGACTTTGACATTTTTGCATTTGAATAAAAAGGTCGATGCTGATGTGGACACACACACACACACACACACACACACACACACACACACACACGTAATACGACATATGTGAACACAGATCAAGCGGCCGCCGTCTTCTTTATCTACATTGCATATTTCTATGTTCGTCCTTGTTGAGCGCCCTCTCTCTCTCTCTCTCTCTCTTTCTCTCTCTCTCTCTCTCTCTCTCTCTCTCAGTCTTCGTCCCGTCCTGTTGTCCGGGTCTCTTCCTCTACCAGGGGCTGTCGCTCCAGTAGCCGTTCACGGTGCCTCCCACTGAGCGGCCGCGGCCGAAAAACAAAGAAGAGATGGACGGACAGAAGAGGAGGAGGTGGGGCGGCGTGGGGTTGGAGGGGGGGGGAGGAGGGGGAGGGGGGGGGCAAAAACGGGGAAAGAAGAGAAGCCAAACAGGGAGAAACTAAAATATTGCCACTGGCTGCGGAGTCACACTGGAGTCAGTGCGAGTTGTTACCCTGCTGGTGGAGGTGGAGGTGGGGGTGGGGGGTGAGATGGACGTGAAGATCTGAGCTGAGCTGCACTAAAGGTGGTGAAGACTCGGCTGGTTGAGAATCCCGGCATGTCTCTGTTGTGTGAGTATGGATCAGAGCAAACGCGTCTTTTTAATCAAACCACGCCGAACTCGCCTCCGTTCAACGCTATTTCATCGGCTCTGAGCAGTGTCCGGAGGCCGGTCGGGGATTTAATAGACAGCGAGCACCTGACTGTGCGAGCAACAGTGCAAGCAAACCCGGCGACCTAAATGAGCGGCTGTGGAAAGAGCTGAGACGGCACACCTGGACAAGAAACAGACCAGACCAGCAAAAGCATGCTTTCTATTTTGGTACAGAGGACGCCAAACACCGAGGTGCCAGCCACTAACTCCCTGACCCAGAAAACACGTTTACGTTCCCAACAGGGTGACATTCAAGCATCATAGATGGTTTTCAGGAAGGTGGGGGTGTGGTGGAGGTGAGCCTGGGGACTTCCAGACCTGAAGGCCGAAAGACCTCGCCTTCACATGCTCCTGTAGCCGGAAAAAGCCAGCGAGTGTGACGGTGTGTGTCCGCTAGGGTGTGTTTTTCCCGCTTGGTGGTCTTGCTACTAGCGCTGTCTTGCTAAAAACAGGCCGTCCCGAAACTTCAGAGCACTGCGGAATGTCGATCAAGCTCCAGCTTGAGTGTATCAGTCAGACTTTAATCATGTTTATCATGTTTATCATGTAGCATGTAGCACGTCTCAGACTTACGTAGCTGCACCTGATTGGACAAATGCATCTGCCTCTGGAGTTTAATCCAGACGAAGATCGCAGCTCAGCCACAAACTCTTCAGCATCTCAGCGAAAAGTAATTTTGAAAGCATTTGAGACAAGAACTCAGTTGGTTACTGAGTTTCTCCGGGTTTTGGTTTCACTACCCCTACTTCAAACATCTGAGCTCCCTGTGGCTCATTTGCATAAAGTTGGGAAAAGTCTACTTTATGCAGATGAGCTGCGCTTCACATATACCCCTTTCCCACTGCAGCTAGCGGGTCGACCCGTGTCTTCACCGCTAACGATCGCCTTTTTTTTTTTTTTGAAGACTCCTTTCCCACTGCATGCAGACCCGGGTCTCTCTGGTCTCGCTATCTTGCCGATGCTGGGTCATCTTGACGAAGGAAATCTCACGCTGTGTCCAGAAACAACAACTAGCGCGCTAACGTAGCCGCGCTGCGTCGACGTCGTCATGTAAGTTCCGGATGTGTCCCTCCCACTAAAGCCGCTACAAACTGACCCGGTAAATTCCCGGGTCGATTGCAGGGTCGAACGACCCGGGTCGAAATCCCGGTGTGAACCCTTTCCCGCTGCCATGAGGAGCCGACAGTTAGCGGGTTTAAACAGTTTTTTTTGGCCAGTGGGAAAGGGGTAAGAGACAGTGAATGGGACGCGGGACACTGACGGATCTAGTGGATACAAACGATCGGCCTTGTCGACTTCCTGTCCTCAGGATGTCGCCGTCATCTCGTTCTTTCTCCCCGGTGAGTAACGTTTGACATGTACGTCTACATCACAGGTCTAACTTTGACTCAGAGCCCGGACGGCTCTTCACATACTCAACACACAGACACGCACAGGGTGGTAGCATTCAGCTTTTCTTCTGCTTTAGCAGCGCTGTTTGGTCAAATATTGGCAGACGAGTCTCTTTCTCGTGGATCGGCAGCTCAGCCTCAGGTGTGACGACAGCAGGTAGCTCAGGCTGCTCACCATGGAGGAATGAAATGAATGAATATGTACAAACGTCTAACCAATGTGTCTCCTGACCGCCGGCTCTGCAGCGGTAATCTTGTTTCACAGTGATTCCCAACCTTTTTCGGACTTGACGCTCATTTCAGGGTGTCTATGTGTGCATCGAAACACAGAGATGGAAAAACATTGAATTCTCCCTGATCTGGTGAAAACTGCTGTATTCCTGCATCGATCAACTGTAGTGTCAGTAACTGCAGTCAACACTGAAACTGTGTGGAAGCTGAAAAATGGAAAACCTCGGGATGAAATGTGTGTAAAAGTATAAAGTTTTAAATGGATAAAAACCCTAACTCTAACTACCAAAGGTGAAACGAGGCACACGATCAACATGATGCCACGATTTAACTGCGTCTTCTCAATGCCGGCAGGTTGGGAACCACCGTTTGACCCCGTCATCCTCCAGGAAGTTGGCAAAACTGCTGCATTTCTGAGCCGGTTCTGAGGTCAGGACACATTAGTGGGATTCTTTGACCCTAATTCGAGGGTTTCACAGTGTCTATAACACAAGTCCTTCACGAGCTTTGAGGCTTTTGTGTGAGCGTGAATGTGAGTGTGTGTGAGCGTGAGTGTGTGTGTGTGAGTGTGTGTGTGTGAAGGGGCTTGGTGTTGTCTCTTCGGCTTTCTGCTTGCTGCATTGTGGCGAGTGTCACTCGGGGAAACACATGCATGCAGCACGGTGGTGTTGGAGTGTGTGTTGGGGTGGACGGCGTGCGTCAGTCTGCCGCTACTGCTGAGTATTAGTGTTGAAGCTTGAAGTGCAAGTGCAGTCGGAGAACAGGCAAGGAGTCGCACAGGGGAAGCGGAGCGGAACTAACTCAGCTATCGTATCAGACTAACCTAGACTCTATCCCTGTTAGTAAGGCAGGTGTGTTAGTGTGTGTCTCTTAAAATATATCTGCCTAAGCGTCTATCTCGGCTAACTCGGTAAGGCTTAGCTAGTGTGTGGTGTTTTAAATACAGCCCTCTAATGGCTTACCGGCGCTCACTTATTCTTGTTGCGAGCCAGAAGGGAAAAGAAGGAAAGGAAAGTGTAGCTTGGGGGGGGGTTCTGCAATCATTTTGCATATTTTCCAGAAAAAAAAAAAAGCAACATATTTTTCAGAGTTTGGTAGCCGCTGTTGGTGTTTTGTCTGTGGGGCGCTACAAGATGGAGGGGATGGGTGAGTGGCAGCGCCTGAGGCCCGGCGGCTCGAAGGGCTCGAAGGTGGAGTTGGTGATGGGGGTGAGGCGCAGCGGCGCGCCCGTCATCCCGGAGATGTTATTGAGGCCTGCGCGACTTCTCATAACCCGGGGCTGCGTGGGAGGTGACATGCACGGTCCGGTCATTCACGGGAGGTCGATGGACGACATGGAGGATGGTCAGATCGCAGGAGCAAATGTTCATGACATCCAACATTGTCATGATAGTATTCATTTATGTTATGTTATGACAGCATTGCACATCAGATAATAGCAATAGAAAACCATTTGTTACAGTCAAAAGCATTTGTAAAAGAAAGAAGAAGGAAAAAAAAACAGTAAAAAACAAAAACCGGCCCAAAACCCAGTAAATAATATTGTAGCCCAAAAGGAGAAAGTTGGAAAAAGACAGACGGGACAGGACAGACAGATGGACGGAGGGAACACACAGATGGACAGACAGACAGAGACAGGACAAAACAGGAATATGGGTTACGAGGAATTGGCTATCAGTTGCCACAATATCCCTTATACACCTGGCCGGGGCGCTTTGCAGCGCCGTCCTGTGTAGGGGAGGGAGGGTGCCGCCGGTCCAGCGGTCCTCCACAAGCCCTCTGACCCCCCGCCAAAAGACGTTTGTGTGGCGCCGACTGGACCGCCCGCTCCGGGATTCCCAAAGAACTTCCCGAGAGCGCTCAGAAAGCTGAGTGGTTCGGACGTTTTTTAGGAAACTCAGAGCGACGTGAGGAGGGTGGATCGTCTGGAGCTGAGCACAGATGAAAACTCACAATCTGCACTGAGAGCTTTGGGCCTCAGACAACGGGGAGTGTTGGTTGGAACGACGAGCCGCTGCTGGCACGACAAGCAGCACGAAGTCTCGGTCAGGCAGCCTCTTTCTGTCGTTCCTATCCCCGCAACTCTGAGCTAAATGCTAACAGACATAACAAAGCTAGCATGCAGCCGTTAGCTGACTGAGCTGTCATGCTGGTATCAGTGTCAGAGCAGATGAGTTGGACTTTTTCACTTTAAAGGTCTTTGAACAGCTTTTTTTTTTAACTCCTTCTTGTCTTTCAAACCTTCGGTGTGAACATATGCTGGTTATTTGCTGGTGTGTGTGTGTGTGTGTGTGTGTGTGGTTCGGTTAGCGCAGCCTTGTGGGGTGCTAGCAGCAGAGCGGCGCAGGCTGTTGGCTAAATGTCCAATACGTTTGATTCTGTAGTACGACTGAAAATACAGATATTTGGTTTGCTGGGATATTAGAGACAAATTGAAGAGAGAGGAGAAAAAACTGTATGAAAGCTTCATAAAAAGACAGTTCCTGGAAATCCATAGTCTTTTGGGCTGTATCGTCGTATTTAGCTGAACTGTCCCGGTTTACTCCGAAGCCTTCCCTCAGCGGCGTTTCTTTATTCTTGGTTCCTCTCTTGTCACATGCATCTGTCTCCTCTGATGTTGACAGTGAATCAGTGGAACGCTCCAGTTTCTTCTGGGCGCCACAGGACTGGCTTCCTGCTTCCTCCACCGTCAGGGTGACCGCCGGGCTCTGCGGCGCTCGCCGCTGCCTTTGTCGTAGTGACATTGGCGAGTCGTATCGGTGGTGACTTTGGAGCAGACGTTACATAACCGTGTGTGAAAAAGAAAAGGGGTGGGGGGCGGTGGTGGGGGGGGGGGGTTGACTTTGTGGAATGATTTGAAAGCATTAAATGTCACCTTCACCTCGCAGCGTCATCACAACCACGAAGCCGATCGATCCCGACATCGCCGCCAACATGTGAGACATGAGGCCGGTTAATTATTTCACCAACCGCCTCTGAAACGGGACCGAGGTTAGTTTGGACTTGTTCGTGTCCCGGAGCTCAAACCACAAACCCCACGAACGGGGGGAGTCGGGAACGAGGAGAAAAGCTGAAACGGGCTTTATGTTGGCATCGAATGTTTGACTGAAATACTGCCTGATCCGTTCAAACTACTGAAAACTGGATCATGGTTTTTTTAACATTAAGTTTCCTTGGAAACGACCAGAATCTGTAAAACTTTGGTTTGTCTACTAGACATTTATCCATATGTGAAATGATTTGTGTAACCCGAGTTGTTATTTTTAAATTTAAAACTCAATAGAAAGATGTAAAAGCCATAAAGAATTCCAACGGATTAAAATTTCTAATCCTGATTTATTGTATTGATTTTATTGAAAAACAGCTTGGAGCCATGTTTTTTCAGAAACAACCCTCAAGCTGATTCATTTCCTTTATGATCCTCTCTCTCATGTCGAAATGTTTGACTGAATCTGGTTCAATCCGGTTTTCTCTCCCGGCCACACAGGACAGATTTTATTGCCACATTTTCTTCATAAAGACCAGAGGTCATTTCCTCAGGCAGGTCAACTGGAGAAAACACTAATACTAACACAACCAAAAGCATAATGGACTCAAAGGAAGCTCCGCATCTCCAGGATTTTATTCCCGTGAACTTCCAGAACGTGTTCGAGATCAAAATGCTTCGAGAGGATTTTCTACTGTGAGAACCTGCTGAGGGGACGGTTTCACTGGAGCATTTCTTTCCACAGAGCCTCTGGAGACAGAAACAGAACAAATGAGTCTCCCTCTAAGAAGCGAGACGTTCCTGCACGCTGCCGCTACATTAAGCCGGACGGACCGAGGAGAGGCGCAGTGGAAGCGCCGGAGTCCTGGACGCTGACAGATCAGGGTCACCGTGTTCTCACGGCAGTAAAACGCGTCACTCTGACGAAATACAGAGGCTGCGTTTCAGGATCCAGAGTACGACGGGTTCCTGTGGACATTACGACTTAATATATGCATCCTGCGTTTTCTGTTTGTTTGTGTTTCCTGTGCAGCGACACATTCCGCTGGGTTCAAATGGCTCTGTTTGGAACGACAAGCTCTGTGACTGCAGGGATAATCATCCCTGCAGCTCTTAGCTGATTTAGAAGACACACACGCACACACACACCTCACACACTCACTCAGCTCGGCGACAGAGTACAGAGAGTAGATGAATTAAGATAGTTAAGGATTCACAGTGATCTATATTCCCTGATCGGGATTCTGAGTGATGCTTTCAGCTAAAATGACCCCAAAGCAGCAGAAACTGATGAAATGTCTAAAATCTAAAATGCTTAAAATGACAAAAAAGAGGCAAAAATGCTACAATAGTCAAAGGAGCAAAAATGGCCTGAACTGCCAAAAAAACAGCAGTTTCTCAAGCTGCTTCAAAAAACAAAAATGCTAAAATGTTAAAAACAGCTTAAAGATATTTAGAAAACTGTTTGGATAAATATAACACAACAGAAAAGACCTAAGTTTAGTGGTGAACTTTTCCCACCGCTGCACCGGCGTCCTGAAACGAGCTAACAGAAGCTCTTCGGCCGCTGCTCCCGAGCGACAACGCCTTCAAATACCATAATACGCAACTGTCACAGGCTTAAAGACCATCGGGTTTTGGTGGAGTTTGCATATGCAGGGTCCGGTAGGTCAGGGCTCTGTGGGTACGTCAGAATATCAACACAGTCGTCTAAACTTTGAGGAAACCAGTTGAAGGAAAGTGTCCTCTTTGTTAGAAGACAAAAGTTCATTAGAAAACTGAGCAAAGCCTCTGAGGGTCCATCTGTTCTTCTTCTTACTAGTTTGGTCCAGCAGAGGCTTGGTGAGGAAGCAACTGGATGAAAACCCGAACCCGAACCCTAGAGGACTGGTGGTCTCCTGCGGGTCTCTGAGCCAGCCTCGGGGTCCTCGTTCCAGCTGAACCTGTCCAGGTCTCCAGGAGGACTGACCTGACCTCGTCTTATTGGCTCACCTGGAGCTGACCCTCATCAGAAGGTCTGGTGGACCAAAAAACCAGCTGATCCAAACTTAAAACCTGTCATCTTAATGAAGGTCTACTTTAGAGCGCTGAAAGGACTGAATCAGACGTAGCAATGACCAGGAGCTACAGATCATCGAGGGGCGTGGTCACTGCAGCTGAAGAGCCACATGTGGCTCCACAGCTGCAGGTTCCAGAGCTCCGTCTGGATTAACTGTCCTACAGTCAGCTGTGCAAAATGGAACATCCTCATTTCAGATGAAGAGCCTGAGGTGACCTGAGCGGTGACCTGAGCGGTGAACCCGGCGCCGGAAGCCGAAGCAGGAAGCCGAGCGCAGCGGCGAGCAGCGGTACGACTGGCTGTACCTACCTCCAATCAGTCAGACTTAGTAACACAACGCAGGGGGACAGACTGAGGAGGGTAGCCTGAGGATGATGATACACCAATGTTAGAGTGTGATGGGAGGAAGGGGGGGCAGGGGGAGGAGGAGGAGGAGGAGGAGGAGGAGGAGGAGGAAGGACTGAGGATGGATGATATACCAACGTTAGAGTGTGATGGGGCAGGCAGAGGAGGGAGAGGTGCTGGGGGTGGTGGGGTGGAGGATGAAGTGTGTGTTCACTTTTCAAAGTGTTTCTGGAAGCTTCTGTTGAGCAGATCTCTGACTGAGAACTTTTCTCTACGTGAAGAAGAGTTGAATCCAGAGAAAGGTCAGAGGTTTCAGCCACTTTCCGCTCCACGTCGACGGTCCGTCAGATCTGTGGGCAGAGCTGGACTACAGCTCAGAGCAGACCGAAGGGTTGCAGGTTTGATTCCCACAGCTGAAAGGCCACCACTGAGGGACTGATGAAGTGGGATTAGTTTAGTTTTAGCAAAGTTAGTTAAATAAAGTCTGCCTTCGTTATAGAAGTTTAAGGATAAGTACAGTTTAAACAGTCTTTTACGTTGTTTGTACAATGAAGTAGAACAGTATCCTCACCCAGAAGGCTTTTCTGATCCCAACAGTGCTTCAGGAGAAAGTTAGATCCAAAATTGAGCGGTGCACATCCATGTAGTGTTAGCCATTGCGACGTGTGTATAGCCGCTCCTAAAACGGCTTTAATCGTCCAAAAGCTCGTTAGTTTCACCAATATTTCATCATGGTCCGCTCAGCCTCTCCTCCACCACAGCCTGGTGTCGCCAGATATGTCATATATGCAGATATATGTCAGATTTGAATGTACTACCTGGCGTCCACGCGTATCTAGACACCTACATCTAGATATCTATGTCTATATGTCTAGGCGGTGGTGTGAGGAGAGCTACGGAAGCCGCAGTGTTGTTGTGTGTTGTGTTTTTTTTCGACTGCCGATCCTAACGCATGTGTCTGATACCTGCTCTTGGAATAACATCCTCACGCTGCCAAACGCCTCTGGACTTCTTTCAACCAGATTACAGAGATTCAATGTTTTGGTTGTTTGTTGACCTCTGAACTGAAAGTGTTGTTTACGTCTGCTGCGCGCATGCGCAGTACGGCTCATTGTTTCCGGGGCAACCTGAGGCTACGCACGGTGGGTTTTTTTTCCAGTGTAGTGTAAAATGGACGAATATCTGTTGGATGAAGATGTTGCGGACAAGAACTTTGAATGATTTTCTCTTTAGCAAAAGCAGCATTAGCATTTAGCATCGGCAGTCGAAAAAACACACACAACAACACTGCGGCTTCCGTAGCTCTCCTCACACCACCGCCTAGACATAGAGACATAGATATCTAGATGTAGGTGTCTAGACACGCGTGGACGCCAGGTAGTACATTCAAATGGAACATATATCTGCATGTATGACATATCTGGCGACACCGGGCTGTCGTGGAGGAGAGGCTGAGCGGACCATGATGAAATATTGGTGAAACTAATGAGTTTTTGGATGATTAAAGCCGTTTTAGGAGCGGCTATATACATGTCCCAATGGCTAACAGTATATGGAGTGCGCCGCTCCATTTTGGATCTAACTTTCTCCTGAAGCAACTGTTAGGATCAGAAAGCCATTCTGGGTGAGGATATTGTTGTACTTCATTCCATAAACAACGTGAAAACAGTTTAAACCAAACTTATCCTTTAAATGCTGTTCTGACTCACCATGAAGGCAAAGCAGACTCCTTCCTGATGTTTAAACACAGCTTTCGTCTGGTGCTAAAAGAACACAAAAATTGAGTGTTTTCTTACTTTTTCTGAAAAATCTCAGAGTGTGAGTAAAATAACATTGACACCATGCTACTGTGTTTGTGTTTGGACTTTTGCAACTCCCTCCTCAGGGTCGGACTCTTTACGTGTTGCAGATTATCTGGGTTGTGAATGTAAACTGTATTCACTGTTGAATGTGCTTTAGAGCTGCAGACTGCAGGCCTGGGAAGCTGCTGCCGTCTGAATGCTTATAAATTACTGGTCGTGTGAAGCATGAAGTGCAGTAGTGAGGACGAGCTGTGGTCTGAGGCGGAGGGGACGGTTCGGATGGAGATGTTTAGGAAGGAGGAGGAGGGGAAAGGAAGAACAGGAAAGGCTGGAGGTGAGGGAAAATACACAACAACAACAGTCTGCATGCAATAACATAAGACTGGAAAAAGCATGTCAACATGTGTTTCAGTAAATGCTCCTTTTCTCGGGGGCTTCTTGGAGGAAAACAGAGACATTTGAAAAGCACATGGAGATCGTCAGGAAATGGCATTTCCATCAGAAACAGGCCGACACGCCGAGCTGTGATTCACATTCAGAGGACAGGGGAGGAGAAAGACGCGGGATGCTGCGACAATACCTCGCATGGAGACACACACCGGTCCAGAAGTGGCTGAAAACTCCGAGAACTCACATGCACGATGTTCGAGAACAAGACAGGTGGAACCTGAAACGCCTGAGAGCTGAAGAATGCAGCAGAGTGATGGAGCTGCAGCACCTGAAGCACCCTGATGGAGTCTTTTTTTCAATCAGTACGCCCCCTAGTGTCTGAGGGGGGAGCTGGGCGGCTCCTCTGAACTGTTTCTACAAGTGTCTCATTTCTGTATGGATGTGTAGAGAGACGCTGGACGGAATGTTTGCGAGAAAAATAAATCTGAGGAGAAAATAATTTAACTCTATTGAATCTGTGAAATCAAAGTTAGAATCTTTACACAAACACATCTGGTGTTGAAGAAAAAGTATTTGTTCAAACTATAAAAGACGGACTCTTAATCACTAGATAAAGATTATTAACTGATGTTTTCACATATTTATTTTATGTCTTTGTAAAGCACTGTGGACTACTTTGTGCCTGAATTGCGCTCTATAAATAAAATCTGTCTTTCCTTAAAAAAAATAAATAAATAAATAAATAAATAACTTTTCATGTAAAAAAAAAAAACCAATCAGAGTGGAGTGGAAATGTCACAGGGAAATAAATGAAATCATCTTCACTGACATTGGTCCAGATATACCACTACCACTCACTCACTATTTTCTCTTTAGCCTGGAAATAAAGCAGTTTTAAAAAACGTGGTTTTCCTCCGTTGCTTCCAGTCTGCTGAATCCACTGTGAGGGTTTTTCAGAAACGTCTCTTCTGTATCGGAGAACTGGATGTTGAAAGCAACATGGATTTCTATTAGGGCGATACGGCACGAGGAGACGGAGAGTCGGCCTCGGACCTAAAGGAAAGACTAGCAGGGTCTGGACTGATTACTCCGGGGATGCTGTGGCAGAAGAGGAGGAACCTGCAGAACACCGGGCTTCATGTTTACAGCATTGACGACGTACCGCGCCGAGTTCTTGTATTAATTGTGTGAAGGCCTCCCTTCTAACTGCACAATAGATTTAACTTCAGCGCTCTACGTTTCCAAGCATTTTCTCAACATTTCCCTTTTCACTTGTGTGGAGTCTCGGCGGCAGGTTTCAGAGTCCCCAGGTCCCGCTTGATACCATAATCAATACAGGATCAATGAGTTTACACTTTCCTCGGCCGACATGAGCCTCCGCCTGACAGCTGTGGACCAGCTGTGGGGAGCAGGCCGAGGAAATAAAGCAGCCTGAGCGCGATCAATGGGCCTCGGGAGACTCCAGCCACCAGTAGAGATGGAAGAGTGCTCTAAGAGTCGTCAATAAGCAGCTACGGGAAAGAAAAAGAGAAAGAAAAATAACAAGAACATAGAGAGAGAGACTGATCTGATGAAGTGGAAGAAGCAGAGGCTGGACGGGAGAAATGAAGCCAGAGGGGGAGAGTTCTGGAAGTCAGAGCGGAGAGCCCGGTCGGCCCAGCAGCGACTGTCCGTCAGTGAAGAGATCAATGCTGAGATCAGGAGGAGATCAGGAGGAGACCGCCGGAGCCCGAACACTGGGAAAGGAAGGAGAGCAGTCCAGAGGAATGCCAGATTTCATTCCTCCGCTCTGAGCCGGAATCAGTGTCTCACTCATGGATCATAACGCAGTGCAGGAGCAGGCTGCAGTGAGCAGCCTCGGCCTCCGGGGGCAGCAGATACACTGCACCACAGCAGCTCTGCTGCAGCTGCAGCTCCAGCCACAAAACCTGTGATTCTTCATTTCTACTGAGGAGGCTGCAGGATGCTGCCTTCTTTACTATTTTCACACTGATGAGAGCTGCAGAGCTGCTGTCTGTCCTGCAACTCCACCTAACACATTTTGCTAACTTCTGCATGTCGTCATGTTTATTTCAAAGTTTTACTTGCACATTGAAGGCAGATCGGACTTCACTGACACTCTGAGCCTGTTCTATTTGTTGCAGTGGCGTCCAGCAGCATAGAACCATCAACCTTCCTCGATTTGGACACTTCTGAAGCCAGAATGGTAAAATATGTGTCATTTTTCTTTGGTCTCCTGCTTTTATAAGACTTGTCTCGTGCAAATGTCACCGGAGCGTTTAGGAGGAGGCAGAACCATAAAGTCTGTGGTGTCGCTTAGTTCATGATAGATTAAGTGCATTTGTTTAAGACTGGTTTGCTAAAAGAGAACTAAGCAAAGCATCTCCTGCAGTTTGAAGGACTGGCCTTTGTTCCTCAGCCCCGTTTACACAACGTTATCAGTTGGAAACACAAAACTCTCATTGCGTTTTGGGTGTCCGTTTTGCACAATAACGGCGGTTTAGAACGTTTCTACCATTTCTGTGGAACGAACATCATTTTAAAAACGTCCCTGAAAGGAAAGGTAAAATGATGTGTTTTTCAGGTGAAACGTCGTCGTGTAAACGGGGCCTCGATCGGATGTTTCTGCTCATGGCTTCATGTGGGAGGCCTCTCCAGAGCTCCGGTCTGAAACGCCGTGTCGTCACTGAGTCCAGGCCTTAACAACAGCCTGCAGCTTCGGGGAAGGTTTGGATGGAGACTCAAACCTCAGATTCTTCAGCCTACTTTATTCTGATTAAAAGAGATTACTTAATCTTGCACAGAGCTTTTCCAGAGTGTTTTGAAGCTTCTGTGATGACGAAAACTAAAGCTGAACGTCCCAGAAGAGCCCCAATCATTTTCTCTCAAACGCGTCTCATCAAACACAGGAGCAGGCCCTGTGGAGGCTGCTGTTTGGATTTCTGGTCCTGTCCGGTGAGATTAACTCCGAGCGCACAGGTTCTAACCAAACAGGAGCCGTCTCTACCCTCACTGCTGCTTCTACCTGGCTCCACGCTCCAGGCCCGGCCAATGTGCCCTTATCAATATGAATCAATAAACGCAATCCTACTGAGAGCCTTGAACGCGGCGCCTCGTCCCACAATTCCCCTGTCCACCGTTTCCCTGGCAACAGCGGGGCGAGGAGGAGAACGTGAGAGAATAACTACAGACAGCGGAAGAAAAAGTGTGGAAAATGTGTGAGAATGGGAGAATAAGACCAGGATAGATAGATAGATAGATAGATCATTAAGGTTCAAACCTATAGGAATGCTAGCTGAGAAGTAAAGAGGAAGGAGCTCTGTGACGGGACGATGCTCTCTCAGTCTACACCTGGAAGTGTCCTTCGTTCCTCCCGCCCCTCCACCGGGTTCGGGCTGAAGCCCCGTCAGCAGGACGGAGGGCTGGAGGAAGGAAGGAGGCGTCTGGCAGAGGGGTCGGACGAGCCATGGAGGCACTTTAAAAGCAAAAGCCTGGGAGCCACTTTGAGAATTTCGATTTGCACTCGTTTCATGAAGTACCTCTAAGCTAGGTCTGAGACACTCGATTGGTATTCTTGGAATCTACTGATTGAGTTTTTTTTTTTTCTTTTCATTTTTTCTTTCAGAGGATTTCAAGCTTTTAGAGTGCAGAAGCTAAAAGGGAAGCTAAAAAAAAGCAGACACTATGCCGTCAGCACAGCCCTTCGGAGGAGTCCTGATACTTACCTGAACAGGCAGAGCCGGACCGTTTCCTCTCCCTGCTTCATCTTTTACTAGAGGAACTACCAGCTTTAGTTTTCCTGAATAAGCCACCAGGTCAGGTTTTATAGATAGTGATGCACGATAAAATTACATTTTCATTTACAGTTTGTTTTCCAGCAGCGATGCTGGTGTTGATGCGAGGACACGGTGAGGGAAACTCTTTGGTGTGTGTGTTTGCATCGTCTGTGACGCTGAATCTGAACCTGCAGGTTTTCATCCGCCCTGAAGTTACAGGTGGAATCTCCCAAAAGTAAAACGTGCACAAGCTGTTTGACACGAGTGTTTGTGACCACTAGGGGGAGACAGCACTTCAGTGTGTGTGTAATTAGCACCTTGAAAGAGCTTTGACCAAACTCAGGAATTTATGATCATTCAAGCATTAAAGTATGTTTTTTTTTTTTTTTTAGCTTTCATACGTGGAACCACTGCCTGCCGTTTGGTAAACTGTTTGAGTGAACAAGCTTTGATTTTTGGATTTGAAGCTGCTCTCCGCAGGAACGCCTGTCTTCAGAAGAGTTGACTGGCTGCCTTCGCCCTCTGGGACCAACATGTTTCCAATCGGAGTCGGTATCGTGCATCTCTACGTATAGACCTGCGAAGCACTACGGCGGTCAGCGTTCCAGCCCAGGATGACAGAGAGCCACGTCACGAGGCGGCGTTTTGATCAAAGCGATCCAATCGGGGGTTCGAACGTGAGTTTCTCTCTGTGAGCCGCGCTGTAAGAACTGACCTGAGCTCAGCTCCAGAGGAGACGACAAGAGGAAACCAAACAACCAATCAACAAGGAGCCGACCGGCGCGCTGCGGTCGCTCTCACTCTGGCACCGTCCGCGGACCCTCAAACCGAGTCCCGGCTCAATAATCTGGATCAGAACGCAAACTAGGAAATGGGAAGAAGCGCGAGCAGCCGATGGTGGCACCCTCCCCCCTATCTGTAAGTACCAGAGTGAGAAGAGGACCGGGCGAGAGGAGGAGAAGGAGGAGGAAGAGGAGGAGCAGGAGGAGGGGAAGACAGCTACACACAGAATACACACACACACACACACACACACACACACACACACACACACAGAAGAGAGGGACGGACGTACAGACAGGAGAGACAAACAGAGACAGACAGACAGACAGACAGACAGATGGATAGTGTACACAACCGACAAGAGCCAACGTACAAAAGGCATGAGCTGACAGAACCTGGGGAAGGAGGACATGACACAACAACAGGGAGTAAAACAGCAGCAGCGGCACGCATCGGACACGCCGAGGCCCGGCTCACCCCTGACCCCACCCGCGCACACACACACACACTGGGCCAGCACACTGCACCACACCGCACCAGCACCGCCACGCTCACACACTCAGATCTGTTGATTCATCCCTCCTGTCCTGATCAACACCTCCGGGTTTTTGCGAGAGCTTAAGTTCGGTCATTATCGGAACATGATCCATAAAAACCTGCGGACTTGAGTCTGTGCTTCTTGGATCAGCATCGGCAGGGCTAGTCCCGCTCGTCCATTTGCTTACAGACTCTCCATTTACCCTCCTGAACAGAAGGAGATTAATTAGGCGGCCGTGGATCCAGCGGACGCAGTCAGCGATTTCTCTGCGTTATTGAAAGATCAATTGTTCTGTTTGACAAATGGCTGCAGGGCTAATCGGGTCCAGAGACCTTGGTCTCACCTTTATTTAGAGCGAGAGAAAGAAGCGAGAAGGAGGAGGAGGGAGGGGAGAAGAAGGAGGAGGAGGAGGAGGAGGACGGAGACCTCAGTCGAGTCTCGGACAAAAGAACTAAAGAACAGAGTCAGGAAGTGGCTCGAAAAGGTAACAGAACGAAATGGAAAACAGGACAAAGTTCTCAAAAAGGCTAGAAAAACAGGTGAAAGAATCAAAAGGAAAGAAAAAGCAGCTGTTAAAGTATCTAAAAGCTGCTAAAGGACTGGCGATGCTCATGGCTAAATTAGGCTCATGTTCTATTAAGTCTCTAAAATGCCTAAAAACTAAAATATCCAAAACTAACTAATAAAATTTAAAAAAGACACTTGAAAAGAATGAAATTTGCTAAAATAACCCTTTTTTTTAATTAGACCCAAAGTCAAACTGCAGCACTTTAATTTTTATATAAAGAAACGTTAGTTGAAGGAGGTTGTGACGGTAAAAGTAGCAACAATTTCACTGAGATTGAACAGTAAACAAACGTCGTTCTTCAAACATAAACCCCAACCGTATTGTTGAGGAATAAAAGTGAAACTTTCTCTCCAAAATACAACTTAAGCTGCTCGCAAAAACACGAGATGCTGACAAAGCTGCCACTTCAGTGTCTGTGTGGACGGATGAGTATGTGTGTGTGTGTGTGTGTGTGTGTGTGTGTGTGTGTGTGTGTGTGGTGTGTGTGTGTTTTGATCAGATGCAGCAGCTGATATAGTGAAGATCAGTCGTAACCGACACAGATCAGCTGTTTTAACTTTTGGTGTTATCAACAGGAGTCGGTGCAAGTCTTTAGTAGTAACACACACACACACACACACAACAACACCAACACACACACACACACACACACCACACACACACACACACACACACACACACACACACCACCACCACACCACCACCACCATGAAGTCACTTCAGTCTACATTAACAAGCAGATTACATGCATGCAGTTGAACACCTGTGTGTGTGTGTGTGTGTGTGTGTGTGTGTGTGTGTGTGTGTGTGTGTGTGCCTGTTTAAAAATTAAATGTCATGTGACCACGACATCTAATCTACTTTCTGTACCTGAGTCTGATTTGGTTGATTCGGATCTACAGCCATATTCTATTCTATCTATTCTATTCTATTCTATTCTATTCGTGTGTTGTGTCTCCGCTCTGCTGTTCTAAAACCCCAGAACGTTTCCACCCCTCAGCTCTGAGCTTGCTTCTCCTCAGTTCATGTTATGCTCTGCTGTTTATTGTGTTTTGTTGTTTTCCCGTTATGTTTTTTATGTTGTCGTGTCCATTCATGGACAACACTTGGTTCGGCTGCTGCTGTGCCGCATAAATAAAGTTCAGTTGAATTCCCCAGTCCAGCTAGCCTGCATTCTATTATACTCTAGTTTCTATCATGCATTTTTCTACTATACTCTGCTTTGTGCAGTTTTCTTTCTTATACCCTATACAGTATATTCCAGTTCCTTAAACTATGGCACTGTACTCTTTTCTTTTTCTAATCTATTCTATTCTGTTCTGTTTGCTGTTACTGTATCAGACAGTCATTTGATGAAATCTTCTGTTTGCTGAACCGTGAGAAGCTTTTGATGTGACGGTATCTCTACTTTAATGTGGTCTTGTGTCCAGCGGAGGCCGCGCCTCCGCCTCCGCCTCCGGCGTTCCCTCGGAGTGAGTCTAGGCTTTGATCCAGGACGAGCCGGAGTGAGCGGAGTGAGCACCGAGGTCCTGGAGCAGCGGCCCCTCCAGCTTCAGCCACGGCTCTCCCAGCGAGGACGCAGCGCTGCCGGAGTCTGAGCTGCATGCCTCTGCGTGTGGTGGTGTGTGTGTGTGTGTGTGTGTGTGTGTGTTTACACATGAGGAGGATCATTTTGCCACGGCGACAGGAAGAGGGGCCACAGCGTCAAAGAATGATGCAGGAGGAGGGAGAGAAGACATGAGAAGCAGGAACGAAGGAGGGAAGGTGGGAGGAAGAAGAGGAAGAGAGGATGAAGAGTTAATCAACCGTGGAGCGAGGAGGAGGAGGAGGAGGAGGAGGAGGAGGATGAAGCTCGGGTTAGGGTGAGTGTGACTTTTTCTCACTGCTGATGGATCCGGGCTGTGGACTCGCCACAGACCCTGCTTCAGTTTAGCTCCATGGATTAAAACGGAAGTTAAACTTCACCAGAACCTCTTTTTGCACTGAGCCTGGAAAATCTGAACTTCTGACGACACCGAGCCTTCTGTCGTTTTTCTGTATCGTTACATCCAAAGCTGAACACCACATGTCCTCTCCATATAAGTCTTCTGCTGTTAGTATTAAAACTGGCATTTTAATTAAATTAATCACGGTTTCACTCTTTGGCTTCACAGAGGTTCAGATTCCTGATGGAGGAGATTTTCCCAGGAGTCGTCAACAAACTCTGAATTCCATCAGAACTAAGAGAAAACAAGGAATCTCCCCTGAAAGAGGAGGCTTGGAAATGAAATGACTGAAGTGACGCAGCAGGAGACCTGCTACACCTGTGGAGGAGAGAGGCTGGTCGGACGGGTGAACAGAGAAGGAGTGAAGGAGGAGTGAGGGAGTGAAGGAGGAGTGAGGGAGTGAAGGAGGGGGATGAGTGAAGGGTCCATTCTTTGAGCTGCACCTGGCCTCTGGCGCCTCCACGGCAGCCGGGTGGAGCGGGGAGCCTCCGCCAGCGGCGGGGTGGTTATCAAACCCCCCCGGGTGGCAGGAGAGAGGTGGTGGAGCCGGACTGAGGACGGAGGGCAATCAGCTGGAAACTCACACACTGTTCGGATTATCGAACCGTTGATTTGTTAAGGTCTTCTTCATGGGATTAGACGGAGTGATGTAGAGATTATAATGTGACATAAACGTGTGTGTGTGTGTGTGTGTGTGTGTGTGTGTGTGTGTGTGTGGGGGTGTGTTCACTGCGACACACACATATCAGTCAAGACCATGCGTTCGAGCGACATCCCGCTGCTGTCACTCCAGTACGGCCCCCCTCCCGGCCCGCCCGGCCCCGCCCCCTCCGTCCGGCGCCGCCCCGCCTCCGCTCGCCTACCTTTCCGGACGTTCCCGTCCGTCGTGCGCTGGAACTCGCCGGCGCTCAGCAGGAAGCAGGCGCGGGTCGTGCGGGTAGCGCTCGCGGCTGGCGGTGGAGCCCAGGCCGCCGGTGGCCGGGCTGCGCTCGTCGCCCAGGACCTGGTCGATGGTGGGACAGTCCTCGTGGCCAGGGCCGCCGCGTTGGCCGCCGCGTCGCCGTTCTGCTTGGAGTCTGAGGGACGGCGGCGGAACAGGAGAGGCGGTGCGTCAGGCCGAAGGGCACGAGACGGAATCAACTCAAACCTGTTGACTCTGGAGCTGCCGACGCCCCTTTACAACCCCCCCCTGTACCCACAACCCTCAAATCCCCAACCGCCAGAGCGGTTAACCCTAGCCCTATCCCATGAGCAAATAAAAGACATAGGTCCAGCCAGAGGACCCAGTAGACCCAGCACCCACTCACCCAGGAAGCCGACCCCTCCCTGCAGGACTGTTTCCAAACAAGAACAACATTTCATCATTCTTAATTCCAACATTTAATCAATAAAAAGCCTCAGGCTTCACTCCTCATCACTGTTATTCGATCAAATGCCAGATCGGAACTTAAAACAGTGACTGGAGTCACTTTATTCTGCATTATTCATTTCAAATGATGATGGAGGAAGTGAAGTTCTTCAGGCGGAGAACCGGGCTTCAGCGTAAGCTGGAACCTTCAGAGACGGTGGCGATGAACTTATTTGAGTCCACTTTTAGCAGAACTGTATGTCTTCACAATACTAGACTAAAACAGTAACAAGTTCAAACATTGTTCCTGAAATAAATTAACATGGTCACATGATGTTTTCCAGAGTTTCTAAGGCACAGTGGGATTTTGTTGGAAGAAACACAATTCTAATATTTTCAAAGTAAAAAATTAGCAAGACTTAAATTCCACATAGTGAACTTTTTGATAAGAACGTCTTCATACTGCCCCGCTGTGGGATTCTGGGTGGAAGACAGTAAAAAAAAAAACAACAACCTCCTGGTACATTTCCATTCCATTTCTAAACATTAGGGGGCAGTTTGTGCTGTGGAATGACATTAGCATAAGCATTAGCATTAGCATGATCAAAGAATAGAAGACAAAAATGTTCTTATCGAGTAACTAGTTACTTTAACGTGCAGGAACCACTCAACAACTGAACTACTTCCCTCATTTTTAGTCAAAACTCAAATGAAAGTTGTTGGTGGCATTTTTTTTTTCTTTCAGTTTCTTTTGCGAACATGCTTTATTTGTATCCTTGAAGAGCTTTTTCTCTACATGGGGCAGATTGTGTGTGTGTGTGTGTGTGTGTGTGTGTGTTATGAACAGAAACAGAATGTTGTAATCTACACACGCGCATTACGTGTCTGCTCGCTGTCACACACTGTGGTGGCAGGCCAATCTTCAACTCTTAATTATGAAGCTGTAATCTGAAGACGCACGCAGAGGGTGAAAGCATACACACACACACACACACACCACACACACACACACACACACTGCAGATGATGGGCATGTCTATTAAAACGAGCAGAGATGAGATGTCCTGGATCAATGGGACTTTCAGACTGGGTCCAGGATTATCTCCACAGTCCTGGCCGGGTAGTCCAGCCGCTCTCTGGAACCAGATGGATTTGTCAAGAGAGAGTAATAAGCTTTTTTTTTTTTTTTTTCCCAGCTTTCCCATCCGATCGTAAATTAAAATCTATTTTAGTGCACTTCACTCCAGGAAGAACGAGGACAGCAGTGAGTTCTTTCCAGCTTCAGGACCTGTTGGAGACGCTGAATCGGACCCTCGCTCCTGCATGTTGGATGAGAAGCAGGCCAACCTGGACACTTTTGTGGAATTGTTATTTTGCTCCAAGGTCAGCCTTGGGATTAACCTCAGATTTTAAGGCTTATTTAAGTTGGAAAAAGTCAGAGATAATATCATGACAACACCAAAGAAATTGCACCTTACAACAGAAATTTAAGTGATATAAACTTTACCATTTTCCTTGTTAAATATTAGTCTGTGACTATTAGATCCATAATGTAGGAAGCTTTGAGAAGCAAATTTGGACCCATGAAAAATTACTTTTGACTCCGGCTGCATTTCTACTGCACGTCTTGCTGCTCAGATGGGATTTCTGAATGATGCACACAATGCAAACCAATCGGCTGAACCACGGGTACGTTTCGAGGAAAATACAAAAGCAACAACATTTCCACAGAAGTAGAAGTGAAGAAGTACTATTTCATCCATATGTTGATGAACCTACTTTAGACTCCAGAACCCTCGCTGTCATGTGGAATTTCCAAACTGGCCAGAGAATGCACCATTTCTATGCTGTTTTCTGATGATTGTTCAACCACATTTTTCAACTTTGACTACCAAACAATAACAAAAACATTTACAGCAGAACCAACATCCAAACCAACAGTTATGCTTTATCATAAATCTGATGAAAACGAGACAGACGAGGTAGTTCCCGGTTGGGGATTGGAACATGAAAACAGCTTCAGACAGGAGGTTGACCCTGACAACATATTTAAGTTACCTTTAACCCAGTGGTACCCAGTCTGGAGCATGGGACCCCCTGGGGTGCTTTCCAGAGCTCATAGAGCCAACTTGAGCGTCTCTCTACTCTGTGCCACATAGCATTGATACGGTGAACCGCTGAATCTGCTCATTGTTTTAATGCTCTAGTAAATCGGAGACAAACCGTGGTCCTCACATCTCTAACCTGGAACAATATCTCAGCTTTCTAAAACTGATGGGTACTTTGAGAATTTCAGGATCACTCGTACTATCAAATTTACCATTCCATGCATAAATACCCACAAGTTCCTTCCCTTTCTCAGAGGAAAAACTTCATCTGGACCGCCGGGCAGTGTTTTACTTGCTCACCTGCTCTGTTGATCTCGATGATTTCCTCCTGAGCCAGCGGGCAGTCTCCGGTCCCCATCATGCTGCCGGATCCCACCATGCCCGGGCCGAGCACGGTGCCCATCAGCCTGTGCGGGGACGCGGTGGCCATGGCCAGGGCGTCGGGCTTGCAGTAGTTGGGGCTGCCCGGCTGCGGCGCTCTGGGGATGTGCTTGTTCCTCTTCTTGGGGAGCTTCTGCTTGGCCATGGCCAGGGAGTAGTACATGCCGAAGTGTTCACGATGACGGGCACGGGCATGGCGATGGTCAGCACGCCCGCCAAGGCGCACAGGGCCCCCACCAGCATTCCCGGCCACGTTTCGGGGTACATGTCCCCGTATCCCAGGGTGGTCATGGTCACGACGGCCCACCAGAACCCGATGGGGATGTTCTTAAAGACGGTGTGCGCCGAGGCCGTCGGGTCGTCTTTATCGGCGACGGTGCGTTCGGCGTAGTAGATCATGGTGGCGAAGATGAGGACCCCCAGTGCCAAGAAGATGATGAGGAGCAGGAACTCGTTGGTACTGGCTCTCAGGGTGTGGCCCAGCACCCGCAGACCCACGAAGTGACGGGTCAGCTTGAAGATACGCAGGATACGGACGAACCGCACCACGCGCAGGAAGCTCAGCACGTCTTTGGCTGTTTTGGAGGACAGGCCGCTCAGCGCCACCTCCAGGTAAAAAGGAACGATTGCCACAAAGTCAATGATGTTGAGGGAGCTGCGGAAGAACTCGGCCTTGTTGGGGCAGAAGATGACGCGTGCCATCACCTCAATGGTGAACCAGATGACACAGACGCCCTCCACGTACGTCAGCCAGCTGTCTGTGACCACCTCGTACACGATCTGCACAAGGAAGGAACAAACACCATTTGATTTCACATTCATGTGTTCATTGAGGATAAGCTGCATGTTATTCCACCGTCTCATCATTGTGAAGATCAGAATATTATGTAGAGTTCTTGAATTTAATTTTTTTAAATAAGATTTTGGAATGAGTTACCTTCAATTTACACTCAACATTATTTTTCCAGTCAATTGTAGGTTATTTGAACCATTACAGCAACTATGTTGTGAACGCAGTCCAAAGGCTTTCTTTATAAACCCAAACAATGACATGCTATTAATGCTGTATTTAAGGATATTTCAAGGCCAATCAGTCTTCTTGAAGTTGTCTCCTGGTAAATCTGTATCATTTTCATTGCAGTACCCAGTAAGTAAATAATTAGTAACTACTGAACAGTAGCTTTACTGAATTCCAGGAGAAAATGTGTTTTTTTTTTTTAAACAAAACTTAAAAAAGATGCCATCCAGTCCTTAATCCTGACTTTAACTGTCAACAGTTCCAAGAGTCACAGAACCTAAATGTTTATAGACCGAATTAACTTCAGACCTGATCCTAACCAGACCAGGACTCATTAAACCAGACCCGCATTCTTTGAAACAAACCTAAAGCCTTTTTCCCATATCTTCAAATTTGGTTCCTTAAATCGATGAAAGGCCTTTAGTTCAAAACTCAAACTCTTTCAATCGTATTGGGACCCTGAACCAAGCTCAGCTCTCCCACTAACACTTTCATTCCAGTGTCTGACTGTTTAAACAACACTGATTTATTCACACAATGCCTGAACTTTGCAAACCAGGCTGAACTCAACAAACAGCACCTGAACTCCTGAAGTCAGAATTGGATTTTTTCCATCAGACCTTGAGATTTAAATCAGATTCCGTCTCTTTAAACAAAACCTGAACTCTTCAAACAAGGTCCAAACTCCTAAACAGAAGCCCAACTTGTCAAAGAACATCCAAACTCTTTAAACAGAACATATTCTCTTCAATCAAGACCTGAATTCTTTAAACAAGATCCAAACTCTTTAAACCAGGCCTCAACTTCTCAAATAACACCCAAACTCTTCAACAAGGCTTAAAGTATTTTAGTAATGCCCATCCTCTTTCTAAAGCCTTTAAAGAAGCCATGACCTCTTTAAATCAGATTGAAAGTTTAAGTTTTCAATCAATCAATCAATTATTTTTGTATAGCCCAGTATCACAACAACAGTTGCCTCAGAGGCTTCAAGATGTTACATTGGTTGGTAAAAATAAAAACAGTGAATAGCATAATGTAATATGTCAAATTCACAGTAACGAGACAAAACGAAGCAACCACCGCCTTAGACCCTCACATCGGCAAGAAAAACTCCAGAAACCCAGTGGGAAAAGAAGAAATCTTGGGGAGAACCACAGTATGGAGGGATCCCTCTCCCAGGGACGGACAGCTTTGGCAACAGCTAGCATGAGACAATAAGATATAATAATAATAGTTTGAGCCCGGCCTGTTTGAACTCTTCACACCAAACTGAGACGATCACCCGAACCACAAAACCAGATCCAGGTTATTTAAAACGACTCGTTGAAGGAAATCACAGACGGTACTCTGCAAAGACCACTTCAGTCCCCGTCCGGCTGACGGCCCCAGCTGCGGCCTACCTCCTCGTGCGTCACGTTGTTGATGGTGACGAACTCCGTCTTGTTGTAGATGGTGTTGAAGACTTCATGTGTCTCCATGCAGAAGGTGGAGATGGAGAGCAGGATGAAGAAGAGTGAGCCAAACGCCACGTACTGCACACACAGAAACACAAAAACAGGAAAAACTCACAAATCGTGCTTCGGAGAGCGTTGTTGTTTTTTGTGTGTGTGTGTGTGTGTGTGTGTGTGTGTGTGTGTGTGTGTGTGTGTGTGTGTGTGTGTGTGTGTGTGTGTGACACATTTGTCACACTTACACACCCACATTCATGTCTTTCTGGATGAGTGGGGTCATTAAGCATGTGAGTGTTCAGGAGGCTGGTCCTGGAGGAGGAGGAGGAGGAGGAAGGGGAGGAGGAGGAAGGGGAGGAGGGGGGGCGATGAGCCACTGCAGCATTCAGAAAGCAGCGGTCATGCTTCAGCGCGACAGGAAGAGGGTGCTAAGAACCCACGGAGGAGAGCGGAGCGAGCGGCGGGCTGCTGCAGTCACATGGATGAGGAGCACACCGGACAGCAGCACAAAGCTGAAGCCGTTCACCGCGTCCACGTTCTGAACGGATTCCACCGGTTCTCTTCTGTTCTTTGCAGTGAACTGACTGAACATGTGAATCTGCTGGGAAACGACGCAGAACATCCACAGGATGGTTTTCTGATCTCACGGGAACCTTCGAGGAGTTAACGTCTCAAAATAAACTTTTTACAGCACCAACCTCACCATTCTGCCCAGTGGAGGAGCTTCAGTATGAGCACTGTGAGCAGGCTGCTGCGTTATAACACTTTTCCTCAGAAACTTCAGCGATCGCTGGTGATTAAAGAGTATCTATTTAAAAAATATAAGGAGCTCCGTCCCATTTCACACCAGCATCTTAACTGTAACGGCACTTTTTTAACTGAAATGTCATAGCTGTTTCACGAATTCAGCAGTATATTCTGGGATGGATGCTACTTTTCTCCACCTGCAGTTTAACAGCCAGTAAATCAATATTGTGTCAGTCAGTCAAATTCCCCTGATTTCACAGTCCTGGAGTCAGGTGTAGAAAACAGACACCAATATCATCATCACACCTCAAATGGGTCTGAACCCAAAGAAGTACCGTATGATTGACGACTGGAAATGTCAATCAGATATTTAACACGACCTCAAACCCTCAAACACTGTTTAACTGGAAGATCAAACTGATGAAAATCTCCATATTGGACCAGTTCAATCAGAATAAATCATGAAAGAAGCTCCAATCCCAAAATCAAAACTTCCTATACCTTTTTTAAGAACTTATTTTTTATTAATTTCTAATATCTGTCAGAAAAGTGTAAACCTGAGCCTCGAGGTGCACAATTCTTGATTTAAAGCTTAAAAAGAAGAGTGTAAACTGGACGTGTCCCATCAGGAGGAGGCTATACATTTCTGCTGAGACGTCTCATGAAGAATTCAGCGCCGTCGTCCCGCAGTGTCTTGTGTTCCTGATAACGAACGGTGTGTGTCGGCGCTGTGACTGAACCTGGCGTCAGGAAACACATCAGTGTTTCTGTCCAGACAGCCAGGGGTTACAGCAGGACAGCATGTTTCAGTGACGAAAAACAATATTAAAAGTGATTTATGAACCCAAAAAACGTCCTGCAGTCAGTGAGGTTTACAGGACGGATCTTTCAGACAACTTACACCAAGTTAATTCCTGCAAATTTAGTTTTGATTGCAAAAAATTAATCAACTGTTTTCTGTGAGGGAAAAAAAAAACTCTTTCAGAGTTTTTCTCGTCAGGTGTGTCTTGGATAAAACTTGCAGTGTGACTCATGAAAACACCTCGATGCGTTGCAGTGAACTTTTACACAGCGTGTAAACAGACGCAGTTTTCTCTTCTTTCATAAAATCTTTTATAAAGTCTTTGTAGGTATTCAGAAAGGATCAGTTTCATGTAGTGCAGGTATAGTGTAATTTGAAAAGTGAAATGTTTGTCTTGACTTCAAACAGCCAAGTAGAAAAACACAATGAGAGACACTTTTCAAACGACTCCATCTCTCTGGGTGAACTTTGGGCATCTCTTTTCATGACGCTGCTGGAACCTTCTTCAAAATGGCTCCACTTCATGACAACCATCAACAAGTTGTGAAATTCACCAAACCATCAAATACAAAGACACGGACTCTCAGAAGGCGGTTCAGATTCAACAATCGGACTCGAACCAGGAATTTCTCACTGTGAGTCGACAGTGCGAACCACTGCCGCCAGCGAACAGGCTCGCTGGCTCGCTCTGATTATGCTGAGGTGTGTCTGTCGCAGAGTCTCATCAGAATTCTGCTGACCACATTTCTATTTATAAGAGCTTTAAAAGGAGACTTTTTATAGGCACCGACGGAACAACAAGCGAACTGTTTTAGATCCTTCACTTCTCAAGCTTCCCGGTCCAGCGGCAGTCGTCTGCAAGCCTCACAAATACTGTTATTATTAGCTTCGTGGAGGAGCAGTCATGAGACGGCGGCGTTCGTCTTCTGCAGACGGAGACGTGCAGTAAAACCTGCGATAGACGCATCAGTCTGGGTTTGTTGTCCTTTGTCCAGGACGACGGAGCCGGAAGTGATCAGACACGTGTTGACATGGCTGCACGATGCATGGGAACAGAGCAGTTCGATACCAGGATGTGTGACATATGGTAAATTATGGCTCTTTGAATTTTGCCATATTTTCAGTGTTAGTCCCAGTTGTGTTGTTTTTCGGCAGGCCATGCGACTGATTTCATAAAGCAACTGAAAGACTGATGTGACCGTATGTGAGCAGAAAGCTGCTGCAGCACCACTGAGGAACAAAAACAGCTGCATTCCACTGACAGAGTGAGAAAGGTAGCTGGAAAATGAAATGCAGATCTTCTCTTTCCCTATTTGTTACATGTTTTCTGTCACATGACGTGACTTATAGTCCAGATAATAAGATACAACCAAACTGGAAATCACACTGCTGGGTTTGGTTCTATAATTATCACTTTATTCACTTATAATTTTAACTCAGTCTGAAAGAAGAGGAATCCATTTTAATATAAAGTGAAGTGTAAAACTGATCAGAATGTCGTTGTCACAAGAAGTCCTAAACAAGCTCCAACAACCAGGTTGTCTTATCCGGTACTTGACACGGTGCGAGCACACTGCAATAAGAGAAAGTGGAAAAAAATAGTATTTTACAAAAAAGGAATTGTATCGTTTATAAAAAGACCATGTATGATCAAAGGTTCAAAATATACAGCAAATATCCAAATATCAAATGTTCACCTGCTGTGTGTGTGTGTGTGTGTGTGTGTGTGTGTGTGTGTGTGTGTGTGTGTGTGTGTGTGTGTCGGGTCAGTGATGAAGACAGATGAAGTCTTCCTCTGCTTCTCCAGGGAGCCGATAGAATCCCACAGCTTATTATCATGGTCTAATTTAACAGTGCTATCTAGAGCTGGCCTGGATACACACACACACACACACACACACACACACACACACACACACACACACACACACACACACACACACACGTGCCTCCAGCATCTCAGAGGACGATATCACATTGACTTACATTCATTCTCCTAACCTGAGCAACACGCCACCGCTGCTCCGACGGTTTGGCGCCACCGCCTGTCCGCGGCAGTAATTACCAAAACACGACTGATCAGTATCGTCCTCTCTGGAGCTCTCTGGAGCCCCCTGGAGCCCACAGCTCAAAACAGCAGACTTTCAGCTGCCCAGTAGCCTAACTATTATTACTTAGCTTTATTACTAAAGCAGTTTTCCACGACTGTTGTTCTTGAGAGAAAAGTTTCATTGATTTGCGATGTCGTAAAATGTAATGGAGTTACTGGATGTGTCATTGTCCAGATGAGCTGAACCCAATGCTCAAATAAGAGATCTAGATGTTAGAGGAGGAAGATGCTCTATAATCTGGATGTTAGTATAGGAAGATCCTCTAAAGCAAATAAACTACTAATATGCAAACAGGAAAGCTATCGAAACATGCTAATGCTAGTCATAAGCAGTGTGGATACAGGCTAATGCTAATGCTAATGCTAATGCTAATGCTACAGGCAGTGTTTACTGTTGTCAGGTTAGCTCAGGATTAATTCCACGTGAATTTTCAGCAAACAGAAGTTTATTCCAACAGTAACTGTCCAGCCGGAGCCGATCATGGCGAGCTGGATGTCATCTGCTTTCTTTCAGCCACCAATCGTCTTTTTATCGTCAGAGTCTCCCTGAAGAGCCGACCTCTAACGTCTCTACGAGGCAGCGGGAAAACGGGATTAGAAGGAGAGCTACTAAATAATCCAGACGCCGTCATTCACACGCAGGTCTGTAGTTAATATTCCAGATAAATGCTGCTGCTGCTGCTGTTTTCCTGCTTCCATCACATCTCTTCCCCTGTCAGCCACACAGACTGACCTACATCGCTTCCCTGGACAATCTCCTCTCTTTCTTTAGCTCTCCTTCTTTATCTTCTTCATCACTGGCTGCCTCCTCTCCCTCCTGTCTCAGCTATTTTCTCCTCTATTTCAGTCCTTCCTTTTATACCTCTCTCCTCCGTGAGCTTTCTTTATCAGCCATCACTTAATGTCCTTCCAGCTCTCCTTGCTAAGCTTTTCTTTCTTTCTTTCTATTTTCTTTCTTTCTTTCTATTTTCAGCTTCCACTCCAGTGTTCAAGTCGCACAAGAAGTGCAATTATTTCCCAGAATTCATTATTCTGATGCAAATTGTGCTGATGAATAGAGAGGCTGTAAACAGAGGGTGCAGATGTTTTTGTTTTTTTTTTCCGATTATTCTTAAGAAGCAGATTAAAACCTTTCAGCGGATCGACATCCTGGTTCAGATGTGATGAGGCTCATACAATCCGCACATAAAACCAAAGATCAAAAAATTCTTCATAGGAACTTGCGTAGTGAATCCTTTTTTCTTTAAACATTATTCTTTTGGTTTTTTTTTTCTCTGACTGGACATTTTCAACAGTCTTGTTTTTCTTGTTTAAAATGAAAATCAAACATTTCAAAGAGTAAATGGAGGCCAGGGTCAGATGTGAAGCCTCTGACTCAAAACGAGCCACAGCTTCATGCAGAGCCGGGTTCTGTCCAGGACCATGTTCCTTTTGAGTAACCCTGAACAGAAGTCTGATTGCATGATTCCATGTTTACATGAAGGCGTTTTCAAGAGAAGAAGCAAAGCCTTTGATATGTTTTGGTGCAGGAAAACGCAACTATCGGAAAAAGGATCCCAAGGTGGAACTTTTTGAAACTGCTCCGACGCCATCTCTGTGGAAACGGGGAAATGCAGCTTTTCTGAAACGCTGCTGCTGGCCATGTGCTCCACGGCCGCAGTATGGATCCTTCTGCCGCTCAGTGGGTGAACAATAATGTCTGTGTTCTCCCATCCAAAATGTTTCTGGACAATATGGCGGCGCCATTGACCTGATTCATGCACTCGGTGAAAACAAACGCACGTGGTGGGTGTTCCACGAAGGAGACTGTCCCCACTTCTTGTGTGATTCCCAATCAGACATGTCTTACTCTGACAAGCCGGATGAAACAGCTATGAGCTACAAAATCAAAGTGAAACTTACCACACCTGGCGTGACAGACTGTCTGCTGTGTGTGTGTGTGTGTGTGTGTGTGTGTGTGTGTGTGTGTGTGTGTGTGTGTGTAGTCTGTCTTGCGGTCTTTCTTTCAACTGTCTGTCTGCAACAACTTTCAGCACCACACCTTCTGGACAGCTCCCTCCCTTTCTGTCCGTTTCTCTCTCTCTCTCTCTCTCGCTCTCTCTCTCTCTCTCTCTCTCACTCACACACACACAGAGTGAGAGAGTAAGAGAGAGAGAAAGAGTGACATGTATGCATGACCATATATGTATGTATGTATGCACAAATACATTAAAAAAATCTAAATATAAAAATGCACATTAAAAAAAAAACATACCATATGATGATGAACATGTAGATATATAGACAATGTGTGGAAATAACCTGACTTTATGCTATCAAACCCCATTTCTGTAAATATGCTTTCATCAATTTGTTATTCAATCTTCTGTCATTTAATTATTATTATTTAAATGTTTCCGTCAGAATTGCACCGGCAGACAGGAGCAGACTTGCTCCCATGATGATTTTGTTTTCACATGACTTGAATTAAACATTCTCTTTATTTCCCATCCTCTCGTTCTTCATGTCGTGGTTCGAACAATCAAAGGTAACACAAGATTTAGGAGGATTCTGTCTCACTCTTCTCGTTTTCTTTATCTGACTGGTGGTTTATGTCCCTCGTGTACAGAGATAACTTGTTTGTTTTCCCCAAGTAATTCTGAGCCAGATGTAGCTGCAATAGGATCCAGAGTTTCATCACCAACACAAACAGCAGCGCCCGCCAGTGGCCTGGCATGCTAACTACATGCTTTTTTCTGTTTATTTACAGTTGGGTGGTTTGTCGAATAACCCCAGAGCCGACTGTTTGATCCCCAGTTTCTTCCACCTCCACATGTGTGTGAGCTAACGATGTAAAGTGTGTTCAGACTGTGTATAACTAAAGTCCACAGGGAGAACCTGCATTATGTGGGTCTGCCAGACCTAATAACACGACAGTAAAATAATTAATAAATCAATCTGCAATATGTCAATTGGTAATATGTCAAGACTGCCCAATCCAATTATGCTGCAATTATGATGCAGAAAAGCATCAGTGAGTGTAAAAGTGCTGCTAATGAAGACAGCAAACCCACAGCGTGGTGGAATATGGTCAACATGCAGGAGAGAACGACCAGAGATCTGTAGAGAGACAAAGACGGTTATCTGATAGAACTCAGACCACCAGTTTTACTCCACAGCAGAACTCTGCAGTTGGATTTTCTAACAGTGCAGTTATTGGACCCTGAACTTGATCCCAGAGGTCAAAGGTGTCCTTCAGGTTTGCCTGATGTATTTACAGTCAGTGAGAGAAGCTAAGCTAATGCTGAGTATGAACATAAACAGGTTCATCTGTGGCCCTTTTCCGCTGGTCCCTGTTTACCGACACTCTACCCGGTTCGGCCTGTTCCTGCGTGTTTCCATTCCACAGTCACACCTCATAACAGGTCCTTCATGGTACCTGCTGGTCTCTGTGTCGGAACAGTCTGGACTCTGATGAGACAGTCTGGACTCGACTGTGTGGGAACACTCTGGTGGGACACTCTGGACTTTAATGTTCAGTCTGGACTCTGATGGGACAGTGGGGACTCTGGTGGGACAGCGGGGACTCTGGTGGGACAGTGGGGACTCTGGTGGGACAGCGGGGACTCTGGTGGGACAGTGGGGACTCTGGTGGGACAGCGGGGATTCTGGTGGGACAGCGGGGACTCTGGTGGGACAGTGGGGACTCTGGTGGGACAGCGGGGACTCTGGTGGGACAGTGGGGACTCTGGTGGGACAGCGGGGACTCTGGTGGGACAGTGGGGACTCTGGTGGGACAGCGGGGATTCTGGTGGGACAGCGGGGACTCTGGTGGGACAGTGGGGACTCTGGTGGGACAGCGGGGACTCTGGTGGGACAGTGGGGACTCTGGTGGGACAGCGGGGACTCTGGTGGGACAGCGGGGACTCTGGTGGGACAGCGGGGACTCTGGTGGGACACTCTGGACCGTGTTGAGCGTTGTGGAAACATCGGTACAGCCTGTCATTTGATTCTGGATTCTTGACTCAACATTTTGTCTCCTGTAACAGTGACGCAGCAATTGGGACGTCCTCGCTTACACTGCAGAAAAGACACACACACACACACACACACACACACACACACACACACACGACACAAAGTGTCCCTTTTAAAGGTGACTTCACTACAAATAGCTCGCTGGAAGATTTGCATGCTGTTGACTCCCCCCACCCCCACCCCCACCCACGAGGAGGAGGAGGATGCAGCAGCAGCATGTTGGCTGTGATCTCACACACACACTCACACACACACATTGAATTCACTGACCACATCCTTAACAAACCCATCAGTACTTCAACTCAACCTCCAGGGATCTCAGAAAGCAGAGCTCTCACGTCGATGGGCGAACATGACAGTCTGGAAACGCTCGGTTTATTTTTACACAGCTCCAGCAATAGTTGAGAACTTTAAAATGTGTTTAGAATAGTGTACTTTGCTCTTTTCCTACACCGTTATTCCTAAATCACCAAAACATATTCGGTGTTCTGGTCAGAGAGGTCAACAGGTCACGCTGTTCTGGGTACTTTCTCAAACCACGGACTCGTCCTGAACATCAAACATAGAAAAAATACACTTCTATGAAGACGACCAACGGCGCCCACTAGTGGTCCGACATGCTAACTACATTGTATTCAGTGTTTCTGCCGTGAAAATTTTCTGAAATGTTTAGACTTGAAAACCTGCCGTCATGTCAACAGGACCTACTTCCTGCTCACGCCAAACACAGTTTTCTGGTCTGAGCCGACGCTTCTCTGACCCGAAGCTGGTTCTAGTCCCCATGGAGAGAGTGTGTGTGTGCGTGTGTGTGTGTGTGTGTGTGGATGAACAGTCCCGCTGCAGGTGGTCTTCTTCTCTGAAGCCCTGCAGAATCTATCCCCCTCCAGGTCACTTCCTCGCTCACTCTCATCGGTCTCTCGCTCTTCTTCGCCTCGTAATTTCTGCGTTTTCGCCGCCGTCCAGCCGCTTTGCTGGCTGGTTCGGCTCGCTCTCTGCTGCTGTCGACAAATGGCCACATGGAGGAGGTGTCAAAGATCAGCTCCAACACAAACAGCCACACACTCCTGACAAAGCTGGAATGATTTAGAAGCCTCCCGCATGTAGTCGGAGTCTCGATTAACACACACTCAGGGATTCACCGACAGACTGAGCAGATGACCGCAGCCAACCAACTCAGCTTTGAATCAACCTCCCAAAGCATTGTGGGACGTGGCTGCTGTCCGGCCTCAACGAGACGTCTGCGTAAGCAAAGTTTAACCGCACTGAATCAGCATGGAGCAGCAGGGCGGAGGATTGATGGGACGCTTCTGGAGTATAACAAAACACTCCTGAGTGGTGGTTTTTGAAAATGAATCGATAGGTTGAACCACATCAATTAAATTGAATCGCTGTAGGTCACAATGCAGCCAGCCGGCTCGGGTTTGGATGCTGCTTCTGCTGCAGTCTGGGAGGAAGACTGACGAGCATCTGAGCCCTTCGAAGAGGGAAAAGACACTTTTTTCTGGCTAATTTGATCTGCTGAGCGAGCGTCTTCATGCTTGAAAAGAGAGAGTAAAGACGAGTTACACGCCGATGCAGTGTATCCGATGAATACCCCTGGTAAAACAGCGAGACGGGCAGGCAGTGGCAGTGGAAGGAGAGCGCGATCATGCGGGGATGTGGCGGATTCTATCTGCACTCTGACTGCAGCAAAAACACTGAACTCTGAAAAAAAAAAAAAACAGAGCGAAAAGAAAGCAGGAAACCCCGAGCAGAACGTAGAGACGGACTCATCAGAAAGTGGAATGTTCGGCTTCCCGCCGCCTCCCCTCCCTCGCCCTGGCTCGCTGCTGAAAGGCGCAGACTGCTGCAGTGCTTCGCTCAGTGCAGAGGTTCCTCAATACGCTAAGTAGGAAGGACAGAGCGCTGCCAACCCGGAGCCCCGGGCCGCCGGAGCGCTGAGCCACTGAGTGAGCGAGCAGAGAGGGAATCCACATCCTCCACGCCGACGGCATCGATAGCAACCCACCGCCGTCACACAAGCACCATCTTCAACAAAAACAGCCTGTTTGCAGGTTCAATCCCCAGTCTCAACACTGGAATAGGAAATGTTTTACTGCGGGGCTCAAGGGCACACGCACAGTGAGAACATGCAACCTCCGGCCGCTATCTGAACGTGGACCTTCTCACTGTGAGGTCGGAGCGCTAACCACTGCACCACAGTACGGGTCTAACAATGCTGAGCAGTTTGGGGAGGGATTTCTGATGCCTTGCCCCCTTTTACATGAAAACGTACCATTTTATGTATCAACGTTCCGAAAATGAAGCCCGTTTCCACGGAAACAATGGAAACGATGTAGTTAGCATGTCTGGCCACGGCTTGTTGGCCTGAGTGGCCATGTTTTCAGTGTCTTTGAGCAACGCTGCTGTGTAAATTCACTCCCAAAGCTCGTTCACATGCATCACTACAGCCACAGCTTCCAAGCTTTTCAAGGTTGCAGGTTCAATTCCCCGCTTGAATATGATTGACAATGTAAAGCGGTTCAGTAAGTGCCATATGAAATGTTTAAACCCAATGTGTGGCAGTGTGTCCAGAATCAACACACTCAAAGCACGGCGGTGGCAGCATCATGCTGTGGTGCCGAGCAGGCTTGAGAAGGTGGAGCTACAGAAGCAGTACCCGAGTCAGTCCTCTAGGGGCTCATGAGGTGATAGCCTGGAGCAGACAGCAGAGGAAACAGAGAGAAGACAGGCCATGGGAGCCTGGGGTGAGGTCAGGGGTGAGGTCAGGGGTGAGGTCAGGGGTCAGGTCAGGGGTCAGGTCAGGGGTGAGCTGTGCGATTGTGGGTGAGATTTAGCGTAGCAACAGTTTTCTCACCACATTTCACAAATCCTAGTCAAATTTGCAGAGATGTTTTTTTTTTTTCTTAAATAGCCAGCCACTGTTTTTCCTTTAATAAGCTTTGATGGCTTTGGTGTCATGACATTAATAACTGATTTAAAATCAACCTCTGAGGAAAACAACAGTGGCAACCAGAACAAAGCCTTGACGACTTCCTCAGCCGGCCTCGGCCCGCACGCCACATACCGACGCTCCGCCCGGCTGCTTCAGATGAGCTCCTCACCGGACGAAGCGCTCGGCTCAGCTGATTCTTGATTATTCCGTGTGTGTGTTGATGTGGGGGCGTGAATCAGAGGACGCTGTATAACTGATGGGCAGCGACAAGACGAATGTCCCTGCAGATCATCAATACGACCGACAGGAGGAACCATCGCGAGAGCAGCACAGAGAACCGAGACTAGAATGACTCTCGGTGCCTTGCTGATTGCCCAGCAACCCATGCCGTTCCTTAAATAGGAAATGTCCTTGTTCCCATTTGAGCACCCATGGGTGCTGGAGTCGTAAAACCAAGCTCCGGCAGGTACGGTACTGCCGCTGTGCTTTCATGAGGCCACAGAAAGTAACGGAAGAGAGAAGCTGGTTTCTCATGAATAGGCTGCTTGATACTGACTATTGGGATGAATACAGGCGGCAGAAGCAGGGACGGGGTCTTGATGCCTTCAGCTCCCTGATTCCTGGAGGGAGCAGCGGACAATCCTTCGAAGGCAGTGAGAGCTCGGAGCTCAGCCTGGACCTCTTTCTCAGGGACTCTGCTGTAAGCTTACACCCCCCCAGACACCCGCATGTCAACACTGCATCTTCCTGAGTGGTTCTCCTGCAGAGAGCTGGACGTTCAGGATCTGTCTGCTGATTGATTCGTCCATCTGTTGCTGCAGTCCCACGGACCGGAAGTAATCTGACTGATCTGATCTGGTTATACCTGCAACATCTGATTGAAATTATGATCAGATGTGCAAATCAATAAAGCACATCTGAGTATCTTTTGATTGATTTTATTGGTTTTATTAAATTCTATATAACTTTGTAAAACCGTAGATGTAGAATCAAGCTTGAATCAAGCAGGTTTCTTCACTGTAGGTTCACCGCCAGGCTTCTGTGACACAATATCTTGAACATCACATCAAATTTCTACATTTTTCCCTGCGTTCGGTCTGCAGTTCTTTAACAAAAACTACCAAACCTTCACAGTGTTGCTGGAAAAAGAGGCCGAACGCTGGATTTAATGAGCCTCATTTGGTCTGAATCAAGTGTTCCCAGTAGCCGCTGATCAGTTCAGGATCAATTCTATATTCAGGAGGATATTTTGAGCGTCTGTCCAGCCAGAACAGCTTCAGCCCAGCCACGTTCTCAGTACGCTTGCTGTGGAGTCTCAATGAGCACCGTGTTGGGTCCAGGTCTGGACTCCCAGTGGGAATTCCAACAGCTGGATTTTCTCTGGTGGAAACCATTTTGTTTGGACTCATCGCTCTGCTCATTGCTGTCACTGGAGGACTGTCGGCCCCAAGGCAGCCATGCAGCAGTGCGTCTTCTATTCACTGCACAATGCAGTTCCACTCTTTAATATTGCGACGGAGGAAAACGCTCAGTGTCTGACTCTGGATTCATCTCCGCCTCCGTCCATCTTGCTTCTATGACAGCAATTTGTCCTGAATGTGGTTTTCAAAGTTTACGAAACGTCAAAGGAGGCGTCAGCGAATCCAGACGGAGTCGTCCCGGCATTGCTATGAATTGATCAGAGTGTAAACTGATCGGAGTGCTGACTGTTCCCAGGGGACGGGCCTGCTCGCCGTGTTGGTCCTACCGGCCTCAGATGATGTTAATAACCAGGAACTGGACAGAGAAGCAGACTGAAGTCTGGTGTCTCTCTGTCGGAAACATATCTGAAGGAAACATATCGACGGAGCGAGTGATGAAACGTATCGGAGCGTCGCTGCACATAAATGTCAATTTGTTACAAATGAAAGAAAAACTGGAATGTAGGAGATGATCGGTCAAATATTCAGATTCTGAGGTACAACAGAGAAAATATCTTCTGTCGCGTTTTGGGAGCTTTGGGAGTGTTTATGACGACGGCACCTGGAGTCACTGATAACACAACTTTTTGAAAACAGCTCTGAAGCTGGAACTTTTGGAAGATTTCCCGACTCCGTCATCACGTGTACAGGTGAAAACACAACAAGCAGCACCCACTGGTGGCTCAACATGAAACTACAACTAAACTTGTCTTTGATGAAAACTTAAACGAGATGCGTTTTCACTTGAAAACGCCGAGTTAAAGGGACTAAAACTGATCAGTTAAAGTTTTTTGGTCTTCATCGCCACAGGTGTGAGAGAATGTAGCTGAAAGGTTTACTCAGAATCAGGTTATCCGTTCCTGTTCTAACACGTCTATTAGCTTCCAGACACTCAGGTCATAACGGTGGTTCATTTTTGATGCTAATAAAACAGCTGATTTAACTACGGTTCTTCTACTGATCACAAACACACAACATCAGCAAATTCATAATCCAGTGTTTGACGGATAAGACAACGTGAAAGACGGAGCTCAGCTCTGCTGCCATGTGCTGTTTAGTTGTTTGTTTCGATCTCGACCCGTGACTGAGTCCAAACTCTCAGACTGGTGATGAGGACAGTCACAGGATTTCAGTTCTTCGGTGACGATTCATCCATCTTCTGCACCGCTTCGTCCTGAGCAGGGCCGCCGGCTGATCCAAGTACAAACTCATTTTCCTGAGGTAAGTGGGAGATACGATGCTGAAAAAATTTTTTTTTTTTTTTTTTTGGGAAAAACACCCAGATGTAGAATGGCGTGAGGCAGAAATGGAGGAAGTGCATGAGGCAGGGCAGTGTAGTGGTTCAGTCCCCCCCCCCCCCACCCCCGGGTCAGGAGAGGCTCTCTAAATGCAGACCGCCGGTTGTTGAGTAGCGTCAGAAAGCAAAGTGCTGCAGGTATCTTGAGGATACCGCTGATACTCAATCGTAGAGGAGAGGCAGAGAAATGCATTGAAGAACCTGCAGCCTGAGCACCATGTAAAGAACAGCCTGGAGGCGCATTATTCAGCTCTGCTTCCTGTTTTTGACTTTTGCTTTCCCAGCTCCCTCGTTTCGCCTTTCTTTCCTTTCCAGCTTTTTATTCATCCATTTCCTTTTTGCTCATTTTGCTCTTCTTTTCTTTCCTCTCTGCCTCCTGCTGTTTCCTTTGTTCGCTTGGTGGACGGTGGAGGTGCAGAATCACGCTATGTCTCCGAGTGTTTTTGCTCTCGTTTCCATTTCGGCTGTAAGTTTTCATATCTTGCAACAGTTATGAATCCATATTATAACTATTTATGAATGAGAGATTCAGGCGGGTGGCATGATGATATTTTATTTCGTCCTTTCTTACACAAACTGCATGTTGCTGTTTTGGTTGAAAATTAAGAAATGAAACTTTTTATTTGCCTTTTCAAGGTATTTTAGATGAGCCGATGTAGTAAAATGATTTTTAGCACTTTGTATGAATTCTTCATGTTTCTGTTGAGAATAACAACAAATACTGAATTCTAAATATAATGAAGAACCAAATGTAAAGCAACATTATTTAAATGTACTTGCAAATCACAGTGTCAGGCAGAAATTTATTAAAAATTCAGATGTTTCCAACTCTCCCTGAACGTCTCACAGGTGCTAAATGTGCAGCTAATGCTGCTGTTAACTTTCAGTTCGGTCAAGCTGTAGAAACACTTTTGGGGTGAAAAAAAGTTCATTAATCCTTATTTTAGAAGCTAATAGGACCTTTAGTGTTCATGGTCTCATGAATTCGACGAGTGAATCAGAGCAATCGATTCAGTCTCGTCTCCACATGTGGAGCACATCTGGCAGCTCGCGTAGCCACGTAGCGAGCCTCCATAAAGCTCATTTATTCAGGTATTCCACCCTCAGCTGGAAGCCGTATTACAGCAGAGCTTAACTGTTTGGGAAACACAGCAACCCAGCCATGCTAATTCGGTTACGTGCGCTGGTGTGCACGGCGTGTGAAATCAGCCGACGCTCTGCAGAGTCATGAACCTGGTCCGGCACTAACACTGAGGCAGCTTCAGGGTTTCACGGCTCTCCGTGAGCAAACCACGCAGGACATCCCTCCGTCCGTGAAGGTTCTGATTGTGGCTCAGAAAGAGGAAAATTCACAATTCAGTCCAAATTTCGCACAATTTCCCTGGAGCTGTATCGATGTGGCTCTCGTTTTGCTGACAGTGGGAAGGCAGAGTGGATATCAGCACATCGCCGCCTCATTAATGCTCTCACTCTTACACACTCCAAGAAAAAGCTTACGGTGGTGAGAAACATGACTTTATTAGCATGTCTGTGCTAAAGTATGATAGGTTAGCTTAGTGACATCAACCGTCTTTCCTGCGCATTAGCAGCTGAGTCAAGGTGAAGATGCTAATAGTGGAGAGCTAACCATGAGCGCTAACAGCTTCACTGATCTCTAACATCAATCATTCCATCACTTTGCAAAAAAAACATAAAAGAGCAGCAATATTTAGCAAATTGGCACTAATCTCGCCAGGAATGCAGTATATTTTCATTACAGCACAACTCTTTGTTCTAATTCTCTATATTTGTGACAGTGAAGATGCTCAGCAGCCTCCCGAACGTCCGCCGCTGGACGCGACACGTGAACACACCTGCAGAGGATCCTCACACACACTCAGAGTGTGAAGAGTGGAACAGATGGCTGCACAGAGAAAGAACTGCCAGTGAAGGAGAGGTGGGAGAAGTTCGTTCGGGGAGGAATAGAAAGAAGAGACTCAATGCAATGTAAGAAAAAAAAAAAACACATCCAGCTGGAGCTTCTCTTTTCCCCCTCGACACCCCCCCACCACCACCCCACCCCCATCCCCCATCTCCCTCTTCATATATTTATGTCCTCGTCCTCCACCTTCCCCTCCTCTGCTGCAGCACCGCCACGCTGTTGCCACTCTCAGATTCTCCTCGTCTTCCTCTCACATCTGCTTCGCAGTATGCGGATACAGTATGCTCCAGCAAAACACCAATCATGTGTGTGTGTGTGTATGTGTGTGTGTGTGTGTGTGTGTGTGTTGGGGGGTGTTAAACAGAACGAGTACCGGAGGAGGAGGAGGAGGAGGAGGAGGAGGAGGGCTGCTTTATGGAAATCATGGCATTGTGCATGCAGAGCGTGGTTCATGACAGGACTGTAAATGGGGGCATGTAGGAACAAACAGCCAGGAAAAAAAAAAAAAAAAAAAAAAAAAAAAACAGCAGACTCGGCAGTAATTTAAAAAAAAAAGGTAAACAGCCCTTTTTCCTCCTTCACCCTGTCGTGTTGTGAAAAAGCAATTTAACGATCAAAGGATCATAAATCATTTGAATTCGAGCTGCGCGGGATCAAATAAACATGTGATAATTCAGCGTTTTGGAGTTTCGTGTAACAATAAGTGATAAATACAAAATGACGCTCCTGTCTTTTTCTAAGAATTCAGACTCCATTTCTTTTTCCCACCATCACTAACCTCAGGAACAGAAAAATAAAAAAACCTTTTCTGTTGGAGTTTCTAATACATATACATTAGAGTTATCAGCTGTTGAGTTTCAATAGACACTACAGGGATAATGCTAAATGCTAAATGCTAACTTCCATAATACTGCACTGAGTTTGCTAAAGATGATTCCAGGCTTCAATGCCTGTAAGCTCGTCTAAGTTGTTTGAAGCATTCGATCATAAATCATTCCGGATGATAAACGTTTTCTGGGTGATTTTATGACACCAGTGAGCTCGTTTCAGTTCGACTTAATTTGGTTCAGAATGTTTGTATCAGGGATGCGGAGATATGTATTGTGAGAAACAAACAAGCTTTATGGGACTGAGGAGCTTACAGAACTTTACAACAAGAGAGACATGAAACATCTAGAATCAGGTAATGTGATTACTTGTTGGGTGCACATTTATACACCTACCAGTGTTCAGGGTACGATGGTGTGACTTGTGATAAATGCAAACGCTTTGGTAAAGTTGCGGTATGAATTTTGAGCGTCTTGATATCGCAATAAGAATAAATGTGTGATCAGTCGTTCAGGCCTGATCGGATCGTAAACGGAGCCAGAGGGAGCTTCATCCCATCAGTACGTCATAAAGCTTGACTGATGACTGGTATCGACTGCTAGCACACACACACACACACACACACACACACACACACACACACACACAGACACACACACACACACACACACACGTTTTCAGGTCAGCATGCAGCGTTGGGGAAAGAGTCTTCGGCATGCAGATGTGCAGTTTGCAGCTCGGAGCTTTCAGAGCGATGACTATCTGGTCTTGGAACGGATTCATCACGTGCGCTCCCTAAAAAGCCGTAAAGTTTTCCTTTGAAGTGTGTGTGTGTGTGTGTGTGTGTGTGTGTGTGTGTGTGTGTGTGTGTGTGTGTGTGTGGAAGCCCTGGGGCTCTGCCAGTTTGTGTCTGTGTGGTGTTTGCTACAGCACCCCCTGCAGAGCGCCGCCATGAACACTGCTGCAGACTGCGTGTGTATGTATGTGTGTGTGTGTGTGTGTGTGTGTGTGTGTGTGTGTGTGTGAGAGAGAGAGACTGCAGCACCACGGGATGAGGTGTATGTGCTGGAGCCACTGAGCCGAGGAGAGGGGGGGATGGAGTAAAGCAGGAAGGATCCTCTGGATCTTCATGTTTCCGGAGGATTTCACGTCTTCTCTCGGGCCGAAGCTCCACTGTCTCCCTCAATCCCCCACAGGAGGGATTGTTTATTGTTGGGAAATCCGAAGATTACACCCATTAAATTAAGCTTACACAGCTTTCATGGCGCACACTGAGGAGATCTGATCTGCGGCACCCTGCTGCTCTCACCATGGAACAACATCTGATGTTAACAAAGCTTCAGCGAGTCGTCTGTGGAGGCTGTGGCTGCAGGAGTCACCGTGAAGGTTCAGCCAAAGGTTTCCTGTTTCTTCAGTTTGACCAGTCTCCTTGCAGCAGGTCGCCATCGCTGCCCCAGGAGCCTCCACTGTCCGGAGGTTTGAGCAGTGCCACAGAGCAGAGAACAGATAAAGTGGTCTTGCAGTCAAATTGGAAATATGCTCGTGCTACTGACCAATAATCAAGTAGTTTTAGGTCATAATTGTAGTTTCTTGTCATTTTAAAGAGGTGGTTTGGGCATCAGGTTCTCCAAGGAACAGAACTTCAGTCCCACCAGCCGGCGGTAACGTCATGTTCTCCTTCCGTTTATTCTGCTAAGGCAGCACACCCCTGTCCTGCCTGAAGCCACTGAGCCTGAAAACAGCTCTGTTCAATCCTACAGGTTGCTCAGTGGCTCCTCCTTGGGACCAAATGTGTTACTCGGTTCCACAGAGATACAGACCACTTCTTCTATGAGGGTCTTGCTCAGTGAGCCCCACAGTGGGATTCAAACCGGCAACCTTCTCGCTGCAAACTTGCTTTCCATCTCTGCCACTTATGAGAGCGATGGCTCGGGTAACCTGACCCGCTCATGAGGACACGACGGCGACGGAGGACAGTGTTACGCAGAAACGGTTTGTTACACAACCGTCCTCATTTCTGAGCTCCAACCGTCACTTCTCACTGTGCAGCCAGTCCAACCCTGGACCCTGGACCGGGGGTTTGGACCCGGGACCGGTTCGGACGCTCCGATGCGAGCCTTCCTGAACCATCAGCATGACTTTACAGCTGCTGCTGGAGGAGATGCGTCCGCTGGAGTCTGTCTTTTGTTTGCGTTCGCCTGCAGAGGTCCTCAGCATCGGCCGGGATATTAGCCTCTCGTTAAGGGTGTATGTGTGAGTTCTGTTTCACACTCCTGCCGCGCTCGTACACTCGGTGTGAAGTGGCCGAAGTGAGGCAGAGATGTCACGTTTCAGATGGACGCAGTCGTCATTTTCCCGTCCGGCGCCTACGCCGTCCAAACGGCGAGCAGCTGGGGCCCATCTGTGCGCCCAGGGGCGTCTCACCGAGAGGCAATGAGGTGCTGGTTCAAATCCAGAGGCAACACAAAGTCCTTAACCACTGACTGACCACAGCTGGTGATCAACGTGTGGCTCCCGGGTTCATTAAAGTTCAGCTAATATGAGATGTCGTGACTTCATGACATGTAAACCAGCTGAAGGTCCCAGAGGGGAAACCTCCACCTGATGGGAACGTCTCCATGATGCCACTGCAGTGGATCCCAGCAGCCGCTGACGATCATCAGGAAACCCGGAATTCAGTAAACTGGCAGCTTTCTCTGCTTCTGCTCTAGAAGAACCGTGTAAACACAGCGGACCGGCCATCATCAGCCACGAGCTCCGGGCGAGCAGCAGAGCTCTGCGGCTCCCCCTGAAGGCCGGTCGGTGCATTAGACACCTGCTCAGCCATGCCAGTGTGTGTGTGTGTGTGTGTGTGTGTGTGTGTGTGTGTGTGTGTGTGTGTGTGTGTGTGTGTCTTGTGGTGCTGCGAGATGTTATTTGGAGCTGGAGCATCTGGTGTATTAGCCGAGATAAATTGTGAGGCTGCAGGTTGAGATGGCGTGACAGCTGCTGAGCCGGGAGCTCGCTGGCTTCACGAGGAGTGAGAGGGAAAAACCTGAACCTGCACTCAAAGATCTGCAAAGTCAAGAGGCGTCTCAAAGGCTCGTTTAAACTACAAGCCAGGGATTGTAATCCTGACACACACTTTTCAGTGTATTGAATCTGCCCTGAGTTACTGCCTCCTGGTGGACAGTCACGGCACTGCAGGACATTGATGCAGCTCTACTTCAGCTGGGTTCTTCTTCCGTTCGGGGCTGACAGGCAGCTCCACCTCACAGCGTTTAAACTGAACTCATCCTGTTTTATTGATCGCCTTGGGAATATGGGTTTTCCAATTTCTAGAATATGTAGGGGTGGCCACATTGCAGCAATCGGGGGAGGTGATGGAGGTCAAGTGGTGACCTGTCAGCTGTGGGATTCAACCCTGAGAACTCCTGATTGCAAGCCCTCTTCTCAACCTCTGCAGAGCCACTTCACCTGGAAACCCTCAAAGCCAAGCTGCCAACTCTCACCTGAAGTTACAGTAGATTCTTTCACTTCAAAATCAACCGACACGTGTGCTTCGTCTCCAGTTCACTAAAGCAGTTTGGCGCAGTTAACAGCTGTAACGGTCACAGCAAAAAGTCACGGGCAGAAGGGACGCGTCCAGAACCATGCATGAGACGAATCTAGAGTGAAAGAACAATCAGCCTCAATTAATTCAATCTAATCGATCAACAGCCTTAACGGTGAGGATTTAGAAGGAAACAGGACAAAGTTAACTGAACAAGAATCAGAAGCTGCAGACGGACAGGAGGGGAAAAAACTGCGTCAGAGCTGGCGAAAACGAGGGCCAAGAGAAAGAGCACTGTTACCTGGAAGAGGAAGGTTCAGATTCACACCAGTATTGTGATTCTCAGATCAGCTGCTGTCAGGAAGTGACTCCAGGAAGCTCGAATACAAAATGAATGAAGCCAGACTGGTTCATCACATTGGATGAGTTCAAAACAAACTTTTTGAGGTTTCATGTCACAACACACACACACACACACGATAACAAACATCACACACATCAGAGCTTCGATGAAGAACCGCAGATCGGCTGCAGACCTAACAGACGGAGAGCTCAGCTCCATCTGAGGGGACCTGAATCTGTCCAGACCAGCGGGTTTATTCCAGTGAAATGGCTTCAGAGAGCTTTTCTCCCTTTGCTTTTTTGCTGCAATCTGACCACCTCCTCGCCGTTCTCTTCAAGACGTGTCTGGTTTTTAAAGTGTAAACACGGGAATTTCTCCAGCGCAGAGGCAAAGGTGCCGAGCTGCAGCCGGTATGCTGGAAAAAAGAATCTGCTGCATTTCTCACCTCCCTCCGCTTCGCGCGCGCGCACACGCACACACACACACACACACACACACACACTGCACATCACAGCAGATCATTCTGCAGTAATCCGCTGCATGTGTGAGAGTACTGTACTGAGGCTGGCGGCTCACTGCACAGGCTGTTTTTAATGCTCAAGTGGTGGGTTTGTTAGTGGATGTCTTTCTGCATTTAGCAGATTGTGTGTGTGTGTGTGTGTGTGTGTGTGTGTGTGTGTGTGTGTGTGTGTGTGTGTGTGAGTGTATTGACTATGTTACTGACTCCCTGCGAGGCGAGAGGACAGTGGAGATCACTCAGAGGTTAAACGCTTTATTTCTTGACATGTCATCAAATACAGCGTGGCGTCCCTCCTCCTCTCCTCTTACAGTCACCCTCCTCTTTCTGCCTCTCGCTCTATTGCCCCCCCTTTCCCTTTCTTTCTGTCCCTCCATTGCTTTCTCTCCCTCTCTCTCTCTCTCTCTCTCTCCCTCTCTCTCTCTCTCTTCTGCGATGGGTGACACACAGAGAAAGGAAAGCTCTGTCGCAGCATTATCTTGAAAAGCTCGGAGGGGGAAGGGGTACCCTGGTGGACGTATTACCTAAAGCGCCATGAAGCCAGCAGAGGAGAGGAAGAGCTGGTGGTGGAGGTGGGGGGTGGGGGTGGGGGGGGGGGGGGGGGGAGAGATGAGGGGTGGAGGTATTAAAAACTGCGAGGAAAGCCAGAGAGAGAGATGACATGGTGGGATGCCGTCATGTGCCTCTGCAGAGCTGCTGACGCCTCGCAGACGTTGCCTCTTGGAAGCCGTGCTGGCGCTCCGTAAATAAAAGCGGCTCGGTGGCATCGGTCCACGAACGGGGCCAGTTTCCACCCACTGACCACCTGTCTCACCTCCACTCCGACAGCAGCAGCGGGGTAAAAGCCCCAGGCTCGCTGCGGTGCTTCCCGGGCCCGGTGTCGCCCATCGTGCTCCAAATGGGCTGATTTCCCCTGACACTGCTGTGAAATCACAACTATCGGAACCCCCCCAAAAAACAAACAAACAAACAAAAAAAACCTAATTTGCCTGTTTGACTGTTTCCATATTTAACCACTTGTTATCATTTCAGCCTTTCCAGTGATGCTTTAAGCTTTCTCTTTAGCGTCCATGGAGCTAACTCAGCTAACAGCTAACACCAAAGCTTGTGAAATACCTCAAGCAATTCAGCTGTTTCACTTACTTCGTATTTTCCTGTCAGAACTCAGGGAGTTTCTATTTGCTAGAAGTCTTATTGAAACTTACTACATGCTAACATGGGAGGATTTATTTACTTCTGTTTTGTTCCAATGGATTGGAATCTTGCTGAAGCTACGCAAACAAAAATGCTTTAACAGTCTCTGCTGCACTGACGTACTTGGTTGGAAGGTCCCTGAGGAAATTAATTTTTCACATAAATCCAACACAAAGATTGTTTTGTTTTACCATCATATATGGAGCTCATAAAGACCCCAGAGAGACCTGAGAGTGACCCCTGAGAGATGCCAGGGAAACCCTACAGAGGCCCCAGAGAAGCCCCAGAGAGAACCACAGAGAAACGTCTTCACTTCTGAGGCTGCATGGCAGCACAGTGATCAGCGCTCTTGCCTCACAGCAATTAGGCCCCAGTCGGGTTCAAATCCCGGCCAGGACCTGGGGCCTTTCTCTGTGGAGTTCTTCTCCCCATGAGGGCGTGGTTTCCCTCCTGGTACTCCGGTTTGCTCCCAAAAACACATTTATGTCCAAAAACATGTATGTCAGGTTAATTGGTGACTCTAAACTGCACCTCGGTCTGAACGTGACAGTGCATGGTGGTCGTCTTGGCGTCGGCCCTGCGACAGACTGGAGAACTGTCCAGGGTGGACCGGCCCTTCGCCCAGAGCAGCTGAGATTGGCTCCAGTACCGTATAACCCTGAGAAAGAATCAGCAGCTCAAGAAAATGAATGAAAAATACCGTATTTCTCTAGAACTGAAAGTTTAAATGGTCTTCAGCTGTTGAAATACACATTGTCCTTCATATTGTTGATCCTTGTTTTGATGAATTGTAATCAGGCAGAATCAATGCAGACACACAAAGTCTTGAATACATCTGGACTGTCCAACTCCACAACATGAAGTTCATGAACTTTGCTGCCGGTCGAACAGTCGACAAGTAAATTCCTCCTTCACCCTTATGGTCATGGAAACATGAATCCATCACAAAGAAGACTTTGTTTTAGGATCATGTATTGATCGCATAGAGACTCGAACTGCCTATCTTCATTTTTCTCAGCAGGAAATCTTTTGTCCATTGACTTGAGCGGATGTCAAGCGCTGTAGAGAGCTGTGGAGGTTAACGTTCACCTCTGACAGAGAACCTTCTGTCTGCGGTTTGCAAGTACGCTTTGTGTCTGGGGTTTCTAAAAATACGTCAAGCCACTGTTCAAAAACATGCTTCTTCAATTGAAGTTGTGAGAATGTATGCCTTTCTGTGTTGGTCCAGTGATGGACTCCATCATTCGTTCCTGGTCATATCGGACCATCTGCAGCCTCCATGGAGCAAACAGGGACTAAATGGATATAAAGAATGGATGGATTCCAAACAAGACAGCTGCTCCATTCAAGTGATTGACGCATCTGCACATCATACATCACTGTGTTTTCTGTCTCATGAGGTAGAAACAGGAAGGATGCAGCGGATGGCCAAGCAGTGTTCCCTCGAAACAGACTGGCGCTAAGTGTCCTGACGCCCCTCGGAGGTCGAGGTTGAGTCACATGAGGATGTTAAGAACTATTCTTCTCAGATCTGACCATTTCTCAGAACCTCAAACAAGATCAAAGTTACACTGACTGAGCTCTATCGGAGCATCTGTGTGAGCACGTCACCATAATCAGGCCAAAATGACACAACGGCGCCACTCTGAACAGACCCCAGACTGGCACCAAGGAGACACCATAGAGACCCCATACAGACACCAGTAACACCCCAGAGAGACCCCAGTGAGACACTAGTAAGACCCCATAGAGACCCTTCAAAAACTCCAGAGAGACAGTTGTTGGGCAGAGGTTGGACAAGTTGGACAAAGGAGCTCAGACAGTCATCGGTCAGTGATATGAGTCGCATGAAACTACAAATTCTCACTTAAAAAGAATGTTCTTGCTGCTGGAGAAGAACTGTGTTTTCTGAAACACTTGTGACCCAACAAATGAACCGCAGCCATGGGGAAAGGTTAACAGCAGGTTTCCACCGGTGGCATCACAGATGAGTAACATCAACAGCCTCACACACATTTTCAGCAAAGGCCTCATAAAGCGGTGCTGCTTGTCCACAGCAGTCCAACAAGAGGAGATGTAAAGTCAGTGGACTCTGGCCTGAACCGTGAAGCTACAGCTGAGGTGTTGATGAAGGAAAGGGTGACTTTAGACAACAGTTCAGTGTTTTCAGAGCAGAAGATCAAAGAGAGACTTTTTAGAGGTCTGAAAGAGTGTCTCCTGAACTGAAAGATTTTCTTTAGAACTGAAAGTTTAAATGGTCTTCAATTGTTAGAATACACATTGTCCTTAGTATTGTTAATTCTTGTTTTGATGAACTGGAATCAGGATGAATCAATGCAGACACACAAAGGCTTGAATACATCTGGACTTTCCGATCCTTCTACTCCACAACATGTTCATGAACTTTGCTTGCTGCCAGCGGGAGGAAATCTTTTGTCCATTGACTTGAGCGGATGTGAAGCGGCGGTACAGAGCTGTGGAGGTCAACGTTCACCTCTGACAGAGAACCTTCTGTCTGCGGTTTGCAAGTACGCTTTGTGTCTGTTTGAGGTTTCTAAAAATACGTCAAGCCACTATTCAGAAACATGCTTCTTCCACTGAACGGTGACTCTTGGTCATAGAAGTGAGTGTGTGTCTTTCTGTGTTGGTCCAGTGATGGACTCCATCATTCGTTCCTGATCATATTGGACCATCTGCAGCCTCCATGGAGCAAACAGGGGTTAAATGGGTATAAAAGATGGATGGATTCCAAACAAGACAGCTGCTCCATTCAAGTGATTGACGCATCTGCACATCATACATCACTGTGTTTTCTGTCTCATGAGGTAGAAACAGGAAGGATGCAGCGGATGGCCAAGCAGTGTTCCCTCAAAACAGACTGGCGCTAAGTGTCCTGACGCCCCTCGGAGGTCGAGGTTGAGTCACATGAGGATGTTCAGAACTATTCTTCTCAGATCCGACCATTTCTCAGAACCTCAAACAAGATCTAAGTTACACTGACTGAGCTCTATCGGAGCATCTGTGTGAGCACGTCACCATAATCAGGTCAAAATGACACAACGCGACACTCTGAACACGCGTGGGAAGCTCTGGAATATGATACGGTCAGCATTCTGTGCTTTAAGATCCGTTGTTTTAAATAACCGTGGTCTTTCACTTCCCTCCAGTTTCCTGGACCTTTTCTTTTGTTTCCATCGTGTGTGTGTGTGTCTGCTTCACCTGTGTGCCGCCTGTAGCCAACAGGTATGAGCGCTAGTGCTGCCACTTTTATTATTATTGTCTTTTAATCACATGCAGAGTTTTGTGTTTGCAGAGCATGAATGCAGAGTGGAAGCGTCCTGCAGTTTGGTCAGAGCTTGTTGACGTGGTGATAAAAGAACATTTTTTTGACATATTTTGCAGCCCGTGTGTGTGTGTGTGTGTGTGTGTGTGTGTGTGTGTGTGTGTGTGTGTGTGTGTGTGTGTGTTGATTGGTATTAGTTTTCCCTCTGAAGGACTGGGCATTTCCATTCCAACCTGCTGAGTAAAAAGGGAAAGGAAGGAGCCAACGAGGAGTGTGTGAGTGTGTGTCTGTGTGTGTGTGTGTGTGTGTGTGTGTGTGTGTGTGTGTGTGTGTGAAGGTTTTGCTTACAAAGGAGCACCATTCAGCTGAGACGTTTGCCTGAATGAGGCGAGCGGAGATGTACGAGCGGATCGATGCTGGGATACGAGCGTCCAGCCGCCCAGCTCAGCAGGAACCGGCAGGAAGGACGGAACGCTCCAGCAGGGCGGCAGGGACGGAACGGGGGGGGGGGGGGGGGGGGAGAAACTGACCCCATCCTCTCCTCCACCTTGCCTCTTCTTCTACCGCTTTTCACTCTGAATCCATCATCCTGACCCCCCCCCCCCCCCCAGAAAAAAAGCAGCTCCTTTCCTGTCACTCCTCCCTCCCTCCCTCCTTCTCTGCAGCAGACTAGAGCGCAGTCAGCTACTACGGGGGACTGCAGTGTTACGCTATAGCACAAGTGGAGGGGGGGTGAGCGAGGGATGGGGGAGGAGGGAGGGAGAGAGCGAGAGAGAGAGAGAGAGAGAGAGAGAGAGAGGGAGAGAGAGAGCATGGAGGGGGGAGTTAGCTGAATAGCAATAATAAGCAATCCAGCACTCAGCTCTGGAATCGTGGTAATAAAGCACCGCGAGCTGTCAGGGAGGACGGGGGAGCGGGGGGGGCAGAGGGGCGGGGGGGGCGGGGGGGGGGGGGCGGGGGGGGAATAAATGGAAAACCCTGCTCCCTCTGCGAGGACGCCATGCGCACCGAAACCCCCGTGGTCCGCAGCGCCCGTCCATCCCCCTGCCGGTACCCGCTCTCGGCGGCAATCAGCTAAAACTGACCCCCACCCCCCACCCCCCCCACCCCACCCCACCCCCACCCCACCCCCCTTCATGCACCCAGTTGACCTCCAGCAATCCCGGCAACCCCCCCTCCCCCTCCCCCGTGTCTTCATGCCACAGACTTGGCACCAAAACTATTGACTGCAACACTTTGAAAGTCACCTCAGCTGTCACAGCGGCGCTTCGCTCCACCTCAACAGCCCAGCCTTCACTTCTTCATCACTTCCTGCTTTTTTGTTTTTTTTTTAACTCTCATCTTCCAGGACCGAGCCTGGACCTGGACGCGAGCCTTTAAGCCAGAGGAACGCTGAACTCCTGACGTTCTTAGCCACTCTCCACTGGGTCAGCTCAGTGGTGTATCCACCGATCAGCTGACAGGCTGGATGATGGCGCTCCAGGTGGAAGATGACAATTTGTGTCCAAGCAGCATTTTAAAATCTTGTGGAGTTTACCTGTAAAACTCACTTGTTTGGCTGAAATGTGCTCAATGTGATTTTACCAGTTTTACACAAATAATCAATGGAAAGCTGATTCAAACTGCAAGGGAGAGTGCTTATTATCTGACTATGACACTAAATAATACACACACACACACACACACAGGGGAGTTCATCTACTCATGAGAAGCACCAATGAATCAGGACAGACACGAACAACAACAAAACGTCTCGATCTGGTAGCAATGGGACGCCGGGGGTGTCTACCTCCTGGGAGGAGTGTGTAGTCACAGAGTTACTCAGGTCTGAGGATGTTAGCGTGACGTCTGTTCAAATCGCCGCGGCCTTCAGCAGATCGCTGCTGTTTCCGTGGAGCGAGGCGTCTCCTCAGCTGGCCCACCAGCACTTTTATCTGTAGACTTTATTTGAGGCGCAGTCGTTTTTCATGTCTTAGCTCTCATAACTCCTGACACATTTTCATTCTCTCCTGTTGTTCTTCTGTCTCCTCCTGCCGAGTCTCTCTGAAGAATCGATAAAGTGCAGCTTTGTCAGTGTCGTTCTTGCAGAAACACTGCCGGAGCCTGCAAATATAGCAGAGTTCAACCACATCCTGCTGATTCTGGAGCCATGTGGCTTACTACACTTCACATGACAACAACTCGTCTCCTGTTTCAGTTAGAAAAATCACAAACGACCAGAAAACCTAGATATGTCCACTTTATAGTGGATGACAGATATTAAGGGTTGAAGTGATCATGGCTTAACAGGAACAAGCCAGGTCATCGTCTTCTGTCTCTTGGAGCCGTTTAATGACTGAAGTCACTGTCCGGACAGAAGCGGCGGTCCTTCAGTCTTCTCACCATGGTTTAACGGGGTCTTGATGCAGCTTCATTCTGGGTGTGTGTGTGTGTGTGTGTGTGTGTGTGTGTGTGTGTGTGAATCTCCGCGTTACTCCAGCTTTCAGAGTGTGTTTGCTGGCTGTGTGTATTCATGCTTCCCGGGGGTCCGAGCAGCGATACTTGACTGTATGTCCACTGCGAGACGGAGCGAGTCGATGAGCCGTCTCATCCACAGAAGAGGAGCGAAGCGGCGCGGCTGCTCCCATGAATTACCGCAGACACCACCGGGGGGGGTCGTTACGGGGTAGCAAGGAGATGGTCATGAGTGGAAAACAAAGAGGGACAGACGTCTCCAAACGCCGTGCGCACGGAGCTCGGAAAGGCTGCAGGACCTGAACGGCGGTCAGGAAAAGACACTGCTGCTCATCGGCTCAGTCAGTTCTCCTTTTCACAAAAAAAAAGGCACGACTGATTGATTTATTGATAACTGAAGAAACAACTTCACCTGCGGACCACAATAACAGCGAGAGAGAGAGAGAAGGTGAAGCTGCCAGACTTTCAAAGCACCATTCCTCTGTGGAAGCGAACATAACGGACGCTCCTGACGTCATGCGGAGGTCCGGACGCAGAAAGGAACCGTCTTCTAATGCCGTGACTCACATTTGCATTAATTCATCTTACGGTCCGTATCTCTAAGCCCGAGGCTCAGGAAGTGGTGGAGTTAGCAGTAAAGGCAGCCTGGGTTTGGTTTAACTCCCCCCTCCCCACCCCCACCGGGATTCCAGCCGAACGCGCCTCCTCCTGATCTCCTCTGGCTCAGATTGTGCCATCCAGCTCCGTCGATACCACTTCTGTCTCAGGACAGGGCTCTCGGCGTGACTGAGGATTAATTAGAAGTAACTGAGGAGAAGTAATGTGGAGATATGAGTGTATTAGCGCTCCACTCAGTCGTGCAGAAGCTCCTCCACCAGCGCAGCAGGGAGGAGTTGATCATATCTGGCAGCCCTGGAACGTCTGACTGAAGGTTTCCTGTTTCATGATGTGATGCCGATCAATGCATTAATACCCCAAATACCCCAGGAGGCAGTTCAAACACCCACCTTCCCCACAGGGACGGTTCGTGTTGTTTGTCACTGGGTGGAGTTTTATTCAGCTTTGTATAAATTATTATTGTGAAAAAATAATCTTTTTAATGCTAATTGTTTCTTGCATTTCTCTTTCTCCAGTTACAGCAAGATTTCTGCAACTTTTACGAACAAGTGAAGTTCATCTGGAGCCACAAAGCACGCTGATGATCTGAAATGAGGAAAACATAAAACATTCTTTCCATACTGATAACTGACTTTGCCTTCATGCTTTGTTGTTTTTCTACAAATTAGATAGATTTTGGTTTTTTGTTTGCTTTTATTGTGAATTTTAGCACTTTTTCTTCTATTTTCATCAATTTTTCCAATTTTAATCATTCAAGTATTTTTAAGCATGTTTTACCTATTTTGTTAACGTTTTTGTGTTTCCAAAGGATTTGAGCTATTTTAGCAATTTTAACCTTTTTTTGGCGGGGGGTGTTTACGTACACTTTTTAAGTAGTTTTATCTGTTTTTAGCAATTCTGGGTACTTTTTTCCCGTCAGCTGTTTGAGAGCCACAGTTTGACCCTTGACCCTGTGTGAGGGATTCTGTAGTTTCGTCTGTTGGTTGCTGTCTAACAGTCAAACAGAGTTAATCACATGTTCATCATTAAACAGAATGCAGGCACGAAAAGTTAAAAATAAGGTGTTTCACCGACTGAACTCAGCTGACGGAACCGGCGAGCCGTCGCTTTAGAGAGGACGAGAATGACTGGAAAATGATTTGAACTGAGGAGTTTCGGCTTTATTCTGCTGTTGCAGATAGATTCAGCTGCAGTGAATGATGGGGCTGCGTGGTGCACTGTGGTCATGGAGATGTCAGCGTTCACATTATGTACCGTTAAAAAAAAAAACCTGACAGAGCTGCAGTTAATGCAGCATATTAACCAATCAGCTGCTGCGCGCCTCAGGGTTTCAGCATCAGACACATCGAACCTGGAGACAACAGGATTCTGTGTTTCGCTGCAGGCCAATGAGGAGACGGGGACTCGTCGGGGCCCGGATGAGTTGTGTCACTCGTTCTAAAACTGCAACACTTCGAGGCAACTCAACCGACTCGATCAGCTCCATCGACCTCCAGCCCAAACCGCCTCAGGGAAACTCTTCCTCCCCAACTCCGTTTGGCCATCAGCTTCTTCACAGAGAACTCGCACACAGCGTGCAGGCCTGGCACGGTCAGATCAAATCAGCAGTGGATCTGAAGAGAGGGGAGACTGACGAGGGCGAACAGACTCCGTCATCAGGGACGGCCGCTGAACCACAAACCGCCAGCCGACAGTGGAAAGAGAGCCGAACCCAAATTAGGGTGAGACCTAATTAGCGCACGTTCAAACTGTTTCAAGAGACTCTGCAGGAGGAACGAAGCGGTGCACACATGGAGAAGACGCTGGAGAGGCAGGGAGAGACGGCGGACAGAGCAGGAGGAGGATGGACAGACGAGTGAAGAGAGCGAAGCCTCGCAGAGAACCAGGAGAACGCCTCAGGAAAGGACGCTTTAGAATGATGTATTAACATGAGGAGACTACGGAGCATGAGGTCTTAACACTCCTGCTGTATAGATGCTGCACACAGCTCCCCACCCCACCCCCACCCTCCACACACACCTTTTTTCCCTCTGTCCAAACACTGATGTGAAGTTTCTGTTCTTTTCATCTATTGAATTTGCCTTTAGGTGGAGCAGAGGTTCAGAGGGACTCAGATCACTGCCAACACTGACTTCTATGTGAACAGATTTCGAGGCACAATAAGAGAAAAAATAATGCTCTTGTTTATTCTTCCTACATTATCATTTCTGTCCTCACTCATCTCCGGGCGGGAATCTGTGGTTTGTCTTTTCTGAAAATCAAACCCACATCATCGATCACTCCAGCCCGTCTTTCTATCAGTGCATTCACTTTTGCAGAAGCCCCCCGCAGTGACTGTTGCACCCCCCCCTCCCGCCCCCCCACCCACCCCCCCTTTGAAGGAGCAACTTTACGCAGCGATGCGCACCGGCCGCCGCTGTGCCAAACGCGCGCGCGCCGCAGCGGCGCGTGCCTCCTCCGGCGGCCACTCACCCGGGCGTACTTGGACGAGTAGGGGTCCTCGAACAGCGCCCACATTTTGGGCTGCCACACGGCCCACCAGGTGGGCCTGCGGCCGTCCTCCTGCATGCACAGCCGCTTCAGGTCTCCGTCCGCGCCGCCGGTCAGCGCCGGGTCGTCCTCGGGCGCGTCCGGCTCGGGGGTCTCGAAGCTGTCCAGCGCCTCCTCGGCGTCGCGGTGCTGGCGGTAGTTCATCCAGCAGCACGCCTCCACGTCCGTCTCGTCGATGCCCCAGAAGGCGAGTTCGTCCTCGAAGAGCGGCCCGCACACATCGTTGGGACAGTGCAGCTTGCCGGTGCGGTAGTAGTTGAGGATGAAGGCGAAGGTGGCCGGGTGGCGGTCGAAGAAGAACTCGTCGGACTTGGGGTCGTAGTCGAAGTTGCTGTAGGCGTCGGGCTCGGTCAGCCAGGACAGGCGCGTGCCCGGCAGCGTCTTCAGGGTGCTCCGGTAGGTCTCGTGTCGGATCCCGCCGCAGTTGATCACGATCTTCTCGCTATCTGACGCCGAGCAAGTCATGGCTGCGCTGGAGCATGCTGCGGTCGGCGCGCCCGACTCCTGCTGCTGATGCTGCGGCTGGTGCTGATGCTGCGGAGGCTGCGGGCTGTCCCCGTCCACCGCCGGTCCCCCCTGGTCTGCAGCCCACCGTCACTCCGTCCCGGCAAGTCCGCACCGGCAGAACTGAGCAGGAGAGAGGAAGGAGGAGTCTGCATGAGAGTAAGAGAGAGAGGGAGAGAGAGAGAGAGAGAGAGAGAGAGAGAGAGAGAGAGAGAGAGAGAGAGAGAGAGAGAGAGAGAGAGAGAGAGAGAGAAGGTGCAGAATGCGGATTTTATGAATCAATAGCAGTGCCCACTGGAGAGCTTCAGTACATTCTTAATTACACGTGTGATCAGCCCCAGTTTTTCTTTTCTCCCCTTTAATTCGTATTGAGCTGCGGAGAAGCGTCAGGAGGGGGGTGGAGGTGGAGGTGGAGCTGGGGGGGGGGGGGGGGGTGAGGGGGGATCATTGCGGTAAAACTGAAATGAATTTTTCATTCAACGTGAAGGACAGAGAGAAGTGTGTGAGCACGGGGCCAGATTGTGAATAAGAGCAGGGGGTGTTGTGCGCTGTGCAAAGTCATTGCAGGGAGGAATGGTGGGTGCAGTGGGGGGTGGAGGGGGTGGAGGGGGGGCAGACAGCAGCAGAATCTGCCTGACCCAAGCAGTAGCAGCACTCCGCTGATGGTGAGTCTGGTCCCTGTGGAGTGACCTCCAGGTGAAGGGGCACAGCTGAACCCCTCCAGAGGTCACCTGCACAAACATGTCTCACTTCAGCTCAGGAGTTAAAGACTCACAGGTACAAGCAGCAAAATCCTGGATTCAGAATCTGCCCGACCCGCCGTCTGCAGCAAGACGCAAAAACTCATTTCATAGGTCCAGATACTCTCCTCCTCCACTCCAACCGGAGCAGCAGTCTGCTCCCCTCAGTAATGATGCTTCCTCCACCTTACCCCCAAGTCTAAACAGTTCCTGGTGTTATGGAGCGTCGTGAACGTGTAATACATGTTCCACATTCTCCTTTTTCTCATTTTTATTCAATTTTACAGGAAAAAAAAAATCAACGCCACTGTTTTCAGCAGAAATTCAGCAGAAATGCTCACTTTGACTTTTGTCTTAATAGCTGTGGAAAGAAGCTGCTTCTTTAGCTTCCTCCACACAGCCGATGCCTGTTCAGGACAGACCTTCACACAAACACACACAAACACAAAAAACGTTTCTGAATCTTAAGTTAGTCTGGGAGGCACTGCCAGTCCAGTAACCTGCGAGAAGGAATAATATGCAGCAGGCAAGAGGCAAGGGGGAGGACAGAGAATGAAGAAACCCTGGTCAGAGAGAGACTGACAATTTGCAGTCAGAGTCGGGCTTCTGGTCAGAGTGAGGGTTCTGGTCAGAGTCGGGGTTCTGGTCGGAGTCGGGGTTCTGGTCAGAGTCGGGGTTCTGGTCGGAGTCGGGGTTCTGGTCAGAGTCGGGGTTCTGGTCAGAGTCGGGGTTCTGGTCGGAGTCGGGGTTCTGGTCAGAGCTGGGGTTCTGGTCAGAGTCGGGGTTCTGGTCAGAGTCGGGGTTCTGGTCAGAGTGAGGGTTCTGGTCAGAGTCGGGGTTCTGTTCAGAGCCGGGTTTCTCTGGTCTTCTGCTCTCTGTCTGCTGCATCACGGCTTTCCTCCACACAGTCTTTCAATCTACTTAAACACTTGGCTCAATTAGAGCAGAGCGGAAGGGATGTGATAGAGTGTTTCACGCCCACCGACCATTCTCTCCGTCTTTCAGTCCCTCCACTGGAGAGAGAGAGAGAGAGAGAGAGAGAGAGAGAGAGAGAGAGAGAGAGAGAGAGAGAGAGAGAGAGAGAGAGAGAGAGAGAGAGAGAGAGAGAGAGAGAGAGGCCAGGAGCAGAATGGGGATTTGCTGAGCTCCACAAAAAGCGGAGAAAAAGACTGCAGACCATCACATCATTAATGCTCTCTATTTTTCCCTCCCTCTCTCTCTCTCGCTCTCTCGCTCTCTCACACACACTGAGTTTCCTCCTGGTTGTTGCATCCACCTCTCCTGCTGGTGTCCACCGCTGCCTCCATCCCTCCCTCCGCCACAGAGCCGGTGTGCTGTCGGCCCGTTGAGGCTGGAGTCAGGGCTGACGTCACTGGTCCAGCATCCACGGCCGTCAGCAGGAAAACCCCCGAACCGAGACCCCCGTGGACCGGTCCACGTCCCCGCTCCACAGCCCAGGAGGACAGACTGTAGAAAAATATGAGGTAATAAAAGTGCAACGCTTGCACCATCTGCAGCAGAGCGGCTCAGGCTGAGTAATGATCCCCCAGCCATCATTTCACCATCATCTCTAACGTCCAAGGAGACGATCAAAGTGCATCCAGAGGGTTCTGGGACCCGGGCAATCTGCTAAAATAAGCTCAGAGAATGGGGTTTCTCATAATTCTTAATTCCTAATGACACCTTTTCCAAATGAATCCCTCTAATCCACTGTTAACGTTCCCCTCTCTCAGTGGTCCTGGAATCGTTTGAGATGAAACACAACCTGCTGCCATTGTTCCAGAGACGCCAGGCTCACCCGGTAAAGACGACAGCTGGGATTAAGCTCTTTGAATTCGTTGGACTGTTTCCACTATATCAACAGCTGAGAGCTCCCTTTGGACCACAGGTGCAGGTTCTGATCTACAAACACCACTAAAAACCAGAGGTTGCTACCTTTAGCAAACAAGCTAACAGCTAACAGGATTTGGAGGTGCTGATCCTCATCCCTGTCGCTTCACACTCGGCTGCGAACCGCCCCAGTGCATGATGGTCCAGGTTTGATGGAGCCAACAGGACAACATCATCTGCAAAAAGCAGAGATGAAATCCTGTGGTCCCTGTCCATAAAATTCTGTCCATAAAAATTATGAACAGAACCAGTGACAAAGGGCAGCTCTGCCGGAGTCCAACATGCACCGGGAACAGGTCCGACTTACTGCCGGCAATGCGGACCAGACTCCTACTCCGGTCATACAGAGACTGGACGGCCCTTAACAAGGGGCCCCGGACTCCGTTTCCCCGAAGCCCCCCCCCCACAAGACACCACGAGGGACATGGTCGAACGCCTTCTCCAAGTCCACAAAACACATGTGGACTGGTTGGATGAATTCCCACAAACCCTCAAGCACCCAAGCACCCTATGGAGGGTGTAGAGCTGGTCCACTGTTCCGCGACCAGGATAAAAAACTGCATTGTTCCTCCTGGATTTGAGGTTCGACTATCGGTCGAATCTTTGCTTCGTCCGGAAGACGTGCCGACGGGATTGAGGAGGTCCTCGAAGTATTCCTTCTACCGTCTGATAATATCCCCAGTGGAGGTCAGCAGCTCCTCCTCCACTGTAAACAGTGTTGGCGGAGTCCTGCTTTCCCCTCCTGAGGCGTCGGACGGTTTGCCAGAATTTCTTCGAGGCTGACCGATAGTCCTCCTCCATGGCCTCCTGAACTCCTCCCAGACCCGAGTTTTTGCCTCCACAACCACTCGGGCTGCAGTTCGCTTGGCCTGCCGGTACCCGTCAGCTGCTTCTGGAGTCCCACGAGCCAACAAGACTCGGTAGGACTCCTTCTTCAGCTTGGGTTTGTGACTTGTTCTAATGAGAACTGGGTTTTTGGGTTTTCGTCCTATGATGAAGAACAGCCAAGCAGACGATCATTTCAGGCTATCAGTTGGCTTTTCTTCGTCTCGTATTCCACCAACATGTTCGTCAAGCCTCTTTCCATCACTCCACGGTGACGGCGAGCTGCCGAAGACTGACACCACGCCGTTTCCATGTAAATTCATGCAAATCCTTAATCTGAGCGCTCGTGTTTGCAGGTGATGCTGCTCAGCTTGTTCTTTCCTCAATAAATCACCACGACATGTGGAAACTGAAAGTGCTCTTGGTGTTCCACCGCAGTAAATCAGACCTGAGGTGACAATGGACCCAACAGCAGAGTGCCAGGAAGTCTCTGTAGTTTACAGAATCAGACAATGCTAAATGGAAAAATCCCACCGAGAGCTCGAACCGGAAGTGTCGGGCAGATATATGGAACATTAAACACATTTGATGGTGTGAAAACGTCTTTACAGGAGGAGCACACATTTCTGTCTGTCAAATATTCAGTTTTACATGTTTGTGCTAAGACAGGCTAATGAGGATTATTGTCATGATGTGGCTCATTGACCGTGTTTCCCAGAATTATAGTAAATATAAACAATTTTTTAATTTTTTTCTCATGTGACTCCTATTAAAAAACAGAGATATATAAATATGCTTTGCAGAATTCGAGTGTTCATAGCGTCACTCATCCTGAATCAGTCTGACTTCCCGTCGAGTGCAGCTCTAAAACCCCTACAGAGGGAAACAACCCACATCTGGTCCATTCAGTAAATGAATAATAAAGGCTGGTGACTGAAGTGCACAGTTAATATCCAGAGAAGGATTTTTGGGGGTGATTCTGGAGGAGAAGCTTCCTCCTCCTCCTCCTCCTCCTCCTCCTCCTCCCACCTGCACCACCTGCAAGTAATAAAACTGGCAACCACAAAAAAAAATGAGAAAACACTCCCACAGTCTGTGAAAGAGATTATTTTGCTGGTGTGGACTGTGTGAGATGAATCGTACGATGGAAATGTTGACTGAACATGCGTGAGACTCCGAGACACGACAGCTGCTGCTCTCTGCTCCTCATTCTGCTCCATGTCGATGAAGTTATGTCAAATGAAGAAAGGTCCTGTTTACTGCTGGCAAACAGCTTTTGGAGGTAAGCACCAGGAAATGATCTCTACAGATCTCAGAAAATTAGAATATTGTGATAAAGTTCTTTATTTTCTGAAATGCAATTAAAAAAACAAAAATGTCATACATTCTGGATTCATTACAAATCAACTGAGATATTTCAAGCCTTTTATTATTTTAATATTGCTGATTATGGCTTACAGCTTAAGAAAACTCAAAAATCCTTTCTCAAAATATTAGAATATTTCATCAGACCAAGTAAAAAAACAAAATTATAACAGCAAAACAAAATCAAACATTTGAAAATGTCCATTAATGCACTCAGTACTTGGTTGGGAATCCTTTTGCACGAATTACTGCATCAATGCGGCGTGGCATGGAGGCAGTCAGCCTGTGGCATTGCTGAGGTGTTATGGATGCTTCAATAGCGGCCTTTAGCTCATTTGCATTGTTGGGTCTGGTGTCTTTCAGCTTCTTCTTGACAAAACCCCACAAATTCTCAACGGGGTTCAGGTCAGGGGACTTGGCAGGCCAATGGAGGACAGTAATGCCATGGTCAGTACACCAGTTACTGCTGGTTCTGGCACTGTGGGCAGGTGCCAGATCATGCTGGAAAATGAAATCATCATCTCCATAGAGCTTTTCAGCAGAAGGAAGCATGTAGTGCTCTAAAATCTCTTGGTCCACAGCTGCATTTACTCTGGACTTGATGAGACACAGTGGACCAACACCAGCAGCTGACATGGCTCCAAACCATCGCTGACTGTGGGAACTTCACACTGGATTTCAAGCAACGTGGATTTTGCTCCTCTCCAGCCTTTCTCCAGACTCTGGCGCCTTGACTTCCAAATGAAATACAAAACTTGCTTTCGTCTGAAAAGAGGACTTTGGACCACTCTTCAACTGTCCAGTGCTTCTTTTCCACAGCCCAGGTCAGACGCTTTTTCCGTTGTCTTGAGTTCAGAAGTGGCTTGACCATGGGAATACGGCTATTGTAGCCCATTTCCCGACACGTCTGTGAACAGTGGCTTTTGATACCTGGACTCCAGCTTCAGTCCACTGTCTTTGAAGCTCCCCCAAATTCTGGAAGCGGCTCTTCTTCACAATGCTGTTCAGCCTGCGGTCATCTCTCTTGGTTGTGCAGTGTTTCCTGCCACATTTCTCCCTTCCAACAGACTTTTTGTGAATGTGCTTTGAACCTGCGCACTGTGAACAGCCTGCTCTTTGAGAAATGTCTTTTTGTGTCTTCCCCTCCTGATGGAGGGTGTCATGATGGTCCTCTGGACAGCAGTCAGAGCAGCAGTCTTCCCCATACTTGTGATTTAGTTTACTGAACCAAGCTGAGTGTTTTTCAAGGCTCAGGAAACACTTGCAGGTGTTTCGAGTTGTTTAGACGATTCAAGTGATTAGTTAAATAGCCTACTGGTATACTTTTTCATGATATTCTAATATTTTGAGATAGGATTTTTGAGTTTTCTTAAGCTGTAAGCCATAATCAGCAATATTAAAATAATAAAAGGCTTGAAATATTTCAGTTGATTTGTAATGAATCCAGAATGTATGACATTTTTGTTTTTTTAATTGCATTTCAGAAAATAAAGAACTTTATCACAATATTCTAATTTTCTGAGACAGTCCTGTATATACACACACATATGCATATATATATATATATATATATATATATATATATATATATATATATATATATATATATATACACACATATATATGTGTATATGTATATGTATATATACTTATATATATTGTAGAACTGAGCTCATATAGAGTTAAAATGAGTAGAGAAGTGCATTTCTCAACTTTAAGCTGTTCAGCAGAGTATCACAGAAACCACTCTCCTTTATGTTGACTTCAAGTGGAAAAAATATTATTTTTTCAGATATTTCTGTATATATGCACCGGAAAAAGAGATGTAAATTTAACTTCACTGATAATATGAAATCAATAAAAGCTGAAGTTAGTATCTTTACTCAAGTACATCGAGTATACTTAAGTCAAAAAGATTTGTTCCAAATACAAAATGCTGTCATTATTTCACATGAAATAAAGAAAAAAAAGTAGTTGAAACCAAGAACAATCTTATTTGATCAATATCAATAAATTTAGTAAAACATTGTCTCATTTTATCAGTGTAGTTGTTCATTAACGTCACAATATTCAAGACACTGTGGTAAAGTTCAGCTTTTAGCAGTGTGTGTGTGTGTGTGTGTGTGTGTGTGTGTGTGTGTGTGTGTGTGTGTGTGTGTGTGTGTGTGTGTGTGTGTGTGTTTTGAGCAGGTCTACTGTTGACCCCCCAACGTTCTGTCCTCTCCGTCCACCCGTCCCTCCTCTGCCTGGACTGGATTGACTGACGGGCCGCTGGTGGCTGTTTGTTCTCATAAGCAGTCGCTGGTTCTCATACATGAACACACACGCAATCCGTCGTGAAACACACACACACACACACACACACACACACACACACACAAATCCTCACAGCGATGGACAATCCATTAGTCCATGTAAACACACACACACTCTCAGTTAATTAAGTTAACATGCTGACTAAGGAGCTGCAGCTCTTTGCAGGATGAGAGGCGGACGCACAAAAACCGCACACACACACACACACACACACACACACACACACACACACACAGGGTGACGGTGTGACATGGAGACATGAAGACAACCTGACTGGAGACATCTGCCTTCACTTTGACATTGCACCAGTGCTCTGTGTGTGTGTGTGTGTGTGTGTGTGTGTGTGTGTGTGTGTGTGTGTGTGTGTGTGTGTGTGTGTGTGTGTGTGTGTGTGTGTGTGTGTGTGTGTGTGTAAATCAATGTAAAATTCAGCATGTTGTTTTTTCACAGTAAAGTTACTGAAGTATAATGAAAGGTGTCTCATGAACTCTGCTGCTCTGCTTCCTGTTTGCTCCAGATTGTTTCTGAAAGTCTTTAAGTTCAGCGGAAGATTTTAGAAAACCAAACGTGATCTTAGTCTGTTTGAATGAATCAAAATTTCTTAAAATCAGAAAGCTTGGAGGATTGAGAACTAGTTTGTGGATTACAGATGAAGTGGATAACATTTCTGTTTTTCAGTTGTATTAATAAACATTCATTAATTTGATGATGAATGAATGAAGTGACAACAGCTTCCACCAACGCGAACTCTAATGCTAATGCTAAGACCTGTAAAAAGACGACTTCATCAACCCCAACCCGAGGCTTTGACCTTTGACCTGACGGAGATGGTATCTGGTGTGGGTTTCATGCTGAACTCCTTCAGAGTTCCTGGATCCTCTGGACAGCAGAAGGTTTCCATGGATCAGACTCTGCTTAAAGGAGCTGCTGGAAACCATCTCATCTCCAGCTCTGCTCACTTTACTGCGCAGGGATTGATGGATCCTCCAGGAACACTGAATTACTGAAAGAGCTTCCTGCTTGAGGAAACTAACAAGTTATAGCAAAGGAAAAACAGCAGAGTGGTCAAGAAACAAGTGAGAACACGTTCTTTTTGTTTCAGAAGAGTGTTGTGTTTACTTTTTAAAAATGAGACAGTTTTCATGTTGGGCAACTAGTTGGTGCTGTTTTTGTTTCTGTCATGGAACTACACACACACACACACACACACACACACACACACACACACACACACACACACACACACACACACACACACACACACACACACACACAGACATTCATATGGACAGAACATGGAGTTCGATTATTGTTACAGTGACTGTCAACTCTAAAACTACCAGGACCAGGAGGATGTGGACCAGGACCAGGACCAGGACCAGGACCAGGACCAGGAACACGGACTGAATGACCAGTAGCAGTGTTTTTGCCGTCAACACTGAGTCGGGCCCTGAGAGCTTCAGAAAAGTTGCGTTTTGACCTGTTCACACGACAACGTTACAGAAAAGTTCCATTTTGGGAACCATTTCCACAACATTTTTGTCGTCGTGTGAACAGACACCCAAGATGCTGAAAGTTTTTGTGTTTTCACTTGAAAATATGTAAATATCTAAACAGGGCTGAAGAAAAGATTCTAAAACCCAAAACTACACAGAAAATGTTCCGTTATAAAGTCTACCAGTAAAAGCTGGAACAGATAAGAGGCACAAAGGAAATTCAAAAATCATGTACATACAATACAGAAAATCAGGTTTTCTCTCCTTTTTATTTGCACTAACTTTCCTCTGATTTCAGCCGTCAGAAGCAGCTTCAGCTGAGGAAACATGTCGAACTTCACTGAACCCCAGAAACTCTCCGCATCAACACAAACGGCCGAGATGAGACCCACATCCACAAGTTGCTGTTGTTATGGCGTCTTTTCAGCTCCTCATCTCTGCACCAGAGGGTTTTTCTCAAGTTGCGTGACTGAACTCTAATTCAGCCATGATTTTTTGTTTATTTATTCCATTTTCCAGAGAAAGCTCAGGTAAAGTCTGTGACAGAGCACGCCTGAACATTCAGAGAGGGTCAAACAGCAACATCCTCTCCGAGAGAGCTCAAACATTTCAGATGAAGACATGAACACGGCTGATATTGCTTTAATTGTTTTGCGTGTGTGCGTGTGTGTGTGTGTGAGAAAGTGAATGTGTGTGTGTGTGTGTGTGTGTGTGTGTAGGTGTGTAGGTGTGTGTGTGTGTGTGTGTGTGTGTGTGTGTGTGTGTGTAAAATGCTGTACAAATGAAACTATGAAACTGCAAACTGTATTTGAATATGAAAGAGAAGAAGTGAGAGAGAGCTGGGGGCAGAGATAGAGGAAAGGAACAGACAGTGATACATTGGTTGGACTGCTGGCTAAGGGAAATAAAAAAAAACCCTAAAGAGAGAGAGACAGAGAGAGAGAGAGAGAGAGAGAGAGAGAGAGAGGGGGAGAGAGAGAGAGGGAGAGAGAGAGAGAGAGAGAGAGAGAGAGTGTGTTCCAGAAGTTAGTCTTCTTAAAGAGACCAGAATCGCTTTACAAAGTCCCATAAAGAGCATTTTACTGTCCTTTATGAGGATGAATGACAGTAAGTCCAACATGTATCAATGCAGTTTAATGTTCAAGGGGGGTCAAAGGTCACGGTGAAGTCAAAATGACCAAGTTTTTAATGTAATTTATGGAAGTGTTTGTGTGTGTGAGAGAGAGAGGAACAGAGCAGCAAGCTAAAACTCAGTGTTGATCCAGCACTGAGGAGGGTGGAGGGTGGAGGGGGGGGGGGGTCTAATTACAGAGAGAGCAGTCAGGCTAAAGCAGTTTCAGCAGAGGAAGGCCGGCACTTCCATCAAGAGGAGAAAGACTCAGTCATGCTCTCCGTTGGAGACGCATAAAGGTTCAACTCAAAGTCTCTCAGGACGATCATTTCATTCTGTGTTACGAATCACTTAATGCAGCAGTACCACCAGTCACCTTGTGGGGGCAGTGTTGCGTTTGGAAGTGTTTGAAGAGCATATGAGGTGTTGGACAAAGAATTCCTCATGACTAAAAGGTGATGAAACTGTGATCTGGTGAAACGTTCTCCAGCTGGAAGACGAGGCGACCCGCCCAGCTGCTGCCCACATCCAGGTAAAGTGTTCCAGCTAAGTGCTGAGTTGCATCGTGCGTAAAAGCAGCCGAAGCCTTGACTCAGTGACCGGAGTCTTCCAGACCTTTACCAGCATCGACATCAGCATAAAAACTGCTGTTCAGGAGCTTCGGGGTCTGGGTGTCCAGGGCCGAACGCTTGTTTCTGGGGTTTCAGAGTCGTTAAGCTTGGAGCCAGGCAACGGTCGGAGTGTTTTCATGAGGTACTTCCTTCTACTTTAGCCCTCCAGACTGCCTCCAGTAAAAGCGGTGAGCCTCCTTTCTGACTCCTGATTCACTGAAAGACAAACAGGAGGCGACACACTTCCTCTCACTGACATGCTGGAAGCGTTGAGCTGTTCCCTTCAGATTCCAGGTTTCAGATATGCGTCCCTTGTTGAAACACTTCTGAAATCCCTGCTCGGGACTTCTTGTCTTCAACATGTGCAGATCTAGAGAAATCCCTGAAAAGGGGGTTCTGGTGTCCTCAGCGGCTCCGAGCACCACTGTCCAAATGAGGACGTGTCCTTGAGCAAGGCACTGAGCAGCACACAGAACGGACCTGACCAGGAATGGAATGGAGACTCTCGGTAAGACAGAAGACTGGTCACCAGGCTTCTGCAGAGCTCAGTGAGAGAGGCTGAAGGATGAATTCCTAAAGGCTCAGAACTCAGGTTCAGTCCTGTTCAAAGACGAAGCAGAGATTCTAATAACTGTTCACGTCCGCACATTGTCGTCCATGTTTCTTTGATGTAGTTGGTTTTAAATGTGGAGAAAGGTTCTGATACACAGTTAGTTAATGAATGAGGAAGTAGAGGAGCCAGCAGTTCCCTCTGTTAACAGTTTAGAGCAGAGATCTGCGATCTGCCCCGTGGTAACGATGGCTTCCACGGTGGAGCGTCTTGATCTTTCATTATTTGTGCGTCAGGCGTTTGATCACAGCTTTCATGCTCCGAGATGCATTGGAGAAAGACCCGGAGCCCGAATCGGTCCCGGCGGCTGACGACCGCCTCATGGTTATTGGTGCACTTCAACCGTGTTGCAGTCTTCTCAACCGCAGCACAAAACTCACAAACACGAGGCGGACGTCGTCGCGTCGCGCTCAGTTTGCGTCTTCTCAAAACGCTGAAACACTTTTCCATCGACAAGAATCGGAGAACACCCGGACCGAGGGAGGATCTGCATTGGTGCAACAGCAGGACTGAGTCTGTACCTGAATGTCTCTTTTGCCCTCTCTCTTCCTCTGTGCAGTGCAGTTTCTGCATCTGAGCGTGCACGCCGCTCCACTGCAGTGTGGTGCACGGGGACATCTAAGGGCCAAACCGGGGAATTACAGGGAAGCAAAACACTGCAGTCTCCCCTCCCTCCTCCCAGCCTCCCCTCCTCTCCTCTCTCTGCCTTTAGCTGTCCAAATGCCCCCGCTGACCTCCTCCTTTCCTTGCACCCTCCTCCCTCCCCCCCCTTCCCCTCTAAAACTGCATTAAAAGATGCCTGTTTAGGATCTGCTCTCTCTTTTATTCATACGAGGACGGAGAGAGAGGCGCCTTGCAATTCATTGTCTCCCAGTAAAACAGCATTTACAGGCAGGAGGCAAAATTAAAATGATAATTCAAAAAGACTTTCAAAACACATTCAAACACTGAGTTTGGTTTTCGTTACGGCAGGTATTCACCGTATCCACAGCTCAGTCTGCAGACGGAGGTCGTTCTGGACTGAGGCTTCATGCACCAAACGCTCAGAAGAAGATCCAGCTTTATCCCTCCAGCCAGGTGAAGGTCGCCCGGAGCCCAGGGCCACAGGAAGAGTCCGCCCGGGTCAGTACTGAGTCCACACCTGGTGTCTGAGGCAGAGAATACGGCTGTGAACCGGAGGCGCCGTGCCCACGCTGATGATGGACAGGATGTCTCGACCTTCAGAGGAGCGACGGTTTCCATCAGCTGACCTGATCAAGGTTCCTCCAGGAGGCGAGAGGCTGGAGGACTCCTCAGGTTTACAACCTCCTTCAGTGAACTACTGATCTGTTTTACACACCTGTGGCCGTGGAAGGGCCTGGAACTCCTGAATTCTATGATTTGGACAGCTGAGCAAATACTTTTGGCATTATAGAGCATGTTGATTGGTTGTCCCAACATCTAAAAAGCTCCCGTTGATTCAAGAGAGAGAAAGTCTGTGGATGCAGAGAGATTGAAACGAGCGACTCCACCACTGATCAGCTGATCGATCGTCCGATCGTCTGACCTGACTTCTCAGTGCTCCACCCAGAAGAATCACTTTTCTCTTTTTATTTTAGTGACATGAGCTGTAAAACACATTTGAGATATTCTGCTGTACACTTCTGTCGACTCAGGAGATAAACGGGGCAAAGTGAAAAATACATTTTAATACTAAAGTACTCAATCTGTACTTCAGTGGAAATACAGTAAAGACAAAAAGTGATGATTTATATCAACTGCATCCATGCAGAAGAAAGTTCTGAAGTAAAAAGTTACTTTTGAGGATTTAACAGGTCATTTTATTCACAGTTACATGTTAATGTAGGTTTGGGGAAATACCTACAGAAGCCACTTGGAGATTTTGTTCAGACTTCAAAAAAAATCTATCAGGATCATACACAACGTGGGGTTCAAGGACCATACAAACTCATTGTTCCTAAGATCCAGCCTTCTAAAGCTTGAGGACTTAATACATTTGAAATCTCTGTCAATACTCTACAAGGCAAGAAACAATTTACTTCCCGGTAACATAAATCGTCTGTTTGCTAATAGAGAGGGCAATTATTCTTCCAGGCAAATGCTTCATTTAAAAGTTCAACGTGTTCGTACGACCCTCAAAAGCCAATGTATTACCCGGAGAGGCGTAAATCTATGGAACAGCTTAGATGGGAACCTAAAAAGTGCCATAACTATACATCAATTCAAAAAACTGTATATGCGCCGTATTTTTGATAACTATGCCAGACAAACATAACACTGGAAGTGAATACTGTACGACATAACACACGCTCATAAACAGGCACATGCACGGGTTAGGGTGCATGGGCCTGGGTATGGAAAATTAACACACAAAATATAATAATACTGTCGGACATAGTATGATTATGAGTATACTGTAATAATATGAAATATTGTGTGCTTGGTTCGAATAACGACGAATAACGACTGATTGGTAAATGATGCAGCTCATGTCCAGGCATGCACACACACTGTGTGGCATGCCAGGACATGAATCTTGTACCACATAACACACACACATTCATAGGCAGGCACATGCACATGCTACTGTGTAATGGCCTGGGTATGGATGATAAAATGATGTATAAATACAACAACATTGCCATGTGACCCTCAGTGATATAATTATGAGATATGGGAAGGGGTAGGCACTGGTAAGCTTCTGCTTCAGCCTACTCCTTTTTCATTGAATGGTTTTGTATATTTTGTTGACATGTTTATGTTATGTGATATGCCCAAATAAACGGAACGAAATGTTAAAAAAAAAAAAAAAAAAAAGTTAATGTATACCAAAAAAATGTTTGTCACCATGAAGTAAATAAGTAAAATTTATTTATATAGCACTTTTCCCAGCACAATCGTCACAAAGTTCTTCACAGATAAAATCAAAAACAACAAAAGCGATAAGAAATCATAAAAACAGTATAAGTTACTGACAAAACAGTGCCGCTCAGAGGGTCTAGAATGCCTTCGTAAACAGAAATGTTTTTATTTGTTTTTTGCAGGTCGTCAGCAGGAGACGTCACTGAACTGCTGGATTATCTGACCCGGAGGAAGCACATACAGTAAGAACAGGAGGGGTCCCAGAACTGAGCCCTGAGGCACACCTCACTGCAGGTTGGCTGGAAGTGTTGTGTTTTCAGCAAGAAGAGAATGAATTGTCAGTAATAAAACACACCGACCGTTTCAAGGGAGCTATGATGATAAAAATGTGATAAAGATGATGCAGAAGTTGTAAAATACACTGAAATATAAAACTGGAAATGAACAGAAGTAAAAGAAAAATGTAATAATTTTCTAATAATTACACCTGCTTTGAGATTTCCACATGTTTGCCTGGACAGTGTTCACTTTCAAACACTGCTGTTTTTTTTGTTTCCTGTTATATTTGTCTTTTCACTTGTGTTGTTGCTCTTTTTCAAGTGAAATCTCTCCACAAAACACAAAGCAAAATATCACAGACATGAATAATAGAATATCAGACATGCCTCACTCACAGGAGGGGGTATCGGGGTTTAGGGTGGAATTAGAGAATGAACCCAACATGACCTTTTCAGATGACCTTCACTGAAGGTTTGAATGTCCAGCTGTTCAATGTTTCGGGACTTTTTGAACAACTTCCGGCTCTCTAACTTAACATATCTCACAGCAGCTGTTTGAATCGTGACTGGATGGATGAGAGGCTGATCAGCAGGACGACCACACTGAAGCTTCAGACAGGAAGTCCTCAGACCAAGAGTCCAGAGGCTGCAAGGGTCCTGTCAGACCATCAGAACCTGTTTCCATCAGCCTGGTCTGAGAGCTGGACCACCTGCAGGGTCCCTGAACACACCAGCAGGCACCGGCCTCACGGTCTTCCTGGACCAGGGACCAGTGGGCCTCGTGGTCTTCCTGGACCAGGGACCAGGGACCGGCAGGCCTCAGAGCTGTTCCCAGCTCATCGTCCACTCAGCATGTCGGAGACGTGAAGTTCTGCCTCAGCTGGTTTGTGCAGGTTCTCCGAGCGCAGCCATAATAAATGAGGGCAGCAGGAAGACGCCCTGCTGAGGGATGAATAATGGAGGGGACGACGACACCGGCGGGATCCCAGCAGGAAGCTGGACCCGCCGTCTGCGGGAACTGCTCCGGTCTGAACGCAGAGACCTGGGAAAACCACCTCAGTCACTTCATCCCACCTGTTTCACGTTCTGCTCACCGGCGCAACACAGTCGAGTCTTTTTGCATCGTTTATTTAAAAAATGCAAACAATGCACAGCAGCCCATTGGAACTCATACAATTAAAAAATGAGAATGGCATCTTGTTTTAGATCAAACTAAACCCTGCTACATGTAGAGTTTTTTTAATTATTTCCCATGTAAAACCACAGAAATGTGTAGAACATGAACGTCCCACGCTGTGCAGTGTCCCTGAACGCCTCTCATACAGATTTAGTCATCCCTGAACCGAGGGAACTCTTCGCATTATGTCTACTTCTGCTGAAGTTTCAGAGTGAAACCGTGAATAGATGTGCGTTTTGCCGAGGGAAGATTCAGTACTGCCGCAAAACACATGATGCCGATTCAAAACAAACAACGAACGCACGAGGTCAAATTTCATCTTAAAGACGAGAAGAGAGCGAGTGTGCGACAGAGGTGGGAGATTGGAGCCTGATCAAACCATCTCCATGCCATGCTTTTGCCCTCACCATGTACCACAGACAAGCTGAGGAGCAGGGCTGATTAGATTCACCTGGTGTGGTACATGGCATGGAGATGACTTGATCAGGCTCCAATCTCCCACCTCTGGTGTGTGATGTGTGTGTACACACACACTGTGATACTGTACACTGATGACAGAGCTGGTGTTTGTTCTCATAATCCTGCAACAAATGTGTATAAATAGATTTATGTCTTATATTTGCATAGAAACACTGTAGAAAAGTAGAAAAGAAGAAATTATCTGGAACACTATTCAAAATATAAATATTCAAGATTGAGGTGTCAAGACTGGATATCTGTGCCTGTGTGTGTGCGTGTGTGCGTGTGTGTGTCACGGCCGTGTGGCCAGCCTCCAGGTGATCACACTCCCTAAAGCCATGCCGGCGATGAAGATGACGATGAGACCCACGCTGTGGGAGCTCAGAGAGGAAACCCTCTGCACGGAGGCCACGGCCAGATCAGAGAAGCTGTTGATCTGTGGAGAGAGACGCCGTAAACACACACACACACCCATACACACACACACACACACACACACACACACACAATGTTTCTTATGTAGTCGGCGAGTGGAATCATGACAATCACATCACTTGATAAAATACGTGTAACCACATGTAGATAAATCAATAAACCCTGCAGCAGACGGGAGGAGGGAGGCAGCGTCGTATCAACATGTCTCTGGATCAGTCACATGCTCGATCCTGCAGCTCTGGAGGCAGCGGAGTAAACCAGGAGCTGCAGGTCACATGTTCCCCGCTACAGCTCCAAAGCCTCCAAAGACACCGTCAGGACGCAGAGTTTCTTGTTTTTTTTCCAAGTAAAAGATAAACTGATCTCAGGATTAAAGTGTGGGCCTGAAGTGCAGCGTGTGATCAATCAAACCCACCCATCCTCCGTGCTCCCGGATCCAGCCCAGGAGGTTCCTCTTAAAGAAATCCACCGTCCACCTCAGGACGTCCCTCACCGACTGGGGGAGATGAGCCTCCACCATCTGACACACACACACACACACACACACACACACGGAGCCAGTCAGTTTTGAGTGCAGCATCCTGAAGCCGAGGCTGAAGCTGAAGGGACCCACCCTCACGGCGATCTTCCCGGCCACGTAGAAGAGCACGGCGATCCTCTCCCAGGTGATGCCGTGCTCGAACACTTTGGCCGCCACCTCCTTGAACCGGTCCCACTTGGACCCGGAGCCCCTGGCCATCCCGTCGACCGCACTGCAACGCCAGAGCAGAGCGGGTTGAGGAGCAGCGCCTCGCACCCCGAGCCGGGTTCGGCCGCTCGCGCACTCACTCCTGGAACTCCTTGTCGTCCTTCGCTTGGTCTCCGATGATGCGGATCATCTTGGCCAGCTGGCTCACCATCTTCTGCTCCTGCTCGGTCTGCACCAGGTCCACCTGGGGCGTCAGGGGGGGGACGTCCTCCGAGGGCAGGTCCTGCAGCTCCTCCTCGATGACCCTGGAAGAGGACGTACGGCACACAGTCTGTTCAGTGCGTTTCCGCGGCAACACTTCCAGTGAAAAAACCCATTTCTGCTTGAAGGATACCGGTTTCTATAGACACCGCAGAAACACGGTAAATTACAGTGGAATCCTTCAATGTGAAGGCTGGAGGAATTAAATTGGCCCATATGAACTTCAACTGTGTCACCATCAAGATGTCGATCCAAAATTCACCCGTTGAGCAACTTTTAGCAAATATTGAACGCAGTGGAGAAAATTAAACCCCTGGATTTCTTCACCTGACCGTGGAATCTCCAAATAAAACTTGAAATATAGCTAAACATAACTTACTACCTGGTAACTTAAATAAATGGTTCATGGAAAGGGAGGGAGGGTATGAATTGGGGGGTGGTGTACAATTTTAAGCAACCGATTGTCCGTACTACCCTAAAAAGTATGTACATTTCTGTTTGTGGGGTGAAATTGTGGAATGGTCTGGATGAACAAACAAAATTGAGTAAAAATGTCCATCAACTTAAAAAAAATTATAAAAAAAAGCTGTTAATAGAATTATGGAAACAGAGTCAAGTAAGTTTTAGAGGCTATCAATTATTCGATTAGATACAGCCTGTTCTTGTCATGACTGTCAAAGCATGCATAATGCAGGCAAGTTTGTTTATTTCTATCTTGTATGTGTGTGTATATGTATGTGGGTATAATATGTGAATGCAGGCAATATGTGAATAGGTCCATATGAATGCGATTTGTTTTGGAAGTGGAACCTCGAATAACCAGTCAGCATATACTCCATAACTGTATGAATGATTGGATGGGTGGATGAGTGAGGGGGTGCGGGAGGGGGGTTTGGGGTACTGAAAAAAGTTTTGTTAATATACAGGGAGAGTAAGTGGGGGTAGGACATGAAAAGCTTTTGCTTCTTCCTACTCCTTTTTGGACATATCAAATGATTCATTTATTTAGTACTTATGAACAATTGTGGTATTATGTACCCTTAAATTGACTGTTTTTTCTCGTTTTATTTTTATTTTTTAATTGTTTTCTTTGTCCAAATAAACTAAACTGAACTGAAACTAGATAAATTCAGCAGAGAATTGGACGTGTTAACCTTTATCAGTGAAGTCAGAGAATAGCAGAGACCGCCTCTGTTTCACTGTTAAAGTATCAGCGCAGCCGACTGATGTTTCTCCTCCAAATAAAACTGGATTTAAAGTAAAGTGTGGCGGGAGTCTGAGCTGCACCACACTGTGTGCAAAACAAGTCGTTTTAATTGTGTGTGCTGCACTTTGGCCTCTCTTGAACATTTCTACATCAGAAAGAGAAACCACTTACGTGAGAACTTAGTGTCAAAATGAGTCACGCTCATGCAGGGTGCAGTTCACGATTTACGGTAAGTGCAGATTTTTATGATCTAACGAAACCGAAAGCTGCTGACGAGGCGTTCGTCGCGTCGATGGAACTGAAAACTAAAGACATTTAGAAAACACAAAAGATGATCACTGTGTGTATTACAGCAAATTGAAAAGCTTAAAATTAGAAAAGTATGAACATTTACACTTTCTGTACATTCTTTTCTAGACGGACGAACAGAACTGAAGCTGCAGGCTATAAAATGAACAGAAAACTTACTTGGGTTTAATATAACTGATTATGAAGTTTGTAGCATAAAAAGTTTTGAACTCTTTAATGGGGATTTCTAAGATTTTATGTCACATATATTGATGTCTTTAGTAGAAAACTTGTCCATAATGATCATTTTTTTAGTCTTATACAACAGGTTTTGATAGTTTAAGTAAAATAAACAATGAATTCACTCTTTAATGGGGACTTCTTTCTTTTTATATCACAAATTTTGATATTTTTAGTATTAATAAATGTTAAACTCACTTTTTAATGAGTATTTCTTGATTTCATATCACAGATTATGATGTCTTTAGTGTAAAAAGTCACTATTCAATGCGGATTTCCTACGTGTTATATGTTAACGTTTTATGTTTTCAGCAGAAAACTTGTCAATACTGAGGATATCTCGGTGTAAATAACAGATTTTTATGTTTTTAGAGGAAAACTTTTTGAACTCACTCTTTAATGAGAGCTTCTCCAATCCGTTCATCTGAGGACGAAGAACACATCAAGTATTAGCTTTAAAACATCTCCCAGAGTGTGAACACGGAGCTGGACGTCGGGTCTGAGATCCTACCTGACGTACCGTTTCCTCCAGCCGCCATGGCTCCGCTTTAAACGCGCTTTCTTTGAGTGTTGTCGAGGAATAAAGTTTTAAAGTGAGAATCGCGGCGAAAACGGAACCCTTCTGGACGGACCTGATCCGGAGGGCGGGACGCCACTGGGCGGGCCTAGCAACCACGGTCCCACTCTTTAATCCGTCCGTACAGAAACCCCGACTCTGCAGTAGTTCCCGAAAGGACCTCTTGTCGGGCTGCAGGGGAATAAATGTGGGCCCACAGACGTAAATTTTAATAAAATTCACATTTTGTGAGGAAGTTTGGAATCTCCGAGGAGTCATATTTTGATTAAAAGGTGAGTGAAAATGCACACTTATTTACACAGTCTTTTTATTTATTTATTTATTTATTTATTCATTTTTACATATTTTATGATATACATACACACACAATAAACACCTCAACATCCAATGTACACACACCTGTCTAGACATGCATAGTTTTATACACAGATAACACATGCGTCTCCAGTTCAACATGTGTCAAAAGAGGCAGGATGAAGGAAAACTTTGAGACTTTGTGTTTATACTGAAATTATAGTTTCTGGACAGAAATCAATAAATTCTCTATACCACTTTATCCTGCGCAGGGGCCACTGGAACCAGTCCCACATTAGTCAGAACCATCTCAGTAACTTGCAGTGGTTTTTCTGGCTGAACTGAGGCAGATGTAGGCATTGAGACAGCGAGCAGAGGACGCAGTGAAGGACAACTTCAGGCTTCAGCTTCAAGACGGGGTGTCTGGAGACGGTCAGGAGGTCTCACGTCCCTAAAACTGGCCCACCAGGGGGCAAAGTGTCAGGAGACTTGAACTGCTGGCGGTTTGCTGCCATCTGGTGGAGGAATCAGTTATTGTATTCCCAAAGTGCGGGTCGCGGCCCCCTAGTGGTCCTCAGCAGTATTGCAGGTGAGGGTCAATTCCAACTTCTGTCATGAAGTTTTACAGTTGTTCATTAATCTGACTGACATTCAGCAGGTTGGTGTTGAAGTTGGCTTCCCGTTGAAGGACGTGTCTCCCTCTAACTTTAAGCTGCAGTTTGCTTCAATGTGAAACAGACTTCAACACTGGAGGCAGTGAAGTCTGATGAGGATCTCAGTCACTGAAGGGGGAAGTCGCAGAGATCCTTCCTGAGGATCTAAAAAAACATGTTTTGAATAAATGTGTTCAGGGTTGAACTTTAACAGTGTTTTTCCACCAAATGAGAAATATGTCTTGAGGCTTCGTCCTCATAAATATGAGGCAAATAAAATACTTTCCAGTTACACGTGAATAATTACTGAGAAGACATATTTTGTCAACTCAGATTTAACCGAACAGGAGTAATGAAAAAGATTAAAAATCTATTAATCAACAACATCTTTAGACTTTGATCACAAAATGTCAGTCTGAGGTTTTTAATTGGTCGGAAGAGGGGAAAGCTGTGGCTTTGTGGTGGAAACACCATTATATTAAATCTGAATCTATTAAACCTGAATCTTGTGCTGTAAAGAAATGCTCTGAAAAGAGGGACTCATGAGACCTGAATGAACATAAAACACCCGATCCTGGCTGTGCTGCAGAAGAACTGTCAGAAACAGACTCTATGAGCATTCTCGAGATAATAAAGGAATAACAGCAAAACAGATCTGAGGACATGTGTGACGACTGTGGCTTCCACTACGTCTGTTTTACTAAAACAAAGATTTCTAAAAGTATTTCAATTATAAATAAAGTGAAGTTTTACCTTGATGAGAATGCTCTCCGCTCTTTGTGCAACACGATGGTACTCCCAGACTTCATGTATTGTGTTGAGCTGTCGAGCTGTGCAGATCATGCAGAAGGTTCGATTTCGGGAACACACTCATTACCTGTTTATCAACTCGAGGTTGCTTAAATTTACTGATGTAGTTAAATATAGTACCGTCATAGTTCTCTATGAAGCATTGAACAAATCGTTGCCATCTAACTTACAAAAGTTGTTTATTCAAAGAGTAAATGCTCACAATTTGAGAGGTTATGGTAAATTTAAGCAGCCTCGTGCCTTATTGAATCGGCTCATAATGATACTTCTCAGAGAGCTGAACACGGCTTCAGGGTGCGGGGACGTAACAGTCACTGGGATAACCACAAACTGCTGTAAAGTTACTGACTGGTTACTATTGACTTTTAACTTTTACATGTTTGATTACTGCATTTTAAATCTCTCACAGTGATGCTGGAAGCAGTTTACGATGTTTGACTCCTGTAGACATGTCAGAATGCACCTGTAATAACTTGGTTAGAAGATTTCAGTGTGGAATACAGACCACAATAATGATAACAGTGATATGAAATCTTCAGATCCTCACATCTCTTGCTGCCCATTTACATTGTCTGGTGAACTGAAATTGAAATAATCTCAAAGTTCATAAACAGGGTTGAGAATTTTCTGAATTTTCTGCCAGCATTCCTTTCTGACCTTTACTGCCAGCGACAGTGTTGCTTCAGCCCTGGATGATGTGTCTGAATGCCTCATATTATTATTGAATAACTGTCGGCTCCTTCACAGTGAAATAAGCAGCTCAGCAGGGTTTGCTGGTCAGATGCTGCAAACTCCGCCCCTTTCATGTGAGCGCTCACTCATCACCACTGGAAAAGCTTGAGTTGAATGACTGAGTTCGCCACCTGCTTCGCAGTACCGCTTATCTGGAATTCAAATGTCTGTGTGAGTCAGCCGAGGTGATGCAGACAGATCGGGCTACGCTCAAGCCTCTGGCAGCTGCTTGTGTGGACTGTGTCCTCTGTTCTCCGCGTCGCCGTTACATTTACATCTTCAGCTTGGTGCACAGAATGAGATTTATATTTAAAGAACCAAAATCTAGAACCTCAGCACAGATTTAGAAAAAGATTCTGACTTCTTAACCAACAATCTCAATGTCTCAATGTCAGGCTTCAAGGAAGAGATTCATCCAGTGGACAGTGTTCAGCTGAAGAATTCAGACAAACTCCAATGGCCTCACTTGTTCTACTCAACCCAACTCAAATCATGTTAGAGTTAATCTCTCTCTCTCTCTCTCGTGGGCGTGGAGGTCAGTCCTGACTGTGTCCAGAGACCAGCCATATGGACGGGGCATGGAGGAGCCACTGTTTCACAACCCACTGGTCAGGAGCAGCTTGTTGGACTCTGCAGCTGTGAGTTGGACTTTCTTGGAATCAAAATTGACCAAACTGGTTGATCTGAGGTCTGGCAGATGGTGGAAGAGCGTGGAGCAGCTCAGCCAAGAGACTGGCATCAGATCACAGCGGGTTTTGGAGAGACGTCTGGAGGAAGTGAAGCGAGGGTCCCATCGAGGTTCAGAGAGCTGCTGGGTCCAGGCTCTGCTGGACCGGCTCCTCGTGGCTTTCCCTCGCTGAACATCCGGCCCGCTGGTGGTGATGGGGAGGCAGCTGGTGGACTCCTGTCACTTTCTACACCTGTCCTGCCAGAGTTCAACACTGTCTCTTAAAAAGCCCTCTACATCGTCTCGTCCCCCTGTCCAGACTGCTGGGACGCTGGGTCGGAGGTTTGGGCCTGGTTCTCAACAGAGAGCTGTTCGTTTTCAGCCCAAAGTCTACTGCTGCCCGAAAACATAAAGCAGCCCTAAAAAACTTTCTTCTAGGCCAAACTAAACTGAGCATCTGGCTATCGAGGCGGAACCAGATTCGTGAGACAGGATGCACAGACTCAGAACTCCTCCTGAAAAGGCTGCTGGGAGCTCGGCTCCAAGTGGAGTATGCCCATAGTTCTCTGGTGGGGGCGCTGGAGGACTTTGAGAAGGTGTGGACTGTGAAAGGGGTCTTGGGTGTGATGGAGGAAGGACGGACGCTTTAACACGAACCTTTAGTCACCTATTTGTGTGTTTTTTAGGGTTTTTAGGCGCTGTGACTTGTGATCGTTTTTTATTGCTGAACATGTTTAAATAGACTTTAATGAATGCTGTGGTAAAAGTCAAAAAGTCTCTTTCTCTCTCTCTCTCCCTCTCTCTCTCGCTCTCTCACAGGACTGTAGAGTGACCCGGAAGTTGGCAACCGGAGGACCGTCGCCATGTTGGAAGGAAAACAAACAGTGATACACGCTGTCATCCATAGAGAGTAGTGCACGGTCGGTGTTCTTTAATGTTGAAAATGTCGACTGATAAGGAGTGTCGGTATATTGTTGTGTTGTAAGACCAAGTGGACAATCTTGACGTAACACACCAAAGACCGGTACCGGGAGAAACTACGGATTTCAGGCTGCAGCAGGACCCGTATGCAGGGCGGAGACTCCAGAACTCCCCGTCTGCAGGACGCGGATATTTACTGTTTTCTAATTGACAGTTCTTCTGCGTACAACAGCCTGGATTCCTACAAGTATTTTTTTTCTGGCTTTGTGGGAGCGCCGGGACAGTATCGAATGGGCAACACGGACAATGTTCCTGTAAAGTCTAAGGTACGTATCTACTAACTTACATGTCAGCGTTAAACTCCAGGCCAAAATGGACTCGTTCATCGTGTAAAGACTCACAGTCGGCGCTTAAAGCTCGTGTCCGCAGTTTTGAAAGAGAGAGGGTTTTTTTTAATCCTACGTCTGGAGGCTCCGCCCTCCCTCCGCTTTCATGAGCGACCAAGCCACGCCCCTTTAATTGTGCACGCTATTATCTGTCGTGAAAATGAGAGCCTCCGAGTCCTACAGCATCCTCCATGTTTAGCTGTTTACGGTGGATGTTCAGCAGACAGTGGATATATCCGAGGTGAGCGCGGCGGCTGCTGCAGAGCGAACTCTCCTCTGCTGGGCGAGTGGCCGTGCTCTCTGGCTGCTCCACACTTTGACTGACAGCACGACAAGGCGGAAGCTCGAAATCTATTGGCTGACGCTGACCGGCGCTTTTTCGGATAACATGGGGGTCTATGAGACGAAGACGGGGCTCATAAATAAATTTTTATATTGCTTTATGCTAATATTATATTGTAGTATCGAACCAGACTGACACATTTAAGCTCTGTCGAAAAATGATACATACACTGGAAACGAACGGAAACTCCGGACACGAGCTTTTAATATGTTCGCTTCTAAGGAAAAGCGATCATCAACAACACTGAAATGGTCCTAAGTTGTTGGCAATACAGAACTGTAGTTGTTTTTTATAATGCACTTCCCACATTTCACACATTGTTGTCTTTTAATTGACCCTCGACTTCCCTTGGTGTGGGGGGCCCCACTGGTGGCGTTTTTCCTAAGATGTTCAGTGCCATGCCATGTCTCCTCTGTTCTGTGCGAATTAATGGTAGAGTGTGAGTGTGAGTGTGAGTGTGAGGGTGAGTGTGAGGGTGAGTGTGTGTGTGGTGCATACTGTTTGATGGCGCGGTTTTTATTCTTTTTGTTTTTATGACTGTTTTTAATGTTCAGCACTTTGCGTTGTTTTTATTAATATGAAAAGTGCTATATAAATAAAATCTGATTTGATTTGATTTGATTTGATTTAAAAGACAGTTTATTTAACAAACTGGTGACTGAAGACAGCAGCCGCAGCAACTCCCGGTATTTTATTCATTCAGCATTTATTAATTCAGCTGATTGCTTCTCTTTTTTTTTTTTTTTTAACTCTGCAGAGTGAAGCTGAGTGAAGAACAGAGCAACACACACTCTGGTCTGACCACAGCCGCAGAGTGACAGCAGCAGGACCTCCCAGAATCCCTCCTCACCTTTACTGAAGAGAATCTCCTTCCCAGAATCGCACAAATTCAGTTCTGAGGCAAACAGGTATGAACACTGTCACATCACATCAGTACGGAAGAGCATTAGGGCCACCCGCGAGAGAAAAAAATTAGAAGGGGTAAAAAAAAAAAAATGCCATCATGAACTTCGAGAAAAAAGTCGAAATGTCGAGAATAAAGTTGAAATATAATGTCGAGATTATAAAGTGGAACTGTGAAGTCCTGCACCTGCGTGTCAACAGCAGCCAGAGTTCTCCTGCCAGCTGACGTTTCATACTCCGAGGCCACGCCCCCTCGCTGCAGGCTCGCATTCTCCAGCTACATCACCGAAGGTGTGACAGTGGCGTTTTTGTGGAAGAACTGATGAAGGATTTATTATTGAAGCTTACATTTGATTAGCAGACGAAGAACAGTGGAGTCCAGTCTCCTGGTTCAATTCGCAACTTCACCCGTCCTCATTCAGGTATTGGTGATCAATTAATCTCTTGTCTGTGCTTAAAATAAATAGAAATAAGCTCATTTTTGTTCTTCAAAAGCTGTAAAAGTTTATTTTTTTTATGGCTGGAAGCAAGGCAGGTTGCTCGATGGTAAACAGATGAGAGAGGTGCAGATTTGACAGCAAGAGCTTCATCTGTTTTTCTATTGTTCTTTTATTATTAAATATTTCACTTTTCCTCTATTATCGTAATAATAACATATGTGGGGGAACTTACATGGGAGCATAATATACTGGAGCTTGTTTGTCCTTTCCAGTGATATCTTTAATGTGTTTATCAAGGTTTCATTGTTTTAAACTTTCAGGTGGGGGTGAGACCATGAAAACACAGCCTGTCACAGTCCCAGAATGCTGTGCAGCAGATCCACCAGGAAGCTGACGCTGCAGTGGTTGAAGATACCGGCCTGCACCTCCTGCCAGAACATCCACACTGAGGGGCCTCTCCAGACGTCATGATAAAATGTCTTTGTTGAGGACATTGATCCCTAGAATCAAGTGTCCCTACTGCAGAGAAGATGACAGAATTTAACAATTTGCAACTGAGAGGCCATTCTGCTGACAAACGATATTCTCAAGTCTCCATGTCTTTCATAAGCAGATTAATAAATGTTCCGTATTGTTTAGAACTAAAAGAAGCATGTGACGAGAGAGAAAGACAGATCTGGTGTGGCTTATTAACATTATTAACATTTATTGCAGTGTTTGTCATTCTTTACATTCTTTAGGGTTAAATGTCAAACTATAAAATCCATCTGTACTTCCAAGTCTCCCCATCATTTCTCACCTGTTCTAAAAAAAATGTTCCTCATGTCTGGATTCCACCAGTAAGCATTTAGCCATATAAACAGTGACTAGAAAAGCACAGTTTTTCCTATCAGCTTCCATTTCCGGGTCCACCACTGTCTCTGCTGCTGTGTCTTCTGGCTGGGGACGTCCTGAAAAGCTTCATGCAGGGTTAACAACACTCTGGCAGCTTCAGTGTGTCTTTGAATTGCCCTTCTTTTTTTTTTGCATCCTCTCTGTGCATGTAGCTGTGAAGAGCTCGCTGTCTTCGTCGTTTTTTGGGGGATGGCAGGTGTTGGAAGATCGATGGTGTGTATGCAGGAGACAGGATCGCTGCTGACAGGTCCTGAAATAATTTAGAAACGGGGAAAAAAGAAAATCAACATTAAACTGCATATGCCACTCAGATAACGTTATGATCACTGCTAAGGCTGATGTACCGAGTCCAGATTACTAAATTAATTAATATGGATCACGATTGGTTTGTGATCCATATTAATTAATTTGGATCAAGTAAAAGCGGAGCGGCTTGCAGCTTTGCAACTAACATGAGGACATTAAACGTGCGGAACACATTTACTGGGTGCAGAGGAGACCCGAGGGGAGGGGGAGAGAAGCGAGCAAGAGCCTCGATGAAGAGAGGAAAATGACAGGTTGAGGCTCCGATCAACATGGACTAACACAGGACGGACGAATCGGGATGCGTTAAACATATTTTTTGAAGAGACAAAGTAGTTTTCAAGCCTGCATATTGTTTGCGGATCTATTTTTGGTCTCAGAGTGCGGCCGTGGCTGGTTCTGCCGTCTGTGCGAGGTTTACAGAACAGCACTAGAGGAAGAGACGCCTGATCGTATCAATCATCGGTTTAACAGAGGAAGAGGGCAAATATATAAAAGCACACACACCTCTAACGAAACGTTCCGCTGGCTCTTGCTGGTCGCCACTGCTTCGTTGTGTGTTCCTCACCAGCACGCTGAAGTGCAGCGATCCACTTTTCTCTCCGTTCTACATCAGCCAGAAACCTGTGAAATGGCGATCCTGCCTTTTTCCCTCTGTAGTCGCTACACCAGCTGCTACACGGCTAAGAACCATTTTTTCGCTACTTTGATGCAGACTTCTCTGCCGAACACACCAGAAACACTGTGGCACTCCGGGTTTGTTTTCCTTCCAACATGGCGGCAACATCCCAGCATGCATTGCAAGGCCAGGTGTGTGACGTCAGCTGGAAATACTCTGTTGGTGCGTTTCCACCTCCCCTACTCTACTCGGCTCGACTCGGCTCTACCCAGCTTGCGGGCGTTTCCATCAGCCCGCTTTCACGCAACCCGGGTAGGTTTTCGACCCTGCTGACTCGGGCTGAGTCGGGCTGGAAATATGACGTCAACACATACTGGTCGCTAATTGGTCAATCACTGACCAATCAGCGACCAGCTGTGGCTGAAAAGAAACCTAAACTCCGCCATGTTGCTTTGCTTTGATGCGGAGGAGAAAGAGAAGAGCAATAAACGGTAAATGAACAAAATAACAGTAATTAAAACAATTTCAGCGCAGCGGACAGTAACTCCATGGCCTGTTGGGAGGATTCAGATGCTCATTTGTTCAGGGGGGGGATGAAAAGATCCAGCGGGAGCTTGGTGCCGCCCGACGTTTTTTCAAGACCACCTGGAGTTGGTGGCGGACCACGGAGCCCACCGAACCGCAACCCAGTGCCAAGAAAAACTGAAACAAGGACCAGAACTCAAAGAGCGGGGCTGGAAAGACCTGGGGATGGTTCCAACAGATGGACAATCTACGGCCACCGACTTGTAAACACCGGGACGTGACCACGACTCTGCCACGGCGCTGCTGGAGTCGCTGATGGAGGATGATGGTGAGTTTCTGGTGATCAGAGTTTGTTATAAGGCAGAAAAAATGTTTTATCTGGATTGACAGTTTGTGTAAGAATGTGTTCAGACTCTCAGGAGTTTACAGTCATTGTCCTCAAAGTCATGTAATCACACTCAGAAAGCCAGCAGTAAAGCTGCTGATAGCAGCTTGATATTTAATATAACCACCGGACAAAGTTTTATTTTCTGAGGCACTTTTAATTTTAGCATATGCATAAAGACTCTGGATCTGATTCTTTTCCTTCATGTAGTGAAATGAAATGTGTTTTTCCCTTCATTATAATGTAAAAAACGACTTGAGACAGTCAATATTAAAGCCCTCATATCAACTGTAAGCTCACACATTTTTTTTTGTCCAGTTTTTTGACAGCATTGCTCTACTAAAGTTATCACACACGTGTTAAAGCCCCTCCTAAGGAGGAAGGTGGGTTTTCGAAATGAGTAGAACATGTTAGGGCAGAGTATGAACCACACTGACTTGACTTTATTGTTTTTTTTGTGTGTGTGTTCTATTTCATTCAGTGTTTCCTGACTACTTCTTCCTTTCACACCTACGTAATTGTTCCAGCTGCAAAGCCCTGGTCTGACACTCAGACGTACTGCAGGGAGAACTACATCGACCTGGCCATTGATAGTGGATCAGGACAACACAAACCCAGAGATTCAGCCAAGAAATAAAACAACTGAAGGCAGGAAAGAGCCTAAACAATGACTGCAAGCTCAAAGAACTCAGACTTGGATGAGCACGAGCTGCTCAGTGTGGGAGGAAGGCTGCAGCAGTCCCACTTCACGCTGAGGGAGCAGCATCCATGGATCATGCCCAACAAACACAGATACCCAGAACTGCTGATCAAGAGCTGTCATGAAAAGGTGATGCACTCAGGAGTGCACGACACTCGTGCAAGTGAGAGAGAGATATTGGATTGTTCGTGCAAGGCAGCAAGTCAAGCACACAGTGGCTGACTGCTGTCTGCAAAAGATTCAAGGAAAAAGCCGGACAGCAAATCACTGCGCCCTTACCCAAAGACAGAATAACTGAATCCCCACCGTTTGGAGTCACAGGTGCTGATCTCGCTGGGCCACTTTACGTGAAGGCTGACGATTCTGTGAAGAAGTCCTATATCGCTGTTCACTTGTGCTGTGACCAGAGCAGTACACCTGGAACGGGTCTCAGATCAGTCAACAGGGTCCTTCCTGTTAGCGTTGAAAACATTTATCTCCAGAAGAGGATTATGCAAGATAATCTACTCAGACAATCCAAAAACATTCAAGAGAGCTGATCAGGACCTCAAAGCTTTGTGGAAAGTTATCAAAGAAGGCCAGCTGTTACAGTTCATTACATTTTCATTACATTTATGAGCTTTGAGTTTACATTTCTCTTACCTGAGGGCTGCGGAGCGTTCTGATTGGACAGGGGGGGAAGTCACGTGGTTACGTCTACCGGAAGTAAATAAAGCTTGGTGCTGGTGATTTTTCTCTTCTTTCTTTCTGGATTAACTTTGATACTACAGTATACACCTCTACGAGAATGTGCGTTTGGTTTGAATTAAATTCTTTCAAAAAAGAAAATAAAATTTCCATATAATTCCGCTGCCGAAGGAGAAGAACCCCTCCGTGCCACGTGAATGCATTGACTTGGGGCTTTTCATTCCTCTTTAAATCCAAATAAAAGTCAATTCCACTTTAAAATGACCACATAAACACCTGAAGTCTTTATTTGAAATCGAGTTTAGTTCCCATTAAACCGGCCATTTAATTCTCATTTGGGATCCAAATTATATGATAATTAGGCAAGACTTCATGTCCGGTCCTTCTGTGCATGCCCACCAGTCATATCACAGTATTCCAAGATGGCAGCCCGCGGTTTAACTTGTCTGAAGATGATTCATTTAACAGATTACAGTATTTTTCTGTGGTTAAGATGATAAAATCAGGCACCAGGTGACTGAATGCATTAAAACTTTAATAAGTGGTTTCTAAATACATTTTTTTCAAAGCTGGAGGATCTTGCAGTTGTTGTGTTACAATGTGATAGATTAAAAAGAAAGACTGCCTGAGAGAACGCGTCAATAATTACGTTCCTAAAAACATAAAACATGAGAAATAGGAGGGGATTCTCACCATTTTACAGACTTGCAGATTTAATTCACTGCTATTTTAGCAGTACATCATAGAAAACTCATCAAATTCATGTATCTATTCATTTATTTTCTTTTTTTAATTAAATGCTGCACCATCTTGAGCCATAAATACACTGGAGATCATGAGTGGAGACCTAAACCTGTTTTCAGGTTCAGCTCAATGAACAAAAACTGTTCTCAGACAACTGCATGAGGGAGATTTCTTCATTTATTTATTTATCTTAATCAAGATTAGTCTATTAACAAAAACAAAATGCTAAATGTTCATTAGATGTTTTACTTCATAATTCACTATAATAAAGGAACGACATTATGCCTGTGTTTCAAAACCCATTGTAACATGGCCGCCGGTTTCCATGGTGATGATGACATCAAAGGCACATGATGATGTCACAAAGGCTTCAGAACACGGCCTCTGAACTCTGCACCAGACTGTCATTTGTCAATAGACCAGCGAGCAGGCGACAGCAACAACCAGAGAGAGGACACAATGCAGCAGCAACAGCAGATCATGCAGTTTCTCAGAAAGTATTACGGTGTTAGTGACGAGTTTCAGGACATGGAATGGGAGCCATATCCACAGGAATACTTGGACAGGGCTGGATGGGAGCAGCCTATGGAGGTGGAACCCGTGCAGAACCAGACAACCAGAATCCATTGGCAACTACCATGGCGTGGCATGGCACAGGGCTTGCATGCCTTCAAAACCCCTCAGCCAACACAGAGCGGCGTGACTCAGGGCTTCCAGGCCTTGAGAACCCCTCAGCCACCACAGAGCGGCGTGACTCAGGGCTTCCAGGCCTTGAGAACCCCTCAGCCACCACAGAGCGGCGTGACTCAGGGCTTCCAGGCCTTCGGAACCCCTCAGCCACCACAGAGCGGCGTGACCCAGGGCTTCCAGGCCTTGAGACCCCCTCAGCCACCACAGAGTGGTGTGACTCAGGGCTTCCAGGCCTTCGGAACCCCTCAGCCACCACAGAGCGGCGTGACCCAGGGCTTCCAGGCCTTGAGACCCCCTCAGCCACCACAGAGTGGTGTGACTCAGGGCTTCCAGGCCTTGAGACCCCCTCAGCCACCACAGAGCGGCGCGACTCAGGGCTTCCAGGCCTTCGGAACCCCTCAGCCACCACAGAGCGGCGTGACTCAGGGCTTCCAGGCCTTGAGAACCCCTCAGCCACCACAGAGCGGCGTGACTCAGGGCTTCCAGGCCTTGAGAACCCCTCAGCCACCACAGAGCGGCGTGACTCAGGGCTTCCAGGCCTTGAGACCCCCTCAGCCACCACAGAGTGGTGTGACTCAGGGCTTCCAGGCCTTCGGAACCCCTCAGCCACCACAGAGCGGCGTGACCCAGGGCTTCCAGGCCTTGAGACCCCCTCAGCCACCACAGAGTGGTGTGACTCAGGGCTTCCAGGCCTTGAGACCCCCTCAGCCACCACAGAGCGGCGCGACTCAGGGCTTCCAGGCCTTGAGACCCCCTCAGCCACCACAGAGTGGTGTGACTCAGGGCTTCCAGGCCTTCGGAACCCCTCAGCCACCACAGAGCGGCGTGACCCAGGGCTTCCAGGCCTTGAGACCCCCTCTGCCACCACAGAGCGGCGTGACTCAGGGCTTCCAGGCCTTCGGAACCCCTCTGCCACCACAGAGCGGCGTGCCTCAGGGCTTCCAGGCCTTCGGAACCCCTCAGCCATCACAGTGTGGCAAGGCACCCCGCTTCAAGCCTTTCAGAAGGTCTCAGAGGGGAGCACCTTCAGGAAAAAACCATGGCACCTTTAGTCGCAACGGGTAAGGTCAGCCATAATAAGGCCTTGAGAGCCCCTCAGCCACCACAGACCGGCGTGACTCAGGGCTTCCAGGCCTTCGGAACCCCTCAGCTACCACAGAGCGGCATGACTCAGGGTTTCCAGGACTTCAGAACCCCTCAGCAACCGCAGAGCGGCGTGACTGAGGGCTTCCAGGCCTTCGGAACCCCTCAGCCACCACAGAGCGGCGTGACTCAGGGCTTCCAGGCCTTCGGAACCCCTCAGCCACCACAGAGCGACGTGACTCAGGGCTTCCAGGCCTTCGGAACCCCTCAGCCACCGCAGAGCGGCGTGACTCAGGGCTTCCAGGCCTTCGGAACCCCTCAGCCACCGCAGAGCGGCGTGACTCAGGGCTTCCAGACCTTCGGAACCCCTGAGCCACCGCAGAGCGGCGTGACTCAGGGCTTCCAGGCCTTCGGAACCCCTCAGCCACCGCAGAGCGGCGTGACTCAGGGCTTCCAGGCCTTCGGAACCCCTCAGCCACCGCAGAGCGACGTGACTCAGGGCTTCCAGGCCTTCCGAACCCCTCAGCCACCACAGAGCGGCGTGACTCAGGGGTTCCAGGCCTTCAGAACCCCTCAGCCACCACAGAGCGACGTGACTCAGGGCTTCCAGGCCTTCCGAACCCCTCAGCCACCACAGAGCGGCGTGACTCAGGGGTTCCAGGCCTTCAGAACCCCTCAGCCACCACAGAGCGACGTGACTCAGGGTTTCCAGGCCTTGAGAACCCCTCAGCCACCACAGAGCAGCGTGACTCAGGGCTTCCAGGCCTTCGGAACCCCTCAGCCACCACAGAGCAGCGTGACTCAGGGCTTCCAGGCCCCACCACAGAGAAGCATGGCACAGGGCTTCCAGGCCTTCGGAATCCCTCAGCCACCACAGAGCGGCGTGACTCAGGGCTTCCAGGCCCCACCACAGAGAAGCATGGCACAGGGCTTCCAGGCCTTCGGAACCCCTCAGCCACCGCAGAGCGGCGTGACTCAGGGCTTCCAGGCCTTCGGAATCCCTCAGCCACCGCAGAGCGGCGTGACTCAGGGCTTCCAGGCCTTCGGAACCCCTCAGCCACCGCAGAGCGGCGTGACTCAGGGCTTCCAGGCCTTCGGAACCCCGCAGCCACCGTACAGCGGCGTGACTCAGGGCTTCCAGGCCTTCAGAACCCCTCAGCCACCACAGAACGGCGTGACTCAGGGGTTCCAGGCCTTCAGAACCCCTCAGCCACCGCAGAGCGACGTGACTCAGGGCTTCCAGGCCTTCAGAACCCCTCAGCCACCACAGAGCGGCGTGACTGAGGGGTTCCAGGCCTTCAGAACCCATCAGCCACCACAGAGCAGCGTGACTCAGGGCTTCAAGGCCTTCGGAACCCCTCAGCCACTACAGAGCGGCGTGACTCAGGGCTTCCAGGCCTTCGGAACCCCTCAGCCACCGCAGAGTGGCGTGACTCAGGGTTTCCAGGCCTTCGGAACCCCTCAGCCACAGCAGAGCGGCGTGACTCAGGGCTTCCAGGCCTTCGGAATCCCTCAGCCACCGCAGAGCGGCGTGACTCAGGGGTTCCAGGCCTTCAGAACCCCTCAGCCACCGCAGAGCGACGTGACTCAGGGCTTCCAGGCCTTCAGAACCCCTCAGCCACCACAGAGCGGCGTGACTGAGGGGTTCCAGGCCTTCAGAACCCATCAGCCACCACAGAGCGGCGTGACTCAGGGCTTCCAGGCCCCACCACAGAGAAGCATGGCACAGGGCTTCCAGGCCTTCGGAATCCCTCAGCCACCACAGAGCGGCGTGACTCAGGGCTTCAAGGCCTTCGGAACCCCTCAGCCACTACAGAGCGGCGTGACTCAGGGCTTCCAGGCCTTCGGAACCCCTCAGCCACCGCAGAGCGGCGTGACTCAGGGTTTCCAGGCCTTCGGAACCCCTCAGCCACCACAGTGTGGCAAGGCACCCCGCTTCAAGGCTTTCAGAAGGTCTCAGAGGGGAGCACCTTCAGGAAAAAAACATGGCACCTTCACTCGCCGCAACGGGTAAGGTCAGCCATAAAAAGGCCTTGAGAGCCCCTCAGCCACCACAGAACAGCGTGACTCAGGGATTCCAGGCCTTCGGAACCCCTCAGCCACCACAGAGCGGCGTGACTCAGGGATTCCAGGCCTTCGGAACCCCTCAGCCACCACAGAGCGGCGTGACTCAGGGCTTCAAGGCCTTCAGACCCCCTCAGTCACCACAGAGCGGCGTGACTCAGGGCATCCAGGCCTTCAGAACCCCTCAGCCACCACAGAGCAGCGTGACTCAGGGCTTCCAGGCCTTGAGACCCCCTCAGTCACCACAGAGCGGCGTGACTCAGGGCTTCCAGGCCTCACCACAGAGAAGCATGGCACAGGGCTTCCAGGCCTTCAGAACCCCTCAGGCCCCACAGAGAAGCATGGCACAGGGCTTCCAGGCCTTCGGAATCCCTCAGCCATCACAGAGCAGCATGACTCAGGGCTTCAAGGCCTTCGGAAACCCTCAGCCATCACAGTGTGTCAAGGCACCCCGCTTCAAGCCCTTTAAAATGTCTCAGAGGGGAGCAACTTCGGGAAAAAAACATGGCACCTTCACTCGCCGCAACGGGTAAGGTCAGCCATAATAAGGCCTTCGGAACCCCTCAGCCACCACAGAGCGGAGTGACTCAGGGACACGACAACAGAACTTTAAAGACAATAATCCTCTGGAAAGGGTTTATTTTGAACAAATGAAATAAAATAATAAAAAGCTAATTGAAAATTCATTTTAATAAAGTATAAACTATACACAAAGACAAAATATTAATTATCAGTCCTTTTCCTTAATTATCTTTCAAAGCCTTTTTCTCCTTATCAAATACCCCCGTTGCATAGAAACATCTTCTAGTACCTTTTCAAATAATTTAACAACAATCCCAAATACATAACACAACAGCAAAACCCACATAAATCTGATTTGTGGGCCCACACACACACACACACACACACACACACACACACACACACACACACACTCGCTCAGTCTTGTATTTCTATCCTTGTGGGGACCGTCCATTGACTCCCATTCATGTCTAGCCCCTAACCCTGACCCTTACCCTAACCCTAACCCACACCACAACAAAGCCTAACTCTAAAGAAATGTTTTTGCACTTTTACTTTTTTCAGCAACAACAACATGGTCAAGAAAACACTGTTTCTCCTACTTAGGACCGGAAAAAGGTCCCCACAAGGCACGTCGTTCCACGTTTTGCTATCCTTGTGGGGACATTTGGCCCCGACAAGGATAGAAATACAAGAACGCACACACGCTCACACACACACACACACACACACACACACACACACACACACACACACACACACACACACACACACACACACACTGGTAAAATAACTATGTTGCAGGCCTGGTTTGAAGTTTGGGAGTAGTGAGGCCAAAAATTGTGTAGCTGTTTCACTCAAAATTGAGCAACAGAAAATAAAATGTGCACTTTATTTATCCTGGTGAGGACTCACGGATCCAAGAGGTTAGTAGGATGAGTGTGGAAAACTGGTTTTAGAAGTCAGAATGGCTCAGCGGAGTAGATGTTCTCTTGTGAGGATGATGATGATGAGATGTGAAAAAAAAACCCTCCAAGAAATGAAGAAACGAAGCCAAAGAAATCACTGAAGAAAACAGTAGAAACTCAGCCGGGCCTCTGGTCGACGCTCCAACCGGCTCTCTCTCAGTCCACGTCTCCTTGAAGGATATTTTCATTTAGAGCAGCTCACACTTATCACAAGTATGCGCACATACAATGCTTAATCTGAGCATACTGATGCTCAGTCGTATGCTAAAGCTAACAGCTAGCCGCTTTGTATCACAAGACACGTGTTTCCTTTGACACTGTAACCATAAGTTATAGCACAGAAACACATATCTGTTACCTTGTAACCTTATTACCAGCACCTTACCAACACAGTCATATTCCGGATCAACGGGTCGTCGACCTTCCATATAACTTAAAAGTTCTCCACAAATTCCGATGCCTCCTCGCCGTTCACAGCCAACATGAAAAAGAACCCCTTTTTTTTTCCTCTTCTTCCGTCACATTACCGTCTCTCTGTGTCACAAATTCTCGACACGACACAGGAATGAAAAAGCTTGGACTTCCTCTGGAGACTGACGATGAGTCGGATTTTTATAAATAAACCATCTATATTTTGCAGTCATTATAATCAGTGGATGTCAAAACTGTGAAATTTGCTTCTGTTAGATGACCTTCAAAAGCCGACATGCTTCAGGGCTTCACATCAATAATCACATCCACAGAGGATTGTTGAATAAACTACTTTTTTCTGTATGAATCCCACTGTGCCTTTATCGTGGCTGTTCTGGAGACACTGTGAACATTTCACTGGTAACACCTCTGAGTTTTTAAGGCCTTTCACTAGATCTGTCCATGTCCTGCAGTGCTGCAGTGTGTGGTGTGTTTTAAAGGGCAACTCCGTTTTTTTGACACCTGGACCTCATTTATAGGTGAGTCATGCTCATATACTCACTCAGACAAACATCGTGCAGCTCGGAGACCTCCAAAAGTTATTTAGATCCAACCGATTTAGCGGGGGCCACGGCAAGGGAGCTTCAGCGCGGGACATAATCTCTGCAAAATCGCTCATTTCGGCTATATTTCTTCATCCATCGCCAGTGTTATCATAAAGTCAGCTCGTCTACTGTCTTCAGGTGGGTCAGCTTGTAACGACCACGGAGGTCCCTACATGTTTCACCAAGCAGGGGTGATAAAGCGTGTTCCTGTGCTGTCATTCTAATATGTAAAACTTGGGTCACTGTGGCTATTTAATCTGGGGCACGGTTTTGTGTTTGGAAACCGTGACAAGGACGTAATTATCAGGACATTGGTACCGGGGCGGGGAGACTATTCAAGGTGAAGCAGCGCACCTGCTTGAGAGGGGAGTGACGTCACACGCCGTCCTGAGGAACTCACCTGCCGGAGGAGCGAGGCCGTGGAGCGTTTGCCAGGTTGGATCTGCACCAGTGTGGAATATAACTTGGTGCTTTTGGGATCTACTGGATTAAACCGTCATCTTTTCCACGGAGCTACCGGACTGGAGAAGAGGAGCTGTGGAGACCAGCGGACTGAGGTCTTGCCGGGGCGTGAGTAATTAACAGCCGCGGGCCACTCAGTCGGTCCCCACGAAAGGACGTGCGACCCGGACTTTGGGGGGAACTTTGGGGTGTGGGGACTTTGTGAGCCTCTGAGTTTGTTTTGGACTTCCTGCGCTGTGCGGTGTTTTCTGTTTATTAGGAGGAGCGCTCAAGCGACGAGTTGCTTGATTTCTGTTGGGAGGGGTTTTCCAGAATAAATGTGGGTTTTTGTTACCAATCCTAAGTTTGTCTTCTGTCTATTAATCACCCCTGCTGATTGGTGTTTTCCGCCCGTGACCTCTTAATGCGTAGTGGCAAGATCGCCTTGGAAATAATAGGTGAATTGTTACAAGCTGACAGTTTTCGCCAACTCAGCCACAATTAGCTTGGATGGGAACGTTGGAGCTCCTCTCCCCAGCAGAGAGACACTCGGAGTTGCCCTTTAAAGCTCCACTGCATCTCTCTGGAGATGCCAGCAGCTCATTTGAGTGAAGCGGAGTGGATCCGTACACATTGTGCATATTTATAATCCGCTTCACCTGACAATCCGATTTTAAGGCTTGTATTGTTTGATCCATGTAAACGTGTCTACAAAAAAAAAAAAAAAAAAAAAACCCACTATGGCCATGTTGAATGTTTTAAAGGTTTTATTCACATTTTTATCTTTGCTGCTGGGCTCAGGAAAAGAGATGCCAGCATCTCTTGAGTAAACTTGCAGTTCTGGTTCTGGACTCTGTGTTGGCTCTGGCTCTGCTGGTGCTTTGAGCCTTGTGGACTCCTCTGTCCTGGACGCTCTGATCAAGTCCGCCTTCTTTCTGAAGAGTCTGCGTTCGGGTTCACCCTCGCTGTTAGTTTGACGCCTGAGACACGCTGAGTCCTGCCGTGTGTGCCGAACATGCGAGCCAGTTGTCCAGGTGGTCTTGGAGTCGCTGCAGGAGAGCCAGCGGCCATTCGGCGTGTCTCCGGGGTGAACCCCCTCTGAGACGCAGTGTCCCAACAGGACACAGGACACAGGCAGCATCCTGAGGAGAAAACAGGAAATGAGCGTCAGCTTCACTAATAGACGTTGGCAGCTCATCTGCATTTCTTTACCTGCTTGGAGGACAGCTTGATGCGCTTCTGCAGCCTGATGTCGTCGTGCAGTTTGGTCAGCGTCCTGGACGGAGAGTCGGCGAACCTTTTCAGGTGGACCAGCAGGACTCTGGAGGAGAGACAGTCAAAAGAGACGCAGATGAATCCAGGGGAAAACAGACGGGAAACTCTTCATCAACATTAGTCTCAAGGACTCCTCGGGTTCAGTGAACCACAGCTTGGGAACCTGAAACGTGTCAAGTTACTGACTTTGGAAGAGTTTTCAAATCTGGTTTTCTGTGTGGACCTGTTGCCTCCACAGTGGCACCTGAACTCCACGTCGACCTCCTGCATCCAGATCCACCGACGGAAAAACCTTCTCGTCTGGTGGAGGCGTGGCCACAGCTGCACATGAGACAGATACACGCCACATTCCAGCTCCAGAGGTCACAGAGGTCACACATCCACAGCGGGAGTCCCAGAGGGTCTGGACTGTTGAGGACTCACCTGGTGCAGGTCCTGGTGGTTTCCATGTGGAGTTTCAGGTGCTCCTCCACAGGGCAGGTGTCGTTCTCGCCCACCAGAGCCGCCGTCTGCTGCAGCTGAGGGTCAGACCTCGCTCCTGCTGGAGGACGGAGTTCAGGAACTGTGAGGTCCTGGAAAGACAGAGTTCAGACACACTGCACCAAACACCAGCAGGAGGTCAAAGCAGGTCAGGAAGCAGCTGACCCACGTTCTGCCCGTTGCCCCTGAACCCCGGAGCCTGAACGCAGACCTCCTGCTTGAAGGAGCTCAGCAGGTCGGCCTTGTCCTTTGGGCTCATTGAGGTCCGACGGTCCTTCATCTCATCCAGCTGCGGAGAAACAAGAGAAATGATTCATCAGCTGCTGAATCTGCTGCTCAGTGTCCTTCCTAAAGAGAGAAAAGTCTTCATTTCCTGATTTCTCTTTATCTAACTCTGCTCACTTGAGACTGGAGCGAATCTCAGAGTTTAGAGTTTCCAAGTCCTTCTCAGACATGTTGTGTCGTCCTCTCTCTGACTGAACCTGAGCAGCTCAGCATCGGGGTCCAGAGTCCAGACAGGCTTCATCCTGGCGCCGCTGTTACCGAAGCCCTGCAGAGTCAGGAGGCCCTGCAGGCTGGAGGTCAGGTAGCAGGTCTGCCCAGGTTTGGAAACCTGAAAAATGAAAACAAAACTTCATAATTTCTGTGAGGAAGCTGGAAGCCAGTCCTCACTGATCGGGTGTATTCTGCCACCACATTCTATTTTGTGCATTCTGATTTAGTTTCTGTCTTTCACATATCGATTTAGGTTTCCATTTGAATCCATACATTGCATTTCTTTTACAGATGGTTTTGTGTGAACAGCTGAAGAGTGGATCCTTATTCAGTTAGTTTTCACACCCATTTGTTTGTTTTAACTTCTCATCAGTTCTTTTTCTTTGAGCTGATTGGCTGGAACACTGGCATGGAGGGGAGAGCAGGCCAGCTGCACCTCATCATCCTTATTGGACCGGCCCAAGTGGAACCCAAGGGAGGGGAGGTTTCCCTGGGGGATTTGCAATGTGTGGGTTAAAGGAAACTTAAGGGTTCATTTCAGATGGATAAGGGAGAAGCGATTGTTTTTGTACATAGAATGGGTGTAAATGGTGTAAATAGAGTATCTTAATCTTAAAGAGCAGTAATTAGATAACTGACAATGTAACTGAGCACAACCCTCTGCATTTCACATGGTGGTTTGGTCCTGGCTATTTAAGGGATGAGGGCAGCCCTGCTGGTGCAGCCTGCTGTCTGTGGAGGGGAGATGCTGCCACTGTGTCCTGCTGCTGTGGGTCAACGGAGGAGCTCTGGAGACTTTGGGCTGTTCATTTTTCCTCATTCTGGGACGTCTGGCCGTCCTGGGCTTGTAAGAGCCTGAAAATCTCACACCATCAGAAACTGAAGCTCAGTCTCTCTGAACAGTGTGACGGAGCAGATTCACGTCTCGCTCTGTCGTACTTACCCGGAACAATCAGGGGTGTAATATTCTTCACTCCTCCATTCTCCGTCACTACAGTGAGGTTAAAAAAAGGCGCATTCCAAACACAACAGACGATTATTTTCAATAAACTGGTTTCTTCAACACCGCCTGCCTGGAATGCGCGGGTGGGAAACGAGCGCCCCCGCCAATGCGGAAGTGAACTAACCCCGCCCGCCAGTCACGGGCCAGGTGAACAAAACAAGCACCCCTCGTCACCGGCCGCCACTGGATGACAGATTTCTCAGAAAGCCTTCCAAGATCAGCAAGATGGCGACGTCCGCAACGAAAGAAGTTCATAAATGTCAGTATTTTGTGAATTAATCAAGTTTTAAAATGTAAGAAAAACATTATTCTTCTTCGGCAAACAATTGTCGCATCTGCCTACGTCATCGGCAGCGGCGACTACTGATGACGTACGCGATTGTCGGAGGGGTGTCCCGATTCGGAGGGGTTTACTTTCTGCCCTACCCCTGAGCGCTCCGTTTCATAGGGGTGGGGCTAAGGGGGAGGGCTAGAAAGAGAAATGGGATTGGGCCTAAGTGTAGTGGTTCTCAACCTAGAAAAACCTTTATTGCATTTTCACAAATAGAATAAAGGTTTCAAAAATCAGAGACTATATTTTTATGAATCTACAGGCTCTGTAGAATAGTCGAGTACAGATTTAAGGAGTCTAGGTACAGTGGTTTTCAATCTGGATCTGGTGTAATAAGGACTGATTATAAAGAAAAAACGGTGAAATATCCCCTTAAACGTTTTCACAAATAAAATACAAATTTCACAAATGCTCTTGTCAGGCATAGTTAATGTCTTACCCAAATGTCTAAAATGTTGACACATCAAGAAGTGTAGAAAAAAACAGATAATCAGTGGATAAACTGCCGTTCATTTCATTTCCCCTCAACTTTTCCCTAAAGTGCCGAATCGGAAGCTAACTTCAGCGTCGTACCTCAAGTTTATAACGACAGCAGGTAACTTCCACAAGTCCGAATATTAACACAGAAGACATGACTTTTCTTTTGTTTTACTTAAATTGTGTACCTTCTTGCGCTTGTGCTTCTACCAGCCGATCACAAACGCATCCAACCAACTGAAGAAAAGTAGCAGGTTAAGCTAGCTGAGGAGACGGAAGAGAGAGCGAACAATGCAACGACCACTCACTCTGATGCTGTTTTCAAGAATGAAGAACTGACAGTACAGAGCGCTCACACTAACGCTGTTTCCCAGAATAATCAAAAGTGAACTGATTTAATGTTGAATATATGGTATTGACAATCATTCCTGAACTCTGAACTGGAACAAAAATCAGATCAGACCTATAAGTACCATGTTTAAGAACCCCAGGTATAAAACACAGGAGAATCTAAATTCCATAACGTTACATTACTTTACTACAAGCCCTCCACAGACTTTGTAATACTAATAACATTTAGAACATTTGTATTACAAAATTAAAAGGCATTCCATTATCTATTTGGAAGAAACTGTACATAATAAAATCTTCAATGACAGGCTTTACTCATGAGTAAAGTAGCACCAAGAACAGTGTAACACTGATTTAAAATAGCATCAAGAGCAGTGAGAAAGAACAGTGTAGCTTGTGAACAAGTCTTTTGTACATGTGGATGTGGACAATAACAATGAAAGTGGAGAAAGAGAAGAGAAGGAGAAAAACCGAGTGAACAGTGGGAGTACTTGACTGCAGCATTTGACTGGTCTCCTCCATCACTGATGACTAGTGCCTGTAAAACAGACAAACAAAAATTTAGCAACACAACGTCAGTGGTAAAATATAAAAATGTGAAACAGACTAGTGGAGGGAGGGAAAGAAACATACCTTACAAACATACACCTTACAAAGGTCAGAAACAACACCAGATTGCTAATGTTAGCTAACTGAGTTCAAGCTTGCTAAGTTACAGAGCTTGCTTTGTCAATTTTAGCAGCCTGAAACAGACTTAATGAAACAGGATATTATTTATAATGTCAACTGTTCAACAATCATGCAGACAAAACAATACTGAACACTGACAGTTTCTGGAGATTAAAAACAACTTTACCTCTTTGGTTGAAGTCCACATGGACAGCTTGGACACTCCTGATCAAATAAGTACACTTTGCACTTCCATTGTAACTAGTAATCTGTAACCTGGGAGATAACCGGACTATTATTTTATTGTTTCTTTCTTTCTTTCTTTGTGCAGATGTCACCTCTTCAGTCACCAGCTCTGTCAGCTTTGTTCATTTCTGTTGAACTCTGCTCCTGGACAAATAAAATAATAGAAAACACTCCTGAGACTGATGGTTCTCTGTGTCTGACACACCTTGGATGTTCAGTAATGTTTGTTCTTGTGTCGATGGTGCAGTTAGTATTTTGATATATTTCTTTAATGGTGTCAGAGCATCTTTACCAGGGCAGAGACATGTCAGTATGTGTAGATCTGGTTCATTAGCTTGATCAGTCTAAAGCTATCTGAGGACGTCTGATGGTGATTCTTTGGATTAACAGACTGCCTCCTCTGATATCGGTTGCTTTTCTTTTTGACATGTTGAAATGTTGATTTGTGATTAGGTCTTTCCTCAGATTTTATAAATGAAAGAAGGAAACAGAATGACTGGCCGTACGCAGGTTGTACAGGAGGCAGTAAACAGCACAGCAGAATTAAAACTTCCATGAAACACCAGAGAACAGGAGAGGAAGAGGTCATACCATAACCTGGAATATCCACTCATGGCAGAGTTTTGCTCCAATAATTAAAGCTAATAATAATAATAAAGATGATAATAAATTTTTCAAGCCTCCCAGCAACAAAGGTCAGACAATAAGGCTTCATGTTGTTCTTCCTCTGCTGATTCACCAGGTTTTTGTGACAAAGTTGAGAAAGAGTCAGACAGACTGATCATTGGTGTTTCTGTTGTGGGCTGCCTGACTGTGTTTTTGTAATTTTTGCATTTACTCCTGGAGTTGCTTTGTGTAAAATGTTCGATTTGAGTGGAAATGGGATAGTTAGGCTTGAAGCCAAGATTGGTCCAGTCACAGATATAATGTTCTGGTAACAGCCTGTGTTCTAATGTAACTCCAACTGTCCTCCCGAGGTTTGTTCTTTTATTCTGGAAAAGCTTTGACCTTATTCCTATTTGTGATTAATAGAGTTAAGTGGTTTGTTTCTGTGCTGTCCCTGAGCTGTAAATCCTGTTGACAAGTAGCTGATGTACAGCTAGGGACAGGTGAGACATTCAGGGACAGGAAAGTAGAGCCGACACTGCAGTTATTAAGCAGTGAAGAAAGATTTAGAGCAATGTGAGATTCTTCAGCTGATGGAAATATCAGACATCCAGAAAGGACAGTATTACATCCCAAATGATAGTCCAGACAGCATCAGGAGGGCCGGAGAGCTGCCAGTCGTGGAGTGTGGTGTTGCTCTGTAGTGCATTAATGTGCTCTGCAGAGAGTCTGAAAACGAGAGGCCGTCTGCCATGTGCGCCCTGAGCCTGTTCTTTCAGGTCTGATTCAACCTCTCCACGCCGCCATTGTCCTGCGGGTGGTACAGGGCGGTCCTGATGTGTTTAATCCCTCTCCCCTCCATGAAAGCTGCAAAGTCAGTCGAGATGAACTGGGGCCCATCATCCGTGGTGATGGCGTCAGGGACACCCCAGCAGGCGCGAACAGGGAGGAGAGGAAGCCGATGACCACTGCAGCAGTAACAGACCCAGCCGGCAGTGTGGGCGAACTGAAGTTAGCCCCGGGGGGGGGCGGGGGGGGGGGGGGGGGGGGGGGGCATGACACCTGTCTATCACTTACAAGAACAAAATGTATGAAAGCAGAATGTATCCGCTGGGGCTGTTTTATTTATTTATTTTTTTATTTTATTTTATTCTTCTTTATTCTTTTTTGTATTAGCTGTCTTTTTGTGCTAGGAGGGCTTAGCCCTGTTAGCCCATTTATACCACCCGTCCCTGTAGACAGACAGATACATGGATAGATGGATAGATGGATAGATAGATAGAATTCCACACATGTTCATAAAATTTGAGTGAACTCAATGGGTTAAAGTTGTTGAACTCTTTTCTACTTTGTAAATTTGTTTAGTTAAACCTGTTTTTATTGTTCCTCATCTGTGTGTCCTTGAGAAGTAAATTCTGCAGTAGGCCAATTCAAGTGTTAAAAGTGTTAAATGCATCTTTCAGCTGCAAGCAGCAGTAATTGAGTGGATAAAAGTCCACATTGAGATTTTACCACCGGAATCGGTAACTAAAGGAGTTTTCTGTATAAAAGCATACTGTTAATGTCATAATAAGTGATGGTTGTTCCAGCAGTTGACCTGTGTGGTTGTGTAAATTCTGACTTGGTGATTTTTGTGAAATGATCTGAACTGAACGACAAGGGTTTTTAAATGATATATTTGATAAGAGTTTATTGAAATGAGAAAACAAGTGATTAAGAGACTGTTCGGTAAAGACAGAGAACAGCCCGCTGAACATGAACAACTACCAACTCATGTCTCTGCTTTTCCTGTGTAAAACAGGAAATCACACCTGCTACGAGCCACCCAAGGCGTGGGTTGTGCAGCAACACTTTGAAAAGGTGGTTTTGAAAGTGGTTGAAGCATTCTGGAAACATCTATATTGTTTAAAATGACAGATGTGGTTTTAAAGTAGGCTTTCCTTCAGTGTGCTAAAGTGTTCAGATGAACCATGTTCTAACAGCAGAACCAAGTGTGGAAACAACAACACTGCATGGAAGTGCTGGTGATTGTACAATACTGCTAGTTACTGCACGATACTGCTAGTTACTTTAAGATACCATATTCTAACTGCTATTAGTTCTACTTACCTCAAGAAACTGCTCATGACTTTAAGACAGGTACCTTATGATACATTAGGTACTGTAAGATACGACTGGTTACTGCTCGCTACTGCGCGTTAATATTACTGAAAGACACTGTTAGATCATGTTACTGTAACATGCAGCTCATTAAGGTTAGTTACTGAAACTTGGTGTAGGATAGTATTAGTTACTCTTCCTCACCATCAGAAACTGAGTTAGTCACTTTGAATGTTATTTCTGTCACAGTGACAGAGGAACCTTCCAGAATTTCCCAGTTTGGCGTTGATAAAGTGACGCTCTCCACTCTAACCTGGCAGGACTGAACCATCCTGCAGTTTGACCACACTGAGGGCCACAGAGGAACTGGAAGTCTGACTGTTTCTCTTGAAACCAGAAGTGATCACAAACACCAAATCTTTCCAGTTTGCTGAAAATCTTAAAGTTTTATTCATTCTGCACAACAACAGCAACAGCTCAGCATCCTCAGAGCGGATTCTCACTGGTTATACTGATCATGACATCAACACTCTATCCTCCAATCCCTGCCCAGCATGTTTGACGGAGGTGTAAAATGTATAATTTGGTGACACAATCATCCATATTGGTCAAGTTTGTGCATCTTTATTGTAAAAAGTAATACTCAGTTATTGATTACGACGGCCATCTTGAAAAAAAAATGGCAGCCATGTTGAATTTCAGGTGGCCAGTGTATTTTTTTATTTTTTTAAAAAGTAGTCCCTAAGGAGTATTTGTGCCAAGTTTGGTGCTTGTATCACATTCTGAACGATAGTTTCACTGATCTGCTGCACTGCTGGGTGTGCCGTTCACTTTCTGGTCGTATCACAGTCACACTGCAGTCTGATGGAGGAGGCGTTTAAAATGTAGAGAGAACACAGACACAGACAGCGAGGAAGCGAGGCTCTGCTCCCATGCGACCCTGAACGCACCACTCACGTATGGTGCATGATACAAGTTGGCGGCGTCCAGCTGCTCGATCCAACAACTTTTCTTTCCCGACCTTCCTTTTTTTTCTTTTCTTTTTTTCTTTTTTTAATTTAGTGACCATCACCAGCCCTTACAGAGGTGAAAGGTCTAGTACCTCATACCTATGATAGAGGGCAGTGTAACACCACGTGGGGGTGGTGAAAAGTTGTGAGGGTGGGGGAGTAGGGTGAGGGGGGACTGACTAGATGGAGATGATAGAGCTGAAGGTACCGATGATAGAGGACACCAACCAGTGTCTGGGCGCTGAAGGGGAACGACCAGCGTGTTCTGGTAAGTTCTACACTGCACAGTGAGTCTGAGCAGAGGCTGGAGGGATCATTTCGACGTGCATGTGATGTGACCCAAACAGTCCGGAGTCCTGCACCAGGCACAGCGGGGTGGCACCAGCCGACACCAATCCACGCCACAGGAGCCCCCGTAATGCCACGCCCCGCGACCCAGGGGGGAAACCGAAAAAGGCCGCCACCCCGGAGACCCGGAGGCAAGCGGGCACCCGCCCCCAACCCCCCAGGGCCCCCCCTCTGAGGGAGGCAAGGAAACAAGGCGAGCCCGCCGAGCACCCCCCCACGCCCCAGCCACCCCCAACCCCCACCATCACCCACCCGTCCCGCCCCCGGGGCGCCAGAGGCCAACCAGGACCCACGGGGGCAGCCGGGGGCACAGGCGACACCCAATGAGCAGCAGCGACACCAGCCCGGGAGGAACCCCCCCCAATGCTGGTCATGTCTCTGGGGCCCAGCGCCCCCAAGAGGGCCAGGAGGCAATGCCACCAGGACCCAGTCAGAGTCTTTTCAGCGCTGGAGACCAGGGACACGCTCAGATAAAATCGCCCCCCCCCCCCAAAAAAAAAAAAAAAAAAAAAGAAGAGGGTGCACCCCACACACGGCGGGGGCCCAGAAGACACAGCAGGCCCGCCGCCAGGACACCCAGCCCCCCCCAGTCCCACCCCAGACAAGCACCCCCCACATGGCAGGTGGGGGGTGCCCGGGGCCAGCGGGCCGACCCCAACACCCCAGCCCAACCTGAAGCAAAGGGCCACCAGAGATCCCCCGCCCCCCGGAGTCCCATCCAGTGATGTATGAGGTGAGGCCTGTGCGGGTCCAGCCCGCCTGACCAGGACCACCGGAGGGTGGGACGCGGCAACTGTCCCCCAACAAGGCGTGAGCCCAAGCACAGAGAGCAAGAGGTCCAGGAGAGACCCCCGGGAGACATAACAACCCCCGGTAGGACCCCCACTCACGAAGTGTGAACGCAGTGGTCAGCTGGTCAGTCGGCAGGACGGTTGTTCAGTCGGTCATCTGACTGATGAGTTGGTTGATTGGTCATTCGGTTACCTGTGGCTCTCTGTCGATATATAGACACCATGAGCAGAGTGGAGATGAAGTACAGACAGAAAACCACCAGGTGACAGAAAACTCTGAAGGCAGACTCGAGAGAGGCCATGTTGACAGGCGGAGATCCACTTGTGGGTGGAGCTCTTCCTACAGAGGGAGTCCGAGTTGGTGAACATGAGGCTGAAATAAGAGGAGGAACCAGAGAGCAGCTCCTCACCTGTGACAGAGATCCAGCTGAGAGGAGACTCCCCACTTCCTTTGATGTTACACTTGTAGAGGCCTTCAGCAGAGCGGGAAACATGGTGGAGGGTCATGTGACCTGTGGGCTCGGTCCCGATGAAGATTCCGTCTTTAAAGAAATCAGCTGAGAGGTTGAAGGGTTGAAGGCTCGTTTTACAACCCAGAGTGACGTCCTGTCCCTCCATCACAGGGTGGACTGGACTCTCCAGGATCACTGTATCTGAACACAGAGAGCAGAGTCCAACATCTGGCACACACACACACACACACACACACACACACACACACACACACACACACACACACACACACACACACACACACACAAACACACCTCTTACCAGCTACAGTGATGTTGATGCTTCTTCCAGCTGCTCCCTCTCTGGACTCACACCAGTAAACTCCAATGTCCCAATCGATCATGTAGCTGATGGAACATGAAGATCCGTCTCTTTTTCCCCACCCGTCTCCACATGAGCGCCTCTTCTTTCTGCTGGTGTTCCTCCACACTGTCCATCCATCCTCCTCACAGCTCAGAGACACAGAGTCTTCTTTAAGGAACTGAGATCTGCTGGGAGTCACTTTCAGTCCTGCTGGGAACAAGAGGAACCGACAGTGAAGACAAACAGCTGAAACTATAAACTGTGAGGAGCAGCAGGATCCAGGACCAGTACAGGGACTGTCAGCAAAAATCAGTGAAGCAATCTGTCAGACACTCTACCTGGAGATCCTGAAAAATATCCAAACTGCTCAAAGAAAACAATAGCTTTATGAACCAAACATTTATTTAAAGGAATACTCTGATGATTTTGGACCCACGCCCTTTCCCTATCATTGACTATTACCCCTTTCCCACTGCAACTAGCGGGTCGACCCGTGTCTGCGACCTGCTATCGCCTTTTTAGACGCCTTTCCCACCGCCTGCAGACCCGCGTCTCACCTCCTGCTGGCGAGCCGCATCGCTGCGTTTTCCCGCACTGATGGTGTCCCACGTTGATGACATCATCAGCGCGACGGAGCAAAACGAAAGTAAACAATGCAGCAAAAAACAGTCCCTGTTACCTGTAGACGAATCTTCTCTTCCCCACGGATCAGGGGGAAGCTCTCTGGTCTCGCTATCTTGCCATTTCTGGGTCGTCTGGACGAAGGAAATCTCACGCTGTGTCCAGAAACAACAACTAGCGCGCTAACTTAGCCGCGCTGCGTCGACGTCATCATGTAAGTTCCTCCCACTAAAAGCCGGTAGAAAGCTGACCCGGGAATTTACCGGGTCGATTGCAGGGTGAACGACCCGGGTCGAAATCCCGGGTCAAACCTTTTCCCACTGCCACGACTTAGCGGGTTTAAACGGGTTTTTTGGCCAGTGGGAAAGGGGTAAAAGTAAAACAAGCTCCAAAATACCTTTTTTGTGTCTCTGCGTCCAGTGGCTGCCTCAGACACAAAAAAGGTATGTTTGAGCTTGTCTCACTTTGTCAATGATAGGGAAAGGGTGTGGGTCCAAAATCATCAGAGTATTCCTTTAAGATCTTTCTTTCTGTTTGAAGTGAAAATTTTCTGTGATTTTCTAAACATAAATAATACCTCACAATAAAACCTCACAACATGCTTCAGTAAAAAGAAAAAAAGAGGCAGATCTTTGCTCAAACATGCATTTTGTCTTGTGTTGAAACATAAACATTTGCTCTAAATCTTTAAGAAAAAGAAAAATAGAGATATTCTTCTGTGGGGGTTTTTTCAGACATGCCCTGAATATCCCACACTACCCCCATTCTGTCCAGCCGGCACCGGCTTCCTGTTAAATTTCGGATAGATTTTAAAATTTTAGTTCTCACTTTCCAAGTGTTGCATGGTGAGGCAGTACATACAGACTTATTGTTCCCCTACTCCTCACCGTGAATCATTCGGTCGTCAGGCCAAAAACTTCTGAAGGTCCCAAAGACATGGTTTAAAATGAAAGTTACGAATGTAACTATGGTTCTATGAAACCTCATGGAACCGTAGTTATATTCGGAATTTTCGTTCTATTTCATCCCTTCTGGCCGCCAGAAGACAGTGCTGAAAGCACTGAATGACTCATACCAGCGTAGTCATGAGGAATCCCAGAGACCAACCTCACTGAGGAGCCTCTGCAGAGCCTGGGGCCACACCCAGTGGAAGGGGAGTGGTGGCGTTCACGCCGTACAACCAAGATAAAGGTGCTGGCGTTGCCCAGGAGGCAGCAGCACTTATGTTATCCAGGGTTACTCCACTCAGGGCAGACCAAGGTGTGGACACTGCTGTGGTGGAGTGGCAGCACACGCCCGATGGTAGATGACAATACTGATAACAATAGTGAAAGGTTTCCACGTTCCAGTGGGATAAGTGCTGCTTGGAGAGAGCAGAGCCTCTGTCAGGGCCTCCATAACAGCCCAAACCTGTTGTCGAGTCAATACCGTATCCCAGGGCTCTTACTGGGCACAAGAGTTCCACTGTGTCTCGAGAGACACTCGATGGAGAGCCTCATAGGCTGAGTAGACTGTAGACCCGACAACACCTGTGGGAAAGGACAATGTTTGGTTTAAGAGTGGCACCCCTAACATCCGGGTGCCACTTCAGGCATGATGGGCTGATGGACAAAACGTGTACTTCACCCACGCATTTTGCCAAGGTAATTTCCACCAAGAATGTAGTCTTGCATGGCACCACTGTAGCTCCACTGCAGCCAACAGCTCAAAGGGAGGCTGACACAGGCCCTCCAGCACTAAGTGCAGGTCCATGCTGGGGCCCGTGGGGCTCTAGGGGGGTGAAGCCTCGGAGCCCCTCGAGAAAGTTGACGTCAGGTCATGGCTTCCAACTGAGCCCTCACAACTCCATCAAGCCGGCTGATATTCAGCCACATACACCCTCAGGGTAGATGGACGGCAACTTCCCTCGAGTCCGTACCTTCCTCTCAGATATGGACGAGAAGTGTTTAAAGGTCAGGTGTACTGCTCACAGCTGCAGCGCACAAATGTGATCTTCTGAACTGCCCTGTGCAGCTTTCAGCTGAATATCTCACCAAAGAATTTTATGATATATAAAAAAAAAAAATTAAACTTTGTTCTGTACAGCACTTTTTTGATTTTATCTAAGCACTACATACCGAGCCATCAAAGGGTCTCAAGATGTCTTAAGACGTGTCTTAAGACGCATTTGTTGAGATGTCTTGAGATGTCTTGGTAAGTCGTGTCTATAGACATGGGTCTTAAGATGTCTTAAGATGTCTTGAGATGTCTTACAAATGTTACTGTCTCAAGATGTCTTGTAGGCTCTATGCACAACTCAACCACTTCCTGAACTTCAGGAGGCTCCTTGTTTCCTGTCTTTCATGATAGGACGAGCTGATTAATGCAGGCATGTCTGAAGTTGTTACAGGGGTCAGACACACCTGCATTAATCAGATCGTCCTATCATGAAAGACAGGAAACAAGGAGCCTCCTGAAGTTCAGGAAGTGGTTGAGTTGTGCATAGAGTCCATTGGGATAGTTCAGTTTTTTGAGGTACGGCTGTATGAGCTCCATACAGCCACTAAGTCCATTAGATGCAGAGGAAAAAAACTAAACTTTCTACTGCATCTGATGTATTTTGTGGCCATATGGAGCTCATACAACCCCACTTCAAAAAACTATCCCTTTAAGGTATCCCTTTTCACTATTCCTTTTCCATCAGTTGACTTTAACATTTTATCTTTTTTTCAGTTAAACTTTCAATACTAATGTCAAAAAAAATGAAAAATTGTATGACATACTCAGCATTTAATAGTAAAACATAGTATTTACAGAATGATTGTTTACAAACTGATTATATTTATATTGGTACCCTTCCACCCCCTATCTTTCCAGGCCCTATCATATAAGGCATACATCTCAAAATCACATTGTACACATTAAAGACTGCTTCATTCAGACACAACAACAACATCTGTATTTTGGACTGGTACCAGTCCAAGGCTTTAGCAGCACAAAGAACTGATTGAGTGTTTACTCTATATGAGAGTGGAGGAATGTGTTCATCAGGTATTATTTGTTCCTGGAATTGTGGATGATTTTTTTTGTCAACTATTTGACAGTACTGTTCATTGGTGGCAGTGGACTTTGTTCCGATTCCTAGCTGTCGATTTGGTTCCCAGAAGCATTTGTGGTGGAGGAACATGAGGGTGTCAGTGATGACTGCCGTTGGGAAGAGTAGTTTTCCTCCTTCTTGGTATTCTTTGCAGCCTGTCAGGGGATCTTCTCTGTGTTGAGGCAGGAAGATGGTGCCCTCAAACAGGACCAGTGGATTATCTGGGGAAAAAAACATCATGCATTTAGCTATGGGTTACATCAATATCTTTAACTAAAATATTTAACCTAACTCGATAGTGTTAAGCATTATGTTATAAGTTCATACAGCCTGGTTCCTCTGTAATCTTCCTTACTTATTTTATTCAAGATCTTTTAACTACTTTACCTGATATGGTCGCCCATATGGCAGTGATTTTCACTGGTTGCCTGTCACTCACAAGGGTTTGGTTGAGGGGGGCTGTCTCCACAAATGAGCCAACTTTTATAGTCTTTATATCAAATCTGCAAATGAAACAATACATGTTAAACACACTTTGGTTTGCTAAAAAGATTAATTATAAAAGGGGTATTCCATCTCTTTAGATAAATATCTAAGGGCCTAATCTAGGATGCACAGCATCTGGGAAATGCTCTGCAATCCTATTGTGTTGTTGGTACAAATGCAGTGCTATAATGCACTCAATACAGGTTTCTCAATTAAATACATTGCTTCCGCTATTAAACACATTGATAACACACTTGTATTCTTGTGGGGACAGAGTAGCACTCTGGTGTTTCGTGCATCTCTCTGGTTGCCCAGAAAGAGGGTTGTCAATGATGGTGATGAGAGGCTTCCCCCGTATCCAAACCTAGGAAATAACAGCATATGATGCAAAAAATGCTTCCATACAAAAAGATTGTACTGATTTATTAATATGCATTTTCTGTACTGGACTGAGAATGATCAACTACAGGAATCATACCTTGGGTCCAAGGAAGATCTGTTCCCCTGCCAGGACTCTATCCTCCATCCTCTCCATGAGGTCCGGCTGCCGCATCATTTTTGCCACTTTCAGATGGCATAGCTCTGGCATTTGGTTTCCAAGCTGTAACTCTGTAAAGAAATAAGTCTGACAGACCATTTGGGTTTTTATAATTAAAATAAATCTGTTAAAAAATAACTCCCCTGTCCTCTTAATTCTTTGACTTTTCCTAAATATGTGTCTTGTATATTTTTCTGAAGCAAATAAGGTCCCAACAATGACACACATAATACTACAAAGCATTTATACCTCGATAAAAAAAAAGACGCACTTCGCAGGGCTTTTTTTCTGTGATTGATTTGTTTTGGTTCATATGCACAAATCTGAACAGGGAGCTAGCTCTGACAGCAGACAATCAGACAGACGGCCAAAAATATCAACCAAATCACAAAAGAAAGACAATAGAAACAGGCATAGAAACATAGCAATGATACAGGAGGTCAGTGAGGGGGAATTGGATGGTGGATACGTGTCGGACATCAGCGATCTTGACTGGAGTGAAGAGGAGGAAAGTTCTGAATCACAGTCAGAACAGCCGCGGGCCAAACAGCGAAAAGAAATGTAATTCTGCTGCCCCAAAAATGCCCGACCGAACTCCAGCTGCTGCACAGTCCAGCGCAGAACCTGCAGTGGCGCAAGGAAGCGCTCACGTACGCGTCACCTCCAGGTATAGAGAATTACTGTAGGCTACTGTCAGTTTACAACTAAATAATAATGAACATAAAATGGTATAAAAAAATAAATAAACTAATGTAATAAATCTCAACACAACAGCGAACACGGTAGTTAACAGCAGGAGCACTGCAGCGTCTCCAGAGGTGCCAATTACAGATTCAGGTAAAATATTATATCCTCCATCAAAGTACAGCAAACCATGTATTTCTCGTTTCCAAAAATTAATTTTAGAACAAACATATTTTCTGAATAAATACCTTTGTCCTGTGGAGCCTGCAGTCCCAGAATCAAATGAGCAGGGTGAGGATGGGACCGTGTGGGAAGGTGTCCGTCCTGTCCAGCCGGGGAGACTTATTTTACTACTTTTAATATGTTCTTGATTATTATTGACGGTTAATAACACAACTATTTTGTGTGTGTGTGTGTGTGTGTGTGTGTGTGTGTGTGTGTGTGTGTGTGTGTGTGTGTGCGCGTGTTTATCAGGGAAACGAGTGCAGAGTGTGAGTGAGAGGTGACGATGCGCAAATGCGTACTGTAAAAAGTTAAATTTTAAAACCTGATTTGAGGCATTAATAAAGCAGACATGAGGCATTAAAAAGTTTGCTGATCCTCTTGACTTATTGTTTTGTTTATTTATCTTAATTTCTAATACATTAGATTACAGAAAAACAACCTCTTGGTGTGCTCCTGCGCAAAACACTGCAAAATGTATGACTGGCTGACCGTAAAAAAGATTTGACTTACTGTGCCTTTGGGAAACTTATGTTACATATTATATGGTCTTTTCACAATGTTGCATTTGTAAAGAAAAAGTCATGCAAAATCAAAAATGAGGAAATAAAGTGTAAAAGGACAAATAGCGGATTTCTGTGATCCGACAGCTGGTGGCTAACGTCACAGGTGACCTGCCACACATTCTGCAAACCCGCCCTTCCGCAACGGTAAAGAGGAGCTTCATCTCATCAAATATCAAATGATGTGACGGCGCGTGTGTGGGCTTCGCCAGTCCAACACACTACTTGTTCTGAAGGTCCGTCCATGCTTCACATGTCCGCGTGGGTGCGCGTTGCGCGTTGGTCCGCGTGACGTAAAAATCGTCATGAATTCCTGTCCGCTAGGGTCCGCGCGGACCGATCCGCGGACGTCCGCGCAGCAGCCAGAATTTGAGACCGCGTTGCGCATTGCGCGCAGGTCGCGGAAGTGTGCGCCTGCGCCAGAGCGCCATAGCAAACAAAACATGACGGTAAAAGTGAAAGTAGACGGAGCTCCAGCCTGATGGCTCCACTTAAAGACACCGAAAGAGTGAAAAACTCGTGGAAAGAGAGAGAGACTGTCTGGAGGGAGGAGAAGGTCTGCAGACAGAAGTGAAAAAGTAACTAATCGCTCCGGCGCCGCCCCGCGATTCAGAAACAGAAAAAAAAGGCTAAATAAACTTTAATACTTAAAGATAATGTACTGACAATGTATGTGCTTAATTTTCTCTAAATAATCCATAATAAAGGAGCAGATAAACAGTCTGCAGAGCCGGAAAAGCTTCTCGAGGCTGCGTGGATCACCGCGCCTGCATGAGACGCGCACAGCTGAGCTCAAAATGTAGCATGGGAGAAAGCGCGTCCGCATCGGTGGTGCGCGGACCTTCCAAAGCGGACGCGGAAACGCGTACATGTGAAGCATGGACCAGCCTTAAGGCAAGATGCTAACGCTTACTTGTCTTAAGACATCCGAAGACATCCTAATATTTCTTAGAATCCCCTTGCCTCATAACTAAATAAGTTATGCCCCTTTCACACTGGCCAAAAAACCCGTTTAAACCCGCTAATTAACCAGGTCCTCATGGCAGTGTGTAAGGGTTCACTCGGCTTTTGACCCGGGTTTTTCAACCCTACAATCGACCCGGGTTTTTAGCGGGTTGCTGCTATCGGCTTTTTAGTGGGACAGGCGAAAGGGAGTGTGAAAGGCAGACACGAGTCGACGTGGTAACTTACGTGATGACGTCGACGCAGCGTGGCTACGTTAGCGCGCTAGTTGTCGTTTCTGGACACAGCGTGAGGTTTCCTTCATCAAGATGACCCAGTATTGGCATGATAGCGAGACCAGAGAGCTCCTCTGCATCCGTGGGGAAGAGATTTGTCTACAGGTAATGGGGACTGAGCTGTAGTCCGTTGTTTACTTTCGCTTTGCTCCGTCGCGCTGATGATGTCATCAACGCGGGACACTATCGGCGCAGGAAAACGCAGCGACTCGGCTCGCCAGCAGGCGGGTCTGCAGGCAGTGTGAAAGGACTCAAAAGGCGATTATTAGCGGGTCGAGAACACGGGTCGACCCGCTAGTTGCAGTGTGAAAGGGGTAATAGTTAGATAAATAGACAGATAGATACAACTTACCTTCTGCATCTTCCCTGACTCTCATGGGATGAGGGTTGACGTTGTTGGAGTGAATTCGCAACATTTATAGGACGAAGTACACACGATAACATCAGGCTGCTGCTACACTGTTAAACAGTTGGGCTTGATGTGCGCTTCACTGACGCGTACCGAGTTGGCACGCGCCGTCTTCTCCAACCACTGTTGAGCGCGAGCTGAGTTGGCAAGCACAAAAGCCCGCCCACCTCCTGTTTATGTTCATCTTCTGTTGAAAACGTGTTTCAAATATTTGTTACATAAAAAATCACGAAAAATCATCTGAAGCAATGTTTTACAATTTTAACTTAAGTTATTATTTGTTTTTGCCTTATCGATCCCATTACGCAGAGCTCTCTGGGAAATTAAAAATAATTCAAAATATATATTGAAAAATAAGTAATTATCATTTAACACTCCAACCATGTTATATAAGATTTTACAGTAAAATATAAATAGACCATTATCATAATAGTATCATCATAATACTCCAGTTGAAATGAGACAGCTTGACCATGTCTTTGAGACACACATACCATGTCTGAAGTCATCTGAAAGCTCAGAGTTTTTTTTTTTAATCCAATGTCTCGAGATTCCACCCTCCCTCTGCTTTCATGAACGACTAAGCCACGCCTCTTTAATTGTGCACGCTATTATCCGTCAGGTGAAAATGAGAGCCTCCGAGTCCTACAGCATCCTCCATGTTGAGCTGTTTACGGTGGATGTTCAGCAGACAGTGGATATATCCGAGGTAAGCGGGGCGGCTGCTGTATAGCTAACTCACCTCTGCCTGGGCGAGCGGCCATGCTTTCTGGGTGCACACTTTGATTGACAACACGAGAATGCGGAAGCTCGAAATCTATTGGCTGACGCTGACCAGCGCTTTTTGGGATAACATGGGGGTCTATGAGACAAAGGCGGGGCTCATAAATACATTTTTATATTGCTTTATGCTAATATTATATTGTAGTATCGAACCAGACTAACACATTTAGCTCTGTTGAAAAATGATGCATAGCCTACGTTGGAAACGAACAGAAACTCCGGACACTAGCTTTAAGATATGAATGTCTTAAGACAAAGGAAATATGTCTTAAGATGTCTCAAGACACTCAGTGTCTTCAAGACACAAAAATCTGTCTGGGTGCATCTCATATTCTGCTTTGGCATGTCTTAAGACATCTTCAGATTTTTGTCTTAAGATGTCTTAAAGCGACACTAAGGAACTTTTCAGCCTTAATAAAACAGTTTAATATCTTTTGTGATGATACATCGACTTACAACTAGTTGAATGACCCCTCTGTCACGGGCTGAGGGCGTCAGTATTGCTTTCACTTGGACTAAGCAGCTGTGAGGAGGGTGGTAGGAACCCTGCACACTAAAAAACTCCAAATGTGAGGACTGCTTTACTGCATGCGTCACATCATGATATAACATTGTTTAGCCACCATTAGATTCATTATCTCGTTGCTATCCGTCCTTCACACAGCCACTGGAAACAAATGTAGGCGAGTTCAGTCCGACAGCATGCTACTGGGAGCAGCATTTTACGACGCCTCGCGCTAGTCCTCATGGGAACTGTAGTATTCTTTCAGGCAAAACACTACCGCTTTTGTCCACTGGCGCCGCCAAAATCAACGAAAACTGAAAGTTCCTTAGTGTTGCTTTAAGACTTCTTGATGTCCAAAATGTCTTGAGACGTCTTGATTTCGGTTATTAAGACATCTGAAGAGGTCTTGAGACATTTTGATGGCTGAGTATGTATATGAACAAACTTCACTGAGTCACTTCAATTACAAATGTATTTCTTGTTTTTAAACTTTGATTTGCTAGAAACAAAGAAATATTTTTCTTCAAAAAACTACTTGCTGATATTTAGCATTTCTCACTCATTGGGCAGTATACAGTCTGATTGTAAGTATTTTTAGCTAAAAATCAGCATTTTATTTAACTTAATTAAACCCTTTTAGATACTTGCCTGGAAAAAAAAAACTAGATTTTAAAATATTATTTCAAGATGTCTCATCAAGTAAAATGTACTTGCTGCATGGACAGAATAGTTCACTTATTTGAAGTACTTTTCTTCAGAACTTTAGTGTCTACATGTTGTATTTGGGCTAGCCTTTTTTGCAGCGCAGTCTGCCTGTGGTTGAACTGGCAGCAGACTGAGGACAGACTGGACAAAACTGGACTCTGAACCTCAAACCAGCACAGAAACATCCAGGATCTTATGATGGAGGCGCGAGGCGTTCACTGACCTTGTGGAGATGGTAGAGTGGTAGAGATGAGTGTGACGGTCAGACCTGCAGAGAGAGGAGTTAGTTTGAGTCTCTCTGGTCGAGGCGAAGGAAGAACCTGCAGAAAACAGTTCTTACAGAGCAGCTGCTGCACACGTCTTCCCTCCATCACCGAGTCAGCCCGGGAGCTCCTGCTGCTCCTCCACCTCTCTGGATGTCAGAGATCCTTCTTCTGGTCTTTCTGGAGGACCTGGAGGAGAATCAGCTGCTTCTCTCTGGTTAGGTTTGGAGGAAGTGAGCTGGGGGTTTTGGTGTCTGTGTTTTTGTTTCACTGCTGAAATGTGTGAAACCACACACACGCTTAAATAAAAAAAAAACAAAAAAAAAAAAACAGCTTAGCAGGTGTAAGAAGGGCACACACACAATTAAGGTTCCTGATTAACACCTTTATTTTAATAATAGTTTACTTGATTGATATATTTTTCTATGAACATATTTCTGCTCTGCAGTGAAGCACTGGGAATTGTTGCTGAGTAAATGAAAAACTTTTATGAGGCAAAAATTCAGAAATGTTTTGAAACATCTGAATGGAGGCAGAAACAAGAATAGGTGGACTCAGAACAGCTGACAGAAGGAAACCAGACAAGAGCTGTCCTCATTATCGAGCAGAGGACAGTGGCAGTGGAAGAAAACACAGAAAAATTAGCATTTACTAGCAAAATCCTGCCTACAGCACCTTTAATTGCTCATCTCAGATTTTGGAATATTGATTTCGTGTTGAACATTGTTAAAAAAAAAAAAAAAAAAAAAAAAAGAGGCAAATGTGATGTTCCTGTAAACAGGTATTTTATTTTGAAGGCCAATGGCACAAGCAGGAAGCGAGTGGTTCATGAGTCGCTGTTTGACGATATGCGCTGCCGAGTGATGTCGCTGGAAATAAAGCTGTGTGTTCAAAGTAAACATATCTGGTCATTGCTCCAGTAAGTGAGAGGCATGAACATTACAGATGTGAGCGAACGTAGCGCACGAGCGCAAAACTCCATAAACAGCGAGCAAGGACTGAGAAATTATTCATTACGTATCAGTTTATTTTGCTTTTTGATCCAGTAAAACTACAAGTAAAGGTTTGCAGAGTTACTGTGTGTTTAGAGCTGCAGTTCTCAAACTGGGGTCCCTTTACCCCCAGTGGTCAGTGAGCCAGAGCCTGAGGGTCTGTGAAAAAAATGTCAAATAAACTTAAAAATAATTAATAAGCATGCTGTATCAATAATAGAAAAAAAAGAGTATATCTACATGCAGGCAGCAATGCAAAAATAAATGATAGAAATTGTATTGAAATTACTCCAGTTTAATTTAGTTAAGTTCATTTCGACTCCACTGATCTTAAATGTTTCGATTTGAACGTTCAATAAGTATTTCATTCATATGACATTTAAAAATGACAGCCTGTGTTTAATTAACATGAGGATCGTGAGGAGTCCTGGACAAAAGTTCTCCCTTGTAAGAGGTTCCTGGATTAAAAAGCTTTGAGAGCCCCGGTCTATAATGTTAAAGCCAGGTTTTTATTTGTCAAACACGCAGCGTTTGGTTGAATTCCATGAGACTTTCTGCTGTTAGCTGGAGCTAACTAGCTGTTACTACCAGCAGTGATCAATACTTACTTTACTGAAAATCTTTCTTATTTACATCTTTCTTCTATCCATCCCATAGACAGTAAATAAATGGACAGACCTTTCGTGACGTCACCCATATAGTTCTCAACCGCCGTTCTGAAGACTTCAGCGAGTCCAGCAGGACGTCTCCACATTGAATATTTGAAACCGGATGTAAATGTGATTGGTCCAGTCCGTCACGTGACGGCATCACGGGGACAGAGGAGGCGCTGTGATAGGGCGATTTATGCAAAACTTTAACTTGTAATATAAAATCAACAGATGATTTATGTGAAACTCAGAGTCTGGTGAAGCAGCAGGTTATAGAAACTAGTGATAGAGACCAAAACATGTTCTGAAACCGGGCGCTTTATACGTTTATTTGCACTCTGAAAATCGGCATTTTTGAATGGGTTCCGATGAGACCGGGGCTCTTTTTGAAACCAGCATCATCGCCCCCTGCTGGAATTTCTCTGGAATTACAGCTTTTTTGCACTTCCGCATTATCTTCATGATTTATGAGCGGAGGTTGGGGCCTGATCCATCCTCGTTCTCCTCCTCATCCTGTTCTTCTACTTCTTCTGTGAGATTTCTGGCAGTGTAGACGCTATTTGCGTCCTCATCCTGCCCTCATCCTGGGCTCTGTGTTCTTCAAAGGTTCTGCTGGCTGTTGAAGTGCCCTCTGTGGCTGACTATGCGAGTCTATGAAGTGAGGGGAAGCTGACACATTATTGATCATAATTAAAGAAATAATGAACAGTTACATGATTATTCATTAAAAATAAAATTCCAACTGCTTTATGTAGAAAATTGCAAAAATATCACCAAATTATTAAGGAATGTTTTAGGGGGGCTTCAGCCCCCTGAAATAGGCTTCAGGATGCCACTGCTCTCTGTGGTTTTGGTGCATGAATTAATGAATGGTTTAGCTGTGACCTGAGTCTGCATCACTGTTAAATTCAGAAGAAGTAAAGACTTTAGACTGTAGTCTGTGTGTTGGCAGACACAAGTTAACTGCATCTGGTGGAAATACAGCTGTTGATAACAATGGGCGCTCTTCCTTGCAGCTACTGCTGCGTGATGCGATGGAGTGGCAATTCAGACATGATTCATCTGGTGTAAAATGGGTTTAAATTTAAATGAAACAAAAATGCATGAACTGTATTTTCAATTGGAGCATGGTGTAAACAGTTCCTCAGGCTGCTGGATTCCCCTCCTCGTGACGACTGTGTGATTGTCTTGACCAGGAGATGGCGGTAGAGACTGGGTTTCTGTTCACCTGTGCTCTTCGTGCCAGTTGTCTCAGTAATCTGTTTGTAGTTCCACGTTTCCACCCCGTATTCAGTCCGACTGTGGTCCTGTCTCGTCTTTGAGTTAGATTCTAACTCCAGCCTCCATGAGTCCTACCTATATATTCTCCAACACAGCCTCCGCCATCTCTTACCTACAGCGAACTCCACCACTGTCCACTGCCACTGTCCTCTGCTCGATAATGAAGACAGCTCTTGTATGGTTTCCTTCTGTCAGGTGTTCTGAGTCCACCTATTCCTGTTTCTGCCTCCGTTCAGATGTTTCAAAGCATTTCTGAAGTTTTGCCTCATAAAAGTTTTTCATTTACTCAGCAACAATTCACAGTGCTTCACTGCAGAGCAGAAATATGTTCATAGAAAAATCAATCAATCAATCAAGTAAACTATTATTAAAATAAAGGTGTTAATCAGGAACCTTAATTGTGTGTGTGCCCTTCTTACACCTGCTAAGCTGTTTTTTTTTTTTTTTTTGTTGAATAAGGTAGGTGTGTGTGTGTGTGGTTTCACACATCTCAGTAGTGAAACAAAAAACACACAGATACCAAAGCCTCCAGCACACTTCCGCCAAACCTAACCAGAGAGAAGCAGCTGATTCTCCTCCAGATCCTCCAGAAAGACCAGAAGAAGGATCTCTGACATCCAGAGAGGTGGAGGCGCAGCAGGAGCTCCCGGGCTGACTCGGTGATGGAGGGAAGACGTGTGCAGCAGCTGCTCTGTAAGAACTGTTTTCTGCAGGTTCTTCCTTCGCCTCGACCAGAGAGACTCAAACTAACTCCTCTCTCTGCAGGTCTGACCGTCACACTCATCTCTACCACTCTACCATCTCCACAAGGTCAGTGAACGCCTCGCGCCTCCATCATAACATCCTGGATGTTTCTGTGCTGGTTTGAGGTTCAGAGTCCAGTTTTGTCCAGTCTGTCCTCAGTCTGCTGCCAGTTCAACCACAGGCAGACAGCACTGCAAAAAGGCTAGTCCAAATACAACATATAAACACTAAAGTTCTGAGGAAGAGTACTTAAAATAAGTGAACTATTCTGTCCATGCAGCAAGTACATTTTACTTGATGAGACATCTTGAAATAATATTTTTAAATCTAGATTTTGTTTTTCCAGGCAAGTATCTAAAAGGGTTAAAATAGATAAAAGCTACAGGCGTGGCGTCTCTAGCGAGATGGCAGGAGGAAGAGGGAGCTGCCCTGAGCTGTGGGTCCTGTCAGCGCCCCTCTGGGGCCCCTGGGGGCTGGAGGGGGAGAGACTGACGTCCCTGGGCCTGCCGTTATTGCTCTCCTGAAGGAGGTGGTGGAATGGATTCTGCTGGGATGCCAAGTAGCACCGTCCCCAGAAGCTCGGATGCCACAGCAGCACCTCCTGGCCCTCTCTCGTGGAAGGACAGAACTTCTGTGGAGGGCATCCTATTGGGTGTGGCCCTGGACCGCCAAGAGACGGTCACCATGGATGCCAGTCTCTCGGGATGAGGTGCCGTCTGATGGCACAGGGCAGTTCTGAAGATCACATTTGTGTGCTGGAGCTGTGAGCAGTACACCAGGCCTTTAAAGGCTTCTTGTCCATATCTGAGAGGCAGGTATGTGTTCGTACGGACCCCCAAGCCCTGGCTCACTAACTACTGGGGGTAAAGTCAACCCAGTTTGACAAGTGCAGCTGTAAACACACTGTTACTCTGCAAAGCTTTATTTGTAGTTTTACCGTATCAAAAAGAAAAAAAGGTAAAAAGTAAGGAATAATTTGCTCGCGACGACATAGAAGAAGACCCATCGTGTTTGTTATATGCTGACTGAGTGGAGAGATGTTGATCACCGGCTGAAAAAAGCCTCTCCAGCTGTGGGGCAGCTCCGTGTTGAGCTCAGCTCCCCCGTTCTGTGTTTCTTCTCAGCCCCGTTCAGCTCAACACACAAACACTCGACACCGAGCTTTTTCTGCTAAAAGTCCAGACTTTGAGATTCTTGTTAGGAGGAACAAACCTGACAGAAATGGTATAGTGTCCATGAAACACACTGGTTTCAAAAAGTATTGATTTCCATCAAACTTTTCAACTTTTCATTTTGCCTCATTATAACCATAAGTGTAAGTTAAAAGATCACATGTGATATGAGAAGCTAACGCTAAAATGTTGCTTCCTGTTTTTTTCCAGCTTCAGTCCAGTCAAACGTCACAGCTGCTGAAGGAGACCTCGCCATTCTCCCATGTGAAGTTGACCTGAACAAAGGGGAACTCGAAGCAGTGATTTGGAGCAAATTCGACCGACCCGGTTCTGCAGTCACAATATTTTCATTCACGGACGGCCACAAGAACTCAGGTGACAGAGTGGCTCTGCAGGATGAACACATGAAGGATGGAAACTTCAATATAACCATGAAGAACGTGGCCCTCAGTGACAGTGGGACGTACACGTGTGACGTCATTCAGGTTGACATAAAAGACAACGCTACCAAGATAAAGACCTCCAGCTCCGTCTCTCTGTCTGTGGTTCCTCCAGGTGAGTCGTTGCGGTGGAGCAGCTGCTGGTTTCTTAGATCATGTTGTTGGTGAGAGTTTGTAGAGAGCAGAAGGTCTGAGACAGCAGCTCTTCATCACAGTCTACCTCACACTCTTTCTGTTGGCAGGACACACCCGAGGACCTGGAGAGGACGGAGCCAAGCAGGACAGAGACAAGCAGGACAGAGACAAGCAGGACGGAGACAAGCAGGACGGAAAGAATAGACATTATGGTCTAATTGCAGCTGCTGTTGTTTTTGCTGCTGTTGTTGCTGTTGTTGCTGTGGTACGTCAAAGATGCAAGAAGAAGTCAGACCTGAACACTGAAGTCGATTCGTTCTCCTCGATGAAGGAGGACGCAGCAGCAGATGAAACTGGACTCCAGGAGGCTCCGGCCTCCGTCTCTTCCATCCTGGGTTCATCTGTTTGACCTTCTGCCCTCTGGGAGACGCTACAGGTCAATAAAGTCACACACAAGCAGACTGACAAACAGCCTCTTCCCCTGTACAATACACACTGCAAACACTTATGGATACACAGACAGACACTCCCTCATGTACAGTCTCCCATCATCACCCCAGCCTGTGGCTTCAGGAATCACCAGCTGAGTGCTCAAATTGACACTGAATATTTAAACTGTTTTGTTTGTATTATTCATGCATTATTATTCTCATGTATCTGCAGTGTAAATTATATATGACTTTTGCATTGCATGTTACCCACTAAACGCCTTGCGCTCGTTCTGTTTTGTCTCTTGTGTTGTCTCTGACCTTTTTACTGAGGTGTATTGTAGCTTTACACGAGCACCTACGAAACTTTCATTGTACCCCCCTGTGCAAGGAAAATTTAAGGCCATTTTGTTCTATTCTATTCTATTCTATCTTGGGGCTCAGTTCCTCTGGACCTTCATGCAGCTGCTGAATCATCTACCATGATGCACCAGTGTTCAGAGCATCAGCTGGTCTTTGCTGGTGTTGAGTCTCCTCTGAAGGAGAGACGTGTTGAAGAGGAAAAAGCTTGAATCAGTGGGGGAGCAGGTCTTCAGAGTTTCAGGTTCAGTTTCCATGAAGAAAATAATGAACCTCAGATTGACCCCACTGGCTGTGAAGGATGTGTTTCACTTTTCAATGAAGGTGTCTTGACTTTTGCTGGACTCTTTGATGCTGTTTACAAAACTCAAAATGTTAACTAAACAGAAATACAGACATTTCAGTTATTTGAAAAGATGTTCCTCTCTTTTATATCAGCCCATTTCACAATATTCTCCATTTCTACTGGACACTTGAATTACTGGACAGTCACAGACAATAAGAGATGTGGCTGCGGCTTTGTGGATGTTTACACATATTTCTTCCCATTCATCATCTTGAATTCCAATATTTAGTTCCAGTTTGAATGTTTTCTTCATATTTAACGTGTTTTGTGAGGTAGGATTTCGGTCTTCAATCAAAAAACAATGTTTACGATGAAGGCCGCCATAGTTTAGTGGAGCCTGAGCAGAACCGTCCAGTGGCCTGGAGCCACTTCTCCAGCTTTCTGCTCAGTTGCTTCGCTGAGTCTCAGGTGAAACCGGAGCTCACTCCTCTTTCCACTCTGGTGCAACTGACGGTACGACAGTATTTGGGCAAGTTTACGCTGCAGAAATACAAAGGAGGTAAGTAAATGGCGTCCGTGCTGTATTTGACCCTCCATCATGGTTGCAAGGAAGTAAAAATCCGGGATGCCAGTCCTCCAGAATGGACGTGTGAATTTCTCTTTCAAACATTTCTTCACTTTTTGTCAGCGTTAAAATAGAAAGAGACACATTGGAGTTCCAGTTTGCTAAACGTGGCTTTTTGACCTGTGCTGGTTTAATTCCTGACTGACGGCGTGCTGTGGCAGGTTAGCCTGTTAGCTGCTAGCTGCTGCTAACCACAGGGAAACTTACGAACAGAAGACGGAACAAAGAGTTTCTCCAGACATGACTGCAGGTGAGTTTCTGGACGGATCAAGAACATGTAAAGACACAGATGTTTAATGACTCTGAGCTCAGGAAAGCGTGCTCAGCTCTGATCGACAGCAACGATTTTACTTTCAAGTATTTCAGCCAGTGTGCTCAACATGCTGGGTAAACTGTGTTGGGATTATCTTCATGTGTTTTATTCCACACCTCACATCTCACATTACTGCACATACACACTGACTTATAATCATATCTGCCACAAACAGATGTGAAGCTATTGAGTCAAAGATGAGGCAGGAGTTAGCTTCTGATTCACAGCGTATTTAACAGTGACAGACATTATGAAATATGATTTAAGGTTAAAGGTTAAAATGCACACACACGTCTCAGTTGGAGCAGACTCGGTGAATGTGGCACCCTGCTCAGCGGAGAGCGGGTTGAGAGTGATGAGGAAGTTAAGGTTGCTTTCTTGGGTCTGTAGTTCCTGCTTTGATGGAACCGTAGAGAGAACCATGTGGAGACAACCACCTGGAGAGGAGGACAGCCATTTCCGACCGGCTGACTTCCCCGGAGACCATTTCCGACTGGCAGTCTTCCTTAAATGTAATGTTAAACGTCAGCGGCCATAGTGCCGCCACCTTGGATCAAGATCAGAGATAGACGACCGTCAAAGTCTGGAAGCTCCAGAACACCAGGATCAAGTCAAATCCACGTCTCTACAAGCTGTGTGTCTCCAGCTCCCCCATCACTGAACTCCATGAACCCCAAACCCAGCAGCTCTGAGTTCAGTCATCAGTGTGATGAAGGGCAGCAAATGTTTGACTGGAACACACAGCCTTCTGATCCGGAGTCAGACGAGCTGCCACTGCACCACAAGGTCCCACAGAAGTAACGCAGTGGTCTGAGTCCTTTAAACATTTCTGCCAGAGTCCTACATGTTTTCCTCTTCATTCAGCCAAAGACAGAATATCACCTGTTATGAAACGAACGTCTGGCTTTTCTTTTGCAGACAACAAGGTTTTGCCACCTCTCGTTTCTAGGAGGTGAGTGGAAACGACACACAATGAATTTAGATTAAATGATATTAGAGGTTCAGTGAGATTCAGATTCAGAGACTGAACCCAGTTACAGAAACATCATCCAGTCATTTTATCTTCATCCACAGATCGACTTCAGCATGAGAATGAAGAGTGAAACACTGAATTAACATCTTTACTCCTTCAAATGTGGATCGCTCCTTCAGTTTTGGATGATTTAAAATCATTTTGGGATATTGAGATGTACGGTGATGTGAAATTTACTGATAAATTACAACAAACAATTAGAAAGATACACAAAGAATATCAACTAGATTAAATTAAAATGAGTAAAGTTTCATTAAAAACATGCAAAACCTGTAAATTGGAAGTAGAAACATTCTGAGATCAGTATCAGTGGAACGAGATGTGTCATCTGCACAACGATGGAATGAATCAGTTTGTCTTAAATAAAACCTAGAATTAAAAAAAAAGTGTTTTGGTCATATCTTTACAAATCTAGCCTTTTGTTTATTTGTTTGTTTGTTTTTTACACATGTAACATGTTCAGTCAGCCCATCAGAAGAACATCCCTTGTTGAAGTGCAGGTAAAGCAGCAACACTTCCTGCGGCCTGCAGGTGGAGCCATTCAGCTGATGGGGGGGATGGGGCACAGTCAGATATGTTTTAAACTTTATTTACTGTCTGAGGTACAAATGCTTCTTCCTCTTGAACACAACATTGTGCGGTAGGACTGAACAGAATGAAGGTATAGAGGATGGAAAAACTGTTTATTTGGTCTTTTAGGTATAAATGATTCTTCCTCCTGATGAGTCTTGATGCTTCTTCACACCAGGAGGAGTGGCCTCCATCAAGCTGCAGCTTTTACTCAAAGTACATTTTCATCTTCATAAACTACTTTTTCACTTTAACTTGAGCACATTCCCAGATGGCTACTTTAAATTTCAGCTAAATAAAGGTAAAAAGTCCCAAAGCTGATCACTGAGTGGTGTTTCCAGCGGGGCCTGCTTCCATTAACCCTCGAATTGCACAAAACCTAAATATCACAATAAGAAGCTGGTAATGGAAACAACTACATTTCTCAAAAAAAAAAAAAAAAAAAAAAAAACTCAAATATTGCAAAAAAGTTTTTATATTCTCATGAGGTGGTTTTTCAGGTGTGTCCATAAAGAAGTATATCACCAAAGTGTAATGGAAACACTTTTTTCTCGTGACTGAGCCAGACACAGGCCGGTGTTTGGGAGCTGCAGAGTGGACCCACATCAAGTCCACAACCAACTATTAGTGTTTAAGAAAACTGTTTAGTAGTTAACCACATAAAACAAATATCTTCCAGGAAAAAGTCCTTAATTGATATAACACGCACTATCTTATTGCTAATATATTTGGCCCTGGGGATATTTGTCATCAAACCTTACATTAAACCCCACAGCAGAGTTTCTGACACTGACTCTGCTCTGCTTCACTTCTCCTCCTCTTATTTGTTTAGTTGGTTTTTGTTGTTGTTGTTGTTGTTGTTGTTGTTTACCCACTGTCCTTCCTCTGTCAGTCTGTGAAGCCACTGATCACGTGATTACATGTCGCTCCGCCCCTTCAGTCACGGTGAACGGAGAGCTCATTTGCATATTCAGTTAGTGCGTCGAAGCCACGCCCCCAACCTGCAGTACCGGGTTACACAGTTCACAGGGGGGGCGCTGTGGGACCAATGACAGTCTTATGTGGGACACACACACACACACACACACACACACACACACACACACACACACACACACACACACACACACACACACACACACACACACACACAGTGAAGGCTTTGGAGAGCTGCTGGTGGTTTGGAAGATATTTCCACTCTTCTAGTTTCCATATGAAGCAGGTAAACATGCTTTTGCTGCATGGAAAACGTTTTAAGTTTAAGTTTTAAAGTTGACGACTGGCGGTACCCGACTAATGATTTCCAACCTTGATTCTCGTCCATTCGAATACTGTGGAAGTCTGAGAGTGAAGATGAAATTCAGGAAAACAGTTGGAGACTTCAATGTTTTAATAGGTAGAAAAACACAATGAGCAACATATGTTTTTTTCAACCATCATGAAGTTTTGTTTTTACAAAAAGTGCAATTTACAGAGAAATTAGAATAAATCAGAGTGAAAGAAAAGAGACATCTCAGTAGATTAAAGGTAGCAAAACATCTTCTACATTGGAGTCACTTCATTCACATGTTCTGCAGAGGTCTGGAGACAAACACACATCAACACACCGTTTAATAAATACTGGCACTCTGTATTGGCAAGCAGCTAAAGCTAAGGACTCGTCCTTATAATTGTCCCTCTGGGAAAGAGGCATCGGGGCATCTGTGGTTGTCAACACGAGTCCCGGGCCCTTCCAGAGGACGCCTGGTGACCAGAAGAAGCAGAAAAACGCTGGCATCATGTTCCACTCTGGGTTTTGAAGAGCTTTGAGGGAAATCTGCTCCTGCTGGAGTAAAAACTGAAGTTTGAGGTGAACCTGATCTCAACATAAATCCAGCTTTAATCAACCCGTCTGGTGCAAACTGCAGTGAACGCTGCATGTTCTTCCAGACTCCTCCTGACAGCAGGAGCAGCCGTCATGGTGGCACCGGTATCCCAGCGCAGCACTCAGAGCTGAAATGGTTAAAAAGTCCGTGTTTTCTTTGAATTTTTAACTATTTTCTTGGTGGTTTGCTGGGCCAGATTGCAGCCTCTTACAGGGCAGTTTTGGCCCACGGATCCTATGTTTCACACCACTGCTGTTGAGATAAATAGAAGTAAAAAACATTATTTTTATTCTTTAGCAAACATTTTAAAGTATTGTGTCTATATGATTTAATTTGAGTTTTTATTATTCAGTCTTCAGTAAAAAAAATGTTTGTTTCAATTTTGGAATTTTCAAGATCTTTAAGAACTAATAAATGTTTTAGTAATGTTTCATTTAAATTTAATTAAAAATAAAATCATGTTTTTAATTTGTATTGTAACTCCAGAGGAGAGTCAAGTTAAAGTAAATGAGCGAATGAAACTTAAAAGATTTTAAATGTACTCAGTTCAGTTGAGTTCTCAAACACAATTATATTTCAACACGAACTTCTTTCTTTTCTGAAATGGGCTGTTCGAGTTTACAGTGTACTTTTATCCTTCAATTATTAATTTTTAATCAGGATTCCTTCACAGAAGTGAAATTCGAGGATGGAAAAGATTTCCCCCTCAGTGCTGTTCTTCGCACTGAAATTCAAGAAGGGAAAAATAAATTTTAACCAGGATGTCTGTAGATTTTTTCTCTTTAGGCTGTAAAGTACAGAAACTCTGTTGAGACCAGTGCAGGTTTGGGTTTCAGTGAAGAAACAAGCTGAATTGTGCCAAATTACAGTGGAGAACACCAGCTCCCCCTAGTGGTGCGTGAAGCAGCTCAAAAATATATTTTATTTTGATAAAATCTGTTTTAAAATACATAGAATGATAAAAAATGGTAAAAATCACAGAATGAGAACATTTCAATATGAGATTAATTTTGATAGCAATAAGTCCGAGGCCTCGGCGTCTTACGTTCAGCTGGGAGGGTTGGAGGTTCGGAGGGTTGGAGGTTCGGAGGGTTGGAGGGTTGGAGGTTTCCTCAGGTGTGAAGAGTTGAGAGTTGGAGAGCCACAGCTGCAGATTGAGCAGGAAGTCTCCGGAGCCGGGTCCTCGGCGAAGCCCCCCCCAAACCTGTCCAGCGCCGGCGCTTTCAAGACACTGGTACAAGGATTGGGAGTGACCAGACCGAGGCGGACGGAGCCCGGTCCCAGACCGCCGCCGCAGGCTTCCTGGAGGTCCTCAGAGCGGCGCACGGCGTTTCCTCCCCGTCCCGCCGCCTTGCCCCGACTCCCGACCCCGACTCCCACCCGGCCCCCTCTATCTATCTACCCTCCCCGCCTCCCGCCGGCCCGTGCAGCCCGGCCCGGCGGCCAATGGGGAGCCGGGGAGGCTGGGTGAGGCACTTCCTCTGTGACAGGAAACTAACAACAAACACCCCGAGACCGCAAGCACAGGGCGGGGGGGGGGGGGGGGGGGGGGGGGGGGGGGGTAGCTCCAAGCACAGATAAACAGATGCCAACGCCTGATGGCTCCAGGTCCAGGCCCTCGGGTCAGGGAGAGGTCAGAACCGAGGCTTCACTCTGCAGGAATCACAGCTTCACGAACCGTCAGGAGCTCCACTCTTCACCCACCAGAGCCGCCACGAAGCCTCACAGAGCGCTCTGGGCTCTGAAGGCTTTCACAGAAACACCAGCATTTCACTGAATGCTGATCCTAGGGGCCGTTTTAAAGAAAATTAGTTTTTATCAGGAAATTCAACCTTTTCAGGTCAGCCCTTTTCAGCTGATCGTGTGGAGTTTGCATGTTGTCCCTGTGGGTTTTCTCCAGGTTCCTCACACAGACTCCCCTGAGCGTGTGATGCTGCCACCGCCGTGCAGCTGGCGTGTCATGCTGCCACCGCCGTGCAGCTGGCGTGTGATGCTGCCACCGCCGTGCAGCTGGCGTGTGATGCTGCCACCGCCGTGCAGCAGGCGCGTGATGCTGCCACCGCCGTGCAGCTGGCGCGTGATGCTGCCACCGCCGTGCAGCAGGCGCGTGATGCTGCCACCGCCGTGCAGCTGGCGCGTGATGCTGCCACCGCCGTGCAGCTGGCGTGTGATGCTGCCACCGCCGTGCAGCAGGCGCGTGATGCTGCCACCGCCGTGCAGCAGGCGCGTGATGCTGCCACCGCCGTGCAGCAGGCGTGTCATGCTGCCACCGCCGTGCAGCTGGCGCGTGATGCTGCCACCGCCGTGCAGCAGGCGCGTGATGCTGCCACCGCCGTGCAGCTGGCGCGTGATGCTGCCACCGCCGTGCAGCAGGTGTGTGATGCTGCCACCGCCGTGCAGCAGGTGTGTGATGCTGCCACCGCCGTGCAGCAGGCGTGTGATGCTGCCACCGCCGTGCAGCAGGTGTGTGATGCTGCCACCGCCGTGCTGACTGGGATGCATCTGAAGGGACAAACGAATTGCTCCTTCTGCGGAGGCTGCAAAAGCGATAAAAGGAGTCGAGGAGACACTTTTTAAATCTTGAGGATTTTCATTTAACATTTAAAGAGGAAAACGTTCATATTTTAAGGCAATCCGATGCAACAGTAATGTGTAACCATGAACTGTTAAAATTCCTTTTGCGATTCTGTGCTGTCATTGTTCTTCCAAATGCATGTAAAAAACAAAAAACTGTACTTATGTTTCCCTTTGTCTTTAAAAGCTGTTAGTGAAGCAGTACAGATCGCTACAGAACGTTGGAACTCTAATTATTTACTGCATTTACCACAGAAACAGGAACTTTTTGAGTTTTTGACTTAAACTGAGTTGTGGGATTCTTTGGCCACGTTCTTCCTTTTCGCTGCGTTGATCCCGTGGAGGACTGTCTCAGTGCGTCTCGGGGTTTGGATCCTCCTCCACCTTCTGAACCTCTCTGCTGTTTTCATGGTTTTGCTGGCTGCTCCTGCTGAAAGGCCTGATGGAGTCTGATGTCTGGGGAGACGCTCCGTGCCGGGTCCAGGTGGACGGTTCGGTCCGGCCTCCTGTCAGACCCACAGAGAGCGGCGAGGTGGTGGGGTGGGTGGAGGGCCGGGGCTGATGGGAAGATAGAGAACCGCGTTCAAAGGCTGCAGATAAAGAGAAGTGGTCTGGATAACTGCTGGGCGGAGGGTCTTTGGGGGATAGTTGTTTATGAATGAGGCTCGGGCCCGGCTATTATCTTCTCCAGCATCCTTTGCGCCTCTCTCACCACATCATTAACTCCCCGCTCCGGCTTTTCCTGGCCTTATATGGTCTGATGTGGACTTGCCGGTAAAAACCCGGGGGGGTTGATGGGACTGTTGTCTGATTGGGCTTATCAGGTTTAATTTTTGTTTGTTCATTGAGGAAGTCGAGTTCGTAGAAGTCCCAGTATTTACTCCATGGAATCATTTCTTTGATAGCTGACTGTGATAGACAGATGAAGGTGGACACTGAATCTGAAAGGATTCGTGAAACATATGAAAGACAATAATTACCTTATGGGAGGTGACGACATGGAGAAAAGTCACATTTTTAATTAAACTGCACCAACAGATGGCTGGACAGAGACGGTCAGAACAGAAAACTGAAGGATGATGTTCAGTGTTTGACTCCTGGTTCTGGTTCAGACTCCTCAGACCTCCTCTGGTTCTGGTTCAGACCCCTCAGACCTCCTCTGGTTCTGGTTCAGACTCCTCAGACCTCCTCTGGTTCTGGTTCAGACCCCTCAGACCTCCTCTGGTTCTGGTTCAGACTCCTCAGACCTCCTCTGGTTCTGGTTCAGACCCCTCAGACCTCCTCTGGTTCTGGTTCAGACTCCTCAGACCTCCTCTGGTTCTGGTTCAGACTCCTCAGACCTCCTCTGGTTCTGGTTCAGACTCCTCAGAGCTCCTCTGGTTCTGGTTCAGACTCCTCAGACCTCCTGGCGGTCCTGTGTGAGGTGGAGCCTCGGTGTCCAGCAGGAACACTTGATGTGGTCTGGATCAGCTTGGACCTTGACCCTGTCGTGTGTTCAGACGACTTGCAGCTCTAAGCGGTGATTCTTTGACGATTCTTTGACGATTCTTTGGTGATTCTCTGCAGCTCCTCAGACGGTTTAGTCTGAAAATGGTCTTCTCTGCTTTAAACGTCTGAATTCTCCTTCGGTCCTGATCCTGATGCTCAGTTTGGGCTTCAGCTCCACCGCGTGTCCCTCTCTGAACCGCATGTTGCCGTGGACGTCCTGCGATTCTCATCAGCATTGGTGACCTGAACTATCCATATTATGTTAATTCCTGTTTATTTTGTCGATTATACACATTTACTCCTGACAGGATTTACAGATTTTTTTGAATTATTACCAGACTTTCAGGCCACTGTCAGAGCAACAGTTCTCCCAGTTTAGTTTCTCCCAGTTTTATAGAGAAAAGAACCATTTATTGTGATTTATTGGTTCATTGTCAGCTTCATCTGTTCGCCGCTGCTTATTCTGCTCTGGGTGCAGGAATCTCTTCACAGGAAATCCACAGTGAGCGAGGCAGGAAACACAGCCGCTGAGACGCAAGAAATAAACAAGACATATAAGGCCTTGCTAACGTTACTGTTGGTTTTCTCACTTCTGGTTCCTGTTGTTCTCAGTTAAATCACGTTCACTCCATCAGCTTCTTGTCCAGTGTGCAGAAAACTTCACACATGGACATCTTTGAGTGCTTTATTCGATCTTAAAAGTAATTATAAAACCACTCCATTTTTTTCTTTGTTACAGTGAAAACCCAGAATGAATTTAATTTAAAAGATAAACAGTCTGTGTGCTGTGATTCAAAGAAGCTGCACACAATTTTTCCACCAACAGTGAAAGTAATTAAACAGCAAATGAATGGTTTCTGTGTGACAGCCCAAGATACAACATGAAGAATTCTGAGATTTGACAAGGAACTACATTTTTAAAGACGCACAAAGTGTAAAGTAAAGGATTTATTGAATTAAAAATACATTTGCTATTAGATCTATTTCAGTTTGTTCAAAGTTATAGATCAAAACATTTTCGAAAAAGAATGAAGGCTACAAAGGTATCCAAAAAATATTCACAGCACGTTATAAATGAATTAAGAAATAAACGAACCAATAAATGCATAAACGAAAAAAATAAAGAATAAAAAGTAAGTAATATATGCACTACTTTTCAAAATTACGCAAATATAATTTAGTGTTGCACTATAAATCAAAACTGGACTGATAGTCATGTTTGGCAGTTCTCCCGTTGCGCCGCCAGATGGCGGCAGAGTTCAGCCGGAAACGGCTCACGGCTGTCATTCATATGAAGAAGAGAAGAAGAAGCAGCAGCAGCAAAAGGACACGAAGAAGAATTCGAGGAAGACTCTCAAATTAAAGTTCTAGTTTTCGTCCACTGTGTGTTTGGATCGCAAACTTGACAGCTTTTACTTCGGTTTCTGAGGTGACCCGATCCGCTACAGAAGGTCGGTGTGTTTTTACCTCTCCGCTCTGCGTGCGTCTGCTGGTTAGCTGTTAGCATGTAGCGTTAGCCCCCTGATGCTAGCTCTCACAACAACAACAATCACACTTTTTTCTCCTCTTCTCTTTGTTTCTCTTCGAACTCTCAGAACAACAGAAGCTCTAATGACTCGCCACGGGAAGAACTGCACGGCCGGGGCCGTTTACACCTACCACGAGAAGAAGAAGGACACAGGTGGGACTAGATGATCCAGGAACTGAACTGGAGTTCACTGAGAACACAATAATGGTTAGGGTTTGCACAAGTGGGAGCATCAGTTATCTTTAATGTATGTCATACAGACAGGATTTCTGCTGTGGAAAGCTGTAGAAATGTCGTCGATTAAATTAAACTTTCAGAAACATTCAATATCCTGCTGTAGTAACAATGCGCTAATAGTCATTATTTCATTCTCCTCTTCTGGATCAGATGTTTGTGGCGACACATAGCAGAGCTGTAGGTTTATCAGCTGGTGCATCACAGCTCAGTTTCAAGAGAAAAAGGGTTTTTGGAGTTTGGTCGTCTATGGTTAAGGTTGTAGGGATATAATTTCCCTGCTTTGGGAGGGTTGTATGGATTAATTGCCCCCGTCTGCTGTGGATTTGCCCCCTCAGCGGCCTCTGGTTATGGCACTCAGAGCATCCGGCTGGGAAAAGACGCCATCAAAGACTTCGACTGCTGCTGCCTGTCTCTGCAGCCCTGCAAGGACCCTGTGGTGACGTACGACAACACACACACACACACACACACACACACACACACACACACAGATCTTCTCAAGCTGCATCTGTGTTCTCAGTCCAGATGGATTCCTGTATGAGAAACAAGCCATTCTGGAATACATTCTTCACCAGAAGACGGAGATCGCCAGAAAGATGAAAGTGAGGCTGAAACGTTTGCAGGTTTCTTATATTCTGTTGCAGCTTTTTGTCCTCTGTCCGCCTGTGACGATGCGTTTGGAACCCGGCAGGCGTATGAGAAGCAGAAGCAGGCGCAGAAGAGCTCCAGTCAGCTGGAGTCCAAGTCTGAGGAGAGGGAGAAGGTGGAGCGCTTCAAGAGCCGCGAGAACAGCATTGTGTCCAAACCCATCAACCCCTTCACGTCAGGTCGGTGTGTGAGTCCGAGCCACAGTACATGTCTGCTCACCCTTCAGCTCTCCACTCACTCACTCACTCTCTCTCTCCCTCTCTCCCTCTCTCTCTCTCTCTCTCTCTCTCAGGTCAGGGTAAAGATGCAAGCAGCAGCAGCAGCTCCTCCGGAGAGTCCTCAGCCTCCGCCTCTTCATCCTCCACCGCCTCCTCCTCCTCCTCCTCCTCCTCTTCCTCCGCCCCCTCCTCCTCACAGAGCCTCCCCAGCTTCTGGATCCCCTCTCTCACACCCGAAGCCAAGCCCACCCTGCTCAAGAAGCCAGTGAGTGTCCCCTCACGTTTGGAGAAGAGATTAAAGTTATTTACCTTTATAACAAACACCAGGAAAAAAGAATGAATGGATGGAAACATGTACCATCAAAAATCAGTTATACAAACTTCTATTGTCTTCTATTGTCCTGCAGAGACACCTAGTGGTCAACATGGTCTGTTCTGTATGTGTTGGTGTATCTTCATGTGACCAGAGAAACAACTGTAAATAAAAGTGACTTATATTCTGTAAGATAATTTTAACAGTGTTTCTAACAGCGTCAAGCGTCCCCGCTGAGTTTTGTCTCCATAAAAAGCTGCAAAATTTAGAGAAATGAAAGATTTGGGCTTTTAGTTTTAAAAAATGAATCAATTTAACTCTTTAAAGCTGAATAATTACAACATTTTCGAGATAAGTCCTTTTTTGTTTGTTTGCCCTAAATGTGCAGTCAGAGGATCCATGTTAAAAACAAACATTTGAAAGTTCATTTGTCCGTTTTAACCTGAACAAAGAAATAATGAGGCTCCATTTCTTGGATATTTAGGCTCTGTGATGTGGTTTGATAAATGTCTGGGCTTTATTGTTCAAGGTGATTTTAAATGTGGAAATACTGGAATATTTACTGAGAGGTTGAATTTTACCTTTGATCAAAGTGTGTGTTTGTGTGTGTGTGTGTGTGTGTGTGTGTGTGTGTGTGTGTGTGTGTGTGTGACCTTGTAGCAGTGGTGTTTGATGCCATGTCACTCTGACTGTTTGCTCAGTGTTTGGTCCTCATGTTGACTCCGTTGCTAACCTGCGGCTGTTCCAGCTGCTGGCCGTGATGCTAACGTGACGCTGTCCCCCTGTCAGAGTAAGACGGTGTTGTGTCCCATGTCCGGCCGGCCCATCAAGATGAACGAGCTGATCACGGTGCGCTTCACGCCGCTGGACCCCAGCCTGGACCGAGTGGCGCTGCTGAACCGCCAGGTCAGTTCGCCCGGAGCGCCCGAGCCCAGACGCAGCCGGGCTCGCATGATGATGCCGCCGCCGTGCCTGCTGCCGGTGGAGGGTGTGTTGGGGTGTGAACTGGTGTGTCTCCTGTCCTCAGGACAGGTATGTGTGTGCAGTCACCAGAGACGCTCTGGGGAACAGCGTCCCCTGCGCCGTCCTGCGGCCCTCGTAAGTTTTCACTCCATTCACATGTGTGTTCTGTGGCTCGGAGGGAGCCTGACCCCCCATCCCGTCCCGTCCCGTCCTCAGGGGGTCCGTGGTGACCCAGGAGTGTGTTGAGAAGCTGATCAGGAAGGACATGGTGGACCCGGTGAGCGGAGACAAGCTGTCCGACAGAGACATCGTCCCGCTGCAGAGGGTAGGGGTGGAGGACGGGCCGCGTTGTCAGGAGTGTGTGTGGAGAGAATATTGGAGTGTTTAGAAGCCGTGCTGTGTGTCCGCAGGGTGGAACCGGCTTCTCCGGCTCCGGAGTCGACCTCCGAGCGAAGGAAGCTCGTCCAGTGATGCAGGCCTGAAGACCGAAGACGCCCCGACTCTCCCAAACCACCACCACCTCCACATCTCTGCTTTCTCTGCTTTGTTGAGTCTAAATCATTCAAATAAAGTTTTTCAAATAACTTTCTTACTGATTTTTAGCTGGTCTGAGGTGCAAATTTAAAAAAAAATGCTCAAGACTGAGATGTACAAAAACTCCTAATCATTTTCTGGTAAAAAGTAATTTTATTTTCAGTTTTGGAAAACATCCATCAAAGATTCAAACTGTCCAGAGAAAAGAGTTTTCATCACTTTTGACCCAATCAAGTGGTGAAGTTTGGGAACGATCCAGTTTCCCAATGGTCCTGCAGGACAGTCCACTGATCCACAGCATCCCTCTCTCCTCATTTTCATGTATTTCTGTACTACCTGTGGTATTATTCAAAGCTCTTCTATTCAGTTATAAAATGTATTTTGTCAGATTTCATTGTTGAGATGTTGAATTTGAACCATCTAGTCCATTCATGCTGAATAAAAGAATTTTAACCGGGAACAGAGAATCGTTTCGTCTGGGATGTTTAATCCAGCTGAGTTCCTGCAGGAAAAAACTAGAACATAAAATGAGTTTTACTCTCTAAAGTCTCAGTAACTCGGTTAACTCATCTGGTAATCAATAAAAAAAAATGTTCTTCCTGGAACAACCCTCCACTTCCTTCCTGGTGAACCTCCAGCCCTCGCAGTGAGGTGAGCATTCCACCGTTCACGCCGTCAGAATGAGAATAAAGACGAGACACGGGCGTCACAGCTCGTCGTGCTCGTCCGCCCTCATGCCTCCGTAGTCGGTGATGGTGCTGACTTTGAACTGCTCCGCCTGGTCCAGGACCTCGGAGAGCGTGAGGCGTCCATCCTGAGGGTCGGAGAGGAGCGCCGTCAGACGGTTCATCAGAGGTCACAGAGGTCACAGTGATTCACAACTGAACGTAGATCCTGAGAACAGGCGTCCCGTCTGATTGTTTCAAAGACCAAACGACTAAATTCACTGATTTGTTTCAAAGTGTTGCTTCACTTAATGATTAAACTTGAGAGGAATCCTTGACTCACCAGTGAGCTGTAGTGATGAAGATCGTCTGCTGAAGTGAACAAACCCTGATTGATCCCCAGATTATGTCTTTACTGAGACAGTTCATCGTTTCTGTATGAAGTTCCAGCGTGGAGGAGCCACTGTGCTCTATATGTGACCTATTGACCTGCTGTACAGAGGATCTCGGGACCTGAAGAGAAGCTTCTTATGCCTCCATCATGTCCGATCTGACCGGAAACTTAATTTGACAGGAGTTAGCTGGATCTGTGTGAACTCCTGTGACCGCTGGGAGACTGAAACCCATGCGAACCCTGCTCAGGTGAAGCGGGCGTAGACTGAAAGCCCAGGTTTGAGTCCTGACTTGGGGTCCCGCTCTGTGAAGCCTGTACTGTGTGTGTTGGTTTGGAGGCGTCTCAGCGTTTTAAGACATGCAGTGACTCTGAATCGCTTGTCGAGTGTTGTCCTTCGTGCCGATTGTCCAGGATGTATCACCGTCTCACACCTTGAATGATCGAATCGTCCTCAACAAATCTGTTCCACTGCTGCAGGACTCAAATAAGAACTACATCGGTAGAAAAAAAGATTTTTTTCTTTTATTGTGAAATCCCAAAAAGTCAGTAACAAAACTCCTCTTGTTCATTTCAAACACCTTCAGACAAGCAGACAAGGTTTCATTACATGAGGATGAGTGTGTGTCAGAAAACATCAATGTTCCAACTGGGTGTCAGTGCATGTTGGACATGATCGCTTCAGGCTCTTCAGACTGGAGAGGACGTGAACGCTCACCGCTGTCACATGGACGCACATACACGGTATGTGGCTGCATTGTGAGGTGTGTGTAGCTGTGTGCATGTGCATGTGATCCCAACTAAACCCCCAAAACCAAACCCTTCCTGTAACCCCTCCCCCCACTGTAACCAGATCCTCCACGGAGCGAAACGGAACCCAGGGCTCGTCAGAGCTCGTCGTGTCTCCTCGTTAAGTCTTCGCCGTAATTGGTGGCCTGACTGCCCACAAACATGTTCCAGTTGCCCAGAATCTCCTTCTTGGTGATTTTCCCGTCCTGAGGTTTGATCGGCAGAGTTTTGATTGACAGGAGAAGAGAGGGAGGAGGGAGGAGGGAGGAGGGAGGAGGGGACAGAGAGAAGCTGATTAACCCACAATTAACCCAACCGTTTCCATGGTAACACCGTTACTCATGACTGTACAGAATAGTGTCGTCAGCGTAGAGGCGTGTGACGGACTAAATGTTCCAGTTCAGACCTGAGGCCTGGATGCGCCGGTACTGACAGGTATTTAAAGAGTGTGTGGTTTTGTGGCGTCGGCTCCAGCTCTACCTTGTTCGTGTCTGTTTCGTGAATCAGGTGTTTGGCTTCGTTGTCGGCGTGGTCGACCTCTCCCGGGAGAACCCAGTCAGCCACCTCACTTGCATCCAGGTATCCGTCCTGCGGGAGAACAGCCAGGCAGCACGGTCAGCGCAGAGTCCGGTTCCCTCCAGGCCGCGGTTCTGGAGTCACGCCGTACCTTGTTGGTGTCCCTGACTTCGGAGAAATGCTTCCTCTCGGTCTGGACCCACTCGGGCTCGTCCTCCTCGGGCTCCGGAGAGTACATGTCACCTGGGGAGCAGCGACGCCAACACATTCAGGAGGTTCACAATCACTCCGGCTGAGTGGAAACGACAGGGAGAGGAGAGCTGGGGGTGTTACCGATGTACTCCACCAGGTTGACCTTCCCGTCTCCGTCCTTATCGATGTCCTCCATCGTTTCCTAGACAGACGACGTGGGTCAGTTATTTCCTTTTTATCAGAATTTTTCTTTCAAAACTCAAAGGAAAATGCAGAACATGTCTCCCCTGAGACGGCGAGTACCTGGATGACCACGTCTCTCATGTAGTCGAACTCCTCCGGGTGGAGGAAGGCCTTGAACTCCTCGTGCGTGGCGATCCCATCTCCATCCCGGTCGGCCGACTTGAAGCGCCGCTGGTCGCGGGCGAGCATGGTCTTGTACGTGGCCTTCTCGTCCACGTCCTCAAACTCCTCGCCTGGAAAAAACAGAAAGTCTCTTCGAACATCTCCACGGTGCCAACAATCCAGCAGATGGACTCATATTACTCACATCATATACAATTAAATGGGTTTCATCGGTTTTAGCAAAAACTCCTCACTTTCAGGTCTTTAATGAATCTCCAGTTGGTTTAAACAGTTACCAGATGAACCTGCTCGACTGTTCTTGACAGTAACAAGTCATCAGAGCTCTGAGGCTTACCCAGGTAGTATCCGTAGGTGGTGTTCTTGTACTCCTCCCAGGCGATCTTGTTGTCTCCGTTCTTGTCGTAGTCCTTCCAGTGCTTGTTGACGTTCTCCTCGATGTACCTCCTCTGCCGGTGTTTGATCCAGTAGAGCAGCTCCTCGTGGGTGATGAAGCCGTCCTTGTTGGTGTCGATGAGGTCCACGATCTTCCTGCAGGGCGAGAAGGGCTCAGGTTCACCGCCACATGTCCTCTTATTAGAATCAGGCGTCCCTCTGCATGCATGACTACATGTCGTACAGCCTGACATCGTGAAAAAGAGAAGAAAAAAAACCTACGCTAATCTGGCCTTGCTCTCCTCGGGGGTCAGCTGGTCGAAGGTCTTGGCCTCCTCTTTGCCCAGGAAGGCCTCGTGGTCGTACTGGAAGCCGTGGGCGTCGTCGTGGGCGTGGTCGCTCAGGTCAGCGGCGTGATGGACGCGCTTCTCCTGAGGAGGGACGGCGAAGGCGGCGGCGGCCAGGAGGACGCAGACGGATGCTAGCGAGTGCAGCCGCATCGTGACGGGAGACTCTGATGTCCTGAGACTCTACACAACGACATTTTACTAAAGGTTACAATCCTGTTAAAGCTGAAGGCTTGGATGGCCTGTAATAAAACTCTCTGCCACTAGGAGGTGTAATGAGTCAGGACGTTCTCAACAAAGGCTATCCTTTATTTTATAACACATATTATATTTATATTTATATTTATACTGCTAACTTCATTAAAGCTTTTAAATTTGGCTTTTTTTCCCCCAAAAAAAGTCACAGAAGTCAGGATGAAGAGCCAAAGTATGATTTCAAATTATTTCCTGCTCTTTCAAGATTGCAAAAGTTTTGTGACCAAAAAAAAAGCGCATAAAGAAGGTCATATGAAGGGTTAGAGACAAGCAAATGGTTAGAATGAATGAATGAATACTCCTCACAATAATGACTCTAATCACAAATGTGAATGATAGGACTTTCTTTTATTGTTAAATTAATACAGTAGAACTTTGGATGTTTCCATCAAAAATAACAGAAGAAAAGAAAATCAAATGTTCAATGAATAAAAACTGGAACCTGAACAATGTTGCAAGCACAAACTCAGAGAGGAAGCTGGTTAAAAGTAAAGTTTAGGTGTTTGTGAGTGAAAAGCTGTGATTGATTTGATCTCCATCCTCACTGAGGCTCTGATTGCAGGCCAGGAAGGAAACTGCTGCACTCTGCACTCACTTGCTCACTTTAGTCAAAATAATATAAGAAAAATACTAATTAAATTATACTTACAACTTGTGCGTGACTTGGGTTGATCCTCCGTGCGTGATTCCGCTACGTGCGTGAGATCCGCTGCTCGCTGCGTCCGCGTTGGCACTTCACAGCTTTAAATAACGATGACAGAAGGGCGGAACTCCTCCCACAAGCCGACCAATCGCAGCACAGTGTGGCTGCATTCTAACCAATGAGAAGGGCCGCTGGGTTATCGATGAATCCGAGGTGAGCTGTGATTGGTTGGTAACCGCCACGTTGTCATGTAAACTAAGAGAACTCCGTTTGGGCTTCGGCTAATTCCGTTTCACTTCGGCCGGTGAGGCGAAGAGCCGAAGTGTCCCTTTAGACTTCGGTTAATTCCGTCTCACATCGGCCAGTGCAACGAAGAGCTGAAGTCTCCGTTTGGACTTCGGTTAACTTCGGCTCTTTTCGGTGAGTGAAGAGAAGCTGTCTCTGCTTGGCCTTCGGCTCACTTCGGCCATTGAGCCGAAGTTAGATCGCCTTTATGGGGTTGCCAGACTTTACTGACAGTTTCCAGCACAAAAAGATCCACATTGAAAAAAACAAACAAAAAACGATCACACTGATCAAAGCCCACAGTTCCACAACTACAAAAAAAAAGATAAAGAAACTAAAAAAATGTCCGAATTAAAAAAAATATTTCAAACTCACCATCGTTTTCTTTAACCACTTATCTATACAAGATTATTGAATCTGTGAAATACACACACACACACACACACACACACACACACACACACACACACACACACACACACAAATCAGTCAGTACCACAGTAAAATGTAATCCCAATCCTCTAATTTTATTTACGAAAATGTTTTTTTTTTTGTATGTTTTCTTCTTTTTTCTGCAATGTGATCATTTGCTTGTTTTCTTTTTCAGTTCGGTTTAATTCAATATACGGTGACTCCATCAATATACACTGTACAGTATTCAAGATTTTTCTTTAATAAAGCTTGAAAAATTGACAGTGGAGCAGATTTTCTCCTTTTAAAACGTCTGTGTTGTGACAACAATTCTATTACTTTTTAAAATTTTTTTTTTATATTGTAGAAGATTTTTTTAAAAGTGCCTAATGGTGTGCTGAGGACTTGACATGTTACATGTGCATCAAAATGTGATCAAAACAGGTCCAATCGAGCCACACAGCCTCTAACTCACCTATAATCCATCAGTAAAGCAGTTTTCTTTTTTCAAAATAATTTCTTTGAAGGCTCATCTCTGGCTTAACTGTCTGTTTTAACAGGTTCAGGTGTTTTTAGAGTCTGCTGTTAAAATAATCACAGCTCCACACCTTATAGAGCCATATTCTATTGTAAAATACCAAAAAAAAAAAACAAAACAAAACAAAAAAATCAACTTTTGTTCCTTAAATCTCAAAATTAGAGGGAATCTCCAGTTTTCATGGACGTTTGAGGTTTGAACACAACAAAGCAACTAAAACCTGAAGCTACTTGGGAATTCCCACTTCAGAGGAAGGGGAATCCCAACTGGAAGGAGAAATAAAAACTGTACTCGGTTTCTCCAAACTTCATTTATTGATCACAGTACGACGACCGTTAAATCCATCTAAAATAATGACATCAATATTCAGCTATCGCAGATCACCACTCGAGTTTTCTTTTTTTGAAGTCATTACAGATACTGTACGTAATACTGACCGACAACATGAGGACCAGACTGTTGTCTTCTTCGCCACCGACGCCCCACCGAGACAACGTGACGCCGCCATCCACGTTTACATCCAATGTAAAAACATGTCAGTATACTCATATGTGTTTATATATTTATATATATATACGTGAATGTATTAAAATGAGTAATATGAAAGACATGAACGCGATCGTTTGCTGACATTCCCATGGAAACATTCACGGAAACGACCGAAGAGTCCGAAGAGTCTGTTCATGACGCCATGCCACCTCTAGGTCTGTGCTTGAAGTGGACGTTGAGGCTCAGGGCTCAGATATTTCCTCCTGGTCCTTTTCCAATTCCATTGTGTGTAATTTGACACCTGCCTCACAGTCCTGCTGGCTGCTGCCATGGCTTGGGACAGATGACCATATAAGGACATCAGGTCCACTGGCTTTTCCAAAATAAAGCTCTTCTGTGGATTGTAAATCCTGATTTGTGTGACTGTGTGAGATTGTTGTGGATTATTGCTGCCATGGCAGAGAGAACGCACAGCGCAGAGTCATGATTGAACGACACATATTAAACAGCGTGATGCTTTTCAAAATAAAATGTTGGTACTTTAACTCATGTTAACCGTAAAGCAGGTAACATTTCATGCTATATGGTCAAAGCTGGTATGATGTTAATGTAAAATATAAAATACAACTGAGAAAAGTTTCATGGGCCGACGTGAAAACACTGAATTTTCAGGTTACATGAAAGAAATGTTACCTCATCAAACATGTTTTGTGAAATTACACAAAAGTCAAACCTGTGAAGGTAGTGCTTATCATCACATTTTAAATGTTACCATGCCATCAAGTAAAAACGTTATATTTATATTATCTGTAACCAGATACCATCTTAGATGATAATTAGCTCGGTTATTGTGACGTAAAACATTTACGTTTTACCAGTATCATGTGATGGTCATGTGGTGATGCAAAGCAACTGTTATACTGTAACATGTTGTCATTCTGTAACATGAAATATATTTTAATGTTGAAATATGAAACCACAGAAGTATCATGTTAGCATTAAACGCCATGCTAACATGTTTGAGCGTGCAGAGTTTCATATTGTCACATGTAAAATACTGTGGCATCATAATGTGGTGGATGATCATGTTATCTTTTAAAACCTTTATATCATTTGACGCTAACTTAATGAACAAGATTGTGAAACTTCACGCAACAATTCATGCTAAGTTATCTTGTTTTATCAGAAAGTCTGACTATCTTGGAATAAAATGTGCTAATGCTAATGCTAATGTGCTACATTCCAAAACATCTCATAAACATCAGAGATTCTCTTGACAACGGAAAACTCTACTTGACGCTTGAAGTTTTCTTGCATTATAACAAAACTTTATTACGTTATGGCGCGATACAGCTTTCCTAAAACAGCATAAAACTTTATTTATAGTCTCATCTCACAATGTTACAGGACATTTACAGTGCGATGCAACGTCATTGCATTATCACGTGTTAAATCTGGAACAAAAGTTTATTGCGTTCTAATGTGCAGAGCGGAATGTTGTGATGAGGCGGATTTGAATGAGGATGCAGGAATAAATGAGGACTGACGGATGAGAATGAGCGCTGCGCTGTTTCTGAGGAGTTCAGACGGAGAGTGGAGAGCTCGTATTGAAACCTTTTTGGAGTTCGTGGTCACAGATGGGCGCCGCCGCTGTTTTCCAGCCAAGAACAAGGAGCATTAGCACATTTAACATGCAGGCACTAATCATCTCTAACATTGTCATGGTCCATTTTAGAGTTCACATTGCTCTGGGCTACGGCTTTTTTTTTTTCTTTTTTCTTTCCAGGCATGAAGAGAGAAACACAACAGTCATTAGCATCAACATGGACAGCAGTAAAGCACATGCAAGCTGAGGAGGTGGGGCGCGAGCGTCAGGACCGCCAACACCGCCGCCGCCGGAGTATTTACACACCCGCTTTATTCCCCCCCCCCCAAAACCGTCGATCTCAGACACGTGTGCGCGCTGACAGCTAGCGTTATTCCACATGGCGTGGGCATTAATACAAAGCTAAACTCTCCTCTGGGTAAGTCTTTTTCACACAGCTATCGACAGTCGTACAGTTTAGCGCTAGATCTGCTTTAATAATTCCTCTTTATTACAATCACCATAAATTCTGTTGTAAAAATGTGTGCTTTAATAAAATAAGAGTTTTTTTTTTTTTTTTTAACCCTACGCTTCTCATTTTCGTCTCCAAAAAGCTGAAAGGAAAAAAAAAAATCATGCTGGGAAAAGGCAGCCCTCCCCCCACCCACACTACGGTTCAGATTTTCAGAGAAACTCACGAGAGCTGGACGGAAACGTTCCTTCACTGGACGAGAACAAACTTCGAGCGTCTGCTACCGTTAAAAGGCGCCGAAATCCCCGCGAAGGTACCCCGACGCTGAGCTAGAGGTGGTGACTGCTACATGTCGGGGGGGAATCGGGGGCGAGACGCCTCGTCGAAACGCACGGCGAGACGCCCGGGACGTCTCGCCGTGCGTTTCGACGACGCGTCTCGCCTTCTCGGGGGGGAAAAGCAGCCTGTTTTACTAAAGATGCTGGCCGGATCTGCTGGATTTCGACGGGGATCTCCTCACTGGCTCTATTTGAACTGAGTCAGGACGTCGTTGAAGATGTTGAGGAACAGGTGGACGTGGTACTCCTTGAAAACCAGAGCGGGACGGAAGCGGATGGACCGGTCGCCGCAGCCTCCCAGGATGACGCCTGTCCGGGGAGAAACACCCACATTCAGCGCCGGATGTGACTCCGGGCCGAGGAGGACGGCGCAGAGAGGCCTTCTCTTACCTTTGTCTCTCGTCTTGACCAGGATCTTGTCGCGCGTGGCGTCGTCACGGACGTCGATGGCGCAGAACGTCCCCTGGCCCCGAGCTCGGCTCAGCAGGCCGGGGTACTGAGCCTGAGGACCAGACAGAGACTCTGAGGACGGGACTCCAAACGTTACAGAAGAAGAAGAAAGACGACCTGCACTGTGCTCTCATGGTTCTGGGTCCGGTTTAGTAAAGTCAGGTTTGATAAAGTCTAGTTTGGTTGAGTCTGTTTGATAAAGTCTGGTTTAGTACAGTCTGGTGTGGTAAAGTTGGGTTTCATAAAGGCTGGTTTGGTTGAGTCCGTTGATAAAGTCTGGTTTGGTAAAATCGGGTTTATTAAAGTCCGGTTTTATAAAGTCTGGTTTGATAAAGTCTAGTTTGGTTGAGTCTGGTTTGATAAAGTCTGGTTTGGTAAAGTCTAGTTTGGTTAAGTGAGGTTTCTTAAAGCCTGGTTTGGTAAAGTCTAGTTTGGTTAAGACTGGTTTGGTAAAGCCTGGTTTGGTAAAGACTGGTTTGGTAAAGACTGGTTTGGTAAAGCCTGGTTTGGTAAAGACTGGTTTGGTAAAGTCGGGTTTGGTAAAGTGAGGTTTGGTAAAGTCTGGTTTGGTAAATTCAGGATCAGTAAAGTCAGGTTCGGTAAAGTCTGGCTTGACTTTTCTTCGTTGTGAATTGAAACATCTTCAGGACGTGTAAAGGGATTTAAACGTTTTCTTTGCACTGACTCAAAAGGAAAACACTGCTAAACATCGTCCATCATCACGGTGTGTAAAAACTCAGCAGGTTCTGGTTCTGTCAGCGCCTGCCTGACCCGCCCCTCTGGGGCAGTTCCTGTATCGTGTTGCTCTGGTGAGTCTCCCTGTTTGAACCCCTCCCCCTGTCCTCGTATAGCCCCGCCCTCCACGCCTCTCACCTGACCGATAACCTCGACCCCCCCCCCCTCCTGTTGCCCTCTTGTCGATATCGGACCGTGTCCTTCTGTTTGCCTCCTGTTGTGTAATCGGTCCTGAGAGAGTTTGTACCTGCTGTCACTGTCCTGGAACCGCTCCGGTTCCCGACACTCTAACTTCTGGAAATTATTTAGAGACTCTGTTTTTCTTTCCAATGCAGTAAAGATTGTTTTGTTTAAATAGTGGTCTGGAGGTCTATACCTGAACCCTGACCCACAGGAACAACTGATCCACATTCTGGACCCCTGAATCTAAATTCAGCTTCAAAATTCCAAAAAGAGTCAAAGTGTTCAAAGTGTGATGCTTGTAAAACTGCTTGAAGCATGAAGACGGTACCTGCAGCTCATAAAGGCCGTTGATCAAGGCCTTCCCCGAGCGGGCCACCTCCTCCAGAAGGTTCTCCCTGCGGATCACGTTGAGAACCTCACACAGGAACAGGTTCTTGGACGGGTCGCCCATCCACGTGTTGAAGATACGGTACGGCTGGAAGGAGGTCACAACACACAACACAGTGAACCACACCGTCTGGACGACGAGTCAGGCTTTATGATGCATGCACTGAAATATAACAGGGAGTACCATCTGCCACCACTAGAGGTCACTGACTGACAACAGAAAAAGAATTCTGCTGGATCTGACTGACTGAGGCGGTGAAAAGAAAGACGTTCATATCAGAAAGAAAAACTGTGAAACAGAAAGACAATAGTAAAGATTTGTTTATTTATATTTAATCAAGAAATCTTTATTTTCCTGAGATCCTCTCAGTTTTTGCAGTGACCACAACAAAAAAAACGATCATAACATTTTAATTAAAGGAGTAGAAGAGCCGTGGCGACTCTGAACTCCTTTATGGCTTCAGCTTCTTTACAGAGCCTGAGATTAAAGAGACTGATGCTGTAAAATAACGAGCTTTGTGGCTTAATGTTGGTTCAGGGTCATTAGACAAACTGACTGTGTAGACACAACTGAAAACACTGCGGCTGGATTTAATTAAAAGCTCTGGAACAAACACTGATAGAGACTGAACGAGAGCGAAACAATAAGTGTAGCAGTTCAGCAGCCCGGCCACAGGGAGGAGCTATTGAGCCACGTTTAGAACACTGACTCTGGATCCAAATCACAGTCTGTGTTGTTAAAACTTCAACATAACTCTGCTGTAGCAGCTCAATGACAGGAAACATTGATCCAGGTATTTTTTTTAACGAGTTCTTGTGTTGATACTTTGCTTTTTGAGTTCTAAATTTAGATTGTGCCGCTATAATTCAGATATTTTTAGAGTTTGTGTTTTGAGGCTCTTGACTCTTGTTGAAAAAAGACTGGATGAGCAGAAAGTCAGCAGACGGACGAACCTTGTCGGCCTGCAGCGCCTCCTTGTGGTAGTAACCTCCCGTCAGCAGCTTCTTGCTGAAGGACACGATGTCGGCCGGGTCGTCGGAGCCCCAGTGCTCATGGGCCCAGAACTTTCCCGTGCACCCGCCTCCGGTCTGGACTTCGTCCACGTGGAAAGCACAACCGTGCTGCAGTGAGGACGAAGACGGGGACGAGAGAGAGCGAGTGAGACATCCGAGAGTCGAGACGCTTCATCATGAAACCAAAGATTTCTCTGAAGATTCCCCTCAACCCTCCGCCGCTCTCCACGTTCCTTTGTTGTGAGGAACAATGCGATCGGATCCCCGCTCTGCCGCCTCGCTGTCTCGATCAGATACCTTGGCGGCGATGCGCCGGAGCCTGATGAAGAAGTCTGCCGAGGCGTGGTTGTCGCCGCCTTCCGCCTGGATGGGCTCGATGACGATGCCCGCCACCGGTTTGCCCTTCTGCCGCCACTTCACGATCAGATCCTCCACCTGGAGGGAGCGGCACGGCGGGAAAGCACGAGAAGATTACCTCTTCCTGAGGTCGTATTAAATATTAAATCCCCGCCGAGCCTGCAGCTCCAGGTGTCATGAAGGAGCGGTCCGTCTTCCAGAGGGAAATATGCATCGCATGAATAAAGGATGAGAGCCGGCTCACCTCCTCCAGGCAGCGGGCCTCCTCCTGGGCGTTCTCCCGGCTGAACTCCTCCAGCGGGTACTGCAGCCTGGGGAACGGGGCGATGGGCCAGTCGAACGACGGCACGTCCAGCTTGTGGATCACCTTGGAGTGCGTCGTCGCCAAGCAGCCTGGAGAGGGCGGAGGCGTCACGGCGTGAGGAGGAGACGATCTTCGAGACGACTCCTCGCTACTTCAGCAGGGACGGACGGGCGGACATACCTAACGTTCTGCCGTGGAAAGCTCCGGTGAAGGACAGGATGCTGAGGTCTGGACATCCTGGACCCTGGAGCAGAGCGGCGGAGGACACAGTGAGAACGGCAGCGGCGGCGGGCGATCAGGACTCTGATCAGAGGACAGACCTGGTTGACCATGCAGCTGCTAATGTCTTCAGCCGACGGTCCGCTCTGGCCTCGCTCCTTGTTCTAGAGCAAGACGGAAACATCCGTGAGAACCCAGGGCGCTCTGGGAGGGTGGCGGGCGGGGGCCGGGCGCCGACTCACCCTGTACCAGATGAACATGGCTTTGTAGGCGTTCTCATTGGAGCAGGAGCCGCAGGCCATGGTCTGAACCCGAGACATCCCGCTGGGGGCGATCTGACCAGCGGGGAAGACAGAACCCTCGTTTCACACCGCGGCGCTACCGGAGCGCGACGGAGAACGGCGTTTTGTGCGTGTCGCTCACCGACAGAAGACTTTCGGTCAGCTTGTCTGGAAAGTTCTCCGGCGGCAGGATGCCCAGGGCGGGTCTGTTCACAAAAGTGCTCTGACCGAGAGAAACACAAGACACAAATTAAACATTTCAGCTCTGCGGAACGGACGGATCTGGAGGGAGCAGCACCTACCAGGTTGTTGGGGTTGGTCATCAGCTTGAGCAGGGCGGGGTGGTTGTAGCCTGAGGACGACAGGGTGGAGGAAGCCTTCAGGTGACCAAACCAACGTTCTCACACAACCACTGATGAAAATAATAACAGCTTCGCCGTCCAGGAGGAGGACCATCACATCCAGCATCTGCTCCCATATCAGGGCACGTTAGTGCACATGCATGATTTACTCTCACATATGTGCAGCGTCCACCGACGCTGAACCGTATTTACAGGTTTTATGGTCAACATGTGTATCAGCCCCAAGCTGAAAAATGTTTGGATGAATCATATAAAGCAAACAACCTGAATTGTTTCCTGAATAAAATGAATTTCCCTCCATGTTGGTGCATTCTGAGCACGTTTAGAGGGAAGCTTGATTAAACTCTGTCTGATTATCTATCTGAAGCTGCTCCGACAGAAGGAGAGCGAGAGCAGGAAATGAGGACTCCGCCGGCTCTGCTTTCCATGCAAGTCATTTGAATACCGCAGGGCAAATGAGTCCGAGGCCCTGGATCCTCTGGGACGTTCAAACATGCACACACGGCCAACTCCGCATACATTCTTCATCGGCGTCCCCATTTCAATTAGAAAGGACTCGTTTCTCCAACAGTTCTTTTGTTAGGAACCTGAAGCAGAAACTACACCAGTCTGAGTTCACCCGGACCTTTTCAAAGGCTGAATTCACCCTCAGAGGCCCCTCGGCCTCTTGGGAGGGCACTTCAACAAACCCCATTGGTTCAGGGCAGCCACAGAGTGAGATGTGGATACGAGCGAAGCCACACCGACTTCCTGTTCATTTGGAGAAGGTAAAATACCAGGCTGGCACAGATGGAATCTTTCCTGCTCACTGCCCATACAACACATCTGTGACCCCTTCCCCCCGACGCTGGCGGTCTGAAAAGCTTTAGTTCAGGGGCCACTGGCGGTCAGTCCGATGTGATCTGGAGCACGGGGTCACGATGTGATAATATCACGATATATCGTGATATCGCTATGTATTGGGATATTCTACATGGTTAATTTACAGAGTAAAAATGGAGACCGTGGAAAATACACTGAAATGTCCTTCACATGCCGTTTGTAGCCTTCAGCATGAGTCTTTGCCAGCAGTAAGGTGCGAACTGTTCGACCCTTGGTTGGGGTAGCTTTGGGTTCTTCAGGGTTCTAGCTTAGGGCTGCTCAGTGCTCTTCAGGGTTTTTTCAAGGCTCAGTTACATGATGCCTTCTGCAGTAGTATGTTTTCTGGCTCTGCTGTGTCGCTTCACGTACATGTGTTACACATATCTTAAGACTTTAGTCACACATGGTTTGCATCTTATCGTTTTCCCAAAACAGAAAACTACCATCGTTTTTGTTCTTCTTTACTGACTCACTGAAGAGACTATTTAAGGAGATTTGCTAAAGAAGAACTGATTCTCCTCAAAAAGCGTCCATTTTTAAATATAAAGCAGCCGCTGCAGTACCCCCTCGAACCACAAGGGGCAGTGATTAACAGATGTGTTGAGGTGAAACTCTTTCTCGCGAGAACCATCAGAGCCACTTCCTGCCTTCGTTCTCTCTTTAAAACTGCTCTCAGAAGCTCTTGCTCTTGGTTTGTTGACCTTGTTGTTGTCCAGCTTGTTGGTTTGGCGCAGCGCCCCCTGCTGGAGACCAACACGGTCACCATTTGAAACTCACCGATGGGGATGGAGGAGATCTGAGTGTAGACGTCCAGCATGCGGTTTCCGTCCACGTCCACCAGGTAGTTCCCTCGGCTCTCCTCGTAGTTACAGAAGAAGTTCACCGCTCCCACGTTCTGGGAAAACACGAAGTTCAAGAGCAGAACGAAAAGCTCCTCTGTTGATCCAGGGCAACGTTCACACATTTTGAGCAGTTTCAACAGAGGAATGGTTTAATATATTAGAGATATGTTACCTCATTTAGCCATTTTTAACAGTTTCACCCAGTGAACTGTTTTAACGATTTTCAAGCAAATGATTTTGCCTCTCTGTCGTTTTTGAATGTTTAAGACAGTGAGATGTTTTAGATTTTTTACCAGTTTTACCAGTAAAAATTTTTGGCTGTTTTACCTCAGTTAGCCATTTTAAGGCATTTCTAGCTGCTTGGCATTTTTTCTGTCTTATCCTTTCAGCCACTTATTCATTTATGGTATCTACATGGTTTCATCTACTGCTAGGCAGTTTTTATATTGTTGTAGTTTAGTCAATGTCAAACATTTTTGTTGCGTTACCGTGTTTAGTATTTTTTTTTATTCTCCAAAATGAGCCATTTTTACCACTTTTTTGTCATTCTACCTTTTAATTTATTTTTTTTTTTATAAAATCCATTTATGCAATTTAAGCCGTTTCAGTGTTTCAGCTGCTTAAAGAGTTGTGGGGTCATTGACCTGTTCTAGTCTTTTTAAACGCCTCTAGCTGTTTGTTTGTCTTATTTGACCTCATTGTTCCTTTTATCAGTTTCAGCTGTTTATCTCTTCAGGATGATTAAAGGTTTTAACTGTTTCAACCAGTTTCAGCAAGTCTGACATTCTTTCTGACTGCTACGCAGGCAGAACACAATCCAGTTCCAGTTTCAGCAGCGATATTGCAAAAGACACTTTGATGAATGTTTGTTGCGCAGAAAAAAAATGTTGCTTTTTACACACACACACACACACACACACACACACACACATACACACACACTTCTTTTGTGATGGCTGTGTATTTCTATAGAAGCGTGCACAGTGCCACTATACGTGGAACAGCTGCAGGGTTTTTATCTAACCAGCTCACTTGGTTAACATGCGCACGCACGCGCGCGCGCACACACACACACACACACACACACACACACACACACACACACACACACACACACAGAGGCGCATTTACTTGTGTACTCAGGCTTAAACATGCACGCACCATGATTTTGTGTGTGTGTGTGTGTGTTCAGGGTTAAACAGACACACACACACACACGCTCAGTCTTGTATTTCTATCCTTGTGGGGACCGTCCATTGACTCCCATTCATGTCTAGCCCCCAACCCTGACCCTTACCCTAACCCTAACCCACACCACAACAAAGCCTAACCCTAAAGAAATGTTTTTGCACTTTTACTTTTTTCAGTAACAACAACATGGTCAAGAAAACACTGTTTCTCCTACTTAGGACCGGAAAAAGGTCCCCACAAGGCACGTCGTTCCACGTTTTGCTATCCTTGTGGGGACATTTGGCCCCAACAAGGATAGAAATACAAGAACACACACACACACACACACACACACACACACACACACACACACACACACACACACACACACAGACTGGATCTCACCTGGATGTCTCCCAGCTGCTTGGTCAGCGCCTGCAGGTTGGAAACACATTTTATAAAGCTCGTAAACATGCGGCGGTGATGACTGTGAGTGTGTGTGTGTGTGTGTGTGTGTGTGTGTGTGTGTTACTTGTGAGCGCGGTCCCGGCACGGTGGTCTTCATGGACGGACCATCATAGTCGAACTCCACCTCGGCCTTGGCTGCAGCCTTACTGACATACCTGCAGCCTGAAGGACACACCAAAGGGATTCTGGGTAAACTTCAGGAATTTCAGGTTTTAGGAATCTGTGCACATTAATTAATGCGTATTTGAACAAATGACCGTTAATGAGCAGGTGAGTGTTTACCTGGAGCGCCCAGCCACAGGTTCTTCTGCAGGTGGAGGGCCAGCTGGCGGCCGATCAGAGACGTCGCCATGACGAGAGACGGACGAGGAGCGGCGAGAGACGGAGGGAGACGGGCGGAAGCTGCCCTCGGGCTGAACCTCACCGAGCCTCCTGCCAAACAGAGGAGCGAGGAGGTTACTGACGCCCCCGCCGCACGCTCCGCCGTCCCACCCGACCCAGACAGGATCGCCTATAGATGATTGACCAGACCGGAGACCTTTGATACGGCAAAGTCACACAGATGTCCTGGAGGTAACAAACAGCCAGCCGCCGGACTGCGGAATCTATCAGAGTCAAGCTGGTTCCAGAACGACGGCCATCCGGCTCTAAAGTCTGCTCCAAAGAGGGAAGAAAATAAAAACCATTCTCAGCATAGCAAAACGTCTGTTTGTCAAGCAGTAGTGACAGCGACAGCTAACGGTCACGCACCCTCCCTCCACTAGTCGGAGCTACAGAGACACCAGACTGATGGAGTCAACAACACTTTTAAAATAGAGAGACGTGGACATTCATGTCAGTAGCTAGCTTGCTGTGTCAGTAGCCAAAGCGTCAGTGGCTAGCCTTGCTAAAGCTATCTTGACATATTGATGATTTGAGAAGAAAGAACAGCTCAGAGATCTGCTTCACCTCACTTACTGAAGCTTTAAAGGCTTCAAGAAGTTTCTGGAAGAGCCTGAATACACACTACTGAGATAGCGCTAAATGCTAAATGCTAACCGGCAGAGTACCGCGGCAAACTAAATGCTTTGTTGAAAACTTTAAAGGCTCAGAACTCAAACTTCAAACTCAATGTTTGAGATATTTGATGTTTTCTGAGCGTTTCATTCTGTGTTGAATCATCTTTCAGTGTAAGTCAGTTTACAGGTTTCATTACAGCATGTTGTTCTTATCAGAGTTTTATTTAGAAAAAAGAAATGTTGCTCCCCCTCTTTGTAGTTCCACATTAATTCAGACGTCCCAGTTTTCCAAGGCTTCGAGAAGTAAACAAAGAGCACATGTAAAAAAAAAAAAAATAATAATAATAAAAAAAAAAACAACAACAACAAAAAAACTAAATATTGTAAAGATGATGTTTGGACTGGACCAGATTCACATGAAATCCACTTTTTCTCAGGGGGCGGCAGCCGGTGCAGTTGGTCTTCACACGGCTGCCGGCGCTTAAAGCCATTAGGTCCTCATCAGGAGAATAACGGACCGGCTCTTTCTCCTCGTCCCGTTCACGCTTATGTAAGAACTGGCAGCGCGAACAGGAAAAATCCAGTTTGATGCCTTCACACAGAACAAAAAAAAAAAAAGCATGGCCACACACACACTCTCACTCACACACACACACACACACACACACTCACACACACTCTCACTCACACACACGCACATGCGCGCACACAGAGACAGAGTTCCTTGGCAACACCTCAGCGGACTGGATGGAACTGGTTTTGATAGCGAGAGTTACACAAGACTGCATCTTCGTATGTCGGGGAGGAGGGGGGGGGGGAAGGGGGGGAAGGGGAAGGGGGGAAGGGGGGAAGGGGGGGGCGGAGGGGAGGGGGGAGGGGGGGCAGGCTTATGTAAGGTTGGAGTGTTGTCGTCAAGTGATCGGAGCCGCAGTCTGAACACAAAGGGAGTCGCCCCACGGATCGCTGGAGCGCAGGCTGCTGCTGCTGCTTGAGGGGTCAGGGGGTCACGGCATACCAAGAACCCCCCCCCCACACACACACACACACACACACACACCTCCACCCCCACCCTGACCCCCACCCCACCCCCTCACCACGAGACACAACACGGCCACGAACCAAAACTCTGCCTGAAAGTTGCCACAGACTGACCAGGATTACGCCACACGCTGCCGAGCGAGGGTTTCCGCGGCGGGCGCTCATATTCGTCGCCACGGTGATATCAACAAGTCACATGACGACTGAGGGAACTGAGACGGAATACTGAAGCTTGAATATTGCAACACTGAGCAGCAGTGATTCACCAAACTGAAATGAAACAAAACTGTCAGCAGTATGGAAAGGGGTAATATCAATTTGAGAGAATTTTATCATAATTTACTCTCTGAAATTCAAACATTGGTGTCTTTAAGACGGTTTGTGTAAGAAGTTGGTGATTAAAGACAGCAGCCACATTAACTGCAGTGTTTTTCATCATTTATCTCATTAATTTTGGCTTTTTTGTTTTGTTTTGTTTTGTTTTTTGTTCGCGGAGCAGCAGATAAAGTAAGATTCACATGACACAAGGGGAATTCAAAGATTTGTGTCAAGGTTGGCCGTTCTGCTTATCGTTAGTGAAAAAAATCCAAATTCTGACAGTAGAAATGCAAAAATTAAATCTTATTTAGTTTCATCCTGATGCAGATTGTCACAAACGTACTAAAGCTCCTGCTGCCTGCCTGTTTACAGCACGAAGGAAAACACTCTGACTCTTCTGTCCTCATTTAGACTACAGTACAAACACAAAGTCTCAGAAGGCGCGAAACCAGACTCACAGACAGCCCACATTTACTTTTGGTGTCTCATCTTGTCATTTCTAATTATTTCACCAAACACTGTGAAGGCGGCCAGAGGGTCAAACGTATCCGTCTCAGAGCGCAGCGCCGCTTCGCCGTCTCCAAACGTCACTTTGTCTTTTCACACACACTTCAGCACGCACATCCAGCAACATTCAACTCTCACACATGGATTTTCTTCCCCATGGACTCCTATACATTATATCATAATGTGTGTGTGTGTGTGTGTGTTTGGCTGTTACAGATCTGATGGTAATACCAGAAAAACTGAGTATTGATTATCGGGTGGCTGGAGGCGAAGCTAAAGATGCTAAACCCCCGGCAGAGGGGCGGTGGAGGCTCAGAGCCGCTTCAGCTGAACACACGACGTCAAACATAACTGATAATCAATGACTGATCTGGTCCTGAGGCAAATATTTAATCCCTGAATGTTGGATCATCACCGGCAGCGCAGCCAGAACAGCAACGCCGAGTTTACATCACGATGGAAACTCATCAGAACGGTGGTGTTTCAATGTGTTTGGACCTTTTGTTTACATGTAAACGAAGCTAGAATTCACCAAAACTGACCGTGTCTGACAACAGGAAACAAGGCCGGAGTCAGGTTTACCTCCTGCCGCCTGGACCCCCCTGTGGGAGGGGGAGGGGCTTTCTGGTTTTGTTTTTCGGGCCCAAGCTGCGTATCGGAGGGACTCTTGGCTGAGAGATACCGTGATGTCCTGTACTGTGATTATCTGCCAGCCCTCGGTACTCGGTGTACCAAACAGCAGCAGCTGCATCAAGACGCCGCAGAGACAAAGTCCAAAACCTGCCATAAACGCTGGGGTTATGAGAACTCAGGAGCCGACGGCGTCTGCACCGGGCTGCGGGACAGCCCGTCCCACAGACTCTTCACTTTCCCTCTTCCTCCAAACCGTCCTCAACACCACGGCAGCCATCGCCGTCGATTTCAAACGACTCCTGGTTGCTACGGCGACCGCTTCACGTGTCTTATTTCCGTTTATCGCCGACGTTCGGTAACGCGGCCGTATGCCGCTCCCTCCGCCAGCCTCCCGTCTCTGGAACCACGTTAAAATGCAGCCGACACCGCCGGTCGCCATGACAACGGTGCAGGCGCCGAGAGGGAAGAAAGAGACCACGGCTTGTGTGTGTGTGTGTGTGTGTGTGTGTGTGTGTGTGAGCGGAACTATTGATTCCCAGTCGTGTCCCTCCACCGAGCAGCGAGGTTCCCGCTGACGTAGCGAACAGCGAGTCGCTCCTCAGACCCTTCGCTCGGAGACTAGGCCACGCCGACCTTCACCTCTCACACCCCGGCTCAGGTTCCACCCAGAGAGAGGAAATCAATCAGTCCCTCAGTTCTTCTGGAGGAAACATGATGGATTCCACCGGAGGAACCAGAAAGATGGCCTCATCTCTGATCAAGTCTCTGTTTGAGAGTCCTGATCAATATATGAACTGTGTCACCATTTACTGGTCATTTTTATACCCACAATCATCTTAATTGAATTTTTAATGGACAGAAATTGGTTGTCAGGAACACCGTTATTGAGAGTGTCTAAATATAGCAACTTCATCAGTTTCATGGAGTCATTTAAAAAACAATCTGCGGCGCTTCAGGCCTGCGGGGCTGCTGTGATGGTTCAGTCTTCAGTGAGAATTCAGCTCCGGCAGCGACGGTCGACGCGGCTGAGACGGAGATTTACATGAAGACGTTCCAGAAAACACCTTAAAGAGGTCTGAAAGTAATTTCATTCATCTGTACTGATGAGTGTTTTGGAACTTTTTATCTGTTTATAAAACTTTTTCACGACCTACATGTTATTTTTTCAGTCATCTCGGTTAACTTCTGTGTTTGTGGATGAGCGGCGACTCCATCTGATTTTAACGATGATGAGAAGGTTTCACGGTATTAAAATGTAGATACCGCCATTTGTGCTAATTAGCATTACCAACGTCCTGGATTTTATAATTGGTTATGAAACCAACCGCTGCCTGGCGCTCCAGCGTGACCTACTTCTAGACGCCAATTCAGACTCCTCCAGTCGGCGTTCCAACATGTTTACACCGAGAGCAGCTCCGGGTTTGAAAAAAACGCCAAAATCTTAACTTGTCCAGTTGACCTTTGATGCAGAAGCGGTGTAACAGACAGCGGCTCTGGCCCGAAGGCGCGGGGAGGTGAAACCAGCCGGCCTGTTGCGTAACGGCAGCCGCAGCGCGGCGGTATCGAACGCCGCGGCCGCTAGACTCCACAGCCGGGCCGCCGGCCCCGCGGGCGCTCGATCAAACGGCAGCGTTTGTGAAGGGATGGATCGGGAGAGAGGAGCGTCGGCGGGCGACCGACACAAGCTGAAATCGTTGCCCTGCACTCGACGCGCCGAGTCGCAGGGAAACGAGATGAAAACTACACGTCGGGAGTCGGGAGTGTGTGGAACGCCGAGCGCTCCTGACCCCCGGAGCAACGTGATCCGATCTGCTGGTGGAGCGCTCGGCCCGACCCAGACGTCGCCGCAGATCAGATTCAAGTCCTTCTGACTGAGCTTCAGGACTCGTTTCCGTCCCGACCGGAGCGCTGATCGCTCGCACAATCACTCACGAGTCATTTCAATCCGACGCGCCGGTAGCTGTGGTTACGAGGGATAAAAAAGTGTGTAACGTCCATGTGAACAGCACGATCTGATCCTGGAATTGGAAAGAATTCAATCAGACAGACAGAAACGTGACCGTCTGAACGCACCGGAAACGACCCGCAGGTCCAATCGTCTGAAAAGATACGACTGTTCAAAGATAAGTCACTGCATTTCCCCCATAAAGACATAAAAGTCCTAGAAAAACAAGGTTACACAAGACTCCACTGATCTGCTGTACGGCCTCCATGTTCTGCTCCACAGAGAGAGAGAGCGTGTGTTTTTCGTGGAAACCATAAATCAGCAGCGAGGCGATGGGTCCGGGTGGGACGCTGCCACAGGAAGAGGGAATCCGGTCTCGGTGAAATCCGCGCTCCGCTGCCCGGATTTACCTGGGATTCACCCACAAACCTGCAGCCGCCCCAGAGCGGAGCGGCTGAGGAAGCACGGCGTTCGGCCCTTCTGTTCTGGCAGCGTGGCGAGGATGAAGCCCGGGCCCCGGAGACATTTTCCACACTTGACCCAGAACGGCGGCGAGCTTTAATTAAAATCCAGCCAGACTCGTCAGGAGAAGCAGTGCAGACCGAAGGGCTGATGGAGCAGCTTCGCTCACGAGACGGACGATAAACAGGAGTCTAATGTAGGGCCAAACACTCCGCCGCTCCCCTCCAGCCTGGCTGGGGTCAGAGGTCACGAGGGATCTCCTGACCCTCCACGGCTGCGGGGAAGAAGATCCGCTCCGCTGCTTCTGCTGGGAGTTCTGTGTCGGCATCGTGAGGAGCAGGAAAACCTCCCGTGGTCCCTGCAGGGGAATCTGAGCACCGAGCACCCTCTAACAGGTCCCGGGAAGACCTCTGGCTCCGGTTTCAGGTGTCTCTTACAGCACTCAGCCAGGGGCGTCGGTACGAATCCGGCACGGCTTGGTAGCCACAAATACAATTGTGGCTTAAAGGGATACTTCAACATTTTGGCAAATTGGCCCATTTAGTGCAATTCCTTAGTCATTTCGAACAGTATACTTACTTTTTCTGTGAGGGCGAGCTGTTGTTTATCCAGAGGTGAGTCGGGGAAGGTTTTCAGGACGGACACAATGGAGGTGAACGGTATTTTTGTTCCCCCTCGTCACACTCATCAAATACACAATCCAACAACCCCAAAACACTTTGGTGGACACATTATAATCAGCACATTCACTACGCTGTGGAACACCAACAAATAATATTGTAGCAAATACTGGGAACTACTTTTTCTATTCAAATCACTACGCCCAGACGCCATGTTTAGTAAGTAGTTCCGTCTTAGCAATCTTCGCATAAACAACTCAATCTGGTAATTTTGCATTCATATTTCACAGCGTTGGATTGTGTATTTGATGAGTTTGACGAGGGGGAACAAAAATACCATCCACTTCCATTGTGTCCGTCCCGAAAACCTTCCCCGACTCGCCTCTGAATAAACAACAGCTCGCCCTCACAGAAAAAGTAAGTATGCTGTTTGAAATGACTAAGGAATTGCGCTAAATGGGCCAATTTGCCAAAATGTTGAAGTATCGCTTTAAAGTCACTCGCAAACTGCAGCACTGGCAGTCCTCAGAGCCCGGGTTTGTGGACCAGATGTGATGTGGACCAGAACCAGGTTCCAGTCTCTCACACGGTCCCGCTGCTCTGTCCTCTGAGGCAGACCGATTCCTCTCAGGTGTTTCCCCGGCAGCTGCCGTTCTCACCGAGGCAAGCCGATCTGCCGGCTCGCAGGGATTACCAGCAAGAGGTTGGGTTTTTAGGGACGGATTAGAACACTGAGAAGTCATCAACTTCAAATTAGACGGGACTATAATCCGGACATTAGGAGGGACGAGATCCGACAGCGAGGCGCTCGTACCTGAAGTGGAGACGGCGGACGGCGAATCTCACTGCTGAGGAGACTCCAGCAGCAAACAGAGCGTCTCAGTGAGTCCAGAGGGGACGGAGCCGTCCACCAGACGGATCATCTGTTCGTCCATCAGTCAATCCGCTGCTAATCTGCCAGCCGCCGCTCTTCCAGGCCAGCTGTGAGGCCGGGTCCAGTTTTCTGTCACTGAAGAGGATTTACCGTCGACACCGTTCTGTTCGGTACCAGGTGTTGATAAACCGTCACACCGCCGATGGCCTCTAGAGGGAGCTGCAGAGTCGTCACACACGTTTTTATCCCTTTTAACTATTTCAGTTAAATAGTTATTTGAACTTGTTTTATGGATCTTTATCTGTTTTAGGGATCGACAGCCTCCAAAACCTGAAGGAACAGGGTTTTCAAACATACGGCCCGTGGGCCAAAGTGGGCCGTTCCAGCTCACTGGGTCACCTCAAGTGTAATAACTCAGAAATTAACAGTTTCCATTGAATAAACTGTCGTTTGTGGCTCGTCGGGAGGAGATCTCACCGTTTCAGTCAGAACGGTTCATTTCCAGCACGCAGCCTCACAGCATGATGATGCCTCCTCCAGCTTTATTAAAGTCAAGTGTTTTGGATCAATCAGATGTCAACACAGTGTCTTTAACACGATTCATGCTTAAACCTCCTTCCATGCATTGAGTCTAAACGAGAGGAAGCTGGAACGTCGGCTCGAACCCGTCAGAAAGGACTCGGTTCTTACTTGATGGTCGAAGCGGCCGGGCGAGAGTCGGTTCCTCCAGAGAAGAAGAGAACGGCTCGGCTCCTGCAACATCCAGACAAATCATCAGCGCTCTCTTTTAATACTGAGCATCACAAAATCATAGTAATATGTGACACATAAAACATGATAATTCGGCTTGTAAAGAAATCAGACACACAGAATACAAGGATTTTTGTTCTAAGTTATTACATGTAATACATCGATTTGTCATAATATTATATTTATTGCACAGTTTTTGTGAATTTGGGCTTCATGTTGAAGAAGAGGGTTAATATCACGGTGAACACAGTGAAGCCTAATGACAGTCTGTTCTCCAGACGGGTTTCGCAGCAGATCTGCAGAGTTCCTCCCATCAGAAGGTCCTGCTGGCCCGGATGCTGGACGCGGTCAGAACCTGCCCCCCCGCGGTGCAGCTTTCTCTGTGTGAGCTTTCAGAGCGCTCTCTGCTCCCTGTTTGCGTGCATGTACACAAAGTGAGGTGGATCACGTGCTCGCGCCTCCTGCAGAACAAAGTGCCGCCGCCACTTATCGCGCTTTGCTTCACGATGCGGAGCGTTTCCGGGCAGGATGCGACTGGATCCGACCGGTGGATGTTTGGAGCAACCAAACCTGATGCAGATGCTGCTGCTGCTGCATCCAACACACACACACACACACACGCACGCACGCACGCACACACACAGGCACGGACACACAGAGACAGACGCACGCACGCACGCACAGCTGGGCGCAGGTGCGTTCGGAACACTTACGGGGAGATCGTGGAACAGCAGCCGGGAAGAGGAGCTCCGGTCCCCGCAGCTTCACGCACGATGGTCGGTGTGTGTCTGCCAGCCGCGGGTTGCCAGTTCTGACTCACAGGCTCCAGAGCGGGGTTGCCAGATCTCGCGAGAGAAGCAAGCAAGCAGCCAAAACAAAAATGTCTTGAAATTAAACGAAGGCATATAGAAATAAGAAAGGAATGAGGAAATAAAGAAAAAAATTAAATAGAATCCTGGAAATATTATGAAACATTTGACAAGTGTTAGACTCACACAGGATTCAAGAAAAGGATATATAGAGTCTTGAAGTTATTAAAACTACCTATTACTTTTTAAAACGCTTTTGTTTCGCTCCACGTTTCCTTTTTGCTAAAAAAAACCCAGCATGGAGTGTTTTGAGCTTGGCAAAGCAGACGTGTTAAAAAGCACTGAAATTTGTTAATAAAAAAATAAGTACAAAGATAATATTCAGCAATAAAAGTAAACCCTACAACATCGCCATCATAGTAATGAGGGGAAATTATATGAAAATTGTTGGTCATTCATGTTTGGTGAAAAGTGACAAACTGTGTTCATCATTCTCAATGAGAAAAATGAATACAGATTTCTCGGACACTGATTGGTTGATTCCGACGTTCATCAACATTATAGCCAATCAGAGGCAGGCAGGATGATTTAACCCCGCCTCTTTCCCTGTGTGCATCAGGGCGAGGAGAAGGAAACGGAAGAGAATCACTAATACATCATATTTTTCTTTGATCAATAATGAGGATGCGAACAACAATGATGAATAAAACAGGAAAAAAGACTAAAAGACGATAAACTACCGGTGTTTTCTCGCGACGAGCAGAAAGTACCTCTATGAAAACGGACCTGGCAACCCAGCTTCTCACCCAAACACACGGGAGCCAAAAGGCAAAAATCAGCACAAACAGACGAAAATCACTACGCCCCCTTTTTTTTTAAAGCCCTTCGGGAATTTTAAGCCTTGTTATTGTGAAACACCGGAAAAACTAAAGCTTTCTTTTCTTTCTTTTTTTTTTCAGTTCCAGGTTATTGTTGTTGTTTCAAGGCTGTTTAGTAGTTTCTATCCATTTTAGTTGTTTTAACCATTTTCTGGTCTTACTGTTCACAAACAGTTTTTGCCTTTAAACGTTATCTGTGGTCAGTCCTGCTGAAGTCTCTCCACACACAACAAATAAACATGTAAACAAATGTTGTTTGTTGTTGTTTTTCAGTTTTATGGTCTTTGGCAGAACTGCATGGAAGTGCAGCGGAGGTGCAGCACTCGGAGTCTGGTTCAAACGGGCCTTTCTGTGTGTGTGTGTGTGTGTGTGTGTGTGTGTGTGTGTGTGTGTGTGTGTGTGTGTGTGTGTGTGCTGCAGTACTCTGGTTTCCTCCCACACTCCATAAATATGCCTGTGAGGTTAAGCGGTGACCTTAAAAGTCCCCTCGCTGTGAATGTGAGTGTGTGGTTGTTTGTCCTGTGACGGAGTGGGGAGCCGTCCAGACATCCTGACGATCCGCGGCGCTCCGAGTGTTAACTGGAGGTTTGGAGGAGTGTGGAACTCCCGAATGGACGGCCTGAGATGCACTGAATTAGTCAGAGTCACCATGACTTCCACAGTTCATGTGGCAGACGGCAGCTGGTTCAAAAAGAGAAGCTGAATCGCTGGAGGAGCAAATGTGAAGGACGGAGACACACACAGGTACAAAGATCCCTTTTAATAAATTAGATAGAATTTACAAACAGCAGATTTCACTACAAAAAAAAAATACTGTAAAAAATACTTTCAAGCTGGTTTCATGCTTCAAAGACTTCTTCTCAAACACACACACAAAGAGGAGATCAAAACTCTCGTCTTTAGTCTTCAGCTCCCAGAATCCTCCTGAAGTCCAGCAGGAAGCGGAGTGGACGTCACCTTCCACAGCTCCTGCACGAACACACACACACACACACACACACACGCAGATGAGATAACTGCAGCTGGTTTAGACGTGGCTCTAGGAATCGTCGGTGTTTAATTGTTTCCTCTTTGCTTTTATACTTTTTGATTTTAGTATTTGTGCCAACTGTTTCCAACAACTGTAGAGAAGGAAATTCAGTTCTGGAACTTATTAACTGTTTCTGTGTCTGTTAGAGGAGGAAGATGCTCTATAATCTGGACGTAAGTTGAAGTTAATGAGCAGAGAGACAGCAGCTCTGCAGCTTCATGAACGTTCCGTCATGTGTTTGAGATTCTGTTACTGTTTCCCAGAAACAGTGAGATTAAAACTGAGAGCAGGACGAAGAGATGCGAGGAGACGATGTGGAGACAGAAGACTTGCTGTTGCTTCCAGGAGACGTCTCTGCTCGCAGCCCAGGAATGTGAGAGCCAGATGGAAACAGCAGCGGAGGCCAGTGTTTAGGGTGTGTAGTGTGTGTTACTGTGTGTTACTGTGGAGTGTAATGATGGTGCAGATGTTTTCCTTCCATCTGCACAAAATCCTGAACAGATTTCACTTTGAGAAGCTGCTGCAGTCAGATTAGGATCATTTTAACACGTTTTAAATGCCTTTCTACCGTTTAAACTCATTTTCAAATGATTTGATCCTTTTAGTTTTGTCCCTAAAAGTTCTCTTTTTATTGTTTTAAGCTATTTCAGTTGTTTTTGATCACAGGAGGAAAATCACAGCTCTCACACACACACGACCCAGCAGTGAAAGTCGAGCGCAGACGAGTCCGGATTGGGATTAAAAGTTGTTTTAGCTCTCGGCCACTGTGTGAAGACGGTCTAACAGGAGTGTGGCGTTTCCGCTCAGCCCCTCACCAGGTGCTCGATGCGTTCGTACAGCAGGAACTGCGGGAAGTTGGAGGTGAGCGGCTCCACCCTGAAGCTGCAGCGGCCGTCCTGCAGCGCCTGCAGCTGCTCCAGGCAGGCTCTGAAGTGGCTGTAGGCCTCGCACGTCACGTCCAGGTGCCGCAGGGTGAAGTTCATCCTGCGGGACGCGGAACGGGTTGAGTCGGTCTCCGTCCTGAGGGGACGGACGGACGGACGGAGCGAACCCGTCTCTCACCTCTTCTCGATGGAGATGAGGACGGCGCACGGGCGGGAGAAGTTGCTGCACAGTTTGTAGAGCGTCCGGAAGAAGGCGTCGGTCAGATCGTCGTCGTAGCAAACTGGAAACAGGAAGTGGAGCAGGCGCCTCAGAGAAGAGAGGGTGACTGTGCACATCTGAGTTTTAACCTGATGAAAACCATGTCCGTTTCCATGGAAACGACAGGATCACCGAGAATGACGTACGTCTCAAGCTGGACCACTGGTGGACGGCGTTGATGGTTTATTTTATTGTTATATTAATATTATTATGTTCATATTTGGACAAATTAAAAGGAAAACATGGAGGATGCAGGATGGAGGGTGGAGGGTGGAGGACGGAGGGTGGGGCCTACCGTCAGCAGCGATGATGAACGTCGTGTTGTCGTGCAGGTCAGAAACTTCCTCCTCGCTCCAACTAAACTCTGTGTCGGCGTCTGTGAGGAAACACACACTCCCCCCCTTCAGTAAAAGGCGGATGTGGGTCGGGTGTGTGTGTGTGGGCGTGCTGTGGAGAGGTGGAGGTGAGTCACCTGTACAGAGGTGATGCTGCAGCCAGTCCAGCCGTCTCACTCTCACCTCCCCTCCTGGACCACAGAGCAGAAGACGTCACATCCTCGTCCCATCGCAGCATCGCTCCACCCTCCTCCCTCCTCCCTCCACCCTCCTCCCTCCATCCTCCCGTTCTCACCTTTGGGCTCCAGCAGGTGTCGGTTCAACGCCACGTTCCTCTCACACATGCTGAGCAGGTCGTCTCCAACGTCTGGAAGACATCCCAGACGGTGTCTCGTGTGTGAACGCAGACGGCGAATCCCCCCCCAACTGCCGTCCCGTCTCTACCTGTGCAGTACACGGTTTTGGCGACGGTTGCCATGACGACGCTGGTGAAGCCCGTCCCCCCTCCCAGCTCCAGGACCGTGGCCCCTCTGAACGACTGCGGCTCGGACAGGATGAAGTCCGCGAGGAGGAACGCCCCCCGCCAGACCTGGTGGAGGGAGAAACACGCTGCCCTCAGCCCATGAGCAGGGTCATGGGTCAACAGGTCAGCAGGTCAAGAGGTCAATAGGTCAGTGTTGAACATGACTCCTCTCTGCAGTCTGATTCCACAGTACCAGACAAGTTTCAGTTTCCCTAAAATGAAATGTGAATGACTGCTGCTTTCCTGAGCGGCGAGGATCAGGTGAGCTGTCTCTGTCTGTCTGTGTTTATGTTTATGTCTCTCTGTATCTGTCTGTCTCTCTCTGTGTCTGAAGACGTCCATCACCTGTTTGCCCACGTCCTCCAGCGGGGTGGCCATCGTGTGCTCTGGAAACACATCCAAGGATTACTCTGGTATCAGATTACGTCTGTTCAAAACATCATCTTGATATCAAGAGGTGTGTCAACATGTTCGTCCAATCAGAGGAGGCCCAGCAGCACTGGCTCCGCCCACTTTGCTGTGTGTGATGATGATGGAGAGACTCTCAGAGTTTACCGATTGTGATGACGTCTCTGGAGCAGCGAGCCTCCTCCTCCTTCTCCTCCTTCTCCTCCTCCTCTTCATCCTCCTTCTCCTTCTCCTCCTGGTCTGGTTCCGGTTCTGGTTCTGGTTCAGGTTCTGGGTCGGACTGTTTGAGGATGACGGGACAGACCAGCTCTCGATCTTCTCCAGCCACTGATGTCCTCCGAGGTCTGAGGAACCAGGAGAACGAACCCTCTCAGACTGTTTTAAATGCTGATGCAGCAGTTTTCTGTTCGACAGACTGGATCCTCTGGACTCCCAGAGAGTAAAACAGGAATCAAACCCACTGATCTGTCCTTGTCAGATGGAACTGCTGATCATCTTGGTCCTTTTTATCACTTTTGCTTTACATTCTCTAGACTTTTCTTGCTCTGTCAGTTAAATCTGTGGTACTGAAGCAGCTTTCTGTGGTCATGCAGTGACATCTCGTGGCAGAAGATGGTATTTACTTTATATTTTAAACAATGACTCATTTGTTGATTTATAATTTTAAAAAAGTGACACATAGTCTGGAAAATAAACTTATTCCTTTGATTACAGAAGGTTTAATTAACATTTTGACTGATTTAATTTGTGTTTTTCCCTCGTAGTCTTTTTAAATTTATCTCTGCTGTTATTAATTGAGTGTTGTGTGTATATACTGTATATTTTATTGCTATCATTAAATTGCCCACCAATTTATATCTTAATATTGCGGCCCGTGCAGGGATTTTCAGGTTTCTCGGTACCGATGCGTCACTTCAAAGTCTCCGTCCTCGTCCAGCTGCACCGTCCCGTCCTGCTCCTCTTCCTCCTCTTCCTCCTCTCCATCTGATCCACTTCCTGCTTTGTGCTCAGCAGCTCTTCCTGTCAGGATCCTGAATCTGGACACAAACACTGCAGAGAGAAACACAGAGAACCAGATTAATTGTTGAAATACCCAAAGCGAACTGAAGCAGCTCTTCGGTCAGTCTTATAATCTTGATCTGCATTTTCAGAGTGTATTTCTAATAAGAAACAGTTAAATTCTGGAAAATGGATGAAGACGGAAACAATCACGAAAAATGGCAAACATATCGAAACACAAAACAGGTAAAGCCACAAGGGTTTTGACCCCCCAGGTCGGTCCTCATGCTGGACTGGACTGGACCGCGTACCGGGCTGGCCCATGTGGTTCAGGCGGGTCATGAGGTGACGGGAGCTGGGCCGGTGCATGTGCACGTCCGACAGAACCGTGTCGTAGTGGAAGGTCATCTGGTCCATGATGATCCTCTACAGGTCTACAGGGAGGAGGGGGAGGGGGGTCCTGACATGAGGGACAGACACTTCCTGGTACCTACACACAAACAGAGTCCTGGATCAGAACCACGACAAACCAACGGGATGAGAACAGGATAAAAATCATGTCAGCTACCATTATTTCAACAGCTCTATGACTATTATCTATTCATAATATAACTTTGTCTACATTTATATCAATATTGTACACATTATGCTCAGATTGTTTATGTCTTTATTTACTTTACGTTATCAGCCTACTTCTTAATTCTATCATCTACCAAAAATTATGTCTATGGTTTATATTAATCGAGCCTGGAATCTAAAATTCAGCTATAATGAACAGACCAATCAGCGGAGCTGGACTCGTCTCCATGGTAATAAATAGACTCCTTCAGACTGAATATTAGCTTTAAATCTCAGACTTAACGAGGACGTCTTCATTATTTAGAAAGAGAACAACGAAAAATATCAAATTCACAATCACACGACAATAAGACTAAGAGTTTTTTTTTTTTTTACAAAGATAATAATATGAATAATAGTTACCCATGTGTTATTAGTTATCAGGTTGACTTTGCATTATGTCAGCAGGCTAAAGTTGATTTATTTCAGGATGTCTCCTTATAAGGAGCTGCTCGGTGGAGCTCAATAACTCATTATTCGAAGCTGAGTGGAGAGACATGACAAAGTGATGAAGATTAACTCACCCTCGCTCAGTCTGTGGCGTTTAATAATTCCCTCAAAGCAGTTTCTAACTCATTTTAACTCAGATTTAACTCACCTCACAAACTGGCTGCGCTCCGCCATGACAGGCTGGAAAGTCTTCTTCTGCAGCGGGCCGGCGGCGCGCTGTGAGCGGCCTGCGGGCAGCTGCTGCCTCCTGCAGGCGGCCGCCGGTACTGCAGGCAAACAGGCCCCTGCGGGATGATTGTCTCTCTCGGGTTGCAACAAAACTTGTAGCAGTAGTGGAGTTTGGAGATGCAATCCACTTCTTAATAATAATGCCTTGGCATTATTATACAGCACTTTCCACTGGTGTGCACTTCCACCGCCTCCACTGGTGTGTGAATGTGAGTGTGAATGGGTGAATGTGTTAATGCAGTGTAAAGCGCTTTGGGCTCTGTCAATGCAGTGTAAAAGCGCTATATAAGTGTAGACCATTTACCATTTTACCATTTCCAGGACACTCAAAGACGTTTACATTGCATTATTCATTCTCTCCATACTGGGTGGTGGTAAGCTACTGTTGTAGCCACAGCTGCTCTGGGGCAGACTGACAGAAGCGAGGCTGCCAATCTGCACCATCGGCCCCTCAGACCACCACCAACCATTCACTCTCACACTAGGCAAGGTGGGTGAAGTGTCTTGCCCAGTGACACAACGACAATTTTACACTTGGGGAGCGAACCGCCAACCTTCCGGTTATAAGACGACCTGCTCTACCAACTGAGCTACTATCGCCCCAAAGCTGCTGTAGACAGGATTTTGCTAGACAATGCTAATTTTTCTGTATTTTCTTTGGATTAAATGTTAGAGTATCCATTGATAATCCTTTAGGAGTGTAGCATAATTGCAGTACCGCGAGGGCGCAGCGTTTCCATCTGTCTCTGTTCTGAGCTGAAAAGGAATCTCAAAAGCTCCAGGTATCTTTGACCAATCAAAAGGGCCCATGAGGCTCTAACCGTGATTGGTCGAGGGGCGTTCGTCGCACATTCTTGTGGGAGGGGCTTAGCTTTCGTAAGGGCGTGATGTCAGAGAAAACAGGACAGGATTGGCTGTGCTGGGTTTCAAATCGCCATCTTAGATGGGTCAAATTGCCATCTTGCTTAGGTAACTCTAAGCAAGATGGCGGAGATGCGGAATCCTGCCTACAGCGCCTTTAAAGAAACACTAAGGAACTTTCAGTTTTCGTTGATTTTGGTGGCGCCAGTGGACAAAAGCGGTAGTATTTTGCCTGAAGGAATACTACAGTTCCCATGAGGACTAGCACGTGACGTCGTAAAATGCTGCTCCCTGTGGCATGCTGTCTGACTGAACTCGCCTTCATTTGTTTCCAGTGGCTGTGTGAAGGATGGATAGAGACGAGGTAATGAATCTAATGGCGGCTAAACAATGTTATATCATGATGTGACCAGTGGTGAGCACAGCTAACCAAAAAGTTAGCTTCGATAACCGTTCTTCCGCTAACTGAAAAGTTAGCTTCGATAACGCTAAACCGATAAACTGCTAAAAGATTTAGCTGAAGCTAACAATAACCGCTAACCGCTAACGCCTGGTTCACACAGGACGCGCCGCGCGTGGAAGCGGCAGCGCCGCGCACCAAGTTTCGGATCGGCGCCCCTGTTAACCTATCTGACGGTTCATAGGCGCGGGGAGCAGCTCGTGCTCGGCAGCGCGCCCGCTCTGCTCCTTTCTGTTTTCTCCGCGAGCCCCGAGTGCCCAGTTTTGCCAACTCCCCAGTAAGAAAAGTCGCTATAGGCTGTCCTAAAAGTCGCGAGAAGTCGCTAGATGACGTCATCACCTAATTTGCATATACATATCTGGCGACACCGGGCTGTCGTGGAGGAGTGGTGTGAGCGGACCATGATGAAAAATTGGTGAAACTAAGGAGCTTTTGGACGATTAGAGCCGTTTTAGGAGCGCCTATACACATAGCCCCGTCTACTAACAGTGCTAACACTGCTAACAGTATAGGGATGTGTGCCGCTCAATTTTGGATCTAAATTTCTCCCGAAGCACTGTTCGGATCAGAAAAGCATTCCAGGTGAGTTCTACTTTATTCTATAAATAACGCGAAAGCGGACCAATCACAGCCCTCTACGTTCACGTCACCACGCGTTGCCTCAACGCAAACTCACAATTTTCGGGAGGCGCATGTCAAGCCCCGGCGTAGCCCTTCGTAGGGTTACGACGTAGACGTCGTAGGGACGCCGTGGCGGCAACGGGGGAGCATACTGAGGCCTTGACCCAAGACGGGAGCAGTGGCGGATTTGCGCACACGCGATTCATTTGACGTGTGGAGGGAGTGGTGTGGGTCTCCTCTCTGCTCTGACTGCAGCGGGGAGCGCTGGTGAGACTGACCGCTTGTGAGTGCTTTGGGACGGGGGAGGGGCTCACGCAGCACCCGCTGCTCATTGAGGACAGTGGAGACGTCCTGTCACGTCTCCAGAGCACCAGAAAAAATGGCTAAGTTTGTCGCTAGTCGCTTTTTTAAAAAAAAGTCGCTAGAGGGGTCTGAAAACTCGCTAAATATAGTGACAAAGTCGCTAAGTTGGCAACACTGCGAGCGCCGAGAGTACATAGGGGGAATATTTGTTGACGTCGCGCCATGACGCAAGCATGTACACGAGTCATTCAAATACCCCCAGAATCTTGAGTTCCGGGGCTTTCTAACAGTTTTTGAATCATTTCAATCGGACAAACGGATCAGGAGTTATATGCATTACAAAATCCATGTTTTTTCGAAACAATTTTCGCCGGTTTTTTAACTGCAGAGAAGAGACTTTTCATTACTTTGCACAGAAATTGAAGCTCGTACAAGAGGCGTTCAAGTACCCTTGGAAACCAGATTCGCTAATGTGTAAATTTAGCGGAAGCTAATTAGTCCGCTAATGTTTTTCAAAGTTAGCTGAACAGCTAATCCGCTAATGAAAATGTTAGCTTAGCTAATTAGCGGTTAGCTGACTAGCGGACCACCACTGGATGTGACGCATGCTGTAAAGCAGTCCACGCATGTGGAGTTTTTTTAGTGTGCAGGGTTCCTACCACCCTCCTCACTGCTGCTTAGTCTAAGTGAAAGCAACACTGACGCCCCCAGGCCGTGACAGAGGGTCATTCAACTAGTTGTAAGTCGATGTATCATCACAAAAGATATTAAAATGTTTTATTAAGGTTGAAAAGTTCCTTAGTGTTGGTTTAAATCGATCTTTGCGCTCCTCTAATTTCTTCAGAAGCACTTTTTCTCTCTCTGCGAACTGGGTGGTCGGCTGCAAATTCAGCATGCCTTCCCTGAAAATGTCTTTACAAATTACTAATTTTGTAATTTGATAACTTCTCGTTACAAAGCAAACATGCAGGCAATCCTTCCACATTGGCAATGAAAGCAAATGATTCAGTCCATTCTTCCTTGAATCCTCTGTTCTCATCCGCTATCTTTCTCTTTTTACCTTTGGGATCCATGGCCCAGGACAGACCGCGGGTTTGTTTACAGCAGCCACCTGTCTGGCACCGCGCCGCGCTGCAGCGCCGTCGCAGGCTGTGACGCAAATCTTCGTTGACAGAATTGATGAAATTTAATATTTATTATACACACCTTTACAGCATTGTAAAACGCTAAGAATATTTGTCATGTTTGTCCTCCTACAGAAACCATATTAAAAGAAAAAATATATCCTCCCAATATTTTTCCATTTTCATACATTTTTGAAAAGGCTCTAGGGAGTCACTTGGGGGGCACGAGAACACTGTTTTCCCCCTGACAAAAGATTCTGTTATGTTTGGTGTGTTTAAAGACGACAAGAATCTAGAATTTTTACTGAATGTTTTATTGCTTTTGGGGAAATTTTTTATTCACAAATGCAGGTATTTTAAGTCTAGACCTTGTTTTACTCACTGGAAGAATGAGTTCTTCTCTTTTTGTAAATCCTTAAAATTAGTTAATAATAGAAAAGCCCTTCACTTGTTTTCTTTATTTGAAAATTTTGATTTAACTTAAAAGCTCCCTCACAAATTTTATTTTTTTTTTTACTGTTTTAATTTAATTTAATTTCTTTTCTTTTTTTTTGGATTTACACTGACTGCTCAATCTATAATAGTAGTTTGTTGATTTTGATAATACTCATGTGCCTTGTTTGTATGTGTATATATATATGTTCTTGTTCTGAATAAAACTTCAAAAAAAAAAAAAAACTTGGGGGGCGCTAAAAGAGCCGCATGCGGCTCTGGAGCCGCAGGTTGCCGACCCCTGCTCTATGCCTTCATTCAGTTCAGTCCTACCAAACAGTTGTGTTCAAGAGGAAGAAGCGTTTGTAGCTTAGCTGTAAATAAAGTTTAAAACACGTCTGACTGTGACTCCTCTCATCAGCTGAATGGCTCCACCTGCAGGCTGCAGGAAGTATTGCTGCTTCACCTGCACTTCAGATTCAACAAGGGATTTTCCTCTGATGGGCTAACTGAACATGTTAGCCCTTTGAAACCAGTGTTGGGCAAGCAACTTCAAAAAAGTAATTAGTTAGAATTACAAATTACTTCTCCCAAAAAGTAACTGAGTTAGTAACTCAGTTACCTCATTGAAAAAGTTATTAGTTACTCAGCAAAGTAACTGACGTTATTTTTCATGCTCTATATGTTACTACATTCTATAACATCTATACCAGGGGTCCTCAAATACAAATCTTGAAGGTCCACATTTGTTTTTTATATACAAGCATGGGTTCGGGCTCCAGCGCCCTGTGGGAGCGGGGGGGGGTGGGGGGGGGGGGGGGGGGGGGGGGCAAAGGCGAGCGATACTGAAGCGATACCGATGAATGCCGAGCAGTGCGGTGCAACGGAGCGCGCCGCAGAGCGGCGATTACACCACGTGCAGAGCGCCGCGGCGCAGAACGGTGCTCACACGGAACACAAAGAGTTTAAAGATTTTTTTTCTTTTCTTTTTTTTCCCATACATTTGGCCTGGGTCCGCAGCGAGGTGTGCCGCGGTCCACGACCGGACCGCAGCACACCTCGCTCGGTCCTCTAATTGAGGAACCCGGATCTATAACATCAAAGATGTTTATATCAACTGTCTGAAGAATAAAAGCACTTTATACAGTATTTTAGAACATTTGGTATTTATTTGAACTAAATTGCAGCCTGTTAAGAAAACACAAATGTAAACTTCTGGTCATTAGGTAGTGCAAATCTCTAACTGTACATTAGGCGCACTGTGTACCAGTGTAAATGGCAGTCAGTGTGTTCAGCTAAGCTGTGGCCACCTGGAGCGTTGCTGGTTGTAACAGAGTGGCTCGTCTCCCTCCTGACTGCATTTGGGCTCGGGGTGGGGTTAGCATGGGGTTAGCAGCAGCAGCAGCAGCACCAGGTATCATGTTAGCATGTGTTGATGTGAGGCGCTTCATGAGGTCCGAGCTGCTTGAGACAGATGTGGATAAAGTCTTCAGTGAGACTTTCAGTTTCAGAACGCTACCTTTGAACATCCTGGCCTTGAGCTTGACGCCAGTGTCTCTGTCTTCTACAATTCTACAATTTCATTTAGCATACACTTTTGTCCAAAGCGACGTACAACAGAAGCAAGACTACAGACATAAGAAAGAAACCATTAGTAAATGCTTCAATTGCTTCAAGTGCGATTGGTCAAGGGAGTTGCCATCAAGTTGCAAAAGAGGAGCCACTTCCTGCAGCTTAATGCCTCAAAAACAGAAGCCATTCAAACCGGTCCTCCTCATCAACTCCGCTCCTCTCCTCTTACCTCTGTTTCATTCCTTGGTCACGCTATTCCCCTCTCTCCCTCTGTTACAAACCCTGGGGTCAAGTTTGACCCCCACCTCCTCTTTTGACAATCACGTCGCCTCCATTTGCAAAACCTCCTTTTTCCACCTCCGTAACATTTCCAGACTCCGTTCCTCCCTCTGCCTCCCTGCTGCAGAGAAGCTTGTCCACGCCTTTGTTTCCTCCAGGCTGGACTACTGTAACGCCTCCTCATTGGGATCTCTGGCAGGAGCCTCCAGAAGCTCCAGTATGTACAGAACAGCGCTGCCAGAGTCCTGATGAGGGGCGGAAGCATGAGCACATCACTCCCATCCTCTACACTCTCCACTGGCTTCCCATTCAGGCCCGTATAGAGAACAAGATCCTCCTGCACCCCCATCACTGTCTGCACGGTGCGGCCCCCACCTCCCTCACTGAACTGCTCACACCACACACCTCCACCAGGACCCCGTCTGGTTCAGCCCAGGACTCGGCTCAAAACCATGGGGGACCGGGCCTTTGAAGCTGCAGCTCCCCGTCTGTGGAACGCGCTCCCAGACCACCTTAGGGCCCCACAGACGGTGGGCGCTTTAAAAAAGGACTGAAGACTTTCCTCTTCAGAAAGGCTTACCAGCACTAATGTTGCTTTTAAAATATGCTGTGTTGTAATGTTTTTTACCCTGTGCTTGTTTTAACCTTGTGCCTATTGTAGCACTTTGAGATTTGCCTTCAAATGTAAAGTGCGTTACAAATTAAACCTATTATTATTATTATTATTATTATTATTATTATTATTATTATTATTATTATTATTATTATTATTAATCATTGCGTCTTCATCACCCCCCCTCACCCCTCCCTGCTCTCTCCTGCAGCTGATGTGTGCGGCAAAAGCTGACACTCACGCTTCATTCAATCTAATTGTAGTAACGCGCCACTTCATATTCTCAGTAACGGTAACGGCGTTGCAATGATGGGAAAAGTAATTAATTAGATTATTCGTTACTGAAAAAAATAACGCCGTTACTAACGCCGTTATAATCTAACGCCGTTATTACCAACACTGCTTCAAACACCTTTTTTTTTTTCAGAATTCTAGGTTTTATTTAAGACAAACTGATTCATTCCATCAATGTGCAGATTACACATCTCGTTCCAATGATACTGATCTAATGTTTCTACTTCCAATTTACAGGTTTTGCATGTTTTTTAATGAATTCATTCAAATTTTAATCTCGTTGATATTTTTTGTGTATCTTTCTAGTTGTTTGTTGTAATTTATCAGTAAATTTCACATCACCATACATCTCAATATCCCAAAATGATTTTAAATCATCCAAAACTAATGGAGCGATCCACATTTGAAGGAATAAAGATGTTACAGTATTGGCCCGAATATAAGACAATGTTTTTTTTCCATAAATTGTATCCTCAAAAGTGGGGTCGTGTTATAATCGCGGACTTACGGTAGATGGTCAATAAGCATCCGCGCCGCTAGATGGAGCCAAAGTATCACTGACCAGAGAGCGAGTGGAGCGATGAAATGAGATCAAATGATCTGATGAAAAATGGCGGATCATCTGGAACAAAGGGGCTGAACCATAGGCGTCAGTTTAGGGGGGGACGGGGGGGACGTGTCCCCCCCACTTTTTTCCAGGGGTATTTTTTTCTCCAACTCACACAAATCCTTCATGTGTAGCCTTTGTAACCCCGGTTATTTTCAGTAGTAATTAACATTCCGACGCTCCTGAACGCACCATCCGCTGATCGCAGAGACGCACACAGACGTTCACGACAAAACAACGTGCGGCTGCGCTAATGTGCTCTGTTCCATTGGAAGCTCCGCCCACCTCTGGCTTTGCCATCGTGAACACACCTAATTTTTTTGACAACTGGGGCTCAGACTGCAGCGTCATCTCCAAACTCAAACTGAGATCTGATTGGCTGCCGCCGATGTAGGCGGGTCCTGATTAGTGACTGACAGGGAGCGTGACAGTTCAGCACCGCTAAGGCTAAAGCTAAAGCCAGCAGTCAGAAATCAAAATGAATGAAAGTCACTGAAAAGTTTATCCAAAAGAAGAACCACGGTGCGCCTTTCTTTTAAAGTGAGTCCTCAGCTTTGGTGAGTGAAAGCATATGTTGTCAGTATTTTTAGATGCGTGCGCGCACACGCACACACACACAGCTCCAAAGTCACTTTTTGCCAGCAGTTGTCCCCCCCACTTTTCCAAACAAACTGACGCCCTTGGGCTGAACCAATGACGTATAGAATTACCAGAGGTGGGCCGTCAGGGCCTGCAAAGCCTTCTCTGCTGGCCTAAAAATTATCTGAATTACAGACTGATGTAAATTATATTTTGTCCATAAATAATTAATAAATGATTCCAAACGGTATGTTCCAGTTCCTTTCATAGTTTTCCCGTGGCTGCGCTGCTTCCATACATGTTTTTTTCATATTAAATCATTTAACCAATCAGATTTCAGGCATCATCTGTTGCTAGGGTCAAAGAAATCTGCCTGAGGCCTTCGCTATCCGTTCCCGATGGCGCAGTGAAGTAAAGTGAAGCGTCAAACAGACAGCTGCTTCAACCAATCAGATTTCGAGTTGGCGACTCAGCGCCTTCCAGCTTCTAACAACAGCAGATCCAGGCCTTCTGATTTACATTCACCAAGAGATACAGTAGGGGGCGGTATGCACCCAAGTTGTTGGTCGCCTACCTCAATTATTCCAAAGAAGAAGAAGAAGAAGAAGACCTGAAGAGAAATAAAACTTACTCCAGAAATACCACAGGGCAAGCTGGACTTTCAGCCCTGGCTTTATGGAACTGAAACGCACGGATAATCTATATGACAGAGCAGTTGAACTCTTTTTGAGGAAGGAAAGGAGGATGTATTTTGTTTTCAAATAATCGGGATTTTGGTGAGTAAAATGTTCCTCTTTTCCTAAATAATATTGCTGTTTTATTAAGTTGTTGATGCTCATTGTATGTGCACAGATGTAGTAGGAGAATTGTGCACTTCAGCAAAGGCATTTATTCTTGCTGCACAAGTATCCATCTGCTGTGCAGCAGCTCTTTATATGCATATCTGCATCATAAGATTTTTTTTTGTAGACAAACTAGTTATTGAGAGGTGGATTGGTTCAGGCGGATCTGTTCTGAAGGCCTTAATGTGAAATGCACGGTCCGCCACTGAGAATTACTATAGTAATTCTATACGTCATTGGGCTGAACGCTGGACAACTGAGCAAACAACAGAGGCGAAGTTATGATACCAACTTTAAACTGACGGTGATCACCAATGCACAGGGCTGCCTTAACCAAGGTGTAGGCCCCTGGACTAACTGAGGCTTGGAGGCTTGGAGGCTTGGAGGCTTGGAGCCCCCCCCCCCCCCCCCCCCCCCCCCCCCGCACACACACACACACACACACACACACACACACACACACACACACACACACTCGCTGCCCATCAAAAAAAAAAAAAAAAACATACCAAAACATGTACATTTGAAAATTATTATTTAAACATTCAAAAGTTGGTGCAACTTACAATACTGTAAAACTGTTGAAACAGTTTGATTTGATTTGATTTATTTATTTCAAACATGCCATAAATAATGTAATAAATAAACTGAGATATAAGTAGAGAAAAAAAAGAGAGAGAGAGAGAGAGAGAGAGAGAAAAAACAATATTAATACTCCAACAAATTAATAGAGTCCGACATGTCCGAAAAGGGGTAGGAAGAAGCATAAGCTTATTTACACCTACCCCCTCTCCACTAACAATTAGTGTCCTGAACGTCTATTTGCATAATCAATATTAACTTAAAAGAAAATTAACAAGGTAAATAAACATAGTCACAGATTAAATACATTAAGTGAATAAAACAAAAACCCCCAGAACAAAATAGATAAATAAAAAAAAGAAACCAAGCAAAAAAATAAAGAAAAAAAGACAGACAAAAATAATTTGTGAAAACACACAGCTGTTATAAGCCTTCTTCCTCCCTGTACCTCGTGAAAACCATGTTTTTGTACCGCTTTTTAAACTGGGTCATGCTTGGACATTGCTTGAGCTCCACCCCCAACCTGTTCCATCACCTCACTCCACTGACTGAAACACAAAAACTTTTTAATGTTGTACGTGCTCGCTGGTATTTAAAGTTCAGCTCCCCCCTCAGATTATAACCCCCCTCTCTGTTAAAAAACATTTTTTGAATATTTTCAGGAAGTAGATTATTGTTTGCTTTGTACATGATTTGTGCTGTTAGAAAGTGAACCAGGTCAGTGAATTTTAATATTTTTGATTTTAAGAATAGTGTATTTGTGTGCTCTCTATAGCCGGCATTATGAATTATCCTTATTGCTCTTTTTTGTAGTATGGATAATGATTTTATTGAACATTTGTAAGTGTTATCCCAGACCCCAGTTCAAATGTGTGTCACATTTTTGCAAAGAACTTTCACAGATATTAAAGTAAGAACTGCTTCCTCACTGAAAAAAAATATAAACAAAAACTACCAAACAAATATAAAACAAATATATCTGTAAACAAATATAAAAATGAAACCAATAATGAATTTAAAACAGTTAAAAATAGTGCACATTCAAACTAACTATGAATACTGAAATAATAGTACACATAACATCAAAACTTTCAAATTTAAACAGGTACCACAACAGCACACTTTTGACTTACCATATTATAAATATTTAAATAATACTACACAAACTCCTTAAGGCACCTTTAAATGTTGAACAGGCACAAAACAGCACACTTTTAAATTACCTTACTATAAATATTTAAATTGTGAGAGACATGAACAGTTTGTGCCATTTTAAGAGTGGGTGAACCATTGTAAATGTTTTTTTGCTGTTCCCAGGCACCCCATATTTGTTTTGTTCATATCCTGTGTTTTTGTTTCATTTTATTTCATTGTTTCTGGAAGCACCGAATGTCATTGAATGCCTCTCAGAAAAACGAGCGTCCTTGAACTACACACGGAGTGTCGGAGAGAAGTTGAAGCTAATAAGATGTTATGAAGTTTGTTCGGAACCGAAAATAAAAACCATCTATTAAAAATCCATCCCGTGGATCTCCATTGTCGGAGACTACGGGAGCAACAAAATAGTCAGCCAAGCTTTGCGTGGCTTCACTTTCCACACCTCCGCCTTCCTGTTCGTCAATTTTCTTCTAAAAAAAAAATCCCGTGAGCTTTGGTATAAAACTCAATAATCCTTTGTCACGAATCTCTTTCTCCTTTTGGGCTTTTCACTTCTGTGCTCCGCTCTCGAACTTTTTCTTTCCTGACATTTTTGTGTCAAGATCGCCATTCAGCACCGGCACTGAGCACAGACATACACCAAGAACAACACATGGGCCTAAATCCTTGGATTGTGATTGGCTGCAGTGGATTGACTGACAGAAAAACAAACTGCAGATGGCGGAATAAGATCCACGTGATATTCTCTGCGTGATTGGTTAGCCTTTTGGTCAATAGGTAGCCCCCTGAGTGTGGGGGCCTGGTTTGATATATGATTGACAGAAATTTTAACAAGTCAAAGAAAAACATGAAACTAATATGAATTCTGATTGGCCCTCTCTTCGACTTGCCGTAGGCCCTTGACAGTCGTGGGCCCATGGGCTCCAGCCCCTGCTCGCCCTTTGGTAAAGGCAGCCCTGTCAGAGTCATCAAACTACTGCCAAGCCGCCAGGAGATCTGGTGGAGCAGAGCCTCGTTCTTATTGGAGAGCACAGAAAAAACGCCTACAGATGCTAACGCTATGAGAAAAGCTTTCCGTGGTCCCGAGAGCGACGCTTCAGAGAGACTGATAGAAGGGAGAGTGAATACGTCTCTGAAAGACGGAAAGACGGAATGTCCACCACCAGAGCCTGATTCAGCTGAAGGCACTGGGAAGCTATTTACATCAGTTTGTTGCTTATTGTTTCTAATTTTGAGAAAGAGAATATATTTATTCAATACTGTAGTAATATTTTTTCATTTTATATCTCGTGAAATGTTATCTCAGTTGTGAGTTTTGAGTTTATAGTAATTAGTGGTGTGTATCGCCTAGTATCTGGCGATACGATTCGTATCACGATTCATGGGTCACGATTCGATATATCCCGATATATCCCGATACCAATGTTCATGACGATTATTGCGATACTTTAGGAACAACAAATTTGTAAACTAGTAGTACTTCATGAGAAAACTTGTATGAAACACATTTTATTTATCCCAAATGCAACAGCAGCACTCAAGCAACTATATTTAACAGCAAACAAGTTGCAGGCTACTTTTTCATTTAAACAGTAAATAAAAATAAAGGCTACATAAACCTTCAATAATGTAACATGTTTTGAGAAAACAAAGTGCAATCATTGTAAAACCCTGAACTGAATTGAATTGAAATTCCTTTATTTGTCTCACAGGGGGAAATTGCAATGTTAAGCAGCACAGAGAAAAGAAATAGAAACAGAAAAGAAATGCGTAATATGAGAATTTACAAGGTCCAACCATACATAGAAAAATTAACTATAAATTTAGGATAAATATAATTAAATAAAAGATACAAACTAAATAACATAATTTAAATATAGTTTAAATATAAGTTTCATACAGATATAAAGAAATAACAGATATACACGAACAGATATAAATCAAATATAAATTAAATATACATTTAAGACAGAACACAAATGTAAACTATAATATTAATAACAGATATGAGTTACATATTATTTAAATATACATATAGGACAGGCTTTTTGTACAATATTATAGAAAAATGTGAGAGACATGAGAAGACAAAACACACAGGAGTGTCATTTAGAACTGTGTGGTGTGTGTTTGGACAGGTTGGAGCAGTGCTGGCTGTAGAATCTGATAGCAGCAGGGAGGAAGGACCTGCTGAGGAGGCAACGCTCCTTCACACACCTGGGGGGACGCAGCCTGTCCCTCACACCGCTGTCCAGGTCCCTCAGGGTGTCCTGCATGGGGACATCCTGCTCAAATGCATGTGGGTTGGTGGTGTTTCCGCGGTATTTGACTTTTGCAAAGCACATTTTACAAATGGCGTGGCTCTTATCTGTCCCTCCGTCCTGGTTGGAAAAGCCAAAGCGCGTCCAGATTCCGGCTTTATAAATATTCCTCGGAGCGTCTCCCACTTCCTCCGCCGCGGGAGACTGTTGTGTGATCCAGTTACCGTGAGACGGTAGTGTAAAGAAACCACCAGAAGAGCTCTCGCCAGATGCTGTTCTTCCTCTGGCGGACTGGAGGCTCTGCAAAGCTCCTGGTGTGGTGTGCTGCCAACTAGTGGCCAGGAGTAAAAGTGCAGCACACAAAAAGACGCCGCAATGGATATTTGCGGGTAAATACATAATTAAAAATCGATATGGACGTATTTTGAATCGATGCGAGAATCCCGTGACGTCATATCGCGATATATCACCGAATCGATTTTTTTAAACACCCCTAATAGTAATTGTATAATAAAAAGTTGTTTTCTGAGTGACCTGTTTTCAGTATTTTTTTTTTTTTTTTTTTTTTTTAACAAAATGTTCTTTGAAAAACAGGGGTCGTGTTATAATCGCAGTCGTCTTATATTCGGGCCAATACGGTAATTCAGTGTTTCACTCTTCATTCTCATGCTGACGTAGATCTGTGGATGAAGATAAAATGACTGGATGATGTTTCTGTAACTGGGTTCAGTCTCTGAATTTGAATCTCACTGAACCTCTAATACCATTTAGTCTAAATTCATTATGTGTCGTTTCCACTCACCTCCTAGAAACGAGAGGTGGCAAAACCTTGTTGTCTGCAAAAGAAAAGCCAGACGTTCGTTTCATAACAGGTGATTTTCTGTCTTTGGCTGAATGAAGAGGAAAACATGTAGGACTCTGGCAGAAATGTTTAAAGGACTCAGACCACTGCGTTACTTCTGTGGGACGATCAGAAGGTCAAACAGATGAACCCAGGATGGAAGAGATGGAGATCGGAGCCTCTTAGACTCCAGTTTCATCTGCTGCTGCGTCCTCCTTCATCGAGGAGAACAAACAGACTTCAGTGTTCAGGTCTGTCTTCTTCTTCTTGCATCTTTGACGCACCACAGCAACAACAGCAACAACAGCAACAAAAACACAACAGCTGCAATTAGACCATAATGTCTATTCTTTCCGTCCTGCTTGTCTCCGTCCTGCTTGGCTCCGTCCTCTCCAGGTCCTCGGGTGTGTCCTGCCAACAGAAAGAGTGTGAGGTAGACTGTGATGAAGAGCTGCTGTCTCAGACCGTCTGCTCTCTACAAACTCTCACCAACAACATGATCTAAGAAACCAGCAGCTGCTCCACCGCAACGACTCACCTGGAGGAACCACAGACAGAGAGACGGAGCTGGAGGTCTTTATCTTGGTAGCTTTGTCATTTATGTCAACCTGAACGACGTCACACGTGTACGTCCCACTGTCACTGAGGGTCACGTTCTTCATGGTTATATTGAAGTTTCCATCCTTCATGTGTTCATCCTGCAGAGCCACTCTGTCACCTGAGTTCTTGTGGCCGTCCGTGAATGCAAATATTGTGACTACAGAACCGGGTCGGTCGAATTTGCTCCAAATCACTGCTTCGAGTTCCCCTTGTTTCAGGTCAGCTTTACATGGGAGAAGGGCGTGGCTTCCTTCAGCAGCTGTGATGTTTGACTGGACTGAAGCTGGAAAAAAAGAAATAAAAAAACCCCAAAATTTTAGCGTTAGCTTCTCAGATCACATGTGATCCTTTAGCTTAGATTTGCATTTGTGGTTATAATGTGGCAAACTGAAAAGCTGAAAAGTTTAATGGAAATCAACACTTTGGTACAGAGGTAGAAAACAGATGTACGTGGGTGGACTCAGAAGCACAGGAAGAAAGAAATGTGAGTAGAGAAATTGACTCACATATACAAGAGATAAACACATGATAGATTTGATTTGATTCATTCTGTGTCTGTTTCATTCAGACACAACATTTTAGCATTAGCTGATCCGTTAACTCACATCTACATTTATGGTTATAATGTGGAAAAATGAAAAGTTTCATGGAAATCAATACTTTTTGAAACCAGTGTATTTCGTGATTTTTGTGATTCATTCTGGAAACCGTTATGTTCAGCATTCTGTTTGCTGTGACCATACACACACACACGCACACACACACACCCCTGTTGGATTGAAGCCACTGACAACAAGACGTCTGCGTGATCCTTTCAGGCACCTACTTGGAGTTTCAGCTTTTCTGGTCCAAACACTGAAGAGAAGCGTCTTTCTGACAAACAGTCATTGCTAGCTAGCTTAGCTTTCTGCAACGTGCCACGTATTTGTTTTGAAACAGCGTAACTCACCCAAACAGAAACTTCTAGTCAGCCACAGCAGCGTGAACAGCAGTTTCAGAATGAACCACATTTTCATGTCTTCGAATATGTCTAAAAACCTTTTGGTAAAGGTTCATACTGTCTTCGATTCACTTAGAAGCTAAAAGGTCTTTTTAAAGACAGATAGAGGCTCGACTAGTTTCGTCACATCCCGTGACCTTGCTCAGGAGACACGCCACGTGATGGGAAGTGACGTGCCAAAGAGCGAGCAGCCTATTTGACACGTCTTCCTGTCCTCCTGTCCTCCTGACAGGAATCTCAAAGTCTGAACCTTTAGCAGAAAAAGCTCGGTGTCAAGTGTTTGTGTGTTGAGCTGAACGGAGCTGAGAAGAAACACAGAACGGTGGAGCTGAGCTCAACACAGCTGGAGAGGCTTTTTTCAGCCAGGTTTGATCCAGTAAACCACAAGTAACTAATAATTATTATATTATTATCATGTCTCTCGGCTGGCCTGGGATCGCCTTGGGATCCTCCAGGAAGAGCTGGAGGAAGTGTCTGGGGACAGGAAGTCTGGGCATCTCTGCTGAGACTGCTGCCCCCGCGACCCGGCCTGATAAGCAGTAGAAGATGGATGGATGGATGGATATTATCATTATTATTATGATTATTATTATTATTATTATTATTATTATTATTATTATTATTATTATTATAATTATTTTATATTATATTTTACAATTGTATTTATTCTATATTTATTATATATTCCTATTACATTTTTAAGACATACACACACACAGTTAGATCTTCCTGTCTTTAACTACCACGAGCTGCACTATTTCTTGTTCCCATTTACTTCATTGCTGTGTGTTCTATGAGCCTCGGGAACCTGTAAATTCCTCCATTGTGAGATCAGTAAAGGATTCTCTCTATCTATCTAAAGGTTTGCAGAGTAACTGTGCGTTTACAGCTGCAGTTCTCAAACTGGGGTCCCTTTACCCCCAGTGGTTAGTGAGCCAGAGCCTGAGGGTCCCTGAAAAAATGTCAAAGAAACTGAAAACTAATTAATAAGCATGCTGTATCAGTATAAAACAAAACAAAATAAAGAGTATATCTATATGCAGGCAGCAGAGCACCAATAAATGACAGAAATTGTATTGACACTACTCCAAATTAATTTAGTTAAGTTCATTTCTACTCCACAGATCTTAAATGTTTCGATTTGAACGTTCAATAAGTATTTAATTCATATGGCATTTGGGGTTACAAATGACAGCCTGTGTTTAATTAACATGAGGATCGTGAGGAGTCCTCGACAAACGTTCTCCCCTGTAAGAGGCTCCTGGATTAAAAAGCTTCGAGAACCCTGGTCTATAATGTTAAAGCCAGGTTTTGCCAGCCTGCAGGTGTGCAGCTGCCTCCTGCTGGCAGCCGCCGGGTACTGCAGGTACTGCACGTCTCCCGCCACCTCATTTTCACTACCTCCGCCAAGGAGGTTATGTATTCACTGCGGGTTGTTGGTTTGTTAGCAACATTACGGAAATAGTTATGGACAGATTGCAATGAAATTTTGTTTAAAGGTGGGCCTTGGGCTAACTTTGAGTCCATTAAATTTTGGTGATGATCTGGAGCTGTGGCGGAGGTCTGCGCGCTCTGAGTGCCAAATTCTAGTTTTTTCTAAAAAAATTCCATTTAAATCTGAAATGCATATTTTCAGAAAAGACAAACTTCACTAGCAACGTCTAAAATTAGTAAAAGGACACATTTTCTCAAGAATTTTTTTTTTTTTTTGCCTTGCGAGAATTCACATTGATATATAAATAACTGTCTATATTATAAATAATGTCAGCGATTAACCTTAAATTATTCTACCAAAGAAATTCTATTTGTATTGTAAATACAATGTACATAGAAAGTTGAGATTTTATTTGATTCATTTTTTTAAGAGCGAGTTTATAGGAAATTAAAAGTTTCTGTCCAAAATTATGTGAAAATGTATTCATTTGATCACATTTACACAACAATTCAACAATTTTTGACTTAAAAATCCTCTTAATTCTATCATTTTGTAAAAATAGTCCACACTCTGCTGAGCATCATCACTAAATCGTGTTTCATATGTAACAGTAAAACCTCTCTGATTTAAATACATTTACCATTTTTAATTGTTTGCATCAGAATGAAGCTGTCAGGAAAAAGTGAAGTATTGTTTTTTATTGGTTAACATTGGTTTTATTTGTTTCATGAAGATACTCAAAAAGCACAAATATCACAAACGTCTTAAATATAAAGCTGGGGACTGGTTTCCAGAATACATTTCTACATTTCCCACAATGCAACAGAGACGATGAATCGCAGCGGAAAAACAGAAGGTTAAAACTGACCACAAAATATAAAATTATCTTTTGTTTTTTATCATTAAAACTGGTGGTATGGTTTTGGTGTGATGCTCGTCGTTTCTCTGAAGGTGATAAAAAGATTCTCTGTTGCGCTTGAAGAAATGTGACAAAAAAAAAAAAAAGAAAAAGAAAAAACAAAAAGAAAACTTGAGCTGAAGTTGTAGCCATGTAGCTAAGGTGACCACATCCTCCAAGGTTTCTTCTCCTCACATTCTGGATGAGAAGTCTTTTCTTCTGACCAGAGACCTGCTCACTTCGGACACACTGCGACAACCTAAACACACACACACACACACACACACACACACACACACACACACACACACACACTGGTTAAAACTGCTAAAATACAACATGTGGAAATACTAACATGCTGTAGTAGCAAGGGTATGGCAAAGCTAAATCTCAAGCTAATGCTGAAGCTCAAGCTAATGCTAAGGCTGAAACTAATGCTAATGCTAAAGCTAAGGTGGTGCAGTGCATGCTGGGACTCGCCTGACAGAGCCATGGCCAGACGCAGCTCCTCTCTGAGCAGCTCCAGGACCTCGGTGACCCCGTCCTGACCCTGAACACAGAGGACATGATGGACCCGGACCGGTCTCCATGGAAACGGGCGGTCAGCAGCCGGACCCTCACCTGACAGGCCAGCCCCCACAGCACCGGGCGGCCCACCATCACGGCCGCCGCCCCCAGAGACAGAGCCTTCAGCACGTCCGTCCCCCTGCGGACGCCTCCGTCCAGGAAGACCTCACAGCGACCCTGGACGGCCTGGACCACCTCCTCCAACACGTCCAGCTGCAGGGACACACACACACACACACACACACACACACACACACACACACACACAGCTGTCAAATGTGTGTAAAACGATGGAGCTGACCCAAGCAGGCAACACACCGTCGCCGGAACGCCGTCCAGCTGTCGAGCACCGTGATTTGACACCAGGATCCCACTGACGCCGTGCTTCAGTGCCAGCACAGCATCCTCACCTGTAACACACACACACACACACACACACACACACACACACACACGTTACTGATTAACGAAGCTAAGTGGCTACAGGCTGTAAATGAGGTTTATTTTAGCAGCAACCAACAAATCTGCTAATAAAGAGACAGTCTGGCTCCAAACTTTCCACCAATTAAACAATCAGCCTGGAAAAAAAAAAAAAAAAAAAACTTCTTTAACTTCACTGTGACACTGAAGATTTGATATACATATACTCTTATTTATGCAGAGATTTGAGGTTTTTCTTTTTTTATTTTTTTTTTACACACTGTGTAGCTCTCCAGATCTTAAACCTTGCTGCATTCGGGCCAGACTGGCAGCTTCAGATTATTAATATTAGTGACTTATTTTGACACCAAACTAACATAGCTACAGTTTTTAAAGTTGTTTAGCCATTTCAGTAATTGCAACTATTTGAAGCCATTTAAATACTTTTTTTTTGCTGTTAAGTCATATCAAGTATTTAAGTTATTCTAAGCCATTTTAACTAAGTTTATTCATTGTTTTTGTTTAGGTATTTTGGTTAAGTCATTTTAGGTCATTCGTTTAAAAGCTTTTTTGTTGTTGTTGTTCAGCCATTTCAGTTATTTTAGCAGTTTTAAGTCATTTTACTTATTTTGGCTCTTTAAAGCCATTATTGATTGAGTAGCTGTTCAGTCATTTTAGTAGTTTTGGCTCTTTAAAGTCATTCTAATTCATTTGATTGATAAGCTGTGCAGCCATGTCAGTATTTTTGGCTCTTTGAAGTCATCTACATTGTTATCCATAGGGCTGCTTGGTTGTTTTATCCATTACAGCAGTTTTAGCAGTTTTACAGCCATTCATCACTTTCATCGTGTCGTCCAGCTGCTTCGATGCGGTTTCAGATCATCGTTGGGGTCGCCTGCCGCCGTACCGTTGAGCACTCCCTTCACGATGACGGGCAGCTTGGTGTTCCTCCTGAGCCAGCCGATGTCGTCCCAGCAGATGGAGGGGTCGATGGCTTTGGCCACGTACACGGCCAGGCCGCTGTCGTTCCCATAGTTCCCCTCAGAGAACGCCAGCGAGTCGGTGGAGAAGTTGGACATGCTGAGGAGGCAGACGGATTAAAGAGGAACCGCGACCGAGGCTCATCCGGACGCCTCAGGTTCCTACCTGAGGTGTGGGGGAAGTTTGAAGCGGTTGCGCACGTCGGCCAGCCTCTTCCCCAGGTACGGCGTATCCACGGTGACGAAGACGGCGCTGTAGCCCGCCTCCTCGGCCCGCCGCACCAGGGACAGCGTCAGCTCCCGGTCCTTGTAGATGTAGAGCTGCAACCAGAGGGGGGCTTCGCCGCCCGCCGCCGACTTCACTTCCTCTATGGTGGAGGTGGCCCAGGAACTCAGCATCATCGCCGTGCCCGCCGCTTTGCATGCTGGGAGGAGAACAGGGTTTTGCAGGTGACAAGAACTCCTACGTCACATGGCTTACAGAACATCTGGAATCCTGGAAAACGACGCTGAGCTGTGCAGCGGCCGCTCACCGCAACATACAGCCTTCACACATCGATTTCAGTTCATGACATTTAATAGAGACTCAGTAGTTAGCAGCTAATTCCTCTTTCTGGTATCGCTCCATCGGTCCTGGTTTTGCCCCTTTACCAAGGATTTTCAAGATGTTAAGGGACTAAAAATAAAAAAAAAAGTACGAAGTTAGCACTACGTATGTATATATATATATATATATATATATATATATATATATATATATATATATCTCAAAGATTAAAACAAGACAATGTCTCAAAGCACTTAAAGAAGAAAAACCACTGAAAGAGCTAAAGTACCTTCCACATTTCATGAGTGCAATATTAAGACTGTTAGCTAAACATGTTTGGGAGCTCCAGAAAACAAACTGGTGGGAAATTTTTAACAGAATCATTATGATTGGGAAACTTTTTTTACTTTCTTTCCAAGTCCTTTTTGTTTTCGATTCACTGGAATACGTTTGGCCGACGTCGGGCTGACCCCCGGCTCGCAGCGACCCCGGCCGCTAGCTACCTCGAGCGGTGGCCGTCTCTCCGTCGGCGTGGGCCATCCTCTGCATGGCGGTGGCCGCCACGCAGACGGGCATGCTGAGCCTCTGACCCAGCACGGTGACGGACAGATCCACCGCCGTCACGTCCCGGAGCACCCGGGGGATCAGGTACCATCTACACACACACACACACACACACACACTACTTATCAAAACAGTTCAAACCCCTAAATAGAATAAAGCTGATCATTTAGTACGTTTTTACCACTGGGCAGATGGGACTAAAGTTAATAATGGAGTTCCACAAGGTTCTGTGTTAGAATTATTAGGAAACCCTCCATTAACTTCCTCCGTTATGCAGATGATACACAACTATTTCTTAAGAAGATATAAGATATTGGATCCAATTGTCTACTGGTCCAAGTCCAGAGTGAGACGAGCCGGAGCTGCAGACTCCAGTCCTGCTTCGGAGCCGCGGTACCTGTTGAAGGCCTCCACGTTGTCGGCCAGCGTGCGTTGCTCATCGGCTCCCGAGCAGTAGTAGTCGTACACGGCCTTGGGCAGCGTCCTCCTGGCCTCCTCCTGGAAGTCGTCCACGCTCACCCTCTGTGCAGACATGTTTCCTCCTGAGGCTCAGCGAGCGAAGAGGCTGCAAACCGCACGGCTCCTGAAAACTGAACAGCTCCTGCAATCATTAACCCCCCAAACATCGGTCCTGTTTACACAAGACCCGGAGCAGCTGGCCTCTGTGGACTCTGATCAGACAAGCTGTCCTGAGGAAACATCAAGGGGATTCAATCAAAACCACTTCCAAACTAAAAGAGGCAAGAAAGACAGGAAAAACCACGCAGAAACGCAAAGAAATCCAAACACAGCACAGGTTTCGGCTCCATCTTTATTTGGCATCCCACAAAATCCAATAAAAGCTTTAAGAGTTAACAGATTCCACCGTCACCTCAACAGAATTTCTCCCAATAAAAAGGTAAAACTAGAAGGTGGAGATCGATAAAAAGCGAGCGTTTCAGGGTCGAGGAGCGGACACGCAAAGAGGCGAGAAACAGGCAAAGCTAGGAAAAAAGGTCTTCTACGTACGTACGACAGTTTACCAAACACAACACGGAGAAAAGTCTTCAACCATCTGTCTGACCATCAGTGTGAAGAGAAGCCCCCTCGCTGGCCCGGGTTCTGCCTCCAGAGCCGGGCCCACAGCCCCGCCTGGCGCCCCCTGCTGGCCCGTCACGACAACAAACTCAACCCAAGAGAAGAAAAGTCGAGGAAAAAAAAAAAAAAAACTTGGCGGTGCGAACCGTCCATGTGAGCCCCCGCTTAAGTCCCGCCCACAGCGGGGGAGGCGGCTCACTTCCTGCCCTCCCCCGCCCTCTGCTGGAGGTCGGAGGTCACCGCAGGATGTTAATGGGTACGACTGGTGTGAGCGATGCAGGTGAGCGGTGGGGGCGGGGGGGAGGGTTTTCCAAGATGAAGGCGTTGGCCCTCACTGCCCCCCCTCCCCCTGTTTTCCCGCTCCGACGCCCCAGAGAAAAGGGGGGCGGGTCTGCAGACCCCTCTGAGCGGAGGGTGTTGTGGGGGGAGGGGCTCGCTGCCCCGGTCTGGGTGACCGGAAGCGTGGGAGGGCGGACGAAGCGTCCCCGGCTTCCCAGTGGCTCCCCCCGGTGTGTGGCCCCGGTCGCTGCTGGTTCCGACGCCCCAGACCCGCTGGACTGTGGTGGATCTCCAGGCCTTCGCTGGACCAAAGACAGGAAGCGGCACGGCGTTCACACCCAGGCCGTCCAGCCCTCGTACAGCTGCGACAGGTTGTCCAGGTTTGTCGCCTCCTTGATGACGAAGTCCACCTGGAGACACAACGAGCGGGGGGGCGAGTCAGCCGCCTGCCGGGTCACGGCCCCGGGACCCTCTGAGACGCTCTCCGTTACCTGCTCCGTGACGCTCATCCTCCGGTTGGGATCGACGTCTCTTCCCTCCAGCTTGGCCTTCACTCTCTTCCACACGCTGACGGCGTACGAGTTCCTCTCCTGGACCGCTGCAACACCACCGGTGTGTGAGGGGCGTGGACGGTGCACGAGGGGTGTGTGCAGGCGTGCGAACCTACCTCGTCCGGTCTTGGGGTCCCGTACGGCCCTCTTGGGGCTGGGGTTCAGACCCTTGCTGTTCACCAGCAGGGTGCTGGGCGGGGTGTCGGTGGGGGTCCCCAGGTTGCGGGGCGGAGCCTTCCGAGCGTTCTGAGACATGGACTCCGGCTGAGTCTTCACCCCGCTGCACCTGACGGCTGGAGGCGGAGAGCAGAGCACCGATGGCACCGATCCTCACACCGGACGACTCACACACACACACACACGGGGGGAGGAGACACACTGACACACCGCACCTGCTGCGAAGCTGGTCTGAGCCGCACACACCGGACTGGAGCAGTCACTGTCCCGCTCCGTCACCAGTGGGGAGGCGAAGCCCACCAGCCCGTTGTACACACTGTGGACAGAGTGCGGCAGTGAGCAGAGTGTGTGTGTGTGTGTGTGTGTGTGCTGGTGTGTGTCTGCAGACCTCTGGCTCTGGCTGTGCAGCTCCTTCAGGGTGGCTGGGATCTCCTCCAGCAGCTCCAGCTGCTCCGGCCCCCGGCTCTGCCCGCTGGCCTGCACCACGCTGAACAGCACCAGCTGCACGTTGTCCTGCCACGCCTTGTACTCCAGCAGGAAGTGCCGCACGCTGCCCTCGTACGCCACCTCTTCGCCATCGGCCAGCGCCGCCTCCTCGTCCTGCGGACGGCAGAATACACGGGGACACTTCAGCACGCAGAGACGTGACCGCACCACAGTGTGTGTGTGTGTGTGTGTGTGTGTGTGTGTGTGTGTGTGTGTACCTTGGCCATGGCCCTCAGCAGGTGCTTGACGTCCCCCAGCTGTCGGTTGTGGTTGGACAGGATGGTCTTGATGGAGTCCACCAGGACCTGCAGCGTGTCGCCGCAGGCCTCCAGCTGCTGCTCCCGCTCCTCCTGCCGGCGCTGCTCGCCGCTCTGCTCGTCCTCCAGCTGCCGGCGGGCGGCGCTCAGCCAGTCGGGGCTGCCGATGGGCGCGTCGGGCAGCGGACCCTGCGGCGGGGACAGATTTAACGCCCAGTCCGGGGTCAGGGGTCAGGGGTGGGGAGGGGAAGAGGACACCCACCAGCCTCTGCAGCAGCTGCAGCTCCAGCGGCGACACCGTGCTGCTGAACTGCGCGGCGTACGAACACGTCTGCTGGCTGCGCTTCAGCAGCTCAAACAGCGCCGCGTCCATGCTGAGCGCCTCCGGGGAGCGGGTCCGCAGACCCTCGAAGTTCAGGATGGTGGAGCACAGGAAGGAGACCTGCGGGGCAAAACACACCCGGAGACGGGTTTAGCGCCGACGCGTCTGGCTGTGTTCCTGATGCTCTGAGCGGAGGGGGGGAGGGCGGAGCCACCTGGCTGCTGCGCTGGCTGTCCCGCGCCACCATGCCTCGCCTCTCCCTGATGGTCATCTCGAAGTCCTGCAGCACGGGCGCCAGCGCCGGGTTGGCGCCGCCCGCCCACTTCAGACGCTGCTCGATGCTGCTCTCCAGAGCGGCCAGCTTCTCCTGCAGGGCAGAGGTCAAAGTTCAAAGCTTTTCCAACTCAACCACGTCAGTTTCCACGCACACATTATCAATTCTCGCCCGCACCTGAACGGCCACGATGGCGCCCTCGTCCTGACTCAGCTTGTACAGCTTCTTCTTCATGTTGCTGAGGATCACCGAGCGGGGCGGAACGCTCACACTGAGGGGCTGGTTGGTCGGACCCAGGACGTCCTCGTGCTGCCACTGGAACACACACATGGTGTGTGAACCGCTGTGTCAAGACCGCTAAAAACCGCTAGAACGACTGAAGAGAGCGCCGGTACCTGGAACATGGCCACGTGCAGCTGGCTCCTCTGCAGACTGGCCTTGGCCGCCTCCAGGCCCACGTCCAGCCGCCGCAGCAGGTCCACCTTCTTCCAGGCCGTGTCGTAGGACGAGGCCAGAACCGTGGCTCGGTTCAGGAGCAGCTGGGAGACCCGGCCCGAGGACAGGCTCTGGTCCACCGCCTTCTTACACAGCTCGTCCAGGGAGACCTGCAGCGCAGCCAGGAAGACGCCTTCAAAACCCGGTCTCTACGGAGGGGTTCCTCCGTCCTCTCACACACTCACGGTTCGTACCTTGCACTCGGCTCCGAAGTCTTTGGCCTCCACCTGGACCACGATGTCCAGGCCGAGGGCCGACAGGGTGCCGCAGAGGGCCAGGCCCAGGGCCTGGCTGGGCAGGCCCATCAGCATCTGCCGGACGAACTCGGCCGTGAAGGCCTTGATGGGCCGGGTCATCTGCTCCTCGCTGACCACGGCGCTGCCGGAGCCGGCGGCGCTGGGCCGGCGGTACAGCGGCTTTCCTAACGCCACCGGCCCGTTGGTCGGCAGCAGATCGTCGGCTGCGGGACAAGCACCTGAGAGGAGTCACCACGGTGTTAGCTTAGAGTCAGTGTGCTGAAATATGAAGCCGGGGGGGGGGAAGACTTCCTGCTGAACGTCACCTGACAGACTCTGAGCGAAGGACGAGCACAGCCTGAAGAAGTCCCGGATGGTCTGCAGCCTCTTCAGGAAGAACACCTCCTCCATCAGCTGCCGCTGGCTCGGGCTGTCGAAGAAGTGGAGCTGCGTGGCCCGAGCCTCCCGCAGCACGTCCACCTTCCTCCAGGGCGGCGGAACCTCCAGAGAGCTGAGCTGAAGACCACCAGAGGGGGGGGTAGGGGGTCAATCAACAGCAGGAGGACTCGATCTGCTGGAGGTGGAGGGGGGCCGCTACCTTCTCCGTCAGCTGTCCGAAGGCCGTCTCCAGCTGAGTGAACATCCCGTCGAAGGCCACCAGCAGCATCTGCCCCGCCGACATCTTGGGGGTGTCCTGGACCGGCCCGTCCACGCTGCGGGGCTGGATCAGCTCTGAGTACTGGACCCGCAGCATTCTGAGCAGGGAGAGGGACTGGCGTTAGGGTGCGCACCCTGCAGGCGCCGGTGTTGGATCGCTGCGATCTGGAGCAGGAGAAGCACCTGGTGATGTGCAGGCAGTGGCTGTGTCCGTCCTGGTCCAGGCCCGTGGCGGACTGCAGGCTGTCGGCCAGACCCTGCAGGCCCAGGCCGTCCGAGCTCTGCTCCACCAGCTGCTCCAGCTCGGCCAGCATGGACTCCAGCGTGGGCTCCCCCTTCACCATGCAGCGCAGCGCCTCGGGGAAGATGATCTGACGGAAGTTCGTGTTCAGCTCCTGCGGTGGGACAACGTTCCCGGAGTCAGCCCGGCAGATCCAAACCCAACGCCGGTCCAGTGAGACCGGTTCCTCACCTGTAAGCAGGTGTAGACGGCGTTGGCCAGGTAGACGGCCTGCGAGGTGGCGGCGGGCGCGGGCAGGTCCAGGTCGTGAGGCAGCAGCGTGCAGCGCTGCAGCAGCGTGGTCAGGGCGCTGACGTTCCCCATCATGCTGCACAGCTCCTCCAGGAACCAGGCTCCATCCCGAGACGTCAGGTCCACCAGCTGCTCCCCGGCGCTGGCTGCTGCTCCCTCCATCACCAGGTTCCTCCTGGAACAACAACACCTGTCTGTGACCCTTCTCTCACCCCTCCTCCCCCTTCCCGTTCAGCCTGGAGAGTGAATGAAGCTGGAACCTGCAGAGTGTGCAGAGGGCGGAGGTGATGACGGCGGCCAGGCTGTGGGACCCCGGGTCTGCGTTCTCCCTCAGGAACCCGGTGATGCAGTGTTCGATCTCCTGCAGCTGCTCCTCGCAGGCCGCCGCCGTCGTCCCCTCGGCCTTCAGACGCTCCGCTTGGTGCAGCACCCGCTCGTTGGTCTCGGCCACTTGGTGCTGCAGCGTCAGCTCCACGTTGGACAGGAAGCGACAGGTGGAGGCGGGAGGCTGGGGGGCGAAGAGGAGCTCGTATCTGGGAAGACACACAAAACACCGACATTAAGAGTCGAGCTCAGAGGAAAGTATGAACTGTGACCCAAAGTGGTCATGAGATGGGCGGTGCCACCGCTGGGTTCTGCAGGGTTCTTACTGTCTGTAGATGAGCTGGCAGTGCTCCACCGTCATGTCCCTCAGCAGCTCCTCCAGCCAGCTCTTCCACTGGTGGGCCCGGTGGAGCAGCAGGGTGGAGCGCGGGTACAGCAGGGCCACCGTGGCGTAGCTGTGCAGCTGCTCCAGGCAGCCGCGCAGCGTGGCGCGCCGCTGCTGCAGCAGGGCGCTCACCTCCGCCTCCAGGCTCTCGCACTGCCCGATCAGGTGCGCCTGGCCGGCGTTCTGCAGGAAGGCGGTGGCCGGCACGTAGCTGGGGGGGCCTGGAAGGACAGGGCGGGTCAGACCGGCGGTCTCTGGTCTGGAGTGACACCTGACGAGGACACCGACCCAGGTCGATGGGGCTGCTGATGTCCTGCAGCAGGCCGCCCAGCTGCGTGGCCTCCAGGCTGGAGAACGCCGCCTGGTACTGGGAGATCCACTGGTCCAGGTCGGCCAGCTTGCTCTGGATGGCGTCCTGCACGGTGCGCTGCCGGGACTGCAGCTGGGTGTGTTCCGAGTACCTGCAGGAGGGCAAGGCCAACACATAAACACTCTCACTCTTCAGTGTTGAATGAGTTAATAATAAATAAGATGCCGGTGTGTGTGCAGCCCGGTGCAGACCTCTGCTCCAGGGTGAAGATCAGGTGGTCCGGGTGGCTGTCGGCCCCCTCCAGGAAGGCCGCCTCCTCGCGCAGCTTCTCCTGCAGCTTCTCCCCCTGGCACAGCAGCTCCTGCAGCATCAGGTACTCCTCCACCGCCTCCTCCACCTGCGGGAGCACCACCAGCATCTCGTCGCGGTTCTTGAACCAGTTCACCTGCGAACAAGTCGACACGGGGCAGCGGTGAGGACATGGCGTGCCGAGGGGCGGGGTCCTCCTGGACCAGGACCTGCTGCCGTCACCTTGATCTCCGCCACCCTGGAGGAGAAGAGCGAGCGCGTGATGTCCCTCTCCATCTCCCTCTTGCTCTTCTTGCTGTCCGCCTGCTGGCCCCCTCCTCCGTACACCGCTCCGGCGAAGCCCACCTCCCCCCCGGCGGTCCAGTCCACCAGGGGGTCGTAGACGAAGGCCTCCAGCAGGGTCAGCAGGGTCTCCCTGCCCCGACGCATGATCTGGATCACCTGGAGGCGCACGGCAGACCTGAGCATCGCTTCGTAGATCTGACCTCCTGAAGCCCGTCGGTCAGACGGCGGCGGTCATAATGTTTGTTTGTTTGTTTTATTGAGATCCCCATTAGCTACTGTTAAAACAGTTGCTATTCTTCCTGGGGTCTAAACTTCATCAGAAATATTTCTGCACCAACACTTAGCATCACGTCAACAACAGGATGTACAGACAACATTCATACCGACAATACAATAACACAACTTTCAACAAAGACGACAATAACAAAAACAAAACAATATCAAAACAGACGAAATAGCTCACCATAATACAATCATAAATAACCAGTTCCATATGTTATTCCTGAGTGAATAAAAATAGGCTCATTTGTTTACAAAAATAAGTTGTGTGCATCTGTGAAATCAAAAACTGCGGCAGACGGTTCCAGGCCACCATCGCTCTAAAGTGCACCGATCTTTGAATGTGGCTGGATCGACAGACAGGGAACAGAAAACGCCCCTCAACTGTTTGACAGGTAGAATGCTGATGCACATCACTGAACAAGGTCAGCTTATTATAGAGTATTGCTGGTGTTCTTGTAATTATAATATTTCTAATAAATTTTGTGAGAGAATAATTTATTCTACTTTTTACTCGCAGCCACGCCAGCTGGTTCTGCATGTCTTCAATGCTTGTCCTAAAAGAACAGTTCAGGACGAGCCGAGCTGCTTTATTTTGTGCAACTTGAAGTTTATGGATATTAGTTTCTGTAGTGGCTGACCAAATAACGGAACAATAATCTAAATGACACAAAACTATTGATTCAACCAAAATCTTTCTTATTCGGTGTGGTACACATTTTCTACAATTTCGAACTGCTGCCATACTTCTGCCCATTTTATTTAATATCAGTTTTATTTGATGATTCCAGGTCAGCAGGCTGTCCGCAGTCACACCAAGCAGCTTAGCCTCAGTGACTTGTTCAATGATTGTGCTTCCAACAGACAAACGCAAAACATGTTATGTCTGACCTGCTCACAGGACAGCCGGAAGATGCCCTCCACCCCGGTGACCCCCAGGGCCGTCTCGATGTTGTGGGTCATCCTGAACGGGACTTTTTCTGGCACTCGCAGGCTTTTTCCTACAGACCGAACATTCACACGTTTCAACGTAACAAGGAAACAAGACGACAACAGAAACCATGAGAAGCACAAAAAAAGAACTAAATATCACACAATTCTAAAGCCTGACTGGATATTCAAACTGACAGGAGAGTCAGTGAAACTGTCATTCAATCATTCTTCTAACTTTGAACAAACTGGACAAACAAATCCAACATTCAGAAGGAGGCTGGTTCTAAAAAATCTGTTCTGAGAGTTGAAATATAAGATCAAAGTGCATATAGAGAGAGCAGTGAGCGACCTTTCTCGAAGCACACGTTGTAGTCGATGTGGACGACCTCGCCGGTGGTCATGTCGATCAGCACGTTGTCCAGGTGGCGGTCGCCCAGGCCGATGATGTAGCCCACCATGGACATGACGGCGGTGGAGCGAGCGTACGACTGAGGAGGAGACCGGGTCAGTTTCAGCTCCGATTCCGGCGAATCTTTCAATCGATGCGGCGTCTGGTTACCTGAGTGACCCTCCACCACTCGCTGGGCGTGGTGCAGGAGCACCACAGCTCTTTGGCCAGCAGGTTGGAGGGCGTGGCCTCCATCAGCTCCTTCAGCACCTCCTTCATGACGCTCAGCGGCCAGTCGCGCCGCGTCACGTCCAGACTCAGGCCCACGGCCTTCAGGGCCGGCCCGATGCGGCTGTAGTAGAGCTCGCTGGGCCGCGGCACCGGCGGGACGGGCTGCTGCGCGAACGAGTCCTGGGCCTGGGCGGACAGGGAGCAGAGCCGTCGGCTGGGGGGTCGCGGGGTGGCGGTGGGGGTCGGACCGCCGTCGGACCGGGACGCTCACCTTCTGAGCCTGCTGCACCGCCTCCCTCTGCTGCCAGCGCTTGTACAGGCCGAAGAGGGGCGTGGCTCCGTCCACCCACTGGATGAGCCCGGACCGGGTGCCCAGCGGCGTGACGGAGTAGTGGCGGGCGTGGAAGTGCGGCTGCTCCTGCTGGTTGACCTTGGTGAACATGGTGTTGACGATGGAGAGGAACTGCATGATGCGCTCGTCCAGATGTAAATCCTCCAGGCCTGAGAGGAGACCAAGACTTCAGAATACAGTCTGAGCTCTGGACTCTCATTTTTACCCAAAGAATAAAAGGAATTATTGACCAGACTACTTTCACAGAGCTGAAACTTCCTGTGTTGAAGAAGACAGTTTCTTCACCAACAACAGAGATCTACCTTTGAACAGATAGGGGTAGTTGTGTCCGTCGGAGCCCAGGAAGAAGAGCTTCTTGGGTTTGGTCTTGGTGGGCAGGATGGTGATGGTGTTGCCCACGCTCTGGATGGTGACGGCGTCGCAGGCCGACGCCTCGCCGGGCAGGGCCATCTCGGTGGTGGTCATGGAGGCCAGGCGGGGGCTGATCTCGTCCAGGTGCAGCAGGTAGCTGGCTCTCTTCTGGGCGCGCTGCTGCAGGCTCATCATGATCTGAGCGCCGGGGACAAGGCCGGGTCAACGGGGAGACGGACGGACAGGGAGACGGACGGACGGACGGACGGACGGACACGCACCTGTTTGAAGGGCAGCCAGCTGCTGGCGGGGTTGGCCGGGTTGTTGGGGCTCCGCAGGCGCTCCAGGGCCGCCGTGATGGCGTCGCCGTACGTCTGCTGGAACCACGTCTCGTGAGGCGTCTCCGCCGCCGCCGCCGTGATGCTGCACACGTGATCCAGGGCGAAGACCACCGGGCGCATCAGGGCCGAGTGCTTCTCACGCATGATGGCGATCTTCTCGTCCCTGCAGACGGGCGCCAGACGGACTCGTCAGCGCGGTCGGTTTGACGGGGACGTCGGGGAGTCGCGGCTCGCGGCGGACGCCTCACCTGCGCAGCGTGTTGTTGTTCTGCACCCTCTTCACCTCGTCCTCCAGCTGCTGGATGCGGCGCAGGACGTGCATGTGCTGCTGCTGCAGGACGCCCAGCCACAGCTCGTCCCACAGCAGCGTCACGCGGCGCAGCTCGCCCACCAGCTGCTGCACCTGGCGGCGAAACGACAGGACGACGCCGGTTCAACGCCGCCGGGAGCGTGAGAGACGACGGACTCGGGCCGAGCGGCTCCTACCTGCAGCACCATGGTGGGGTTGGCGCCGGACAGCTTGTCCACGATCTTGCTGTAGCAGTCCTGCATCATGGCCTGGTCCTGACTGGAGCAGGTGGTCAGCTCGTCCGGACCGCCTTCCTCGCCGCCCTCCAGCCGCTCCTCCTCCTCCTCTTCCTCCTCCCCGCCCAGCTCCTCCCCCTGCATGCTGCCCAGGAAGGAGGGCAGGGCCGACGGCAGTTTGCCTCCTGTCGGGACACGGCGGCGTTACGAAGAGCTGCGATCGCCAGACCGGTGCCTCTGTGAGGAGAACCGAACCGTACCTGCGTTCTGGGCCTCCCCCCCCAGGGAGATGGAGCCCACGATGGCCGGGTACAGGATGAGGTGGGGGGAGTCCTGGGCCACGCGGCACAGCAGGCTGCAGATGCTCTGGCGGATGTAGGCCTCCGGGTGGTTGAGCCGGGAGAAGAGCTGCGGGATGATACCTGCAGGCGCAGAGCGGAACTTCAGCCAACGGCACGCATGAATGAGGAGTTCAGAGCAGGAGGAGGAGGAGGAGGAGGAGGCAGCGTACCCCTCCACGGCGCCGTGGGGGTGGAGGCCAAGCCCAGCTCCAGCCCCTCCCGCAGCTCTCCGGCGTGCTTCACCAGCAGACGGAGGAGCCGCAGCGTCGCCATGACGATGGTGTCGTCGTTGCTCTGCTTGCCGCCGTGGCAGGACAGCAGCAGTTTGGGGTCGTTCTCGTCCACTGGGGCCTGGAAACACACACGCACACACACACACACACACACGTCGGGGGGGTTAGGGCTCTGTCGCCGCCACCGCGACCGTCCAGCAGAGGGCGCCTCACCTGTCCCGCGTTGAGCTTCAGGAAGGTGAAGTAGGCCTGGCAGGAGACGCGGTAGAGGCCGAAGACGCGGTCCACCACCCGCCTCCACACCCGGATCAGGCCGTCCGTCACCTGCTGCCCCGCCTCCCCCAGCCAGGGGCAGGAGGCGGTCAGCTGGCGCCAGATCACGTCCACCATGTCGTCCTCGTCGTCCTCCTGCTGCAGAGCCATGTCCTCGTCCTGCCGGGTACAGTTCACACGTCAGCCTCACACGGCGAGCCGTCTCTGGAACGTCGCTGACCGGTCACGTGAAAAGCAGCTGCGCACCTGGATGCCGGTGGGCCGACACATGGCCTGTCCCAGGATGCTGAAGATGGCGTCCTTGTCCTCTTGGCTGGTGGTGGCGGGCAGCAGGTCCTCGATCTCCTTCTTCTCTCCGGGGAGAAGAGGCAGTCCTTCGCCTTGGCTGGAGAGAGCAGCAACAGGGTTCATCAAAAAAGACAACCAAAAAAATGTCATCTGGGTTTATTTTCAATGGAAAAATTAAAGAACAATTTCTGTGCTTCGGATAATAAACCTTTCATATTCAAGCTCATAATTTAACCCTTCGCGACCCGACTCTGGATTCAGAAAACAAACTATCAGTGATTTCCAGTTTCAACAGTGTGAAGCTGCAGTTTGAGAGAACTTGCTTCAGGCTTTGAGGTGTTAGCGGTTTTCTTCTCTCCAGACTCAGGCTGTCAGGACTGTTCGGCACCTGCCGCTAGCAGCGCCGCTGCACAAGCGCCTCGCCAAGCACCGCGCCGTGGATTCTGGATCTCTCCGGCCGCTGAGCCGAACCTCTCCACGGGCCTGCGAGGATGTGACTCTGCGCCTGGGCCTGCTGAATGCTAGATCGCTAGCCAACAAAACATTTATTCTCAACGATCTCTTCACGTCGCGGAAGCTGGATTTTCTGTTGCTCACGGAGACCTGGCTGCAAGTCGGTGAGTCGACCCCGTTCTCCGAACTTTTACCTCCTGACTGCTTTTATCTCAACTCACCCCGGACCACGGGCAGAAGTGGAGGACTGGCAACCGTGTACAGATCCAGCTACACCTGTCGGCAGGTACCGGCAGATCCATTCTCCAGCTTTGAGCTTCAGACATTTGTGATAAACTTTGATACTCCAGTCATGTGCGCATTGGTGTATCGCCCCCCAAAGTTCAACAAAGATTTTATTCAGGATTTTACAGACTTTCTATCAGGTTTGTCCCTGAACTTTGATCAGTTTTTAATCGTTGGGGACTTTAATATTCATGTCTGCTGTGAATCCAGACCTCTGGCCAAGGACTTTTTAAATCTGATTGATTCTTTTAACCTGACACAGTCGGTGTCGGGCTCTACGCACGTCAAAGGGCACACCCTGGACTTGGTGCTGTCCCATGGTCTTAATGTAAGCATGATTGATATTTGTGAAACGCACATTTTGGATCACTCTGTGATACTATTTGCGGTGACGCTGTCTCAGTGCGTGGTCGCTCCGCGCGCTCCAGCTCGTCGGTTGCGCACAATTAATTCCCAGACAGCCTCCTCGTTTGCCGACACTTTCAGTGAATTGTATCGCTTTGACGTGCAAAATCTCTCTTTGGATGAACTTCTTTTACATTTTCATAGCACTTGCACGAACGTTTTAGACGCGGTAGCTCCTTTTAGGCTAAAACGCCATAAGCCCAATGCGCAACCCTGGTTAAATGAAGTGACGCACAACCTCAGACGCGCATGTAGGCGCGCTGAACGGCAATGGAAGAAGGACCGTCTTCAAGTCTCCATGCAAATACTAAAGGACAGACTCATGGAGTATCAGAGAGCAGTTAGAGCTGCAAAAAGTGCTTTTCTGTCAAACCTGGTGTCCACAAATTATCACAAACCCCAGTTGCTTTTCAACACGCTGAAATCTGTTGTAAACCCGTGTGATAAAATCATTCCTGTGCCCTCAGAAACCCTTTGTGGAAATTTCCTGTCATTTTTCACAAACAAAATTGCTGCTCTCAGATTAGCTTCTTTGTCCGTAGAGGACCCACTGGCTCCATCAGTCTGTCATTCCAGCTTTGACAGTTTTGAACCTGTGTCTCTAACTGAACTAACTAAAATAGTTCAGCAGCTGAAACCCTCTTCTTGTCCTCTGGACATCGTCCCAAGTCGCTTGTTTAAGGATGTGTTTGATTGCATTAGTCCTTGTATTCTGCAAATGGTGAATGTCTCTTTAATGTCTGGATGTTTTCCGTCATCACTGAAACATGCTGTTATACAGCCACTCATCAAAAAGATGAAGCCTATAACCAATTGCAGACTTACCTTGATTCAAACAAAATTGGAGAAAAGTTCCAATCAGGGTTCAAACTACGACACAGCACTGAAACTGCCCTTTTAAAAGTTTTTAACGACCTTCTTTTAACTGTTGACGCAGGAAAATCTGCTGTCCTTCTGCTTTTAGACTTGTCCGCCGCTTTTGATACTGTGGATCACAGCATCCTCCTGTCCCGCCTGAAGACACATGTAGGCATCAAGGGTACAGCACTAAACTGGTTTCGATCCTATCTCTCTGATCGAAGCTTCTCTGTAAATCTGGGCCAATACTCATCCTCTGTGTCTTCCCTGAATTATGGCGTTCCCCAGGGTTCAATACTAGCACCTGTCCTGTTTGCTCTATACATGCTCCCTTTGGGTTTTATCTTCAAAAAACATAAAGTCTGCTTTCATTGCTTTGCAGACGACATCCAGGTTTATTTACCTGTTACGTCCAGTAACTGTCAATCTGCAGTAAAAAAACTGCAGGACTGTCTCAGTGACGTCCAGACATGGATGAGTGCTAACTTCCTGAACCTAAATAAGGACAAAACTGAGATTTTGGTGTTTGGTCCCAATAAGCCCCTGCAAGGACAAGACAGTGCTATTGGTCCTCTGTCCTCCTTCTGCCGTCCTTTTGTGAGAAACTTGGGGGTGATGGTCGACCCTTTGTTTAAGTTTGACAAACACATCAGTTCTGTCATTAAGACCAGCTTTTTCCATTTAAGGACTCTGGCCAAAATCAGATCTTATCTTCCCCTGGCTGATTTTGAAAGAGTGATCCATGCTTTTATAACTTCTCGTTTGGATTATTGTAATGCGTTGTATGTTGGGCTGGACCAGGGCGCCCTGCAGCGCCTGCAAAGTGTACAGAATGCTGCTGCCCGGCTCCTGACTAAAACAAAGAAGCGAGAGCACATCACCCCTGTGCTGTGCACTTTACACTGGCTGCCTGTCCGCTTCCGAGTGGAATTTAAAGTTTTATTAATCACTTTTAAGTGTTTTCACTCCCTGGGCCCCCCATACCTGACTGATATGTTGCAGCCCTACATGCCGACCAGAGACTTGAGGTCAGCTGACCAGCTCCGGTTGGTTGTCCCGAAAGCCAGGCTCAAAACCAGGGGTGACAGAGCCTTCTCTGTAGCTGCGCCCACCCTCTGGAACAACCTCCCCCTAGATGTCAGGTCCTCTGAGTCTGTGGGACAGTTTAAATCCAGACTAAAAACACACCTCTTCTCGAAGGCCTTTAAACACTAGCAAAACCGGAGTATATTCTTGGTGTCTTATTTGTCTTATCTGTGTTTTTTTTTATTTTTTTATTATGTTTAACTGAGCCTGTTACTTCATTTAGTTATTTATCCTTTTCTTTTACTTCTGTATTGCTGTGCAGCACTTTGGTCAACGGAAGTTGTTTTTAAATGTGCTATATAAATAAATAAAAAAAAAAATTGAAAAGTTTGTGTTGGAGTTAAAGGCGTTTTGCGCCGGCTCTGACCTGGCGTTGTCCACCACTTTGCGGCCCCAGCGGTACGCCCAGCTGGCCAGCGCCGCCCAGGACTTGGCCACCTCCGGAGCCAGGCTGGTGGAGAGCTGGTAGAGCTGCCCCAGGACGAAGTCCGGCTCGCCGACGCCCACGCTCACTGCAGGGAGAGCAGAGACAGGCCGGTGAGGGAGCGGCGGGACGCCTCCACGTCTCCCCCGGCTGTGCTGCGCGTTACCTGAGGTCTCTGCAGTGATGTGGGGGATGCCCTGGTCCTCCAGGGGGAGCTCCAGCAGGGCGGCGATATTCCTGCTCAGGGGCGACGTGATGCCCGGCGCCGCGGACGACGAATTCAACACCCCAGACTTCTTCACCACCTGAGAGACAGAGGCAGGGACACTTCAGATTCCCTCCTCACAACGGGCCCGTCCTCCGGCTGAAGAGCTTCAGATGGAGGAACAGCGAAGCGGCGAACCTGCTTGAGCTGCGGCGTCATGTCCTTCCAGTCGGCCAGCAGCCACTTGCACAGCGTGAGCAGCGAGCGGCAGGCGGCGCCTTCGTTCTTCCCCACGTGGCAGTAAGACAGGGCGGCTCCGCTCAGCATCTCCATGGCAGTCAGGGACTGGCCTGCACGCACACACACACACACACACACACAACACGAGACACTCAGCTCAATCCGGTGCGTCACGTACCAAAAGATACCGGTACGACCACAGGAACACCTCAGTCAGCTCACCTGCGCTCCTCAGGACTTTGGCCTTCTCGATCTGGACCTCGGCCCCCCACCTCTCCCCCAGGGTGCCGTCCAGGCTGAGGCGCCTGAAGGCCCGGCTCAGCTCGTCCGACGGCTGCTCGTCCGGCTCGCCGCACTGGCTCAGCAGGCGCGACGCCAGCGAGATGTTCCCCTTCTTGCGGGCGAACTTGACGGCCGTCAGGCAGAGCTCCAGCAGGTGGCCGTCGACGGAGGACGGATAGCCTGCGGGGCAAAGCATGTTTGTTTCCACTGTGAAAAAGACAAAACGATGGCGCTTCCGTGTTGGACCGCCAGCGTGAGCGGTGTGTGTGTGTGTGTGCTGTGCTTACCTCTGAGCTTGTGCAGCAGCTCCCTCTGGAACATGGTGTATCTCAGCGCCTGGAGGAAAAGCTGCACGTCCTGCTGCTTACAGGAGCTCAGAGCGTCGCTGCACAGAGGAATCACACAGTCCTGCAACACAGTGCACAAAGTTCACTTCATCAGCTGCTAAATCACTTTGATTTCATTGGCACACCAGACTCGTCTTAAAAAAAAAAGGAGCTCGTCACGCCACTGCTAAAGGTTAAAGCAGAAGACTCAGAGCTGTGTGCATACCTCCTGTCCGCTCAGAGTGTTCTCCAGCGTGGCGGTGCAGTGCAGCTGCAGCGTGGGCAGGGTGGGCAGGCCGTCCGACAGGGTGAGGGTGGACAGACGAAGAGGACCCAGGCAGATCCGGCCGGTTTGCTTCAGGCAGCGAATCAAGGTACTGCGGCGCCGTGGAAGAGAGATCAGCGTCAGTTTGAACCACCAGGAGGAATCGCACAGCGCCGCGTCTGGGCGAGCGCTGCTGGCTTTAGCGTTCACTCGGACTGCGGCACGTGGGCCTTCTGTCTGACACTCACTCTGGGGTGGGCGGGGCTTTCTGATCCTGCGGCTGATTGGCTTTGGCCATGGCGCCGACGGCGCTGCGCAGCAGCTGCACCTCGATGGCTCTCTGCAGCTCGGTGGGATCTGGACTCATGGAGGGCAGCAGCCTCTTCAGGTCTGCACAGAGCACGCTTTGATGAGGCCGAACAGTGTGTGTGTGTGTGTGTGTGTGTGTGTGTGTGTGTGCCGCCCACTCACCCAGCTTGTCCTTGGAGGTGCTCAGGAAGCTGTAGTCCTCCCCGGGCAGCAGCTCCAGCTGCGCCCCGCACTCCGCCAGGTCCCCGTCCTCGAAGCGGCTCAGGGCCTGGACGTAGTTGAAGTCGGTGCGCAGGTTGACGCTGACCGGGCCGCCGGCGCTCTGCTTCAGCGTGTTGACGGTGCTCTGCCACTCCTTGGCCGAGGCCCAGTCGCACAGCGCCACGTAGCACTGGCAGGCCTTGTTGGCCAGGAAGTTGATGACTTCAGGAGAGCACTCGCTGGATTTGAGCAGCACCGTCTTCCTGCTGTCGCCTTCACACACACACACACACACACACACACCACTCAGACCGAGGCGCCGCTGCCCTGCGGCTCTGGCGGCTGCAGGCTTACCGTTGCTGGTGTGCTTGGGGCTGCCGCTGCTGCTGGAGAGTTTGAGCAGGCAGCTCTCGGGGCATTTGATGCTGCAGTCCATCCCCGTGACGGCAGACAGCTGATCCTGGTACTCCACCGCTGCTTTCTCAAACCTGGCAACACAGGGCGCAGAAACTCAGCAGGCAGCCACTAAGGACTGAAGCACAAACTGGAATCGAAGGGAGTAGGCGGACGAGTTGAATCAAGATCGAGACAGAGAAGCATTGTTTTCAGCGTGCGCTCACCGCCCCTCAGCCTGCAGAGCCACGGAGGACAGCCAGCCCAGACTCTTCCCCGAGGCGGCCAGGCTCCAGGCCGCCAGGCCCTGGATGGCCTCGGGACAGCGCAGCTCCCACAGGGCCTCCACCAGCAGGGCCAGGGGGACCTCCAGCTCCGGACCCTGCACACAGGACACAGCGCTCGGCGTCAGGACCGACGGCGACCGCCCGGCTCGCCGCGCGGCGCTCCGTCACGGCGGAGCCTCACCTGGGCGCCGCTGTTCTTCATCTCGGTGAGCAGGTCGAAGCCGTGGCGGACGGTCACGGCCGGCTGTCCGGACAGCAGGCCCACCCTCATCAGGGCCAGGCGGATCCGGGTCAGCCAGTCCTGGCAGGTCTGCCGGTTCGTGTAGAAAAAGGTTCGGATTCCCTGAAACAAAAAACGACAGTGACATGAGATCTGCTCTGAGATGACGGAGCATTCCGACTCGTTTCTGGCTCTTTCCAGGCCGGGCCGGCCTCACCTTGGGCGGGGAGGTGAGGGCGTTGGCGCAGCCCTCGTACGCGTTGTACATGAGCTTCTCCAGGTTCTCCAGGTACTGCAGCAGCAGCGCCAGGCGCAGCTGGTTGGAGTGGTGTCCGTCCCCGTCGCCGCCCGAGCCGGCCCAGGCCCCCAGGTCCTGCTCCGGGTTCAGGCTGTGTGCGGCCAGGCTGCGGATCATCCCTGCGGCACGGGGGGGGGGGGGGGGGGTTTAAAGGTCAGTTTGCACGTGACAGAACCAGACGCACACGCGTCCCGCCACAACGACTTTACCTTCGATGGTCTGGAAGGTGTCCTGGGCCCGGCCCAGCGGCGTGCGCAGCTTGGACAGCACGGTGAACTGCGCCGCCTCCCACACCGCCCACTGCCACAGCACCACCTCGGTCTTCAGCAGGGCGCGGGACACCGGGTCGGGCCGGGAGCCGGCGCCGCTGCCGTCGGCCGCCCGGGAGCCGCCGTCTCTCTTGTCCAGCCGCTGGCAGCTGTGGTACAGACGCTCCAGCCAGGGATCCTTCCTGCGGGGAGCGAGCGGAGCGGAGCGTGAACCCACCGTGGGGTTTTCACCGCGAGCGGCTCGGAGCGCGGGCCGATACTTACCCTCCGCGGTGCAGCACGCCGTACAGGATGAAGCTGATCAGGTCGCTGAAGTCCTGGGGGTGGAAGGTGCTGCTGGGGGAGCGGCTCATGTGGTGACGGATGGCCAGAGAGATCTGCCTCATCTCGGGCTGGCTGTGGTTACTGCGGAGAGCCAACGGGACGCGCCCATCAACGCCTTCCAACATTTCTTCATCAACTTCCCTTTATTTACACTCCTGCAGCACTTTTACGTTTCACCATGGAAGTCTCACTGTGCACCTTATCCTGGATTTAGCAATCGATGCCATTTTTAGCTGATTTTATCCAGTTTCAGGTGGTTAAATAAAGGCACCTCTGGGCCGGCGGTCTCACCTGAGGGCCACGTCCAGCGGGATGGTCCGCAGCAGCTTGGCGTAGGCTTGCCTCACGCGCACCGCCGAGTGGACCAGCTGGACCCTGCACACGTCCACACACCTGAAACAGACAGACCGTTATGGCTACGGGTGGGACGACAGACCATCATACTGTCCAAATTTCTCCTACTGGACAACTGTCAGTAGAGGTCACTGATACAGTGCAGTAAAGAACGATCGTATTCCGGGTTCCTCTGCAGGGAGCAGGAGCCGGAGCCTCACCTCTGCAGCAGCTCGGTGGACAGGGACGGGGACAGGACCTGCAGGCTGTGGCACGTCTGCAGACACACGCTGTGGTCCTCATTCAGCGCTGCGGCACAGTAAACAGAAGGCAGGCGTTCAGACGCCCTCGCTCCGGCGGTAAAGACCAAAACGACGGCTGTGCGTCGCTGCGCGCTCACCGTTGGCCAGCAGGCCTCTGCAGAACTTGCTGAAGGAGGGCAGGGAGAAGAGGGGGCTGTAGGTGTCCGACTTCTTCATCAGCAGCGAGATCTCCTGCGCCCAGGTCAGCAGCAGCTTCCTGCACACGACACGGAAAGGCTGCAGGACACGCTTCCTCTGGAGCCTCGCCAAGGGCCAACGGCAGCACGACACACACACCTGGCCTCGGGGTAGAGGTGCTCCCTGCTCAGCAGGCCTCCCACCAGGCTCAGCAGCGTGCTGAAATGCTTCTTGGTCGCCGTGGTAACCGTGCTGATGACGGCGCCGTCGAACAGGGACGGGGACGAGGAGGACAGGCTGGACGAGATGAAGTGGTCGTGTCTGCAGGGAGCGGAAGGCCGGTGAGCGCAGTGAGACTTCGCAGTGTGTGTGTGAGTGTGCGTGTGTGTGTGTGTGTGTGTGTGTGTGCGCCACCTGGTGCAGTGGGAGTACAGCGAGTAGAGCACGGCGTACTGGACAGCAGGGTAGTAGACGGCCAGCTCGGCGTGGACCAGCATCAGGTTGTGGCTGAGCAGAGCGAAGACGGTGGGGGACAGCGCCCACATCTGGAAAACACGGCGCACGGCAGGCGGGTTGAGGAGGAGGAGCGGCAGCGGCGGCCCCCCCACCCGGCAGAGGCGGGCGGCTCACCCCGATCAGAGAGTTCTTGGTGTTCCCGATGGTGGTGAGCGTGCTCAGGTTGAAGATGAGGGTGAACTGGGCCCGGTCCAGGGGGAGGGGCAGCGAGGCGAAGGCGGGGTGCTGGATGTTGGGGCAGGGGCAGGCGGCGGGTGGGGGCTGCCCGGCGGGCGCCAGGCTGTGGCTCAGGTTGGACAGCGCGCACGCCATCTCGCCCAGGACCAGCTTGTAGGCCGCCTCCAGCGTGGGGATGTTCTTCAGGCTCAGCAGGGCCTGGTACACGCCGTGGACCGCCGAGACCACCTGCAGCCGCAGGAGAAGGTCATGGAGGCGGGGCTCTCAGGCTCCGCCCACTCAGGTGCTCATTTACTGGTGTTTTGAATTTCTAAAACGTGCACGCACCTCTTTGTCCTGATGGAAGCGTAACCTCAGCAGGTGAGAGTCCGGAGCCAACAGTTTCTCCACAAAGGACGCCGGCAGCTTGGTGTTGATCTGGTCCACGATCTGGAACAGAACCACAGGTTTCACCACAGCGCCGCTCCTCCGAAACACTGCCGACAACTGCCATGAAATATATCCTCAACAGAAAAAGACATTCTGACCAATATCTTCCAAATAACAGTCCACAGATGAAAAACATGTTTAAATTTCAACACAAAGACAACATTTTTATCACGAGATCACATTTAAAGACATTTTTTCCCATCACATTTAACTTTTTTTAGCAGTTTTGATTTCAATTTTAGCCACTTTTAAAAGAAAACAAGAAAACAGAAACTCGCCGCCTGGTGTGGATAAAGGCGAGGAGAGCGTTCGTACCAGAGTGAGCAGACTGAGCACGGCCAGGTTGTAGTCCGAGCCGCAGGCCTGGCAGCAGAGCAGCTGGTCCAGGCCGTAGGCCAGCACGGCCTCCATCAGCTGGCCGCACGGCTCCACGCTGGCCAGCAGCACGCCCACGCACTCGTTCCCGGCCGTCAGCACGGCCTCGGAGAACTGGACCTGCTTCGCCGCCGTCACGCAGGCCAGGACCCGGTTCAGAACCTGAGGGGGTCAGGCGGACCAGCGTCACTTTCTGCGTCCTGTGCCACTTTGACATGACCGGGATAGATTATTTCACGCTGTAACGGAACAGCTGATCGCGGCTCTCACATCAGTGACGTAGGCCTCGGTGATGGGCGGCCCCCTGAAGGGGCTGAAGCGCTCGCCGATGCTGCGCACCACCGTGCTGAACACCCGCAGGAGGGCCGCCAGCTTGGGCAGCGACACCGAGGGAGGAGGGATGTCTTCATCCAGCGTCTCACCGGACACCACGTGGCTCAGATCCTGAACACACGACAGTCTTTCTTACTGTGGTGTTCCCCAGGGAGCCCAGTTGGGGCCCTTCGCTCTAGTGGCAGGAGCTTCACTCGTGAATATATTGTTTGTAATGTGTTTTCCTGAGCATGTAACGAAGGTGTCGGTGGTCACCTCTGCGTACGCCTCCATATCCTCCAAGAACTGCCCCAGCAGGGTGGTGGAGAAGGTCAGGTCTGCCACCCAGAACTGCTCCAGGCTCTGTAGCCAACCTGAACACACACACAGCACAGTTCATCAACAGGACTCAACTCAGAGCTCTTTAGTGCGAATCTTCAGGTCTAAAAGAAAGAATCTGACGAGAAGGGGGGGAAAAAAAGGACCTATCTGCTCATTAGACTGAAATATGATTTCCGATTGTGAAGCACGGTGGTGGCAGCATCATACCGAGAGGCTGCGTCTCAGCAGAATGAACTAAAAATAAAATACTGCAAAATATAAAGAAATCCTAACCTGTTCTAGGACTCGTTCTCAGGCTCAGAAAAAAGATTTCACATGATTATAGTTCAGTGTTCAACATGCTAAGAGCCATTCGGAGGCTTTAAATCACAACCTTCAACAACAACACTGGATCAGAGCAACATGAAGCGTGGCCGACTGCTGGGAATCACGCTGATCTCCGGAGTGTGAGCCGTCAGAATGATTCTGCAGAAGCCAAACCTCCACCTCACTCGCATATAATCTGATCCCAGACAAAATAAATTGTTAAAAAAAAAAAAAGCGTGTAATTAGCACTCCAGCTGACCTGAGACTTGCTGAGTCAGCGTGTGCTTCTGCGTGTGGTCGATGTGCCAGCCCACCAAGATGTCCACGGTGTCCTGTGGACCAGAGGGAACATTTCAACAGGCTGCAACGTCACACTGCTTTGAAACTAACGGTAAACTTTAATTAGGGAAATCTACGGCTTGTGACTAAAGTAGTATGTAAAGAGATCACAAGATGGCAGCTAAAATATACAATTGCATTTTTCACATTTGAAATAGAGCTTTGACCTTATTTGGACAGATTTATTTTTTTTGTCGCTGAGTTCAAAGCGTCTTTTCACCGGGCCTTTGGTGTTTTTCCCCCTCCGGCTATCTGGAGGGACTTTGAGCTTTGCTTTTGCCTCGTCAGTCTCACTTCTTCCTGGACGTTATCAGCACGTGCTGCTGGCTCCGTCTTTGGAGGGTGAAGTGATAAAAGCTGCAGACTCACCCTGAAGTTGGTGCTGAAGACGTGAGGATAGCAGCGAGCCACCTGGAGGATGCACTTCACACTCTGACACAGCAGCTCCGGCGTGTCCACGTTCTCCAGGATGGACTGCAGGTTGCTCATCACCAGCTGAAGCACGCACACACACACACACATCTGTCAGTTTGTGATTCTGGTGCACGTGTCAGACTTTGGTCAGAGTGTGTGCCGTTACCTGCATGATGTGGGAGAAGGCCTTCCTCTCCCCTGCAGCCTCCAGAGCTCGCTGAGCCGCCACCAGGTACAGCAGCTTCACCTCGTCGCGGCTGCTCGAGTTGAACTTGACGAAGAGCCACTTGAAGATGCGCTCGGCCTCGTAGCTCAGCACCGTGCACAGGAGGCCGAGGCAGGCCGCCGCGTCCTGACGCAATTCCCACAGCAGCTTGCTGCTGCAGAGACGGGACGGATCGGGACACCTCAGGACCAGAGTTTCAGGCAGCCACCCACGATTTGCAATCATGTCTCAATTGTGTCTCACTTTATCTTAACAAGATAATATGGTGGAAAAAGAAAGTTTTCTGGGATGTTTGTCATTTTAAAGCGAGCTTGGAGTCGCTGTCTGCTCTTACCTCTCGTTCAGGATGTCGTTCAGGGTGCTCAGGATGGCGTCCAGCTGTTTGACCAGGGTCTGCACACACAAGAGGCTCATGGTGAGGAGGACACGTCTGCACAGGACGTGTCTGCTGAGGTACGTCTGCAGTGCGTGGCGGACTGACCACTTTGCTCTCGCTGTGGCTGATGAACTCCTTCAGCTGTTTGAGGGTGGCCAGCCTCCGGTCGCGATCGTCCTCCCTGGAGACTCGGCGCAGGAGGTTGGCCAGTCGAGACTCCTCTGAGTGAGCCATGCCTCTGTCTGCAGCAGCAGCAACAACAGATGTAAACAGCTGAAGCAGCCAAGTTTGGTTTGAATGGGCTGTTTAACAACACTTTCAGGTGACGACGGCAGAATTTCAATAAATTTACTACAACATCATCTGCATACATGGAGTCACACTTCTCCCTTCCAGACCCTGGTGGGTCTACACCATGAAGGAGGTCTGAAGGCTCACCCTGCGATTTCCTCATGTCCTTAGAAGCTAAAGCACGGTTTCCATGCTGAAAAGGTGTCAAATCCGCTGTCACATCATTGGGCCTCAACTCTTGCCCCAGCGACTTCCAACCAAACGTAGTATCACAGACACCGTGACCAGCTTCATATCCACCTGAGGAGCACAAAGCAAGGGCGGCGTCAGTCAAAATCTGGAAGATCCGAACCCGGTTCATGGAAAGATTAAAACAATGTGTCACATGACGACTTCTGACATGCAGAGAGTGGAGCGGAGAAGCCTCACCCTCTTCCGGATGTGCATCTGCAGCAGTGTAGACATCACTGGGCACCGCCGGCTGTTCAGGGCAGCTGGATGGCAGTGCGTCCAACGACGGTCCTGAACCAACCTCTCGGGACTTGAAGTCGTCCTGGCTGGACGAAGCACCGTCAACTCTGAACACCAAAAAACAGAGGACAGTTCAGCTCGATCTGCTCACGTCAGATTATTCAGTCATGAAAACAGCTTCAAAACATCACAATACCGCTACAAACCACTCTGAAACACATGCCAGAGATTACAGATGCCTTAAAATCAGCACCGATCAGACAGCCTGAACTTCCTGATTGTCCAGATGAAAGCTGAGCTCACCTGGACTGTAAACAAAGCCCAGAAACAACAAATGTGATGTGGAAACCAAAAACCAATTCATGTTGGGAGCTACAGATTGTAAAGTTGTGCCATGCTAAGAAAAAAAAAGTGATGAGGTTAAATACCGAGGACAGAAGAGATAAGGAGATAAAAAAAAAATACAATCAACCTGAAGAGACACGACTGAAAGGCAGAAAGAGAAGAGGAAACGAAAGTGAAACTTACATTCCGTCAAAGTACAAACTAAAAACAGTCCAACGGTCTCTTTTAATATCTGACACACCAGTCAATACAAATACTTTACACGTATTTTATGACATTCAAAAAGTAACGTGGCGTATGGAGGGTTCAATAACAGCATCAGACTCGGATCTCACCTGGTCTAAGAAAATCATGCAACACATCACCACTTTTCCTCACAAGATCTGGTTTGGCTAGTTTAAAATTAAATGTCATTCAGGACATGAATGGAAAACAGCCTGCCTGAGTAAATATGTGATATCTGAAGAATGGTCTTAAAACTGTCAGGATGGTCAGATAATGCTTTGTATCACTCAAACATCTAAATGTTCATTCTTTTAAACGTGTCTAAAGTATTTATATTCTGCTGCAAGTCCTGCCACCAAGTTTATTCCTGCGTTGAGAACAGATCATCAACAGCTCACACTCGGGCAGAAGAAACACTTTACAGGTTTTATTCATTTGTCTGAGATCTAAGATCAAACAGGTCAGACATGAGAAATACACTATATTCAAAATTTAAAAAAACAGTGGGAAACACAGCCAGGCCTGAGCTCAGAAGTAAACACATGCTACTGCATAGTTAATCTTCAATATTTCATTTTATGGTGGAAATAAAACTAGATTGATGCAATGGAAGACTTTATACAGTGAACACTTTCACTTTTTTGTTTTCTTTAGGGTGATCTTGTGGACGCTCAGATCACTGCCATGTATTCACTTTCACAGTGGGACTTCAAAAGAGGATAATTACGGGCTTGTATATAATTGCAATTCAGTTTGAATTCAAACAGATTTGAACAAAACTGACTTAGTGACACAAACTGCAAAGTTCAAATCTACCAGGAGGAATAAGTTCTCGTCTTGTGGACAGGTGCGTAGCAGTGAGATGGCACCAGAGAGCTGAATTTTTAGGTAAAACCAGTTATCTGCATATTTTCCACCCTAAACCGTCTGTCCTTGACTTTTTTAAATTGAGGCCTTGTTTACACGACAATGTTTCAAGTGCAAGCACTGCTTTTGCATTTCAGGAAAGTGTCATTTTTACACAGTAACATTCCAAAAAGGATGTAGTTAACATGCTGGGCCAGGAGTTGGTGCTGTCAGTTGCCTAATGAAACCATGCACAAAGAGACCAGTACAGTACGAAAACATTTGTACAGATAGACGACCAAGTTGGATTGTAATTACAGTGACTGTGGAGTCAAAAACTACCAAGTCCGGGAGAATATGGACTGAGAGACATGACGCTCTCAAGGAAAACCTTCTTCTGAGCATGGGCAGAACTATTTACAACGACCATGGTGCACATGGCGAGTAGCCGGGCGTTTCCACAAAGTTCCCCTGTTTTAACAGAGGATCTTCAAAATGTTCCACGACAGGAGCCATTCTGAAAAAACTTGTGTGTTCGGTGGCTCAGGCCACTTCTGTCGTGTAAACGGACAGCAAAAACACACTGAAAGTTTCTCGTTTTCACTTGACAAAGTGCATGACAATCAGATTCATGAACCTGCGACTGTTCTTCCACACGAGGCCTGGGTATGATCAGTACAGCACGAACTGGAAAGAACTAATAAATCTGAGGACTTTCTCACATTTTTTATTTTTGTGATGATTTAAATTAAATGACATGGTTCTCATCTATGTGTCAAGGATCTTAGAGGCTGTGAAACAGTGGATTTCTGTCGTTTAGATCAGGCTGTGACAGTCTGCGGCAGGTTCATTAAACTGACATTCTCATGAACATGACTTGTTACTAAGCTGAAGCTTCAGGACCAAAACTGACATTGATATTGACAGTAAATGGAGTGAAACAGGTCTCTTAACCGCTGGACTATTCTGATGTCGAATCTTTCTAGTCAACCATTATATTGTGCTCTATGAGCTTGTGTTGTAGTCTGGTGGTTCTGTTTTTATAAGACTGTATAAAGGAGTTGTTTGTTGATAAGAATGTGACATTAGGGTGTCGTCTTCCTCATGCTAGCAGTTAGCTTCGGCTAACCAGCGCCGTCAGATTCCACCTCATGGAGGCAGACCGACACAACGAGTCCGCACACACACCTCACCCGGGTCCTAATCTCGTGTCTGGGTGGTAATATTTACGTCTGATGGACCTTTTCTATGTCTTGAAGCTATTAGCGGTTAGCCCGGACCGGTAGCGGAGCAACGCGGGCAGGCAGCTCCACGAGACGGGCTCGTGAGAGGCCGATCCGGGCGAACCGCGAGAAACAGCCAGCAGAAAACCCCTGGAATCCCATTAAAACACTGGAACCCGCGGGAACAGTTTCAGGGGGACAGGACTGTAAACAGAGCCGAGCAGAGCGGGCTCCAGGCCCGGGAGAGGCCAACACACGGACCCGGAGCCGAGCCGAGCAGAGCCGAGCCGAGCCAAGGCCCGGAGAGGGTTAGACCCAGAGCGGGAGAAACAGAACCGAGCAGAGCAGGTTCCAGGTCCGGACAGGAGCCGTGTTGTTGACCCGAACCGGGACAGGCTCCGGGTTCAGGAGCGGAGGACCGAGCCGAGCAGGCTACCGGTCCCGGCGTGGGAACCGAGCCGAGCAAGCTCCAGGCCCCGGACATGAGCGTGTTTTCAAACCGGAGCAGGCTCCGGACGACAGGCCCCGGACAAGTACTGTGTTTATAACCCGGACCGGAGCGCCAGAGCAGACCCCGGAGCGCAGCTGTGTTGTTACCCCGGACCGGAGCACCGGAGCAGGCTCCAGGCCCCGGAGCGGAGCTGTGTTGTTAACCCGGAGCGGAGCACCAACCTGGGCTGCCAGTCGTTCCAGTGTGGCCGCAGTTTGTGGGCGCCGCTGAGCCGAAACCCCGGGGCTTTACGGCTCATTACCTTTTGGAGCGCTGCATGACCTGCTGGCCGCGGCTCCGCGTCTTTAAACACAATGACTTTTTCAACATTAACGTGTATAAACTGAAGTCTGTGGACCGCTTCAGTCCGTCACTGTGCGAACTGACGAGAGGCGCTCTTCTTCCTGCTGTAGGCGGCAGACACAACGTGGTGCCTGCTCACTACTGCCCCCACCGGCTGCAGGGGGAACTGCACCGCCACGACACAGGACTGACAGGGAAGCCAAAGCCAGTGTCAGTGGTCTTCAATGACAGTTTTTACTGCACATTCAAGACACTCTGTAGAATCCAAGTACCGTTTGTCCTTCCTCGGTGTAGACACGTATTCAGTCAAAAAACAAAAAACAGAAGAACAGGAAAAAGGAAATATAGCCCAATAGAATATTACTAAGTAACTAAGTAATTACACAGAAGAAAGGAGGCACTTTATGAAGAAACTCAAGTAAATTACATCCATCCATCTTCTCTCCTGCTTCACAAGGTGATCGAGTCAATCCCAGTTTACTACAGGTGACTGAAGGTATGCCTGGGCAGGTCTCCAGTCCATCACAAACACACACTCACATTCATAACTCTCATTCATGTTATGGATTATGCGAAGAAACTGGACGACCTGGAGGAAACAGACTCGCACAAACCGCAAACCCATGACCCTCTCGCTGCAAGGTGAAAGTGTTGCCCCAAATGAAATAAGTAATAGAGAAATGAATAATTGAGCAGACTGACTATTTCCCAAATAAATAAACAAAGATTATTACAGGCTCTGTAATCAACCACAACTTCACTGCATTTTATTGCATCTCAGGAAGAGTTTGGAATTCAAACAGTTTACACAATGAATTTTGGTAGATTTTTCCTTCTTTTCACAAAATAAAAATCTTCTAGTCTCGACATTTGTGTGCAGGAATAATCTTAAATACATGTTTTTGTCTCTTTTCACCAAATAAAATGACAATAATACAGCACATAAAGTTACGAGTTCTGCTATAGTGTGTTCTGTGTTGCTTTACACCTTGATGTTTGCAATTTAGAACACTAATATTTTTGAGATTTTAACAGAATTAAGTGTTTTTGGACTTTTCTGCACATTTTCTGTTCAGTACTTTAATGGTATAAGCTGTTCACATTTTAAATGTTTTGCATCTCACCCGAGCTGGATACATCGATTTGAGAACACCTGCAGACCAGAGGCTGCAGGAATCATGCAAACTGAGAAGAAACTGGCTTTTACCAAGGTTAACTTGAAGACAAACACTGTGGCACAGAGGACTTTCACATCACACAAGCCACAACATTAAAACATTTACTGCATGTTGACATTACATTCTTTAATTTATTTAATCTCAACACGTTCAGGTTTTTGTAAAAACATACGGAAACTAAAAGCAGATATACATATTGACAAGTGATTCTTGTAACATGGAACCAGTGAGCAGTGAGACCACTGAGATGTGGCTGTTAAGCCGTGGTGCTTACAGAACTTTAATGTTGTCATTACTAACACTATATTGTACTTCATGCACCTCTTTGGGTTCATCAGCCATATTTGCTAATTTTGAACTTCCTCTTTTAAGACTTATTTTGAAAAAAAGTAATTTGAAGAACTTGTAACTGTGGGAGGAAACCGGAATCCTCAGAGGAAACCCACACTTTTTTATTTCACGTTAAACACTAAAAATCAGTCAGTTTACCTTCCTCTTATTATTGGCGTGACTAAAATTTCTTCTGAAGACGTCTAGTTAAAGATAAATGCGGATCAGATCTTCTCTACATTCAGCCATTGTTGGTTTCAGTAAGACGTCCAGCTGACAATGATTATTTGATGAACTCCACGTTCATAAATGTTTGGAAAAACATGAGTAATTCTGAATAAGTCAAATATTTGTATGGATGATAGTCAGTGTTGGTGAAGCTGAGCCGCAGTGGAACCAAACATTACAGACAGGAATTATCATGAACAATGAGTTTATTGTAAAGACTGAATGAAGACACGCATGAGGACGATGGAATTTCAGGTTTAGAGGGAAACAAAGAAGGTTAGTCGGTGTTTCCTCCACCATCCAAATAGATTTTGTGGACTTTTGTGTCCTCCTGAGCCTCCTTCCTGCTTTCCTTCTCCTCCATGTGGGTCTTTCCTGCTCTGGCAGCCTTCTTCTGGCCTTTCTTTGCTGTTCTCTTAATCTTGGTCTTTCACAGTTTCAGCAGCTCCTCCCACTGCTGGAAGCTCTTCTCCTTGTCGCTGATCTCCTGCTTCAGAACCAGATTTTTTGGCCTCCAAAGCTCTCAGCTCGGTCCTTGTCAGCTACCAGCTTCTCTTTCTCTGCTTTAAAGATTCTGATTTGCTCTTTCAGGACGATGTTCTCAGCGTTCTGCTGGATGTGGATTTGACTGTAATATTTTACAGCCTTCTGCGGAATCTCTTTCCTGAAGGATTCATCGTTTTCTGGCTGCATCGCCCTCTTTGATGTTGTCCCGATTTACTTGTAGAAAATGAAACTTCCAGACCTCTGAGGTCCTCAGGAAGAGGTTTCCTAAACGTTCCCAGAATCAGAGGAATCAAGGTAAAGCAGCTTTCAACTCCTGCATTCCTCACCGGTGGAACAAACTTTCTTCTGGAGCCAAACTGAAATGCACTGAGACAGAATGATGACGCTCGTGTCTACGTATCCAAGGCTCAATGAGTGACTTTCCCGAGAAGACGTCAACAAGCGAATGAGGAAAATCACAACATCGTGTGTGAAGAACTATTCACGCAGACACAAGTAGTACAGAGGCTGGAAGAAAACATTATGATACGCAAGATATAGAAATCCTGGAACCTGCCCCACGTCTTCTCTGCGTGATTGTTTTCACAATGTCTTCATGTATAAAATACACATTGCATATAAAAGTGATTATTCGATGAATTCCATGTTTATAAACGGTCTCAAAAACATGGAAGCCAAACATCTGTATAAATGATACAGCAACATTTCAAATGGAAGCCATCGGAAAATGTCGAAATAGAGATTGATTTAATGAAATATGAGCCATGAGAGGATTTTTTTCTAAGAAGTTAAACCAATTTAAAAGTTATCAGAGGTTAAAAACACTACAAAACAAGCACTTTTTCAAATGTGGCATAGTTTCTAGATGACTTGTGCAATCATGTGGTGTTAGAAATAGTTCTAAATGCTTTGTCTCGTTGTTGATAAATGTCCTCAACTCTTGAGAAAACTGTGTGATATTCAGTAAATAAACCACAAACAGCAGGTTCCTTCACTGAAAATGGAAGGTATCTGTAATTTTCACATTGTGAAGGACAGAATAAATCCTCCTGCAGATCAGTTTTGGCCTGCCGGCCGTATGTTTGACGCCCCTGACGAAGACGTTAGTCCTTGTTCAGTTCTTCTGCTATTTATTTAGTTATTCTTCTAAAGTGTAATGCTTCCATCTGTCCACTGCGTGCTGCTGTTGTCTTGTTTTCACTCAAAACTGAATTCCGTTCAAGTAAACAGGGAGACGACTGTTCTCAGCATGATTATGTTATTTCCACTTTTCAGAAGGAACCGCAATGACAACCAAAAAGTGAAAAATAAACCGTTACTCAGGTATTATTTTTAGTTTTCCAGAGTAACTAACACTAATAGTAGAAATCTGTCATGCAGGGCAAACCTGGAAAAGACTGCAGCTTTGAGCCAGCACCATCAGCTAAAATCAAACAAAAGATTGAAAGCTTTAATTTCTTATCATGGAAACAACATAGAGACAATCTCAAAAATGTAGTACAACAGAAAAACTGGTAAAATGCCAACAGCTTATTATTACCCTATCATCAACATTTTATACTACAACAACTAATAATAACAATATTCTACTTCTTCTTTCTGCTAATTATTATTATTTTTATTGCTGCTGTTGTTCTTCTTGACTTGATAAAGCAGTGAATATATAAGAGCAATAAATGGGATTTAATTCTGATAGCGCCCTAAAAGCCTTTTATTGTGGAGACGTCTCCGTGACGTAACGTACGTCGTGCGTCAATTGACGCTGACATCAGAGGGGGGCTGAGAGCGACCAGACGACAACAAGAAGCGCACGAGACGTCCAGGTAGCGGGAACCGTGTCCGTGTCCGTGTGGAAAGGTAAGGTGCACGCGCATAGTGCGCGTTCCGTTCGGACCCGAGGTTCTTTAACGAGGCGCGTTCACGGTGTGAGGGCGCGCGCTTTATGTTTTCCTCTTTAAGCAGCACGTCTTTGTTTATGTACGTGTGTGTGTGTGTGTGTGTGTGTGTGTGTGTGTGTGTGTGTGTGTGTGTGTGTGTGTGTGTGTTGTGCGTGTTGTGCTTTGTTACGCGTGACCCCCGGGACTAATTATTGGACCTCTGCGCGTGCCTCGTCAGTGCGCGCTCATTGAACCGTGTTTGAAATAAACAAAACATTCTGATATTATATTATATTATATTTTATTATATTATATTATATTATATTATATTATATTATATTATATTATATTATATTATATTATATTATATTATTCCTCACGTCACTCGTGGCGTTTCTTTTAATCTTTAGTTATTTTTTCTCAATTTTCGTCATTTTGATGAAATTATTTACATCAGTCGAGTCCCATACAGATAAGAACGCCTCTAGCTTCCTGTTTTTCTGCAGTTTTTTCTCGCTTTACAATATTCCAGTAAACAATTCAACATGAACATGTTAAAGTCTTAATGTTTCATCAACATAATTTAATTTTAGCTCAGTGAGGAGACAATTGATTAAAGCACTTTGTGATTCTTATCTGTTAAGGTGTTGTTTAAGGTGTTAAAGGTGTTACAAGGTGTTATTTAATGAATTTGACTGAACTTACAAGCCAGTACAATATCGACAAGGGAGTTCATAACTAACAGCCAACACCCTGTTTATTATGATTGACATGAAAACTTTTATTGCATTATTAGGGACCGAGCCCCAGATCAAGTCTATATCATCACCTCTCATTTGACCCCCTAAACCTCAATGAAAACTCACCAAATTTGGCACGTACATTCGGACTGGCGAAAAATTTTATAAAATAGAAAAATTAACCCCATCACTGCCCTAATGTGCTCTCTAGCACCACCTACATTCACTAAAATGGTTGCTACGGCCGTAGGAATGTCGTAGAGAGATCAAACTAACATCTCATTGAGATCTAAAATTCACGCACTGACACGCCTGACCTGAATTCAACAGTAAGTCCACAATTTCCATTTCAAAGTAAATTTTTGATCAAAATCACTCTTCACGAAAAAATGATCTTGTTTTCCGAACAAATTTCAAAGCAGAAAGACAGTACCATCGTCAATGTACAGTATGTGTTACCAGAAACCCTGAAAATGTCTCGGTAGTGCCACCGTCATTCTCCGGAGATAATCCTGATTTCTCATAAAAAATCTTGTGATTTTGCTTTGGCGGTCAAACACTGAGCGCTCCTCCACATCTGGGAGATTTTACAGCTCCTTTTTCTTGATCTTTAACGTTAGCATCCCGTCTATCAAACGCTCCAGAGGTTCTGGAACATCTGTCTTCACACGAACGCGATCGCGTGAGCTCGACCGCACGAACACTCTTTGTTCTGTATCACAGATGGAAGGGCGTCTATTTTTAGGCTCTTCCCTCACGACGACTTTTAAAGTGAATGTGGTCCTTTTCACACTGTCATGGCCACCTAGCTGCAGACTCGAGAATGTGTCAAGTATAGCATTGATCTGTGTGAGACGTCCACTCACTTTTCTTTTTCAACCTGGCTGAGATCAGTCGGATTAAATAAGTCTGATTTCATTTATATACTTTAACGCCATATTAAGCAATTCTTGTTCAGTCCATGTGAAAATATGGAAGAGTTGAGGGGTTTGAACTGCTTTGAACTGAACGCAGCGCACCACCTAGTGGTACGAATTGGTACTGCGAGGCCTTTCACCCTGCTGTGTGATGTTTTGGACCAGGGTTCTGCACAACATTGTGTGTTTTCTTTATTGAGGCAGCGGAGCAGATGGAGGATGGTGGGAGGCCGAGGAGGGAGAAGGAGGGAGGAGGAGGGAGGAGGAGGGAGGAGGGGCCTTGAGGGGGGAAGGTGAATAAAGGAGGGATAACTGCAGGAGAGGAGGAGGAGGAGGAGGAGGAAGAAGGGGGAGATGTTAGATGACCTGATGGAAGTCTGTGGGGAGGTGAGGGTGGGAAGGAGGGGGAGGAGCAGATGGGCTTTGTGTGTGTGTGTGTGTGTGTGTGTGTGTGTGTGTGTGTGTGTGTGTGTGTGTGTGTGTGCATGTGCTGCATCATCCAATCCTCCACCACTCCATAGATCAACCCCTCCACTGCTCCTGTGTTTGAATATTTAGATTTCTGTGAAGTTGTCTTTTGACATGTATTAACTTCGTAGCTGCATAACATGTTTTGTTGGTGTACGGTTGGTGCTTTGGCTGAAGCAGAATAATTCAGTAGCGCCACCGGGTGATTTCAAACATTACAAGAACAGAAGGAAACAGAAACTCTGCTGGCTGGTCTGTGGCAGCCGGAGAGCAAAACCCAGCCTGAACGCAGCCGGTCAAGATGCTGATCAGAGGTATTTAGGAGACTGTTTAGGCCTTTTCATCAGAGATTACTGTGTAGCCATAAATTAAATCTGTTGCAGACACTGCTCAGTTTGCTTCTGACACACTACTGGAAAATTGCATGATGGGAAAACAGAAACAAGTGTAGTCCCAGCTGGGGGGGGAATCACCACAGAGAGACTCCAGCTCATCTGCTGAAGAGTTTACATTAAAGGAAACGATGATGCAGCCTGGGAGCGACTCCACGTTTGAGATATTAGCTTCGATTAACGCTCCCTGCCTGCAGTGTTGCGTAACGGCCGCTCAGTGGAAGTGGGAATATGAGGGTGGACGGGTTTCCATGGCAGCCGGGAGCCGTGAAGCAGCCGGCCGGCGCTCCCGCTCATAAAGAGATGGATATTGTTGTAAATGCCCCTTTGTCCTTCCTGTCATTGTATAGATGAGGTCCGCCCACTTGCCCCCCCTCCTCGCCTCTGTTTCTGCCCCAGCCTCCGTCGGGCTGCGTCGGGGTGGGGGCCAGACGGGAGGGGGAGCGTGCAGAGTGCGAACACTCCACGTGTTCCCGTGTGCAGGTTCAGCTTCACACCTTTCCTGGACGGTTTGCCTGAACAGGCTGGAGTGAGTCAGAACCCCTCGCTGGCAGAGCGCGGTGCAGCTTCGCGTTTCAGTCTGAGGCCAGCCGGGAAGGCGTGCTTCGCTCAGGAAACGCTGAGAAGAAACACTGAAAACTCCAGACTCCTAAGAAAGACCCGGTTTCTTCTAGAATAGTGATAAATAACACATTGGTTTCCATTGGTCTGCCCACATCGGGCCTTTTTCCTTAATATGAGCATTTAAGTTGATGATGGTACAGTCCTGTCTTTTTGCTTTATTCTTCAGAGTAACATCCATCTGTCCGTCTGTCCATCCATCCATCCGTCCATCCCTCCATCCATCCGTCCATCCCTCCATCCATGCACCAGGACAACATGCCAACACCAGTACCTGGACTGGAACTGAGCCTAGAGCCCGGACCCCTGGAACCGGGGGTGCTGGCCACTGCAGCAGCGTTCTGTTATTCCTGGTTCTACTGCACTCCCCCTCGGAGATTCCTTCACTGCAGCTCCACCCTGATCACGTTTGTTTTCCGTCCGGTTCCTCTCTCAGATCTCCTGAAGAACGACCATGCCTGTGGCCTCCACCAGGACAGAGCCAGGTGAGAGCAGGCTCCGCCCACCTCAGCACCAGACTCACTGTTCTCCAGTCTGCCTCACTCCACTGCAGTCCATCATAATGATGGCGCTGCGGAAATTTATCAAACTACTTTGTGTGTGTGTGTGTGTGTGTGTGTGTGTGTGTGTGTGTGTGTGTGTGTGTGTGTGTGTAACGTAGTGCCCCAGGTGTTAGACGCGATGAGCGACAGCACCACCAGCACCACCACTGCCAATGACCTGGACCTCATCTACCTCAAGGGCATCATGGAGAGCCCTGTGGTGGGACACACACACACACACACACACACACACACACACACACACACACACACACACACACACACACACACACACACACAGCTCCAGAGGTGTCTGACAGGCTTGCGGTGTGTCCACTCTGGTGTGTGTGTGTGTGTGTGTGTGTGTGTGTGTGTGTGTGTGTGTGTGTGTGGCCGTTAGGAGCAGGAGGAGGGCCTGAAGGAGCCTCGACTGTCCCCGGTGAGGGAGAACAACGTGGAGCTCCTGCAGGAGATCCTCCGAGACCTGGACCCCTTCACGCATCGCTCCGACACTGCAGCCGAGCTGGCCCGCATCCTCACACAGCCTCACTTCCAGGTACCACACACACACACACACACACACACACACGGCCCTGAAGAGCTGGTCTGGATCAGTAACCCGTGTTTTTCCTTCAGTCCCTGCTGGAGACTCACGACTCGGTGGCCTCTCAGACCTGTGACAGCCCTCCTCCCAGTCCCTGTGACTTCGTGGATCACGACCCGGAAGACGGACACACACCCAACACACACCTGCCACCCGACGCCATCCGCATGGTGGGCATCCGCAAAGTGGCGGGCGAGCATCTGGTAGGTCAAACACACACGTTAAGAATCATTTAGAAGTTATCGGCACTCTCCTGTATTTATAACATTACTTTGTTTTGATTTTTTTTTTTTAACAAAATAAAGTTCTCAAGCAATATTTTGAACAAATCATCTTGGTTAACGCCACAAGCACCATCAACTGTTTGTGAGGCTGAACTGTCTGAACGTCATTTCGTAACAGGCCACAAAGACTGAACAAAAAGTTTTATTTTGAAATGGGACATTTTCATTGCTGTTAATCTGCATTAAGTTTTATTTTGAAAAATACTTCTTTCCTGAGCTTCTCTCCATCCTTTTTTAGTGCATCACGAAGTCTTCATGAAGGCATTTTTATGCACCTTCTGCAGAAAAATTATGTTTAAAAAAGTTCTGTGGTGCAAAAAATGTTTTGGAGCGCTGTTGTAATTCTCCGTTAAAAGACCCGTTACCGTCTGAGCTTATTGGTCCTGCAGTATTCCAACAGCTCGTTTAGTGCCGGGGCTCGGTATCCATTGCGAACCCCGTCTGCTATTAAATTCAAACTTGGGATTTCACTTCATTTGAGTCAAACAGTGCCGTTTAATTAGCAGAAAACCTCCAGTTGACTGAGAATATTCCACAGTCCGTAGATTAAAGAATAAAATCTCCCATCAGAATAAGGTGGTGCAGGTTGTTTCAGTACCTGCCACCACATGCTACCAGCGTCCAGCAAAACGACAATATTTAAATAACTTTGGACATTCTGAATGTCATAATGCCAATAATAGAAATAGAATATTTAATAACTTAGTATCCTCTAAATCTGTTTTTCATTATAAAACCAAATGCATAGAAAGTGTTCACAATAAATTAGTCCCTGTTTGTTTTATTATGTTATTGGCTGCAGTTATTTAATTTTAAAATGTTTTTTTAAAGGGAATTGAAGTAAATGTTATTTATCGATGAGCTTTCACAGATAAAAGTAAGACATAATTCTCTTCAGCGAAGTAATAACCGACTACTGTTGTTATTTCACTCTGAGCTTCATTGAAAAACTGTCAAATTATGTAAACATGAAAATGTATTACAGTATTCGTCTGAGATGTAGAAAAATGACAAATTAATGAAGACCATCCTCCCCTCTTTTTTTTTTTTTTTTTTTTTTTTTTTCTTAACTCTGGACTGACATAATTCTGGACTGACATAATGAATATATGTCTGCGCTCAATTCTGAACACACACTGAAACACACACACTGGTGTGCGGTTCGTGTCAGTGAAGCCGGCTTTGAGGGAGGTGTGTTGACCGGACGTGGTGTTCCAGGGCGTGACCTTCAAGGTGGAGGGAGGAGAGCTGGTGATCGCGAGAATCCTCCACGGCGGGATGGTGGACCAGCAGGGCCTGCTGCACGTCGGAGACATCATCAAAGAGGTTCTCCACAACTCCCGCTCTGCTCTGGTCCTGGAGGCTGGAGCTCCGCCCACCGCTCCTGACGCGAGGCTCCGTCGGCTGACGTCTTGTTGTGTGTCCAGGTGAACGGACGGGAGGTGGGCCGGGACCCGCGGGTGCTGCAGGAGGAGCTGCAGGCCGCCAGCGGGAGTGTGGTGTTGAAGATCCTGCCCAGCTACCACGAAGCCATCCCGCCCCGACAGGTGGCGCAGGAACACACACTCCAGCGTCAGCTGCAGAACAGAGCGTGACCGAAGCCCCGGAGCTGAACAGAGTGTGTGTGTCTCTGTTTCAGGTGTTCTTCAAGTGCCACTATGACTACGACCCGGCCAATGACAACCTGATTCCCTGTAAGGAGGCGGGGCTTCGCTTCGAGACGGGCGACATCCTGCAGATCGTCAACCAGGACGACGTCAACTGGTGGCAGGTACGGAAGCAACCTGCTTCAGGGGGGAGGAGGGGTCGACAGCCCGCCCTGGAGCCACAGGTGACTCTGTGTGTGTGTGTGTGTGTGTGTGTGTGTGTGTGTGTGTGTGTGTAGGCCCTCCACGTGGAGGGGGGCAGCGCCGGCCTCATTCCCTCCCAGATGCTGGAGGAGAAGAGGAAAGCCTTCGTGAAGAGAGACGTGGAGCTGACTCCTGCAGGTGACGCCGCTCTCTGTCTCCCTCTGGTGGCCGCCGCTACACACTGCAGTCAGAAGTCATTCAGGGTGAACGTGGAGAAGATCTGAGGAGAGTTCTGTGTTTAGAAAGAAGTAATGTGAAGGGAAGAGAAGAAGGTTGTAATAAGGAAATGAAGATGAATCTGAATAAAAATAGAATATGTCTTGGTATAATCTTAGGATCATCTAATGTCTTCAGTCAATAAGTTAACACTGTTAAATGTTATCAGTGGATCATTCATCATTCAGGATTTAAAACAAGTAATCCTCTGCTAGTTAACACTGAATTCACTCTTCAGAATTCCAGTTTAATATAATAATATTAATATAACTGTAATCCAGCGACCTCACAGGGTCTCGATCAGACGATCTGATTCAGAGTCGACTCGATAACGCCGTTCTTTCACTCTGACAGGAAATCTGTGTTCTGGTGTTGGAGGGAAGAAGAAGAAGAAGATGATGTACGTCACCACCAAAAACGCAGGTATCTCTGTCGCCCCAGTCGTCCTCCAGCGTGGCGTCCTCCTCCCAGCTCCTCACGGCGCCCATCATGTCTTCTTCTCCCAGAGTTCGACAGACATGAGATCCTGCTCTACGAGGAAGTGGCCAAAGTCCCGCCTTTCAAGAGGAAAACGCTGATTCTGATTGGCGCTCAGGGCGTCGGCCGGCGCCGGCTGAAGAACAAGCTCCTGCTGAGGGATCCGCAGCTGTTCGGCACCACCATCCCGTGTAGGAGACGCCCAAGACGGACGGACGGACAGCCGGCGTCCTGCTCGCCGCCGCTCTGACCGTCTCTTTGTCCTCCCGTGTTCAGACACGTCTCGGAAACCCAAGAAGGGCGAGCGCGAGAGTCGGATGTACGGCTTCACCAGCCGCAGCAAAATGGAGGCTGACATCAAGAACGGGCGCTACCTGGAGCACGGCGAGTACGAGGGGAACCTGTACGGCCTGAAGATGGACTCCATCCACGAGGTGGTGGAGGCGGGACGCGTCTGCATCCTGGACGCCAACCCCCAGGTGAGCCCTGACGTTTGACTGAGGCGGGGCTTGGTTCATGTGTTCATGTTGTGTGTGTTTGTGTGTTGTTTTCAGTCCCTCAAAGTGCTGCGGACCTCCGAGTTCCTGCCCTACGTGGTCTTCCTGCAGTCCCCGGACTTCGAGGTGCTGAAGGCCATGAACCAGTCGGCGGTGGAGGCCGGGGTGGTCGCCAAGACGCTGACGGTGCGACGGACCGACCCGCCCTTCTCCTCCATTCAGCCCTTCACACTCAGAACGCTCACCTCAGCCTCACCTTCGTCCTCTGTTCCTGCTCCTCCAGGAGCGATCCGGATAAAATTACAATCCATGGTTTATTGTTAAGATATTCTAATAAGAAAGCTTCCAGCCCTGAATGTGACATTCAGCACATCTGTATTGGTTTTGCGTCATGTGACCAATATGAGGAAGCTTCTGATGTATAAACCATCTGTGACCACTAGAGGTCACCGATTGATGACCTCTAGTGACCATATTTGAGATATTTAATGTTCAGATGTGCATCAGATTCTCTTTCGTCTCTTCATCGCGTGATTTTTATTTATTGTTTTAAACGTCCTCCTCCTGCCCTCCTCAGGATGAAGAGCTGCGGAGGACCTGCAGCGAGAGCGCCAAAATCCAGGCGGCGTACGGCCACTACTTCGACCTCAGCATCGTCAACGACAACCTGGACGAGACGTACCGCACCGTCAAGGCGGCGCTGGAGACGGTCTCCAAGAACCCCCAGTGGGTCCCGGTGACCTGGGTCTTCTAGTCTCCCCCCGCCTTCCCCGAGTCGTCGGCGTTACTTTTAGCGTTAGCTTAGCATCGTGAGGAAAGCACAGAAGGGGATCAGACGAATGTGTGTGTGTGTGTGTGAGAGAGTGTGTGTAGTGCTAAACCACTGACCATTTTCTATGTTTTGTATGTTTTTCTACATTGTTCGTGCCATTACTGATGTCCATTGTTTACATATCAGGAGCAGCTCGCCGCTCGGGCGGCGCTCGCGTACCGGACGAGTTCAGATCAGCCCGCGTCGTATCCGACCAACAAACTTCTTGCCTGTTTGCTTTTTCTTCTTCATTTCATCTGCTTTTCCGCTCGAACACATTGAGAAAGCACGAAAGTCGACCTTTAACCTCCAGATTAGCGTCTGTCAGCGAGCCACTGCCGCCGTCTGCAGGCCAGCAGCGTCATCATTTCACATTTCTGAGAAGAAATGACGAAACAAACAATAAGTGGTGAATAAAATAAGAGTTATGTGTTAAAACTAGGTGTCATCTCCATAAATAAGGCCTGATCATCTTTCCCTCGTGATTCAGTGTGACGGGAACCGGTTTGTTTTCTCTCAATCAGATCAGTTTCCCAGCAGCCCCAGCCACTGTTGTTTTTTTTCTTTTTACTTCAGTTGCTGGATTTAACAGACCATGGAGCTGTTTGGTCAGTTTACTGACTTGAAACAGTGCTGTTGTGTTATTAAGGTACTAAGATGCTTTTTTATGAGAAATCTTCTGTTTGCACTGTTTAATACCTTCAATTTGTCTTTATTACAATTCTTTTCAAGAATTTCTTCACTTATTTCATCATTTCTTCTCAGAAGTTCAGATTGCATGCTGGGAAGAGGATGTTTCTGACTGTTTTACTCCTCCATTACAGTAATTATGAAGTCTTGAGGGAAATGAGGAGTTTGGTTCAAGATTTAAAACCTTTTTAGAGTCGGTGTTAAAAAACACTCCTGAATGATCCATGTACTAAACATCAACAAGCTGTAAAAAGTGCCAAAATAGCTGAACGTCTAAGCTTTCCTGTCGTCTCATCCTGATGTCTCTGCGTTCTGGACTGACCGGTGTATACAGGGGGGTATGGAGAGCAGAGAAAACCCTGTTTGGAGTCATTTTGTGGAGAGCGGACGGCAGATCCTGCTCAGGCCGGTACGCTCACAGTCAATAACAGCAGGTCTGTTTGTGCCGTTCCCTCCGGAGCCGCAGAAAACTCCTCCAGCTCATTTTACTTCTGTGTGTTTGTGGCAGCTACAGAGTCCTTCTGATGCACAACCAATCCTTTATACGCTAAAAAAGATGTTTTCAGTCAGTAAACTGATGTTTCTCCCGGCCCAGAAACGTCTGGCAGCTACACTGGGATTGTGGAGAAGTCCTGAATCGCACTGTGTACTTTCTATTTGACTTCTGGAACCGCCATTGATGCAATAAGACCGTGTTTTTCCCTCGTGTCTTGGAAACGTTGTGTACATAAACTGTAAAGTCTCCGAGCTTGGACCGTACGCACTGCATGTACACGGTGGTGAGAGTGAGTCCCACTTCTTCAACGTTTCATGACCGTGATGCATCCTGGAGTTCACCGCAGAACAGACGTGCCAGTCTCACATTTACAGTCCGCAGATCTGTAGCGGATCTCTACGTTTTGGCAGATGGAAGACAGACTGGCCGATGTGTCCGGGACTAACTGCGGTGCATCACTGTCATATATCAGCTCCAGAATGTAATTCCAGTGACTTTGAAAAACCGTGAAGTCATTAAACTGAATTTATGTGTAAAGTAAACACGGAGTGTCTTTTTAAATCTTCTCATGGAAACAAAAGCTTGATCGCATGTGAGAGGAGCAGGATGGATTCCAACCCCAAGAAGCTGCTAATCTTCACTAGACTGCACAGAAAGAATGAGTGAGTGGACTGAATATAGAGGATGGAGATTTGGATCATTTTGGTTTAATACGTGATTCTGATTCAAGATTCGAGACCTTAATTTTCATCATAAATCTGCAGGAAAGAATGAAGGTGAAACTCCCTGAAAAAACTGGAGAGGATATTAAAGGAATATATAAATGGAATCAAGTATCAATGACAATACACATACATACATATGAAATCAGCAACATAGCCTGATATTACTGTATTGCCCATGAAATGTGGTTTCCCAGTCACTTGTACCAGGGAATCCGGCAGACTTCAGCCCTTTGAAGGCTGGGGAGGAGAAGCTGTTTTTCTGTTTGTCTGAGTTTGAATTGGCGTTGAACAGAGTGTGATAAGAATGTTTTCACTCCGGGCCTGGTAGACGTCCTCAGCGTCCAGCGGCTGTGTCCTCACGACTCTGTGATCCTCTGCGGCGCCTCCTGTTCCCTCCTGGTCCAGCTCCAGCCTGCATGTGGCGCTAATGCAGGATGTTTATAAGGTCACTCCAGAGGATCAGGACATTTCACACCTCAGCACTGACATTTCACACAACCCATGTATAAAATGTTAAAATGTGCAGTTTTGAGCAAGTTCTACTGGTCCTGACACCAAATGTAAAAAAAATTGGGACAAAACGTTTTAAAACATGTTTCAATGTATCAAATATGTCTAGAGTTCTTCCAAAAACAGTTAAAATGCATAAAAATGTATTTTATTTTGTGTTATTCTGCTCACCAAAGTCTCTTGGAATTATGGAAACATTTGTTTTTGATCGACATGATATTTAAATTATTCATTATGTGAGGAGTCTGTGTCCCACAACAGCACTCGGCTGTCAGCAGAACATCTTCATCACAGTAGAAGAAGAAGAAAACAGTGAGTCACATGACACGATGCAAGCAGTCTGGGTGGAGAAAAGGTCTGCCTTCTCTCCTGTTTTCATGTTTTATAAGATCGTCAGCCTTGCTTTACTGTCTCAGTCTACCTCACACAACCCTGTTACACAAATAAGTTTATTATTATTATCTTACTGACTCCAGTAAATTAACAAATAAAGCGTAATAAAAGCAGCGAGCGTCAGGGAGAGGGTGAAGATGTCACCGGTGTCAGGAGGTCAGTGTACGTCCCGGGACGCCATCCGGTCCAGCAGATTTCCTCCCACAGGTCTTATCGGTGGTTAATGGGGGGCCGGGGGATTCCTGTGGCAGCTTCTTATGGCCTGAAACCCTGATGTACTGATTGTGAACCTCTGGATGTTGAAGGTTTCAGATGTCCTACAGTCCCACTGGGCTCTGAAGGCCTCATTGTGAAGTCCTGAAGCGGAACGCTGCTGATTTCAAGCCTCCCCTAATATTCTTCTGGAGGCCGTCCGTCCCCGGGCGGCTCGGTAATGAAGCGCTGCGTGGGTTTTGAGGCCGGCTGCTCGCTCTGAATGAGCCGCCTCTCTTCTGCGACGGTCTCGTGCTCTCAGCATGAAACACTGTGCAAACCGCTCCTGAAATTCAGGGGTAAGATTTTTCCAAAGGTCACATGTGAAGTCTTTAAAAAAAAGAGAGATTGAGATCCACCCCTCACGTTATCCTTGGCCTCCTCATCTGCTTGGTGCTTCTTTCTGAAGGAACCGTTGAAGGAGCAGCTCTCCTCTTCGTTCTGTCCGTCGGTCTTCCTCTCCGGGACTCGTCTTCCTCTCCGGCTCTGACATGTGGTGGTGGCTGCTCGGCCTGCTGGGCTGCGTACTGCTGGTGATGACCGTCCTGTTTCTCATCACCGGGCATCGCTACAAGGTGTTCAGTGAGAAGTGCGTGAGGCCGCCCGGACCCCTCGTCACCGACCGCAAGCAGAGGGACACCCGGCTGAAGAGAGGTGAGCGAGGCCGTGGGACCACCTGATTATCACACTTCAGCACTTTGAAATGATCATAGATTCAAATCCAGCATGTCATCCACATCCAGAGACTCCTGGGATTCAGTGGAGGCAGGTTGTGTCTTTATTTAATAAGGCCTTTCTTCTCAGACACTCAGTTACAAACAGAAAGAAACCAGAGACACTTTCTCCAAATCATCGAAAAGTAAAAGGACTGGTATTGATTTCCTTTAATCCTCAGTCAAAGCTTCTCAGAATGCCATAAAAACAAGTGGAGATTGTTCATTTTCATGAATGCGAGGGAGAATTTTTGACATTTGGAGCTTTATGCAAGTGGAACTTGACAATTTTCTTCAGCCTTGATTTGTTCAGAATCAGCTGCTTCTCTCGTGCTCACAAACTAAAACCGATTAAAGTTGTACTTAGGTTAATGTCACAGTAGATAAATCACTGCTATCATTTGATTTTGTGTAAAATTAAGGGTTGAGATGTTAATGCGGTAATGTTCAGCCTTTTTAAGGCTTATTTATAAAGACGGGGCAAAAATATTTTAAGTTTTTTGGGCAACTCATAATCTTGAATTACGATTGGATGTTAACATGACAAGCTTAAATGGTCAACCTAATTGACCTTGCTGTGTTTGCGGTAAGCCAATTGAATTTCTGGTATGAGTATGACATTACATTTAGAAAAACATTTAGATATTTTTGCTGAAAATGATTTCGTACTGGATTTCCTGGTATTAGCAGAATCAATATTGGCTTCCTGTTTCTGAAGGACTGACTGGGGAAGCTGTGTTTCCCTGCAGGCTTCCTCGCAGACCGCGTCCCGGCGTCTCTGGACGCGGTGGTGATCGGCAGCGGCGTGGGCGGGCTGACGGCGGCGGCGCTTCTGTCCAAAGCCGGGAAGAAGGTGGTGGTTCTGGAGCAGCACGATCAGGCCGGAGGCTGCACACACACCTTCGAGAACAAGGGCTTCGAGTTTGATGTGGGTAAGAATGAAAGACGTCCCAAAGCCGTCCGGTCGCAGCTGCAGCAATTCCAGCCCTCAGTTTGAGGAGGGAGAGTCAGACACCTGGTCGCAGATCATCTGACGACGGACGTGGTTTGATACGGTGTTCAGTAGCTCACTGAGCCTCCCGCCTCCGTCAGGGATCCATTACCTGGGCCAGCTTCACGAGAACGGCATGCTGAAGGTGGCGTTGGATCAGATCACAGAGGGGCAGCTGCAGTTCACCCGGCTGGAGCAGCACTTCGACACGCTGATCCTGGGTCAGTCCGACCAGCGCAGGTACCGCACGCCTCGTCCTCTGACCGCAGAAACACCAAGTCCATTTAAGATTGTGACAGTTTCATTTTCCATCATATTGCGTTTGGCCAATTCACTGGTTCTGTCACTCCTCATCATCGCTTTCAAAGCAAGATTCTCAAAAAGATGCGTATGCCGTAAAAATGCGGTTCTCTCAGAGCTTACATCTGGTCATTTTTCAGAGAGTACCACATCCATGCAGGGAAGACGGAGATGGCAGCGAGCCTCAAGAGGCAGTTCCCAGGAGAAGAGGAGGCCATCGACGAGTTCATGAGGCTCATGAAGGTAAAGAGGGAGCACGAAGGTGGAAACCAGGAGGAGGAAGTGATTACTGGATGTTAGAGGAGTCAGTACGGTGGTTTAGAGGTTCGTACTCTCACCACACAGCTCATTCTTGGGCCTCGAGCACTGAGTACAGCAGACCTGTCAAGCATGTTAGATCTCATTGTTTTCTTTGATTTTTTTAAAAAGACATTTCTTAATACCTGCTACTGGGTCCGTGAGACCTGGTTTGTGGTTGGTTTCAACTTCAGATGATTAATCGATTCTCTGATTTCCTTTCTTCTTTTTAAGCTGGCATCCAGGAGGACACCTCTAATTGCCATGTTGAAGATGATACCACTGTGGATGGTTCATTTTCTCATTCGGTTCGGCCTGTTGGATCGTCTGTCCTCAGTTTTCCGCCTGGCAACATCGAGCCATTCAGAAGTAATGTCGGGCCTCACGCAGAACAAGGACCTGCAGGCCCTGTCGGCCTACCTGTTCTACGGTACCGGACTCTCCTGCAGAACCCACGGTCCTCGTTCACCGCCGCTGTGCCTCACCTGCTGCTTTCTTTATTCACATAGGCGTCCCTCCAAAAGAGTCCAGCTTTCTGATCAACGCTCTCCTTCTTCACCACTACAAGCGTGGTGCGTATTACCCACGAGGGGGCGCCAGTGAGTTTGCCTTCCACATCATCCCGGTCATCCAGCAGGCGGGCGGCGCCGTGCTGGTGAGGGCTCCGGTCCACCGCATCCTGCTGGACCAGCAGGGGAAGGCCTGCGGTGAGTCCAAGAGCCGGATCAAGCCGACACTGCAGCAGTCCCACTGTCACCTGGTTTTTCAAACAGCTGATTCATCAGCTGTTCAGCTCCTTACTTCATTTTGAAAAGTGAGCTTTTCCACAGAAATAGTTTTCTTACAGCTGTCTTGAACTCCAGCTGTCGCTTTCATTACTGTCTGGTAAACCTGCCTTCTCTGCCTGCTCTTACTGGAAAAATGCTATGTTTACATCCAAGCTCCTAAAAAAAGTACTGAATCCCTGCAAATACCTTAAAATACAATTGAACATTCAGAATAACATCGTACAACTGGAAATAGACAGGTCCTTAAATTCAAGCATTCAGGGAATCAGATTGTGCCTGTACCACTGAAATGTGTTGACTTCATTTATTCCAGGAATTCCTCTAGAGCCTCGGTTCTCAAACTGTGGTGCCCTCTAGTGGTACGTGGGGAACTTCTTTTGAAACTGAAGTTGACGACAGTGAAGCGAGCAGGAGTGCTAGTGGCAGCGTAGCCGAAGTGTCACCGGCGTCTGCTAGCGTTAGCAACAAACGAGGCTGCATGTGCGTGCGTGTGTGTATGAAAGAAAGAGAGAGAGAGAGAGAGAGAGAGGGAGAGAGAGAGAGAGGGTGAGAGAGAGAGAGAAAGAGAGAGAGAGAGAGGGGGGGGATGTGAGTAAAGGCTGGTCCATGCTTCACACGTATGCGTTTCCGGGTCCGCTTTGGGGTGTCCGTGCACCACCGATGTGCACACGCTTTCTCTCATGCTACAGTTTGGGCGCAGCTGTGCGCGTTCCATGCAGATGCGCTGATCCACGCATCCTCAAGAAGCTTTTCCGGCACTACAGACTGTTTATCTGCTCTTTTATTACAGATTATTTAGAGAAAATTAAGCACATACATTGTCAGTACATTATGATTTACTATTAAAGTTTATTTAGCCTTTTTTTTCTGTTTCTGAATCACGGGGGCGGCGCCCGAGCAATTAAATACTTTCATTTCAGTCGGCAGACCTTCTCCTCCCTCCCGACAAAGTCTGTTCTCTCTATCCACGAGTTTTTCACTCTCTCGGTGTCTTTGAGTGGAGCATTCAGGTTGTAGCTCCGTCTACCGTCACTTTTACCATCATGTTTTGTTTGCTGTGGCGCTCCGGCGCGACCTGTGCGCAACGCGGTCTCAGAGAGGGAGGGTTGCCCCTTTCTGTGTGACAGTAGTTCTAGTGTTATGCCTTTGCTAACTGTGACAGACAGAATTAAACAAAAACATAGAGACCAAGAATATTAGAAATATGCCTGCTTTCTGTATGTGTTGTTTTTAATTAAACAGGGTAGACTGTGTCTTACACACACACACATATATATATATATATATACATACATACATACATATACATATATATATATATATATATATATATATATATATATATGTATGTATGTATGTATGTATATATATATATATATATATATATATATATATATATATATATATATATATATATATATATATATATATGTATGTATATTTAATTTGGTCATAATGGTGGTACTTGGAAAGCCTAATATTTTCTGAGGTGGTACTTGCCTTAAAAAGTTTGAGAAACACTGCTCTAGAGCAGAATCTACCAACTTTAACTTGTACTTTAATGTTGCAAAGTATTCCTGGTTATTTCCTTTTGGATGAAATTGTGTGTGTGTGTGTGTGTGTGTGTGTGTGTGTGTGTGTGTGTGTGTGTGTGTGTGTGTGTGTGTGTGTGTGTGTCTTAGGTGTGACTGTGCTTAAAGGACAGGAGGAGGTCGAGGTCCGCGCTCCTGTTGTCGTTTCCAATGCTGGGATCTTCAACACTTTCCAGAAATTTCTACCTCAGCACATCCAGGACAAAGAAGGTACCTATAAACGAGAGTTCTGAGGCTTCCTGTATCTGATTGCTGGATTTTCTCTGGAGTTTCCGCGTTTCCTTGTCCTCGTTTCCTTGTGTGTGCAGAGGTGAGGTCCCTGCTGGGCATGGTGCGTCATGGGATGGGCTCCTTCTTGGTCTTCGTTGGTCTTGATGGAACAAAAGAGGAGCTGGGCATTGTTTCCACCAACTTCTGGATGTACAAAGACAATGACTTGGACTCGCTGTAGGTTCTTGCTCTGCTGAATTAACTCAACATTGTCTGTAACTGAGTGGATTTATAACCCCTGATATATATTTTGTGTCCTCTTGTGTCTGTTTTCATTAACTTCTCCTGAAGTATGGAGCAGTACGCCTCCCTCAGCAGAGATCAGGTGTTAGGAAATATTCCAATGATGTTCATCACCTTCCCGTCCGCTAAAGACCCCACGTCCAGCATCAGACACCCAGGTAGTACACAGTGTCACACACACACACACGTTTCTACGCCTTCTGAATCAGTGAGTGGTTATTTCACTGCTGATTTATATCCGTTTCAATCAATCAATCAACTCTTTAACTTTCTTCTGTTCACATGAAATGAGCAGACTGATGTCTCTTTAAGACTGTAGATTACTGGTTTGCATTCATCATAACAGACTCAAGAATTCACATATAAAGATGCAAAAAAAACAAACGACCCCAAACTGTCATTGTTGGTAAAGTAAAAAAAAAAAAAAAAAAATCAAAACGATTACAGATATCAAAAGACGCTCTAAGGAGGAAGTGTCACCACTGCACAGCTCACAACAGCTTCAGTTTAAGTTTATTCAGTCGTTATTCTGATGTTTTTTTAAATTTATTTTTATTTTTTTATTTTGTCTTTTAATGCTGTTAAATTTTCATAATATCAGTTAAATTCAGCCTGGTGCAGACGACGCGGCCTGACAGTTTTACAGATGCAGCAAAGACATGACTGAAATGCCGACTGTCAAGCAACTTAATCTCTCTGATGTGAAAAGAAAAATGGTTTTGCTTGGCAAATTTCCTGTTTTGCTTTTGAGAACCTGAAAAACTCATTCCTCGCAGTCAGTCCATGAAGGTCACGGCATTTCTGTTGTTGTTGGCCTCGACTGAGCTGTTTGCAGGCTTTTCATACAGAATAAATGGAGCACAAAGTGCTTGACACATTAAAAACAGAAGAGTTTGGAAAGAGGTTAACAAGGTAAACAGGAATGTGTGGCATGCTGCGTTAGAAACGTGACTCTTTAAATATGTTGACGTTGTTCACTGTGGTTCAGTTGCAGCTTCGATTTTTTTCTCATTTGACAGGTTCATAAAAATTCATCCTACATGCATGAAAGGTTTTAAAAAGTGTCTCCATTTTGTCTGTAGACAGAAACAACTCTACTTGCTTCTGATTGGATGAAAACCTCCCGACAAGCTCCAAACCCACAGCGGCTCCTTTAGTGGCCACTGGCTTGTTAATGCTGCTAATGCTAATGCTACTTACAGGATGATTACTATTAATCCATTTCTCTCAGGTCACAAATGAAGCTCAGCTAACATTCAGTGGATCGATTTGTTGATACCTGATCAATCAATTGCTAAAATTGGCCTTGATCTGATACCAACCAATAAGGTCAGGACATTTCTACTCGTCTCTCACCAGTAGAATTTTGAGATGGACAGCTCTCGTTCTGTCTTTCTTCTCTTCTGTCGCGACTGTAGGGAAGTCCTGCATGACGTTGCTAACCATGGCTCGCTACGAGTGGTTCGAGGAATGGGAAGGGACAAAGCTTGGCAAGAGGGGGCAGGACTACTTGGATCTGAAGAACAGCATGGCTCAAGAACTGCTGGACTGGGCGCTGACCATTTTCCCTCAACTGCGAGACAAGGTATGTCTCTAGCGTTTGTGTTAGCATCTGTCCTTGATTGGTCCATCGATCCATGGTGTGTGTTGTTGTGTTCAGGTGGTAATGGTGGATGCTGCCACCCCTCTGACTAACGTCCACTACCTGGGCGCTCCGAGAGGAGAGATGTACGGCGCCGAGCACAACTTGGAGCGCTTCGACCCCGAGGCAGTCGCCAGGACTCGAGCTAAGACGCCCGTTGACGGGCTCTACTTAACAGGTGGCTGAAACTGTAAAACTGACTGAAGTAAACAAATAAACACAAGCTAATTTGTCTTTTCTCATTTGAGGTAGGATTAAGAAATGAACCCACCGTGTCCTGGATGTTTTAATGCATGCACGTTCCTTGACGGCCACACCGTCCTGCTGTCTTTGTGTGCAGGTCAGGATGTGTTCTGTAATGGCATGGCTGGAGCTCTCCACGGAGGTCTGCTGTGCGCATCGGCCGTCCTCAATCAGACCCTCTACGTCGACCTCCTGGCCCTGAAGACGCGCCTCAAGAACAAGCAGAACAATCACAGGCAGACCTAGTAGCAACAGATCTGTGGTGGAAGGTTCCGATGTCGGGCGTCTCCCGAATGAAGAACTTCATTTCCTATCGTCTGCTTGTACCTTTCCACATTTGTTTTTACTCGCATGTCTTTTTGAAGCTTTTGTCTTCAATGGAAAATCCTTTTCAAAATAAGGCACCCATAGAGGTATACATGCTGAATGTAAATAAGCAAGGTTAACCTGAGTGACTGGTTCGAGCTACTTATTTTTATGGAAATAGAGATTTAGTAAGTGATCAGGGATGTTGTCTTAGCTCCAGAGCTGAACATTTGAGGGAAATAGAAGTTTCAAATAGCTCAAGAAGATGATTACATGATATTTAAGTACCATCTCAAAGCCACTGCTACTAGCCACAGCTACTTTGGGGTGGTTTTACTTTTGGACGTGAATGTAAGTCTTTGATTTGACAGAATAAAAAGCTTGTGTCCAATAACGTTCCTGTTTCACTGTATCAGCAACACAGCCGAGCTTCCTCACATCAACTCAGGCCTGTTCAGGGTGAGAACAGAGAGAGTTCCACCCTGAACTCTCCTTCACATCCACCTCCACTGGAGTCCAGTACAGACACGACGTCCTTTAGGACAGCAGTCCACAACCGTCAAGCAACACTTTCACCAAGTCTCCATAAACCTCTGTGTTTAAACATCTTTAAATTTCGAAATAAAGATAACACACTAATATTTATTCAGCGTTAAGTTGTTGCATTTCTGTAAAAACTTAATATTGTATGGTTGTTTCAGTCATTAAAGGTGTTACGTTGCAGTTCTTTTATCCATCGTTTGTCTTAGCTCTCAGCCTGTTTTTGCTTTCATTAGCGTTTCAGTAATGAGACATTTATGAACTTCTACTGTTACATTATTCAATAATATTTAACCTTAAAGCTTAATTTATGTGTGCTTTGTTCCATTCATTCAATTTATTTTGAGTTTTTCTCTCTAATCTCATCGTTCAGTCATGCTGGAGATTTTCCAGTGGGTGGGCTCCAGAGGATTTGATGATTTTCCGATCTTCTGTTTGACTAAAACATTTTGACCTGTGGGAACATGAAAGCAGCCAATACAGAAGTTAGTCCGCAGCAAATCCCACATACGAATCACGCTACACACATTTCCCAAGAGAGCACACTGAATACTGAAGCACATATTTAATGTTTCAAAGAAGAAAACCAAAGTGAGGAACTTTAGAAAACACATTTTGACAAGCTTCAACATACAAAAGGATTTTACTCTCAGACTTGAAACACATGATCAGGAACAGACACAAACAACGTTAAAGTGGAAAATTTAAAGCTCTCCTTTCCTTTCTCTGTAGTAATTTAAAATTAATTCTAGCTGAATTTCAACAGCATAAGATCACCTTTATTTCAATGAAACAATACGCAGCATTTAAACAAGCTCCTGTGTTGAGGTCTTTTCACAGGTTAGAATGATTCAGCATGGGAGACAGTTACAGTGAAGTTGTCTTATTTGAAGAGTGCTGGAGAGTTGAGTTGTGTCCCAAAACTCTCAGCTTGTCAGTTTCAGATTAGCAGCCTTTGAAAACAGGAAGAAACCACAGATTTATTGACACGTTTCTCACTTTCACTTGTGAGTCTGATTGATCTGGACCTTCATGACCGGCTGGTAGGTGTCCGACATCGTAGCCAAGACGGTAAAGCGATCCCCCTCGTGGGCGAGAGCGGGCCCGTTGGCCTTGCCTCTGATGAAGCATCTGCTGGCCTTGTAATACATCTGGCAGTACAGGTCGTAATCACACGGCGTGCGAGCGCCCAAGACTCCCACCGCGTACCAGTTGGAGTACAAGTTGAAGTCGTAGGGCACCGAGTACATGACCGCCAGCTTCTCCTCGCGTCTCTTTGTGTCGTTGTGCTCGAGGTCGTACGTGCAGACGCCGACAGCTCCGCACGCGGCGTGGGGAGTCTTGATGAACAGGCCGCTCCCCGACGACATGGCGGGAATGGTGGGGGGGAACGGAGAGGAGGAGCTCCCGCTGACCTGATGGAATCTGTTCGACGGGGCGACAGAGGTAAGTGTCAAGCATGGGCCGTCCTCTGAGCGTTCAGTCTGAGCGGGAGGCGGGAAACGAGCGCACTCTCACCTGGGATTACAGAGCGCGTAGCTGGAACAGTGGTTGCTGATCTGGATGGAGCACTGGCGGTGCGTCGGCAGCGCTCCAGCCACTGCTTGCCCCACAGCCGCAACTGCAGCCACGGTCGCGATCTCCATGACTGCCGCGGATCAAACACACAAAACAATCATGCCTGCACGTGTTTCTGTGCGTGTGTCTTTTGTGTGTGTGTGTTTACATGCTTGCCTTGTGACGGTGACCTGGAATTCACAGCAACTATGATCTGAAAAGTCACTTTTGCTGTTAAAAAAAAAAAGAATCTGTTAGAAAAAGATAACGCCTTAAAAACATGTGAAGTGTGAAGTTTGACCAACTTGCTGTTCGTGTTGCTTTTATGAAATGTAAAAATCGACACTGTAGTCACTTGAAGTGTGAAACTCATTTTCACTTATTTATTCCATTATAGCTATAATAGCTGTAATAAGTGTAGAATCTTCATTTTAGCTGAAGGAAAACAAACAGAAAAAAATGCATTTTGAATCTGGAACAGAGGTTGCACAGTTTGAATCAAATGTTTCTCCCTCTTGATCTAAAGCTAACGAGCAAAGACAAATCCACCACAGAACCTCACATGAACCTGCAGCAGTGAAACACATCCAATAATTCAAAACGCTTACCGTCTCACAGAAAGCGACTCTCTGAAATGTTTAAAATGAGCTTTTATGAAGTGACCAGATACTGCAGACACTGAAAATCCCTGCCTCCTTTTCCCCACAGAATCTCACGTGTGTTGCCAAACGAGTTCTAAAATCCTGGCACGCCACCCTTCACTGTCAAAACATGAGGAGGTGTTTAGCTTAGTACAGACAAACGGATGTCGACACATTATTTTGCATCACATACGGTGTTTCAGAAATACTGACTGCCCTTAAACTTGTCTTTTCATTATTTCATTGTTTTTATGTGACAAACCAACACAACGTGAAGTGGAAAGAAAACCATTCATGGTTTGTTTAGTGGTGGTTGTAAAGTGACAAATTCAAGGGGATCAATACTTTTACGAGCTGTTGATATTGAAGACTTCATGTTTCTTGCCTGGTTTGGACATTTATCTTGAAGGGTTTGTACTTTGTAAAGACAGAGAAGTTTACCTAAATCATCATAAAATGAGGATTATTTGTAGATAAATTGTTTGGAACCACACTCTGCAAAGACTGTTAAGCTCACTCAAGAAAAAAAATGCATTAAAAACATTATTTATTGTGCATTTTGAGAAAAAAAAAGACAAATAGTAATGTCAAGATTATTTTTTCTCATGGAGGAAAAAGAAATTGTAGAAATTCAGTGTTGATCCATACATAACAAATATGCAATTACATGAATGCTGCAGCATGAAGATGAAGTTTCTGAAGCGATGTAAATGTAGGTGGAGTTTGTGAAAGTGGTTTATTGGGTGTGACGAGGCGAACGGATGTCATTTTACTAGAAACGTATAGGGTTTTGGCCTATGAATTTTTGAAGGTACAGTTTGAAATTGCTCTTGGCCCTTGAGGGTTTGGCGTTATCTCTGATAAATCCTGCAGGGTCAAGTCCTGTGAATGGAACAGGGTTCCTTGCGTAAATCCTGCAGGTTGGAGGCTCTTGCTTGGACAGTGTTCTTTTGTGTAAATTCCAGGATTTAGAGATGTCTAGAACCTGACAGAAAATGGGGACCCAGGAGATTAAAATGACTTTGCCTGCCAAAATCACATTATTAATAAAAGAGATGTGCAGTGCATGTTGGGAAACCTGTTTGGATTCCTGAATGTAAGTTTCCAAAAGAGGGAAGTCTGAGCATGAAACAGTTTCTGGCTGTGCAAGAGTGTTTGATGGGAAAACAGAGCAGGAATTGAGATGTGAATTTGGATGAGTGAAGCAGAAACCAGAGACAGAAAGCAGAGGGAGAGATGTGGAGAGAAGTCCTTGTATTATTGTGTATAGGTTATAAGATTTAATATTTTCTACGACAATTTATTCTTGACGTTGTACTTTGATATGTCTTCAAAATACGTAATGAAAAATGTTTTTTCCTATGATGCTTTTTCTTGAGTGGCCCTAATACTCATGCGTTCAAGACTCCAGAGACCTTCTGTCTTTCAAACTGTTGCAAATGATTCAAATGAGAAATTGGCAGTGGAGGTGGATGGAGAGATGACAGATTTAAATGCTAAGCAATAGAAATTCCAATTAATCCTTCTCACATTTGAACATGAGGATTGTCAGTCTTTCCACATTCAGTGCAACCTGAGGCAAAGGACGGTCTGCAAACTGTGTTTAGAGCCGATCTGAGCTGCTCACTTAACCTTCATCTTCTGCTTGCTGCAGTCAGTCATGCCTGTTGCAAAGGTAAGACGGCTGATTTATTTGATAAATTCAACAACAACAACAACAACAAAAAATCACTAGTACCAATATAATATCTGATATTTGGAAGTGTGAATGCAAATCTAGTGTCAGTTAAAGATGATTTATATGATCTCTCTGATGCACATGGTGGTTTTCTAAAGAGTGACAAGATGGAAAACCTCTCAGATGGACTGATTGTGTGATTCTATTCCCAGATATGATCATAAATGTAAATGTAAATTTGAAAAAATTCAACATTTTATTGTTATTATCTACAATTTCAGCCTTGCTCATAAAACAAAATGTGTATATGTATACATCCATATACATATACACATACATGCATACATATATATGTACATATATACTGTACATACATACACACACATACATATATACACATACTTGTTATATATTATATTCAACATTATTATACTTTCCTATGACTTTCTCTTTAAAAGTTTTTTTAAATGTGTGGCTTGAACTGGAGCATTTCAATTCTTCTTCCAAACCATTCCAAAGACGAACCCCCCCTAACAGAGACACTCATACTTTTTAAACTAGTCCTGACTTTGGTTTTTTGAAAGACTGAAGACCCTTGTGAATCATAAAAACTTTCCCTGAGTTTGAATTTGTCTTGTAAACGCTGAGGGAGTGTGTGATTATACGCCTTGAAGGGATAGTTCGGGATTTTTGACATGAATCTGTATGGCATCCCAGTCAGCAGTGTTGTTCATTCACACAGACTGACCCCTGACAGCGTCCAGTGAGCAGAGATCCTGTCTGGTTTAGGTCCAGAGGAAAGTAGTCCGGCAAGTTTGCTGGGGTCCTGTGAGAAACTCACCAAGCGCAGACCCTTCAGACCCTTCAGACCCTCCAGACCCTCCAGACCCTTCAGACCCTTCAGACCCTTCAGACTCTTGCTCTTGCTTGACTGTTGCTTTCAGACGATGGTCAAAGTTTATCCTCGAAATCGGAGTTACAAAAAGCAGCAACGCTGATTGCCGAGAGCCTGCGGGAGGGGGGCTCAGGGGAGCCATCTTCACCATGTGAGGGCAACGTGGGAAACAGCGTTTTCACGGGTGTGGGAGGGGCTGCCTCTCTGAGCAGCAGAAACACGAGGAAAGCTCAAACACGCAGGCACGAAGGGAAAAAAACGCTTTGGGGGTGTTTTTGGTGAGAACATGACTATATAACAAGGTTAAAAAATACAAAAAGTGAATTTTGCATGATACAGCCCCTTTAATAGTTGGTCAAAATCTTGTCTGCAACAGTACAGGCTTGTGTCATCGGTAAAAAGAACGCACTTCTATTCATTTAAAATCTGATACACATCATTGATATATATTATAAATAATTTAGATCCCACTACTGACCCTTGAGGAACTCCAAGTGTAATACCCTTTTTATTTGAATTTGTATAATTCATGTGCACATACTGTTCCCGGCCTCCAAGATAACTTTTGAGCCAATTATGTGAAACACCTCTGACACCATACCGCTCCATTTTTTTTTTTTTTTTTTTTTTTTTTATAAGTAATGTGTGGTCTATATTGTCAAAGGCCTTGCTTAAATCTATGAAAACACCAACAGTAAATTGTTTTTTGTCTACTGCAGTTGTTACTCCAACCAGTTCCATTACTGCCATAGATGTTGATCGAAAGCCATATTGTTTTTCACTTAGCAGGTGGTGTTTTTCATTAAAACTGTCAAGTCTTGTTACCAATAGTTTTTCTAGGATTTGAGAAAATTGTGACCGCAATGAGATTGGCCTATAGTTTGTGAACTGCTTTTTGTCACCACTTTTGCAGATGGGTATAACTTTAGCTATCTTCATTTTGGATCTTAAGACAGCACATGTAAAAGAGAGATTGCAAATGTATGCGAATGGAATTACAAAATTATCAATAGTGTCTTTGATCAAGGACATATCTAGGTCAAAACAATCAGTTGATTTTTTTTTTATTTTCGAAAGATCTTATAATTTCAATAATTTCAGAAGCTTGTACGGGAGCGATAAATAGGGATTTCAAATGATTTGGAATAGTTTGTCCATTATACTATCACCCTCCTACCTATAAAATAATCTGGTACTGACCTGAATGCACGCCTTCAACTCTGACTGTTCCTGTAAAACAAATGTGAAACAATTATTCTGCCCCGGCAGACTCCTGCATTCCGTCCTTATCTGCAAAAGCAGGCAAGAACGGGAAAGCGGGACATCGTGTGCTCTTCTCAGGGTTAAGATTACAATTTATCAAAAGCTACACAAGCAGTTGTATGAGCAAGTTTATATGGACTCATATTATAGTACTTTTCCACTAGAATATCATATGTACGCAAGCAAGTATTACAATAAGAATATTAGAAATAAAATGAATTCCCACAATACCTACATAGTTACATAATTGCAGTTTCTGGCTGTGGATTTGTACTCTGGACAGTTAAGTCAAATGTAATGAAATGCAGTTAAAAAATAACTATAATGGAAAGACAGCATTTTCTGGCTTGAATAATAATGAGTTGCCATCTGATTAGGCTGCTGTTGTGTGTCAAATGTATATTGTTGAAGCTCTGTGATGGTGTATGATCACATTTATCTAATGATTTACAAAGTAATAAGAACTGAAGTGTGTGTTGTGACATAGAGCAAAAACCTCACATTCAGCAAACTACTTCCATTAGATTCCTTTTAAAGCATCTTTTCACAATGCTAATTAAACAAGAGCAGATGTGCAACCCATGCAAGTAGTAATGCGTATACGATGTGGATATTGTCAATAATGACCATATGTCTTTAAATATATCACAACAAGGCAAACTTTTTAAATAACAAGGAAATTGCCTTCCCTCCCTCCAGGAGTTCCCCTTGTCAGCTCCTCGAAGTATTTTCCGTGTTTTTTATGTGCTGTGTTGTAGACTGTTTGTTATCTATTTCTCGTCCTGGGTGAGGCGTCTCTCCTCTGTTACTCATCCTGAGGTTTCTACCATTTTTTCCTGTTAGAAGTGTTTCCTTGGGGAGTTTTTCCTCAGCAGATGTGAGGAAAACCTCCATCCTCTCAAAGACAAATTGCAGCGAAATGACAAACAAACAAACAAACAAACAAAAAAAAACTTCTATAACTGTTGCACTATGAACGTGGTGAACACTGAAACAGACTCATGAACAAGTCCTTTTGGATGCTCAGGTTTTGGACTCTTCTGGGCTGCTTTAAGTTGTGAGATGTGATATAATTCTATATAAAGCACAGTAAATTAAGCAAAAAAACAAATCCACAGTTTTTCAAATGTTGATTGAATTTATTTTTGGGATGATAGCTTGCAAATTCCAAAACAGAATTCAAATGGAGAGCAGTGATTTGAGTAGCAATATGGGAATATGTCTACCCTGTTAAGATTTGCTTCAAAACTGTTAAAACTAGGGCTGTCAAATGATTAAAATTTTTAATCAGATTAATCACAGCTTACAAATTAATTAATCATGATTAATCACAAATAATCGCAATTTCCAACTTTGTCTGAAATATACCCTTTTTTCCTATATTGCATTAACAAAAAAAAAAACGACAGGACATGATTATATATATTTAACACGTGATGTGTTATATTTAAAGGTGCATTAAGGAGTTTGCACATTTTATGCGGAACAGCGCGCCCTGCAGGCTTTGGGCGTAATGCAGCTTAGTGAAAAACTCGTCCCTGTGGCTCGCGTGCACGGAAGAGGGGAACTCCTTCCTCGCTCGTTTAGTAGCGTTCAAGTAAGATTTAAGTGTCTTTTCCCTGGTGGAGTCAGTGTGGAGCTGTGGCAGTGCTAGAAGCCAGTCTGTTCTTACTTTCTGGAAGATCCTGCTCAGTTGTTGCTCACTACAAAGCGGACAAAGCGAAATCTAACCAGCCGGAGCGTGCATTACATCATTCCTTTCAATTTCTCCCCAAAAAAACTCTGGTGCCGGACCGGCACTGTGACTTTCAAGTGACAATTTAGTGCTGTTAGAGGTACTTGCAATGATCATGTCAGGGCACATTGTACACATCATTAAAAATGTGCAACATATTTATGGTGGAAAATAAGTATTTTTAAGGTTGTAAAACTCCTTAATGCACCTTTAAGGCTCGAAATAAAATAAACATTCAAAAAACTAAAACATGCACACCATAACATAATGTCTGTGTGTGTAGTGTATTTGTACGTGCTCCGTGCGTCATGGCACCGCTCCGCGCGCTGCACGCCGAGCCGCACCGCGCGTCGCCGCACCGCACTGCTTGTCATGATGCGCATGTGTTAAACTGCATTAAAAATTTTAAGGAGATTGATTACATAAATTAATTAACGCCATTAACACGTTATTTTTGACAGCCCTAATAAAAGCAAAAGAAAAAGCTAAAGATATGGGAATATGACTATCAGCTGAAAATCCGTTTTAGGTCTACTTGCTGCGGATCAGTACAGCAGCTGAAAAAGAAAGAGTCAACCACCTGCTATACAGGATGTGATGATTGATGATTGGTCTGAGTTACAGTTGAGAGAACTGCTGGTTTTTAAAGTATGGGGAGCTTCAGGGCTCTGTCTCAACAGCAAAATACTGAGCTCTTCCTGAAATAAAGAATAATATTCATTAGAGAAAACCAGAAGACAGCAGTGTTTCAGGCTACAGAGAAGGACTGATAGTACAGTAGCTGCTGGGGGGATTGGTTCAACCTCTTCCCACCACACTTTAAAGATCTCTGATTCAAATATCATTGATTCTTTTTCAGTTTCAACCACAATCTTCGACCATCCAGACATGTAAATCTGTCTCTCATCCTTCATTTCACTAAGTCTCACTGAGTTCCACCTTCATCACAGTCTGATAGCCGTCTGACATGGTCGCCTTGATGGTAACTTCTTTGCCTCTGTAACTCAAGACTCTGCCATCTGCTGTACGTCTGACAAAGAAGCTGCCCGTCCCATGCTCCATCTTTTTATGGAGATATTCATCACACTCCGTGCCCTTATCAAGGATTCCCACTGCAAACAAGTTGTAGTACAAGTTGAAGTCGTAGGGATTACGGAACATTATAGCAATTTTCTCTCTGGTTTGGTTGATGTCATCATGCAAGAGGTCGAAGGTTACGACACCGACAGCTCCACGAGCGGTGTGAGGAGTCTTCATGAACAGAGCACTGCCCGATTCGTTGGAGGGAATGGTGGGTGGAAAGGGTGTATCACATTTTCCGCTGTCGGTGTACCACCTGTTTGGTGGAGGAAATTATTAGATAGATAGATAGATATACAGATATACAGATAGACTTTAATGCAGACTCGTGGTCCATGTTAAAAACACAAATAGACACATAACAAACAAACATGTACAATGAAAAATAAAAAAATATAACAATAAAAATGATTAAAAATGACAATGTGATGATGTCTAGAGACACTGATTCAGGGAACAGCTCTACCTGGGGTTGGAAAGCGAGTAGTTCCTGCATCCATTCGCTATGGTGATATGGCACTGCCGGTGTGTCAGGCTACTTCCAGCACCTCCCATGGATCCTGGATCTGGACTCAGGAATGTGACTCTGATGAACTGATAACAAGTGTCAGTTATTGTTGCTACTGCGTGAAAGGTTTCCTGAGTGAAATACCTATATAGTCAAAATATGTTTTAGCAAATATAAGCATCACCAAGGAGATGTTCAATAGTGTAGCTATTATCACACTGAAAAAAGTTTTAGACAGAAAAAATTAATTTGTCCCGACAGTACTTATGTCCAACTTGTTTTTCTCTAACAAGGAGCTCAACAGAAACAAAAAACAGTTGTTTGCTCAATGAATGGATCACTAAATGTCCTGGATCAATTGGAATTATTGGTATTCAAACATCATGCTGTTCACATTTTGACATCATGACACCAAGACCACACTGAACAACCGATCAACAGGAAGTCGACAGAATGAAGCTTCAAACAGGAAGTTCTCAGATGAAGAGTCCACAGAGCTCAGAGTGTCAGCAGAAAGAAAAGAAACAGTCATTTGATGAAACAGAGAAAAACCTTATCAAATCAGGAATACATGAGATAAATCACACCACTTAAAGGGGTGGTCAGACCAGTTAACAAAATAAAAGCTTCTCACACACATTCATGGTGCATATAGGGCGAATCCCAATTCTCTGCTTAATCCTCAATCTTACTCCTCATTCCTCAAAATGCGTGCTCCCGTGAAGTTAAGTGTTGTCCCGTTCCTAAACAAGTTGAGGAAAGGAGCGAGACTAAGGGACGTTATCTCCCTTAATTTTGAGATTCTACAAGACCTACCTTGGAGTTAAGGATAACCCAGAATGCTTGTTAAATAGTTCCTTTTGCTGTTAATTTATTAATAAAAAAAATTGTATATTACTTTAATATTGTATTGTAATTGTATTAACTTTCTATCACAGATAATATTTACAAAGGCTATTAGAAAGAAATCAAGAAAATTCATTTGAATGCATTTATTAACAAGGTCACACATGCAAAATGTTAAACATTTCTAATGCAGGGCACATTACTTTCAGTTATAAAGGGCGTTGTTATTGATCATTGACCGAAATTATTACTGCTGCTCTTCCACTTCAGGGTCCCCCCCCCCCACCGCGCTAAATTCTGCAGCGCCCTGACAACGGAGAGGGGAAAAAAACAGCGCTCTCCTTCGGACGGTCCAAAGAAGCGTCGCGCTCGCTGCTAGCACCCTACCGACGGTCCAGAAACTCCCCGCAGCGCGTGCTCCCCCCTGGCCAAACTTTTTTCCTGCAGTAAACACTGCACTTCCGGCTTTCTTCTACCCTCTTGCGCAGTGCTGCCCCCTGTGGTCCAAGGACGTAACTGTCTTTAAGGGTTTTCCCATTTCCAAGTGACTTTACATTCCTTAAGACTTGTTTTTAGGAGGCACTTAATTTGAGATTGAGGATCAAAGTTGAGGAGTGAGGATTAAGCAGAGAATTGGGATAGGGCCATAATCTAGGTTAAACAGGTTGCCTGTTAATTCTGTTAATCTACGACCCAGAAGTAACAGGGTCCATCCTGTCAGACAGCAGGCGGTTCGCAGCTGGAGAAGGAGTAGACAGCAGACAGCAGACAGCAGTGGGCTCATGGAGATGTTAACGCCGTTATTCAGCCAGAGCAACCGAGAGAAAAATTATCAAACCAAATAATGATCCTGGATGGTTTTACTTTAACCCCCAGCAACACAGAGGAACCTGGAATGATCTTTGACCAGGACTTATCCTTTAACTCCCACATTAAACAGATCTACATTCTATTTCTAAAATCAGGAACATGGTGACTGGCGATGCTGGGAAATTGATCTATGCATTTGTTTCCTCCAGAGTAGACTACTGTGTTCTACTGTGTGGGCTCCTGAAGTAGAACAGGAGATATAGTTTTTAGCTCTCAGGCTCCTGTTATGTGGAACCAGCTCCCAGTGTCTGTTATAGAGGCTGACACAGTCTCTGCTTTCAAGGTTAGGCTGAGGACCTTTCTCTTTAATAAAGCTTACAGTTAGGGCTGGTTCAGACCTTCCTGGACCATTTTCTTAGGGGTGTTGCTGTAGGTTGGCAGCTCTCTCTCTTTTTGTCAGTGTCTCTGGGATTGACAGTTCACTCCACTACAGGGGACTAAAACGTCGGAACACCAAAAAACCCTGGACGAAGAGGCTGTCTCGAAGAGGTGGACTAGAGCCGTGATAGAGGGATCGCAAACAGAACATCAATCGCGGCTGATCCATTGATCTAATGAAACAACCTGGACTCAATGGGTGCAGTCAGTTTTTAATTGGACATCAATCAAAACAGCTGATCCATTGATTGATTGAGACAATCTGGACCCAATGTGTACAAGCGGTTTACTTAATCCTGGGCTCCTACCATGTGGAACTGGCTCCCAGTTCTGCTTCACCTCTCTCTTTTCTTTCATGCAGTGTTTCACTGCTATGTGCCATTCGCCATTGTTTCTCTTGTAGTCTATGAACTGTCTTGATCTTGATCCACCTGCTTGAGTGGGGTATTGCTGAGTTGATACAAGAAATGTATCTGTCTGTCCTGTCTCTTTCTCTCTTTCTCTCCCCTCACCCCAACCGGAATAGCAGAAAGCCGCCACCTCTGACCCTGGTTCTGCAGTTTTCTTCCTTTCAAAAGGGAATTTTTTCCTTTCCATAGTCACTTGTGCTTGCTCATGTGGATCTGTTGGGTTTTCTCTGTAAAAGTGTTTAGAAAGTGGCTATGTTGTAATTGGCGCTATATTAATAAAGCTGAATTTAACTGAATTAAATGAACAAAGGCAATGCACACTCAGTGAAACTCTGCGTAGACAGAAGCTGTGTCGGCAAAACAGCAGAGCTTCTGAACACTGATTAGTGGAGCTTTAACTTCCCTATTGAGTAATCAACACACTGATCATGCAGTATGTGAATACACTCCATAAAAGAGAGGGGAGCACAGTGGCATTATAGTAAATACCAAAACACAAACAGCTGTTTTAAACTGGAGCAGCATGAATGCATCGCTGTGCATGAAGGAGAAGAATCCATACTCACAGTGTTCTGAGAGTGGCTGGACACAAGGGGGAGAGAGGAGCCACCAAACAGAGCTCTGCAAGAGAGAAACAGGATTTATGAAATGAACACAAACACAAAACAAGGAGCACAAACACAAACTGTCATCATACCTGCAGACAAGACAGTGAAGGAAGCAGGGAGCGAGGTGTGTCTCCAGACTGCCAGCAGTGGAGAACTCAGGGGACTGATAAGTGTGTTTATGGACCCCTCAGCTGCAGGGATGGGTCAACAGGGCGACTGGGATGGTGGAGTAATCTATTGGACTTGGAGCAACGTCATAATGAAAGTAGTACAAGGACAAACTGTGAAAACCGTGTGTGTGTGTGTGTGTGTGTGCGCGCGCGTGTGAGAGAGCGAGAGAGAGAGAGAGAGAGAGTAATCAGAATTGTGTAAGTGTACTGATATTTGTGTGAGTTCACACTTCGGTTTGCAGATCTATATTGGCTGCCCTGAGCCGAGCGGTTGGGGTGCGTGGCAGTGGGGTGTGATTACGCTCAGCTGTGGAGGATAAGTCGAGAACCAGGCCTCGGGGAGGCTGCTGAGGAGAGCAGGAACACCTGTCATCAACAATCATTCATTCCCTCTCTGTGCCTCAGTGGTGGGCTGGGTTCAAACGGGTGTGAGACACGACAGAGTCCACAGCAGTCGTCAGACCGACTTCCTGCTGGACAGACCGCTGCGCTGACTGGAGAGCAGCTCGGCAAGGCTCTCCCTTAGCTGTGTAGGTTTGTTAGTCATATAAGATTAAACTGGCAGTGGGCTGCACGTTTTCTGTGCATGAGGACTCAGTCAGAGAAAGAGTGTCCTAATGCACTGATTTCAAAATATGTATGTATTGTAGGACATTTGTGTGAAAAATAAGTTTTTCTTTTTTGGGTCGCGCCTTGTTAATCAATGATTTAATCATTAATTTGCTCTGTGATTTACTGATTCCCAAAAAACTGTCTGATTTGATTTATAAATAAGTTTATTAATATTTTTGTTTATTCATTTATTAATAATTGATTTTGGATACATTGCTTTGTGCTTCACTTTAAAAATTTTATTACACCATAATTGATTATTAGTGATTCACAGGTAATTAATCTGTATCTGTAATTAATTAGTAAATGATAGTTTACTCAAACTAATAATTTCATAAAATTAGTTAAAGTAATCAATTACCTCCGGTTATCTAACAAACGTAAACCTCAACAGAAGTGACCACTACCCAGTGTTACATAAGGTTGGCCTTGCTGTAGCTGAATTGGAGAGAGAAGCCAATTGGATGTATGGAAAGGTAGACTGGAGGAAGTTTGACTGAAAGCTTCTTGAGAACCTGCATCTTCATTTGACGACACTGCATTTGTGCTGTTCTGCTCCATGATACTTCATTTGTCAGAATGTTGACCCGTTGTCCTCATCTGGGGGCCCTGCCTGCGCCATCTAGTGGTCTCCTAACAAAATTACATTCATGGTAATTTACTTGACAAAGGAAGAGGAATGATGAGGAACAAGCTTATGACATGATGTGGAGAGACACTCTGGTGACTTGGACTTATAGATCTTAAGACCGGTCTTGATCTCCAGATCAATTTTTTATGGTCTTGGTCTTGCCACGGCCTCGACAGTCTGTGGTCTCGGCCTTGTCTCGGTCTTAGGACTCTTGGCCTCGCGATGTCTCTGACTGGCCGAGTGACCTTAAAGGGCTTTGTAAATCATGGCTGGTGATAAACGTTTTAGGTCAGGCACTTCATCATTCTTCAATTTTTGCATCTGAAGTTTCCGTGTCTGAACCCTAACCCTACCCGTGTTCGTCTTGCTTGGTTCCCTCATGTGCTCCAGACCTAACATGCTCCCCATTGCAGCTTCATTTCAGGCTTTCATGCCCCTGGACTCAAACTTCCTTCTGAATAAATGGTTCTCTACATTACTCTTGTGTGGTCTGCATTTGGGTCCTTCCTCCGGTCATGACAAAAGTGAAGAGGGAAGGGTGAGGAGTGGCGGAGGCCGTAGAGAAGAGGAGACACCTTCACAAGACTAAGAATTGGACAGACGTACTGAAACAGTACAGGACACTTACTGGGGAAACATCCAGCAGGACTTTGTGATGGCTGCCGAGAACCTGAATCAGAAGAGCTTGTGTTGGTGTATTGGAATAGGGAGAGAGAGAGGATGAGAGAGAGGATTTTTTGAACAGCTTCTCAAGAGCAACAGGCTTGATGGGGAAAATGTAAATATTACCATCCCGGCTCAAAGTGAAGCAACACAACGAATCAAACTATGTGAAGGTGGAGTTTCTAGGACTTTATTAATGAGAAAACAACCAAACCTGTGGGATCTGTTGGACCTGTAGGAGAGTGGTAAGAGAGAGATGAATAGGAATGTAAGCAAAAAGGACCAGAAGATGGTCAGTAGTGCCACTGAAGGGATGCAAGCTGCCTTTAAACCTCAGAGATGAGAAGATGGGCGAATCCAATATCAGGTCAAAAACAAAGTCCAAAAATCCAGAAGGCCAAAAAAACACAGGGAAGATGCAGAATGTCAAGAGAGGCAAGAACATGAGGGGAAAGGGCTTTAATACAGTGAGAAATGAAGAAACACAGGTGAAGCAAACCAACTCATTTAGAAGCACAGGAAAAAGAATGCAGGCATGTAAAGCAGGAAGGACACAGGAACACTGACAGTGTTTGCAGATGGTCAAATATGAATAGTCGATCTTAATTATTTGAGCGATTTTTATACAGTTTCAAAAAGCAACACACACTGTTTAACAACATCCAGAAATACTCTGAGTTAGCGTTTAAAGAAATGGAAAATGACAAATAAATGACACATGAGAGAGGAGCTCTCCAGCTCCTTCACGGGTTGAGGATGAAGCAGAATCTGATCACATGCCGGAACGAAGTGCAGGTCAATACCTCAGTGATGACTTTGGACGGGGCATGGTTGTGTTTTGTGATATTTTTGTGCTTTTTGACTTTCCTGGTGGTTTTTTTTTTTTTGATGTTGCACAAGACTTTAAGTTATTTATTGATACTTTTTGGTTGAAATACTTCTTTCACCACTTGATTAAACATTTTTTTTCACATGATGCAAATATATAAAGCAACAATATAAGTAGGAACACAGGAATATATCTACCCTGTTAAGATTTGCTGCAAAACCATGAAGAACAACAGAAAAAGGAAAAAAGGAAGTTATGGTAATATGACTATCCGTTGAAAATCCGTTTTAGGTCAACTTGTTGCAGATCAGTACTGCAGCTGGAAAAGAGACAGTGAACCACCCGCCAATCACTCATTTCACTTATTCTCACTAAGCTCCACCTTTATCACAGGCTGGTAGGCGTCTGACATGGTTGCCTTGATGGTAACTTCTTTGCCTTTGTAAATCAAGACTTTTCCATCTGCTTTACTTCTGACGAAGCAGTCACTCGTCTCGTAATACATCTCATGATACAGATTCTCATCACACTCCCTGCTCACGTCAAAGATTCCCACTGCGTACCAGTTGGAGTAGGAGTTAAAGTCGTAGGGATTGGAGAACATTACAGCAATTTTTTCTCTGATTTGGCTGCTGTCATTGTTCAGGAGGTCGTAGGTGACGACGCCGACGGATCCACAGGCAGTGTGAGGAGTCTTCATGAACAGAGCGCTCTCCAGTGCGTTGGAGCGAATGGTGGGTGGAAAGGGTGAAGCGCAGCTTCCACTGTGGGTATGCCACCTGTTTGGTGGAGGAAAAGATTAAAAATAACAATCTGATGACGTTTAGAGACATGTTCCAGTGGAGCACCTCTACCTGGGGTTGGTGAGGGTGAAGCTGCTGCATCCATTCGTCATGACCATGAAGCACTGGCGATGTGTCGGAGCAACTTGACCGATGGCTTGGCCCATGGTTGTGACTAAGGCAGCTATTGCAGCGCCAGCACTGACAGCTGCAGAAATGTCAGTGGATCCGGGATCTGAACTCATGATTGTGAGTCTGATGAATAAAGAAACAGTGTTAGTTATTCTTACAACATCATGAAAACGTTTACTGAGTTAAATACTTACAGTCATAGTAAATATTTGTTGCAGTGTTCAGGAAATTAAGAATGAAAATATTATAGCTAAATGAAGAAGTGAAAATAAGTATCACGAGGAAGATGTTCAGCACTGTAACTGCTACAGCACTGAGAAAAGTTATTTAAAGAAACAGCTTCTTTTTTTGAATGACAGACACGACTCAGAGAACGTTGATGGTATTTGGTCATTGGGGTGAAATTTCAGGATGAACCTAAAATGCACTCTGACCTTTCCAGGTGGCCTTTATGTGAATCCTGAATCAATTACAATTGGTATTCAAGTGCAAAGCAGTGTCAGTGAAACTCTGTAGACAGAAGCTGTGACGGCAACGCAGGAGAGTTTCTGAACACTGATTAGTGTAACCTCCCATTTTAGAAAAAACTTTATCACATTAGCACCATATAATCTACATACTGATCAAATAGTATGTGAATACACTCCATAAAGGAGAGGGGAGCACAGTGGCATTTTGGTAAATACCAAAACACAAACAGCTGTTTAAAACTGGAAAAGCATGAAGGCATGGCTGTGCATGAAGGAGAAGAATCCATACTCACAGTGTTCTGAGAGTGGCTGGACACAAGGAGGAGAGAGGAGCCACCAAACAGAGCTCTGCAAGAGAGAAACATGATTTATGAAACGATGGCAAACACAAAACAAGGAGCACAAACACAAACTGTCATCATACCTGCAGACAAGACAGTGAAGGAAGCAGGGAGCGAGGTGTGTCTCCAGACTGCCAGCAGTGGAGAACTCAGGGGACGGATGGCTGCTTTTATAGAGCGCTCCAGCTGCAGGGATTGGTCAGCAGGGCAGGCCAAGTCACACCCAGCATGAGGGAAATCTGCTTCTGCTGCACAGTCATCACAATCATCAGCTGACATTCAGATTTAATCTGTTGGACTTGGAGCAATTTAAGAATAAAAGTGGTTTTGAACATTTTGACAGTCGTCAAAATTAGTAACTGTAAATACTCTGTGTGTGTGTGTGTGTGTGTGTGTGGGTGTGTGTGTGTGTGTGTGTGTGTGTGTGTGTGTGTGTGTGTAAAATCAGATTGGTGTCAGTGGACTGAGATTTCAGAATAAGACATGTGATTTCAAACTTCAGTTTGTAGACTGATTTCTCAGCAGCGTCCATTAAATGTGTTTCCAAAGACTGACCTGGTGTCTCTTCTTCAGCTATGATTGGTCTGATGACATCTTTCAGTCAGTGGATTTGAAGATGAGCATGATTTCCTCCTCCATACACTCCTCTGGATGGTTTCCTGATCTTCTTGTAGTTTTACTGTGACACACATGATTTGCCTTTTTTATTCAAAAATTAGTCTCCGGGTGCAACGTGGAGGAAACGGAAGGAGAAGGATGCTTGCATGTTAGATAATGAAGAGATCAATGATTAATCTGATAGTCTATCATGAAACCACTGGATCAGGAACACATTTCAAACATAGAAATAAAAAGACACTGAATTTCAATGATGGACCAACATGATTTGAATCTTGAATCTGCAGTTTGTTCTAGATTCATGGAGTTCAGAGCATCGTATTATGTGTTTCTGTCAACTATTGACAGAAAACAGAAAAAAAAAGTTTCTGCTTGAACAGACGACATAATCATTAACCTGCAATTTAAAACTCTGAAGGTGCGCCATTCCTCTGGAAATGATTGATTGCAGCATTTTTCTTCCTTGAAGTTCCAGTGAACTGAAGTAATTCATGACAGCAGGAACTGATAAACACCATGTTCACATTTCCCAACACGAAACTGCAGCGTCATCTCCATAAAGCCATGTCGGCTCACATCCTTGATGTTCAGAATCACAGTATTGACATGATTTATTCAAAGATGGTCTTCAATAGAAGTCTGTGGGTCTGTGTATCTTCAGGACGTTCAATTTTGGTTTTGCTTTGGGAAATGCAAAAACGGGAAACCAACATAGTTCCGTTATCGGATTTGATGTCGGTAGAAATCAAAAATCAGAAACGACTCGCCTCCCGTCTGTTAATATCTTAGAATGAGACGTATGAATACATACTTCACTTTGCAGATATATTTTCACATTCATAATCTGATTTGGATCAGGGAACCAGCAGAACCTCCACTGGGGGCTGGATGGAAGAGACAGGACCCGAAGAACCATTTCTGAACAGTAAAGTGTACTTTACAGTTTAGCAAAGCCTACGATTATCTTATTGGCTAAAGGGCGACAAAATACAGACAACAGACAACATTTAGTCAAACATTTTATTGAGACTTCATTAAATTGTAATTAAATTTGTTCAGTGCGTTCTTGATCCCCTCAGGCGTCGTCACAAGGGAATATTTCTGCTTGTCTTTGCAGGACCTCCGCTGTGACGATGGCTGGTCTTGGTCCAGCACGGCGAGCAGATGGCTGTGCTCGGTCCCAGGTCTGGCTTGGTGGGCCGTCACCGGTCTGGGGAGGAGACTTGGCCACCGCGGCTGGAGTTTAGTCTTTAGCCACTTGAACCTCCTCTGATTTCAAATCAATACTGTAATGATCCTCCAGACCACTGAGGGGCTTCTCACAGAGAAACAGACCTGAACACCTCTGATAATGCTCCAGTCATCACAGCTGCACCACCATGACCCTGAGCTGCACGATACACTTCAGATTTTCAACAGCATTACAAACCAGCCATCGTTCAGTAGCAGCATGTATGTATTCTGCATCAGATTCTGTTAATGTCATCATCACCAGCTCATCATGGCCACAGAATGGGAAGAGTTGTTTGGTTCAGAACTGTGTCACGGTCCAGCGTGGTGGGCGTGTTTCATGTCAGTTACAGACGTACAGTACAAAGTAATAATATTACTTTTTTGGGAAAACAAGTAAAGTAAGGCATTCCACCTGTAACAGCATGACTTTACTGGACTACAGTAACACACCGTTTTGCATTAATTGAGCCATGAAACCTGTTTCTGCCTTGACTTACAGGATGGCTGCTGAGATGGACGATCGTTTTTCATCTCTTTATGGCCAAATTCTCCGAGGTGTTCAGGTCTGTAACCCTGAATCAGACAGCTTTCGTGCATGCTCCGTTGAAACGGTGCTCCTGCTCTGTGGCAGGGTTTCCTAGCAGAGTTATTGCGTATTGTATGTGGACATTATGTTAATTTATTCAGTCTTTTAATTTGTAATCTGTACTGAATATGTGGCTACCTGTGCTTCATGACATGTTTGAGGTTTGTTGAATAATCACTTTCAGACTCAACCTTGCGTCGTTGCCCAGTTTTCTGTTTGATAAATGAGAGCCATTGTATTCCACAAAGTTACAAATCGGATTATGAATGCAAATATTTTGATCTACACATTGAAGTACGTATTCATACGTCTCATTCTAAAATATTAGTCCACACACACAAATCTAATTATGAAAAAATTCAAAACAACAGACGAGTCATTTCTGATTTTGGATTTCTACTGACATCAAATCCGATAACGGAACTATGTTGATTTCCAGTTTTTGCATTTCTCAAAGCAAAACCAAAATTGAATGTCCTGAAGATACACACACCCACAGACTTCTATTGAAGACCATCTTTGAATAAATCATGTCAATACTGTGATTCTGAACATCAAGGATGTGTGCCGACATGGCTTTATGGAGATGACGCTGCAGTTTCGTGTTGGGAAATGTGAACATGGTGTTTATCAGTTCCTGCTGTCATGAATTACTTCAGTTCACTGGAACTTCAAGGAAGAAAATGCAGCAATCAATCACTTCCAGAGAAATGGCGCACCTTCAGAGTTTTAAATTGCAGGTTAATGATTATGTCGTCTGTTCAAGCAGAAACTTTTTTTTCTGTTTTCTGTCAATAGTTGACAGAAACACATCATACGATGCTCTGAACTCCATGAATCTAGAACAAACTGCAGATTCAAGATTCAAATCATGTTGGTCCATCATTGAAATTCAGTGTCTTTTTATTTCTATGTTTGAAATGTGTTCCTGATCCAGTGGTTTCATGATAGACTGTCAGATTAATCATTGATCTCTTCATTATCTAACATGCAAGCATCCTTCTCCTTCCGTTTCCTCCACGTTGCACCCGGAGACTAATTTTTGAATAAAAAAGGCAAATCATGTGTGTCACAGTAAAACTACAAGAAGATCAGGAAACCATCCAGAGGAGTGTATGGAGGAGGAAATCATGCTCATCCTCAAATCCACTGACTGAAAGATGTCATCAGATCAATCATAGCTGAAGAAGAGACACCAGGTCAGTCTTTGGAAACACATTTAATGGACGCTGCTGAGAAATCAGTCTACAAACTGAAGTTTGAAATCACATGTCTTATTCTGAAATCTCAGTCCACTGACACCAATCTGATTTTACACACACACACACACACACACACACACACACACACACACACACACACACACACACACACACACACACACACACACACACACACACACACACAGAGTATTTACAGTTACTAATTTTGACGACTGTCAAAATGTTCAAAACCACTTTTATTCTTAAGTTGCTCCAAGTCCAACAGATTAAATCTGAATGTCAGCTGATGATTGTGATGACTGTGCAGCAGAAGCAGATTTCCCTCATGCTGGGTGTGACTTGGCCTGCCCTGTTGACCAATCCCTGCAGCTGGAGCGCTCTATAAAAGCAGCCATCAGTCCCCTGAGTTCTCCACTGCTGGCAGTCTGGAGACACACCTCGCTCCCTGCTTCCTTCACTGTCTTGTCTGCAGGTATGATGACAGTTTGTGTTTGTGCTCCTTGTTTTGTGTTTGTCATCTGTACATAAATCATGTTTCTCTCTTGCAGAGCTCTGTTTGGTGGCTCCTCTCTCCCCCTTGTGTCCAGCCACTCTCAGAACACTGTGAGTATGGATTCTTCTCCTTCATGCACAGCCATGCCTTCATGCTTTTCCAGTTTTAAACAGCTGTTTGTGTTTTGGTATTTACCAAAATGCCACTGTGCTCCCCTCTCCTTTATGGAGTGTATTCACATACTATTTGATCAGTATGTAGATTATATGGTGCTATTGTGATAAAGTTATTTCTAATAGAACTGTTTCTGTACAGCAGGGTCTGTTTTATTACTAAAATAGGAAGTTACACTCATCAGTGTTCAGAAACTCTGCTGCTTTGCCGTCACAGCTTCTGTCTGCAGAGTTTCACTGACACTGCTTTGCATTTGAATACCAATTCCAGTTGATCCAGGACATTATTGATCCATTCATTGATCAGATGGTATGACATTAAAAAACATGGTATTACATTTCCAGAAGTGTCCCATGGAACAGCATCTTCATTTGGAAAGTTAAGGAGCTTTTTTATGAAAATGTAAAATCTTCACCCAAGATGCTGTGTAGGGAAAAGAGGAGATTCAAAGTACCTTGATTTAATCTGGAATCCAGTGGGAACCGTTTTTTGTCTGATTCCAAGGCTTTATTTTAAAAGTGCCATGTCGCTCCTCAAATCATTTTTTTGACAAAAAAAAAAAGAGTTTTCCCCATTTCCTCTGTCTGTTGAAGGAGTCATTAAACACAGCACCATTAAAATCTGAGACAGACCGTGTTTCACCTGTGCATGATTTTCTCCGAGACAGCTCCTTAGCATGACTGTAAGCATTTCACTCAGAAAATTGGCACTGCTTCTTTTTTCATCAGGTTCAGGATCATGAGTTCAGCTCCAACGTTCGCTGATATTTCTGGAGCCATCAGTGCTGGCGCTGCAATAGCTGGCTTAGTCACAGCCATTGGCCAAGCCATCGGCCAAGCCGCTCCGACACACCGGCAGTGTCATATCATGATAACCAATGGATGCAGCAGCTACACCCTCACCAACCCCAGGTAGAGGTGCTCCCCTGAAACACTGTCTCGGAACACCATCAGATTCTCAGTTTTAATCTTTTCCTCCACCAAACAGGTGGCACACCCACAGTGGAGGCTGCGCTGCACCCTTTCCACCCAGCATTCGCTCCAACGCACTGGAGAGCGCTCTGTTCATCAAGACTCCTCACACTGCCTGTGGATCCGTCGGCGTCGTCACCTACGACCTCCTGAACAACGACAGCAGCCAAAGAAGAGAAAAAATTGCTGTAATGTTCTCCAATCCCTACGACTTCAACAGTCACTCAAACCTGTACGCAGTGGGAGTCTTTGACGTGAGCAGGGAGTGTGATGAGAATCTGTATCATGAGATGTATTACGAGACGAATGACTCCTTCGTCAGAAGTAAACCAGACGGAAAAGTCTTGAGTTACAGAGGCAAAGAGGTTACCATCAATGCAACCATGTCAGACGCCTACCAGGCTGTGATAAAGGTGGAGCTTAGTGAGACGAAGTGAAATGAGTGATGAGAGACAGATTTCAATGTCTGGATGGTCGAAGATTGTTGTTGAAAATAAAACAGAATCAATAATATTTGAATCAGAGATCTTTAAGTCTTTCTCTGTAGCCTGAAACAGAGGTGTCTTCTCTTTTTTCTCTAATGCATATTATTCCTTAGACAAAAGGTCAGTATTTGGCTGTTGAGACAGAGCCCTGAAGCTCCCAATACTTTAAAAACCAGCAGTTCTCTCAACTGTAACTCAGACCAATCATCAATCATCATATCCTGTATAGCAGGTTGGTTGGCAGGTGGTTGACTGTCTCTTTTCCAGCTGCTGTACTGATCTGTCAACCTAAAACAGATTTTCAAGAGGCAATAATATCACCATACACTTAATTTTTTGTTTTTTTCTTCACAGTTTTGCAGTAAATTCTTACAGGGTAGATGTATTCCTATATTAATACTTATAAGGTTGCTGTATGTCTTTGCATCATTTCAAAAAATGTTTAATCAAATGGTAATCCAAAAAATATAAAAAAATAACTTAATTTCTGCTACAAAATCAAAGAAGTCCAAGGAAAAGCTCAAAACAGAAAATTTTCAAAAACAACCATTTCCTGTCCAAATCCCTCACTGAGGTTTTGACCGCCTCTTTGTGCCGGCATGTGATCAGTTCCTCAACCTGTGAGGCAGGCAGTGCAAAGACCTCTGGAGGGGCAGGGACTCAACATTGAAAGGGGGCACATGGAGCACGGATTTGATACTCCATCCAGAAGCATAGCTTATAATATAACTGGTTGAATTGTTGCAACCCCTATTCATGAAGAATGCTCCATGGAATCACAACCGACCATACCATTGTCCCTGCCTGATGTGTTTGTTGGGGTACACTGAACAGCTTCTGCTGGGGGGCCGGCTGAGGAGGAGGGCTGCTTCAATCTGAGAGTGGCGACACTAAAACGATCATGAGAGAGTGGCTGATTAAACAAGTGTTATGTGATCATGACAGGATGCAAAGACAACGAACACTGAAAATGAGGGATGTCCCGATCCGATCACGCGGTTACAAACTCGATCGGGATCGGTAGTTTCCTTCCGATTTGGACTCGGTTGGATACATATGTTTTATTTTTTCTTTAATTTCCTTTTCAACCCATTGAAGCCGGGACGCGTTTACGGTAGTGGCGTTGTTGCGCAATTCTATCATTAAATCCGGAAGCGCTGTTGCACAGTTCTACCATTGATGCCGGGTCTTTTTTTCTTCTTCTTTGCGCTAATCAGCTGTGTCCTGGGCAATGAAATGCATCAAACTCGCGCATATGCATAACTGATCCTGTTTCCAGGTCCAGATGGTGTTGCTGCACTGCCTCCTAACTCTGTACTGAACGTTTCTGGCCACTGCTGCACGCTGAAGCATGCTTCAGCGGTAATGCGTGCCCGGCTTTAATGGGTTAAATGAGATGTATTTAGGTTTTCCGTGCTACAGAAAGATGTAATTACAGAGAGACAGCAATATGTGTTGTTTTGAAATGACGTTAAGAAAATAAAAAAGGAGAACCTTTAATAAGTTTTTTTTTTTTTTTTTTTGTACATATGTGCATATTTTACCATATTAGAAAAGAATCGAATTGGGACTCGGAATCGGCAGATACTCAGACTGGTAGGACTCGGACTCGGTGGCAAAAAAAACCTGATCGGGACAACCCTGCTGAAAATGTCTCTGTGTGTGTCTGCCCAGAGTGCTGATTGCAGGAGACTCGTTGCTGAAAATCAAGGAGGTTTGTGTGTGTGTGTGTGTGTGTGTGTGTGTGTGTGTGTATTGTTCGGAATTTGCTTCATGCTGATTCATCATATGCTCTTTGTCAATTGTACTGCAAATGAAAAAATAAAGCAATAATGAAATGATGCAGAAGCCATGTATTTCAAACTCATTTGTGTTTTTGTGATACCCACGAATGCGTAATCACAGTTGTAAGGTTTTTCTGTTTTCATTTTTGAAGAAAAGGTCACATTTCTGTGTTTTTGAGATGCTTGTGGACATATACAAGGTACAGTGTCAAAAGTTGACCACAAGGGGGAGTGCCAACCCTGTTGGGCGTGAGTTTTATGGAACCGCGAGGCTTCCGTCCCTCACCCCTAAATTCCACATCCTCCGGTCCGCTCCGTCTGCGCTCAGCTCAGCTCCGGTCCGACCGCCGCAGCAAATACGTTGCTATTTTAATGACTGTAGCGGATTCCACAGCCTCCGTTCTGCTCCGCTGCGCTCCGCTCTGCTCCGTCAGTCCAAAATAGAGCCGAGGTCTATTTTCCTCTCCGGTCCGGTCCGTCAGGTCTCCGTACTCATAAATTCGAGTCCGAGTCTCGAGTCCAAGTATCCCATCTCTGCTTACTGGGGAAACATCCAGCAGGACTTTGTGATGGCTGCCAAGAACCTGAATCCGTAGGGCTTGTGTTGGTGTATTTGAATAGGGAGAGAGAGAGGAAGAGAGAGAGGATTTTTTTGAACAGCTTCTCAAGAGCAACAGGCTTGATGGGGAAAATGTAAATCTGACCATCCCGGCTCAAAGTGAAGCAACACAACGAATCAAACTTTGTGAAGGTGGAGTTTCTAGGAGTTTATTAATGAGGAAACAACCAAACCTGTGGGATCTGTTGGACCTGTAGGAGAGTGGTAAGAGAGAGATGAATAGGAATGTAAGCAAAAAGGACCAGAAGATGGTCGGTAGTGCCACTGAAGGGATGCAAGCTGCCTTTAAACCTCAGAGATGAGAAGATGGGCAAATCCAATATCAGGTCATAAACAAAGTTCAAAAATCCAGAAGGCCAAAAAAAACACAGGGAAGATGCAGAATGTCAAGAGAGGCAAGAACATGAGGGGAAAGGGCTTTAATACAGTGAGAAATGAAGAAACACAGGTGAAACAAACCAACTCATTTAGAAGCACAGGAAAAAGAATGCAGGCATGTAAAGCAGGAAGGACACAGGAACACTGACAGTGTTTGTAGATGGTCAAATATGAATAGTCGATCTTAATTATTTGAGCGATTTTTATACAGTTTCAAAAAGCAACACACACTGTTTAACAACATTCAGAAATACTCTGAGTTAGGATGAAGCAGGATCTGATCACATGCCGGAACGAAGTGCAGGTCAATACCTCAGTGATGACTTTGGACAGGGCATGGTTGTGTTTTGTGATATTTTTGTGCTTTTTGACTTTCCTGGTGTTTTTTTTTTTTTTTTTGATGTTGCACAAGACTTTAAGTTATTTATTGATACTTTTTGGTTGAATTACTTCTTTCACCACTTGATTAAACATTTTTTTTCACATGATGCAAATATATAAAGCAACAATATAAGTAGGAACACAGGAATATATCTACCCTGTTAAGATTTGCTGCAAAACCATGAAGAACAACAGAAAAAGGCAAAAAGGAAGGTATGGTAATATGACAATCCGTTGAAAATCCGTTTTAGGTCAACTTGTTGCAGATCAGTACTGCAGCTGGAAAAGAGACAGTGAACCACCCGCCAATCACTCATTTCACTTATTCTCACTAAGCTCCACCTTTATCACAGGCTGGTAGGCGTCTGACATGGTTGCCTTGATGGTAACTTCTTTGCCTTTGTAAATCAAGACTTTTCCATCTGCTTTACTTCTGACGAAGCAGTCACTCGTCTCGTAATACATCTCATGATACAGATTCTCATCACACTCCCTGCTCACGTCAAAGATTCCCACTGCGTACCAGTTGGAGTAGGAGTTAAAGTCGTAGGGATTGGAGAACATTACAGCAATTTTTTCTCTGATTTGGCTGCTGTCATTGTTCAGGAGGTCGTAGGTGACGACGCCGACGGATCCACAGGCAGTGTGAGGAGTCTTCATGAACAGAGCGCTCTCCAGTGCGTTGGAGCGAATGGTGGGTGGAAAGGGTGAAGCGCAGCTTCCACTGTGGGTGTGCCACCTGTTTGGTGGAGGAAAAGATTAAAAATAACAATCTGATGATGTTTAGAGACATGTTCCAGGGGAGCACCTCTACCTGGGGTTGGTGAGGGTGAAGCTGCTGCATCCATTCGTCATGACCATGAAGCACTGGCGATGTGTCGGAGCAACTTGACCGATGGCTTGGCCCATGGTTGTGACTAAGGCAGCTATTGCAGCGCCAGCACTGACAGCTGCAGAAATGTCAGTGGATCCGGGATCTGAACTCATGATCGGGAGTCTGATGAATCAAGAAGCAGTGTCAATTATTCTTACAACATCATGAAAACGTTTACTGAGTTAAATACTTACAGTCATAGTAAATATTTGTTGCAGTGTTCAGAAAATTAAGAATGAAAATATTATAGCTCAATGAAGAAGTGAAAATAAGTATCACGAGGAAGATATTCAGCACTGTAACTGCTACAGCACTGAGAAAAGTTATTTAAAGAAACAGCTTCTTTTTCTGAATGACAGACACGACTCAGAGAACGTTGATGTTATTTGGTCATTGGGCTGAAATTTCAGGATGAACCTAAAATGCATTCTGACCTTTCCAGGTGGCCTTCATGTGAATCCTGAATCAATTACAATTGGTATTCAAATGCAAAGCAGTGTCAGTGAAACTCTGTAGACAGAAGCTGTGACGGCAACGCAGCAGAGTTTCTGAACACTGATTAGTGTAACCTCCCATTTTAGAAATAGCTTTATCACATTAGCACCATATAATCTACATACTGATCAGGCAGTATTTGAATATATTCCATAAAGGAGAGGGGAGCACAGTGGCATTATGGTAAATACCAAAACAAACAGCTGATTCCTGCTGGAGCAGCATGAAGGCATGGCTGTGCACGAAGGAGAAGAATCCATACTCACAGTGTTCTGAGAGTGGCTGGACACAAGGGGGAGAGAGGAGCCACCAAACAGAGCTCTGCAAGAGAGAAACAGGATTTATGTACAGATGGCAAACACCAAACAAGGAGCACAAACACAAACTGTCATCATACCTGCAGACAAGACAGTGAAGGAAGCAGGGAGCGAGGTGTGTCTCCAGACTGCCAGCAGTGGAGAACTCAGGGGACTGATGGCTGCTTTTATAGAGCGCTCCAGCTGCAGGGATTGGTCAACAGGGCAGGCCAAGTCACACCCAGCATGAGGGAAATCTGCTTCTGCTGCACAGTCATCACAACCATCAGCTGACATTCAGATTTAATCTGTTGGAGCAACTTAAGAATCAAAGTGGTTTTGAACATTTGCACAATAGTCAAAATTAGTAACCGTAAATATTGTGTGTGTGTGTGTGTGTGTGTGTGTGTGTGTGTGTGTGTGTGTGTGTGTGTGTGTGTGTGTGTAAAATCAGATTGGTGTTAGTGGACTGAGATTTCAGAATAAGACATGTGATTTCAAACTTCAGTTTGTAGACTGATTTCTCAGCAGCGTCCATTAAATGTGTTTCCAAAGACTGACCTGGTGTCTCTTCTTCAGCTATGATTGATCTGATGACATCTTTCAGTTAGTGGATTTGAAGATGAGCATGATTTCCTCCTCCATACACTCCTCTGGATGGTTTCCTGATCTTCTTGTAGTTTTACTGTGACACACATGATTTGCCTTTTTTATTCAAAAATTAGTCTCCGGGTGCAACGTGGAGGAAACGGAAGGAGAAGGATGCTTGCATGTTAGATAATGAAGAGATCAATGATTAATCTGACAGTCTATCATGAATCCACTGGATCAGGAACACATTTCAAACATAGAAATAAAAAGACACTGAATTTCAATGATGGACCAACATGATTTGAATCTTGAATCTGCAGTTTGTTCTAGATTCATGGAGTTCACAGCATCGTATGATGTGTTTCTGTCAACTATTCACAGAAAACAGAAAAAAAAAGTTTCTGCTTGAACAGACGACATAATCATTAACCTGCAATTTAAAACTCTGAAGGTGTGCCATTCCTCTGGAAATGATTGATTGCAGCATTTTCTTCCTTGAAGTTCCAGTGAACTGAAGTAATTCATGACAGCAGGAACTGATAAACACCATGTTCACATTTCCCAACACGAAACTGCAGCGTCATCTCCATAAAGCCATGTCGGCTCACATCCTTGATGTTCAGAATCACAGTACTGACATGATTTATTCAAAGATGGTCTTCAATAGAAGTCTGTGGGTCTGTGTATCTTCAGGACGTTCAATTTTGGTTTTGCTTTGAGAAATGCAAAAACGGGAAACCAACATAGTTCCGTTATCGGATTTGATGTCGGTAGAAATCAAAAATCAGAAACGACTCGCCTCCCGTCTGTTAATATCTTAGAATGAGACGTATGAATACATACTTCACTTTGCAGATATATTTTCACATTCATAATCTGATTTGGATCAGGGAACCAGCAGAACCTCCACTGGGGGCTGGATGGAAGAGACAGGACCCGAAGAACCATTTCTGAACAGTAAAGTGTACTTTACAGTTTAGCAAAGCCTACGATTATCTTATTGGCTAAAGGGCGACAAAATACAGATAACGGACAACATTTAGTCAAACATTTTATTGAGACTTCATTAAATTGTAATTAAATTTGTTCAGTGCGTTCTTGATCCCCTCAGGCGTCGTCACAAGGGAATATTTCTGCTTGTCTTTGCAGGACCTCCGCTGTGACGATGGCTGGTCTTGGTCCAGCACGGGGAGCAGATGGCATGTGCTCGGTCCCAGGTCTGGCTTGGTGGGCCGTCACCGGTCTGGGGAGGAGACTTGGCCACCGCGGCTGGAGTTTAGTCTTTAGCCACTTGAACCTCCTCTGATTTCAAATCAATACTGTAATGATCCTCCAGACCACTGAGGGGCTTCTCACAGAGAAACAGACCTGAACACCTCTGATAATGGTCCAGTCATCACAGCTGCACCACCATGACCCTGAGCTGCACGATACACTTCAGATTTTCAACAGCATTACAAACCAGCCATCGTTCAGTAGCAGCATGTATGTATTCTGCATCAGATTCTGTTAATGTCATCATCACCAGCTCATCATGGCCACGGAATGGGAAGAGTTGTTTGGTTCAGAACTGTGTCACGGTCCAGCGTGGTGGGCGTGTTTCATGTCAGTTACAGACGTACAGTACAGAGTAATAATATTACTTTTTTGGGAAAACAAGTAAAGTAAGACATTCCACCTGTAACAACATGACTTTACTGGAATACAGTAACACACCATTTTGCATTAATTGAGCCGTGAAACCTGTTTCTGCCTTGACTTACAGGATGGCTGCTGAGATGGACGATCATTTTTCATCTCTTTATGGCCAAATTCTCCGAGGTGTTCAGGTCTGTAACCCTGAATCAGACAGCTTTCGTGCATGCTCCGTTGAAACGGTGCTCCTGCTCTGTGGCAGGGTTTCCTAGCAGAGTTATTGCGTATTGTATGTGGACATTATGTTAATTTATTCAGTCTTTTAATTTGTAATCTGTACTGAATATGTGGCTACCTGTGCTTCATGACATGTTTGAGGTTTGTTGAATAATCACTGAAGGCCGCACGGTGGCGCGGTGGTTAGCGCTCTTGCCTCACAGCAAGAAGGTCCTGGGTTCAAATACCGGCCGGGGCTCGGGGCCTTTCTGTGTGGAGTTTGCATGTTCTCTCCGTGTGTGCGTGGGTTCCCTCCGGGTACTCCGGCTTCCTCCCACGGTCTAAAAACAAGAATGGTAGGTTAATTGATCACCCTAAATTGCCCCTAGGTGTGATTGCCTCATGTGTGAGTGAATGGTTGTTTGTCTATATATGTCAGCCCTGCGACAGACTGGCGAACTGTCCAGGGTGTACCCCGCCTTCGCCCACAGCAGCTGGGATTGGCTCCAGCCACCCGCAACCCCGAAAGGGAGAAAGCGGCGGAAAATGAATAATTATGGAAGTAAATCTGTGCCATCTGATTTTGAATTTTAGACCTGAATTATTTTTGCATCGAAATCTGACTTTGAATTTTAAAAGCGTTTGAATTTCCAGCACTGATTTCTTTTAACTGTGTAAAAAAATTCAGTGCAAAAAAATCCAATGTCTAAAAAAATTCAGTGCAAAAAAATTCGACGTCTCGAAAAATTCGGTGTAAAAAAATTCGACGTCTCAAATTCAGTGTCCAAAATTCGGAGTCAGAAATTTGCAGGCAACATCCGGGTAACTACGTCCCTACGGAAGCCCTAAAGATTGATCTTTTTTTTTTCGGCGAACCGGAAATCACAGGCTTTCGCCAGACAGCGACGCTCCGCTGCCCTGGACCACAGACAGAGGTGAGTTTGTGCTGTTAATGAGTTATTTTGTGCTGTTGCCCTTTCCCAAATAACTTACATGATGCACGCAAATCAAAACTATCTGTCCAGAATCTGCACAGTACAGTAGCCATATTTTGCCTCCTAATACACGGACCTGTGTGTTCTCTTGCTGCTGTCTGTGTTTTAGAGCAGGACGAGCTGCAGCCTTCCAAAGAACGGCAACAACCTCACCAAATTCACCAGGTAACTTTATGTAAATACTACTGTTTCCATGCTGTTTGATACATGCAGACAGACGTGGGACATGCGAGAAAAATAGTTGAGCAGTGATTTAAAAGCTGATGGTGACTATATCAAAGACAGCAAGCAAACTATTGGAGAAACTTGTTCCAGGAGTTCTGATCAGTGTTAAACTTCAGTGGAGATATGGTTGACAAAGGTTTCCTTCAGTTCTGCTTTCTTTTGTTTTTTTTCCCCCGATACTTTTGATTTTCATGTTTCATAATGAAAGGTTAGAAAAAAAAAATAAACGATAGCATAAGAACATAAGAACATAGCTCAAAACACAAACACACTCATTCACACCTGGTAGACCTGCACCAAAAGACACATATATGCACATACATGTACACACAACATGCACAGAACACTGATAATGATAAGAAAGAAAATAGTAATAGTTTGAATGTCATGTCCAGTTCTGCTTTGTTAATGTCATAAAGGTGTCATGTAATTGCATTAACTCACTCACTCACATGCTCACTAACTCACTTTAATTTACTCACACATTCATGTTTATTGACCGATGTCTCGTGTCTTTTTTATTTTACAGAAGGAGCTGGATGTCGTGATGAGAATGTGGAACACCCAGGGGATCCAGCCAGGCACTAAAGGACACGATGTGTTCCATGGAAAACCTTTCCTCTGTATCATGTACCAGAACTTCACCAAGCACAGGACGACCTCCAGCCAGTGGACAGAGGGAACATTGTCTTGGAGGAGGACATCTGTCTTTGGAAACCTGACTTTGTCTGTGATCCAGATCTTCACCAGCTCTGCCTTGTGGTCATGAACAGAGTGAATCTTGAGGCAGGTCATAAGGCTGCTGGTAACCAGACTGTACAGACAGCTGAGGTTTTAATGAGAGCACGGCTGTCAGAGTCAGATTAACCCCCACCTACCAAAACTGTTGCCACAACAGCTATTGTTAAAAAATGTAGCCTACTGTGTTGAGCACACTCCATTTCCAGTGTTTTATACACACCTGTTTTCTGATTGTCTCTTTTTATGGTGTTTGTATGAATTATTCCATGGATGCCTTGGAACAAATAAATGTGTTTAATTTTAATGTGGGATGTTTGCATGTCCTCTAAGTCCAACTATGCTTCACAAATACCCACAGTTTCTAAAAGAAAAAATCCATTATTCCATTGTATATGCTTAACTTACACTGCTGTGCTCAGCTGTGGCATTCTTTAATACTGAAGTAACATTGAAGATCCATGTGTGCTAAGCTTTTTTGGAAAGGTCAAACCATCATCAGGTAATGTTAATTTTTATAGGACAGTCTCAGACAAATGCCTGAATGTAAATCATTTTTGTAGATATTTTGATTTTCACCTCAAAGATGTCAGACAGAGCCTAATAAAGGTTGATTTCAGCTGGTTTATCTGAATCTTACACCTGTGTGACGATAGTGTGACAGAACAAATGGTTAACTTGAAACCTAAAACCAGGCATTTCAGTTTATGGTACAGCCAAATCTACACCACGGCTAAATTTCAGTTAAGATCCATAAATTTGTGTGAATGGAATCTCTTGTTTTGACTGATTTGAGTCAGTTTTTACAAAGAGCATCTCTTTATAAAGATAAAACTGTCCAGAAAGGATTATTGAATTGTTCTGATATTTATACCCTCAAATGGAGGCTGAATGGACTCAAATATTTGTGACAACCTCTATAGTCAGTGGCTGCATACTGGTTCACTCTCTGTAGAGTACATCTGTACTTAAATTCCTCCTCATCTCTCTAAGGCACACACATCAATGGATGGCTGATGCCCTCGTGCACACCACCCATGTGGGCTCAGTCGCACAGCTTTTTGTTATAGTTTAACACACAACCACATCCATGCACACACTGATAACTGACAATCTGTGATTTTTTTTTTTTACATTTTCTAAATAAACAGCGTTGAGCCCTGCATCCTGGCCTCTTCGCCGGTCTTTGTTGCAGACTTGGAGCTCCTGGTTGTAAAACACACAACTTCACTGCGAGGTAAGGCTGGGCTCTGTACAGGTAGGTAAAACAGTCTCTCTGGTCTCTTCAATGCTTTAAGAGCATCAGAAACCAGTATTCTTGAAATCAGAGATATGAATCAATATAATTAGACTGGGAAATATAAAAGACTGACTTGAGTTTGAAACAGTTTAATACAAAAATAGAATCTTTGTTGACAATGATATTCTGCAATAAAATCATTCAGGAACTGACAAGAGTTTGTCGAAAATAACACTGCATGAAAGTGAATAAGAGAAAACACAGCAGAAGGTGTAAAGCTGGCCTCCACACAGCTCCAGAATGAGGAATAGACTTTGACAGGGTTTCCTCATCCTTCGTCCCACCAGCATCTCCGTCTACCTGCCACAGTAAAAACAAAAACTGAAATTATAATAGAAAACACCACTGAACAAGCCCTAAAATGCTATATTAATACAATATACAATCAGGAAGCAGTCTTGGTTGTTTCATCAATAGAATAACGGCTGTTAAAACTAACAAAGCAGAACCTTCTTGCAGTCAGCATCAAGCAGAACATTTTTTCAATTCAGGAAGACCTTAAATTTCACTGTGGCTCATTTTAAGCCCCCATTTCTCATTGACTGTGTCATAATTGATTCATTTTAACTTAATTTTGTAAAGAAAAAAAAAACAAGCAAAGAGTCTGCCTTTTTTGTTTCACTATGAATTCAGACAAAACATTAGTGAATGTATTTTATTTTATTTGGATGTTTCAGACTTCCAAACACATCTAAAGTTTCTCAAGCAGGTTTCAGTCACCTTGCTCTTGTAAATTAACATTGCCTGTGACTGATGATTCTGTCAACATAGAATCATTTGAAACAGTGACTTATATATCTTTTTTTGTAATGAGCATAAGGCTATGGCCATACGGCTGTATGTATGTAACTGCAAAAACACCAGAGTGTAAGGTTGTCAGGATGGCAAGCACGGAAACAGCAGTATTTGAATATTACATAAGTACATAAAGTTACCTGGTGAATTTGGTGAGGTTGTTGCCGTTCTTTGGAAGGCTGCAGCTCGTCCTGCTCTAAAACACAGACAGCAGCAAGAGAACACACAGGTCCGTGTATTAGGAGGCAAAATATGGCTACTGTACTGTGCAGATTCTGGACAGATAGTTTTGATTTGCGTGCATCATGTAAGTTATTCAGGAAAGGGCAACAGCACAAAATAACTCATTAACAGCACAAACTCACCTCTGTCTGTGGTCCGGGGCAGCAGAGCGTCGCTGTCTGGCGAAAGCCTGTGATTTCCGGTTTGCCGAAAACAAAAAGATCAATCTTGTCCTTTTAGGGCTTCCGTAGGGACGTAGTTACCCGGATGTTGCCTGCGAATTTCTGACTCCGAATTTTGGACACTGAATTTGAGACGTCGAATTTTTTTACACCGAATTTTTCGAGACGTCGAATTTTTTTGCACTGAATTTTTTTAGACATTGAATTTTTTTGCACTGAATTTTTTTAGACATTGAATTTTTTTGCAATGAATTTTTTTACACAGTTAAAAGAAATCAGTGCTGGAAATTCAAACGCTTTTAAAATTCAAAGTCAGATTTCGATGCAAAAATAATTCAGGTCTAAAAATTCAAATTCAAAATCAGATGGCACAGATTTACTTCCATAAATAATCACTTTCAGACTCAACCTTGCGTCGTTGCCCAGTTTTCTGTTTGATAAATGAGAGCCATTGTATTCCACAAAGTTACAAATCGGATTATGAATGCAAATATTTTGATCTACAAATTGAAGTACGTATTCATACGTCTCATTCTAAAATATTAGTCCACACACACAAATCTAATTATGAAAAAATTCAAAACAACAGACGAGTCATTTCTGATTTTGGATTTCTACCGACATCAAATCCGATAACGGAACTATGTTGATTTCCAGTTTTTGCATTTCTCAAAGCAAAACCAAAATTGAACGTCCTGAAGATACACAGACCCACAGACTTCTATTGAAGACCATCTTTGAGTAAATCATGTCAGTACTGTGATTCTGAACATCAAGGATGTGAGCCGACATGGCTTTATGGAGATGACGCTGCAGTTTCGTGTTGGGAAATGTGAACATGGTGTTTATCAGTTCCTGCTGTCATGAATTACTTCAGTTCACTGGAACTTCAAGGAAGAAAATGCTGCAATCAATCATTTCCAGAGGAATGGCACACCTTCAGAGTTTTAAATTGCAGGTTAATGATTATGTCGTCTGTTCAAGCAGAAACTTTTTTTTTCTGTTTTCTGTCAATAGTTGACAGAAACACATAATACGATGCTCTGAACTCCATGAATCTAGAACAAACTGCAGATTCAAGATTCAAATCATGTTGGTCCATCATTGAAACTCAGTGTCTTTTTATTTCTATGTTTGAAATGTGTTCCTGATCCAGTGGATTCATGATAGACTGTCAGATTAATCATTGATCTCTTCATTATCTAACATGCAAGCATCCTTCTCCTTCCGTTTCCTCCACGTTGCACCCGGAGACTAATTTTTGAATAAAAAAGGCAAATCATGTGTGTCACAGTAAAACTACAAGAAGATCAGGAAACCATCCAGAGGAGTGTATGGAGGAGGAAATCATGCTCATCTTCAAATCCACTGACTGAAAGATGTCATCAGATCAATCATAGCTGAAGAAGAGACACCAGGTCAGTCTTTGGAAACACATTTAATGGACGCTGCTGAGAAATCAGTCTACAAACTGAAGTTTGAAATCACATGTCTTATTCTGAAATCTCAGTCCACTGACACCAATCTGATTTTACACACACACACACACACACACACACACACACACACACACACACACAGAGTATTTACAGTTACTAATTTTGACGACTGTCAAAATGTTCAAAACCACTTTTATTCTTAAGTTGCTCCAAGTCCAACAGATTAAATCTGAATGTCAGCTGATGATTGTGATGATTGTGCAGCAGAAGCAGATTTCCCTCATGCTGGGTGTGACTTGGCCTGCCCTGTTGACCAATCCCTGCAGCTGGAGCGCTCTATAAAAGCAGCCATCCGTCCCCTGAGTTCTCCACTGCTGGCAGTCCGGAGACACACCTCGCTCCCTGCTTCCTTCACTGTCTTGTCTGCAGGTATGATGACAGTTTGTGTTTGTGCTCCTTGTTTTGTGTTTGCCATCGTTTCATAAATCCTGTTTCTCTCTTGCAGAGCTCTGTTTGGTGGCTCCTCTCTCCTCCTTGTGTCCAGCCACTCTCAGAACACTGTGAGTATGGATTCTTCTCCTTCATGCACAGCCATGCCTTCATGCTGCTCCAGCAGGAATCAGCTGTTTGTTTTGGTATTTACTATAATGCCACTGTGCTCCCCTCTCCTTTATGGAGTGTATTCACATACTGCCTGATCAATCTGTAGATTATATGTGATAAAGTTATGTCTAATAGAACTGTTTCTGTACAGCAGGGTCTGTTTTATTACTAAAATAGGAAGTTACACTCATCAGTGTTCAGAAACTCTGCTGCTTTGCCGTCACAGCTTCTGTCTGCAGAGTTTCACTGACACTGCTTTGCATTTGAATACCAATTCCAGTTGATCCAGGACATTATTGATCCATTCATTGATCAGATGGTATGACATTAAAAAACATGGTATTACATTTCCAGAAGTGTCCCATGGAACAGCATCTTCATTTGGAAAGTTAAGGAGCTTTTTTATGAGAATGTAAAATCTTCACCCAACATGCTGTGTAGGGAAAAGAGGAGATTCAAAGTACCTTGATTTAATCTGGAATCCAGTGGGAACCGTTTTTTGTCTGATTCCAAGGCTTTATTTTAAAAGTGCCATGTCGCTCCTCAAATCATTTTTTTGACCAAAAAAAAAGAGTTTTCCCCATTTCCTCTGTCTGTTGAAGGAGTCATTAAACACAGCACCATTCAAATCTGAGACAGACCGTGTTTCACCTGTGCATGATCTTCTCCGAGACAGCTCCTTAGCATGACTGTAAGCATTTCACTCAGAAAATTGGCACTGCTTCTTTTTTCATCAGGTTCAGGATCATGAGTTCAGCTCCAATGTCCGCTGATATTTCTGGAGCCATCAGTGCTGGCGCTGCAATAGCTGGCTTAGTCACAGCCATTGGCCAAGCCATCGGCCAAGCCGCTCCGACACACCGGCAGTGTCATATCATGATAACCAATGGATGCAGCAGCTTCACCCTCACCAACCCCAGGTAGAGGTGCTCCCCTGAAACACTGTCTCGGAACACCATCAGATTCTCAGTTTTAATCTTTTCCTCCACCAAACAGGTGGCACACCCACAGTGGAGGCTGCGCTGCACCCTTTCCACCCAGCATTCGCTCCAACGCACTGGAGAGCGCTCTGTTCATCAAGACTCCTCACACTGCCTGTGGATCCGTCGGCGTCGTCACCTACGACCTCCTGAACAACGACAGCAGCCAAAGAAGAGAAAAAATTGCTGTAATGTTCTCCAATCCCTACGACTTCAACAGTCACTCAAACCTGTACGCAGTGGGAGTCTTTGACGTGAGCAGGGAGTGTGATGAGAATCTGTATCATGAGATGTATTACGAGACGAATGACTCCTTCGTCAGAAGTAAACCAGACGGAAAAGTCTTGAGTTACAGAGGCAAAGAGGTTACCATCAATGCAACCATGTCAGACGCCTACCAGGCTGTGATAAAGGTGGAGCTTAGTGAGATGAAGTGAAATGAGTGATGAGAGACAGATTTCAATGTCTGGATGGTCGAAGATTGTTGTTGAAAATAAAACAGAATCAATAATATTTGAATCAGAGATCTTTAAGTCTTTCTCTGTAGCCTGAAACAGAGGTGTCTTCTCTTTTTTCTCTAATGCATATTATTCCTTAGACAAAAGGTCAGTATTTTGCTGTTGAGACAGAGCCCTGAAGCTCCCAATACTTTAAAAACCAGCAGTTCTCTCGACTGTAACTCAGACCAATCATCAATCATCACATCCTGTATAGCAGGTTGGTTGGCAGGTGGTTGACTGTCTCTTTTCCAGCTGCTGTACTGATCTGTCAACCTAAAACAGATTTTCAAGAGGCAATAATATCACCATACACTTAACTTTTTGTTTTTTTCTTCACAGTTTTGCAGTAAATTCTTACAGGGTAGATGTATTCCTATATTAATACTTATAAGGTTGCTGTATGTCTTTGCATCATTTCAAAAAATGTTTAATCAAATGGTAATCCAAAAAATATAAAAAAATAACTTAATTTCTGCTACAAAATCAAAGAAGTCCAAGGAAAAGCTCAAAACAGAAAATTTTCAAAAACAACCATTTCCTGTCCAAATCCCTCACTGAGGTTTTGACCGCCTCTTTGTGCCGGCATGTGATCAGATCCTCAACCTGTGAGGCAGGCAGTGCAAAGACCTTTGGAGGGGCAGGGACTCAACATTGAAAGGGGGCACATGGAGCACGGATTTGATACTCCATCCAGAAGCATAGCTTATAATATAACTGGTTGAATTGTTGCAACCCCTATTCATGAAGAATGCTCCATGGAATCACAACAGACCCTACCATTGTCCCTGCCTGATGTGTTTGTTGGGGTACACTGAACAGCTCCTGCTGGGGGGCCGGCTGAGGAGGAGGGCTGCTTCAATCTGAGAGTGGCGACACTAAAACGATCATGAGAGAGTGGCTGATTAAACAAGTGTTATGTGATCATGACAGGACGCAAAGACAACGAACACTGAAAATTAGGGATGTCCCGATCCGATCACGCAATTACGAACTCGATCGGGATCGGTAGTTTCCTTCCGATTTGGACTCGGTTGGATACATATGTTTTATTTTTTCTTTAATTTCCTTTTCAACCCATTGAAGCCGGGATGCGTTTACGGTAGTGGCGTTGTTGCACAATTCTATCATTAAATCCGGAAGCGCTGTTGCACAGTTCTACCATTGATGCCGGGTCTTTTTTTCTTCTTCTTTGCGCTAATCAGCTGTGTCCTGGGCAATGAAATGCATTAAACTGGCGCATATGCATAACTGATCCTGTTTCCAGGTCCAGATGGTGTTGCTGCACTGCCTCCTAACTTTGTACTGAACGTTTCTGGCCACTGCTGCACACTGAAGCATGCTTCAGCGGTAATGCGTGCCCGGCTTTAATGGGTTAAATGAGATGTATTTAGGTTTTCCGTGCTACAGAAAGATGTAATTACAGAGAGACAGCAATATGTGTTGTTTTGAAATGACGTTAAGAAAATAAAAAAGGAGAACCTTTAATAAGTTTTTTTTTTTATTTTTTTGTACATATGTACATATTTTACCATATTAGAAAAGAATCGAATTGGGACTCGGAATCGGCAGATACTTAGACTGGTAGGACTCGGACTCGGTGGCAAAAAAACCTGATCGGGACAACCCTGCTGAAAATGTCTCTGTGTGTGTCTGCCCAGAGTGCTGATTGCAGGAGACTCGTTGCTGAAAATCAAGGAGGTTTGTGTGTGTGTGTGTGTGTGTGTGTGTGTGTGTGTGTGTGTGTGTGTGTGTGTGTGTATTGTTCGGAATTTGCTTCATGCTGATTCATCATATGCTCTTTGTCAATTGTACTGCAAATGAAAAAATAAAGCAATAATGAAATGATGCAGAAGCCATGTATTTCAAACTCATTTGTGTTTTTGTGATACCCACGAATGTGTAATCACAGTTGTAAGGTGTTTCTGTTTTCATTTTTGAAGAAAAGGGCACATTTCTGTGTTTTTGAGATGCTTGTGGACATATACAAGGTACAGTGTCAAAAGTTGACCACAAGGGGGAGTGCCAACCCTGTTGGGCGTGAGTTTTATGGAACCGCGAGGCTTCCGTCCCTCACCCCTAAATTCCACATCCTCCGGTCCGCTCCGTCTGCGCTCAGCTCAGCTCCGGTCCGACCGCCGCAGCAAATACGTTGCTATTTTAATGACTGTAGCGGATTTCACAGCCTCCGTTCTGCTCCGCTGCGCTCCGCTCTGCTCCGTCAGTCCAAAATAGAGCCGAGGTCTATTTTCCTCTCCGGTCCGGTCCGTCAGGTCTCCGTACTCATAAATTCGAGTCCGAGTCTCGAGTCCAAGTATCCCATCTCTGCTTACTGGGGAAACATCCAGCAGGACTTTGTGATGGCTGCCAAGAACCTGAATCCGTAGGGCTTGTGTTGGTGTATTTGAATAGGGAGAGAGAGAGGAAGAGAGAGAGGATTTTTTTGAACAGCTTCACAAGAGCAACAGGCTTGATGGGGAAAATGTAAATCTGACCATCCCGGCTCAAAGTGAAGCAACACAACGAATCAAACTTCGTGAAGGTGGAGTTTCTAGGAGTTTATTAATGAGGAAACAACCAAACCTGTGGGATCTGTTGGACCTGTAGGAGAGTGGTAAGAGAGAGATGAATAGGAATGTAAGCAAAAAGGACCAGAAGATGGTCGGTAGTGCCACTGAAGGGATGCAAGCTGCCTTTAAACCTCAGAGATGAGAAGATGGGCAAATCCAATATCAGGTCATAAACAAAGTTCAAAAATCCAGAAGGCCAAAAAAAACACAGGGAAGATGCAGAATGTCAAGAGAGGCAAGAACATGAGGGGAAAGGGCTTTAATACACTGAGAAATGAAGAAACACAGGTGAAACAAACCAACTCATTTAGAAGCACAGGAAAAAGAATGCAGGCATGTAAAGCAGGAAGGACACAGGAACACTGACAGTGTTTGTAGATTGCCAAATATGAATAGTCGATCTTAATTATTTGAGCGATTTTTATACAGTTTCAAAAAGCAACACACACTGTTTAACAACATTCAGAAATACTCTGAGTTAGGATGAAGCAGGATCTGATCACATGCCGGAACGAAGTGCAGGTCAATACCTCAGTGATGACTTTGGACAGGGCATGGTTGTGTTTTGTGATATTTTTGTGCTTTTTGACTTTCCTGGTGTTTTTTTTTTTTTTTTTTGATGTTGCACAAGACTTTAAGTTATTTATTGATACTTTTTGGTTGAAATACTTCTTTCACCACTTGATTAAACATTTTTTTTCACATGATGCAAATATATAAAGCAACAATATAAGTAGGAACACAGGAATATATCTACCCTGTTAAGATTTGCTGCAAAACCATGAAGAACAACAGAAAAAGGAAAAAAGGAAGTTATGGTAATATGACAATCCGTTGAAAATCCGTTTTAGGTCAACTTGTTGCAGATCAGTACTGCAGCTGGAAAAGAGACAGTGAACCACCCGCCAATCACTCATTTCACTTATTCTCACTAAGCTCCACCTTTATCACAGGCTGGTAGGCGTCTGACATGGTTGCCTTGATGGTAACTTCTTTGCCTTTGTAAATCAAGACTTTTCCATCTGCTTTACTTCTGACGAAGCAGTCACTCGTCTCGTAATACATCTCATGATACAGATTCTCATCACACTCCCTGCTCACGTCAAAGATTCCCACTGCGTACCAGTTGGAGTAGGAGTTAAAGTCGTAGGGATTGGAGAACATTACAGCAATTTTTTCTCTGATTTGGCTGCTGTCATTGTTCAGGAGGTCGTAGGTGACGACGCCGACGGATCCACAGGCAGTGTGAGGAGTCTTCATGAACAGAGCGCTCTCCAGTGCGTTGGAGCGAATGGTGGGTGGAAAGGGTGAAGCGCAGCTTCCACTGTGGGTATGCCACCTGTTTGGTGGAGGAAAAGATTAAAAATAACAATCTGATGACGTTTAGAGACATGTTCCAGTGGAGCACCTCTACCTGGGGTTGGTGAGGGTGAAGCTGCTGCATCCATTCGTCATGACCATGAAGCACTGGCGATGTGTCGGAGCAACTTGACCGATGGCTTGGCCCATGGTTGTGACTAAGGCAGCTATTGCAGCGCCAGCACTGACAGCTGCAGAAATGTCAGTGGATCCGGGATCTGAACTCATGATTGTGAGTCTGATGAATAAAGAAACAGTGTCAGTTATTCTTACAACATCATGAAAACGTTTACTGAGTTAAATACTTACAGTCATAGTAAATATTTGTTGCAGTGTTCAGGAAATTAAGAATGAAAATATTATAGCTAAATGAAGAAGTGAAAATAAGTATCACGAGGAAGATGTTCAGCACTGTTACTGCTCCAGCACTGAGAAAAGTTATTTAAAGAAACAGCTTCTTTTTTTGAATGACAGACACGACTCAGAGAACGTTGATGGTATTTGGTCATTGGGGTGAAATTTCAGGATGAACCTAAAATGCACTCTGACCTTTCCAGGTGGCCTTCATGTGAATCCTGAATCAATTACAATTGGTATTCAAGTGCAAAGCAGTGTCAGTGAAACTCTGCAGACAGAAGCTGTGACGGCAACGCAGCAGAGTTTCTGAACACTGATTAGTGTAACCTCCCATTTTAGAAAAAACTTTATCACATTAGCACCATATAATCTACATACTGATCAAATAGTATGTGAATACACTCCATAAAGGAGAGGGGAGCACAGTGGCATTTTGGTAAATACCAAAACACAAACAGCTGTTTAAAACTGGAGCAGCATGAAGGCATGGCTGTGCATGAAGGAGAAGAATCCATACTCACAGTGTTCTGAGAGTGGCTGGACACAAGGGGGAGAGAGGAGCCACCAAACAGAGCTCTGCAAGAGAGAAACATGATTTATGAAACGATGGCAAACACAAAACAAGGAGCACAAACACAAACTGTCATCATACCTGCAGACAAGACAGTGAAGGAAGCAGGGAGCGAGGTGTGTCTCCAGACTGCCAGCAGTGGAGAACTCAGGGGACGGATGGCTGCTTTTATAGAGCGCTCCAGCTGCAGGGATTGGTCAACAGGGCAGGCCAAGTCACACCCAGCATGAGGGAAATCTGCTTCTGCTGCACAGTCATCACAATCATCAGCTGACATTCAGATTTAATCTGTTGGACTTGGAGCAACTTAAGAATAAAAGTGGTTTTTAACATTTGCACAGTAGTCAATATTAGTAACCGTAAATATTGTGTGTGTGTGTGTGTGTGTGTGTGTGTGTGTGTGTGTGTGTGTGTGTGTGTGTGTGTGTGTGTGTGTGTGTGTAAAATCAGATTGGTGTCAGTGGACTGAGATTTCAGAATAAGACATGTGATTTCAAACTTCAGTTTGTAGACTGATTTCTCAGCAGCGTCCATTAAATGTGTTTCCAAAGACTGACCTGGTGTCTCTTCTTCAGCTATGATTGATCTGATGACATCTTTCAGTCAGTGGATTTGAAGATGAGCATGATTTCCTCCTCCATACACTCCTCTGGATGGTTTCCTGATCTTCTTGTAGTTTTACTGTGACACACATGATTTGCCTTTTTTATTCAAAAATTAGTCTCCGGGTGCAACGTGGAGGAAACGGAAGGAGAAGGATGCTTGCATGTTAGATAATGAAGAGATCAATGATTAATCTGACAGTCTATCATGAATCCACTGGATCAGGAACACATTTCAAACATAGAAATAAAAAGACACTGAGTTTCAATGATGGACCAACATGATTTGAATCTTGAATCTGCAGTTTGTTCTAGATTCATGGAGTTCAGAGCATCGTATGATGTGTTTCTGTCAACTATTCACAGAAAACAGAAAAAAAAAGTTTCTGCTTGAACAGACGACATAATCATTAACCTGCAATTTAAAACTCTGAAGGTGCGCCATTCCTCTGGAAATGATTGATTGCTGCATTTTTCTTCCTTGAAGTTCCAGTGAACTGAAGTAATTCATGACAGCAGGAACTGATAAACACCATGTTCACATTTCCCAACACGAAACTGCAGCGTCATCTCCATAAAGCCATGTCGGCTCACATCCTTGATGTTCAGAATCACAGTACTGACATGATTTATTCAAAGATGGTCTTCAATAGAAGTCTGTTGGTGTGTGTATCTTCAGAACATTCAATTTTGGTTTTGCTTTGGGAAATGCAAAAACTGGAAACCAACATAGTTCCGTTATCGGATTTGATGTCGGTAGAAATCAAAAATCAGAAACGACTCGCCTCCCGTCTGTTAATATCTTAGAATGAGACGTATGAATACATACTTCACTTTGCAGATATATTTTCACATTCATAATCTGATTTGGATCAGGGAACCAGCAGAACCTCCACTGGGGGCTGGATGGAAGAGACAGGACCCGAAGAACCATTTCTGAACAGTAAAGTGTACTTTACAGTTTAGCAAAGCCTACGATTATCTTATTGGCTAAAGGGCGACAAAATACAGACAACAGACAACATTTAGTCAAACATTTTATTGAGACTTCATTAAATTGTAATTAAATTTGTTCAGTGCGTTCTTGATCCCCTCAGGCGTCGTCACAAGGGAATATTTCTGCTTGTCTTTGCAGGACCTCCGCTGTGACGATGGCTGGTCTTGGTCCAGCACGGGGAGCAGATGGCATGTGCTCGGTCCCAGGTCTGGCTTGGTGGGCCGTCACCGGTCTGGAGAGGAGACTTGGCCACCGCGGCTGGAGTTTAGTCTTTAGCCACTTGAACCTCCTCTGATTTCAAATCAATACTGTAATGATCCTCCAGACCACTGAGGGGCTTCTCACAGAGAAACAGACCTGAACACCTCTGATAATGCTCCAGTCATCACAGCTGCACCACCATGACCCTGAGCTGCACGATACACTTCAGATTTTCAACAGCATTACAAACCAGCCATTGTTCAGTCGCAGCATGTATGTATTCTGCATCAGATTCTGTTAATGTCATCATCACCAGCTCATCATGGCCACAGAATGGGAAGAGTTGTTTGGTTCAGAACTGTGTCACGGTCCAGCGTGGTGGGCGTGTTTCATGTCAGTTACAGACGTACAGTACAGAGTAATAATATTACTTTTTTGGGAAAACAAGTAAAGTAAGGCATTCCACCTGTAACAGCATGACTTTACTGGACGACAGTAACACACCGTTTTGCATTAATTGAGCCATGAAACCTGTTTCTGCCTTGACTTACAGGATGGCTGCTGAGATGGACGATCGTTTTTCATCTCTTTATGGCCAAATTCTCCGAGGTGTTCAGGTCTGTAACCCTGAATCAGACAGCTTTCGTGCATGCTCCGTTGAAACGGTGCTCCTGCTCTGTGGCAGGGTTTCCTTGCAGAGTTATTGCGTATTGTATGTGGACATTATGTTAATTTATTCAGTCTTTTAATTTGTAATCTGTACTGAATATGTGGCTACCTGTGCTTCATGACATGTTTGAGGTTTGTTGAATAATCACTTTCAGACTCAACCTTGCGTCGTTGCCCAGTTTTCTGTTTGATAAATGAGAGCCATTGTATTCCACAAAGTTACAAATCGGATTATGAATGCAAATATTTTGATCTACACATTGAAGTACGTATTCATACGTCTCATTCTAAAATATTAGTCCACACACACAAATCTAATTATGAAAAAATTCAAAACAACAGACGAGTCATTTCTGATTTTGGATTTCTACCGACATCAAATCCGATAACGGAACTATGTTGATTTCCAGTTTTTGCATTTCTCAAAGCAAAACCAAAATTGAATGTCCTGAAGATACACAGACCCACAGACTTCTATTGAAGACCATCTTTGAATAAATCATGTCAATACTGTGATTCTGAACATCAAGGATGTGTGCCGACATGGCTTTATGGAGATGACGCTGCAGTTTCGTGTTGGGAAATGTGAACATGGTGTTTATCAGTTCCTGCTGTCATGAATTACGTACTTCAGTTCACTGGAACTTCAAGGAAGAAAATGCAGCAATCAATCACTTCCAGAGAAATGGCGCACCTTCAGAGTTTTAAATTGCAGGTTAATGATTATGTCGTCTGTTCAAGCAGAAACTTTTTTTTCTGTTTTCTGTCAATAGTTGACAGAAACACATCATACGATGCTCTGAACTCCATGAATCTAGAGCAAACTGCAGATTCAAGATTCAAATCATGTTGGTCCATCATTGAAACTCAGTGTCTTTTTATTTCTATGTTTGAAATGTGTTCCTGATCCAGTGGATTCATGATAGACTGTCAGATTAATCATTGATCTCTTCATTATCTAACATGCAAGCATCCTTCTCCTTCCGTTTCCTCCACGTTGCACCCGGAGACTAATTTTTGAATAAAAAAGGCAAATCATGTGTGTCACAGTAAAACTACAAGAAGATCAGGAAACCATCCAGAGGAGTGTATGGAGGAGGAAATCATGCTCATCTTCAAATCCACTGACTGAAAGATGTCATCAGACCAATCATAGCTGAAGAAGAGACACCAGGTCAGTCTTTGGAAACACATTTAATGGACGCTGCTGAGAAATCAGTCTACAAACTGAAGTTTGAAATCACATGTCTTATTCTGAAATCTCAGTCCACTGACACCAATCTGATTTTACACACACACACACACACACACACACACACACACACACACACACACACACACACACACACACACACACACACAGAGTATTTACAGTTACTAATTTTGACGACTGTCAAAATGTTCAAAACCACTTTTATTCTTAAATTGCTCCAAGTCCAGCAGATTAAATCTGAATGTCAGCTGATGATTGTGATGACTGTGCAGCAGAAGCAGATTTCCCTCATGCTGGGTGTGACTTGGCCTGCCCTGTTGACCAATCCCTGCAGCTGGAGCGCTCTATAAAAGCAGCCATCCGTCCCCTGAGTTCTCCACTGCTGGCAGTCTGGAGACACACCTCGCTCCCTGCTTCCTTCACTGTCTTGTCTGCAGGTATGATGACAGTTTGTGTTTGTGCTCCTTGTTTTGTGTTTGCCATCGTTTCATAAATCCTGTTTCTCTCTTGCAGAGCTCTGTTTGGTGGCTCCTCTCTCCCCCTTGTGTCCAGCCACTCTCAGAACACTGTGAGTATGGATTCTTCTCCTTCATGCACAGCCATGCCTTCATGCTGCTCCAGTTTTAAACAGCTGTTTGTGTTTTGGTTTTTACTATAATGCCACTGTGCTCCCCTCTCCTTTATGGAGTGTATTCACATACTGCCTGATCAATCTGTAGATTATATGTGATAAAGTTATGTCTAATAGAACTGTTTCTGTACAGCAGGGTCTTTTTTATTACTAAAATAGGAAGTTACACTCATCAGTGTTCAGAAACTCTGCTGCTTTGCCGTCACAGCTTCTGTCTGCAGAGTTTCACTGACACTGCTTTGCATTTGAATACCAATTCCAGTTGATCCAGGACATTATTGATCCATTCATTGATCAGATGGTATGACATTAAAAAACATGGTATTACATTTCCAGAAGTGTCCCATGGAACAGCATCTTCATTTGGAAAGTTAAGGAGCTTTTTTATGAAAATGTAAAATCTTCACCCAAGATGCTGTGTAGGGAAAAGAGGAGATTCAAAGTACCTTGATTTAATCTGGAATCCAGTGGGAACCGTTTTTTGTCTGATTCCAAGGCTTTATTTTAAAAGTGCCATGTCGCTCCTCAAATCATTTTTTTGACCAAAAAAAAGAGTTTTCCCCATTTCCTCTGTCTGTTGAAGGAGTCATTAAACACAGCACCATTAAAATCTGAGACAGACCATGTTTCACCTGTGCATGATTTTCTCCGAGACAGCTCCTTAGCATGACTGTAAGCATTTCACTCAGAAAATTGGCACTGCTTCTTTTTTCATCAGGTTCAGGATCATGAGTTCAGCCCCAACGTTCGCTGATATTTCTGGAGCCATCAGTGCTGGCGCTGCAATAGCTGGCTTAGTCACAGCCATTGGCCAAGCCATCGGCCAAGCCGCTCCGACACACCGGCAGTGTCATATCATGATAACCAATGGATGCAGCAGCTACACCCTCACCAACCCCAGGTAGAGGTGCTCCCCTGAAACACTGTCTCGGAACACCATCAGATTCTCAGTTTTAATCTTTTCCTCCACCAAACAGGTGGCATACCCACAGTGGAGGCTGCGCTGCACCCTTTCCACCCAGCATTCGCTCCAACGCACTGGAGAGCGCTCTGTTCATCAAGACTCCTCACACTGCCTGTGGATCCGTCGGCGTCGTCACCTACGACCTCCTGAACAACGACAGCAGCCAAAGAAGAGAAAAAATTGCTGTAATGTTCTCCAATCCCTACGACTTCAACAGTCACTCAAACCTGTACGCAGTGGGAGTCTTTGACGTGAGCAGGGAGTGTGATGAGAATCTGTATCATGAGATGTATTACGAGACGAATGACTCCTTCGTCAGAAGTAAACCAGACGGAAAAGTCTTGAGTTACAGAGGCAAAGAGGTTACCATCAATGCAACCATGTCAGACGCCTACCAGGCTGTGATAAAGGTGGAGCTTAGTGAGACGAAGTGAAATGAGTGATGAGAGACAGATTTCAATGTCTGGATGGTCGAAGATTGTTGTTGAAAATAAAACAGAATCAATAATATTTGAATCAGAGATCTTTAAGTCTTGCTCTGTAGCCTGAAACAGAGGTGTCTTCTCTTTTTTCTCTAATGCATATTATTCCTTAGACAAAAGGTCAGTATTTTGGGTAACGCTTCCTTTTACAGTACGGTAATTACTTAGTCGAGGCAGAACCGAAATTTATTAAATATAAATATCACCGAGTGGCGGAACTAACCCTCTGCAGACGTTCCGGGTAGGACCACATTAAGTGGTGCACACAAACGTGGAGAGAAAGAAAACGCTCCAAAAAGTATGTAAAAAGAGCAAAAACAAACGGCTTACAATTTGATGCAGCCAGTGAGGTGTGTATATTTCCTTTTGCTTGGTGTTTTATTGATCATTATCGTGGTGGTAGTATGGTGGCTCTGCAGCTGGTGCTGGGTGGCTGTGGTTCAGGCTTGGGTGAATGATTCGGTTGTAATGTCGGTTTCATGTGTATGTTTGAAGGTTTAACGATATTTGTGTTTTGTGCAATGTGTATATTTGTTTATTGTGTAAGTTTCTGTTTATTAATATGTATATTTGTATGTTTTCAGCTCTCACGTTTGGGGTTTGGGTGTTAAAGTGAATAAACCCTGAGCATTAAGAAGGAACAGTTGTGCTGTCATCGTTTCCATCACGCTGAGGGAGGTACAAGTCTGGACGTGGACAACGTGACAACACCTGGCGACGGCGGTCCTGGGTATTCGGGATGATGGAGATCAAGGGTTCCTGTAGACCAGACGGGTCTGCAGAAAACACATGATGATGTGAATTCACAAGACTGGAGCAGTGCACTTATTAATGTTGATTTATAGTGATTGTTTATCACTGTTTTTTGTATTTTGTTTTTTGCAAAAGAAATCTGTTCTGTTTCTTAAAGAAAAAAGGTGCCTGACTTCTAAAAATGTGCACTGTTTTGTAAATTGTTTTATAAGAAGTCCATTTGATTAAAATGTTTATCTTTGGCAGCTCTCTTGTTTTTGCATGTCTGTCACAGTGAGGTGTTCGTAGTGAGGAAATGTAATAATAATGCGTTCATCTTAATGTAATTTGATAGCTGATGATGGTGGTTTTGATGGAAACTCTGATCTCCTGACAGATACAGTGTGCTGTTCAGACACTGTATCACAGATACTGATGGGGTTTGATGCATTTTTGGCGCAAGTGTGTGGGGTAATGTGAAAGTTTCCGAGTAACAGGCTAAATACTGACTAATTACCAGGTAATAACATGGAAACAGACCTCACTTCCTTTTACAGTACAAATCCACTTAAATAACTATGTAATTTCCAGGTAGATATTTTTCTATTTACTGGGTAATAAATGAGTAATTACCAGGTAATAACATGGAAACAGACCTCACTTCCTTTTACAGTACAAATCCACTTTAATAACTATGTAATTTCCTGGTAAATATTTTTCTTTTTACTGGGTAATAAATGAGTAATTACCAGGTAATAACATGGAAACAGACCTCACTTCCTTTTACAGTACAATTCCACTTTAATAACTATGTAATTTCCATGTAGGTATTTTTGGAGTTCCTGGGTAACGGATAAGTAGTTACCAGGTAATAGTGTGGAAACAGGCCTCACTTCCTTTTGCAGTAGTCTACAGTTCAACCGTAATGACCAGGTAAATGTTGTAGTTACTGGGAAATACTAAGAAGTTACCAGGTAAGTAGTAAAAAACACTTGACTAAATAGGGAAATACATAGCGTACACACCTAGCAGTACCTAGTAATACCTAGTAAAAAGTCTACATTTCCCAATGATTACATGGTAATTACTTAGCAATTACTTAGTAAGTACTTGGCAATTACCGACATAGTTGCATATACATGATAATTACCCAGTAATTAATACTTACTACCAGGTAGTTACTTGGTATTTGCCTGGAATTGGCTTGGTAATTACTCTAAAAGTACTAGGTAATTAGCAACATAGTTACCCTGTAATTACATGGTAATTTTACAGTAACTTCTCCTTATTACATGGTACTTACCCTGCAATTACCCTGTTAATACATGGTAATTACCGTACTGCAAAAGGAAGCGTTACCGTATTTTGCTGTTGAGACAGAGCCCTGAAGCTCCCAATACTTTAAAAACCAGCAGTTCTCTCAACTGTAACTCAGACCAATCATCAATCATCACATCCTGTATAGCAGGTTGGTTGGCAGGTGGTTGACTGTCTCTTTTCCAGCTGCTGTACTGATCTGTCAACCTAAAACAGATTTTCAAGAGGCAATAATATCACCATGCACTTAACTTTTTGTTTTTTTCTTCACAGTTTTGCAGTAAATTCTTACAGGGTAGATGTATTCCTATATTAATACTTATAAGGTTGCTGTACGTCTTTGCATCATTTCAAAAAATGTTTAATCAAATGGTTATAAAAAGCAATCCAAAAAATATAAAAAAATAACTTAATTTCTGCTACAAAATCAAAGAAGTCCAAGGAAAAGCTCAAAACAGAACATTTTCAAAAACAACCATTTCCTGTCCAAATCCCTCACTGAGGTTTTGACCGCCTCTTTGTGCCGGCATGTGATCAGATCCTCAACCTGTGAGGCAGGCAGTGCAAAGACCTTTGGAGGGGCAGGGACTCAACATTGAAAGGGGGCACATGGAGCACGGATTTGATACTCCATCCAGAAGCATAGCTTATAATATAACTGGTTGAATTGTTGCAACCCCTATTCATGAAGAATGCTCCATGGAATCACAACAGACCATACCATTGTCCCTGCCTGATGTGTTTGTTGGGGTACACTGAACAGCTCCTGCTGGGGGGCCGGCTGAGGAGGAGGGCTGCTTCAATCTGAGAGTGGCGACACTAAAACGATCATGAGAGAGTGGCTGATTAAACAAGTGTTATGTGATCATGACAGGATGCAAAGACAACGAACACTGAAAATTAGGGATGTCCCGATCCGATCACGCGATTACGAACTCGATCGGGATCGGTAGTTTCCTTCCGATTTGGACTCGGTTGGATACATATGTTTTATTTTTTCTTTAATTTCCTTTTCAACCCATTGAAGCCGGGACGCGTTTACGGTAGTGGCGTTGTTGCGCAATTCTATCATTAAATCCGGAAGCGCTGTTGCACAGTTCTACCATTGATGCCGGGTCTTTTTTTCTTCTTCTTTGCGCTAATCAGCTGTGTCCTGGGCAATGAAATGCATCAAACTCGCGCATATGCATAACTGATCCTGTTTCCAGGTCCAGATGGTGTTGCTGCACTGCCTCCTAACTCTGTACTGAACGTTTCTGGCCACTGCTGCACGCTGAAGCATGCTTCAGCGGTAATGCGTGCCCGGCTTTAATGGGTTAAATGAGATGTATTTAGGTTTTCCGTGCTACAGAAAGATGTAATTACAGAGAGACAGCAATATGTGTTGTTTTGAAATGACGTTAAGAAAATAAAAAAGGAGAACCTTTAATAAGTTTTTTTTTTTTTTTTTTTTGTACATATGTACATATTTTACCATATTAGAAAAGAATCGAATTGGGACTCGGAATCGGCAGATACTCAGACTGGTAGGACTCGGACTCGGTGGCAAAAAAACCTGATCGGGACATCCCTGCTGAAAATGTCTCTGTGTGTGTCTGCCCAGAGTGCTGATTGCAGGAGACTCGTTGCTGAAAATCAAGGAGGTTTGTGTGTGTGTTTGTGTGTGTGTGTGTGTGTGTGTGTGTGTGTGTGTGTGTGTGTGTATTGTTTGGAATTTGCTTCATGCTGATTCATCATATGCTCTTTGTCAATTGTACTGCAAATGAAAAAATAAAGCAATAATGAAATGATGCAGAAGCCATGTATTTCAAACTCATTTGTGTTTTTGTGATACCCACGAATGTGTAATCACAGTTGTAAGGTTTTTCTGTTTTCATTTTTGAAGAAAAGGTCACATTTCTGTGTTTTTGAGATGCTTGTGGACATATACAAGGTACAGTGTCAAAAGTTGACCACAAGGGGGAGTGCCAACCCTGTTGGGCGTGAGTTTTATGGAACCGCGAGGCTTCCGTCCCTCACCCCTAAATTCCACATCCTCCGGTCCGCTCCGTCTGCGCTCAGCTCAGCTCCGGTCCGACCGCCGCAGCAAATACGTTGCTATTTTAATGACTGTAGCGGATTCCACAGCCTCCGTTCTGCTCCGCTGCGCTCCGCTCTGCTCCGTCAGTCCAAAATAGAGCCGAGGTCTATTTTCCTCTCCGGTCCGGTCCGTCAGGTCTCCGTACTCATAAATTCGAGTCCGAGTCTCGAGTCCAAGTATCCCATCTCTGCTTACTGGGGAAACATCCAGCAGGACTTTGTGATGGCTGCCAAGAACCTGAATCCGTAGGGCTTGTGTTGGTGTATTGGAATAGGGAGAGAGAGAGGAAGAGAGAGAGGATTTTTTGAACAGCTTCTCAAGAGCAACAGGCTTGATGGGGAAAATGTAAATCTGACCATCCCGGCTCAAAGTGAAGCAACACAACGAATCAAACTTCGTGAAGGTGGAGTTTCTAGGAGTTTATTAATGAGGAAACAACCAAACCTGTGGGATCTGTTGGACCTGTAGGAGAGTGGTAAGAGAGAGATGAATAGGAATGTAAGCAAAAAGGACCAGAAGATGGTCGGTAGTGCCACTGAAGGGATGCAAGCTGCCTTTAAACCTCAGAGATGAGAAGATGGGCGAATCCAATATCAGGTCAAAAACAAAGTCCAAAAATCCAGAAGGCCAAAAAAAACACAGGGAAGATGCAGAATGTCAAGAGAGGCAAGAACATGAGGGGAAAGGGCTTTAATACAGTGAGAAATGAAGAAACACAGGTGAAGCAAACCAACTCATTTAGAAGCACAGGAAAAAAAGAATGCAGGCATGTAAAGCAGGAAGGACACAGGAACACTGACAGTGTTTGTAGATGGTCAAATATGAATAGTCGATCTTAATTATTTGAGCCCTTTTTATACAGTTTCAAAAAGCAACACACACTGTTTAACAACATTCAGAAATGCTCTGAGTTAGCGTTTAAAGAAATGGAAAATGACAAATAAATGACACATGAGAGAGGAGCTCTCCAGCTCCTTCACGGGTTGAGGATGAAGCAGGATCTGATCACATGCCGGAACGAAGTGCAGGTCAATACCTCAGTGATGACTTTGGACGGGGCATGGTTGTGTTTTGTGATATTTTTGTGCTTTTTGACTTTCCTGGTGTTTTTTTTTTTTGATGTTGCACAAGACTTTAAGTTATTTATTGATACTTTTTGGTTGAATTACTTCTTTCACCACTTGATTAAACATTTTTTTTCACATGATGCAAATATATAAAGCAACAATATAAGTAGGAACACAGGAATATATCTACCCTGTTAAGATTTGCTGCAAAACCATGAAGAACAACAGAAAAAGGCAAAAAGGAAGGTATGGTAATATGACTATCCGTTGAAAATCCGTTTTAGGTCAACTTGTTGCAGATCAGTACTGCAGCTGGAAAAGAGACAGTGAACCACCCGCCAATCACTCATTTCACTTATTCTCACTAAGCTCCACCTTTATCACAGCCTGGTAGGCGTCTGACATGGTTGCCTTGATGGTAACTTCTTTGCCTTTGTAAATCAAGACTTTTCCATCTGGTTTACTTCTGACGAAGCAGTCACTCGTCTCGTAATACATCTCATGATACAGATTCTCATCACACTCCCTGCTCACGTCAAAGACTCCCACTGCGTACCAGTTGGAGTAGGAGTTAAAGTCGTAGGGATTGGAGAACATTACAGCAATTTTTTCTCTGGTTTGGCTGCTGTCATTGTTCAGGAGGTCGTAGGTGACGACGCCGACGGATCCACAGGCAGTGTGAGGAGTCTTCATGAACAGAGCGCTCTCCAGTGCGTTGGAGCGAATGGTGGGTGGAAAGGGTGAAGCGCAGCTTCCACTGTGGGTGTGCCACCTGTTTGGTGGAGGAAAAGATTAAAAATAACAATCTGATGACGTTTAGAGACATGTTCCAGTGGAGCACCTCTACCTGGGGTTGGTGAGGGTGAAGCTGCTGCATCCATTCGTCATGACCATGAAGCACTGGCGATGTGTCGGAGCAACTTGACCGATGGCTTGGCCCATGGTTGTGACTAAGGCAGCTATTGCAGCGCCAGCACTGACAGCTGCAGAAATGTCAGTGGATCCGGGATCTGAACTCATGATCGGGAGTCTGATGAATCAAGAAGCAGTGTCAATTATTCTTACAACATCATGAAAACGTTTATTGAGTTAAATACTTACAGTCATAGTAAATATTTGTTGCAGTGTTCAGAAAATTAAGAATGAAAATATTATAGCTCAATGAAGAAGTGAAAATAAGTATCACGAGGAAGATGTTCAGCACTGTAACTGCTACAGCACTGAGAAAAGTTATTTAAAGAAACAGCTTCTTTTTCTGAATGACAGACACGACTCAGAGAACGTTGATGTTATTTGGTCATTGGGCTGAAATTTCAGGATGAACCTAAAATGCATTCTGACCTTTCCAGGTGGCCTTCATGTGAATCCTGAATCAATTACAATTGGTATTCAAATGCAAAGCAGTGTCAGTGAAACTCTGCAGACAGAAGCTGTGACGGCAACGCAGCAGAGTTTCTGAACACTGATTAGTGTAACCTCCCATTTTAGAAATAGCTTTATCACATTAGCACCATATAATCTACATACTGATCAGGCAGTATTTGAATATATTCCATAAAGGAGAGGGGAGCACAGTGGCATTATGGTAAATACCAAAACAAACAGCTGATTCCTGCTGGAGCAGCATGAAGGCATGGCTGTGCACGAAGGAGAAGAATCCATACTCACAGTGTTCTGAGAGTGGCTGGACACAAGGAGGAGAGAGGAGCCACCAAACAGAGCTCTGCAAGAGAGAAACATGATTTATGTACAGATGATAAACACCAAACAAGGAGCACAAACACAAACTGTCATCATACCTGCAGACAAGACAGTGAAGGAAGCAGGGAGCGAGGTGTGTCTCCAGACTGCCAGCAGTGGAGAACTCAGGGGACTGATGGCTGCTTTTATAGAGCGCTCCAGCTGCAGGGATTGGTCAGCAGGGCAGGCCAAGTCACACCCAGCATGAGGGAAATCTGCTTCTGCTGCACAGTCATCACAACCATCAGCTGACATTCACATTTAATCTGTTGGACTTGGAGCAACTTAAGAATCAAAGTGGTTTCCAACATTTGCACAATAGTCAAAATTAGTAACCGTAAATATTGTGTGTGTGTGTGTGTGTGTGTGTGTGTGTGTGTGTGTGTGTGTGTGTGTGTGTGTGTGTGTAAAATCAGATTGGTGTCAGTGGACTGAGATTTCAGAATAAGACATGTGATTTCAAACTTCAGTTTGTAGACTGATTTCTCAGCAGCGTCCATTAAATGTGTTTCCAAAGACTGACCTGGTGTCTCTTCTTCAGCTATGATTGGTCTGATGACATCTTTCAGTCAGTGGATTTGAAGATGAGCATGATTTCCTCCTCCATACACTCCTCTGGATGGTTTCCTGATCTTCTTGTAGTTTTACTGTGACACACATGATTTGCCTTTTTTATTCAAAAATTAGTCTCCGGGTGCAACGTGGAGGAAACGGAAGGAGAAGGATGCTTGCATGTTAGATAATGAAGAGATCAATGATTAATCTGACAGTCTATCATGAATCCACTGGATCAGGAACACATTTCAAACATAGAAATAAAAAGACACTGAGTTTCAATGATGGACCAACATGATTTGAATCTTGAATCTGCAGTTTGTTCTAGATTCATGGAGTTCAGAGCATCGTATTATGTGTTTCTGTCAACTATTCACAGAAAACAGAAAAAAAAAGTTTCTGCTTGAACAGACGACATAATCATTAACCTGCAATTTAAAACTCTGAAGGTGCACCATTCCTCTGGAAATGATTGATTGCAGCATTTTCTTCCTTGAAGTTCCAGTGAACTGAAGTAATTCATGACAGCAGGAACTGATAAACACCATGTTCACATTTCCCAACACGAAACTGCAGCGTCATCTCCATAAAGCCATGTCGGCTCACATCCTTGATGTTCAGAATCACAGTACTGACATGATTTATTCAAAGATGGTCTTCAATAGAAGTCTGTGGGTCTGTGTATCTTCAGGACGTTCAATTTTGGTTTTGCTTTGGGAAATGCAAAAACGGGAAACCAACATCGTTCCGTTATCGGATTTGATGTCGGTAGAAATCAAAAATCAGAAACGACTCGCCTCCCGTCTGTTAATATCTTAGAATGAGATGTGTGAATACATACTTCACTTTGCAGATATATTTTCACATTCATAATCCGATTTGTATCAGGGAACCAGCAGAACCTCCACTGGGGGCTGGATGGAAGAGACAGGACCCGAAGAACCATTTCTGAACAGTAAAGTGTACTTTACAGTTTAGCAAAGCCTACGATTATCTTATTGGCTAAAGGGCGACAAAATACAGACAACAGACAACATTTAGTCAAACATTTTATTGAGACTTCATTAAATTGTAATTAAATTTGTTCAGTGCGTTCTTGATCCCCTCAGGCGTCGTCACAAGGGAATATTTCTGCTTGTCTTTGCAGGACCTCCGCTGTGACGATGGCTGGTCTTGGTCCAGCACGGGGAGCAGATGGCTGCGCTCGGTCCCAGGTCTGGCTTGGTGGGCCGTCACCGGTCTGGGGAGGAGACTTGGCCACCGCGGCTGGAGTTAAGTCTTTAGCCACTTGAACCTCCTCTGATTTCAAATCAATACTGTAATGATCCTCCAGACCACTGAGGGGCTTTTCACAGAGAAACAGACCTGATCACCTCTGATAATGCTCCAGTCATCACAGCTGCACCACCATGACCCTGAGCTGCACGATACACTTCAGATTTTCAACAGCATTACAAACCAGCCATCGTTCAGTCGCAGCATGTATGTATTCCGCATCAGATTCTGTTAATGTCATCATCACCAGCTCATCATGGCCACAGAATGGGAAGAGTTGTTTGGTTCAGAACTGTGTCACGGTCCAGCGTGGTGGGCGTGTTTCATGTCAGTTACAGACGTACAGTACAGAGTAATAATATTACTTTTTTGGGAAAACAAGTAAAGTAAGACATTCCACCTGTAACAGCATGACTTTACTGGACTACAGTAACACACCGTTTTGCATTAATTGAGCCATGAAACCTGTTTCTGCCTTGACTTACAGGATGGCTGCTGAGATGGACGATCGTTTTTCATCTCTTTATGGCCAAATTCTCCGAGGTGTTCAGGTCTGTAACCCTGAATCAGACAGCTTTTGTGCATGCTCCGTTGAAACGGTGCTCCTGCTCTGTGGCAGGGTTTCCTAGCAGAGTTATTGCGTATTGTATGTGGACATTATGTTAATTTATTCAGTCTTTTAATTTGTAATCTGTATTGAACATGTGGCTACCTGTGCTTTACGACATGTTTGAGGTTTGTTGAATAATCACTTTCAGACTCAACCTTGCGTCGTTGCCCAGTTTTCTGTTTGATAAATGAGAGCCATTGTATTCCACAAAGTTACAAATCGGATTATGAATGCAAACATTTTGATCTACACATTGAAGTACGTATTCATACGTCTCATTCTAAAATATTAGTCCACACACAAATCTAATTATGAAAAAATTCAAAACAACAGACGAGTCATTTCTGATTTTGGATTTCTACCGACATCAAATCCGATAACGGAACTATGTTGATTTCCAGTTTTTGCATTTCTCAAAGCAAAACCAAAATTGAATGTCCTGAAGATACACACACCAACAGACTTCTATTAAAGACCATCTTTGAGTAAATCATGTCAGTACTGTGATTCTGACCATCAAGGATGTAAGCCGACATGGCTTTATGGAGATGACGCTGCAGTTTCGTGTTGGGAAATGTGAACATGGTGTTTATCAGTTCCTGCTGTCATGAATTACTTCAGTTCACTGGAACTTCAAGGAAGAAAATGCAGCAATCAATCATTTCCAGAGGAATGGCACACCTTCAGAGTTTTAAATTGCAGGTTAAAGATTATGTCGTCTGTTCAAGCAGAAACTTTTTTCTTCTGTTTTCTGTGAATAGTTGACAGAAACACATCATACGATGCTCTGAACTCCATGAATCTAGAACAAACTGCAGATTCAAGATTCAAATCATGTTGGTCCATCATTGAAACTCAGTGTCTTTTTATTTCTATGTTTGAAATGTGTTCCTGATCCAGTGGATTCATGATAGACTGTCAGATTAATCATTGATCTCTTCATTATCTAACATGCAAGCATCCTTTTCCTTCCATTTCCTCCACGTTGCACCCGGAGACTAATTTTTGAATAAAAAAGGCAAATCATGTGTGTCACAGTAAAACTACAAGAAGATCAGGAAACCATCCAGAGGAGTGTATGGAGGAGGAAATCATGCTCATCTTCAAATCTACTGACTGAAAGATGTCATCAGATCAATCATAGCTGAAGAAGAGACACCAGGTCAGTCTTTGGAGACACATTTAATGGACGCTGCTGAGAAATCAGTCTACAAACTGAAGTTTGAAATCACATGTCTTATTCTGAAATCTCAGTCCACTGACACCAATCTGATTTTACACACACACACACACACACACACACACACACACACAAACACACACACACACACACACACACACACACACACACACACACACACACACACACACACACACACACACACACACACACACACAGAGTATTTACAGTTACTAATTTTGACGACTGTCAAAATGTTCAAAACCACTTTCCTTTGGGGTGGGACGCAGGTAGGTGACGTGTGATGTGGTAAGTGACGCACTTCCTGTGAGACGGCAGATTCAAACTAAGCGCGCTGACAGATTCATTTGTTTACTGAATTTCACTAACTCGGCTCTAAAAAGTCGTAGAAGTAGAGAAATTAGTGTGTTTTAGGTTCACCCTGGAGCACAGTGAAGAGGATTCGACCAGCCTGACAGAGTACATAGATCGCTGCTTCGACCGGATCGTCATGGGGAAGCCGAATCAAACATCCACCCCCTCTACTTCCTCGTCTAAAGCCAAGAGACAGCGGGAGGAATCGTCTGGAGCTATTTCTCCACCTGCGAACGACTCGACGGACGTTCTTATCTCCATAGATAAGAAACTTTCCAGCCTCGATGCTCGCCTGAACCTGTTGGAGATCCTCCACAAGGAGTTCCAGGCTGTGCGCGAGTCGCTGGAATTCAGCCAGCAGCAGGTCGAGGCGCTCGCGGCGGAGAACGTCAGCCTCAGAGAATCGGTGAAGACCCTCACGGAGGGGATGACCCGACTGTCAGAGGAAAACAAGAAGATTAAAGAAACGGTGATCGATCTCCAGGCCAGGAGCATGAGGGACAACTTAGTGTTCTCTGGAATCCCGGAGCAGACGGAGGAGGACCCCGAGGCGACGGTGAAAAGTTTCATCAGAACGCAGCTGAAGCTCCCGGAGGAAGCGGTGAAAAACATCTCCTTCCACAGGATCCACCGCCTGGGAGGGAGAAGATCCGGCGAGTCCAGACCCAGACCCATCGTGGCCAAGTTCGTCAACTTCAAACAGAAGGAGCAGGTGAAGAGCCAGGGCCGGCAGCTGAAGGGAACCCACTACGGCGTGAATGATCAGCTCCCGAAGGAGATCCTGGATCGGCGCAGAGTTCTGTTCCCGATCAGGAAAAAATCCATCTCGGAGGGCTCCCGCGCCGTCATCGCCGTGGATAAATTATTCATCAACGGCCAGCTGTTCCGTGACCCAAACATCACTCCGTGGCTCTACTGATCTCAGGTGCTGCATTCTCACTATCCCATAATCACTCCGTAAATATTGAGACATAAAACAGCCATAAATTAATTAATAGTAAGTCACTGCCCGTCTCCACTGCACTGCTCACCGTGGATGTGTTTTTTTAAGCATTTGTTTCTTTTTTCACTCTCACTTTTTTCTCTCTTCACCCTTTTTCACTCTCACCCTCTCACGCTTCACTGTAGCTGCACCCGTTACCATAGTAACCCGACACGCGGGGCGCACCGGGACATCGGCTTATTGACACACATCACTGTACAGGTTCACGTGCACTCTAAGCATGTTGATAGACAGATTCAGAACGCACACTCAGCTGACATGCACGGATGCACACCAGTAAACAACGGGCTCCATTCAGACACCAGGTTTAGTGAAATGCATGTAACACTCATAGCTGTCTAGTAGGGGTGGGACGAGACACAAATTTCACGGGACGAGATGTCTCGCGAGATTGAGTCCACGAGATCGAGACGACACGAGACCGGGGGGGGGGGGCAGCGCGGTACTCACATGCAGCGTCGGAACATGGCGTGTCGGGTCGGAGTGCCCCTTGTACGGCCACGTTGCCCTCCGCTCTACACTGCGCCCGAGGCGGCCGCCTAGTTCCCCTATTCCCATTCAAACCGCGGCGCACAGACGACGCCATGACTGCATTTGCACTTCATGCCACTAGGTGCGCTGTTTGCATGTTCAACCTTATTTTACACAGACACCACAGAGGAAGAAGGGTGCCGCAGCCGCTGCAGCCTCTCTCTGCATGTTGTTAGAAACAGAGTGTGAGCCGGTAAGACGTGGTAAAATGTTCATTGATGCGATGCACCGTTTTTTCAATAAAAGAGAAGAACTGAACGATCGTTTCCGCACATTTTCTTTACGTCGTATCAATTAAACTGTATCGCAAGTAGTTTGTGGACTCAAAAGACCAAGATTCCTTGCAGATAGAACATGCGCAGAACAGTATTTCATGTCCTTTTCGACCGGATTTTTAAATATGAATATGAGCACATTCAGGGGTTTGCACGTGTTTATATGGCTGTGCGCCTTGTAATGTATCATTCCATCAATATTCCAGTTAATAAAGAGTTTTTGCCTTGATATAAACGTACTTAATCTCGCGGCATTCGATCTCGCGGGATCTCGCGGCATTACGATCTCGCGGGATCTCGTGACACGAGATCTCGTCCCATCCCTACTGTCTAGTCATGAACACTCTGTTTCGTTTCCTGGAATATCCGTGGGGCTGGTACAAGGGAAAAGAGATTAAAAATTAACCATCGGCTTCAGGAGTTGCAGGCAGACATTGTCTTATTACAGGAAACTCATCTAACAAACTCATCAGTAGATCTTCTCCGATCAACACAGTTTCCACACTTGTACTCAGCCTGTTACAATTCCAGGCAAAGAGGAGTAGCAACTCTTATCAGTAGAAGGTTAAACTTCTCTACTGACAGTTCAATCATAGATCCAGAAGGCAGATTTGTTATTATCACATTATCTATCCAGAATGTTAAATTCTGCATTGCTAACGTGTATGGACCTAATGTTGACGACCCCTCCTTCTTTCACTCCCTCTTCTCCTCACTGGATGATCACTCAGGTCACACACTGATTATAGGAGGGGATTTCAACATGGTTTCTGACCCACAGCTGGACAGACTGAGTACCACAGGAAGTCAACGACTTTGGCAGTCCTCAGAAACTGTGAATCAGTACATGAAGGATTTTGGTCTTTGCGATGCCTGGCGCTCTCACCACCCCACTGCAAGAGAATACACATTCTTCTCTTCAGTTCACCATTCCTACTCTAGATTAGATTATTTCTTAACTAGCAGCACACTGATGAATGACATCTCAGAAATCAAAATTCATCCCATCGTCATAAGTGATCATGCACCAGTTTCATTTACTCTCAGAAATAAGACGAATAAACCACCAACTAGAAACTGGAGATTTAATACATCATTACTTAAAGATCCAGAGTTTATTAGCTATCTAACAAGAGAATGGTCTATATATTTAGAAAATAACGACTTGCCAGATACTTCAGCATGTGTTCTTTGGGAGGCAGGGAAAGCGGTGATGAGGGGAAAAATAATTTCCTTCTCCTCACACAAGAAAAAGAAAGAAGCTTCAAGAACTTTAGAATTGGAATTAAGAATTAAATCGCTGGAGGAAGCTTATCATGTCTCCCCACAAGAGAACATACTGAAGGATATAAGGAAAGCTAAACTTGAACTGAATGAAATTCTAGATAAAAAAACTCAATTCCTGATCCAACGACTCCGTTTAGAGAATTTTGAGCATAGTAATAAATCTGGAAGATTCCTGGCGAATCAGTTAAAAACAAACAAGGAGAAAAACACGATTTCAGCTGTTAAAGACTCAGAAGGAAACATCAGCCATGGCCCAGACAAGATCAATAATATCTTTAGAGATTTCTATCAAGGATTATACCGATCACAAATAGACACAACAGATGAGGAAATTAATACTTTTTTTAATGATATTAACCTTCCAAAATTAAAAGATGAAAATAGAACAGTGTTGGATTCTCCTCTTTCAGTGGATGAACTCCATAAATCTCTGCAGGATATGCCCAACAGTAAAGCTCCAGGTCCAGATGGCTATCCAGCAGAATTCTATAAAGAATTCTGGACCATGTTGGCTCCCACTTTTCATAAAATGGTAATGGAAATAAAAAATAAACGAACAGTACCCTCAAATATGAACTTAGCCAAAATAACTTTAATACTTAAACCAGGGAAAGACCCCACACTTCCGTCCAGTTATCGTCCTATTTCATGAATAAATGTAGATCTCAAAATAATCAGCAAAGCCCTATCCAGAAGAATAGAAAAGATAACCCCGCTCATAATACATCCTGACCAAACAGGGTTCATTAAAGGTAGACATTCATCCACTAACATGCGCAGATTAATTAATATAATAGATTACTCTACAATACACAATCTGGAATCCATAATTATCTCTTTAGATGCTGAAAAAGCTTTTGATCGAGTAAATTGGAAATTTCTATTTGGAATATTAACCAAATTTGGGTTTGGAACGTCTTTCATAGATTGGATTAAAATCTTATATAACAACCCAGCTGCATGTGTGAAGACTAACGAGCAGACTTCTCCAAGCTTCTGTCTGCAGCGAGGAACCAGACAGGGCTGTCCACTCTCTCCTCACTGTTTGCCATCTTTATCGAACCTCTGGCAGCTGCTATAAGACAAAATAAAGACATCAGAGGGATCCTGGCTAACAATAAGATAGAACATAAAATAAGTCTTTATGCAGATGATGTATTGCTTTTCCTGCAGAACTCTCCATCTTCTATCTCCCAGACAATCACACTTATTGACAAATTTTCACTAATATCTGACTATTCTATCAACTGGTCTAAGACTACAGCCATGCCTATAAACTGTGATTTACAAAGTATACCCAATGCTACAATCCAGTCTGGAAACATTAGATATTTAGGCATAAACATTTCTCCAAGGATATCAGAACTTTCAAAACTAAATTATGTTCCGTTACTGAAATCAATAGAGGATGACCTCTTACGGTGGAGACGCTTACCTATATCTCTTATGGGGAGGGTTGCCACCATTAAAATGATGACTTTACCTAAGGTTAACTATTTATTTTCAATGATACCAACCAAACCATCGTCTGGCTGGTTCAAATCACTGGACTCATACATATCTAAATTTCTCTGGAAAAATAAACCATCACGTATCAGTTTAAAGACGTTACAACAGACTAAAGACAGAGGTGGACTAGATTTGCCTAACTTCAGTAATTACTTCATAGCCAGCAAGCTGCAATATATCTCCAAATGGCTTAAACCAAACAATTTAGATGAGCCATGGCTGGATGTAGAGCAAGCATTATGTGAGGATCTAGTCATCTCTGACCTGCCATTCATCAGTCCCACCATCAAATCCCATCGGTGTTTTAAAAGTGTCAACATCAGTTCCTCTTTAATGGCTTGGTGGGACTTTCTAAAGCTAACCAAATCTTCTCTGATCCCGTGTAAACTCACACCCATCTGGAACAACCCGGACATCCTGCAAAACAAAAAGATGATAAACTTCACTCAGTGGAGAAATAAAGGAATCAGCCAGCTTGAACATATCATTGAAAATGGCAACTTTCTATCATTCAATACTCTCATCTCACAAAATGGAATCAGCAGCACAGCATTTTTAGAATATCATCAACTTAAATCTATCATAGGCAAAAAGTATACCTTTAATCAATTGCGGGGACAGCTACCTCTCGGGGTCGAAGAATTCTTAAACCTCAGTTCCCCAAAGTTGCTATCAAAGATATATAAAATATTATCAAAGGTAGAAGATGAAATCTTCCTTCCGACCATAAAATGGGAGGCTGACTTATCTAACAACTTTGACCAAAATGCGTGGTCACAAATATGTTTAAATACTTTCAAAATGACAAAGAATTCAAATATACAACTAATACAATTCAAAATTCTGCATAGAATTCATTACACAGGACGAAGGATGTTCCAGATGGGTCTATCACAATCTGATATCTGTTCACATTGCAATGATAACATGACTGACAGCTACCTCCATGCCTTGTGGTCCTGCACACCAGTGCAGAGGTTCTGGCTTCAGGTGTGTGAAGACCTGTCAACATGGTTCACATGCAATATTCCTGCAACTCCCACACTGTGCCTTTTAGGTGATCTGGGTGAAATTAACTTGTCGATAAACTCTGTCTACATGGTTCTCACCATTTTGTGCATCGCAAAGAAAACTATCCTTGTAAATTGGAAATCCAGAAATAATCTGAGTAACAGGCAGTTTAAGAATCTTCTATTAGATCATATCAGCTTGGAGATGATGTCTGTCTGTTCAGAGGATCAACCAGCTGAATCTGGTTCCCTCTGGTCCCCTGTGATCAGCTCCATCACTTAATGTAAGGGGAAGATGAGGGCCTCTCCTCTTTGAGGGTCGGTGGTTGGTGGGGGGGGCCTGATGGCTGCGGGTGGTTGGCACTGTCTTGGGGTTGGGATCTGGGCTGCTTCGCTGGGGGCTGTCTTCGTGTTTGGTTTGGATTGGGGGTGGGGGGGCCGCCGGTTGTTGGGGCTGTCTGGCGGCGGTGGGGCGGGGGCCCCGGGGGGCCGGGGTCGGCGGGTGCCGGTTCATGTCCGGGCGGCCGGGGTGTCCTGGGGCGGGTGTGGCTGGGGGCCCTGGGCCCTGGTGCCTGGGGGCTCTCTCCTTCCGTGAGGGTGAGGGGGTCGGCCTGGCTGGGGGGGCCGGTCGGCTCGGGCGTGCTGCCGCGGCCTGGGTCGGTGCGCGCCCTGGTGTCTGGTTGCTGCCCCGGAATTCAGGGCATCGGGGTGGGTGGTTGTGGTGGTGGGGGACAGGGGGGTGGGGTGGATGGGTGGGGGGTGGCGGGGGAGGTGGGTGGGTGGTGGGGGACGGGGCGGGGTGGATGGGGGGGTAGATAGGGGGGTGGTGGGCTGTGGGGGTTAGGGGGTTGGGGAAGGTGCGTGTACGTGTATGTGTATATGTGTGTGGGTGTGTATGTGTGATTATGTATATATGTTTTTGTATGTGAGGGTATTTATGTAGGTGTATGTGAGTGTGTGGGTGTGTATCTGGATATGTATGTGCATGTGTGTGACTATGTATGTGTAAGTGTGTATGGGTATGTATCTGTGAGCGGGGTATGTATGTGTGTGAGGGTGTGTATCTGTAAGTATGTATGTATGTCTGTACGTGTGGGTGTATATGTGTGGGCGATTGGAGCTATGTATGAGAGAGTGCGGTGTCCTGTGGGGGGTGGCCCCGGTGGGCCTGGGGGCGGTGGGCCCTGGGTCTGGGTCCTTCTGCTGCCCCCTGTCTGTCCTCACCTTCACTCCTCCTGATGCATGATGGGTGTGTGCTTCTTGGGTCGGTGGCTCTCTGGCCATGGTCGCTGTCCGCCCTGGTCCTGGGGGGGGGGTGGCGCTCCTGGCCCTATCCTTCATCGGGGGGCTCCTGGGTGACGGGGGTGCTGCGGAATCCCCGGACCCCCCTCTCCCCCCGCTCTCATGCACACACACGTAGGGCTTTGGGAGGCGGGCTTATCAAGTTGGGTGTGGTGGAGGGGGCCATCTAAGTGGCCCCAATCACTGCACGCTTCAGTGGCTCGCCTCTCAGTCTTAATTGCACTTAGTCATCTAACACGACCAAATACATACAAACACACACGTCGGGGGGTCTTGGCGCGCTGTGTCGGGGGTGGGGCTGTTCAGGTGGATGAGACTGCTCGTTTGGCCTCACTCGCGGCACGGTGTGGTTACTGCCCCTCAAATTTTAATCGCAAACAACATATACTCCATCAACACTCACGAGACGGAGGGGGGGGAGGGAGGGCAATGGGGTCTTCTGTGCCCCCGTTTCCGGATTCCTTCTGGTGGGGGGTGGGGGCGGGGGGGAGGCTGTTGTTTTCCCCACAGGCCGGGGGTTCGGAGCGGCTGTGGTTTGGGGGGCTGCTGGCTCAGGGGGGTGCATACCTGTCTGCGGCGGTGGGGTGGGGGGGTGGGGGCGGCAGTGGTGGGTGGCGGGGGGTCCTGGATGTGGGGTTCGGTGTTCCCTTGCCTTCCGGGGGTGTCTCCCACAGGATGTGACAGTTGGATGACGTGGGAATGTGAGTGTGTTTGGGGTAGGATGGACTGTGTGTGTGTGTGTGTGTGTGTGTGTGTGTGTGTGTGTGTGTGTGTGTGTGTGTGTGTGTGTGTGTGTGTGTGTGTGTGTGTGTGTGTGTGTGTGTGTGTGAGTGTGTTGGAATGTGAGTGTGTGTGTGTGTGTGTGTGTGTGCGTTTGTTTTAGGGATGAGTGGTTGTGTGTGTGCATGTGTGTGTGTCAGTATGAGTGAGTGGGTATGAGTGCTGGGTTGGGGCGGGGGGGAGTGAGGCGGGAGAGGACAGGGGGTGGGTTCCGGGTGGGCCGGGCGGTGGACGGGGGGGTGGGTTCTGGGTGGGGGTCGGGGGGGGGGGGGGTGGGTGGGGGTGGGGGTGGGGGGTGGGGGTGGGGGTGGGGGGTGGGTGATGCCCTGGATCTCGGGGTGCATGGCCGGAGCGCTGGGGGGTGTACTGGCCCGGGGTGGGTAGCCGCCCGTGTGGGCTGGTTCTCCCGGGTGGGTCATGGCCCCCCGCCTGGGTGGGGGGTCGGCTCCTGGGCTCTTGGGCCTCGGGCTCTCGGCCCTGCCCGCCCCGGGCGTCCGGCGCCCGGGGTGGACCGGCTCCTGCCGGTCGTGGCTCCGCGGGGCCCGGGCCCCGGGACTGCCGGGGTCCCCGGCCGGGGCTTTCCTCTGCCCCGTTTCTGGACTGGAGCGTGGGCGTCTGCCTGGGGGGGCGGCTTGGATCCGGGCTCTGTGATGTCCGCCGGCTGTCTGGGCTCTGAGGGCCTCTCTGGCCTACTTCTGGCCTTCTCAGAGGTCAGAGGTCATATATGCATGATCACTATCACCATCACTGTCACCATCATATTCACATGATCACGTTGATCTTTAATCACTCTTCACATACTCGGTTACCTTGTCTTCTTGTGGTGGTTAGAATAATGGTGATCTGTAGCGGACCTCTCTTGATGCACGCCCCGAGTTTACTACTAGTTACAACTAGCTATATTCAAAAAAAAAAAAAAACGGTTTGTGGTGTCCTTGCATTTCCTTCCTCCCCTACACCTCCTTTTATTTTTGTGGCCTGGTCTGTTCACTAATATGGTTCGGAAAAAAAAGAAGAAAAAAAAAAAAAATGTTTATATGGTTCTGTAATTTTCTGTGTTGGTTGTCGGCTCTGTTTTGGTGTTGTCTAGATTGGGGGTTTGGGATTGTTGTAGGTTGCGTGTGGTGCGTCGACAACACTGTTTTGTGACTTTGTACATAGGTTGTGTCCGTCCCCCCCCCCCCCCCCCCCCCCTGAGGAGACTCAGTCTCGTCCTGCTGCTAACATTAAAATCTGTTCGGATAGTAAAAGGCTACAATCATACAATATTGCACGCCCCAGCTGCCGAACAGGACAAGGGAAAAAAAAACAAAAAAAAAAAAAAACAAAACCACTTTTATTCTTAAATTGCTCCAAGTCCAACAGATTAAATGTGAATGTCAGCTGATGATTGTGATGACTGTGCAGCAGAAGCAGATTTCCCTCATGCTGGGTGTGACTTGGCCTGCCCTGTTGACCAATCCCTGCAGCTGGAGCGCTCTATAAAAGCAGCCATCAGTCCCCTGAGTTCTCCACTGCTGGCAGTCTGGAGACACACCTCGCTCCCTGCTTCCTTCACTGTCTTGTCTGCAGGTATGATGACAGTTTGTGTTTGTGCTCCTTGTTTTGTGTTTGCCATCGTTTCATAAATCCTGTTTCTCTCTTGCAGAGCTCTGATTGGTGGCTCCTCTCTCCTCCTTGTGTCCAGCCACTCTCAGAACACTGTGAGTATGGATTCTTCTCCTTCATGCACAGCCATGCCTTCATGCTGCTCCAGTTTTAAACAGCTGTTTGTGTTTTGGTATTTACCAAAATGCCACTGTGCTCCCCTCTCCTTTATGGAGTGTATTCACATACTGCCTGATCAATCTGTAGATTATATGTGATAAAGTTATGTCTAATAGAACTGTTTCTGTACAGCAGAGTCTTTTTTATTACTAAAATAGGAAGTTACACTCATCAGTGTTCAGAAACTCTGCTGCTTTGCCGTCACAGCTTCTGTCTGCAGAGTTTCACTGACACTGCTTTGCATTTGAATACCAATTCCAGTTGATCCAGGACATTATTGATCCATTCATTGATCAGATGGTATGACATTAAAAAACATGGTATTACATTTCCAGAAGTGTCCCATGGAACAGCATCTCCATTTGGAAAGTTAAGGAGCTTTTTTATGAAAATGTAAAATCTTCACCCAAGATGCTGTGTAGGGAAAAGAGGAGATTCAAAGGTGGCATACCCACAGTGGAGGCTGCGCTGCACCCTTTCCACCCAGCATTCGCTCCAACGCACTGGAGAGCGCTCTGTTCATCAAGACTCCTCACACTGCCTGTGGATCCGTCGGCGTCGTCACCTACGACCTCCTGAACAACGACAGCAGCCAAAGAAGAGAAAAAATTGCTGTAATGTTCTCCAATCCCTACGACTTCAACAGTCACTCAAACCTGTACGCAGTGGGAGTCTTTGACGTGAGCAGGGAGTGTGATGAGAATCTGTATCATGAGATGTATTACGAGACGAATGACTCCTTCGTCAGAAGTAAACCAGACGGAAAAGTCTTGAGTTACAGAGGCAAAGAGGTTACCATCAATGCAACCATGTCAGACGCCTACCAGGCTGTGATAAAGGTGGAGCTTAGTGAGATGAAGTGAAATGAGTGATGAGAGACAGATTTCAATGTCTGGATGGTCGAAGATTGTTGTTGAAAATAAAACAGAATCAATAATATTTGAATCAGAGATCTTTAAGTCTTCCTCTGTAGCCTGAAACAGAGGTGTCTTCTCTTTTTTCTCTAATGCATATTATTCCTTAGACAAAAGGTCAGTATTTGGCTGTTGAGACAGAGCCCTGAAGCTCCCAATACTTTAAAAACCAGCAGTTCTCTCAACTGTAACTCAGACCAATCATCAATCATCACATCCTGTATAGCAGGTTGGTTGGCAGGTGGTTGACTGTCTCTTTTCCAGCTGCTGTACTGATCTGTCAACCTAAAACAGATTTTCAAGAGGCAATAATATCACCATACACTTAACTTTTTGTTTTTTTCTTCACAGTTTTGCAGTAAATTCTTACAGGGTAGATGTATTCCTATATTAATACTTATAAGGTTGCTGTATGTCTTTGCATCATTTCAAAAAATGTTTAATCAAATGGTAATCCAAAAAATATAAAAAAATAACTTAATTTCTGCTACAAAATCAAAGAAGTCCAAGGAAAAGCTCAAAACAGAAAATTTTCAAAAACAACCATTTCCTGTCCAAATCCCTCACTGAGGTTTTGACCGCCTCTTTGTGCCGGCATGTGATCAGATCCTCAACCTGTGAGGCAGGCAGTGCAAAGACCTTTGGAGGGGCAGGGACTCAACATTGAAAGGGGGCACATGGAGCACGGATTTGATACTCCATCCAGAAGCATAGCTTATAATATAACTGGTTGAATTGTTGCAACCCCTATTCATGAAGAATGCTCCATGGAATCACAACAGACCATACCGTTGTCCCTGCCTGATGTGTTTGTTGGGGTACACTGAACAGCTCCTGCTGGGGGGCCGGCTGAGGAGGAGGGCTGCTTCAATCTGAGAGTGGCGACACTAAAACGATCATGAGAGAGTGGCTGATTAAACAAGTGTTATGTGATCATGACAGGATGCAAAGACAACGAACACTGAAAATTAGGGATGTCCCGATCCGATCACGCAATTACGAACTCGATCGGGATCGGTAGTTTCCTTCCGATTTGGACTCGGTTGGATACATATGTTTTATTTTTTCTTTAATTTCCTTTTCAACCCATTGAAGCCGGGACGCGTTTACGGTAGTGGCGTTGTTGCGCAATTCTATCATTAAATCCGGAAGCGCTGTTGCACAGTTCTACCATTGATGCCGGGTCTTTTTTTCTTCTTCTTTGCGCTAATCAGCTGTGTCCTGGGCAATGAAATGCATCAAACTCGCGCATATGCATAACTGATCCTGTTTCCAGGTCCAGATGGTGTTGCTGCACTGCCTCCTAACTCTGTACTGAACGTTTCTGGCCACTGCTGCACGCTGAAGCATGCTTCAGCGGTAATGCGTGCCCGGCTTTAATGGGTTAAATGAGATGTATTTAGGTTTTCCGTGCTACAGAAAGATGTAATTACAGAGAGACAGCAATATGTGTTGTTTTGAAATGACGTTAAGAAAATAAAAAAGGAGAACTTTTAATCAGTTTTTTTTTTTGTACATATGTACATATTTTACCATATTAGAAAAGAATCGAATTGGGACTCGGAATCGGCAGATACTCAGACTGGTAGGACTCGGACTCGGTGGCAAAAAAACCTGATCGGGACAACCCTGCTGAAAATGTCTCTGTGTGTGTCTGCCCAGAGTGCTGATTGCAGGAGACTCGTTGCTGAAAATCAAGGAGGTTTGTGTGTGTGTGTGTGTGTGTGTGTGTGTGTGTGTGTATTGTTCGGAATTTGCTTCATGCTGATTCATCATATGCTCTTTGCCAATTGTACTGCAAATGAAAAAATAAAGCAATAATGAAATGATGCAGAAGCCATGTATTTCAAACTCATTTGTGTTTTTGTGATACCCACGAATGCGTAATCACAGTTGTAAGGTTTTTCTGTTTTCATTTTTGAAGAAAAGGTCACATTTCTGTGTTTTTGAGATGCTTGTGGACATATACAAGGTACAGTGTCAAAAGTTGACCACAAGGGGGAGTGCCAACCCTGTTGGGCGTGAGTTTTATGGAACCGAGAGGCTTCCGTCCCTCACCCCTAAATTCCACATCCTCCGGTCCGCTCCGTCTGCGCTCAGCTCAGCTCCGGTCCGACCGCCGCAGCAAATACGTTGCTATTTTAATGACTGTAGCTGATTCCACAGCCTCCGTTCTGCTCCGCTCCGCTCCGTCAGTCCAAAATAGAGCCGAGGTCTATTTTTCTCTCCGGTCCGGTCCGTCAGGTCTCCGTACTCATAAATTTCCACAGTTCAGATGCACCAAACAGGAAAGAGAACTCCAACAACCTCCGGTTTTATACAAAATAAAATCATTTTGTCTTTATTAAAAACTTTAAACTGTTAAAAGACGTTTTTTTTTTTCGGCACATTAGTTGTCGGATATATCACGAATAGACATACCATACTGATTAAAATATACACTTTAAAAAGCGGGCAAACAAAAATTAAAACACAATATCAAATTTTATTTGACAAACTTCTGTTTTGCCTGTAATCAAACTATAGTCGAACGTTTCTGAATGTTTACGCAGCTGCATATATGGCCCATTTGCAGGCTATTGTCCATAAATTTCGTGTTTTCTACAAAATACATAGCCTATTCAGGACCATGGGCGACAGTAGCTCAGTTGGTAGAGCAGGTCGTCTTATAACCGGAAGGTTGGCGGTTCGATCCCTGCTCCTGCAGGCGTAAAACTGTCGTTGTGTCCTTGCGCAAGACACTTCACCCACGTTGCCTAGTATGAAAGTTGTGAGAGTGAATGGTTGGTGGTGGTCGGAGGGACCGATGGTGCAGATTGGCAGCCTCGCTTCCGTCAGTCTGCCCCAGGGCAGCTGTGGCTACAGTAGTAGCTTACCACCACCCAGTATGGTGTGAAAGAATAATGCAATGTAAAGCGTCTTTGAGTGTCCTGAAAAGTGCTATATAAAACTAATGCATTATTATTATTATTTTATTCTGAATGGCCCGAATGTCAACATCCTGTTGCACGAAATTCAGCATGTTGAAGCACAACAACCAGGATGAAGAGACGCTGATTTTAGAAGTGGAGAATCATAAAATTTTATATGACCCCAGTCATCCTTTCTACCAGGATGTACAGAGAAAGATGCCAGTGTGGCCCAGACTGCTCAGCTTTTGGAGGTCGATGCGAAATAGCGCTGCGCTGCTCTGCTTCTCCGGCCGGGCGGAACAGAGACGCAGCGGAGCAGAGCGGACGCGGTGGGTTTTGAACAAACGGAGCGGAGCGGAGCAGAAACGCACGCAGTGGAATTAAGCAGTCAGACAGTGGACGGCCTGCTTGGCGGAACCATCCGTGGACTCATGTCTCTGTTTCTCCTGACTAAAACAGGTCAGTATGATGCAATAATTAATTGTAAAACATTTCGAAGGACTTCTGAAAACCTTTCTATTCTTGTTTTGGTGAAGTTGGAGGTGGAAGATCTGAGTTTTGATTGTGTTTAAAAGTTTTGGTGATCATCATGGCGGCTGTGTTTAACAAGATGGCGACCGCCATGAAAATGCCCTGTTTTTACTTTAATATTGCTCCCAGACATCAATTTGCAAACATTTCCACAAATGTAAATATTGTTTGAGTGAAATGAATGAGTTTAAGTTGCTGAAATGTTGCCTATTTTTTAATTTTGTATAGTTAAACCTGTTTTATAGTTACTTGTGCTGTGTATGTTTTAAATGTGTGTTCTGAAAAAAGTAAATGGTTTAGTAGGCCAATTTCAGTGTTAAAACCACTGGTTAAATGCATTTTTTCGGTTGATGAGCAGCTGTAGTTAAGAAGAATGAAGCTCACATCGAGATTTTTACCATCAGAATTTATAATGGAAGGTATTTTCTGTATGAAAGCATATTGTTTCTGCCACCATAAATTATGGTTATTCTTGCAGCTGACTTGTTTGTTGTTTGAACACTGACTTTGTGATTTGTTTTGAAGTTTTCTATGGTGAATTGAAAGACATGGGATGTGAAATGAAGTATTTGAAATGTTGATTGAAATGAGAGAAAAAAAATGAATGATTGTCTGTCCAATAAAGACAGTGGACGGCCTGCTTGGTGGAACCATCCGTGGACTCATGTCTCTGTTTCTCCTGACTAAAACAGGAAATTACATCTGTTTACGGGCCACACGAGGCGTGGGGTCTGTAACATTTTCATTCAGTTTGACTTTTCCCCCCAGCATGCTGTGTGGTTAACTCGCTTCTATAACATTATGACAGGAGTATCCGTCATCTTGCAATATTACACCGTGCCCAAATGAATACTGCTGCAAAATCTCCTCAACAGACCATGAGGTGTTAAACTCAGTCCTCTCTTGGGCCTTCAGTTTGTAGAGCTGAGCCACGGGACAGTCTGGACACCTCAGGCCGGTGGAGAACGGCCATGTGGTCACGTGATCGACCCACTGACAGCGTGTAAAAGATGGGCGATGCTATCGTGGTGTCACCTATAGTGTCCTGGAATCCCGTTTTGAAGCTTTCAGCAGGATGTCCAAGGATGTAAATGTGATTGGTCCAGCCTGTCACATGATCATGTCACATGGGAAAAGGAGGCGCTGTGATCGGGTGATTCATGCAAAACTAACTCATAAGATGAAACCAACAGATGAGTTATGTGAAAATGTGAGTCTGGTCAAGCCGACATGCTTGTGGAAACTAGCGATAGATACCAAACCAGGATTTAATATGTTTATTTGCACTCTGAAATTCAACATTTTGAATGGGTTTCAATAAGAGATGGATTCCTTTTAAAATGATCATCGCCCCCGGCCGGAATTTCCCTGGAATGACAGCTTTTCTGCGCTTCTATGTCGGCTTCAGTTTTCAGAACTGGAGGTTGCCGCTTGGATCCATCGAGGGGAGATCTGAACTATTATTTTTTGGTTTTACTGTAGTGGCACACAGACTTTTTAATTGCTAGGACACAGACACATACATACAGACACATAAATGAAAAAACTTGGACTGATACGGTGGAAAGAGATATGTGAGTTCATTCTTCAGTCTGCAGATCAAAATATTTGGGTTCATATCCAGATCTGTGTCTGTGTGGAATACAATGTGTGCATGTCAGATAATTAAGAGATTGAGGATTAGGAGACAAGACTGCAAAATTGTCAATATTTGAGGAAGACCAATGACAAGCCTTCCACTGTTAGTTTAGACGCCAAGATGCTGTGTAAGAACCCACTGAACGTCAGCGTCTGCAGGTATGAACCGTCTGTGTTTTACTTGTGTCATAGAGCCTGTGGGTTGTCTTACAAACAAGGGTTATCTCGCGACACAAACAATACAATAAAAAAATGTTCATTATGTGAATTAAAAACATTTATGTGAATTAAAAACACAACTCCTGTTTGTTTTTTAAAATAATCTTTTTACATTCAGATTTGTGTATACATACTGCTGCAACAATGAATGTCTGTTTTTCTGCATTTATTTATTATATCACAAAATGAAGACGATTCATTTTCCAATGTTTTAATTGTATTTGTGAGGATTATGAAGTATAAACATAACAACAATAAAGGATGATAAATGAACTAAACCCTTTACACAAAGGAAGACGACAGCAGGACTCATAAAAATGCTTGTAATTTATACAATTTGGGTTAATAATGTGTGTGTGTCTATGTGTGTGTGTGTGTGTGTGTGTGTGAGTGAGAGACTGGGTGAGCTTTGTGCCATCATGCATCAGTCTTAAGACAGTTGTGTAAACTCAATAGTGTGTTAATTGAATGTTGAAGTTTGTGTGACAGCTCTTACTGCACCCAGCTGCAGAAGTAACAGACAGATGCAGTCACAGCAGTCACTTAACCCTCCGAGGCCTCGCTGAGACATGAAACCTGCTGTGACCTTTGACCTCTGTAGCTCTTTTTCTCTCATTTGACCTCTACAGCCGATACAGACCTGAAACTTGAACTGTGAGGCCTCTGGAAACTATACAATCATGAACTGGTGGATTTAATTCATTGGCTAAACCCAAACAGACTGACAGTACAGCAGCTGTTGGGGGATCGGTTCAACCTCATCCCACCACACTTTAAAGATCTCTGAAATATTATTGATTCTTTTTTTTTTTTTTATTGTCTTCCACAATGTTCTATCATCCAGACAGTGAAAGCTGTCTCTCATCACTCATTTCACTGACTCTCACTGACTTCCACCTTCATCACAGTCTGATGGCCGTCGGACATGGTCGCCCTGATGGTAACTGCTTTGCCTTCGAAATTTAAGGCTCCGCCACTTGCTTCACTTCTGACAAAGTACGGGCTGCATGTGCCCTCCATCTCATCATGCAGAGACCTATTACACTCCTTCCACTTATCAAAGATTCCCACTGCAAACACGTTTGAGCGAAGATTTAAGTCGTAGGGATTGGAGAACATTATAGCAATTTTCTCACTGATTCGTTTGCTTTTGTTGTGCAAGAGGTCGTAGGTGACGACACCGGCGGATCCACGGGCGGCGTGAGGAGTCTTCTTGAACAGAGCGCTCTCCAGTGCGTTGGAGGGAATGGTGGGTGGGAAGGGTTCAGCACAGCGTCCACTCTTAGTGTACCACCTGTTTGGTGGAGGAAAAGATGAAAAATGACGATCTGATGATGTTTAGAGACTCTGTGTCAGTGGAGCACCTCTACCTGGGGTTGACAAGCGAGTAGCTGCTGCATCTATTGGTAATGGTCATATGGCACTGCCGGTGTGTTGGAGAACCTTGACTGATGGCTTGACCCACGGATGTGGCCGCGCCCGCTGCTGCAGCACCAGCACCTATCGCTCCAAGAAAAGCCATGGATCCTGGATCTGGACTCAGGAATGTGACTCTGATGAATTGGCAAAAAATGTCAATTATTGTTGCTACTTTATGAAAAGTTTTCTGAGTGAAATAATTATGGTTAAACTAAATGTTTATTGCAGTGTTCAGATTATTATGAATGAAAATATTTTGGCTGAACCAAGAAAAAGTGAAAATAAGCATCATCAAGGAGATGATCAGTGATGAAAAGTCGTTTACAGAAACAGGATTTTTTTTTTTTTTTTTTTTTTGCACGATACACACTACTCAAAAAAAGTTAGGGTTATTTGGTCTTTGTGGTGACATAATCTACATATTAATGAAGTAGTATCTCTATACACAAAGTGGCATTATGGTAAAGAACCCCCCCCCCCCGTCAAAAAACAAACAACAAACAAACTGAGCTCTACAAGAGATAAATCTAATTTAATGATAAACATGATCCTACCTGAAGACAAGAAAGTGAAGCAACCAGGAAACGAGGCTCCCAGGGAGTGCTGTGTGTCTCCAGACCGCAAGCAGGTGACAACAGTGACAGCTCAGGAGACTGATGGCTGCTTTTATGGAGCGCTCCAGCTGCAGGGATTAGTCAGCAGGGCAGGGCAAGTCACACCCAGCATGAGGAAATATTCCTCCTGCTACACAGTCATCACCTGACATTCAGATTTAATCTGTTGAACTTGGAGCAACTTAATAATGAAAGTAGTTTACAATTTAAAGACAGTAGTTAAAATTCAAATCTTTGTGTTGTAGTCCCACGACATCCTTCAAAACCAAACTGTAGAAGCTGGATGTGTGTCTTATAGTTCATAGCTGTTTACCCAGCACTGTCCACGGCTGACAAAGGAGGAAGGCCTGACGCTCAAGGCCGAACCAAAAAGACGAGGCTCAGCACTCAGTCTGGCCCCAGAACACAAGGATAGATCCACAAAGACCCTGTTCTCCCTGAGACCCAAAACACGGAGGCTACAGCTCGCACGTTTTGCTTTTTCAAGCTTGCAGGATCTTCACAGTTCACACAACAAGCACATGGTGACATGGAGCAGAACCGGGCCAAGGTCCTCCAGAGACTCAGCCTCCAGCATCTAACAGCATGTACCGGCCCAGGACCAGCTCCTACACGGCACGGCAGAACTGGATCCATCATCAGAACCATGGCTGCGACGGTTTTTTAACCCTCCTTCAACTTCTTCATTCTTCTTCTGCACCGGCAACAAGAAGTGCTAGCACAGAGCTAAAAACTCAGCTGAAAGAGAAACTCTCACATACTCTCTGACGCACACACACACACACACACATGCACATACACACATATATGCATTAACACCTGCTGCTTAAAACCCAAAGAGTCAGAAGGATCACGAGGCAGGTAACAAAGAGGAATCACAATTTTGTTTCTGTTTGACAGGTGGAGGTGTGTCCACAGCTCCTGGGAACATGTGTGTTCAAACCCTCTCCAAAGTGTCCAGCAGCAGAAAGCAAAAGGCTCAGCAGGGATCATAAACACATCTACTCTCTTCCTTCTCACCTTCCTCCACAGCAGAGCTTCATCAACAGTAAAACCTCTGATCACTGAATCCAAACAGCTTCTTTTTCCTGTTCAGTCAGTTCTCCCAGTGTTGTTTCAATGACAGTGACTTTACAAGGTCTCCTTGTTCAGTCTGCTCAAACTGCTGGGGCACTGAGAGCAGGAAAGACAGGTCTGCACCCTGCAGTGCAGCATGACTGACATTCATTACAGCAGGTGAGGCATTTCGTCTGGGCAGCAGGAACAAATATAAAAACAAACAGAGATGATGAGAACTGATAGACAGTTTTGTTTTTCTCTGTGGCTTATGTGTGTCTTTCTGTTTTTCTTTGTGTGTGTGTGTGTGTGTGTGTGTGTGTGTGTGTGTGTGTGTGTGCGTGCGGGTTTTCGTATGGTTGTGGGGACAAAATGTCCCCACAACATAGGAAAACCAGGCACAATGTCATTTGTGGGGACATTTCTTGGGTCCCCATGAAGGGAAACAGCGTTTTCTTGACCATGTTGTTGTTACTGAAAAAAGTTAAAGTGCAAAAACATTTCTTTGGGGCTACGCATTGTTTTGGTGTGGGTTAGGGTTAGGGTAAAGGTCGGGGTTAGGGGCTAGAAATGAATGGGAGTCAATGCAATGTCCCCAAAAGAGTGGGAAACCCTACATGTGTGTGTGTGCGTGTGTGTGTGTGTGTGTGTGTGTGTGTGTGTGTGTGTGTGTGTGTGTAAAAACCTATGAATGAGTGAAAAACATGAATCTTCCCTGATATGGATCAGATTTTTCAGAATGACATGATGTGCATAAAGCTCTACTGAGGTAAAGATCCCGTGCCACATATTACATTCCTCTCTCTCTCTCTCTCTCTCTCTCGCTCTCTGTTACACACACATGCACGCACGCACACACACACACACACACACACATCCTCCAGTTGAGGTTACTGGTAAATACAGACTACAAATTGATTTGTAAAGCCCTGGCTAACAGACTTGACGAACACTTGTCACAGCAAATAAATTCAGACCAGAACAGCTTTATTTCAAAACTCTCCTCAGCTGACAACCGATGAAGCCTCTTTAATAAGAATCACTCAACAAAATGTGAACCAGAGCCCGGTATAACCGTGATTTGAGACGAGGAGAAAGCCTTTGATAAGTTTGAGTGGACATATTTTTTGAGAGCGGGGGTGGGGAGTGAGGTGGGAGAGGACAGGGTGGGAGGGGTGGGTCAGGGGGTGGACGGGGGGCGGGCTGGGTGGTGGGCCGGGGGCGGCGGGGATTGTGATGCCCTGGATCTTGGGGTGCGTGGCTGGAGCGCTGGGGGTGTACTGGCCTGGGGTGGCCCGCCCGTGTGGGCCGGTTCTCCCGGGTGGGTCATGGCCCTCCGTCTGGGTGGGGGGTTGGCTCTTGGGCTCTTGGGCCTTGGGCTCTCGGCTCTGGACCGGCTCCTGCCGGTAGTGGCTCCGCGGGGCCCGGGCCCCGGCCCGGCCCGGGGTCTCCGGCCGGGGTTTTCCTCTGCCCCATTTCTGAACCGGAGCGTGGGCGTCTGCCTGGGGGGGCGGCTTGGATCCAGGCTCTGTGATGACCGCCGGCTGTCTGGGCTCTGAGGGCCTCTCTGGCCTGCTTCTGGCCTTCTCAGGGGTCAGAGGTCATATATGTATGATCACTATCACCATCACTATCACCATCATATTTGCATGATCACGCTGATCTTTAATCACTCTTCACATACTCAGTTACCTTGTCTTCTTGAGGTGGTTAGACTAATGGTGATCTGTATTAGCGCTCTCTTGATGCACGCCCCGAGTTTACTACTAGTTACTACTAATTAACTACTAGTCACTAGCTATATTCTCAAAAATAATAAAAAAAAAGGTTTGTGGTGTCCTTGCATTTCTTTCCTTCCCTACACCTCCTTTTATTTTTGTGGCCTGGTCTGTTCACTACTATGTTTCGTCAGGGGAAAGAAAAAAAAAATTGTATGTACTCATATACATATATATTGTGGCGGTCGCACAAGGAGGAGATGGACGAGAGAGTGGAGCTGAGTGTCGTTTATTGGCAGCACACGGTGGCAGCAGGCATTTCAGGAAGCAGCCCCCAGACAGACCATTTCCTGCCCTTTTAACCCCACCCACAGTGAACCACACCTCCTCAGGTGACTAAACCCCGCCCCTTCTAATGTGAGGAACACCCTCCCCCAGCAGACACCACACAGCCCCCCCCCCCCCCCCCCCCCCCCCCCCCCGCCCCCCGAACATTCAGAAGGGACCACGCGCCCCAAGGGAGAATGAACAAACAACTCCAACAAAAACATCAGTCTCCTAAGGGAGGCCTAATCACACGGCCATACCGACTGCGCACTTCCACAGTGGCAGGAGCAGGACCCGACGGCGGGGTAACAGGGGCTGGAGCTCCCATGGCAGCAGTCGACCTGGGGGGACGTCCCCGTCTCGGAGGCTGCATGACCTCCACTGGCTCCTCCGGCAGAATATGCGCAGGCTTCAGGCAATCCATCGAAACCCGGACTGGCCTCCCGCCCATGTCCAACACAAACGTCTTGGGCTCCGCCTCCAGAACGTGGAACGGGCCATCATAAGGAGGCTGCAGCGGGGCCCGGTGGGCGTCATGGCGAACAAACACATACCTAGCCGCCATCAAAGTCCTTGGAACATAGGAGCGGGGAAGGCAGTGGTGAGCAGGAACCGGGGCCAAAGTCCGACCCGGCTCTACGTAACCGGGCCGCTCGGGGGCCGCCAACAACCGGGGCACTGAAGGATCCGGGAGGAATTCACCGGGGACCAACAGTGGCTGACCCAGGACCAGCTCAGCAGACGATGCCTGCAGATCCTCCTTCGGGGCTGAACGCAGGCCCAGCATGACCCACGGCAGGCGGTCTACCCAGTTGCAGTCCGTGAGGGTGGCAATAAGGGCAGCCTTCATAGAGCAGTGGAAGCGCTCGCACAACCCATTAGCCTGAGGGTTGAATGCCGTGGTGTGGTGGAGCTTCACCCTGAGGCTCCCCGTCCAGAGCTCGGAGGTGAACTGGGGGCCTCTGTCAAATGCAACATCCAGCGGCGTGCCGAAACAGGCCACCCAGGTGGAAATGAAGGCCCGTGCCACCTCCGCCGCCGTCGTGGAAGCCAACAGAACCACCTCCGGCCACCTGGTGGTCCGGTCCACCATAGTCAGGAGGTGAGTAAAACCGTGGGAGGGGGGCAGCGGACCCACCAAGTCCAGGTGGACGTAGTCGAATCTCCTCTCCGGCACAGAGAACGGCTCCAGCGGGGCCCTGGTGTGGCAGTGAACTTTGGACGGCTGACACGCCACGCAGGAAGCTGCCCAGCTTCTGACGTCCTTTCTGAGGCCCGGCCAGACAAACTTCGCCCCCACCAGCTTCACTGACGCCCTTACTCCAGGATGTCACAGTGCGTAGATGGCATCAAACACAGCAGGTACCATAGGGCGGGGCTGACCTGTGGAGACATCGCAGAGGAGCGAAACGTTGCAGCCCTGAAACGCCACGTCCTGCAGCTGCAACCCTGTAGCGGCCGTCCTATACTCCTGGACCTCTGCATCAGTCTGCTGGTCGATGGCCATCGCAGCATAATCCACCCCCAGCTGCACAGAGTTCACATGCCCCTGGGAGAGACAGTCAGTGACAGTGTTGCTCTTACCAGCAACATGGCGAATGTCCGTGGTGAACTCCGAGATGGCCGAGAGGTGGCACTGCTGCCTGGCAGACCATGGCTCTGTGGTCTTAGCCATGGCAAAAGTGAGGGGCTTGTGGTCCACAAAAGCGGTGAACCGCCGTCCCTCCAGTAGGAACCGAAAATGGCGTGTGGTGAGGAAAAGAGCCAACAGCTCCCGGTCAAATGCACTATATTTCCTCTCGCTGTCTCGCAGCTACTTACTGAAAAACGCGAGAGGCTGCCAGGCACCATCCACCCACTGCTCACAGACCGCACCCACTGCATAATCCGAGGCGTCAGTGGTGAGCGCAACTGGTGCTGTCGGGGAGGGATGCGCCAGCATGGCGGCGTTGGAGAGTGCGGCCTTGGCCCTCTCAAACGCCAGGACTCGCTCGGGCGCCCAGTCCACGTCGTCCTTGGCATTTGAGCCCCTCAGAACCTCATACAGGGGGCGCATCAGGTGAGCCGCGTGTACGATGAAGCGGTTGTAGAAGTTCACCATGCCAAGGAACTCCTGCAGGGACTTGATGGTGCGAGGATGTGGAAAAACGGCGATCGCCTCCACTTGAGCGAGTAATGGAACCACCAGGGCCGTCGCGATAAGGCAGGCAAACCAGGCAATTGCCTGGGGCCCCCTGCTGGCCTGGGGCCCCAAGACAACGACTGTTATGAATAAAATGCAACGACAAACCGTGTGAGCGCCCCTTGGCAGCCAAGGTGCAATGACACTGTTATCGTGACTCGGGATCCCCCCTCAAGGGGGCCCCTCTCAGGAGTAGCTGACAGCACGCAGCAGCCAGCCAGTTTCATGAGCCCTGCAGCCAGCAAAATATAAAACAAATCCAAGGATGAAGCGAATTTATCTATCCGGCAGCCAGAAAAGAAAGAAGAGAAAAGAGGAGGAAGATAAAAAAAAAAAACATGATAGCGGTAAGTGATAAATCACATTAGTAGGGGGGCTTGGGGTAATAAGTTGCTGCAGGTAACTTTGTCCAATGTTTGTTAGTTACCCGTGTGACGGTACTGGTTACTGTTGATTGTTGTTATTACCTCCACCAAGTAGCTTATATAATCACGTCGGTTTGCTGGTTTATTGGTTTGTTGGTTTGTTAGCAACATTACGGAAAAAGTTATGGACGGATTGCAATGAAACTTTGTGGAAAGCTGGGTCTTGGGCTAACTTAGAATCCATTAAATTTTGGTGATGATCTGGATCACTGTCTGGATCCAGGAATTTTTTAAAGGATTCTTTATCTCTGAGAAATAGGGCAGTCTTTGACATAGTTGGGCAGGCTCGACGCACCGCTCCGCTCCGATCACACCCCCGATCACAATGTTGTTTTATTATATATGGTGTTCTTATTGTTGGTGACTGATTTGACCTGTGGCGGAGGTCTGCGCTCTCTGAGTGCCAAATTCTAGTTGTTGTTATGATGGTGGTGCAAATGTTAGGCTGTTGAAGTTGTTTTTGTTGTAAAGTGTGAGTGAACTGAAACCGTAACCCTTTTTTTTTGGGGGGGGGGGGGGGGGCTCAATGTCTATCTTGCCTGGGGCCCCCAAACTCCTTGAAACGGCCCTGGGAACCACCCCACGTGAGGAAACATGATGACCCAGGAACTCGACCTCTGAGAGTCCGAAATGGCATTTGGAAGGATTAATGATTAGCCCATACGGAGTGATCACCGCAGTCTTTGGTACGTCCTGGGGGTGGACCGGGACCTGGTGGTAGTCTTTCACCAAATCCACCTTGGAAAAGATAACTTTCCCCGCCAGGTGGACCGAGAAATCCTGGATGTGTGGAATAGGGTACCGATCATGCTTGGTGATGTTATTCAGTCGCCGAAAATCACCACACGGCCTCCAGCTGTCATCCGATTTCGGGACCATGAGTAGGGGTGAGGCCCATGGGCTGTCCGAGCGCCGGACAATTCCCAGACGTTCCATAGTAGCGAACTCCTCCCTGGCAATCCCCAGCTTAGCCGCATCCAGCCGGCGAGGGCGCGCATAAAACGGCGGCCTATCCGTGGGGATGTAATGTTCCACTCCGTGTCTGACGAGGGAGGCTGAGAAGGTAGGGACCGTGAGATCTGGGAACTCAGCCAGGAGCTGCTGGTACACATCCCTGGTGGGCGGACGATTAGTCAGAGACAGCAATCCACCCTTCCCCAAAGTACATGAATAGGAGGAGAAGGAGAGCGCGTCCACCAAGTGGCGGTTTGTAACATCCACTAATAATCCATGTGCACATAGGAAATCGGCCCCAAGGATCGGAACAGCTACATCAGCCATCACAAAGCCCAGCCGAACTGCCGACCGTCAAAACGCACAGTCAAATACCTGGTGCCGAATGTGCGGATAGCAGCCCCGTTCGCGGCATCCAGCTGTGGACCATGTTCACCGTTGGCTCTATCAGTGCTCGAAGCCGGGAGAATGCTCTGTTGCGCGCCCGTGTCCACCAGAAATCGCCTCCTGGACACAGTGTCTTTAATAAACAGCAGCTTGTTGGTATCCTCAGCGCTCACAGCTGCCACCGAGCGCTGAGGCAGCCGTTTCCCTGCCGGGAATGCGCATGGCGGCAAGTAGCGCTTCGCCTGGGACCTGAAACGGTGGTGACAAAAACACAGTCCGCCGTTGTCCTTATGCCTCTGCCCGGCTGCAGCGACTGCAGAATGTATGTCCCCCTCCGGCTGGCGTTGCAGCCTCAGTGGGCAGGTAGCATGGACTCCGAGCGGTCGTGACGCAAGCAAGATCCTGTTGGCCCCCTCCGCCAGACCCCGGTAGTCCATAGTCCGAACCAGTGTCGAGGTAGCCAAGGCCATGTGGCGGCAGCTGGCGCAGGAACAGCTACGTGAAGAGGAAGGAGGCATCCCCGGATCCCAGCAGCGCTAGCATGTTCTCCATCAGCTCTGTGGGCGTGCTGTACCCCAAGCCACGAAGGGACAGCAGCAGCTCTGCACGCTCTGCGTCCGACAACTGAAAGAGCTGCGCCTTCAGGGTGGCGTACCTGTAATGCGCCAGTGGGTCACGCAGGAAAACCATGACACGGCGGGTGGTCGCTGAATCCAGAGCTGCCACCACATAGTAATACCGTGTCTCATCCGCCGTGATTCCTCTCAGCCGGAACTGTGCCTCGACATGCTGGAACCACGGCTCCGGATCCTTTCGCCAAAAGTCGGGTAGCTTGACTGCCGCGGCATAAACGGCGGCAGCGCCTTGCGCTCCTCCACCGTTGCTTGACCCCACAGACATGTCCAGCGTCAGGGTCACCAATGTGGCGGTCGCACAAGGAGGAGATGGACGAGAGAGTGGAGCTGAGTGTCGTTTATTGGCAGCACACAGAGGCAGCAGCCATTTCAGGAAGCAGCCCCCAGACAGACCATTTCCTGCCCTTTAACCCCACCCACAGTGAACCACACCTCCTCAGGTGACTAAACCTCGCCCCTAATGTGAGGAACACCCTCCCCCAGCAGACACCACAATACATAGTATGTATATATATATATATATATATATATATATATATATATATATATATATATGTATATATATATATATATATGTATTTATGTGTGTGTGTGTGTGTGTGTGTGTGTGTGTGTGTGTGTGTGTGTGTGTGTGTGTGTGACGTGTGTGTGTGTGTGTGTGTGTATGGTTCTGTCAGTGTCTGTGTTGGTTGTTGGCTCTGTTTTGGTGTTGTCTAGATTGGGCTTTGGGATTGTTCTTGGTTGCATGTGGTGCGTTGACAACACTGTTTTATATTGTGAATTTGTACATAGGTTGCCCCCCCCCCCCCGTTCTCCCTCTCTTTAACTTTCTCTCTTTCTATCTCTGGCTCTCTGAGCATTTCCATCCTGGTCCTGTCCTCAGCCATGCCGGATGCCGGCTTTAAATAAAGGCAGCAGCAGGAGGAGACTCAGATCAGGAGATTCCTGCTGCTAACATTAAAATCTGTTCGGATAGTAAAAGGCTACAATCATACAATATTGCACGCCCCAGCTGCCGAACAGGACAAGGGTTAAAAAAAATAACAATAAAAAAAAAAAATAACAGTAAAAAACCTCTCCATCATCAATCACAGGCAGAAATCTGCACCAACAGACAGATTTTATCTCATGAGGGTTTTGTCTTAAAAATTGAGTCTTTAGCTGAAGTAATCAGAGAGGATTGTGATATAAGGGGCTTCCAGGTGGGACAGAAGGTTTGTTAAATTAATGTCCTGGTAGACAACATTATTTTAAACTGATCCTGAACGTTCACTTTCCAAATTACAAACTATGTTAAATATCTTGGAATAATGGTTGAAACTAACCTGAAAAACCCGTATAAATTCAATGAGCTCCCTTTGCCCAGTGAGATAGAAGATGATTTACAGAGATGGATGGGTTTGTCTCCCTGATTGGGAGAGTTAACTGTATTAAAATGAATCTACAATATCTGCTTCAATCCATATGCATTCCATCAACGCAATCCTTTTTGAAACTCTGAATAAATATGTCAGACAGTCCATATGGAACTGTAAGACGCCTGGAAATCTATGTTATTAAGTTATTATGAGACTATGGATCAGGAGAACTTCTGCTACTCAGTTTTAAAAGGTTTCATTTAACAGCTCAAATGAAATTCGCCTCACCCTTCTTTAGGGCAGTGACACCCCCTCTTGGACACAAATCAGGTTGCATCTCCTGAAAGAAAAGGTTCACAGTGATTTTATTTACAAGCAGAACAGTAGAAGAACATCCAACAGGACAGACAATCCTGTGTTGAAACATTTGATTAAAACTTGGTGTGACGTACATAAAAGTCTTGGACTGAAAGTGAGACGATCACCTCAAACAAATTTTAGACAAAACGAACTTCTAACCATGACTCTAAACAATAACATTTTGGATATGTGTAAGTATTCAGGGCTCTGTAAATAATGTACAAATCAAATTTACAGAAAGTGGTCTTTGTTTGGCCTGGAGGTGCCCTGCAGTGTCAGGAAAATCTGATTCCTGTTCAGTCTTTCAAGATCAACACTTTGAATTTTGCTCAAGGAAATTGTTAAAAGGCATGCTGGATGTTAGGGTCAGAGCAAATCCTAAGCCTGACCTGTGGATGTGTTTCTTCTGCCAACTGATGGCATAACTTTACACTCTGGCCTGTTGTGTTTTTTTCCGGGTGGGGGCTGCGGTGGCGGTGGGGTGACAGAGGATTTGTATCTGTGAGTAGTTTGGTGTTATGGTGATTTTTTTTTCCTGTTTTGTGTGTAGTTGCAAAATAAATAAATGTAACCCGTATAAATATGTAGTGAAACACTGTAAAGTACAAATTAAATAAAAAGCACAAATTCATTTGTTTCATAAACGTCAAGTTCATGGTAAAGTGTTTAATAAATATATTTGCAAGGTTAAAAAATGTATGTTGTTAAATAATATTTCATTTATATTGTAGTATCTGTGAAATGTGTTTTGTCCGATTTTGAAACGGTCAGTGAAGGCACCACAGGGAAAAACAGGAAGAGTCCCGTTCAGCCTGCACGAGGGACAGCTGCAGTACGGTGGATGTGCTAGCTTACTTTTTGGACAATTGTGGGATGAAGTGGGCTTTTGCTAAGGCTGGACAAGGCCGCTTTTGAGACCGATGGACTAAGGTGGAAGAACCCCGTGTAGTTTCAGCACGAAGCTGCAGGACGGTGTTTGGCTGCTTTAGGACATGCTAGTTAGCACGGAGGCTTACTAACACAGCTAAGCTAATCTGAAGAGACCGTGAGCTGCCGTTTTCGCCGACTTGGTGGGACCAGGGAGTTTGTGGAGGATCGTTGCCGGCTAGACAACGAGACGGAGGACCGTGAGGACCATTGCCATTGTGACTGCTGTTTCCTGAACCCGGATGTGTCTGACGGAGGACCTGGAGAGTCATCATCATCGTGCTGTGCTGTTTCGTGAGCCTGGATTTGCCCCTTTCTCAGCCTAATCTTTTGGATACGCTTTCACAAGGTACTGTAATTAATTTTGTGTTAGCTCTCTGAGTGAAGCGACCTCTTCGTGGTTTTTGGTCTCAACGCCCACGAGCATCGTCACAGGCCTGCATCGTAGGTTATTTGTGCCGGCTTAGAATTAGTTTATAGGCCAGTATTTGCCCTTGCATTTGAACTGCCTGGAGTGGGGGGGATTCATCTGTTTGGGGAGCTGTTTACTGTGCTTATTGTGAACTAAACTACTAAGTGTTTTATTTATTTTATATTATTTTTCCGAGTTTTCTAATTAAATTTGTTATTCATTGTTCATTTTACCTTGTGTTTGACGTTACTTCTTGCTAATTGATTAGTGGGGTCAATATTAGTAGTTAGTGCCAATTTTAAACCTACAGTTTAGATCCAATTCATTTGAGAGAAAATAAAGCTGAAATATTTGAAAGTACGTGAGTACGCTGAAAACGAACCCAAAGCCCGCTCAATTAATTCTGTGAGTAAACAAGGGCTACATAAAATGGAGGCACTGCTGGGATGAATTGGGTCCACTAGGTGGCGCTATACTAAATCTTAAAGTTGATTTAAAGTAACCAACTTTTCAGTTTTGATCAATTTGACTCCAAAACATGATGGCAGACCGCATCGAGCTTGCTGCAGAGCTGAAGAGGTGGTGTCGGGGCGAAGGCTTGGAGGAAGCTAAAGCTCTTATGGTTCTGGTACCCGAAGATGTGGAAGTAGCAGACATAGAGGAGACATTACAGACAATAAAATGTCTGGGACGAGTTCGTGTCAGAGGTCGCCTGTTTCACACTTCTCTGAGCCGCCTTATGGTGCTTTGTGAATGCAAAGAAGATGTGCCTAAAGACAATGCACCCAAAGAAGTGCTCAATCTGAATAGTGGGGAGAGTTGGCAGATCATCACACTCAGTGAACCTATAACTACTGATGATTTTACTATGAAGTTGAGAACGCTTTTGAATGCTGAGGGCAAAACTTTGGAAGATTTACAAGGCTTGCTTCCCACAACTCGCCCACCTCAGAGTTCTCATCCTCCTGCTAACTCCACTGAGTCTATCTTGCAAGCAGTTGGCGATTTATTGGAGAAAATGCATAAACCACAAACTGAAGGTGGTTATCGGCGTTTGAGACTGTTCTCAGGGAACTGGCCTGTCCCTCCCAATGAAGAAACATTTGAGCACTGGCTTGAACAGGCATGGCTTATGGTAGAGGAAAGTGACTGTTCTGATAAAGAGAAAAGGCGTCGGCTGATGGAAAGTTTGAAGGGGCCCGCCCTGGAGATGGTTAAGTCTGTCCGTGATTCAGATTCTGAGGCCAGTCCCGCTGAGTACTTGGAGGCATTGGAAAGTGCATTTGGCAGTGCTGAATCTGGAGATGATCTTTATTTCGCCTTCCGGCTAATGCAACAACAGCCAAGCGAAAAACTGTCTGATTTTCTAAGGCGACTGGAGAGAGCTCTCACTAAAGTCATTCAGAGAGGAGGTTTTCCAGCTTCGGGGAAGGATAAAGCTCGTCTAGAACAACTCTTGAGAGGGGCTGTCGCTTCTGACCTCATGTTAATCCAGCTGCGCCTGAGAGAGAGAAAATCTTCACCTCCAACATTCCTCCAACTCTTAAGTGAAATCCGCACAGAGGAGGAGTATGAGGCTTCAAGACGAAAACTCAATACGTCAGTCCACCAAGTACAGACAAAACAGTCAGGAGCGGATCAAGCAGAAATACAAAATCTGAAGGCTGAAGTTAAAGAGCTCAAGCTCAAACTAGCATCATGCATGCCTAAGCCCGCTGGTACCAATGAGAAAAGTTTACCGCCAGTGTCCACAATGCAGTCTAGTGAACACAGTGACACACAAGAACTTGCCGCCCTAAAGAAACAAGTAAAGAGGCTTCATCAAAAAGTAGCTCAAAGAGATAATACTGCAGAACATTCCGCAAAACCAGCTACTGTAACAGCAGTGGGGGCCACACCAAAAACAAAGTCTCCCAATCGAGACAGACAGTCAGTGGATGAACAATTCTGTTATCGCTGTGGTGAGAAAGGACATTTTGTGGCAAAGTGTCGCAATCCAGAGAATCAGAGCAAAGTTATTAGAAAGCTCATTCAAACAGTCAAGATAATGAAAGAAAGTCCAAGTACCCCAACAAGCTCCGCCACTGACAACAACTGCAATGTCAAACAAGGTCTTCTGACTTCACCCACCCCAGTTGGAATTCCAGAAGGACTTATAGGGCCACCCAGTATTGTGCCACTAAAAGTGAACGGTCAACCTTGTGATGCCCTATTCGACAGTGGATCACAAGTCACCATAATATTTGAGTCCTGGTACAAAGCCCATCTGCCCTCTGTTCTTGTACATCCAGTCACTGGTCTCGACCTTTGGGGTTTGAGTGAGTCCAATGTCAGTTACCCCTATCGTGGCTATGTTGTGGTCGATGTTGAGTATCCTGCTGAAGTTACTGGTACCTGTCACACTGTACCAGTTCTTGCCCTGATCTGTCCAAGTCCCAAAGAAGAACAGATACCTGTCATTGTCGGGACTAACACAAGCCATGTCCGCAACTTGGTGCAAGAATGTAAAAAGGTGGGGCGGGACATAACCAAAACATTGGGCATCCAAGTTCACAGAGACCAGCAACCTATACTCAAAGACTCAACCACTTGGAGCTCTCAAGATGATGAAGTTGGCTGTGTAATATGGCAAGGTCCAAATCCATTGTCCATACCTCCAGGCAAAGACATGCAAATAACCTGTGAAGTTGATTTCAAACAGACTGTTGGCACAGAGATTTTAATGGTTGATTCTTCTCCAGTTACTCCTCTGCCAGGTGATGTCCTACTGCAGCCCATGGTAGTGCCCGCGAATGCCATACAAGTAAACAGTTTCAGAATTCTGGTACAGAATCAATCCGCCAGAGAGACTGTCATTCCAGTGGGGACGGTCGTTGGTCACATGTATCGCACTGAAAGTGTCATTTCTATGCCACTCCAAAAACCAGCAACCTCAGAGTTTGACAGCCACCAGATTAACTTTGGTGACTCACCTGTGCCCAGAGAATGGAAAGAACGACTCAGGCAAAAACTGGCTAGACGCTCCCATGTCTTCTCAGTCAATGAGTGGGACGTTGGCCTTGCCAAAGATGTTGAACACACTATTCGTCTCCATGACTCAAGACCTTTTCGACAAAGATCGCGTCGTCTGGCACCGGCAGATATCGAAGATGTCAGGAAACATCTGCAGGAGTTGCTCTGTGCCGGCATCATTAAAGAGTCCCGAAGTCCCTATGCCTCACCGATTGTTATAGTTCGAAAGAAAAACGGAACAATACGGATGTGCATAGACTACAGGCTTCTGAACAGCAGAACTGTGCCCGATCAGTACACAACTCCCTGCATTGATGAAGCACTCGATTCTCTGTCTGGAAGCAAATGGTTCACTGTGCTCGACTTGCGTAGTGGATATTATCAGATTCCCATGTCAGAAGAAGACAAAGAGAAGACGGCATTCATCTGCCCGCTCGGCTTCTTCCAATTCGAAAGAATGCCGCAGGGAATAACAGGAGCGCCCGCGACTTTCCAGCGATTAATGGAGAAGACAGTCGGAGATATGAATCTCCTCCAAGTCCTGGTCTACTTGGACGACCTGATTGTCTTCGGAAAGTCGCTGGAGGAGCATGAAGAGAGACTCCTAAAAGTCCTGGATCGTCTTGGAGAAGCAGGACTAAAAATCTCTCTGGACAAATGTCAATTTTGTCAGCCGCAGGTTAAATACCTGGGACATATTGTGTCTGCGCAGGGTGTCTCTCCCGATCCCCAGAAGATTGAGGCAGTTACCACTTGGCCTCAGCCCCATGACCTAAAGTCTCTGAGATCGTTTTTAGGCTTCTGCGGGTACTATCGGAGATTCATTGCCAACTACGCTGCAATCGTGAGACCCCTTACTGAACTAACAAAAGGCTATGCTCCAACACAAAAGAGTCGAAAGAAAAGCGCAGATCCTGACAAGACATATCTGAAAGATTCAGAGCCCTTTGGAGAGAGATGGGATGATGCATGCACTAAAGCCTTCCATCAGATCATCCACTGTTTAACCCATGCACCAGTACTAGCCTTCGCAGATCCTACCAAACCCTACGAACTTCATGTGGACGCTAGTTTTAAAGGGCTTGGGGCAGTTCTCTACCAGTCACATAATGAGGACTTAAAGCCAGTTGCCTTTGCTAGCAGGAAGCTAAGCCCATCTGAGAAAAGGTACCCCATACACCAGCTTGAGTTTCTGTCTTTAAAATGGGCTGTGGTAGATCGCTTCCATGACTATCTGTATGGTGCTCGTTTTACAGTACGTACTGACAACAACCCTTTGACATACGTGCTGTCAACTGCAAAGCTCAACGCAGTGGGGCACAGATGGTTAGCGTCGTTGTCCCTGTATGACTTCGATGTTCATTACAGACCTGGCAAACATAACATTGATGCAGACATCCTCTCCAGAAACTTTGAAGACACTGAATGGGAAACAGTCCCTGAAGTGGCTGTTAAGTCAATCTGCAAAAGAATTCAAGTGTCTGAAACACCAGATTGTCAAATGAGATGTGTTGATCAAACTGGAGCTTCACCGGAATGCATTCCAGACATCTATGCATTTCCACTAACAATGGAGTTACAGTCCTTAGAACATGTCTCAAAAGCTGATCTCGCTCAAGCACAGAGAGAGGACCCTGTCATTGGTCCCGCCATCAAAGCTGTCCAACAGAACCATTGGTCAGATGCAAATCCTGAGCTATCTTTGATAAAAAGAGAGAAAGACAAACTGACCCTGCTGAGAGACAATCTGCTCTATCGCATCACCAAACGTCAATCAGGTGATGAAGTCACTCAGTTAGTCCTGCCAAAGCTATATCATGGTGTTGTGTTACGGTCTGTGCACAACGACTCAGGACACCTCGGCACAGAGAGAACCCTGGATTTACTCCGTAAGAGGTTCTACTGGCCAAAAATGTCACAAGACATTGAGCAGCACATCAAAAGCTGTGGTGAATGCATAACGCGTAAGACTCCTGCCCAACGAGCAGCGCCGCTTCACCAGATCTCCAGCAGTGGTCCCATGGAACTCATTTGCATCGATTTTCTCTCAATGGAGACTGATTCCAGAGGCATGAGCAATGTTTTAGTGGTCACTGATCATTTTACCCGCTATGCTCAAGCGTTTCCCACCAAGAATCAGACATCTCAAACAGTGGCCAAGACACTAGTTGAAAAGTTCTTCGTCCATTACGGTCTTCCTGCTCGTATTCATTCCGACCAGGGACGAGATTTTGAAAGTCGACTGATCAAAGACTTGTTGAAAATAATGGGGATAAGGAAGTCGAGGACTACCCCTTATCATCCGCAAGGAGACCCACAACCAGAGAGATTCAATCGAACATTACTTTCAATGTTGGGTACTCTAAGCACAGAAAAGAAACGTCAGTGGAGTCAGCAAGTCCCATATTTAGTCCATGCTTATAACAGCACGAAATGTGACGCAACTGGTTATTCACCATATTTTCTGATGTTTGGTCGTGAAGCCAGGCTGCCCGTGGACCTATGCTTTGAGACAACACCAGACAAAGCTGTGGGTAGTCACTCCCGCTATGTGTCAAAGCTCAAAGAAGATCTCCACCAAGCATACAAATTGGCATCTGAGACAGCGGACAAAGTTCATCAAAAGAACAAAACTGCCTATGACAAGAGAGTTAGTTTCCAGTCTTTGGAAGTTGGAGACAGAGTCCTACTAAAGAACTGGGGGCTAAAAGGAAAACACAAACTTCAAACAAGATGGAATCCCATACCTTACCAAGTTGTTGGGAAAATGCCAAATCTTCCAGTTTATCAACTGAGGAAAGAGAGTGGAAGTGGTGGTCTCAAAACTATCCACAGGGATCACATTCTCCCTATTGGCCAGCATGTGCAATTGCCTGTCTCTGAAGAAGATAAAGACTGTCCTTTCAAGCAGAAAGTAAAAACTAAGAAACCAAAGCAGTCAACAGTTGTTGCTGAACCCGAACTGTCACAAGATTCTGACTCATCATCTGAGTACGAGTACTATGAGCCCCAAAGACGCTACTCTACTCGTGAAAGAGTGAGAGAGGAGTTAAGTCATGCTCTCAGATCTCAAGAAGCATTACAAGAGAGTGTTGACGATAATCAGGAAAATGACAGTGACAGTGATAATTCAGACAATAACAGTGACAATGAGGAAACACAAATGGAAGATAGAGAATCATCTCAAGAAAGTGAAACTGAGACAAACCCCGTGGTGGTTGCACAAGAAGTGTCAGGTCGTGATCAAGAAGAAAATGAAGATTCTGCCCCAGAACAAGAACCGGATCCGAGAGCTTCACGGTCTGCCACAACCCCAAAACCACGAACACCTCGTAAACCCTTGGCCGAAACTCCTAAGCTGAGATCTAAGAGACAGGTTAAGCCTGTGGTTCGGTTAACTTACGATGAGCCGGGTAAAGCTAAAGATCAGCCTATTACTATCATTCATCGAGGTGTTGTAATTACCATTGGCAAAGACTAAAACTATGTGTTAAGGGTCATACTTCTTCCCAAGTTAATTTAGTTTCTTGGTAGTCTGTTGGGGACACCAGACATTTAGTGGGGGGAGGGTGTAACCCGTATAAATATGTAGTGAAACACTGTAAAGTACAAATTAAATAAAAAGCACAAATTCATTTGTTTCATAAACGTCAAGTTCATGGTAAAGTGTTTAATAAATATATTTGCAAGGTTAAAAAATGTATGTTGTTAAATAATATTTCATTTATATTGTAGTATCTGTGAAATGTGTTTTGTCCGATTTTGAAACGGTCAGTGAAGGCACCACAGGGAAAAACAGGAAGAGTCCCGTTCAGCCTGCACGAGGGACAGCTGCAGTACGGTGGATGTGCTAGCTTACTTTTTGGACAATTGTGGGATGAAGTGGGCTTTTGCTAAGGCTGGACAAGGCCGCTTTTGAGACCGATGGACTAAGGTGGAAGAACCCCGTGTAGTTTCAGCACGAAGCTGCAGGACGGTGTTTGGCTGCTTTAGGACATGCTAGTTAGCACGGAGGCTTACTAACACAGCTAAGCTAATCTGAAGAGACCGTGAGCTGCCGTTTTCGCCGACTTGGTGGGACCAGGGAGTTTGTGGAGGATCGTTGCCGGCTAGACAACGAGACGGAGGACCGTGAGGACCATTGCCATTGTGACTGCTGTTTCCTGAACCCGGATGTGTCTGACGGAGGACCTGGAGAGTCATCATCATCGTGCTGTGCTGTTTCGTGAGCCTGGATTTGCCCCTTTCTCAGCCTAATCTTTTGGATACGCTTTCACAAGGTACTGTAATTAATTTTGTGTTAGCTCTCTGAGTGAAGCGACCTCTTCGTGGTTTTTGGTCTCAACGCCCACGAGCATCGTCACAGGCCTGCATCGTAGGTTATTTGTGCCGGCTTAGAATTAGTTTATAGGCCAGTATTTGCCCTTGCATTTGAACTGCCTGGAGTGGGGGGGATTCATCTGTTTGGGGAGCTGTTTACTGTGCTTATTGTGAACTAAACTACTAAGTGTTTTATTTATTTTATATTATTTTTCCGAGTTTTCTAATTAAATTTGTTATTCATTGTTCATTTTACCTTGTGTTTGACGTTACTTCTTGCTAATTGATTAGTGGGGTCAATATTAGTAGTTAGTGCCAATTTTAAACCTACAGTTTAGATCCAATTCATTTGAGAGAAAATAAAGCTGAAATATTTGAAAGTACGTGAGTACGCTGAAAACGAACCCAAAGCCCGCTCAATTAATTCTGTGAGTAAACAAGGGCTACATAAAGACAATGCAGACAACACCACCAGGGATATTTCAAAGAGGAAAAAAGTTAAAAGGTACAATGAATGTCAAAGTTTGTACAAGTTCACTGACAAAAAAGGGCTCGAGACATGATTCAGGAAGCAAACACATTTATTTAACATTCAGCTTAGAAAATGGAAGCTTACCATCGGAAGAAAAACTTACAGTGACACTGTCAGGATAGACGTATGTAGTACAGTCCAAACTTTGGACAAGACATGCTCGTATTTGCTGATTATACTTTTGTGTTTTGGATTCTTCTGGACTTCAAGTTGTGAGGTGTGGTGTAATTTTATTGAAAGCAGAAGAAATAAAGCAAAAACAAAATCCATAGTTTTTCTATTCATTGATATATTTCAGTGGATAGCTTTTTTTCACCATTTGATTAAACATTTTTTCAAATGACGCAAAGATATAAATTCCAAAACAGAGTTAAGATAGCTTCAGCCTCAAGTCTCACTAACATCCACCTTCATCACAGGCTGAGGGACGTCTGACATCGTCGCCTTAATGGTAACTCGAGAGCCTCTGTAAGTCAAGGCACCGTCACCTGCTTTGCTTCTGAAAAAGTAGTTCCCCGTTCCAGTCTCCATCTCATCAAACAGATCCTCATCACAATTCCTGGACCTCTCAAGGATTCCCACTGCAAACAAGTTTGAGTACAAGTTAAAGTCGTAGGGATTACGGAACATTATAGCAATTTGGTCAATTATTTGGTGGCTGCTGTTGTGCTTGACGTCGTAGACGATGACACCGACGGCTCCACGAGCGGTGTCTGGAGTCTTCTTGAACACAGCAAACCCATTATCATTGGAAGGAATGGTGGGTGGAAAGGGTGTATCGCAAAATCCGCTGTCGGTGTACCACCTGTTTGGTGGAGGAAGAGTTTAAAAATGACAAACTGGTGATGTTGAGAGAAACCGATTCAGTGGAACACCTCTACCTGGGGGTGGAAAGGTAGTATCTCCTGCATCCATTCGTTATGGTGATATTGCACTGCCGATGCGTACTTCCACCAGTTCCCATGACTGGACTCAGGAACGTGACTCTGATGAACTGATAAAAAGTGTCAATTATTGTTGTTGCTGCATGAAAGGTTTCCTGAGTGAAATACCGTACTTAATGCCATATTAATGGTTAAATGCAGTGTTCAGAATATATTTGGGCTAAGATAAGCATCACCAAGGAGATGTTCAACAGTGTAACTATTACAGCACCGTGAAAAGTTATTTAGTGAAACAGTTCTTGACGTTAAATGACTCAGAGAAAATCATGGCTGTTCAGTCTTTGGGGTTCAATTCCAGGATGACCCTAAAATGCACTCTGACCTCTCCAGTTGACCTTCATGTGACCTTCTCTAAGCTTTTGAATGTCCAGCTGTTCAGTGTTTCAGTACTTTGTGTCCAACTTGCTTTTCTCTGACAAGGAGCTCAACAAAAACATTAACAGCAGCTGTTTGATCAATGAATGGATCGATAAATGTCCTGAATCAATCAGAATCGGTATTGAAACATCATGCTGTTCACATTTTGACATCATGACACCAAGACCACACTGAACAACTGATCAACAGGGAGCTGACATTGAAGCAAACAGGAAGTTCTCAGATGAAGAGTCCACTGAGCTCAGAGAGTCACAGAGTGTCAGCAGAAAGGAAAGAAACAGTCACAGGATGAAACGGAGAAAAACAATATCAAATCAGGAATACATGAGAGACATCAGGCAACCTTAAAAAGGTGGTCAGACCAGTTAAAATAAATACTTCTCACACACTCGTGGTATTAAAATATAGATTAAACAGGTTGCCTGTTAATTCTGTTAATCTATGACCCAGAAGTAACAGGGTCCATCCTGTCAGACAGCAGGCGGTTCAAAAGTTCAATTAGAAACAACTTCAGAACATTAGCCTCATATAATCTACATACCAATCAGGCAGTATGTGAATACTCTCCATAAAGGAGAGGGGAGCACAGTGGCGTTACGGTAAATACCAAAACACAAACAGCTGTTTAAAACTGGAGCAGCATGAAGGCATGGCTGTGCATGAAGGAGAAGAATCCATACTCACAGTGTTCTGAGAGTGGCTGGACACAAGGGGGAGAGAGGAGCCACCAAACAGAGCTCTGCACGAGAGAAACATGATTTATGAAATGAAGACAAACATGAAACAAGGAGTACAAACACAAACTGTCATCATACCTGCAGACAAGACAGTGAAGGAAGCAGGGAGCGAGGTGTGTCTCCAGACTGCCAGCAGTGGAGAACTCAGGGGACTGATGGCTGCTTTTATAGAGCGCTCCAGCTGCAGGGATTGGTCAACAGGGCAGGCCAAGTCACACCCAGCATGAAGGAAATCTGCTTCTGCTGCACAGTCATCACAATCATCAGCTGACATTCAGATTTAATCCATTGGGCTTGGAGCAACTTCAGTAAATGTAGTTAATAAAGGTAGTTTCAAACATTTGGAAAGTAGTTAAAATTAGAATCTGTGAGCTGAAATTCCACAACGTCTTCTAGAAAGAAACTGTAAAAACGTGTGTGTGTGTGTGTGTGTGTGTGTGTGTGTGTGTGTGTGTGTGTGTGTACTGATCTTTTGTATTCTTCAGTTTGCAGATCAAAATAAAAGATTTGTGTCTGTGTGGAATACAATGTGTTTCCATGTCAAATAATTCGTACATTGAGGATTACTCTCACAGTTTAAAATGCATCCAGTAAAATCAGGCATGAATTTCAAACATGAAAATGAATGAAGACAGATTTTCAGTTCAGGACCAACATGCTTTGAATGTTGAGTTTTGAATTTGCAGTTTTTTCAGAGTACAGAGCATAAAAGATGGAGCTGACGACTGATGGAGCTGATTCCACAAGCTGCCTCGAAGGTTCCTCTCTGCAGTTTTTGATGGACTCGCTTGAAGGGGACACTAGCCTCAGCATTAAAATCTCCTCTGCTTCAAGACCTGCTGGGACTGAGTGATAAACCCTGCTCCGTTGAGCCCACTGCACGTTGTGTGAGAAGCTCAAGGAGGGGAGCCCACTCGAGTCTCGACCCTTTGTGGTGAGAGTTCACTTCTTCCACATCTGCTCTGACTTTCCAGTGAATGGGCGAAGAATCTTCATCAAACACACCTTTGGTCCTGTCCAGAAGTTAGATTTGGTCTCTTTTACTCAGCAAGATTCAAGGTCACCATCCCAGAGGGGACAGTGCAAAGGTTTGAGGATCCTATTGCAGAGGTGGACTTTGAGAAATGGTACAGTGAGTAGACTTTCCCTTTCGAGGTACGTGTTCATGCTGTTCATGTTTTACTCTTTCAGAATATTGTCAGCCTGTTCATTGCTCAGAGTACATCTTGTTATTAATAGCCTGTAGGTCATATTTAATCTTGGGTCACTGGAGCTTTCATGGGTGCTTTTATAGGACATTTTTGAATTGTGTTTATACTTGAGGTTGTTTGCACACATTGCAGTTGGGGTGATGCTTGTGCCGGGGTGGGAAGGGGTGGGGTTCTCTATTCCTTTTATATTGTTGACTTTTTTTTTTTTCATTTTTGCCATCTCTCTGTTTTTTATTTCCCCTTCATACTTGTTATTGTCGTGGTCACGAGGTCAGTCATGACTTTTCATTTGTGCATCAGATTCATTCTCTGTCAGTGTCACACACTTCCATTTTCTGAACTGATTGTTATTGATTCATTTAAAGCTAAACATTCTGGTGGCGATACATTTAACTTTGTTCACTGGAACTGCAAAAGACTTCCCCCAGAAAGCGCAGCAAGGTTTGACGGCACCTTCAACATTTGGAAGCCCAGGCGATCTGTTTACAAGAAATAGATCTGAAAACATTTGTTCATCCTCGAGTTAAAAGCAACTGGATTTGTCATTCTTATTACTCCTCATTTCGTTATTTAGAATGAGTGTGATTTTCTACATCAATCAATTCCTTTAACTTGTTTGAATATAATCTCTGACCCAATTTGTGACTTACTGGTTATATTAGTTCATGTGCCCTGAAATGGGAGAATCCTTTTTCAGACATCTCCTCTGAAGTCCCAGATTTGTCCTCAAACTGTCTGATTTTTGGAGCTGATTTCAATTGCTGGATTAACCTGGAGCTGGATCGCTCCTCCACAAAGACCACCCTGCCAGGACACTTCAACCTTTCATCAATCAGTTTGCGGTTTCAGATTCAGGGTTCAGATTTCAGAACCCTAACCATAAGCCTTTCTTTAATCCTATTGAAAAAGTGTACTCCTTCTCCTCACATGTACAGTACATTCACCCAACAGACTTCTTCTTAGTACATAAGAGAATCCTTCTGTCTTTAAAGTCATGCTCTTATGGGGCCATCTTTCTTACAATCTGCTTTTCCCAAGTGAACAGTCCATCTGCCACTCGTCCAACTCCAGATATCTAAAACCTACACCTTTTTTCTGCAATCTGGATTCAATGCATGGATTCATACAGACATTGTGAATGTGTGTATGTGTGTGTGTGCTGTTTCTGGAGTTAATTGTGGATGTGGACTGATATTTTGGAGTGAGATCTGTCACTGCATATTTTTGTTTGTATTTCAAAATAATTATGTGTACACACAGATTTTTATCTGTTTGATGACTCCATTCGCAGTGTCTGTCCATGAAGTATCAGTTCCAGCACATGAGAGACATGACAGGGACCCTGGTTCATGTCAAGCCTTCCTCATCCAGGTAGCCTTTGGGCCATTTTACACTGGCTGTGTTTCGGATCCTGAACTAATGCCCAGCGGAAACTTACATCATGCAGCAGGAGCTACAAGCATCGATATACAGCCATAGATATGTACAGTATATGGCTACTAGCACTAGCCCTCATTGTAATGAACGGCTGTATTTCCAATGGATGCATGGTACTTGTGGCTTGACGCACTCTGAAGCTGCAACAGCAGGTCTACTTTCTCTGCATGCGGCAGCCAACATGCGACGGACTGGACGAAAGATGACGGACTGGAAAAGCCACAGACGACCAGATGAAGGTCTTTCTTCTTGTAGATCCTGCTGTGTGACGTAATCCTGTGCATCTGTTCTGGATCCATGATGCAACCAGTGTAAAGTGGTCCTTAGTATCCCACCTCCAGCCATTGTCATCGTCCTCTGATCGGGCCTACATAGCCTACCTTATCCTGACAGGACCAACTCCAGTGTGGGGAAGATTGAGGATCACTCTGACAGTCTAACACGAATTCAGTGAATCAGGAATAAACTTCAAACATAAAAGTTGAAGACTTTAGTTGATGAACTAACATGATTTGAATTTTGATTATTGAATCTGCAGTTTGAAGCTGCAGTTTCTTCCAAGTTGGTGGAGTCAAACGCGTTTATGTAAACTGTACATAGAAAAGGGAAGGAGAAGAAGAGTTTAGGGTTTCACAGAAAACTTATAGGGTGAGCATTTCTTATAAAAGGAAGTGTCTAAGGTATCTTCCTCCTTTAAATTCGCTGAATTGAAATCATTGCTAATTACAAGAAATGAAAAACATGGGATACATTTCCCAACATTAAATCTCAGTGTCATCTCAATAACACCATGTAATGTGGCAGAAAGGCTAATTTCAGTCATTTTAGCCCTTGATTGTGTGGCAAGATGTGGTTCTATTTTATCCCTACTGACCGCCAGAGGCGGTGCTTAAAGCACTGGAATGTTACCTTCGCGCATGCGCAGTTCGAGTATGTATACCAACAAACGTCACTCGTGACTACCCGGGTAACCCCGGAACCGTATAAATACCGGTTCCCTGACCCGGAATCAGCTCCTAGTTTCTTCTCGCGTACAGTTCGTACACATTGTGGATTGCGGGACATGCCTGTGCGGCATCATGACGGACCGTCGCTGGGAGCCTTGTGACTATGTAGGTCGGAGCTGCCGATGCCCTCCAAAGGCTGTGACGTGATGCGGTCCCATTCACCTGCTCTGCAAGGCTGAGGCAGCGTTGCCTGCAGTGAGAGATTCATTCATAACCTCCGGGCAGAAGGTGAGGTTGCTGAATCTACTACTCTTCCTGACTGATGGGGGGTTGCGGGTCGCTCCCCCCGGGTTTGTTTGACGGCCGCGGCCGTTGTAGCGTGGTCGGTGTTGCTGGGGCTCAGGGACGCTACTCGCGTCCTTCGCCCGGCTTCAGGAAGTGTGCGGCGGTCTGGCTGGTGTGATACTGTGCTTCTGACTGTTGTAAAGCCGCATTTGAACTCCCTGCTGTGCGAGGTGCCGCGGCCGCGGCCGCGGTTGGCGAGGAAGCACGGCGGGTGGCGGCGTACGGCTGCTAGTTCGGCTAGGCAGGCGGTGTAAGAGGCCAGCCGTCTCTTGCAACCGGCCGCGAGTGGTAGCATGCGGCCGCTAGTGCGTAGCTCGGCTGAGCAGCCGATCAGTAATGTATGTTGTGGGCAGAAGGCACAGTCTCCTCGTGCACAACCGTACTGTTACCGTTACGTGCGTCTGCTCTATCACGCGCACCCCAGCTCCGTCGGGTAGCTTGGCAGACAGGTGGAGGAGCCACCGCGCTCCTCCTGCCGCTCAGCTTGTTGCAGCCTCTGTGTTTGTGTGCAGGCCAGGTGCATATCACTCTTTGCTGAGGCTGAGGCTGCCCCACCCCGCAGTCGGGATGGGGCCGTGCTGACCCCCCCCACCCTGCTGTTCACCGGGCCCATACAGGATACACACATTCCTGTCTTTGTGTATTGTGGTACCACCACGAAAACACACACACAAACACACACACACACACACACACATCTTTGTGTATTGTGGTGCCGCTGTTCCTGTGGGGACTATGTGCGAGGCGGGGGCGCCATTGTTCTGGGGTGGTGTGTTGCTGCAGGCTTACCTTACGCTGTTAGCGCAGTGCTACGCTGTTAGCGCGGTGCTACGCTGTTGGTGGTGCTACGCTGTTGGTGGTACTTCCGCTGTAGGCGGTACTCCTGCGTACTCTCGCTGTAGCGGTGTGAGCGGTGTCTCCGCTGTAGCAGTCCTGATGCTGGCGCCGCTCCCACAGGAGCAGCGGGTCGATCGTTTCCCCCCCGCACCCACTTGGTTTGCCGTGCAGGTGGCATATGCCCCTTCCCTCGGCTTACCGCATCACCGTCCCGGGCACCTGATACTCCAACTGGCGCCACTGCAGAGCAGTGGGGAGCAGGTGGACCCGGTCGACTGTTTCTTTCATTGTGGTGCTGCCCGGCTGCGAGCTACACTGCGTTTGCCGTGCAGGTGGCGTATGCCCCCTTCCCTCAGCTTACGGCGCTAGCATCTCCTATGCCGGGCACCCGTTCTGCCGACGGGCTCAGCTGCGGTTGCTGTGCAGGCGGCGTTCGCCTCCTTCCCTCGGCTTCTGTGCTGCCATTACTGTGGCCTGGTGGCCGCTCTCTCTGTTGCTCATGGATGGTGTCTGGTTTGGTTGTGCAGGCGGCGTACGCCCCTTCCCTCAACTCAACCTCCGCAGATGGGACGTACTCTCTCGCACTGGCCCAGCTTGTCCTACCGAGCCGTGCTCTTGGTGTCGGCCCAGAGCCTGTAGCTGGTGATGACCCTTCCCCAGGCTTTCTATGGACCTGACTGTGGTGGTCAGCAACCTGTTTGGCCAGCCTGCAGATTGCCTACCTGCAGGGGCCTCGCGGCACTGGCCGGCACCTTCTCTTGTTGGACTCCCCCACCAGGGGTGTGGTGCCTCCACAGGGGAGCTGGGCATTTGCGGTGGCTTACAGAGGTGACCCACTTTCTGCGGTGTGAGCTTGGTTTCCTCTGCTCCACAGGTTGTTCCACAGCGGGCCGTGGCGCTTTCTCAGCGGGAGGGTTCTGCTGTTTCAGCGTGGAGGCTGGTGGGGCATCCCCGCCCTCGCTATCTCTGTCTTGTCCTGGCGTCTGAGGGGCCCGACTCGCTGCTGAGCAGCTGTTCGGAGCCCGTCAGGTGGACCACCTTGAATGCTAGGGCATCATCTGCCAGGCGGCTGTATGTTAGTAGGTGGAGGTTGGTTGCACGGTGGTGCAGCGGCCATGGGGAGGACCCGGTGCTCTGCCTGGTCCCCGTGGTCCTGGACTTCTGCAGTCCTTTTGGACTGAGCCCGGTCCCGGTTCACCCTGAGGGTGTATGTGGCGGTGGTATCTGGCCGCCATACATGGGTTGCGGGCGGCGCGATTTGGGGCCACACTCCGGTGTCGGTTCCCTAAGGGGGGCTTTGAAGCTCGCCCCCTAGAGCCCCACGGGCACCCGCCTGGGATCTGCGTCTGGTGCTGGAGAGCTTGTGTCAGCCTCCCTGTGAGCCCCTGGCAGCGGCGGGGCTGCAGTGGGTGTTGCGCAGGATGACGTTCCTGCTGGCCATTACCACAGCGTAGCGTGTGGGGGAGCAGCACGCTCTGTCTATTCTCCCCGCATGTCTCCGGTGGTGTCCGGCTGGGGCGGGCATCACGCTGGGACTGCCGCTTCCTTCCTAGAGTGCTGTCGGGGCTGCGGACAGCCGACCTATGTGACTCACTGTGTAGCCCCCCGTCGGACGACCTGGGGGGCCGACCGGGGCTCCTGTGCCCGGCTAGAACTCTGGGAGGCTGCATGGCTGCTATGCAGATGCGCCGACATCTGGCCAGCCAGTGGTCTACGGAAGCCCTGGTAAGGGCTTTGTTCTCTCCAGGCAGCGCCTGTTCCACTGGGTTGTGGACACTGTTCGCCATTCCAGGCCACAGGCCGGCCTCTGCCCGAGGGTGTGCGTTGCCGCTCCACCAGGGCGGTGTCCACGTCTTGGGTCGCCCTGAAGGGGGTGCCCCTGGACGAGCTATGTGCTATCGCCATCTGGACGACGCCTGGCACCTTTTCCAGGTTCTCCAGGCTGGCCGTTGTGCCTCCGCATGCACTGCGGGTGGTACTGGGCCCTGCAATGGCTTCTCAGTGAGGTTGGTCTCTGTGATTCCTCGTGACTGAGTTGGCATTCGTCATTCCAGTGCTTTAAGCACCGCCTCTGGCGGTCAGTAGGGATGAAATAGAACGAGAGTTACGAATGTAACTACGGTTCTATGAATCCCGGATGACCGCCAGAGCGCTCTGTCACTCGGAATCCTCATGGTTACATGAGAAGATTCCGTAGGAGCCGATTCCGGGTCAGGGAACCGGTATTTATATGGTTCCGGGGTTACCCGGGTAGTCACGAGTGACGTTTGTTGGTATACATACTCGAACTGCGCATGCGCGAAGGGAACATTCCAGTGCTTTAAGCACCGCCTCTGGCGGTCATCCGGGATTCATACAACCGTAGTTACATTTGTAACACTTGTTTTGCTTCCACCAGCTGCTCTGACAACTGAGTGCCACAGGCTGGAAGCAATCATTCAGCCAGCTGATGGGCTTCACCCTGCTCCTCTGTATAGAGGTCCACTTCTCAATGGAGCTGGTGCAGCAGTGGTGTGGTCTGGCATGGTTTGACACGGACATTTCACTGTTTGCTTCATCTCTCTGAAGTCAAGGACTTTTCTGTGTACCTGTGGGAAATGCCCCTGTGTGTGTGTGTGTGTGTGTGTGTGTGTGTGTGTGTGTGTGTGTGTGTGTGTGTGTGTGTGTGTGTGTGTGTGTGTGTGTTTGCTTTCCCCCATTTGTCAGGGCATGTCATGATGATGATGATGGTAATTGATGATTGATTTTTATTTCGGACACAGCGGCCATCCATAGAAAAGAAATAATAAAATACAGAAGAGAGGAACGCACATACACAACAAGACAGACATTCCAACATCAAGTGTTTACATACAAGCTAAAACGCCAATGCCTCCAGAGCCTTGAAGTGAATCTAACCGTACTCAGAGCAGGATTTACCAGTGCAGAAATAATGCCGTTTGATAATTTAGACATTCTACACATACAGCTGAACATCATGTTCCTGAGTACAGCAGCACATGTAGGAACATCAGCACTCACAAACATTTGGTTTGCACTGCTCCCTCTGGGCACATTGAGCAGCATTCTCAGGCATCATTATATGCCACCTTGAGTCTCTGCATGGAGCTCCTTTTGTAGTGCCACCACAAGTGGGCAGTACACGTTGAGGTACAGAAGGTTTTAAAAAGAGTTATCTTAACAGGCAAGCACATACTAAATTTTCTCTTCAGCATGTTAGCCTGTGCATACATCATATGGCATTGTCTTTGAATGTCCCTATCATCAGACAGGTCGTCACTCAAATAGTGTCCCAGATATTTAACTTCTTCACATGTTTTAAGGACAGTACCAGAAAGGGAGAAGACAGGGAAAGACAATTTACTGTCTTCCTTGCTTCTGACGATCATGATGTTACTCTTTTTTCCATTATATTTAATATCAAAATCAGAGCCATATTGAGAGCATATTCTGAGTAGCTGCTGGAGGCCAGCACTGCATGGACACAGGACAACCAGATCATCTGCGTACATCAGGTGGTTCACAACAGCATCTCCAATCATACAGCCTGTTCTACAACTGTTAAGTTGGTTTGGTAACTCAACAATGTAGATATTAAAGAGAAATGGAGATAAAATACTTTCCTGCCTAACTCCATTGTATCCATTAAAGGGGGCAGATGTAGAATCACCCCATTTCACATACATTGTCTGGTGTGAGTACCAGAAAGTCAGAATTCTTTTAAGTGACATGGGAACCCCTCTATTATGCAATTTATAGAATAATTTTTCATGATTCACACGATCGAAGGCCTTAGAGGCATCAATGAAACACATAAAAATCATGGAATTATGTCTGTTGTACAAATCCAGAATCTCTTTAAGAGCAAAGATACATGCGTCTGTGCCATGTTTAGGTATAAAATCAAACTGGTTATCAGAGGTCAGGATAAACTGTTCCAGCCTATTCAATATAGTCCTCTCCAGGACCTTAGATAGGATACTGGCCAGGGCTATAGGCCGGTAGTTATCTGAACTGTTGATTTTCCCAGTTTTATCTTTAATGATTGGCATTAATAGAACAGATGAAATAGAATCAGGTAAAACACCATTAACTAAGAACCCCGTAAAGCAGATGGCAATTAGCGGACAGAGTTTTCTGCTCGCAAATTTCAAGTACTCTGCATATATCTTGTCCATACCACATGCTTTTGTTTTTGTTTTTTAGCATCATTATTGCATTATGGACCTCTTGTGAGGAGATGGTCACATCTTCATTAGTATCAATGGTGCCCACTGTGAAGATGTTACTCTTATCACAGTTAAAAAGCTCATAGTAATGTTTCCTCCAGAGCTGAGAAATTTCCTCAGAGCCACTGACACCATCGATATTGGTTGGTAAGGAAGTTTTACAGTTATTCATTTTTCCAGAAATCATTGGGATTACTGTTTTGTAGCTTTTTTGCAAGAGAATCAGACCTCATTGTATTTTCATTCCTTTTGATGAGGCGTAGGGCATATTTAAAGGAGCACAGCGCAGTTTGCTCGTTTTATGCGAAACAACGGCCCCTGCAGGCCTTAGGCGTAACTGTAGCTTAGTCAATCAATCAATCAATCAATTTATTTTTGTATAGCCCAGTATCACAACAACAGTTGCCTCAGAGGGCTTCAAGATGTTACATTGGTCGGTAAAAGTAAAAACAGTGAATAAGCATTAGTGAAATTAGTGAAAAGCTCGTGTCTGTGGCTTGTGGCCATGTACGTGCACAGAAGAGGGGAACTCCTTCCTCGCTCTTTTAGCAGCGCTCGAGTAAAATGTAAGTTTCTTTTGCCTGGTGGGGTCTGTGCTGGAGTTGTGGCAGTGCGAGAAGCCGGTCTTTTCTTACTTTCTGGAAGATCCTGCTCAGTACTGCTCAGTTGTTGCTGCTAAGCATCTGGCGGAGTAATGGCAGACAAATCGAAACTTAAGGATTACCAGGCCAGCGGGAGCGCACATTACGTCATGCTCAGAGCGATTCGTACCCGAATCACTCATATTGCTGTGCCTTCAGCGCCCCGTACAGGGAAATAGGAGCGACTGCAATCTTGCAAAAATAGCTTTTGCTGCCCATCAGGCAAAGGTGAAAACGCATGTGGGTGTGAATAATTGATAATTTAATATTTAAAACTGCGCTGTGCCCATTTAAAACTTGCATGTACCTGTTTCTTATACTCAAATAAAGGACCATATTTCGGTCTACCTGACTCAACCCACACCTTAAAAGCCCTTCTGGCCTCAGCATGGAACTCTCCCACATAATCATTCCAGCCTGGCTTAGCTCTGTATAGTTTGGACTTAAGTAGAGGCGTACATGAGACGTGGAGAGATTCCACAATATTATCATACTGGGAACATAGATCAGTGGCATGTACAGTGCTCTTACAATTAATATCACAACATACAATAGCATCCTTTGGTAATTTAATGTTACTCAACAAGGCATCAGACTGTGCATAGTACTTATTAAGATCTTCCTGAGTAAGATTGCACCATCCTATTCTCCCCTCATGAGTGCTGCTATCTACTGATAGAAGAGTAGGTATGTTGCCTATATTTACACAGAGCGAAAGAGGCACATGGTCAGCAATGGCAAATTCATAATGAATCCTCATGGCCTCTAAAGAATCATGAGCATCAGCTGTGCAGATGCAGTGGTCAAGCCATGAGGTCGTGTGCCAAGCCTCACTGATGTAAGCATAGCTATTGTCAGGAAAAAATGCTTTGCTAGAGAGAATCAAACCACTTTCAGAACAAAACTGCATCAGGTACTGGGCAAATAGAGAGCTGCCATCGGAAATATCCGCATTCATATCCCCCACAATATAAAAGCAAGTGGAGGGATGGTCTTGAACGAAGGACATTATACAAGCCAATCTATTAAGATATTCATCCTCATTCTGGGAACACTCATATGGTGTATACATATTCAATATAATTAGGTTTTTATCACCATACTTGAGCTCAATACCTATCGCCCAGTCAATGCCCAGTCTAACCACAGTCAGCAGCTGATCATATTTTTTATGCCACATCACAGCAACACCACCAGGTATTCTGCCATGAACTATCCTGGTGCTCAAATCAGTGGTCGATTCACCCGCCCCATAAAAGTCTTGATGAAGTGAGTTTAGTCTCTCTCGATCCTGTTTAGGTAAGAAGGTCTCTTGGACACACAAAACATCACAAGTCTCTAGAAGTTTATCCACTACACAGTGGCGCGCTTTATCAGCTGCATTGTGCCCGACGCGCAGCCCTCGCACATTATACGACACAATATTGAGCCCATTCATTTATCTGCGATAATCCCAGCATGGCTGCTGCTCCCCTGTGCCCCTGCAGCTGTAAGGGCAGGTACAGAGTGTTGTTGCTGTGCAGCTTCCCTTTGACCACTGTTCTCTCTGGGTTTGCAAACCTCAAAATAGTGGCGCACATAAATCCCCTCTGGCCAAAGTTGTGGATCATACATGTCAGTCACTTCATTACATTCAGCAGTCACCTGAAATGAGCTGAATCTATTGCGGGTCGAGTCAATCTTCCGACATGTCACAGTTTTGTCTAGTTTCTCAGTTAGATAGTCACACAAAGTCTTCGCGTCAAGATCGGGGGAGAAACGAGTGGCAAAGACACTCACCAGCTTGGTTTTAATCACTGAGATGTTTCTTGCTGTGCCGGTGCCGATTATTCCCACATTCCTCTGCTCGTTCTTCCGGGTCCGCGCACCTTCGGATTTTGGCTGTGTAAATACTTTCTGGGGCTTCTGAGGCTTGCGTTTCCCCCTCCTCAGCACGGTACTCCATGCTGGGGAGAGATGTTGGGGGTTTACCGTTACTCCCGGTGCCCATCGGGCAGGCTCCGTCGACCCCAACGCTTCATTCTCCTGCAATCCAGACGCAGCGGCTCCAGCCCCCTGGGTCCGACCGGGCGATCCATGACGATGTCACTTCTCCAGGGCCATCACCTGATGGTCCAGGGCCGCAGTAGCCGCTCCTTGTTCAGCGCTCACGCTTGCCTGATTTTCCCACGCTTCTCTCAGAGTGAAAACATCCTGATTCAATCGCTCCAGCCTACTAAGTAGTGCCGAGGCGTTCATACTGCCAAAGCCAACAGGTGGGAGTTCATCCAAGTAGTATGAAACAAACCTAGGAATGTCCTCACCACGCTCATTTAGCAGTTTCATGCAGTCCTTAATGTTAGCGTCTTTCTGGGCGCTTTTATGCTTAACAAAGCGTAGCGCTGTCAGGCACAGTTCAAACAGCAGTCGCTTAGATTCTTCTATCCAATCAGATGAGAAATTGTTTGCTGCTAACAATATAATGTCATCATGCGGCACAGTTCTCATCTTGACGAAGATGAAGTGTAGAAACTCATCTTCCACGATCACTTTCCCGTCAGTGGTTTTATATACCTCGGGTTTTAGACAAGAGTTAGCAGAGCCAGCAGCTCGACCACGCAGCGACGCCATCTCCTTCCTGTTTGAAAATCTGGTGGTGAAGTTGAGAGTTTGGGACTCGGCAGGAGAATCACATTCTCCTCGCAGAGCGCCGAGAGATGGAGTTGAGATTCGGGCAGCAGATGACAGCTCAAGACCCTCCGGGCAGCGCGCGGTGGCTCCTCTGCCTCCTTTGGTTTGGTTCGGCTCGGCTCGGCTCGTCCCCCCTGTTCGTCCTCCGGCTTGTGGAATCCCTTCAACTGACATGATCAAAAGTTGATTGCTTAATTGGTTTTTGATTTTTTTTCCCCAATATTTTAATTGGATGCGCCACTTCATTAAAAGTTTCAGTCGACAGAATTGCTCCCGAATTTGCCATAGACAAGTAAAGAGTCTTTTGTCAACCTTACCAGCATATATATTATATCTAATGACTGTGCAACATTTGAAAGGAATTCGTTCATCAGCATGCAGGAATCTATCATCCCCAAAATGTGAGGTTGGACAGAGAATGTCTCACTAAATGGGAAATCCAGTCTGGTTTTGTGTGAATTAAATCTTCATATCACTCGAATCACAATTCACATTGCTTTATTAATATGTATTATTGATGTTTGTTTTTTCTTTTAACTTTTCATGTGACTCAATTTTTTTTTAATTAAAAATAACAGTGGATAACATTTTTAATGAACACCTTGACCAGGTGCAAACTGGCAGCTGGGAATTTTCACAGAGGTGGCCTTTGTCTTTCTTTTTCTTTTCCAACCTTCAGGACAGCTACAGTGCCTTGCGAAAGTATTCGGCCCCCTTGAACTTTTCAAAATTTTGCCACATTTCAGGCTTCAAACATAAAGATATAAAATTTAAATTTTTTGTCAAGAATCAACAACAAGTGGGACACAATCGTTGAAGTGGAATGAAATTTATTGGATGTTTTAAACTTTTTAAACAAATAAAAAACTGAAAAGTAGGGCGTGCAATATTATTGGGCCCCCTTGCGTTAATACTTTGTAGCATCACCTTTTGCTGCAGTTACCGCTGCAAGTCGCTTGCTATCAGTTTTGCACATCGAGAGACTGAAATTCTTTCCCATTCTTCCTTGCAAAACAGCTGGAGCTCAGTGAGGTTGGATGGAGAGTGTTTGTGAACAGCAGTCTTCAGCTCTTTCCACAGATTCTTGATTGGATTTAGGTGCACAACTTCCTTTTCTTGAGTGCACTACTGTTTTTAGATTTGAGCATATTTACTACTTCTAAAATTGTTAAAGTACATTATTTTTGGTAAAAACATACATTTCTGTCAAGTGTTTTTTTTTTTTTTTTTCAACATTGATGATCTTCCTGTTCGGCATAAGCTGGGGGTGAAATTCACCCAGCTGTCATAATAGTAAAATCATATGGCCAAAATTCAACCCTTGCTGTCAGGCCAGACCCACATCCTTGATGTTCATAATCACAAAATGTCTCAGAACAATGTCTGTGGTACACATTTGATCACATTTTGATGAATAGATGACAAGACTGCAAAGTTGTCTTTTAAATATTCAAGAAGACTAATGACTAGTCTTCCTCTGTTAGTTTAGGCACCAAAATGCTGTTTAAGAGGTCAGTGAATGGATTTCCAGTTGAATGTTGAAATAGGTTCAATCCAGTTTTCTCATTATGAAACTTGGATACACACTGCTGAAAAAGAGGACATGTTTGACCATCTAGTGTTTTTAAAAACATGTCATCTAAAATATCATCTAAAAATGTCATGACAAGAGGAAGTGATTCCAACCATCAGGCTGTTAACTTTTGACTTCCTCAATCAGATTGTTTACTCAACAGTGTCAATTAAGTGTATTAAGCCAAAACTTGGCGTCTCTTCTTCAACTTTGATTGATTTGATGATATCTTTCAATCACTAAGTTTGAAGATGAGCACAATTTCCTCCTTCACACACTTCTCTAGGTATGAGCATTCCATAGAAGGAGAAGATCATGAAGTCCTGGGGGAACATAACTACCTCCTGCTTGCCAAGGCTAAAGAACAAACTACCAGAAAGATCTCTATTGGATGATGAAAACAAAGCACTGCTAAGTATCCCTTCCCAGAACATCACAGAGATCAACCAGCTGATCTATTGGCATCCGTCATCCTGGAGATGTTTGACTACAAGAGTAGTCATAAATCATTTAAAGCGATACTTCAACATTTTGGCAAATTGGCCCATTTAGCGCAATTCCTTAGTCATTTCGAACAGCATACTTACTTTTTTTGTGAGCGCGAGCTGTTGTTTATTCAGAGGTGAGTCGGGGAAGGTTTTTGGGACGGACACAATGGAAGTGGATGGTATTTTGTTCCCCCTCGTCAAACTCATCAAATACACAATCCAACAACCCCAAAACACTTTGGTGGTCATGTTATAATCTGCACATGGGGAGGTGTCAGGGGTTTTATTTAACCTTGAAAAAATTTCTATTTGGGCTGAAATCATTTGTACAAATTTGACATGTTAAACCGACACTAAGGAACTTTTCAACCGTAATAAAACATTTTAATATCTTTTGTGTTGATACATCGACTTACAACTAGTTGAATGACCCCTCTGTCACGGCCTGAGGGCGTCAGTATTGCTTCACTTGAACTGAGCAGCTGTGAGGAGGGTGGTAGGAACCCTGCACACTAAAAAACTCTAAATGTGCGGACTGCTTTACGGCATGCGTCGCATCATGACATAACATTGTTTAGCCACCATTAGATTCATTACCTCGTTGCTATCCGTCCTTCACACAGCCACTAGAAAAAAATGAAGGCGAGTTCAGTAAGACAGCACGCCACCGGGAGCAGCATTTTACGACGACACGCGCTAGTCCTCATGGGAACTGTAGTATTCGTTCAGGCAAAACACTACCGCTTTTGACCACTGGCGCCGCCAAAATCAACGAAAACTGAAAGTTCCTTAGTGTTTCTTTAAGTAGTCAAGTGTTATTTTGCCACAGCACTCCTAGGTTGTTAAAGTTTCTAAGCCAGATGCTCACACTGACAGGAGAGTGATCAGAAATAATGATGGCCCCATAAAGAGCAGGAGCTTAAAGACAGAAGGATTCTCTTATGTACTAAGAAGAAGTCTGTTGGGTGAATGTACTGTACATGTGAGGAGAAGGAGTACACTTTTTCAATAGGATTAAAGAAAGGCCAGGAATCTGAAACCGCAAACTGATTGATGAAAGGCTGAAGTGTCCTGCAGGGTGGTATTTGTGGAGGAGTGATCCAGCTCCAGGTTAATCCAGCAATTGAAATCAGCTCCTAAAATCAGACAGTTTGAGGACAAATCTGGGACTTCAGAGGAGATGTCTGAAAAAGGATTCTCCCATTTCAGGGCACATGAACTAATATAACCAGTAAGTCACAAATTGGGTCAGAGATTATATTCAAACAAGTTAAAGGAATTGATTGATGTAGAAAAATCACACTCATTCTAAATACCAAAATGCGGAGTAATAAGAATGACAAATCCAGTTGCTTTTAACTCGAGGATGAACAAATGTTTTCAGATCTATTTCTTGTAAACACATCGCCTGGGCTTCCAAATGTTGAAGGTGGCATCAAACCTTGCTGCGCTTTCTGGGGGAATGAAGTTTTTTGCAGTTCCAGTGAACAAAGTTAAATGTATCGCCACCAGAATGTTTAGCTTTAAATGAATCAATAACAATCAGTTCAGAAAATGGAAGTGTGTGACACTGACAGAGAATGAATCTGATGCACAAATGAAAAGTCATGACTGACCTCGTGACCACGACAATAACAAGTATGAAGGGGAAATAAAAACCAGAGAGATGGCAAAAACGAAGAAAAAAGATTCAACAACAAAAAAGGAACAGAGAACCCCACCCCTTCCCACCCCAGCACAAGCATCACCCCAACTGCAATGTGTGCAAACGACCTCTAGTACAAACACAATTCAAAATGTCCTATAAAAGCACCCAAAAGCTGAAGTGAACCAAGATTCAGTATGATTCAGCTATTAATAACAAGATGTACAAGGTGATCATTTTCTAATAGAGTAAAACAAGACTGAAAGAGATGATAAAGTCAAAATAACAGTAACTGAACAGGCTCATACAGAAAAAGCCCATCAATAGTTAGACCAGTCAGTAGCTTTGACCTCGTGGATATTGAGATTATCCATACCCTCCCTGTCGACACGCATTATTTCTCCTGGAGCTGCCCTTCCGATCCTCACACTGATCATCCAGACCGTTCACCTCTGCAGAGAGTGTGCAAGGTAGCCACCAAATCATCTGTGGAGGAGCTGTGATCTGTAGTCACACATTCAAGTTCTCATAATTATAAGCATAAACTGCAAGTGTGTATTCATTCATTTTTATGTTATGAGATGTATGCCTGATTTACTAGATTCATTTTAAATTGTCAGAGTAATCCTGAATCAATAAACACACACACACACACACACACACACACACACATACAGTCTTGTATTTCTATCCTTGTGGGGACTGTCCATTGACTCCCATTCATGTCTAGCCCCTAACCCTGACCCTTACCCTAACCCTAACCCACAACACAACAAAGCCTAACCCTAAAGAAATGTTTTTGCACTTTTACTTTTTTCAGTAACAACAACATGGTCAAGAAAACACTGTTTCTCCTACTTAGGACCGGAAAAAGGTCCCCACAAGGCACGTCGTTCCACGTTTTGCTATCCTTGTGGGGACATTTGGCCCCGACAAGGATAGAAATACAAGAACACACACACACACACACACACACACACACACACACACACACACACACACACACACACACAGTTTTTACAGTTTGTTTCAGGAGGACATTGTGGAATTACACAGAATTATACATCTACTGTCCAAATGTTGGAAACTACTCTTATTCTTAAGTTGGTCCAAGTCCAGCGGATTAAATCTGATTGTCAGCTGATGATTGTGATGACTGTGCAGCAGAAGCAGATTTCCCTCATGCTGGGTGTGACTTGGCCTGCCCTGCTGACCAATCCCTGCAGCTGGAGCGCTCTATAAAAGCAGCCATCAGTCCCCTGAGTTCTCCACTGCTGGCAGTCTGGAGACACACCTCGCTCCCTGCTTCCTTCACTGTCTTGTCTGCAGGTATGATGACAGTTTGTGTTTGTGCTCCTTGTTTCGTGTTTGTCATTTCATAAATCATGTTTCTCTCTTGCAGAGCTCTGTTTGGTGGCTCCTCTCTCCCCCTTGTGTCCAGCCACTCTCAGAACACTGTGAGTATGGATTCTTCTCCTTCATGCACAGCCATGCCTTCATGCTGCTCCAGCAGGAATCAGCTGTTTGTGTTTTGGTATTTACCATAACAGGGACATTGAAGCTCCACTAATGAGTGTTCAGAAACTGTTGTTTTGTCAACACAGTTTGTGTGTACGCAGAGTTTAACTGACTCTGCTTTGCCTTTGTTAATCGTGTTAACTTCTCCATGAGCCCTCTGCTGTCTGCTGTACTGCTGTCTACTCCTTCTCCAGCTGCGAACCGCCTGCTGTCTGACAGGATGGACCCTGTTACTTCTGGGTCGTAGATTAACAGAATTAACAGGCAACCTGTTTAATCTATATTTTAATACCATGAATGTGTGTGAGAAGTATTTATTTTAACTGGTCTGACCACCTTTTTAAGGTTGCCTGATGTCTGTCATGTATTCCTGATTTGATATTGTTTTTCTCCGTTTCATCCTGTGACTGCTTCTTTCCTTTCTCCTGACACTCTGTGACTCTGTGACTCTCTGAGCTCAGTGGACTCTTCATCTGAGAACTTCCTGTTTGCTTCAATGTCAGCTCCCTGTTGATCAGTTGTTCAGTGTGTTCTTGGTGTCATGATGTCAAAATGTGAACAGCATGATGTTTGAATACCAATTCTGATTGATTCAGGACATTTATCGATCCATTCATTGATCAAACAGCTGCTGTTAATGTTTTTGTTGAGCTCCTTGTCAGAGAAAAGCAAGTTGGGCAAAAAGTACTGAAACACTGAACAGCTGGACATTTAAACATTTAGACAAGGTCACATGAAGGTCAACTGGAAACATCAGAGTACAGTTTTGGGTCATCCTGAAATTTCACCCCAAAGACCAAACAACCTCAACTTTTGGCAAGTAGTGCACATAATACCGAAAAAAAAAAAAAAGAATCTATTTTTGTAAATGTCTCTATCGTAAAACTTACACTATTGAACATCTCCGTGGTGATGCTTAATTTCACTTCTTCTCAGCTTAGCCAAAATATTTTCTGAACACTGCAATCAACATTTAATGTGACTGTTAGTATTTTACTCAGGAAACCTTTAATGGAGGAGCAAGAATGACTGACGCTGTTTCTCAATTCATCAGAGTCACGATCATGAGTTCAGATCCAGTGTCCCTCGATCTTCCTGGAGTCAGCAGTGCTGGCACTTCAATCGCTGACGTGCTCCCAGCCGTGCTCCAAGCCATCAGCCAGGTTGCTCCGACGCATCGGCAGTGCCATATCACCATAACGAATGGATGCAGCAGCTTCTACCTGTCCAACCCCAGGTAGAGGTGTTCCACTGAATCAGTGTCTCTCGACATCATCAGATTGTCATTTGTCATCTTTTCCTCCACAAAACAGATGGTACATCGACAGTGGAAGTTGCGCGACACCCTTTCCACCAACCATTCGCTCCAGTGATTCAGGCAGCGCTCTGTTCATCAAGACTCCAGACACCGCTCGTGGAGCTATTGCTGTCATCACCTACGACCTCTTGAACAATGACAGCAACCAAACCATTGAAAAAATTGCTGTAATGTTCTCCAATCCCTACGACTTAAAGGCTCACTCAAACCTGTTTGCAGTGGGAATCCTTGATAATAGCAGGGAATGTGATAAGCTTCTGTATGATGAGATGGAAACTGGAACGGGCAACTTCTTTGTCAGACGTAAGACAGATGGCAATGTCTTGAGTTACAGAGGCAAACGAGTTACCATTCAGGCAACGATGTCGGACAGCCCTCAGCCGGCGATGAAGGTGGAACTGAGGGAGACTCAGTGAAATGAGTGATGAGAGACAGCCTTCACCGTCTGGATGATAGAACATTGTGGAAGACAATAATAAAAAAAAAAAGAATCAATAATATTTCAGAGATCTTTAAAGTGTGGTTCGATGAGGTTGAACCAATCCCCCCAACAGCTACTATACTATAATTCTTTTTCTGTAGCCTGAAACAGTGGTGTCTTCTCGTTTTGCTCCAATGCATATTACTCAGCGATAGTCATATTACCATTCTTTCCACTTTTTCTTTTGTTTTTAACAGTTTTGTAGTAAAACTGAACAGGAAAGATATGTTCCAATCTTCATACCTTTATAATAGCTTTCTATCTGAACTGTATTTGAAATTTATATCTTTGTGTCATTCAAAGTTTTATCAACTGGTGAAAAAAAAAGCTTTCCGTGTAAAAGTATTAATAAATATCTGAAAAACTGTAGAGTTGGTTTTTGTTACATTCATTCTGCTTTAAATAAAATTAAAGGTGCTGTAGGCAGGATTCCGCATCTCCGGCATCTTGCTTAGCGTTACCTAAGCAAGATGGCGATTTGACCCATCTAAGATGGCGATTTGAAACCCAGCACAGCCAATCCTGTCCTGTTTTCTCTGACATCACGCCCTTACGCAAGTTAAGCCTCTCCCACAAGAACGTGTGACGAACGCCCCTCGACCAATCACGGTTAGAGCCTCAGGGGCTCTTCTGATTGGTCAAAGATACCTGGAGCTGTGGAGATTCCTTTTCAGCTCAGAACAGAGACAGATGGAAACGCTGCGCCCTCTTGGTAGTGCAATTATGCTACACTCCTAAAGGATTATCAATGGATACTCTAACATTTAATCCAAAGAAAACAGAAAAATTTGTATTGACTAGCAAAATCCTGCCTACAGCAGCTTTAAATCACATCTCACAACTCTCACCACAGAAGCATCTTCAGTAAATACTAGGGGGTACCAAAAAATTCCCGGAGTTTGATTGCAACTTTTTATTTCTGGCATTTCAAAATAAAACACCACCGTCGCCTTCAAAATAATCTCCATCTGCATTATTGCAGCGCTCCAGCCGTGTCTCCCACTTCACGAATGTGTCGTGAGACCCGTGCGTAAAAGTGTCATTTTGGGCCGGCTGCGTTTTTTCTGTCTCCTCCTCCACATCTGCAAACCGCTGTCCCTTCAGCTCCTTCTTCAACTTGGGGAACAAGAAAAAGTCACTGGAGGCTACATCTGGCGAATAAGGCGGAAGGGAGAGAAAATTCATCTCATTCTTCTCCAGAAACTGCGTGTCGCGCAGCGCCGTGTCCGCTGGCGCTCTGTGGTGGTGGATCAACCGGCTCCACTCCGCCACTACGCTCTGCTTCCTCCTCACATCCTCACGGAGCCGTCTGAGGACTTCCATGTAGTAGTCCTGGTTTACAGTCTGACCTGGAGGGACAGACTCGCTGTGGACGATACCCTGGACAGCCAAGAAGCAGCTCAGCATTGTTTTCACGGCTGAGCGGACCTGGCGCGCCGACATCTGGCCCTTTTTAAACCACCCGAACCACTCATGGACCTGAGTCTTCCCCAGAGCATCATCCTTGTAGGCTTGCTGCAACAAGGTGAGTGTTTCTGCTGCTGTTTTTTCCCAGGAAAAAGCAGAATTTAATGTTTGCGCGCTGCTCTGGCTTTCTGGTTAATGTCGCCATTTTGGAAAAAGCGCAGACCGCCGCTGCACTCTGTTACTATAAATAGCACCTGACAGACGTCAGTGTAACTCTGGGAGCTCAGCTTTTTCACAGATATGCACGAGGCTTACCTGCAGCACATCTGACGGCCAGAAGTCGAAACTCATTATTATTATTATTTTATGGCCAAATTCCGGAAACTTCTGGGCACCCCCTCTTAAAATGTTTAAAGTGTTTTTGCACTGCCAGCACATGATCTGCTCAGAGCTTGTTATCAAATGGAGCTGGAGCACTTTTCTTTTTAGCACTTTTGGCAATTTGTATCATAGTTACTCAGTTGGAATACATTTTACCTCCTGAATGGCTTGTTTGGATACTAAACCAATACAGCTGGAAATTGCACTTGATTTTTTATTTAATACTTTAACCCTTTCTTTTTTACTTAAACTCTGGCACCCAAGGTACAAAGAGATAAAATAAAACTTCAGCACAGTAAAGGCCAACATCTTTACAATCACGATCACATAGAACCACAGTGAGAACATTTTCACTAAAGTAAATGAAGTTTGGATACATAAAAAAAAAAAAAAAAAAAATCCGTGTAAAAGCCACTTCTGATGGTTAAAAAAAAAAAAAAAAAAGAAGTGTGATAAAGCTCAAGACAAAAATCAAGTCTGAGGGGAAAGAAAAGCAGGCTTCTCATGTATAAGAATGGGAATACATTTTTTTGTCTTATTGTACATCCATGTGTTATAGGACCTTGTGCAGTTTTTTTTATTGTATGCACCATACAATATCCATCACCTGGAGCTGTTTGCTAACCTCTGGCACCTACAGCCACACCCTGTTCATAGAGACGGATCACTTTTTTCCATCAACAAGCTCAGGCTGGATTGACACAAGTTTGTCTCACATCTACACAAGACAGAGTTGGATGTATAATACATATATAATAAAATACATATATAATACAATTGTGTAAGTAGAATAATAGTTAACAATCTTAATAACTGGGTAACATAGGTAAAAGCGGCTTAAAACACACAAACACCCTGAAAACATTAAAGTGGATCTATTATGCTATTTTTCAGTCGTGTCATATCGGTCACAGAAGCCCAAAAACATAGTATTTAAGTTTGTTTGCCCCAAATTCATCCTATGTTCGGAGTTTGAGCGGTCTAAAACGTGGCTCTGAGGAGCCCTCCTCCGAACAGACTGATTTTCACAGCCTTCTTTACGGGAGGCACTTGAACGCATCTGGCCACTACCACTCTCTCCCACATGGTGGGGGCACAGTCAGAGGCACGTCTCCTCGACCGTTTCAGCTTAAAGTTAGGGTTGGCGATTTGAATGAGATACATTTTTCTAAATACTGGTTAAAATGATCTTTATGACCCGATGGGAAAATATCCATAGTGTGTTTTTAAAGTAGTTTGGAAAATATCCGCTATCTACAGCAGGAGTAGCACGGGAAAAACAGCAACCAATCGTCTTGACAGGACACCTTTTTTTAAACAAATCAAATCCCTTCACCATTCGACCTGCCCCCTGCGCGTACGTGTACGCGTGCACTGACCCTGGTTCAGTGCGCGCGTAGAAGGACGGAGCGTCGTTGCAGAATAGCGAGACGAATGTTTGGGGGTTTACTTACCGTTGAGTGCGCCATAACTTGGTGTAGTGCAAATAAAGAAAAACGAAGAAACGAAGCGCTGAGGACAGGTTACGCCAGGAACGCGGAAGCGCCGTGCACGCCGCGAACGTCTCCGCTCCCAACTGGAGCTCCTCTAATGGGGTGGAAGCTGGGCGGAGCCAGCTTGGCGGAGCCTTGGGGAGATGCTACGTGCTAACGCTAGCTTTCCAAGATCGCCAACCCTAGCTTTAAGCTTCAGTTTCATTTTCAAAAATGTGGCGTAGCGAGACAAGGAGGAAAAAGACAATTTTCAAATTTGAACGTCTTAATGAGGCTATGGCAACACATACTACTATAACCACCTATCTGGGGGCCCACAAAGGCTGGATCATCTTCCGGGGGGGGGGGGATGGTGTTCCTCTTTCTGATGTCGAGAAGAAGAAGTTTTCAGAATCGCGTATTTGAGTGTATATTTTCTTAAAGCTAGGGTTGGCAATCTTGGAAAACTAGCATGTGGCATGAATGTAGCATCTCCCCAAGGCTCCGCCCAGCTCCGCCCAGCTCCCACCCCATTGGAAGAGCTCCGTTGGGAGCGGAGATGCGGAGACTTTCGTGGCGTGGCGCACCAACGTCCAGTGCGTTCCTGGCGTAACCTGTCCTCAGCGCTTCGTTTCTTCATTTTTCTTTATTTGCACTACACCAAGTTATGGCGCACTCAACGGTAAGTAAACCCCCAAACATTCGTCTCCGCCGTTCTGCAACGACGCTCCGTCCTTCTACGCGCGCACTGAACCAGGGTCAGTGCACGCCACTGACATGTACACGCAGGGGGCAGGTCAAACGGCGAAGGGATTTGATTGGTTTTAAAAAAGGTGTCCCCTCAAGACTGTTGGTTGCTGTTTTTCCCGTTTTACTCCTGCTGTAGATAGCGGATATTTTCCAAACTACTTTAAACACGCGCTATGAATTGCTTCCCATCGGGTCATAAAGATCATTTTAACCAGTATTTAAAAAAATGTATCTCATTCAGATCGCCAACCCGAGCTTTAAAAGTGGAGTGCGCAATTGAGGGAGGTGACTGAATTTTTCACTTCTGGGGGATCATACAGAGGCTCTGGGAGGTATGACTGTAAAGACACCTTTTTAAAGTGAATTTTGCATAATATGACTCCTTTAAATAAATCCAAAGGTTGGTGACTGCTGACTACCAGACTCCATGTATTCTACAAAGTCTTATAATGCTGTATGAACAGGCAGCCTCAGAACAACGCTGGATGTGTTGACTTCTGGATAGCGCCGATGGGCACCATTTTCATGAGGGGCATGCAGAAACTCAATCTGAGGCCTTTTTGGGGGAAGCCCACTGGAGGGATTTGGTCCATTCCAGAGGCAAAAAATTAGAATCTCTTCCAGTGTGACTGTTTGTTAACCATTTGAAGAAATCAATGCAATAATTACTTTTGTCGAAAGTATTAATATTACCAACTAATTTTTAACAAAACTTACCGCCAACATCAATCGGCCAGCCCCTCCAGAATGTGAGGGTCAAATTTTAATTCCGTCTGCCATTGCTGCCAGGTGGGGACAGGACGGTCTCACAAAGAGTGGCCATGTGTACAGCAGTAAGCTGGCTGTGTCCAGAAACAAATGTGGGCCGAAGGACATCTGGATGGGAATTCATTGCCTCTGCTACCTTGAGGTAGTCCAATCCCTCACTTAGTCTGTCAGGGTACAGATACATTTAGTGGTGGGCCGTCAGGGCCTGCAAAGCCTTCTCTGCTGGCCTAAAAAGTATCTGAATTACAGACTGATGTAAATTATATTGTGTCCATAAATAATTAATAAATGATTCCAAACGGTATGTTCCAGTTCCTTTCATAGTTTTCCCGTGGTTGCGCTGCTTCCAGACATGTTTTTTTCATATTAAATCATTTAACCAATCAGATCTCAGGCATCATCTGTTGCTAGGGTCAAAGAAATCTGCCTGAGGCCTTCACTGTCCGTTCCTGATGGCGCAGTAAAGTAAAGTGAAGCGTTCAACCAATCAGATTTCGAGTTGGCGACTCAGCGCCTTCTAGCTAGCTTACACTAACAACAGCATATCCAGACCTTCTGATTTACATTCACCAAGAGATACAGTAGGGGGCGGTCTGCACCTAAGTTGTTGGTCGCCTACCTCAATTATTCCAAAGAAGAAGAAGAAGAAGACCTGAAGAGAAATAAAACTTATGCCAGAAATCCCACAGGGCAGCTGGACTTTCAGCCCTGGCTTTATGGAACTGAAACGCACGGATAATCTATATGACAGAACAACTGAACTCTTTTTGAGGAAGGAAATGAGGATGGATTTTGTTTACAAACAATCGGGATTTTGGTGAGTAAAATGTTCCTCTTTTCCTAAATAATATTGCTGTTTTATTAAGTTGTTGATGCTCATTGTATGTGCGCAGATGTAGTAGGAGAATTATGCACTTCAGCAAAGGCATTTATTCTGGCTGCACAAGTATCTATCTGCTGTGCAACAACTCTTTATATGCATATCTGCACAATAAGAGTTTTTTATAGACATAAAATAGTTATTGAGGGGTGGATTGGTTCAGGCGAATCTGTTCTGAAGGCCTTAGTGTGAAATGCACGGTCCGCCACTGGATACATTACACAATTCAAATTTACAACAGCACATAAAGTACTTACAGTCAAGCTCAAACTTTTTCAAACACCTCACAGATTTGTACTGAAAGTTATATGTATTAAGTGCTAGACATTTTTCCACTCATGTGTCTTGAACATTGTCATACCAGTGAGACACCTGTTTCATTTCCAATTAAGACCTGCTGGTTGAAGTATCTCAAATGTCCCAGGGATGTATGCATGTATACATGTATATCTTATATAGCCACAGTTTGTAACCTATCACACAGTATTGTCACGTATGCCATACATCAATTCATGAAGATACATGTAAAGTAACAGTTCACTAGTTTTGAGAGTGGACCCAACATGATATAATGATATTCAGTACACACTATTTAATGTCACTTACAGGTCCAGTGCAGCTTTAGTGCGCCCCTCAACATGAGCCCCCTTGCTACTTCCTCAATGAGAGCCAGTTCCCAGTTGCCAACCTCCTCAAGCGATGCTGGGCCCGTTTCTTGCCGATATTCAAGGCATACAGCCTTGAAGACGAAAAAAAGAGGGCCATTGTCCTCCTTGGACATGGGCCAGTGACAGCATTTGTCCAATGACTTTATAGTCCCCAAACTCCAGACCTGCAACATACTGAAAAAGTAGCAAACGAGAAGCTCCAGTCATGCAAGCTATGCTGTCAGAAGAAATGAAACATTTGAAAGCGACTTATGTTTGGATTTTTATTCTATGGGCATATGAGTTTTCCCAATGTGTTTGTGTGTGTGTGTGTGTGTGTGTGTGTGTGTGTGTGTGTGTGTGTGTGTGTTTGTGTGTGTGTGTGTGTGTCTTTCACAGTGTACTTGGTTGTTGAATTAATGTGATGCTTCAGCACCATGGACAGCACTATGCTTACTCTTTGTGCATGTCTGTATTTCCACATAAGTGTGTGTGTGTGTGTGTGTGTGTGTGTGTGTGTGTGTGTGTGTACATGCGCATGTGCGTGACAGTGTGTTTGTGTGCGAGCATGTGTGCTTCTGTTCTAAAATGTACTCACTTCCTGGGTTAAGTTGTTACTTCAGCACCATGGACAGCGCTATGTTTATTCTGTGGGCATATGAGTTTTCCCAAAGCGTCTGTGTGTGTGTGTGTGTGTTTCACAGAATATATCTGGTAACGATATTAAGTTCAAAGTTCACGACCAATAACCACTCATTGTTAACTTTCTATGCATATGAGTGTGAGTGTGTGTGTGTGTTGCCAGAGTGTGCTGTTCTGTCATACAGTGTACTTAGTTTCTGGATGAAGTTGTTACTTCAGCACCATAGACAGCACTGTTTGCTCACTGTGCTCGACCGTGTGTGTAAGCATGTTTCAGTGTTTCTATGTGCGCGAGCCTGTGTGTCTCTCACACAAAGTATTCAGGTACTCTATCAAGTGGGTACTTCAGCACCATGGACAGTGCTGTGTTTGACACTGACATTATTTACTACTGTGACAGTATTTACATGGCCACTAAGAGGCGCTTGATGTTTAAACACAACTCTTGCTCATATTTGGGGCATGAATCAACTGTGGTTGTTTTCTAGAGGAGAGCAGTCTCCACAAACAACCAGTCACACTTGCATTCACAGCTAGGGTAATTTAGATTGGAACATGAGCCCGGAACCTTCTTGCATTCAGGTAGGAACTCTGATCACAGCAGCCCCAAAGAGCAGGAACCAAAAGGCTCTTTGGTCTCATTAACCTCCTGAACAATTTATAACATATGACGGGATCCTGAAATTAGGACAGAAGTAAATAGAGATGAAAGATGACCATTGATCAATATCAAAATCAATAAATGACAGATTTAGTGATAATTTCATAGACAATTTATTTAACTCATCAATAAAATTCACAGCAGCACAGAATTTTTCTTCTAACCCCCTGAACAAAGTATAGTGGGATCTTGAAAAATAGAACACAGAGGAACAGAGATGAGATTAACATTAAAATATGTAAATGACAGATTGTGATTGACTGGTATTTCAAGAATATGTACTCACTTCATCAATAAAAAAAAAAAGAAAGAAAGAAAAAAAGAAACTTTGACCTCCATAGCAGCAACAGTGAATATTTCCTCAAACCATTAAGAAGTGAAAGGGGACTGACAGAAAGGTGAGAAAGAATGACACTTGATGGACTGACTCAGATGATCCCGGGTCTGGTATCTTTACTCTAGAAAATAAGTTTAATCATGTATTCTGTACAGTACTGAGAGGAAACCAAGGCTGGCTTCCAAAACTGAGTGACAGAATTCTGTAAGAGACAGGGGCAGCTTGAGGCAGCAGTGTAAAAATGACAACTAGTAATAATTGAATTCATTACATTTGTTTTCAAACGGACTCAGAAATAAAGTTTTTGATTTTCAAGTTAAAAAAAACTTGTCCATCCAGCAATAATTTTTTCTAATTGTTGTTTTTATAATTAAACAGTACAACAAAGATAATCACCATGTGAGGTGATTTTCTTTTGAACGGTTACTCAACTTTTTCAGTTTGAACCCATTGGTTCCCAATTTGAGTTATACCCCCTGGGTTTATGTGTGGGAAACCCCTCAGACTACTGACACCACACAGGCCTTGAGGAATGTTTGCATTCCGGCCATTTTGTGGACAGATGTGCAGGAGCTGCAAGAACTTGGAGGGAAGTGTGTTTTGGGGATTTTCAAGAACCGCCTGACATTTCCAGCCTTCCATGTTTATCTACTAAGGTTTTAGTTCAGAGCGTTCCCTTTCACCACAAACAATGTTTGATACTATTTAATGTAAGTAATGAAATTCAGGCACTCGTCGAGGATACGAGAGGTTCACTTGACATTCTGACGCCTTTCCACTGCCTGAGGATGGGATTCTCTACACCATCTTATGTTTTCTCTGTGAAAGCAGTTTCCGCCAGAGTGACTTGTGAGCTGCCATTTCAGGAGCCCTGTGCTCAGCGTGCAACCTACTGTGGCTGCAGTGACCTTTTAAAAAATATGGCAGTGAACCCACAATTATGTGTTATGGTGTCAGTTAGTATGTTGAACTGTTTGTAAGTTTTTGTCGATGACTGCCTGAGCATTCAAGGTTCACTGTGAAGTATTTTTGGCTGCTGTGTAGCAGGTTGCTAGTTATTTTTGGTTTTTCCCTCACCAGCACACTTTTATGAATTTGCTTTTTAACATACTTTATCCCCCCTATTTCTATCATTCAGTGTCAGATTTCTTGGTTATTCAGTCACACGCTTTGATAGAGTGTAAGTAACGGACTTAGTTTGCTTTTTGTAGGCAGTGGTTACAAAAAATTAGAGCCACTGTTGAAAAAATGCTTTTACGAAAACTGATTGTGTCTTCTGTGTCTCTTGTGCTTCAGGAGTGGATTTTAAGCAGTGCAGACTTCTCGAATTTGCAATCTCCAGTCAATCTATTATGACCACTCCTCTCCAGATCACAATCAAAAGTGAAAATCCACATAACTGCAACATTTCAGTGTGAATTGTATCATTTTAATGAGATTTGCAGAGAAAAACCTTTTGGGACCATCTTAGACATCATTCCAAAATCTAGAAACTGCAGTGTCCTTTTCTGAGGTGCACCTTTAAAACACACCTTTCAGCCGACAGACAACACAAAGCTCACCACCTGGATTAATGCAAACTCAGATCTCAATCTCTGTACAGGATATAATGATATTGATGATTGGTCTGAGTTACAGTTAAGAGAACTGCTGTTTTTTTAAAGTATTGGGAGCTTCAGGGCTCTATGTCACCAGCAAAATAGTGAGCTTTTCCCTAAATAAAGAATAATATGCATTAGAGGAAAACCAGAAGACAGCATTGTTTCAGGCTACAGAGAAAGACTTATAGGATAGTAGCTGTTGGGGGGATTGGTTCCAGCTCATCCCACCACACTTAAAAGATCTCTGATTCAAATATCATTGACAATCTTCTACCATCTAGACAGTGAAATCTGTCTCTCATCACCCATTTCACTTATTCTCACTAAGTTCCACCTTCATCACAGGCTGGTAGGCATCTGACATTGTTGCCTTTATGGTAACTTGAGAGCCTCTGTAACTCAAGACTTTGCCATCTGCTTTACTTCTGATGAAGGAGTCACTCGTCCCCTGATACATCTCATTATAAAGATTCTCGTCACACTCCTTGCTCATGTCAAAGACTCCCACTGCGTACCAGTTTGAGTACAAGTTGAAGTCGTAGGGATTGGAGAACATTAAAGCAATTTTTTCTGTGGTTTGGTTGCTGTCATTGTTCAGGAGGTCGTAGGTGACGACGCCGATGGATCCACAGGCAGTGTTTGGAGTCTTCATGAACAGAGCGCTCTCCACTCCATGGGAGCGAATGGTGGGTGGAAAGGGTGAAGCGCAGCTTCCACTGTGGGTGTACCACCTGTTTGATGGAGGAAAAGGTTAAAAAGGGCAATTTGATGATGTTTAGAGACAATGTTTCACTGGAACACCTCTACCTGGGGCTGGAAAGCGAGAAGCTGCTGCATTCGTTCGTTATCATGATAAAGCACTGGCGATGTGTCGGAGCAACTTGACCCATGGCTTGGCCCATGGCTGTGATCAAGCCAGCTATTGCAACACCAGTATCGACAGCTGCAGGAATATCAATGGGCACTGGCTCACTCATGATCGTGCCTGCGATGAATTGAGAAACAGTGTCAATTATTCTTACTACTCCATGAAAGGTTTTCCTGAGTTAAATACTTACAGTCATATTAAATGTTTATTGCAGTGCTCAGAAAATATTTTGGATAAACCAAGAAGTGAAAATAAGCATCACCACAGAGATATTGAATGGTTTAAGTTTTACAGTACTATGAAGTAGGGCTGCACGATTATGGCCAAAATGATAATCACGATTATTTTTGTCAATATTGTAATCACGATTATTCATCACGATTATTCATTATGTTATGTAAAACATACCTTTTTATTGCACTTTTTTTTTTAAACAAACAAGTGTCAAATTGAAGATGTGCGTCTTCAGCACTTCAGCGAAGTCTGGTGTGCATGCGCACATAATTGAAGATGTTTTAATTAGAATCTAAACAACTATTTAGAACCATGTCAATGTTGTGAACGATCGCTTTCCCTTAGAAACGAACATATAGACGCGCCGACTGTGAGTTTTTACAAACGTTTGACCAGACCTCTGTTCTGAAAAGAGCCGGATTATGACTTTGGAACCTGAACGCCTCACAGCTGAGCGACCGTCACTTGCTGCATTCTAACCCCTGAGAGCAACACGATGATCGCTGAACAACAAGATGAAGATAAAACAACAAGAGAACAGTAAACAGCCATGCTAAACCCAGAAATGAAACCTACCAGAACAATGATTCCCTCTTTCTCTCCAAGCCGCTGCTACGCCGCTCACATCCTGAACTGTCCGTCAATAACAGCTTTTCCCGTTCTGTCCGAGACGCTCAGCGTTTACATCTTCTTTCCACCCGTACAGAAGTTGAGATGCGTTCCATCGACTGATGTTTGAGCATGAAGGAATCGTTCAAAGCCAGCTAGTTCGTCGGTGGCTAACAGCTAAGCTAACAGCTGACTGAGACACCGCAGTGGCGTCCATCAGCAGCTACTTTTACGGAGTGTCCCTGAAGGCAGCAGGAGCGACATGGCTCAGGTTGTTCACTGACGCAGAGGGTTTCAGGTGTTCCACAGGTAATGAAGGCGGGTTAGGAGGAGCTGCATACTGACAGGTGAATGGACGGTGCTACTGCCTCTGTGAAGCAGGTGCCTCAGATTCTCAAAATCATCTGGCGGGCCAGATATTATTGTTCGCGGCCCAAAAGTGGCATCGGGCTGCCAGTTGCCGACCGCTGCAGTAGATGATGCTCCTTTAGGAGGCGCTAGCAGCTCCTCACCTCCAGATGCCTCAGCACTGTCACTGCCTGCTGCTCTCCACATTGTACTGTCTGCGGGGTTCACTCGCTTGCTGTTTAGGCGGCGTAATGATGAGGCCCTAACCTCGGTCGCCCCCTGGTGGTTGGCTGATTGTTGGATTTAAAAAGTGCTTGATTTGACACGCAACAGAGCCCATTTTTTCAATTTAAAAATCGCGACGATCATCTAAATTTAATCGCAGCAGCCAAAATCGTGATCACGATCAAAATTCGATTAATTGTGCAGCCCTACTATGAAGTCATCAACAGAAACAGCTTTTTCTGTTTTTTTTTTTTTTTTTGCATGACGTACCCCTCTCACAAAAAGTTGAGGTTATTTGGTCTGTCGGGTGAAATTGCACGATGACCCTAACATGCACCTTTCCAGATGTCTTTCCAGTAGTTTTTGTCCAACTTGCTTTTCTCTAACAAAGGTCTTAACACAAACATTCACAACAACAGTTTGATCAATGAATGGATCAATAAATGTCCTGGGTCAATTAGAATTGGTATTTACACATCATTCTGTTCTCATTTTGATGTCATGAGACCAAGACCACACTGAACAACTGATCAGCAGGACATCAACAATGGCCACGTTTACATGGGTCAGAAAATCCAATCAGATTGTAAGGTGAAGCGGATTCAAACACTTGTAGTGGATTAGAATTTGGATCCGATTGTGTGAGATAAGACTACCCCAATCAATAATCCGCTTATGCCTCATAAACAGTGTCAGGCAGCAGATTATTCATTCTGCGCATGCGCTCCCTCATAGGTAATGACATGTGCAGAAATAAGGAAGCATTAGGAATTAGGAAAGTCAAGACCCAATAAAGACGAAAAAGTGAACGGTCATTCAGAAAAATGTTTCACTAAAAAGCCTACAGCAATCACTTGCTGGGAGGTGAGCTGGACACAAGTGGCACAGCGGCGAGTTATTCAAACAGCTCCACGACTGGCTACAAGCGGGCTGCCCACAACTTGGTGCGTGGTGTGCTCATGGGTTGCACAGCCAGGAGGAGCCCTGTGTCTACTCTCCTCCTGCGGAGTGTCCGCTGCCGACCGTCGCCCGATGAACCACTCGAGTCCACAGCATCTCACCGAGGTGCATGGACCTCTTTTAACAGAGATCTATCTGCTGGGTACATGGCTAAAGTTGAGAACCTGAAAAGTGGGAGAGAGACCTATTGCACATGTCACAGAAGCTGTATAATCCAGCTCTGCCAGGTTGCAACATGGGTTGAAGATCCTTTAAAACATTTTCAATTGGATTGAAAAAAAGAAACACTCATGTAAACTGGGCCACTGAAACTTCAGAAAGGAAGTTCTCAGATGAAGAGTCCACTGAGCTCAGAGTGTCAGCAGAAAGAAAAGAAACAGTCATGTGATGACATGGAGAAGAAGAATATTAAAACAGGAGTACATGAGATAAAAGAGACCACCTAAAGAGGTGGTCAGACCAAGTTAGCAAAATAACTAGACCTGACACACATTGATGGTATCAAAAAAACCCCAGTCTAAACAGGATACCCTCTGTTCTTCTGTGGCCCAGACGTAACAGGGTCCATCCTGTCACAGACAGCAGGCGGTTAGAATGTTCAATGAGAAATAACTTTATAGCATTAGCACCATATAGTCTACGTACTGATCCGGCAGTCACTAAATACACACCATAAAGGAGAGGGGAGCACAGTGGCATTATGGTAAATAGCAAAACACAAACAGCTGATTCCTGCTGGAGCAGCATGAAGGCATGGCTGTGCACGAAGGAGAAGAATCCATACTCACAGTGTTCTGAGAGTGGCTGGACACAAGGGGGAGAGAGGAGCCACCAAACAGAGCTCTGCAAGAGAGAAACAGGATTTATGAAATGAAGACAAACACAAAACAAGGAGCACAAACACAAACTGTCATCATACCTGCAGACAAGACAGTGAAGGAAGCAGGGAGCGAGGTGTGTCTCCAGACTGCCAGCAGTGGAGAACTCAGGGGACGGATGGCTGCTTTTATAGAGCGCTCCAGCTGCAGGGATTGGTCAACAGGGCAGGTCAAGTCACACCCAGCATGAGGGAAATCTGCTTCTGCTGCACAGTCATCACAATCATCAGCTGACATTCAGATTTAATCCGTTGGACTTGGACCAATTTAAGAATAAGTGTAGTTTCCAACATTTGGACAGTAGATGTATAATTCTGTGTAATTCCACAATGTCCTCCTGAAACAAACTGTAAAAACTGTGTGTGTGTGTGTGTGTGTGTGTGTGTGTGTGTGTGTGTGTGTGTGTGTTTGTGTGTGTGTATTCAACACATATTTGTGCACAAACAATGTGTTTTTGTGTCACATGATTTGTAGATTGAGGATTACTCTGATAGTCTAATAAGAATCCAGTGAATCAAGTAATGAACTTCAAATATAAAAACAAAATGAATACAGATTTTTTGTTATGGACCAACATGATCAGAATTTTGAGTTTTGAATCTTCTGTTTGTTCCATGTTGTTGGAGAACATAACAGAGTAAGATGTGTTTACAGAAACTGTACACAGAAAAAGGAGAAGAAGAGTTTATGCTTTCACGGAAAACTTGTACCCAACATCTCAAACTCCCTGGGTGAGCACTTCTGATAAAAGGAAGTGTTTGAGGCATCTTCCTCTTTTGAGTTCAGTGAATTGAAATGTTTACTGATTACAAGAACTGAAAAACACACGGGACACATTTCCCACCACTACATCTCAGGGTCATCTGAATCAAACCATGTAATGTGGCAGAATGGCTAATTTCAGTCATTTTTAACACTTGACTCTGTGGCAAGATGTGGTTTTGCTTCCAGCGGCTGCTCTGACAGCTGAGTTCTACAGGCTGGAATCAATCATTTCAGCTGATGGGCTTCACCCTGCTCTTCTGTGTAGAGGTCCACTTCTCACTCCTGAGCAATGGAGCTGGTGTGTGCAGCAGTGGTGTGGTCTGGCATGGTTCAAGGCAGACATAAAAGTGATGTTTGGCTCATCTCTTCTCTGAAGTCAAGCGCTGGCCTGACAGAGCTGCTCAGTGATCACAGCTGCTGCGCTGAGCAGCCAGTGCAGTGTGGTACGGTCTGTGTATTATATACAGCGTCTCAAAGGACTGACCTGCCTGCGATTGGTGTGTGGTGCAGCCACTAGTTTTATTATTGTTAAATGTATTATTTTGGGAAGATGTACATCTCTGTCCAGAGTTTTTGAACCTTTGTGACCTTCCTGTTCAATATTTGCTGAGGGTGAAATTCCCCTAGCATTGTGAAAACAGTAAAGTTAAGCAACCAAACTTTAACCCTTGCTGTCAGGCCAGACACACCTCCTTGATGATTATAATCACAAAATTGACAGAACTTACTCAAAGAATAACCTATAAAGAAGTTTGTGGTACACAGTTTGTCACATTTTGGTGATTCAATAATAAGACCATAAAATATTTCAGGAAGATTAATAACTAGTCTTCCACTGTTGGTTTAGAGACTAAGATGCTGTTGAAGAGGTCAGTGAATGGATTTACAGGTGAATGACGAAATAAGTTCAGTCCATTGAAATTCTGCTTTATCTCATAATAAAACTTGGATGCACACTGCTTCAAAACCGGAGGATATTTTGGACCATCTTGTACGTTTAAGGACATGCCATTAAAAATGTCTTGAAAAGGGGAAGTGATTCCAACCATCAGGCTGTTTATTTTTGACTTCCTGATTCAGACTGATTTCTCAACAGTGTTTAATAACTTCATATGTATTGTATTTTTCAAAACAATGGTACCAAATGCTTAATATTCCAATCAAAATGCAGCTGAACTTTCAATTGATTTAAGGATAAGAAAATTGGAACATCTGCTAAGAAAAGTCAGGAGACAAAAATGTGCTGAAGTGGTGATTGAATACACTCAGGCAGGAAGTTCCAGAGCCTGAATAGCAAAGGCTCTGTTGTGTTTTACAACACAATTGGTGCTTTTCCATCAGTCCCCGCTTTGCCCTACTCTGCACGGTTTGGCACCTGTGTATTTCCATTACATTTTAATACCTTATACCAGGCACTCTCATGGTCCCTGCTCAGCCCTGATTCTCCGGGGTTTCAAACAGGCCAAGATAGGCAGAGAATAGTATATCGGCAGATGCTGATTGGTCAGAGTGTGACATCAGTAACACAGCCTTTACAGTGACTGTGGTCAGATCCATGCCCACCATTTATAAAACCCCACAAGAGCAGTCTGGTAATATGCTCAGAAATCAACTGGTCGGAGGAGTGACGAGGTGCCAACATGTGTGGTGGCCGAGGAGAGGGTTCAGCGGGAGCTACATGGAGCACACTGCACCATGACAGTATACCGAGAAGCCACTTTTACTGCTGCAGACAGGTGAGCAATGGGAGAGAGAGTGATATGGACTCGAACCCGGCTATGTTGGGCTGGTAGGGATGAGAATCGAGAACTGATTCTTTTGTAGAACCGGTACCCAGTGTCTCTATTCCAAGGAATTGTTTGTCTGTCTCCTTGATGATTCTGCCTATCGGTTCCGCTGTGTGCCATCCATCCACCCATTTTCTACCGCTTATCCGGGGCCGGGTCGCGGGGACAGCAGTCTCAGCAGAGATGCCCAGACTTCCCTGACCCCAGACACTTCCTCCAGCTCCTCTGGGAGGATCCCAAGGCGTTCCCAGGCCAGCCGAGAGACAAAGGGCAAATCCCAATTCTCTGCTTAATCCTCAATCTTACTCCTCATTCCTCAAAATGCGCGCTCCCGTGAAGTTAAGTGCTGTCCCGTTCCTAAACAAGTTGAGGAAAGGAGCGAGACTAAGGGACGTTATCTCCCTTAATTTTGAGATTCTACAAGACCTACCTTGGAGTTAAGGATAATCCAGAATGCTTGTTAAATAGTTCGTTTTGCTGTTATTTTATTAATAAAAAAAATGTGTATATTAGTTTGGGAGTAATTGTATTAACTTTCTATCACAGATAATATTTACAAAGGCTATTAGAAAGAAATCAAGAAAATTCATTTGAATGCATTTATTAACAAGGTCACACATGCAAAATGTTAAACATTTCTAATGCAGGGCGCATTACTTTCAGTTATAAAGGGCGTTGTTATTGATCATTGACCGAAATTATTACTGCTGCTCTTCCACTTCAGCCCCCCCACCCCCACCCCCACCCCGCAAAAAAAAAAAAAAAAAGCTCTCCACGCGTGTGCGCTCTCTCTCTCCTACGGACGGTCCAAAGAAGCGTCGCGCAAGCCGCTAGCACCTTCCCGACGGTCCAAAAACTCCCCGCCGCGCGTGCTCCCCCCTGGCCAAACTTTTTTCCTGCAGGAAACACTGCACTTCTGGCTTTCTTCTACCCTCTTGTGCAGTGCTGCCCCCTGTGGTCCAAGGACGTAACTGTCTTTAAGGGTTGTCCCATTTCCAAGTGACATTACATTCCTTAACGCTTGTTTTTAGGAGGCACTTAATTTGAGATTGAGGATCAAGGTTGAGGAGCGAGGATTAAGCAGAGAATTGGGATTGGGCCATAGTCTCTCCAGCGTGTCCTGGGTCTTCCCCGGGGTCTCCTCCCAGTGGGACATGCCCGGAACACCTCCCCAGGGAGGCGTCCAGGAGACATCCTAACCAGATGCCCGAGCCTCCTCAGCTGGCCCCTCCGATGTGGAGGAGTAGCGGCTCTACTCCGAGCTCCTCCCTGGTGACTGAGCTCCGCATTTCATTTTAGGAATGAACGATGTTGTACTTAGTCATTGTAGGAAAGTCAAACGACACCAAAATTGCACAAAACATATCTTTATGACTAGAGTGGCTCTGTGTTGCCAGATTGGGTGGGTTTCTGGACAATCAAGTTTTTTTTTTTTTAATCCGTCGGGCGGGTTGATGAAATGATAATGTGCTTGTGATTTTTTCTTTTTTTTTTTTTTTTTTTGCAAATCTGGCTTTTATGGTTTAAACATGCATTTTCAACAGAGATGGAGATATGGGCTGCTTTCAATTGTTGGGCGGTTTTAACATTATGTCTGCGCCGAGAAAGCGACATATCTGGCAACCTCCTCTGGTGGACCGCAGACACACTGGAGACAGTGTGAGTGACGGTGCTGCGGTAATTCCATACCGGAGCCGGACCGAACATGCACCGCATCCAATGTGAACCTGTCGTAATTTGATTTTGAACTTTCCAACCTGGCGTCAAGGAAGAAGCACTCCAGAGTTTAGCTGTATTTCACACCAAAAGATGAAACCGAGGCTACTTGCAACGCTTTCCGTCATCGCATGAATATTTTTTTTCTTCTGTTCAGGATGAGGTATTAAAGAGTTAATGCAAACGCCCATTTGTACTATTTCATTTCTCACTCAGTGAGAATCGATAAGAAAGAATCGTATCGATAAGCAGTATCATTAATGGAATTGGAATCGCTAAATTCTTAACATATCCATCCCTATGGGCTAGTGAGTGTTTGTGACTTAAAATGTTTTTTAATGTTACTGAAGCAAGTGGTTGTAAGTTCACAAAGAGCAAATGAAGCAGATGCAAACCGTGCACAGTAAGGCCAAAAAGGGACTATAGTGGAAAAGCAGAAAATGTGATTTTGGAACAATTAGTAGACTCTTGTCAGAGGATCTCAAGCAGCGGCCTGACTTTTGTGAACTCAACAAATCACAAATGGATCCAGACCATTCAGGGCTTTAAAATCAATTCTAAAACTCACAAGAAAAAGGAATGAAGGATTGAAAGAATAGGTGAGATGTGGTCACTCCTCTTGGCGTGTGTCAGAAACCTGGCAGCAGTATTCTGAAATAGCTGCTGTCTTTGAATGCTAATGCCAGAACAGACAGCACTGCAGTCGTCAAGCCCTGAGGAGATGAAGGCATGCATGACTTTGTCTAAGCCAGTAGGGGAGAGGAATGACCTGTGGTGACCTGTGGGGCCCAGATCCATGGCAGAATATGCAACTGAATTCAGGATTCTGGCTGCTAAAATGGGTAGGGGGAACGTGCTCTGCAGTGGGTGTTTGTACGGGGATTATCCCATTACATTAAGGATGAGCTGGTGGCCAGGGATGAGACCGATAGCTTGTGTCATGGATTTCCTAGCACCTTGGGCCAGGGGTGCCTAATCGAACCGTTGGGAGACTGCATCCGTACGCTCCCTTCCCTGCTTGTTGATGTGCCGTCCATGGCTGTTAGCGACACAGTTTGTGTTAGCTTGGCCACTGCGGTGGAAGCGCCATTCATGCACTCCTTGCTCGGCCTATCGGCACAATCCTGGTTGACAGTAACAGGGCTAGTGTTGGCTTAACCATTGCTTGTAAAGTTGTGTTGTGCTACTTCCCTGGCTTATTGGGCACCGCCGTGGCTGTTGCATACGGTGGGTGTTAGCTTGGCTACTGCCGGTAGAGGTAGAGGCACCATTCATGCGTTTTTCTCCCAGCCTGTTAGTGACTAGCTTGGCTGTTTAGCGACATGGTGAGTGTTGGCTTTAGCCACTGCCAATGGAGGCGCCATTCATGCGCACTTCCCCTGGCTTATTGGTATTGAGCCCAACCGTCGGCACATGGTTTATGTTAGCTTTAGTTGCTATTGAGGACCTGGCTTGCACTCTTCCACCAATGATTGAAGCCAATTACAGCTGTTAGTTACAAGGTTGGAGTTAGCTTTAGCTGTTGTTTATGAAGGCCATATTGACACCCTTTCTTCTAGCTTATTAATGCTGATCCTGTCTGCTGAGTGACTGTCAGTATCAGCATGGGGCCCTGTGACTAGCCTACTGGTGCTAACCACCATTAAGTATACAGTGCTTTTGGTGCATAGCAGAGAGGCTGCATTTGCTGTGTTCAGTACTTGTTATGTACTGAGTTGATAATCATTAGTGGTCCCATTTTATTTGTTTTCAGACCACTTCCACTTCGACATGTACTCAAGTACAATAAATTGTTCATGCAAGACTAAAACATCAAAAAGAACTCTCCTGCCCTTCCTTCGCCAACAGTGTTACGGCCTCAAGCAATTAAATTCACCAAAGTGGGCCACCCAGTGCATCCACTTCAGTAGATATGTGCATGTTACTGGCTAAACATACCATTTCCCTTCATAGGAAAAACATTGATGGACCAAGAATTGGAAGGTGGATTGAAGAGATGGCATCCAATGGGACAATAGAAAAGATCACATGCATTAAACAGAAGTAGTGTGCTTTTGATGACATCTGGAGACCTTTCATGTTTCTGAAGACATGATGTTAGGTAGGAGGAGGCTATGAGAGAGCAGAATGTCTGTGGTGTGACGTGATGTTCTGAGAAACACCCTTGAAATGTGTCTTCATTATTTGTTTGTTCAATTATTGAGTGTATTCATATATGTTTTTCTGTGTCCACATGGGCATGTATGTACTGTATACCACATCCAGGGTACTATTGGTAACATGAACATCATTATCAGTATATTTTTTTATTCTTAAACCAATTAAAATAAAGTGTTTATAAAAGTAAATTGTGAGGGGAATGGGGGAGGGAGGGTGAACAGGGAGGAAAAGCTTGTCCTTTTTTGATGTGTCATTGATATGGAATTCAATTTTCTTGCAGAAATAGTAAAAAAAAAAAAAGTACTGACAATGACTGCAATTCTAACTTAAAGCTACTTTGAGAAAGAGAGCTCATATCCTGGTAAAAATGCCGGTCCATACTTTGAACTCGACATGGTTGTGTTTGTTGATATTTTAGTGTTTTGGACTCTTCTGGACTTTAATTGTCAGACGTGACAAATTTTTCTTTGAAGCAGAAGGAATGAAGCCAACAAAACCAAGTGCACATTTTTTTCAAAAATTTATTTGATTTTTCCAAATGAAAAAAAGATACAAATTCCAAAGGGAGTTCATATAGAGAGCAACTGTATAAGTAGGACTATATCTGTTGAAATTAGCAGCAAAAGTGGATCAAAAGAAAAGGTCGAATGTATGGTAATATCACTATCAGCCTAAAATCTGTTTTAGGTCTACTTGTATCAGATCAGCACTGCAGCAGGAATAGAGACAGTCAGCCACCTGCCAACCAACCTGCTACACAGGATGTGATATTAATGATTGGTCTGAGTTACAGTTGAGAGAACAGCTGTTCTTAAGTATTGGGAGCTTCAGGGCTCTGTCTCTCCATGAAAATACTGACCTTTTGCCAAAATAAAGAATAATATGCATGAGAGAAAAACCAGAAGGCACCACTGTTTCATGCTGCAGAGAAAGACTTGTAGTATAGTAGCTGTTGGGGGAATTGGTTCAACCTCATCCCTCCACACTTTAAAGATCTCTGATTCAATATTATTGATTCTTTATTATTGTCTTCCAGTGGAAGACATAATATTCTAACATCCAGATATTGATATATGTCTCTCATCACTCATTTTAGTTAGTCTCACTAAGTTCCACCTTTATCACAGCCTGATAGGCATCTGACATTGTCGCCTTGATGGTAATACCATTTTTTTTGTAAATCAAGACGTTGCCAACTGGTTTACTTCTGATGAAGGAGTCACTCGTCCCATTCGCCATCTCATTATAAAGATTCTCATCACACTCCCTGCTCACGTCAAAGATTCCCAGTGCGTACAGGTTTGAGTGAACGTTAAAGTCGTAGGGATTCGAGAACATTATTGCAATTTTTTCTGTGGTTTGTTTGCTGTCATTGTTCAGGAGGTCGTAGGTGACGACGCCGACAGCACCACAAGCGGTGTAAGGAGTCTTGATGAACAGAGCGCTCTCCAGCGCATGGGAAGAAATGGTGGGTGGAAAGGGTGCCGCACAGCCTCCACTGTCAGTGTACCACCTGTTTGGTGGAGGAAAACATTAGAAGTTACAATCTGATGGTGTTTAGGGATACTATTTCAGAGGAACACCTCTACCTGGTGTTGGTGAGGGAGTAGCTGCTGCATCCATTCGTTATGGTGATATGGCACTGCCGGTGTGTCGGAGCAACTTGAGCGATGGCCTGGCCAACAGCTGTCACTAAGCCAGCTATGGCAACACCAGTATTGACAGCTTCACTCCCCATGGCTGCTGAGTCTGGACTCAGGGAACCTTTCATGGAGTCACAAGAATGACTGACGCATTTTATCAATTCAGAGTCACATTCCTGAGTGAAACACTGAAAGACATATTCAGTATTTATTGCAATGTTCAAAATATCAAGAACAAAAGCATTTTGGCTAAGCCGAGAAAAGGTGAAAGTCAGCATCACTAAGGATATGTTCAAAAGTATTAATAGAGTAACTATTACGGCACTATGATAACACTGAAACAGCAACTTTTTTTTGGTATGATATACACTTCTCAGAGAACAATGAGGTTATTTGGTCTTTGGGGTGAAAATTCAGGATGAACCTAAAATTCACTCTGACCTTTCCAGTTAACCGTCATGGGAAAGTTCTCTAAATGTTCGAATGTCCAACTGTTCAGTGTTGCAGTACTTTTGTCCAACTGCTTTTCTCAAAGAGCTCGACAGAAATATTCACAACAGCTGTTTGATCAATGAACGGATCAGTAAATATCCTGGATCAAATAGAATTGGTATTTAAACATCATGCTGTTCACATTTTGACATCATGACACCAAGACCACTCTGAACAACGGGATGTCGACACTGAAGTTTCAAACAGGAAGTTCTCAGATGAAGAGGCCACTGAGCTCAGAGTGTCACAGAGTGTCAGCAGAAAGGAAAGAAACAGTCACAGGATGAAACGGAGAAAAACAATATCAAATCAGGAATACATGAGAAAAATCACACCACCTAAAAGGGTTAGGGTTAGGATGCTTGTTAATTCTCTTCATCTGTGGCCCAGAAGTAACAGTAACTCTACATACTGATCAGGCCAGGCAGTATGTGAATACACACCATAAAGGAGAGGGGAGCACAGTGGCATTATGGTAAATACCAAAACACAAAAAGCTGATTCCTGCTGGAGCAGCATGAAGGCATGGCTGTGCCTTATATAAGGAGAAGAATCCATACTCACAGTGTTCTGAGAGTGGCTGGACACCAAACACAGCTCTGCAAGAGAGAAACATGATTTATGTACAGATGACAAACACGAAACAAGGAGCACAAACACAAACTGTCATCATACCTGCAGACAAGACAGTGAAGGAAGCAGGGAGCGAGGTGTGTCTCCAGACTGCCAGCAGTGGAGAACTCAGGGGACTGATGGCTGCTTTTATAGAGCGCTCCAGCTGCAGGGATTGGTCAACAGGGCAGGCCAAGTCACACCCAGCATGAGGGAAATCTGCTTCTGCTGCACAATCATCACAATCATCAGCTGACAATCAGATTTAATCTGTTAGACTTTTTCCAACTCTGTTGGAGCAATTTAACACAATAAAAGTAGTTTCTCACATTTGGATAGCAGATAAAAATAAAATATATGAACTTTAATTCCATAACATCCTTCTACAACGAACTGTAAAAACTGTGTGTGTGTGTGTGTGTGTGTGTGTGTGTGTGTGTGTGTGTGTGTCTGTATTCCACATATGTGTGCCTTTGTGGAATACAATGTGTTTTTATGTCAAATGATTTATAGATTGAGGATTCCTCTGATAGTCTAATAAGAATCCAGTGAATCACGTAATGAACTTCTAACATAAAAAATAATAAAGACAAACTTTTGTTATGGACCAAAATGATTTGAATTTTGAGTTTTGAATCTTCAGTTTGTTCCATGTTGTTGGAGTACACAACAGAGGAAGATGTGTTTACAGAAACTGTACACAGAAAAAGAAAGGAGAAGAAGAGTTTATGCTTTCACAGAAAACTTGTACCCAACATCTCAAACTCCCTGCGTGAGCATTTCTGTTATAAGGAAGTGTTTGAGGCATCTTCCTCCTTTGAGTTCAGTGATTTGAAATGTTTTTTTTTTTGATTGATTGATTGATTGTTTATTTATTTCATTCTTTGAAAAAAAATGAAAAGGAGCAGAAAGAAGTAAAACTTATCGTGTCTGCCCCTACCAACACAAAATAATTGACAAAACAATAGTTTACATCAAGAGTTGATTATAAACATAACCATTTCACAAGAAGATATTTACAAAATCAAAAGATAATAATTTCTTATTATACAGTAGCATCATATCTTTTTAATAATTGTCCTTTTAAACATTTCTTGAAACTATAAATGGACTGAGACATTTTAATTTTACAGTCAAGATTGTTCCATAAACTTACTCCTTGGATTGTGATACATCTTTCTTTAGGTTTGGTTCTTGACTCTGATAATGAAAAGATTTCGGTTCCTCGTAATTCATATTGACTTTCTCTCTTTTTAAATCTGTTTTGCAAGTTATCTGGTAATATTTTTTTGTTGAGCTTTATACATAGTTTTAAGGAGGTTGAGTTCCACCAATTCATTAAGTTTTAAAGATTTCAATTGTTTAAATATTGGATTTGTGTGATCCCTGTATCCACTTCCATTTACCACACGAATGGCTCGTTTCTGTATAACAAAAAGTGGTTCAATAATGTTTACTGATTACAAGAACTGAAAAACACATGGGACACATTTCCCACCACTACATCTCAATGTCATCTGAATAACACCATGTAATGTGGCAGAATGGCTAACTTCAGTCATTTTAACCCTTGACTATGTGGCAAGATGTGGTTTTGCTTCCAGCGGCTGCTCTGACAACTGAGTGCCACAGACTGGAAGCAATCATTCAATCAGCCGACGGGGTTCTCCCTGCTCCTCTGTATAGAGGTCCACTGCTCACTCCTCAGCAATGGAGCTGGTGTCTGCAGCAAGCGTTCCGTATGGTACAGTCTGTAATTTTGCTGGCAGGCCAACAGGCCAAGAATGGACCAGCACATTGAGGAAACTCCCGGATGTCCCTTTGGTTGTGTCATGCCCAGCCCCCTGGCCTCCTCGTAGGGAGGCTGTTGGTTTGATTTTCAGCTGGGCAGTGCTGGAGCGGGTTTTCGGAGGCGTGGTTCCAGCTCATCAGCCAGATGAAGTTCAGCTGCTCTCCCGGTCCCTATTTAAGTGGCGTCCTTGGCTGGAATCGGCGCTGGATCTTAACCTCTGCTACATCTGGGATCCGCTCGGCCTGCCGCTCACCTCGCAGCCTCCTGCTGCTCCTGCCACCCACCTGCTACCCACCTGCTCCAAGTATCTCCGGACTCCGATCCAAAGCTTGGACTGGAACTTTGCCGAGAGCCACCTCGGACCCAGCTTGGTCCGACTCAGCTTCTGGACCCACCCTTAGTTCTCCGAATAAACCAGTTTCTTTTTCACCCGCCATCTGTTCTCCTGTGTCGTCTGCGCCTGAGCCTCTGACCCGACCCGTAACGGTAAGATCCAGCCACAATGAGCTCAGCAGACGGCAACCCCGGGAGAGACCAAGTACCTTCGGCTCCGCAGTCTTGGGCGAAGAAGCTGGCCGAACACGACAGGATACTGGGAACAATGTTTGGCCAGGTCTCCCGTTTGTCCGAGCAGGTTGCAGAGATAGCCGAACACCTGGCTGCCTCATCAGCCGTTTCCACGGTGGCCCCTCCCCCTGCTCCGGACCTGGCTCCGGCTCCGCAGATGATGGCCCCATTCCGGGAGCCGAATGCGCTCACACCGGAGCGGTACGCCGGAGACCTTGGTTCCTGCCAGGCCTTCCTCACGCAGGTTTCTCTGGTGTTTGAACTGCAGCCACTATCTTATCCCTCCGACCGGTCCATCGCCTACCTAATTGGGCTCCTCTCCGGCCCGGCGAGGGCATGGGGAACGGCGTTGTGGGAGAATCATTCGCCGGCTTGTCGGTCTTATCAAGCCTTCACAGAGGAGATGAAGAGGAATTTTGACCACCCGGTGAAGGGCAGAGACGCAGGGGACAGGCTCATGATTATCCGCCAGGGAAGCCACAGTGTGGCCGAGTATGTCATCGAGTTCCTGACTCTAGCCGCGGGGAGTGGATGGAACAGCAGCGCTCTCCAGTGTGCTTTTTTACGGGGTCTGCAGGATGATTTGCAGGACGAACTGGCCACCCGAGAGCGACCTCCCGATTTGGATAGCTTAATTTTTTTTGTGCACCAGCATGGACAACCGCATCAGAGAACGCCGTCGTGTGCGAGCGAGCCGCGTCCCGGCTTCCGTAGTTTCTGCGCCAAATGGATCAGCAGGAGCGGGGTTGTCGTTCTCGGCTCAGGAGCCAGAGCCCATGCAGATCGGCCGGGTCCAGCTTTCCTCGCAGGAGAAGAGGAGGCAGTGCCGGGCCACGAACGCCTGTCTCTACTGCAGCAGCTCTGGACATTATGTCGCTGACTGCCCCAAGCGGTCGCTCAAAGATCAGGCTCCCCTGTAGATGCGGGGCCGCGGGTGAGCCGAACTTCCATCAAGACCCCTCAACGATTTCAGGTAACCGGCACTCTGTTATCTCACCCAGTCTGTTCCTGTCACTGCCCTGGTGGATTCAGGTGCTGAGGAGAGTTTCATGGACATCCAGCTAGCTCGCCAGCTGAACACTTATTGTGTTCCGCTGGTGTCTGAGCTAGTTGTGAGGTCGCTAAATGGACTCCATCTAGCTCAGGTCAGCCACAAGACCTGTCCGGTGGATTTGGTGCTCTCTGGAAATCATGAGACTTTGACCTTCCACCTCATTGACCATTCGCAGCCCCTGCTGGTGCTGGGTTTCCCATGGCAGTGTAAACACAACCCCCACATCGATTGGATTAAGGAGGAGATTAATTCCTGGAGCCCGTTTTGTTTAAGTAACTGTTTACGTTCTGCTCTCACTCTGCATGTCTCTCTGCAGTCCTCCCCGCCAGGACCTGTAGATCTGTCAGCAGTCCCCGAGGCATACCACGACCTGGCCCAGGTTTTCAGTAAGAGCAAGGCCCTCTCCCTGCCGCCACACAGACCATATGACTGTCCCATCGATCTGCTTCCAGGAACCACATTGCCCCGCAGCCGGCTGTACAATCAGACCCGGCCTAAGCGCGCCGCCATGGAGACATACATTCATGAGTCCCTGGCAGCTGGCACCATTCATCCCTCTTCTTCTCCGGTGGCGGCGGGGTTTTTCTTCGTCGACAAGGACGGCTCTCTGAGACCCTGCATTGATTTCAGAGGTCTAAATGACATCACTGTTAAGAACTGTTATCCTCTGCCCCTGCTTAGCTCGGCCTTCCTTCCTCTGCACAGCGCCACGGTGTTCACTAAACTGAATCTCCACAACGCCTATCACCTGGTCCGCATTCGTGAGGGGGATGAATGGAAGACCGCATTCAACACCCCACTGGGCCATTTTGAGTACTTGGTTATGCCATTTGGACTCACTAACGCTCCTGCGGTTTTTCAGAACCTCATGGATGATGTGCTCCGAGACTTCATTAATCGCTTCGTTTTTGTGTACCTTGACGATGTCCTTATCTACTCCCGCAGTACCGAGGAATACATCCAACATGTCCGTCTGGTCCTGGAGAGACTCCTGAAGAACCACCTGTATGTGAAGGCTGAGAAGTGTGAGTTCCATCAGCCCACTGTGTCCTTCTTGGGTTTCATCATCTCACAGGGAGAGACTCGCATGGATCCAGCTAAGCTGGCGGCGGTTCAGGAGTGGCCTCAACCTGAGAATCGGAAGCAGCTTCAACGGTTCCTGGGCTTTGCCAACTTCTACCGCCGGTTCATCAGGGACTACAGTAAGGTAGCCGCGCCCCTCACTGCTCTCATGTCCACTAGAGGTCGACCGATTTATCGGCCGGCCGATATATCAGGCCGATATTTGGACATTTTTCTCCATCGGCCATCGGCCGTATTTTCTTTTAAAAAGCCGATTTTTGATCCGTTGTATAAAATGACGCAATTTTTGATCAGGCACATGTGCGGGCAGCTAAAGCTGCCGCTCAAGAAAGGACCCCTGTGGCACGCTGCTGCATTCAGTTACGTCAGAGCGGAGCATGCCCGGTGGATTCCAAGCTGTGGGAAAAACCTGCATCTGTTGCATCTGCAGTGAAGAATGGATTTGTTGAACATTTCAACGTTTTTGTGGCTCTCTGGCTCTCCAGTCTGCAGCTTATCAGTGTTTACTGCAGAAAAAAAAGTTTGGCCGGGGAGCGCGTCGTGCCGCGGGGCTAACGCTGCTAATGCTGCGTCGAACACGGGTCTGGCTCACCTGATCAGTGACCACGTGGAGTTCGGCTGCATTCTGGAAAAAGAGGTCAGAACACAATTAGTAAATCAAAAGAATTAAAAACAAGAATAGAAACAAAGAATTTGTTTTTGTTCCTCTTTTATACCACTTATTCTGTTCAAGGTTGCACGCTGCTGCAGCCAATATGCGCAAGGCACACAAAACACAGTCCAAACACACATGCACACACACTGTGAGACATTTCAAGCTGATTCAACTTGGAAATGAAAGTTCTATTTCATCCCTACTGACCGCCAGAGGCGGTGCATAAAGCACTGAATGATCATCCTTTCGCATACGCAGGTCGAGAATTAATGACAACAAAGTCACACGTGACCTCCCGGTGGCTGACGTGAGTCTATATAGCCACGTCACACCGGAAGCTCAGTCCCTTTAAACCTTCTCGCGCGCAGGTTGGTTGGGTCTGGTGGTGAGCATTTTGAGCTTAACTCCACTTACGATTGATGTGCTGTTTGTGACTGATAGCCCTGCGACTGGGTAAGTCAGAGCTGCGAGCTTGCTCGCCCTCTAAAGGCCCGTCCATGCTTCACATGTACGCGTTTCCGCGTCCGCTTTGGAAGGTCCGCGCACCACCGATGCGGACGCGCTTTCTCCCATGCTACATTTTGAGCTCAGCTGTGCGCGTCTCGTGCAGGCGCGGTGATCCACACAGCGTCGACAAGCTTTTCCGGCACTACAGACTGTTTATCTGCTCCTTTATTACGGATTATTTAGAGAAAATTAAGCACATACATTGTCAGTACATTATCTTTAAGTATTAAAGTTTATTTAGCCTTTTTTTTTTTCTGTTTCTGAATCGCGGGGCGGCGCCGGAGCGATTAGTTACTTTTTCACTTCTGTCTGCGGACCTTCTCCTCCTCCAGATAGTCTCTCTCTCTTTCCACGAGTTTTTCACTCTTTCCGTGTCTTTAAGTGGAGCCATCAGGCTGGAGCTCCGTCTACTTTCACTTTTACCGTCATGTTTTGTTTTCTATGGCGCTCTGGCGCATGCGTACACTTCCGCGACCTGCGCGCAATGCGCAACGCGGTCTCAAATTCTGGCTGCTGCGCGGACGTCCGCGGACCGGTCCGCGCGGACCCTAGCGGACAGGAATTCATGACGATTTTTACGTCACGCGGACCAACGCGCAACGCGCACCCACGCGGACATGTGAAGCATGGACGGGCCTTAAGGGCTGCACAAGCAGCACTCCATCTCCTCTTTTTCTTCTTTCCCGTAAACCGGGTATCGTTTATCGCCGTGTCTTTTAGACGGTTGTTTTCTGTTGTAACAGCCCACCGTGTGGTGCGCGCTGCTCTGATTTATTGCCTGTGCAGCTTAATTGTTAATTTGTTGATTAGGAGGCGTTACTTCGCCCCGTTGTTATTGAATACGGCTGTCTGTCAGCTCGTGTTTTCTGTCTGAGTGTGATTCATATACTGTCTCTTCAGTTGTTTGAAGGAAGGAAGTTGATAATAATAATTGAATTAAAAACACAAAAAAAAAAAAAAAAAAAAACAAGGAGAAAAACCAACTGCAGGATTGTTTTCCCTCATTGTGAGCCTGTCGCAAATCGCACGTGGCGTTCTCTGCTCGACCCGGTTTGTGACCCCGTGCTCGGACATTCAGGAGTCACTAGTGGCGTTCTCTGCTCGACCTGACTCTGTAGTTGCTTTTCTGAACACTGAGTTTCTTAGTGGGTAGGACAGCTGAAGGTTTTTCTTTTTGACGCCATGTTGGAGCAGCTGTGTTGCAGACTCTGCTTGGCAGCACTCCAACCTGAGGATGGCCATGATTTGTGTCCCCCCTGCCTGGGTGTGGACCACCTATGGGAGGCCCTCCAGGGCACAGACTGCCCGAGTTGCTTCATTATGCCGCATTCCGTGAAGGTTGCGCGGTTGGCTGAGTTTGAGGGTCGCCCGGAGGGGGATCCCACGTCTATGGTGTTGCCTGCTGGACAGTCACGGACGCGGATGCACTCTTCTTCGGAGGCACTAGCGCGTCCGAGGAAGAGGCGCAGGAAGGAGGACCCCGGGGACGGGTTGTCTGGTAGAGTGGAAAACCTGTCATCGGAATTGGCGCAGATGAAGGCGATGCTCCAGGACCTTCAGGCCGACACAGGACGCCATGCGACGGTTCAGCAGGACCATGATTTGGCATCGCACGAGGACGTGATCTCGGTGGCGGCGTCGGACACTCAATTTAGGAGTGATTACGATGAGCTGAGCTCCCGAGTTTCTGAGTCCGGGTCCCACACCTCTGCGGGCTCCCGGGGCACTGGAGATGTGTCTGTGGCCGTGGCTATTCGGACGGCTCTCACCCGCCTGCAGTTGGATGTCCCCACGTCAAACCAAGTCCGCTCCAGCGCGTTCTTCCGACGCCAGACGGCAGCTGAGTCCTTTGCGGTCCCGCCATCAGAGGAATACGTTAAGGAGCTGCATGCGTGTTGGACGGATAACAAGGCATTTTCCAGGCCCACCACGGATGGGCGGGCCTTAGCAGCGATGCAGGATGCCGATAAGTTTGGCCTGGGACGCATGCTGGCTGTGGAATCGGCTATCGCGTCCCTCATTGTGCATCCGGAGGAGACGCTACGAACGAACGCCAGGTGCCCGCGACCGCAGTGTAGGATCACGGACGATCTACTCTGTAAAGCCTATGACACCGGTGCGCGCATGGGCCGCATTGGTAACTCCCTCTCCCACTCCGCTGGGTCTGTCGTCGACATTGGAGGAGGTTTCTGTCGACCCATCTACGCAGGGCCTAATGGACGTGTCCCGACAAGCTTTCGCCCTAATGTCAAGGGAGCTTGGTCGCCTAATGTCTACGCTCGTACAGACTCGACGCCAGGTTTGGTTGGCACAGTCACCACTTTCAGAGTCCAGTAGGGGGACGCTGCGGAGCGTGCCGGTGGTTCCTGGGGAATTATTTGGGTCCGCGGCACTGAAGGCCCTGGAGCGCACCGCGCAGGCAAACCGTACTCGGCAGCAATTGGTGGGTCTCCAGAGACGTCCCCCTCCTCGGGTGGGTCCAGGGTCTGCCTCATCATCTTCACGGAGGTACTCTGCTGGGCCATCGCACCCTCTTCCGGAAACTCGCTGCCAAGATTACAGAACGGTTCCGGACCGGAGGCCACAGCCTGGATCTCTGCCCCCCCGCTCATCACGGATGGGGCAGCCACACCAGCGCCCCCCCAAGCCCTCCAGAGGGCAGGGGGCACGCAGATGAGACTCCACGGCCGGCGGTAGGTTTTTTTTACCCCGGGTCAACTCAGACACTGGGCTACCCACGCTCCAGATGCTTGGGTGCTGGCCACACTGTCCCGGGGTTATCGCATTCAGTTCCGCCGCCGGCCTCCCGTGCATGGCCATAATGACTGTAATCCACGACCGGGCCAGGGCACGAGCACTGTCCGAGGAAATTCACACCTTGCTGGCCAAAGGTGCTGTGGTTCCTGTCGATCCCCTGCGGGATCCGGGGGGATTTTATTCAAGGTATTTCCTCGTACCGAAGAAGACAGGCGACTGGCGCCCCGTTCTGGATCTTCGGGGTCTAAACAACTTTTTAAAAGTTATTCCATTCAAGATGCTGCGCATCCCTCAGGTTCTCCACACAATATCGCCGGGGGACTGGTTCACAGTGATCGATTTGAGGGACGCTTACTTTCATGTCCCTGTTGCGCCGTCACACTGGCGGTTCCTTCGGTTTGCGTTTCAAGGGAGGCACTATCAATTCAGGGTCCTCCCGTTCGGGCTTTCCCTGTCTCCTCGGGTGTTTTCCAGATGTGTGGCTGCAGCTCTGTCCCCCCTGCAGACTCGGGGCTTGACGATCTTGCCCTACCTGGACGATTGGCTGATCTGTGCCCCGTCTCGTGAGGACGCCGTTCGGGACACGCAGGCGGTGCTCGAGCACACTGCCGCTCTCGGCTTGCATGTCAACACGGCCAAGAGCAACCTGGTCCCCACACAGGTGACCACTTTTCTGGGGATGGTCCTGAATTCTCGGACCATGATGGCATGCCCCTCACCTCAGCGGGTTCAGGACATTTTGGACATGCTCCCACACTTCCGGCGCGGCAGAGCCCCGCCGTATGTTCTCTACCTCCACCTTCTCGGCAAGTTGGTGGCGGCGTCTGCAGTGGTTCCCCTGGGTCTTCTATCTCTTCGTCCACTTCAGATGTGGCTGAACAGTCTACACCTGAGCCCTGAGCGACACAGCCACAGGCGCAGGCACCTACGCGTGTCGACGCAGTGCCTGACGTCTCTCTCGCAGTGGCGGGAGAGGCGCTTCATCACACAAGGGGTTCCTATGGGTTCCCTACCGAGCCGTCGGGAGATCGTTCATACGGATGCATCTCTCCGGGGTTGGGGAGCAACATGGCAGGGGCGCATGGTGCAGGGGAAATGGTTGCCATGGCAACAAGGGCAGCACATCAATGTCCTCGATTTGAGGGCTGTGCTTTTGGCGCTGCAGCAGTTTCTCCCGCATCTACGAGGCCGACATGTGCTGGTCAGGACCGACAACACCAGCGTGGTTTTTCACATCAACCACCAGGGGGGCACTCGGTCCATGGCTTTGACAAGGCTGGCCACTCAAATCCTGACTTGGGCGGCTCCACATCTGGCCAGCCTGAGAGCACTGCACATTCCGGGAGTGTTGAACACATCAGCAGCTTTCCTGTCCCGGCAGTCACCGCTACCAGGGGAGTGGCGCCTTCACCCAGAGGTCGTGGACCGGGTCTGGCAGACCTTAGGCAGGGCGGAGGTAGACCTGTTCGCGTCCAGGGAGTCCACCCACTGTCCCCGCTGGTTCAGTATAACGGACGACGCGGGTTCTCTGGGCCTGGATGCGCTGGCACACGACTGGCCCCAAACGCTGCTATACGCCTTTCCACCTTTTCCCCTGATATTTCCTACAATACTCAGGGTCTCTCGAGAGGGGCATCAACTGATCCTGATAGCCCCTTTTTGGCCGGCGAGGACCTGGTTTCCTCTGCTGCGCAGGCTCTGCTGCAGCTCGCCGAGGCGCCTGCCATCCAGGAGGGATCTTCTATCCCAGTTCGGGGGGAGGATCCTGCACCCCAGTCCAGACCGCCTCCAGCTATGGGTGTGGCTGCTGGAGGGCTGGACGTCTCGTTCTCCGAGTTCAGTGGGGACATAGGCCACACCATCGCCAATGCCCGGGCTCCTTCCACACGACAGCTGTACGCCAGCAGGTGGAGGTTCTTCGACAGGTGGTGTCAGGAAAGAGGTCTGACTGCGGTTCAATGCCCGGTGCCATCCATATTGGACTTCTTGCAGGAGCTGTTCAACCTGGGTCGCTCGCCATCTACACTTAAGGTGTATACGGCTGCGATTTCCTGCTGGCACCAGGGTTTTGATGGCCGTTCTGTGGGCAGTGACAGGACGGTCTCATCTTTTTTAAAGGGTGCGCGTCGTCTCCGCCCCCTCAGTCAACAAAGGGTGCCGACGTGGGACCTGTCTTTGGTGCTCGAGTCCCTGCGGGCCCCTCCATTCGAGCCCCTGGATCAGGCAGGGTTGAAATGGCTGTCGCTGAAAACTGCGTTCCTCTTAGCGATGGCCTCGGGTAGACGAGTGGGGGAACTGCAGGCGCTGTCGGTTGGCGACGCGGGCTGCAGGTGGAATGCCGATGGCTCTGGGGTGACACTCTGGCCTGACGCCTCTTTCATCCCCAAAGTGCTTGGTTCTACAACTGTTACGCACCCCCTCCGACTGGCGCGTTTCGGGTCTCCGACTTCAAACGAAACGCTGTGTCCAGTTCGGGCACTTGAAGTGTACATACGGGCTACGACGGGTGTCCGTCAGTCTGAACGCCTGTTTATCTGCCACGCCGGGCCTCGCATGGGCCAGGCCCTGTCAAAACAGCGACTGGCCCACTGGGTGGTGGATACTATCAAACAGGCATATCTCTCCCAGGGTCGTTCACCACCGGACGGGGTGCGGTGCCATTCGACCAGGGGTCTGACCACCTCCTGGGCCGCGATGACCGGCGTTCCTTTGGACGTTATTTGTGAAGCGGCTTCATGGACATCAGCGTCAACGTTCGCATGGTTCTACAGGGTGAATGTGGCAACATCCCACCCCCTTGACGGGATCCTCCGACAGCACTCATCAACGCTGTGAGGTGAGTGGGGTTGGTGGTCATTGTTGTTCGGCGATTCCTCGTGACTTCGCTGGTATATGTCATCCAGTGCTTTATGCACCGCCTCTGGCGGTCAGTAGGGATGAAATAGAACGAAAGTTACGTAGGTAACTACGGTTCTATGAATCCCGGATGACCGCCAGAGCGTTCGGTCCCTCGGAATCTTCTGCTTGCGAGAAGTGGAAGGGACTGAGCTTCCGGTGTGACGTGGCTATATAGACTCACGTCAGCCACCGGGAGGTCACGTGTGACTTTGTTGTCATTAATTCTCGACCTGCGTATGCGAAAGGATGATCATTCAGTGCTTTATGCACCGCCTCTGGCGGTCATCCAGGATTCATAGAACCGTAGTTACTTACGTAACTTTCGTTCCCCTGCTGTCTTGAAAATGCAAGTTAACTCAACCTGAAGAACATCTTTGTTTCAACTCAGGAAATTAAGTTCATCAAGCTGATTTTAATGCAATGCTCTAGTTGTCTTAACATCGGTTATTAAGTTGAGTTGATTTAACTTGTAATCCCTTGTTGTTTCAATATATAATATATGTAATTAATAATAACTCAGAATTTAATTTCACCGTCAAATCATTTTGTGGAGTAATGCTTATAAATTGTTTCTTCTAAAATTATTAAATGCACCAATCAGCAAATTCATTTTTAATTCCTTCACTTTGTTTCACATCCTGTTCAGAGTCATAGAGCCCATCCCAGCTGGGTGAGGGGGGTGTCTGTCTGCCCTGCACCAGTGGAAGACAGGCTCCACCCCAGACAGGTCAATGTGGACAATATGAGGCTTGAGGGACGGACAGGAGCGGATCTGGACCTTCGTGGAGAAATGCGAACTGCTGTGGTTCCACCAGGCCGAGCAGCTTCGGGACTGACGCGGATCGGCAGTCCAGTTCCCTGATGGCAGTCCAGATCACCAGACGGTGGTCCAGATCCCCAAACTCTGACTCCCTGACTCTGACTCTCTGTGATGGCTGATCTCACACACACACAGACACGCACATACACACACACAGAGATTCCTGTCGGCAACAGCTGGCAGGCACAAAGTAAAACTTCCTCCGGGATTTATTAGTTTTATCTTTCATTTTATTAAGCTCAAGTTTATTTTTTTTCCCTCTCTCCCGTAGTGTGTGCTCTCAAGGCCTCCTCTTGCGATTTATTTGTCAGTTTTCATTCTAAAGTTCTTGAAACCCCTGTGTCTGGCCTTCTCCCTCTGGTTTCTTACCCCCTGTTTATTACCCCCCCCCCCCCCCCCCCCCCCCCCCCCCCCCCCCCCCGGTTACCTTCTTTCTTTTTTTCAAAGGGGGGCAGGGGGGCAATTGTGCATCTTACTCTTTCTTGTGTTTCTTACCCCCTGTTTCTGTGACCTTCTTCATTTTTTGAACGGCAGCATGTGGAGCTCCTTTAACTATTTCTTGGTTTTAAATTCCCCCGGTGGAGCTGTCTGTCCGCCCTGCCACGGTGGCTTCAGGTTTTAGGTTGTATTCTCTTCCTCTTCCTAGATTCCTCCTCACTCCTCTTCTTCCTGTCTTCCTCCTCTTTTTTGGCCGCCTCTTTTCTGGCTTTTTTCTCCGCTTTTTTCATGTTGGCCTTCTGTCTGTCCGTCATGGAGGCCAGCCGGTCCAGTTCACTGATCCTCTGGAGAAAATGCTGGATTTCTACAGTGCTGTTGTTTAACGCCTCCATCCATTTCTCCTCCTGAGTGAAGAAGCCCTCTTCTACCTTTCTGCACCGTTTCAGCATTTCCTCTTTGGCCAGAGTCTCATCCCAGAGCACTCTTTCTAGGACGTGACATCTTTCTGTCCACTCAGCCTCCTTTTGGGTCATTTCGGTCCTTAACCTTTCGAGCTTTGCCACAGAGTCAACGTTGTTTTCAGTCAGGGTGGAGATCTTGTCAGTGAGGAGCCTGAACCTGTTCCGGTTCTCCTCGTCCTGACCTCTCATTGCCGCGGCCGCCTGCTCTCTCTCCACCTCCCGCTCCTTGATGGAATTTTCAAGGGCTTGCTGAGATGAGGAGGCTTCCTGTTTCAGGGTGACGACCTCTGAACTGAGCTGGTTGACTCTCTCCTGGTACTCAGACAGCAGGGCAGATATCTCTTCTTCTGCCTCCTGCAGCTTCGAGACCTTCAGACTCTCCAGGTTGTTAATAATGTCTGTAAGCTCGTCCATCCTTTCTTGAGCTTTCACTGTCAGAATTTCTGACACTGTTTTTTCCATTTCTAAGTCAACTCTGAGACGATACACCTCTTCTTCCAGGAAGGAAGTGTTCGTCTCACAGTCGACCAACTCATCCTGGCTCTCCTCTGGCTCACACCTCTGGACTTCCAGCAGCTTCCTCTGCAGCCTCTCCGTTTCATCGGTTTGTGACTTCAGATTTTTTTCCAAGGTTTGAATCTGCTGCTCCTGGTCTTTCAGTTTGACGCCGTTTTCCTTGAGCCGAGAGTTCAACTTTTCTTGTTCATCTTTGCTCATCTCCATCCATTTCTCCTCCTCAGTGAAGAAGCCCTCTTCTAACATTCTGTACTGTTTCAGCAGTTCCTCTTTGGCCAGAGTCTCATCCCAGAGCACTCTTTCTAGGACGTGACATGTTTCTGTCCACTCGGCCTCCTTTTGGGTCATTTCGGTCCTCAACCTTTCGAGCTTTGCCACAGAGTCAACATTGTTTTCAGTCAGGGTGGAGATCTTGTCAGTGAGGAGCCTGAACCTGTTCCGGTTCTCCTCGTCCTGACCTCTCATTGCCGCGGCCGCCTGCTCTCTCTCCACCTCCCGCTCCTTGATGGAATTTTCAAGGGCTTGCTGAGATGAGGAGGCTTCCTGTTTCAGGGTGACGACCTCTGAACTGAGCTGGTTGACTCTCTCCTGGTACTCAGACAGCAGGGCAGATATCTCTTCTTCTGCCTCCTGCAGCTTCGAGACCTTCAGACTCTCCAGGTTGTTAATAATGTCTGTAAGCTCGTCCATCCTTTCTTGAGCTTTCACTGTCAGAATTTCTGAAACGGTCTTTTCCATTTCTAAGTCAACTCTGAGACGATACACCTCTTCTTCCAGGAAGGAAGTGTTCGTCTCACAGTCGACCAACTCATCCTGGCTCTCCTCTGGCTCACACCTCTGGACTTCCAGCAGCTTCCTCTGCAGCCTCTCCGTTTCATCGGTTTGTGACTTCAGATTTTTTTCCAAGGTTTGAATCTGCTGCTCCTGGTCTTTCAGTTTGACGCCGTTTTCCTTGAGCCGAGAGTTCAACTTTTCTTGTTCATCTTTGCTCATCTCCATCCATTTCTCCTCCTCAGTGAAGAAGCCCTCTTCTAACATTCTGTACTGTTTCAGCAGTTCCTCTTTGGCCAGAGCCTCATCCCAGAGCAGTCTTTCTAGGACGTGACATGTTTCTGTCCACTCGGGCTCCTTTTGGGTCATTTCGGTCCTCAACCTTTCGAGCTTTGCCACAGAGTCAACGTTGTTTTCAGTCAGGGTGGAGATCTTGTCAGTGAGGAGCCTGAACCTGTTCCGGTTCTCCTCGTCCTGACCTCTCATTGCCGCGGCCGCCTGCTCTCTCTCCACCTCCCGCTCCTTGATGGAATTTTCAAGGGCTTGCTGAGATGAGGAGGCTTCCTGTTTCAGGGTGACGACCTCTGAACTGAGCTGGTTGACTCTCTCCTGGTACTCAGACAGCAGGGCAGATATCTCTTCTTCTGCCTCCTGCAGCTTTGTGGCCTTCAGACTCTCCAGGTTGTTAATAATGGCTGTAAGCTCGTCCATCCTTTCTTGAACTTGCACTGTCAGAATTTCTGACACTGTCTTTTCCATTTCTAAGTCAACTCTGAGACGATACACCTCTTCTTCCAGGAAGGAAGTGTTCGTCTCACAGTCGACCAACTCATCCTGGCTCTCCTCTGGCTCACACCTCTGGACTTCCAGCAGCTTCCTCTGCAGCCTCTCCGTTTCATTGGTTTGTGACTTCAGATTGTTTTCCAAGGTTTGAATCTGCTGCTCCTGGTCTTTCAGTTTGACGCCATTTTCCTTGAGCTGAGAGTTCAACTTTTCTTGTTCATCTTCCAAAGTTTTGATGCGGCTTTTCATAGGCTCCGTATCTGTCGCGTCGGCTGTGACTCTGTAAGTCTCCTGATTATCCTTTTTCCGATCTTTACCGGGGGACTCCTCCAGGGCACGTATGAGGCTTTCCACTTTCATTTCAACGCTGGCCACTGTTGTGGTACAGAGGGCCAGGTAGTTCTCTGCCTGTTCACATTTCTTCTCTTCTGTTGTACCTTTCTTCTTTTCTTTTCCAATCCTCTCCTCTGCTTTTTTCCTCTTTTCCTCTGCCTTTCTGATCTTTGGGTTCACTTTGCCAACCGCGGACACGATCTTATCCAGTCTTTCAATATTCCTCAGAAGACCCTGAATGCCTGCACACACGTTCTTCCTGTCGTCCATCCATTCGGCCCCATTAGCCGTCAGGGCCTGCTCTGCCTGTTTGAGCCGTTCCTGGACCTTTGTCTTGGCCCTGATTTCGTCCTCCAGCTCCTCGTTCACGTCTTCAAATTTCTTCTTCCAATAGGCTGCTTCTTTGGCCATGTCTCTCTGCTGTTGCGTCATCTCTGCCTCACTGTCAGTGTTTGAACGAATGAATAAATTCAATGAATTCCTCAAGCCGCTCTTTCGCTCTGTAGAACTGAGAATCTCTTGCGTGTCTGAACTGTTCGATTCCACGTCAGGAATGAGTAGACAGTTCATTGATAAGGCCTTCCCCACTGGCTTCAAAGTTGAAAGATGAAAGCCATGTACATTCTCAGCCAGGACTGATGATGTCATGGTATCGGTTACCATGGCTGGTTACCATGGCAACAGCAAGTTTTTACCCATGCAAATGGAAGAGAGCTGATTGAAAAAAAATGAAAAAATGCATCCCCAAACAAGTCCACCATGCCTCGCCATGGTTCCCCGTAGAGATGTCATTAAACTTTTAAAATATTGCCGTATTTGTCCTCTGTTCAGATGTGAAAACCTTATTTCAATATCTTCTACCAAAATTAAACTGCAAGCTTTTAAGTTTGATCAGAATTTTTGCCATTTTTTTGTAGTTTATAATGGGATTAGATGGGAATGTCTGGAGTGGGAAATTGGCAGCTAAGAGCATGAGAGACTTTCCATTTAAACAACAATAAAACAGCATTTTCCTTGTGATTCTCACATTGCTAAATCATCTTTTCTCAATCTCAAACGGGTCTCTATCCAGATGCATTTGTTTGAGAATCGGAACGTCACGGAATGTCAGAATACACCAGGTTCAGAGGAGAACAGCTCAATGTTCTGGGTTTCTGTTGTTTTTTTGTGTTATGTGTGTGTGTGTGTGTGTGTGTGTGATCTCCAGAAGCTATGATAACTAATATATGTCCTCTAATTATGCCATAAATTCCTCGACAATCTCAAAGATCAAACACTTTTTATGTCAATAGAATCTCACAAGTTGCACGAAAACTTGTTATTAATACTGTTGCTTCAATCCAATTCATTGCAAGACAAATAAAATACTGGTCCAAGTGCTTTATGGCAATTTATTGTTACATTTATGTTCACTTTATGTTCAGTGTTTGGTCTTCTTGGTATAATAAATAAAATTCAGTCTTCCACTCGATCTTTCCATGTAACTGTTTATAAGAGGAAAAAACCTGAAAACACAACAAGCTCTGGGCATATAGATTTGAACAGCTTCAACATGTGGGAGGTTTTTACTTCCTGTTGCAGAGCAAAAGACCGTCAGTAACCCACAGCCATGTAGCGTGGCCTCAAACCAAACCAAGTATTTACAGGAGTGTCACTACGTTGGCACATATATGAAGCAAGACCTATTAAAAATAACAATTTCACCATCTTCTGGTAGCTCCACAAGACAGTGACTTGAAATGCATGCTCTCATGCTCTCTGCAAGGCAGAACCAACTGGAGATATTCTCAGCAATGTATCTAAAGTCCACCTTCCCCCAGAGCAGTGTTTGCACACCCACACCGTCTTCAGGAGAGCTCTGGTCTACAGAAAATTTGCTCTTTGAGCACTCATGACATTTATCTTCCACCACACACATCATGCACTGCATGTAGGGCCTCAGGGGTGGCGTTTGGGGGTTGGGGGTGGGGGGGTGGATTTTTCTACTTGGGGCCCAAACTACCAGCAGCTTCCTGTGTTTCAGTGCGAATGAAACCACAGGAAAGTCTCCACACATTTAATATTTCCAGTTTTAGTTGAATAAAGATAAAAATGCAAATACTACTGTGGATAAAATAACAAAAAATAAGAAATAATATTTTAAATAGTGTCTATAGTACGTTCATGACAACATTCATCAATTTATGTGACCAAAATTGTCTTCAGTGGGCTGTTGACAGTCATTTTCTCTCCATGAGGACAAATTTTACAAAGGGTCTGAAAAATGCTTGTAAGAAAGGTCAAAGATTCTCTTAATAACAGTGACTTGTTTCTGTTATAACGAAAGATAAAGATAAAGAGAAAGATGAATCACATTCCAGGGAGTCAACTTGTGGAACAACCCAAAAGTTCTATTTATAGTTTCAAGAAAAGTGTATAAGCTTCATTACTGCTAAAATATGACACTGCTGTGGAACAGAAAACATTGTAAAATATTTAGTAAATTGTCTTGTGCTTTGACATGAACTGCGTAACTAGACCGAAAATGTTATTGATTGATTTGTTTTGATGAGGGGTGGACATCATATGTTTCTTTTTACTTCTTTCTGCCCCCTTTCATTGAAATATCTTTTTAATAATTGCATGATACATTTAAGTTATTTTTTTTTCTTCATAAAGAATGAAATACAGAATGATGACACTGTATTTTTATTCACAATTCTGAAACTGATTTCAGTAGTGACCAGTAAATAAGCTTATTTTACGATTTATCCAGGAAATAACACCGGAACACTACAGAATGTTTTTTGGGTTTACAATAGTTATTAGCTTTTTCTTATTCTTGGTGTAATTAATATGAGTTCATGGGACTTGTTAGTCTTCTCAGAGCCAGAACAACAGCAACAGTGACGTTAAATAATCAAACTGACACCGGGTTCCTGCTTGGTCCCACAAAGTAGTCATACTTAGGACCCCTAAATGAGTTGCAGCAGCCCTGTTCATCTTTATCAGTCAGTTTCTAATCTGCGGTAGAAAGAAAGTCAGAAAGACCTGATATCAGCTTCACATTTTTCATAAAGGGAAGCGGCTTTTTGACATGTAGAGTTCTAACATCCTGCTGATGTTATCAATGATAAGAAAAACGTCATCTGTCATGACAGAGTGACCAATCAGATGGCTCCTTTCAGTGATATAAATACCTTCATAAAGTTCAGTCGTGTCAGATGAGTGACCATATACGTATGGCCACATTTGAATTTCTCATATTTAAACTACAGAAGTTCATATCAGCTACAGGTAACATCCATTTACAAAAAGTAGCATATTCTGAATTGAAAATATGTGATTTTTAGAAAATAAAAATGAATCTAATTCAACATTACTCATGTGTGATCTCTGTGTCTTAATCTGCTTTCTTTAACACGTCATCAAGGATGCAACATAAGAAGCAGCCATGGAGATTTTCTGAAGAGTTTGAATCTGAATTCACAGCATGTGGACTAAATGTTCTTGGAAGCATGTATTAGCCACCCGCAAATTCCTCCACATAATGCATGACCGGAGTTATGTTTTTATTTGTATGTATGGCTTTTTTTTTTACAGCCTTGTTTCTGACTGCTTTTGTTCAAATTACATTAAAGTTTAAATTTCTTTTTTGACACTTTAAGAAGAGTGTGAATTTTTAGTACTGCTTGTTACATTGTGTGTTTACTCAGACAACATATTTCATTGTTTTGAAAGCTGTTCAGAGGACTGGACACGACTTGTTGTAATAGATTTCTTTTAGTTGCCCAGAAATTGCTGCATTTCACAAAAATGTGATAAATATATATATTTTTATTAAAAAAATCAGCCTAAATATCAAATTGGAAAAATCGGCTATGCATATCGGCATCGGCTGCCCAAATTTGGAAAACATCGGCATCGGTATCGGCCCCCAAAAAACCCATATCGGTCGACCTCTAATGTCCACCACTCGTTCATTTGTTTGGTCTCCGGAGGCCGCGAAGGCCTTCCAAGAACTCAAGGTTCGACTCACTACGGCTCCCATAGTAATTCAGCCTGATCCCAGTCTCCAGTGTTTGGTGGAGGTAGATGCCTCGGAAACCGGAGTGGGAGCCATTCTGTCTCAACGCCCAACCTCAGACAACAAGCTTCACCCCTGTGCCTTTTTTTCTCGCCGCCTCTCACCAGCAGAACGCAATTATGACATCGGCAACCGAGAGCTTCTGGCGGTCAAGCTGGCGTTGGAGGAGTGGAGGCACTGGCTGGAGGGGGCGGAGCAGCCATTCATTGTGTGGACTGATCACAAGAACCTCGAGTATGTGCGTTCTGCTAAATGTCTGAACTCCCGTCATGCCCGTTGGACTCTGTTTTTTGGACGTTTCAACTACACCTTGACCTACCGCCCGGGGTCGCGAAATATCAAGCCAGACGCTCTGTCACACCAGTTTGCCACCGAGGTCTCCCCATCAGAACCGGGTTCCATCCTTCCCCAGTCCTGCACTGTCAGATCTCTCACATGGGAGGTGGAGTCTCTAGTGCAACAGGATCAGCAGCACGAGCCAGGTCCAGGTAACGGCCCCGCTAACTGCCTGTTTGTGCCCAGCTCTGTCCGCTCCCAGGTTCTGCAGTGGGGACAGTCTTCCCAGCTTTTCTGCCACCCTGGAGTCACCCGCACGTTGGGAGTTCTGCAACAGAGGTTTTGGTGGCCATCGATGGACAAGGACATGTGGGAGTTTGTGGCGGCCTGCGTTGTCTGCACCCGGAATAAGACGTCCACTCGGCCCAGTTCTGGCCTCCTTCAACCCTTGCCGGTGCCCAGTCGGCCGTGGTCCCACATTGCATTGGACTTTGTCACAGGCCTGCCTCCCTCTAACGGTAACACCACGATCATCAGTTGTGGACAGGTTCTCCAAGGCTGCCCACTTTATCGCCCTCTGCAAGCTGCCGTCTGCCAAGGAGACAGCAGACCTGCTCGTCACAGAAGTGTTCCGCGTGCATGGCATTCCGGCGGATATTGTGTCTGACCGGGGACCACAGTTCACCTCGGAGGTTTGGACGGCATTTTGTTCTGCATTGGGAGCCAAGGTGAGCCTTTCATCCGGTTTCCATCCCCAGTCTAATGGCCAGACGGAGCGTCTGAATCAGGAGATGGAGACCCTGCTCTGATGCATTACTGCGGAGGATCCTGCGGCCTGGAGCACTCGCCTGCCGTGGGTGGAATACGCACATAACTCGCTGGTTAGCTCCTCGTCAGGCTTGTCCCCTTTCCAGTGCTCTCTGGGGTACCAGCCCCCTCTGTTTCCGTCCCGGGAACAGGAGTTGGCGGTCCCTTCTGTTCAAACTGCGATGAGGAGGTGTGAACGGGTCTGGAAGAGAGCGCGGGCTGCCCTACTCAAATCTTCCCAACGAATGGAACAGCAGGCCAACCGTAAGCGAACCGCCAGTCCTACCTATTCCCTGGACAGAAGGTCTGGTTGAGGGCCAAGGACTTGCCCCTCCAGGTGGAATCCCGGAAGCTGGCGCGCCGCTTTGTGGGACTGTTCGAAGTGGAGAGGATCATCAATCCCTGCGTGGTGTGTCTCAAGCTTCCCTCCTCCATGCGCATCCACTCCACCTTCCACGTCTCTCGGCTAAAGCCTGTGGCCGAGAGTGACCTGGTCCGTGCCCCGCCTCCGCCCAGGATGTTGGATGGCGGCCCGGTTTATACTGTGCGGCAGCTTCTGGATGTACGCCGCTGGGGTCGAGGGGTCCAGTGCCTGGTGGACTGGGAGGGTTATGGACCAGAGGAGCGTTCCTGGGTCCCCCGGGGCTGCATTATGGACCCCAGTGTCGTCCGGGAGTTTCATCGCCGGGGGGGGGGGGGGGTACTGTCATGGCCAGCCCCCCGGCCTCCTCGTAGGGAGGCTGTTTGTTTGATTTTCAGGTGGGCGGTGCTGGAGCGGGTTTTCGGAGGCGTGGTTCCAGCTCATCAGCCAGATGAAGTTCAACTGCTCTCCCGGTCCCTATTTAAGGGTCGTCCTTGGCTGGAATCGGCGCTGGATCTTAACCTCTGTTACATCTGGAATCCGCTCGGCCTGCCGCTCACCTCGCAGCCTCCTGCTGCTCCTGCCACCCACCTGCTCCAAGTATCTCCGGACTCGGATCCAAAGCTTGGACTGGAACTTTGTCGAGAGCCACCTCGGACCCAGCTTGGTCCGACTCAGCTTCTGGACCCACCCTTAGTTCTCTGAATAAACCAGTTTCTTTTTCACCCGCCATCTGTTCTCCCGTGTCGTCTGCGCCTGAGCCTCCGACCCGACCCATAACAGGTTAGTCCAGGGCTGCCTGCTTTAACCGTCATCTCCTCTATGAGAAATTATGAAAGAAGATGATGGAAAAAAACCAAAACAAAAAACCTCATGTGCAGAAAGGGAAGCACTTCAGGAACCACATAAAGTTCATCCAAAAAAACAAAATACACCTCAGTCCTTAAAGTCTGAGCTCAAACAAGTCGGTACCTGACAAAAATCCATGTGTCCAGCCAGCTGAACAATGGGTGAGTGGGTTGGAGGTGTCGCTGCGCACAAAAGAGTGAGAAGAGCGGCTGTTTTCTGAAACTTTTTTAATCTAAACTGTCTGATCTTAAACAACAACAAAAATATTACTTCAGATATTTGGTAGTTTGAAAAAGTAATTTGTATTTAATGTAAAAAAAATACAATAAGCTGACTCATGAAATCCCTCACAATAACACCCTGGTGTTGAAGGTAGTCACCAACTTTTATACAACCTTTTTCATACACAAATGTGCATCAAATGTAGAGAGTGTATTTTAATAAAATTACCTCAAACTATGTTCCCCCTTTCCACACTGTGAACAATTTTGTACCATCTCAATTCAGTTTTCTGACAGAGGCCTCATTCTGTTCTCCCTGCATGGTGGTTTGGGGTGGGCGTGCGCTGAAGGAGAGATGTGGATATGAATGGATGAACTGACAGGATGAGTGCTCCCCACTCATTATTAATCGTGGAGATGAATGAAGGAAAACTGTTCCAAGTCATGTTCGACTACATGAGATTTGAAAGACTGAGTGTGAAGGAGCTGATTTTCGGCTGAAGAATCTACTCGTGTGTGTTCTGCTCCGTCGTGGCTCCACACACTGGAAGATCAGGAGAGAAATCTTGTGAAGAAGTCAAGCTTCTTCTTGCTTGGCTCTTGGAAGAGGCAGATGCTTTTCCTATCACTCTCTACTTTGCTTCTCCCCTCCCTATTGTCTCTGCTTGTTGCTGCACTCTGTCTCGTCTGTTTGACTGGAGTAATCACTTGACTTGGCTTTTTTGAACAAACCAAAATAACAACCATGGAACTGATCACCTGGTCTCTCAACGCAATTGATTCGATTATCTCAAAGAGTGAAGGAGCAGGGGATCCTTCCTGCTCGAATGGGACTCGGCATGCTGGGTATGTGATCGATGCCCGGGGCAAGTGAGGGGGGTCACGTGTCTGCTGCCCCTGTCCGTGGAGGATGTAGAAGATGCGCACAGTTTTTGGATTTATGATGACAGGCCTGCTGCTGATCGGCTTGTGCTGCAGCCTGAGCTTCTGAAAAAATAAGACCGCCACCATAAAAGACGTCCAACGGATGATGGTCTTTACAATTGAATGGGGAAAAGCTGACGCTGACCGTTCTGGCAAAATCAATTGAAAGATGGACAGTTTGATTGGGATTGTGGCCGATTTGAGACGTAAGTTGGATGTCATCACCGAAAGGGTTAACACAGCTGCTGTCTGAGAAGTTGAGAGCCAAGCAGAGGAAGGTCAAACGGCTTCTTCCACACCAAAACAAGATACCTACTCATGACTCAGTTTGGAATTGTGATCTGAATTGATGCATTTTCTTTTGACTACCCCCTCTCCCCCCAACTCCTTACCCTTTCAAAATAAGGCGCCGCAAATGACTGCATGGGTGCCTCTCCAGCACATCAAATTCCTTGTGTGGGCAACTGTACTTGACCAATAAAAAAATATTCTGATTCTGATTCTGAATTGGGAAAGGTTGTTAAAATCCTGTAGTATGTACCAGGCTTTCGTTTAGACACCAAGATGCTGTCGAAGAACTCACTGAATAGATTGAAGGAAAGTCTGAATAGGTTCAATCCAGTGAAAAGTTGCTTCACATCATGATGAACGTTTGACACATATACTGCTTAAAAACCGTAGGACAAGTTTGACCATCTCGTGTTTTTAAAAACATGTCTTGAGAAATGTCATTTAAAAATATGTCTTGAAAAAGGGAAGTGATTCCAACCATCAGACGGTTTTTTGAGCTTCCTCATTCAGACTGATTTCTCAACAGTGTCAATTAAAGGTCGTCAAGCTAAAACCTGGTGTCTCTTCTTCAACTTTGATCTGATATCTTTTAATCACCAAGATTGTAGATGAACAGACACTCTCAAGCGCTTCTCTAGGAACAAGCGTTCCAAGCGACTGTTGAGTTTCATGATCTTCCTGTAATACTGGTGAAGCGTGAAGGAAAATCCAAATATACAATTTATCAGCACTGGACCATGTCTTGTACAGAAATCATCTGAGTATGAAGCAGGACTTCATCAGTAAGTTCATTACAAACCCATAACTGATGCAACGCCTCAACAATGGTTAATAATTTCATTTGTACAGGACTTTTAAAAACAATGTTACACAGTGCGTATAAAAAGAACAAAATACAACAGAAAATACAATTACCGAAGGATCTGTGACAGGAATGAATTGTACAATTTAGGAGCCACATCAGTGATGCAAACATGATTCTTCAGATGACTGATGAAGGTATGATCCACTGTGTCAAACTCTGAGTAGAGGTCACGAAGAATTCACTTAGGATACAAGCAATTGTCAGCTGCAAGCAGTAAGTCATTATTTACCTTAACAAGAGCAGCCTCAGTGCTGTGAAGGGCACGGAAACCAGATTGAAATTTCTCAAATGTTTGATTTGTGTCCATACGAGGGTGGACCCAAAAGAATCCGGAATTTGACGAACTCTTTATTTCTGACATTTCAAAATAAAACATCACCGTCGCCTTCAAAATAACCTCCATCCGCATTAATGCAGCACTCCAGCCGTGTCTCCCACTTCACGAATTCGTCGTCAGACCCGTGCGTAATTGTGCCATTTTTTGCCGGCTGCGATTTTTCTGTCACCTCCTCCACATCTGCAAACCGCTGTCCCTTCAGCTCTTTCTTCAACTTTGGGAACAAGAAAAAGTCACTCGAGGCTACATCTGGCGAATCAGGCGGATGGGAGAGGAGATTCATCTCATTCTTCTCCAGAAACTGCGTGTCGCGCAGCGCCGTGTCCGCTGGCGCTCTGTGGTGGTGGATCAACCGGCTCCACTCCGCCACGACGCTCTGCTTCCTCCTCACATCCTCACAGAGCCGTCTGAGGACTTCCATGTAGTAGTCCTGATTTACAGTCTGACCTGGAGGAACAGACTTGCTGTGGACGATACCCTGGACAGCGGAAAAGCAGCTCAGCATTGTTTTCACTGCTGAGCAGACCTGACGCGCGGACATCTGGCCCTTTTTAAACCACCCGAACCACTCATGGACCTGATTCTTCCCCAGAGCATCATCCTTGTAGGCTTGCTGCAACAAGCTGAGTGTTTCTGCTGCTGGTTTTTCCCAGCAAAAGGCAGAATTTAATGTTTGCACGCTGCTCTGGCTTCCCAGCCAATGTTGCCATTTTGGAAAAATTCGCAGACCTCCTCTGCACTCTGTTGCTATAAATAGCGCCTGACAGGCATCAGTGTCACTCTGGGAGCTCAGATTTCTCACAGATGTGCATGAGGCTTACCTGCAGCACATCTGACGGCCTCCTAAAATAAATCAGTTGTGAGGAGACATTTTCAAAACTCTTAAAAAAAAAAGGCAGCTTTGAGATTGGTCTGTAATTATTGAAAAACAGAGGGCTCAAATGAGGCCTTCTTTAAAGTGGAGGAGACAGTCGTGTGTTAAAAAGCTTCTAGCTCCGGACTCGATGTGGCTCCAATCTGCCGCTCCCAAAACACCGCCTCATGTCTGGCTGTTAGTGTTTAAAACTATGATGACATGGCGCTGCAGCTAAAGCCCATCTGCCCTCAGCAGTTGCGCGCGCACACACACACACACACACACACACACACACACACACACACACACACACACACACACACACACAGTAATTTACAATATCCATTTCCATCCTTACCTATTCCATCACCACAGTCCTTTTTGAAAACTCTTACTACATATGTCAGACAGCTCATGTGGAACTGTAAGACCCCTGGATATCGATGGAGAAGCTGTCATGGAACTACAGATCAGGGAGACTTCAACTATTCAGTTTTAAAAGGTCCACTGAAATTCATCTCACCCTGCTTTAGGGCAGTGGTGCCCCCTCTTGGCCACAAATTAGGCTGCAAAATGAGGCATCACCTAAACCACATTGTAGCACCTGATAATTTAATAATTTCCTGAAAGTGTAATAAAATTTGCACTTCCTCAATCAAAAATATAATACAATCCAATAATGTAATAAAAGATCCTGACTGAAAATCTAATAACATTTTTTACTGGTATTGAGGATATGTTACATTTTCAGGTGGGTCTTTTTTTTCCAAACTGATAATGTAAAACTTGACAGATAATCTACATTTTGTGTTGTGAGAATCTGACAATGTTCTATACACTGCATTTGAAAGAAAGAATGACTGCTGGGTTAAAGGTAGGACTGCAGCTATCGATTATTTTAGTAATTGATTAATCTATCGATTCATTTGGTCGATTAATCGGATATATATATATATATATATATATATATATATATATATATACATACATACATAAATATATATATATATATATATATATATATATATATATATATATATATATATATATATATATATATATATATTAATGCTTGCAGTAACATTTATTAAACTGCACAAGAACACTCATTGCTAGGATGAACATTGCACTTTAAATTCACAAATTATTTGAATAAAAAATAAATAAAATACCTGACAGAGGGCTAAGGCCTTACCTTCATTATAAGAAAATGCACATGAAAGCTGATTATTAAAGAACACTTCAAGTACGGCTGGCAATATTCAGTATTATCAAACAATTCCTATTGATATTAATTTCTATCTGTCTTGTGCAAAAAACAAACAAAAATAAGAATACTCAGGCTGAGTCCAAAACAGCACTTTCACCTTTTTAAACTGACAGTTGCCCTAAAATTTTAAAGTGCATTCAAAGGAGTGCAAAACAACAATTTCAGAATACAGTCACTTTTTTATTTATCTATTTATTTTTTGTTAGCATCGACGTGGTGCTGTTATAATACGTCAGCTCTGCTTGGCAGTGCAAACTTTGCACCGAGCTCTTCCCTTTTTTTCTTTTAAAATTGTCCCAAACTTTTGACATTTTCTGGCGTTTTCTTTGTTGTCCTTCCTCCTTTTCGCCAGCATTTTCTGCATTCTCCTCTTCAACGCCCCGACGCGCCGCGAAAACGCGTTTCACTGCTGTGCTCCATCTGCTTGCTCCGACATGTCCGTGCGGCTTACGGCCCGAACGCACTGGACGCGGAAGCGCCGCGCGCGGTAGCGCCGCGCACGGCGCTTCTGATCGCTTCCCATGTTAACCTATCTGACCGGCCGCACCGAACGCGCAGTGGAGCGCCGCGCGCGCCGCGGCTCGCGCTCTGCAGCGCGCCCGCTCCGCTTCGTTCTATTTTTCACGCGAGCCGCGAGCGCAGGGAGCGCCATATGTCAAGCTGGATCAAGCAGATCGGACCAGACAGGAAGTCGGAAACAGAAAAGGCAAGAGAATCCGGTCAATTTTCAAAATATAACAAATTAAATGACGATTAGTTACGGGCGGTGTTGCTCGTCCGTCTATATTTTGTCACTTGGGTCTAATCACAAGACAGATGGACACACAAACAGACATACGCATGTACGCACCCAAACACACACACACACACACACACACACACACACACACACACACACACACACACACACACACACACACACACACACACACAGCGACAGACATTCACTTGATGCAGAAAAAAAGACAGGAGGAGAAAAAGTCTCTCCACAGGTCACTAAAACACACACATCCATACTGGCAGAGCGAGACAGAGGGAACAGGGAACAAACGTGAAAACCGAGAGCTGACGGAGCGAGCCGAGTGCAGCCGATGTGTGACCAGCGCGGAGAGCGCAGGCGCCTCCAGTGCGAACAGCCAAGCGCCGGCGCAGAGACGCGCGCAGCGCGCGCGGCGCCTCCGCTACGCTTCCGCGTCCAGTGCGTTCCCGGCGTTAGACTCTCGTGCGGAAACATGCTGCGCTTTAGTTCCGGGCGCTACACGCTAGCGGTTTCACGGTAGTTTCACTGTACACAATTAATAAACGAATCCTCGAAGCAACAGAATTTAATTCGAAGCTTTTTTATAATCGAATTATTCGATTTATTCGATGAATCGTTTCAGCCCTAGTTAAAGTGCAGACCTTGAGGACCATCCCATCATGTGCAGATACTCAGGGACATCCTGGTCCTGCTGAGTGGGTGATGGACTCACCTCCTTTGGAGATCAGATATCCAGCTCAGATATGCAGTAGCTTGTGAGCAGCACTGGAAACCCAGGGCCACGCTTCCCAAAACGGACCTATACTGCCCAATGTGTGTGTGTGTGTGTGTGTGTGTGTGTTTTTTTTTTCCTGGTTTATTTCTTGTTTTAGCATGTATTCAAAACTCAGTTCCTCAAACCAGTCTTCTTCTGTGGAGAACATAACGTAATTTCCATGGACACTTATTTCTACACTGCTGCTCTGAATAATTTACGTTCCCATCAAGGGTAATGAAAATGAACCATTTCTGGAACTCAAACCATTGGTAAAAGTAGGAATTCATTATTAAATGTTTGAATTTATTCATCAAGAGCTAAAACAATATATTTTTCTTTTATTCATCCATCTTTGTTAACATGAGGTGTGAGGGACAGTCCTTTTCCCACAATGCACCACAAACTGTGGTCACACACTCTCAACAACAATCAATCAACAACAACAACAACAACATAAACAACTTCCTAAAATGCACATCACACACCGGCGGAGGCAGCCGCTCAGTCCATCCACTGTCAGCTGGTTTCAGTTCAGCGTCTTGCTCAAGGACACAGATAGGGAATCAGACCTGAAACCTTCTGATGGAGAGACGACCACCAGCAAACTCCTCACATTTCATGGCCTCTTTAAAATCTCTGGATCCTCCAGAACCAGAACAGCAGCCCAGCAGCATGATGGTCCCTCCACCATGCTTCTGAGAGGCCGTTGAGCCTTGCTGTTTTCACCGACCATGGCGATCCATCCCTCAACTTCTCAACTGAACCTGAGCCAACCGTTGGTAGATTCAGTAGCTCCATTTAAAAAAATGACAGGACGGCCCAACAGAGGAGGAAAAAACTGACTGTGAGAAAAAAGAGCTGCAGAGCAGAAACCGGCAGGGAAACACTCCTCAGCTGATCAGAGGAGCTCATCCACTCCTGGAAAGTCTGAGCCTTTATGAATGAGACGGTTGTGTTTGGAAGTGCAGACTGATCGCACAAAGAGGCCGAGAGCAGGCGACGGAGCCGAAACAGTCTGTCCTCAGTAACCCGGCTCGCCGTCCGGGCCGCTGCTCATTCCAGCCTAAAAAGAAAAACGACAAATGGAGGCACAGACAGAAAGACCTTGGAAGCTGGTCTGCAGGGGGAGGAGGCGTGGCTAAAACACGACTTCAACCAGGAGAGGGACAGCAAACTTCAGGGTGGACAAGATCCTCAAGAAGAGACAAGAACAGAAGAGGAGGCTGCCAGAAGGAGCGCTGAGGGGATGGAGGAGAGGCAGCAAGGAAAGGAGGCTGACATCCAGAAGAGAAAGAGATTTAATGAAGACCTCAGCCTCAGCATTCACTAAATACATCCTCGTTTCATTCAAAACTCATAAATACATTCATTCATGTCAAAGAAACCTACTGACTGAGTATCAATGGTGACTGAAGTTTGTAGTCCACATTTAGTATAAATATTGGGTGATAGGATCCACAGCGTTCCTTGCTCTTGCCTATAGGGAAGACGGATATCACAGCTGAGGACTCCAGCAGCAGCTCAGCCAGATGTTTTTTTGAAGATTTTGTACCACTCATTAGGAAAGCGGTCAATCCAGGACAGTTAGCTCTGTCAGGACCGTCGGCGATCAGATTTAATCTGTTAGACATTTTTCCAACTCTGTTGGAGCAATTTAACACAATAAAAGTAGTTTCTCACATTTGGATAGCAGATAAAAATAAAATATATGAACTTTAATTCCATAACATCCTTCTACAACAAACTGTAAAAACTGTGTGTGTGTGTGTGTGTGTGTGTGTGTGTGTGTGTGTGTGTGTGTGTGTGTCTGTATTCCACACATATGTGTGCCTTTGTGGAATACAATGTGTTTTTATGTCAAATGATTTATAGATTGAGGATTCCTCTGATAGTCTAATAAGAATCCAGTGAATCACGTAATGAACTTCTAACATAAAAAATAATAAAGACAAACTTTTGTTAAGGACCAAAATGATTTGAATTTTGAGTTTTGAATCTTCAGTTTGTTCCATCTTGTTGGAGTACACAACAGAGTAAGATGTGTTTACAGAAACTGTACACAGAAAAAGAAAGGAGAAGAAGAGTTTATGCTTTCACAGAAAACTTGTACCCAACATCTCAAACTCCCTGCGTGAGCATTTCTGTTATAAGGAAGTGTTTGAGGCATCTTCCTCCTTTGAGTTCAGTGAATTGAAATGTTTACTGATTACAAGAACTGAAAAACACATGGGACACATTTCCCACCACTGCATCTCAGGGTCATCTGAATAACACCATGTAATGTGGCAGAATGGCTAACTTCAGTCATTTTAACCCTTGACTATGTGGCAAGATGTGGTTTTGCTTCCAGCGGCTGCTCTGACAACTGAGTGCCACAGACTGGAAGCAATCATTCAATCAGCTGATGGGCTTCACCCTGCTCCTCTGTATAGAGATCCACTGCTCACTCCTCAGCAATGGAGCTGGTGTGTGCAGCAAGCGTTCCGTGTGGTACAGTCTGTAATTTTGCTGGCAGGCCAGCAAGCCAAGAATGGACCAGCACATTGAGGAAACTCCCGGATGTCCCTTTGGTTAGTCCAGGGCTGCCTGCTTTAACCGTCGTCTCCTCTATGAGAAATTATGAAAGAAGATGATGGAAAAAAAAAAACAACAAAAAACAAAAAAAAACTCATGTGCAGAAAGGGAAGCACTTCAGGAACCACATAAAGTTCATCCAAAAAAACAAAATACACCTCAGTCCTTAAAGTCTGAGCTCAAACAAGTCGGTACCTGACAAAAATCCATGTGTCCAGCCAGCTGAACAATGGGTGAGTGGGTTGGAGGTGTCGCTGCGCACAAAAGAGTGAGAAGAGCGGCTGTTTTCTGAAACTTTCCTAATCTAAACTGATCTAAACTGTCTGATCTTAAACAACAACAAAAAATATTACTTCAGATATTTGGTAGTTTAAAAAAGTAATTTGTATTTAATGTAAAAAAAAAAAAATACAATAAGCTGACTCATGAAATCCCTCACAATAACACCCTGGTGTTGAAGGTAGTCACCAACTTTTATACAACCTTTTCAGACACAAATGTGCATCAAATTTAGAGAGTGTATTTTAATAAAATTATCTCAAACTATGTTCCCCCTTTCCACACTGTGAACAATTTTGTACCATCTCAATTCAGTTTTCTGACTGAGGCCTCATTCTGTTCTCCCTGCATGGTGGTTTGGGGTGGGCGTGCGCTGAAGGAGAGATTTGGATATGAATGGATGAACTGACAGGATCAGCGCTCCCCACTCATCATGGAGATGAATGAAGGACAACCGTTCCAAGTCATGTTCGACTCCATGAGATTGGAAAGACTGAGTGTGAAGGAGCTGATTCTCGGCTGAAGAATTTACTCGTGTGTGTTCTGCTCCGTCGTGGCTCCACACACTGGAAGATCAGGAGAGAAAAATCTTGTGAATATGGGACCCATAAAGTCAGCAGCATTTGATAGACTGGCCATTGTATCTTGATGTGCTGTCACTGAAATGTGTTTAACCCATTTTTTAACTCTTGCTAAGTGCTCTGCATATTTTAACAGATGCATTGGAATTTAACATGGTGAGTTTATTAGATGTGTGAGACCTTTCTGTCCCTGTATTACAATAAACTCAGACTTGAATAAAATGGTCTTCACTCGTCCTTTATACTGATACAGTCACAGATTCTGATGGGTCACAGATTCTGATGGAACACCGCCCCTGGGCATTGGCAAAGTATAAATGCACAGTGCACAGTGTGTAAACACTGCGACTGAAGAAGTATTGTTTCTACATACGACACTGTTGGTTGTGACAGATTTAGTGAGTGAGGATTCTCAGCTAAATCTTCATTAACTTAAACAATCTCATTAGTTGTACTTTTAATTTCATGTGTTTTTCAAGAAAACATCAAGATAATCTGTTAAAAAAGGCTGTTAAAGAAATGGTTTGTTTATTATATCTGCTTGATGAACAATGCTTGAATTATTGTTAAAATAGTTTTTATAGGATTCCATGGATACTCAGTGAAAGTCGACAGTTTGATCTCTAATAAAACTACTCATCAGTAGTTTTTCTTCATGTTTGTGCATGAAAACACTGTTAAATCTGTTAAAAGGGCTGAAGTTTCTGAAGTGAAGAGCTTTGGTTTTTATCAAAGTGCAGCTTATTGAGCATAAAAGAGAGTATTTCCCTCTGTAGTAGCTACTTTGTAGTTGCTGTGGTTTGTCAGGAAATTTGTTTTTGTGTTGATATATTGTGATTCTTCGACTGTCTCTGGTTCAAACTGCACCGTCTTGTCATTCAGTGTATTTTAAAAGTTGAACATTTTCATAGATTTGGGTCACGGCTTGTCGTCAAGGGGAGATGGTGGGTCCCAAACACATGTTCAGAACCACATGTACTAAACCATTAATTATGAATTTAGATTATCAAAGTTCCTGGCAAAGTCTGAAGAATTCTGGAGTTGTTGACACAGAAGAAGTTGACATTTCATTCATATTTCTGAAACATCAGTAACACAACAGCTGACAGTCCAAAAATTATATTTATTCACCAGGTAAAGAAACACAAAACACACAGATTCTAGCTAATTATATGTGTGGTGTGTCTGTGTGTGTGAGATAGAGAGAGATAGAGAGGAATGAGACATGCACTACAAATCCTAAAATGGCGGATGAGAGGAGGGCGGTCTCTGTGGAGGATTATCCAATCAGTTTAGGTGACTGACCTCACAGTCTCTGACCCTTGAGGGTCTGGTTTCAGAGCAGAGTCATTGACGCCTTGCTGTGAGGCTTTGCTGCACGTGGCTGAAAACTTCACATGTTCAGGGTGAAATCTTGACAAATGAAGAAGTTCCTTTGTGTGCTGTCAAATCAAAACAACTAATTATGGAAAAAACAAAACAACACTGTTTCAGGCAACATAGAAAAACTTATAGTATAGTAGCTGTTGGGAGGTTGGTTCAGTCTCATCCCACCACACTTTAAAGATCTCAGCTTCAAACATTATTGATTCTTTTTGATTATCTTCCACAATCTTCTACCATCCAGACATTGAAAGATGTCTCTCATCACTCATTTCAGTCCGTCTCATTCACTGTCACCTTCATCACAGGCTGGTAGGCGTCTGACATTGTTGCCTGTATGGTAACTCGTTTGCCTTTGTAAACCAGCACGTTGCCATCCGCTTGACCTCTGACAAAGGATTCACTTGCCTCATAATACATCTCATTATACAGATCGTAATCACACTGTTTGCTCTCATCAAAGATTCCCACTGCGTACCAGTTTGAATACACATTAAAGTCGTAGGGATTTGAGAACATTATGGAAATTTTTTCAATCGTTTGGTTGCTGTCGTCATGCAAGAGGTCATAGGTGATGACGCCGACGGATCCACAGGCGGTGTGAGGAGTCTTGATGAACAGAGCGCTGCCCGATGCATTAGAGGGAATCATGGGTGGTAAGGGTGATGCACAACTGCCACTGTAGATGTACCACCTGTTTGGTGGAGGAAAAGGTTAAACATGACAATGTAATGATGTTTAGATTCATTCTTTCAGTGGAACACCTCTACCTGGGGTTGGAAAGCGAGTAGCTGCTGCATCCATTCGTTATGTACATGAGGCACTGCCGATGTGTCGGACTACCCTGACCGATGGCTTGGCCCACGCTCGCTGCTGCAGCACCAATATTTAGAGCTGCAGTGAAAGCCATGGGTGCTGGAACTGGACTCACCAGTGTGACTCTTTCTGATGAACTGGAGAAAAAAAAAAAATACAACAGTGTCTATCATTCTTGGTATTTCATGAAAAGTTTGCTGAGTGAACTGCTAACGGTCATATTAAATGTTTATTGCAGTGTTCAGAATATTAAGAACAAACTTATTTTGACAAAGCCAATAAAGGGGGAAAATAACCATCACCAAGGAGATGCTCAGTAGTGTAACTATTGTGGCACTGTGAAAAGTTATTTACAGAAGCAGCTAATTTTTTAGCATAACATACACTACTCACAAAAAGTTGAGGTTATCTGGTCTTTGGGGTGAAATTTCAGGACGCATACTGGCTTTTCCATGTGACCTTCGTGTGACTTTCTCTAAACTTTTGAATGTCCACTGTTCAGTGTTTCAGAACTTGTTGTCATAACTTGCCATTCCCTAACAAGAAGCTCAAATGAAACATTGACAACAACTGTTTGATCAATGAAGGGATCAATAGATGTCCTGGTATTTAATTGCTATTTAAACATCATGCTGTTCACATTTTGACATCATGAGACCAAGACCTCACTGAACAACTGATCAACGGGACCTCAAAATTGAAGCTTCAAACAGCAGGTTCTCAGATGAAGAGTCTACTGAGATCAGAGTGTCATCAGCAGATTGGACAGAAATTCAGAGAGACTGGAAGAGTCCCAGAAAAAAAAAAAAAAAGTCCAGTGGAATCAGATAATGGAAACTCAATTCCAGGCACATTTAAAGGAGGTGAGTGGCTCCCGGTGTTTTGTCAGACCTTTGGAAACCATTTAAATTCCTGTGTTCAGGTGTGTCTTGTCAACCCAGAACCCCCCTCCACTTTGTGATTGGTACAGGGACAAGCTCATGAAGAAGATCATTAATCCAGTCATTGAATGTGGACAAAAACGTCATTGAACATGAACAAAACGGACCTCATTTCGTCTTCATGGACCACAGTGCTCCAGCAGCATGGAGGTGGTATCATCAGGAAACGTGACCTGAACTTTTGTTCAGACCTGAATCCCAGAGAAAACCTCTGGGATCAGCTGGTAACTCTGTACACAGAACCTCAATGACCTGAGTGCTGGCCCTCAAGAAGAGTCTGATGTCTCAGCAAACAATAATTCCACTTGAGAATTAATTGCTGGTTGCTGACAACGTCTCAGCTGTTCACAAGGATCTCATGAAAAGTAGAGACAACAGTCCTCATTTATCAAACGGTAGTACGACGGTATATGGGCGTACGCCCGTCGTACGTCCATATGAAAGACGAGTTGGTTATTTATCAATTTGGTCGTGATCATTCGGAAAGATGAAATCTCACGACAGGTCGGACATCGTGTACGCAAGTTTCAGTCAGTGCGGACTTGCGGTGCAGTGCAGAAGAACCTGGCGGAGTGTGAAAATAACTATAAAGCACATCTCAAACACGCCATAAAGCAGGAGCAGCACACATTCAGTACAGATTAAAAAATAAGTAAAAAATAAAATGATGCCCTTATGGAATATCTAATAAAATTCTTCTTTGTGGGATTAATAAAGGATTTTTAACTTTCAATAAGTCCGCTGGTTCATCCTGCCACGGAGAGGAGCGCAGTTTTAACAGTGCGCAAAGACACACAGGCTGTTGCTGCTTGACTCTCTGATCCAGCGAGGGAAACGCTGCTGTTCCTGTTCATCCCCGAAAAGGTGTGTGACTTTATTTAGGTAGTTTTACACAATATTGCACTGGCCGATAGAGTTGCTTTGATGCGCTGGCGCCACAAGAGGATGCAGGAACCAGCAGAGCCTCCACTGGGTCTGGACGGAGGAGACAGGACCTGAAGAACCGCTACTGAAATGTAAATAAACTCTAAAGTATAGAAAATTATTTATTTAATCAGTGATGTGATGCCAGCAGCCTAGAAAATAACATATGAACTAAAGGGAGGTTAAATACAGACAGAGGACGTTTAGTCCAACATTTTATTGAAACTTCAATAAATTGTCTTTAATTGAAGCAGCACCAGCAGCGGGAGGCACGCGCCGCCCTCGGTGGACTGAGTCCCGGGTCCTGTTCGGTCCTGTGCTGTGTCCCGTTCGGTCCGAGGTGTGTCTCGGTGGGACCGTCCCCGCTGTGTGAAGGAGACCGGGCCGCGGTGCCGCGCTGTCTGACTCTGAGACATCATAAAACAAAATAAAACTCTGAGCTGTACAACATGAGTCGGCTTCATTATTTGTAATATCAGGGTTAAGTTAACGGATCTATAATCTGTTCAGACCTCAGCCGGTGTCCGTTCGTCCAGGTGACGCTGCTCACCGCTGCCGTGAACAGCTTCCTCCAGACTGCATTTTTCTATTCTCCTTTAATTTAAGTTTTTATTCTTCCAAAGAGCTCCTCCTGATTTCTCTCCACTTCATACCTGAGAGAATCCATTTCCAGCTCCCATAAGTTTCTTTTTTCGCCAAAATCGCTCCTTTTCCGTGATTGACCTCAGTGGGCGCGGCTTCGGAACTATGAATATTTCAGGGCGTAACATGTTAATGACGATCAAATTCAGCTGCCGCATTTATCAACACCCGATCACTCAAACGCTGAGATCGGCGAGGTACGGAACTTTCTGTAATGCCGTGCGAGCCCCGTCGTACGATGAGCTCACCGCTCAGATATACACCCGTTTGAAAGATGGATTGATAAATGAGGGCCAACATGTCTTGTTGTGGTCTACCCTCCACTGTTGTTTGTTTTTGGTTCAATAAACAGTGAGATGAGGACATCACCACTGATGCTTCTATTTAAATGTTCCACTTTCATCAAATAAAAACTTTTTACCTTTTGAAAAAAATTTGAAGCCAAACAAATTCAAACATTTAGTGAGTAGTGTATATCGTCTGATTTGTCTTACCTGTTCGAGTGGTCACCTGACAGAGCTGTGAGCTGCACTGAGCAACAGCAGAACAGTAGACTATTTATAATCTCTCTTTATCTCTGGATCTCATTCTGTGTGTATGTGCAGCTTCTGCTGCTCTCATATGTGAACAAAAATGTTGCAGAGTGAGATGCAAATCTCACATAAATAAGAAGCCTTTGCTCAGGAGAATTTTCTAAAGTCCTGCTGGAATGTCCAGTCAATGCTTTTCTTCTGCAGGTGTGGTTTCTGAACTCTCTGGGGACACTTGTTGGAGAGTTGTGTATTTAATGAAAGTGGCTTTAAAGAACTTGAAGGAATCATCAAATACAATTCACATTTAATCTCTTTGACTGAAAGCAAACTTAATAAATGTAGTCTGCAACATGTGGACATTAGTTAACATTACAATCTCTGTGCTGTGTGTCCACAGCGTGTCTGTCTAGAGTTCCTCGTGTAAGTAATGAGATTTGTGTATGTGGACTGATAGTTTGGAATGAGATGCATACTTCAGTTTGCAAATCAAAACATCTGTGTGCATACACAGATTTTTCTGCATTTGTGTGCGTCATTACATTTGTGTGTGCATGCATGTGAGAGAAGTTCCTGCAATGTTTAAAACAAACACTTAGGGCATCGCAAGACACAACGTGATCAAATAAAAAAATGCTATGAAGTAAGTTTGAAGGAATTGTCATTGCCATTTAAAAAAAAAACAAAGTGATGTAGTTGTAAAACAGTTTCAAATGTTTAAGGGTTCAAGGTGTCTTCACAGTCTTCTGGATTGATGATATCTTCAGTGAAATTAAATGCAAATATTCTGCACTTTTCATGCCTTCTGATAAACTGCAATATGTATATTGCATATGTATGTTAAATTTTGCAACACTACAATGTTGAATTTGACATGAAATTCACATGAATTTAGGAGATGACCAATGTTTACAGTAAGAAAACATTTTGAATGTCACTGTCTGATAGAGATGGTCACTTGGTTTTTACAAAAGATGATCACTTACAAAAAGTTACAAAACTGCTGTAGGGATGTTTTCTTTCAATTGTTTCTCAGACAGAAAGAAACTAATGGCACTAAAACTTGTTCAATTTGCTGATGATACAACAATATTGTGCTCAGGGGAGAACCTGCAAACATTGATGGAAGAGATCACAATTGAAATGGGTAAGCTGAAAAACTGGTTTGCCTTAAACAAACTGTCCTTAAATATATTAAAGACAAAAATTATGTTCTTTGGAAATCGTAACATAAATCCACAAATCCAAATTCAAATTGACAATGTTTCCCCTGAGAGAGTCTATGAGTACACATTTCTCGGTGTAACCCTTGACCATAAAATCTGTTGGAAACAACACATCTCAAAAATCAAGACTAAAGTGGCAAAAATTGTGGCCCTGATGAATAAATCCAAGTATATCCTTGACAAGAAATCCCTGTTCACCATATATTGTGCTCTCATCCTACCCCACTTAACATATTGTGCTGAAGTTTGGGGAAATACATATAAAAGCAACACAGATGTCTTGTATAAACTGCAAAAAAGAGCAATTAGGATCCTTCATTTAGCTGGTTATCGTGATCATATCATGTTTTCTTCTACTTTGGATTGTTGATTGTGCAGGACGGCGGGGGGGGGGGGGGGGGGGGGGGGGGGACGACTGTTCTAAGTTCTTTGAACTTCCACCTGCTCCCTTTGAGTACCACCATTGTATTTTTGTTTGTTGATGTGATTTTGATTTGTTTTTATTTTATCATGTTACTCAAATAAATTAAAGAAAAAAAACCCAAAAAACTGGAGACTACAATTGCACTGTGATATCAAATCATTTGTTTTATAACATTAAATACATTAAATGAAAAAAATAAAACCAAGCCACCAACATCAACAACACCCAGAACAAAATGCAACAGAATGCAAGATCCACTTGCTCCACCTCAACATAGCAGGTCTCATATGAAACTAGAAAAAATACACTTTCAGATGAAACTCAGCATGTATTTTCTTTTTTGGAGATATGGGCTGGAGCAACCTGGTGGGTGGGGCTAGCAGGTCAGTATTTCTGAGTTTTCAGAGCCAATCATATCTTCGCTGCCAAGGTCACCAAAGAAGAAGCACAGCTTTCTGAATTTTATGTCTGCACCGCTGGGAGACTAAAAAGCTAGAACACCAAAACCCTGGACGAAGAGGCTGTCTCTGAGGTGGACTAGAGCCATGATTGAGGGATCGCAGACAGAACATCAGTCGCGGCTGATCCATTGAGACAGCCTGGATTCAATGGGTGCATTCAATTCTAATTGGGCATCAATCAAAACAGCTGCTCCACTGATTAATCGAGGTAACCCGGACCCAGTGGGTGTAAGCGTTTACTGAACCCCGGGCTCCTACCATGTGGAACCGGCTCCCAGTTCTGCTCCTTTCTCTCGTTTCAATGTAATTTCATTGTACTACTGTAATTTCATTGTATTACTACATGTCATTGATGATTGTTCCTCTTGTAGCCTATGTACCCTGTGTTTATATATGAATTGTATGTAGATACAAGAAGCTGTCTGTCCTATCTCCTTCTTCTGTCCCCTCACCCCAACCGGAACAGCAGAAAGCCGCCACCTCTGAGCCTGGTTCTGCAAAGGTTTCTTCCTGTTAAAAGGGAGTTTTTCCTTTCCACAGCTGCTTATGCTTGCTCATGTGGATCTGTCGGATTTCCTCTGTGAAAGTGTCTAGAAACGACTATGTTGTAATTGGCACTTCATAAATAAAGCTGAATTGAATTGAATTGGTTATGCCTTGTACTTTAATGACCAAATTTATTGAATAAGTTGTGGCAGAACTCAAACTGCAACATGGAGTACAGGAGTTAAGCATTGGACCACATTAGAGTGAACCTTTAAATCCTGTCTTGGGAGATAAACGAGCAGCAACTTACCTTTTTGTGTTTTTCCAAAGGTTGATATCAGCTATGTCTTCTAGTACTGGATTTGGTGGAACATCAATCAGTAAAGAAAAAAATACCGCTCGGGAGAGGAAGTCTTGTGGTGGACCACCCAGATAGCCAAATTATTTTGGCCAATATCTGGCCCATACCTGACATGTTCATACGGCCCACATACCGCATGGAATGATGGCATTTGGGAGGTTCGCTCCTGTTTGCCAAAAGTGGGCCATAACCAAGCCTTCACAACGGCAGATGTCGACCAAAACACTGACTTACACGAAATAGTTCTAGAGTGAGAAATCCATTGTTACCATTTTCTGTATGAAGTCCACCTCCTCCCTGACCCACTTCACAGCCAGTAACGAGCTGATGTCTTTAAGTGGGAAGACATCCTTTTCAAGGACCTCCTGCCCACCAACAGGCTGTCCCAGGATCTTATGCAGGTTCAGGGTAATAATAATTGAACTGCTCCTTGATAAGCTCCTGGTTTGTCAGGACCCTCTGCATAAAATAAATAATGACATACAGTAAAATACTTAAAACTAAAAAGGCACTGTGAGATGATTTCATACAGTGACAGAGACAAAAATGGTGAGTCAGAGAGGGTATGTGCACTAGAATGCAAATATAATCACTCAGGAAGGTTTGAAGCACCTGCAGTTGATGACCGTTCGCTGCCTGGACTGGTCACTGGCTGTTGTGGGCTGGCAGTGGGCAGTGGGCTTGCCACTGATCCAGGCCGTTGGGGGCTAGGGGCCCTTCTCTGTGTTATATTCAAGTCTGATCATTGAATTGTTGGGGCTGCTGGCAGTGATGATTTTTGTACCGTTGAGTCACTGTCACTATCGCTTTGAAAGTGAATGTTTGGTCTTGTGCGTGCATACAGGGGAGTGGGAGGGGAAGAGGAAGAAATTGAAAAAAGATAGTGAGAGACTACTAGAATAAAGCATTTGTCATTGGTAAGTTGTTGCACTGAACTTGTAGTCCTTAAGACAGGGTTTCCCAACCCTGGTCCTCAGGGAACACTATTCTGCATGTTTTGGATGTTTTCCTATCCCAACACACCTGATTCACATAACCAGCTCGTTATCAAGCTCTGCAGAGGCCTGATAACAATCCTGATCATCCTTTTAATCGCAATAAATAATTTTAATCGCAAACAACATATACTCCCATCAACACCCAAGAGACGGAGGGGGGGGAGGGAGGGCAATGGGGTCTTCTGCGCCCCCGTTTCCAGGTTCCTTCTGGTGGGGGGCGGGGCGGGGGGGGCTGTTGTTTTCCCCACAGGCCGGGGGTTTGGAGCGGCTGTGGTTTGGGGGGCTGCTGGCTCAGGGGGGTGCATACCTGTCTGCGGCGGGGGGGTGGGGGGGTGGGGGCGGCAGTTGTGGGTGGCGGGGGGTTCTGGATGTGGGGTTCGGTGTTCCCTTGCCTTCCGGGGGTGTCTCCCACAGGATGTGACAGTTGGATGACGCGGGAATGTGAGTGTGTTTGGGGTAGGATGGACTGTGTGTGTGTGTGTGTGTGTGTGTGTGTGTGTGTGTGCGTGTGTGTGTGTGTGTGTGTGTGTGTGTCTGTGTGTCTGTGTGTGTGTGTGTGTGTGTGTGTGTGTGTGTGTGTGTGTGTGTGTGTGTGTGTATGTGCGTGTGCGTGCGCGTGCTTGTTAGCGTGTGCGTGTGCGTGAGAGGGTGTGAGTGTGTTGGAATGTGAGTGTGTGTGTGTGTGCGTTTGGTTTAGGGATGAGTGGTTGTGTGTGTGCGTGTGTGCATGTGTGTGTGTCAGTATGAGTGAGTGGGTATGAGTGTTGGGTTGGGGCGGGGGGGAGTGAGGCGGGAGAGGACAGGGGGTGGGAGGGGTGGGCCGGGCGGGGGACGGGCGGTGGGGTGGGTCCCGGGTGGGGGTCGTGGGGTGGGGGGTGGGGTGGGGTGGGGTGGGTTGGGGGGGGGGGGGGGGTGGAGTGGGGGGGGGGGGGGTGGGGTGGGGGGGGGTGGGGAGGGGGTGGGTGGGGGGTGGGTGATGCCCTGGATCTCGGGGTGCGTGGCCGGAACGCTGGGGGGTGTACTGGCCCGGGGTGGGTAGCCGCCCGTGTGGGCTGGTTCTCCCGGGTGGGTCATAGCCCTTCGCCTGGGTGGGGGGTTGGCTCCTGGGCTCTTGGGCCTTGGGCTCTCGGCCCTGCCCGCCCCGGGCGTCCGGCGCCGGGGGTGGACCGGCTCCTGCCGGTCATGGCTCCGCGGGGCCCGGGCCCCGGGACTGCCGGGGTCCCCGGCCGGGGCTTTCCTCTGCCCCGTTTCTGGACTGGAGCGTGGGCGTCTGCCTGGGGGGGCGGCTTGGATCCGGGCTCTGTGATGTCCGCCGGCTGTCTGGGCTCTGAGGGCCTCTCTGGCCTGCTTCTGGCCTTCTCAGAGGTCAGAGGTCATATATGCATGATCACTATCACCATCACTGTCACCATCATATTCACATGATCACGTTGATCTTTAATCACTCTTTACATACTGGGTTACCTTGTCTTCTTGTGGTGGTTAGACTAATGGTGATCTGTAGCAGACCTCTCTTGATGCACGCCCCGAGTTTACTACTAGTTACTACTAGCTATATTCAAAAAAAAAAAAAAAAAAAAATACGGTTTGTGGTGTCCTTGCATTTCCCTCCTCCCCTACACCTCCTTTTATTTTTGTGGCCTGGTCTGTTCACTAATATGGTTTGGAAAAAAAGGGGGAAAAAAAAAAAAAAAAAAATGTATGTATGGTTCTGTAATTTTCTGTGTTGGTTGTCGGCTCTGTTTTGGTGTTGTCTAGATTGGGGGTTTGGGATTGTTCTAGGTTGCGTGTGGTGCGTCGACAACACTGTTTTGTATTGTGACTTTGTACATAGGTTGTGCCCCCCCCCCTTCCGTTCTCCCTCTCTTTATCTTTCTCTCTTTCTGTCCCTGCTCTCTGAGCGTTTCCGTCCCGGTCCTGTCCGGTAGCCATGCCGGATGCCAGCTTTAAATAAAGGCAGCAGCAGGAGGAGACTCAGTCTCATCCTGCTGCTAATATTAAAATCTGTTCGGATAGTAAAAGGCTACAATCATACAATATTGCACGCCCCAGCTACCGAACAGGACAAGGGAAAAAAAAAAAAAAAAAAAAAAAAAAAAAAAAAAAAATCCTGATCATCCTGTCTGGTTGCAGGTGAACACAAACCCAAGGACCGGTTGCTCAGCTACCAACACTATGAGATTTGGATAATTTTGACCTTACTTTGCATGAAAGAATCCATCCTTTTTCTCGCTGAAAGCAAAACTTGGCTTATCATAAACAACTTTTACTGTTTTCAGGGACATACTGTAGTCATAAACATCCAGAATCTTGATGCAATAAGATATATAGAGCTAAAATCATCATACCCTGGACCTCTGCGGCCAGATGGGCCACTTTGTGTTTGTGCATGCCCTGTCCCACCTGTTTGTCTTTTCTCCTTATGTTCTCCTGCCTGGTCTCCTGCCTCGTTATTGTCCTAATCTGCCACACCTGCGTCTACCCTATTTAAGCTCTGCTTCCCTCACTTGTCCTTGTTGGTTCCTTGTGGGTCTGTCTACATGTTTCTGTTTCCCGTGCCTGCACCAGCTCAACCCTGCTCATTCCTGTGATCCTCATGTTCCTGGGTCTTGGAAAATAGAGAAGTTTCAAGTCAGCCTGTGCTGCCTGCGCGTGGGTCCTTCCACCCTGCACCGTGACAAAAATACACTCGTTAAGTGTATAGGGCAGGTGACTCAACTCATCCCACAGCTACCTTATGGACTTTATTCCTCCCCACAGCTAAAATGGTGCATTTTCACACAGGTTTACTATCTCATATTGTAGCTCATAGATGCCACAACTCATGCAGAAAACAAATTTATACTGATGCTGTTTGGCCTAAACACAACTCTCACGACACTTGATTCACTGAATTCACTCTCAAGAGTGAAAAATGTTCTTTTTTTAATTTGGACATATAGTAAATGAAAACACTTTTATATGGTTATTACCTTCACACACTCCATGAAATCATACATTCATTATAAATATTCGGTTACATATCAATATTTTTTCTTATGACATTCTAGCATCTTATGGCTCAACTCGTCCCTGTACTCAACTTACCCTGGTCTCCCCTATTGAGTGATTTCTTTACAACATAATGTGAATGAATAAAGAGATTCAGTTTTCAGAGCCAGATTTTATATTCCAGCCTCAAAACATGGCATACTGTAGTGGGTGTTTACAACTCCAGTGTTTGCACCTGGAGAGTCATCACTGTCATATAAGTAATGATATTATATCAATGTATGTATAACAATGTATAAATTTATATTAATTGCATCAGCTAAAGATTTACTTTCCAAACAGAACTGAAGAAGAATTCACTCTAAGTGAGGTGATAGTTGTAGACAGCGGATAATGTAGTAATAATTCTTAATGTCTCACAAATATAGTACTGTAGTGGCTTTGAATGCTTACAGCTTTTTCACTTTCTCTTTGGTATGTCGTCATCTTCTCCTGCTGTCTGGAGGTCAGTGTGAGTTTCTGCCTGGGGAGGTTTGGGGCGGGCAGTTGTGTAGTTTGCTGTAAATAAAGAGACTCAGACATCATGATTAATAGAGTGTATATGTTTTTAAATGACTGAATTCCGGTAAATATGTGATGTTTATGCCTGCTATATATAAAATCCGAACTCTGAATTCTTCCCACGACGATCCCGGCTGCTCTGCATTTTTTACAGCCTTTACCAGTTCCTCAGGCTTGTAGTAAGAGGGCTACTAACAGATGCCGTCAGCCACCCAAGTTGCTGGCACCACCTCAACCTCTCTGGTCTCGTAAACTTCAACGATGTAAAACATTGCCTCGGAAGTGGGTATAACAACACACAGTTAGTTTTAAAAACATAAACACTAACATTTAACTCTAGACATATTTATGCACATTCCCAAGTGAATAATTACTATAAATATGGTATACACACTTACACACAAATGTTTTATTAGTCAAAAAGACAAAAGGTAGTAACTTCAGATTTCATCTCTAACAATGTTTGTCGGCCTATTCGAAAAAATGTCATTACTATGTCATCTTCATCTGGAAAGTCAAATAAATGTAGTGGAGTAGAAAGCAATACTTCCCTCTGAAATGTTGTTTCTTAGCGTCACATTAACATGTAAAGTACAAGCAGGCTACCTGAGGCTGTGCACTACCTGAGTAAAAGCATGAAAATTAAATTGCAGACTAGAGTTTCCTGTGATAATTTCTGCTCACCATTGATAGCCATCATAACGGCTGGTCTTCATGAGCTGCATTGGACAGTTGCAGTGACTGCAAAACTTTTTCCGGTCAAGAAGACCCCTCTTCTGCATCCACAGCACAACATCTCTCTTGTGCTTCAAACGGTCCGGTGCTCGCAGCAGTGCGGTGAGTTCTCACATCAAACGTGTCATCCTCTCTCCGTGGAAACAGAAAGCAATGAGCTAGCTCCGCCACCTCCTCCTTCGCTTCCTCGGGTGTTCGCACGAGGTCTGAATGACGTATTAGATGTATGCGCGAGGTTTAATAGAGCTGGGATTTCTGGCTTTTTGAAGGGAGCAGGTGTTCAAAGGAATGACTCCTTAATTGAACGTCACAGCTGCACATGTGTGACTGTTAGGGTGTGACTTACGGTAGCTATTAAGCTCGTTTAGATGCATATTTTACTCTGCCGAACAAAAAGGTAAAATTAACAACAACAAAAAATCTTGCTTTTCCTAGCGTGAACACAGTGAGAATGCTAACAGCTGAAAAGATTTTGATAAACGCTGCTGAAAATGCAGCGTGAGCTGAGCCTTTAAAATGCCTTGACTGTTATGCTGAGAAATGGCAGAAATGCAAGCTGGTAAAAGTAAGAAGGAGTAGTAGTAGTAGTACTAAAATAAGTTGTAGAAGTAGTAGTAAAAGCAGCAGCACAAGTAGTAGTAGTGATTATAGTTACAGTGGCACATGAGAAAGAAAAGAAGGAAGCATTCCCACTAATCATTTAATGTATATCTGCTACATAACACTTGCAGTGCAAATGGTTTATCTTCGCAGCCATGAATAGAAGAAGAAAGCCATCTGCTTGTCCAGTCACAGATGAAAGTGAAAGTATTAGTATTGGTGAAAATACTGGTAAGTGGACTTATATTTAACTAAGTTTAGGTTACCTATAGGGAATGTGACGTTGACACCTCTCTTATGTTTCATGTTGAGGAGGGTCTGCTATCTTTGCAGTCATGGGCTGTAGTACATCCAAGCTGTTTTTTGTTTTTTTTTTGTCATATTTGACATCCCCACGATATGCCAGCGCTGCTGTGTCATCTTCACATTCCCTATAAATGTCCAAGATGATGTCCACCTACAATATCTATCTGTATCAACCTGAACCATAAGAAATACTTCTCTGTCTATTCTCAGTAGTCTTAGATAAAGCAATCCTAAAAAGTGCTTGGACACACAAAATGCTGCTTGATTGTATGAAGTCCTAAAGGCTATAGAATATGCTGAAAACAATTGTGGTATTGTTAAAGTATATGTAATTTAATGTTCAGTAACAAAATGAATGGTTTGGTTACTTCTGTTTGTTTATTCCTTTGGTTTTGTGCAGATCCTGGTGCATCAACTGCTGTCCATGAAGTGGAAATGCTCAAAAAGCTTCTGGAAGGTGAAAAACAAAAAGCTGGGTTGAACAGGAGATGACTGAAATCCTGAAGTTTGACAAGACTTTTCTCCAGGAACAACTCACAAAGAAAGAGGACCTCATCCAGCAGCTGATTAAGAAAATACCTGAACCATCAGACACAGGTTAGGTACAGGATAAAAGCAAGACTTAGTTTTTTATTCCTTTGTTTTATTTAAAATGTACCATCTTAAACCACGTGATACCACAGATTAAATTAGGTTTAATGTGCTGACAAAGTCTCAATAATTTGATATAGTAGCAACTTAATTCTACAATTACATAACTTAGATTCCTTATTGGCTATGGATTATGGTAAATAAACACTCTGTTTGATCATACAAATTCAATCCAGACATTGTACTACAATTGGACTGTTTAAACAGGCATCTTTGGACTTGTTTATTTGAAGTGTGTTTTTTGAGCGTGATTATTTAAACTTAAGTACTTTGTGGCTTTTACCTCTGAAAGGTCCTATGAAAGATCCCTGACTTGCTGTTCAGCTTATGTACATGTACAAAAGAAAGATAAATTAAATTTAAAGGGAGTTAAAATGATTTTGCAAGATACCAAGAACTCGGAGAATAAGATATTAAGAAGCTGAAAGAAAAATTTTGATTAAAAAAAGAAGCTTCGGTATCGTGATACTACCAAGATCCATAATACTTAGCTAGGTACTCATTTTGGTATTGTGACAGCTGTGAGTGTACTTTCAATGTCTAGTTCTTGTCTGAACTGACCCCCTGATTGTGTCTCATGTGAATCTGCAGATGCGAAGCACCTGAGGAAGGAAAGGACAGGCACCTCAAATCAGCATCTCAGATGAATCATTTGAAGAATCGGATGGTAGAAGGTCCTCTGGCCTTTCTGATTCTTCAGATTCTTCAATTGAATTACTTTCAAAAAAGAGACGAGTGAAACAGAAGAAACCATCACATTCTCATTCTCAGAAAGGAGAGAACAGTCCCGCACTCGGAGATCACAGCCGCATTAGAAGTGAGTTCATGACAGTCACAACAGACTGTTCACCTGAACTAGGCTGGCCTGGTCTTGTTTTTAACCCTTGAGCATCCCTTTAAAAAGTACCAAGGAAGTCCCTAAGAGTAAAATTTATCAGCTAAATAAAACTGCCCTAAATATGTTATGTCTGAATGTATCATTACAAGTTTTGCACATGGACACCTTCAGTAAGTTGAGCTATACAAAACAGATTTTTTTTATAGTTTCAGAGCTTTAACCCCCTCAAATGTCAGTTTCTGTGAAAAACAGTTGACTTTAAAAAAAAACAAAACTTATTTCCCATCCTAAGGTCCACATAATGTGTGATGCCAGGCCTTTAGAGATATTTGATACAACACACACAAAAAAAAAAAAACATCAATGCTCACACATACCCACATAATCTTAAACAATACTGTAAATACTGGAAAAAATGATTGTATCTTTTTACATTGAAATGACCACAAATGAATGGGTGCATTTTGGCTCCTCCCATATAGGTAACCAGGCGAATATGATGCTCACATTATGCAACCCACTCACAATACATATTTTTCTACACACAATGATTGTCAATAGCATATGCAATTAAACTGGTAACAGTACAGGCATGCAATTGCAGAAGTACATTAACAAAAATATTGTCATTTCATTGTGTGAAGCCATTTGATTTAATGATGCCTTTTTCCTTCAGTGAAAAACACCGCAGGAATCGTGTCAAGATACATGAAGGCACTTCAAGCATTCAAAGAAGGAATGTCCATGAAGATGGCATTCAACTGTGTTGGTGTTGACCGGTGCACCATCGCCAGGACATCTGCAATTGTTGAACTAAAAATTGCAGCTCCAGATGTGTTCAAGGCCTTACCTCCCTGGAACGATAGGACGGAGAAGCTATCCACTTTTGTCAACAGGTGTCGCTCAGCGATGACCCCCGAAATAAAAGAAAAGATCCTAAAGATGAAATCTGAATATGAGCTGCTCCCCTTCCACACCACACTGTGATCTTTTTTTGAAGGACTTAGGGCCAATCCCAATTCTACCCCTTTCCCCTACCCCTCAGGCCTTGGCCCTACCCCTATCACTCTCCTACCCCTTTTAGAATAGGGCTGAGGGCTAGGGCTATCTTTGCAGCACTATGAATTGGGATACCCCTTGGCCCTTTAAGCCCCACCGCGCTCCTATAACAATAAAAAATTACGGATATTAGAGATGATAGAAATTACATTAGAAATTACTTTTATTTTTTTAATAATGGTATTATTTACCTTATATTTCTTTTTGAGGTTCTCCCACTTTTTTGACGCTTGCTGGGCTGTAACTTCCCCTTCCAAGCCATTTTCTGTTATGAATTTCCTGAAGTAATACATATATATTTATATAAACACGTTTTATTACTGACATATTATAGCTCAGACGAATAATATAATTTGATCGGAAACGGTGCTACGCAGTGCTAAAACGTTAATTCATGACTGGGACACTGTCACGCTAGTATATCTATACATTTCAGTGAAGCAAATACACTTTTTAATAGCTTTTTAAATAGTATACAGAAAGCAATCTTACATTTGTGCGACTCCGTGGAGGGCGCCATGTTGTTTTTTTTCTGGCCAATGTGAAACTCCGCCTACCCCTATAGAGAATAGGGAGCATCAATGCAGACTTCGCTGAAAGGGGTGAAATAGCCCTTCCCCTTACCCCTACCCCTATTCAAAAAGTAGAATTGGTATAGCCCTTAAAGCTAGGGTTGGCGATCTTGGAAAACTAGCATGTAGCACGAATGTAGCATCTCCCCAAGGCTCCACCCAGCTCCCACCCCATTGGAGGAGCTCCGTTGGGAGCGGAGACGTGGAGACGTTCCACGCGCTGTGCGTGGCGCTTCCGCGTCCAGTGCGTCCCTGGCGTAACCTGTCCTCAGCGCTTCGTTTCTTCGTTTTTCTTTATTTGCACTACGCCAAGTTATGGCGCACTCACCGCCCAAAGCCCCAAACATTCGTCTCCGCCATTCTGCAACGACGCTCCGTCCTTCTACACGCGCACTGAACCAGGGTCAGTGAACGCGTACATGTACGCGCAGGGGGCAGGTCGAACGGTGAAGGGATTTGATTGGTTTAAAGAAAGGTGTCCCGGCAAGACTATTGGTTGCTGTTTTTCCCATTTTACTCCTGCTGTAGATAGCGGATATTTTCCAAACTACTTTAAGAACACGCCATGAATTGCTTCCTATCGGGTCATAAAGATCATTTTAACCAGTATTTAAAAAAATGTATCTCATTCAAATCGCCAACCCTAGCTTTAAGCCTCGTGAACGCGCATATCATAGGGGAAGGGCTAAGGGGTAGGGGTAAGGGGTAGAATTGGGATTGGCCCTTAATTTTGTGTAGCATCTTGTTTATCAACTTAACCACTTCACTGTAAATGTTCAGATATGAGTTCCACTGTGAATGTGATAGTTGAGATCTAAGAGGTTGATTTTGTTTGTTTTTTGGTTTTAGGAGGACTTTTATCAACTCGCTCACCATGAGTGTGATACTTGGAACATTTTGTTGAGTTACAAAGTTTGAAGGAGTCACATTGTAAAAAAAAAGAAAAAAAAAAGCTTTTCTGTGATTATAAGACATTCTGAAGAGTTGTATTGATGCTAAGTTTGATAATAAAAAATGAGATTTGCAAAGTTTTGTGTTGACCTTTTATGGATTAAAAGATGTGTGAAGAAGCGGTGAAGGCGAATTCATCCGCATGACAAATGAAATCGCGTCACGCTGGATGCTCGAGTTTTATCGCTGGTACAAATATGCAAAAAACCCTCACCGCTTGCCGCAGCATCATGTCACTCCAAGAGCCTGCCAATCATTTCACTGTTGAACATGTCTGCTACTCAAGCGGCGAGCAAGTTTTTACTGGAAACGCTCTCCGCTCGCCACTTCATCGCTCACCGCTCGAGATTGAGTGACAGTCACGTAATTACATTGACTTTGTAAGTAATCTCGTCACGCGAAAAATTTGCGTCTAGTGGAAACACACCATTATAGCGGCATTTAACCAGCTTGTATTGTGATATTGGCCTATACCTCAACAGTTTCATGACTTGAAGCGCCCAATGAACATTTATAGTAACCTATAATCACATTATAATGCATTATATCAGTGATTACAATGCATCATAGCAGTTATTATAAGACATTCTAAAGAAGTTTTAATTTATAACAACTATGATAGTCATAATGCCCTGTGACCCTTGCAACAAAAATCGGTAATCAAGTGACCATCAATCATAAAGGTTTATTGTACTTAATCTTATAAGCCATTATAAAACGCTCTATAATGTGTAAAGCACATTTTTATAAAGACTTATTAAGGTTTATGAGTGTTTATACTGATATAGATGTTTATAAGCATATCATAAATATATGTATAATTCATTATGTATGAGGGCATTGTCAGTGAGTTTCTAACAGTTATAATGTATTATAATACCTGACCTTGTAAGCGATGATGACATGCTGTATGGTGGTTTATGATTGTTGTTATAAAGCATTGTGATCATTTATGAGTGTTTATGACTATAGTTGCACAGTTCTATAATGGCATTATAATGCGCTATCAATGTACTTAAAATGTGTTGTAGAGGGGGGGCTTCAAGTAAAGTGTTACCAGAATAATATAACTACTCTTTTTTTTTTAACTTAAAATGAAAACATACGCTGTATGTGGCTAAGGTTAAACAAGCTTTGAATGAATCTGCATGCAGAAGAGGCACAACAACAAATCCTGCCTCCAAAGGTAATCGAACTCACTTCTGCATTTTAGTGTCCAACCTCAAGCACATTAGGAGTGATGACAGATCTGATACAAAACAAATTCCCAAATTTGAAGAGTCAATGGGATAGTCACAAAAGCTTGCAATCTGTCTGAATTCTTTGCAGACCGGGTATTCCTGATCCTCAAAAACAACTATATTCTGGACCAGAAGTATCTTGGCATTGCCACCTGAATCTCATGAAGGTTCGTCACCAAGTTCAGCAGAAAGCCTGATAACGAGCCTCATTGCAATCAGCTATGTTGAAGCAGGGAGACATAGAAAACATGCAGGTTTACGGCCCTCAAGTACTGAAGTTTGAGACCCCTGCACAAAGCCTTCTGGGACAGGTCCATCTGAAGCTGACATTTTAAGATTTTTGCCAGTTTTCGGAGTTTTCTCTGGTAAACTTGTTGAGTCGCGTTCTGAAATCTTGCATATCATTGTTGCAGTGAAAAACTAGGCTTTCCAACCATGCCTTTAATGTTTTTTAAATAATTCGCAAAAGGAAATCCAGATATTAGGTCTAAGTTCCCATGTACCCTTACATCTTCACTGAGGTGAATTAAGTATGTTGTATAATACAAATTCCCAACCACAGAGTTGCCCAAAATGTTTAACTCTGAGGAGTGTATTTGCAAAGTCATTTAGCATCAAACAATAGGTTGGACTCACCAGCATAAAGTTTTGATACACCTCAGGAGCCAGAACATCTTTCAAAACAACTGGGACAGTGTAAAGTAGGAACTGCCCAAGTTCTGTTGCCTTCCATCTTAATCTTTCATCAAGGGCCTTTGGTCTTTGGGCAAATTTGGAGGGTCTGTAAAAAGCAATCAGCGAAATCCCAAATTGTGTACTGCAATCTCTCAAACAACTTGCTACTTCCAAGTTACATCTTGCAACTTAATCCACCATCTTCTCTGTCTATGTCAAAGTTTGGTGGTGAATCAGCAATTGCTTCCTAGGTTGAAGCAATCGCTTCATCCTGGAAACTGCACTCCTCTTCAGTGTCAACCTCAAGCTCATGCTTGTCATTTAAAGAGTCAAAGAACTAGTTAACTCTTTTGACAGCTCTTTTCCTTAAATTACTGGGTGTGGTATTCCACTGTTCTTTATCCATGACACTACAGTATCACTAACCTATTTGGTGTTTGGCAACTTGCGCAGCTCAGCAGCAGGCTGACAGAAAAGCATCAAGTATTAATACATCATATAGTATCTCAGTACATTTATTTATTTGTTTGTTTGACAGGGACAGTGCAAAAGTAAACAACATGAGGGCAAGGCGGGCGTTTGTAAAAAACTTCTGTATTTCACCAGAGCAGCTTACCTTTAAAGCTTGTGTCTGGAGTTTCCGTTCGTTTCCAATGTATATATCATTTTTTTAACAGAGCTTAAATCTGTTAGTCTGGTTTGATACTATAATATAATATTTTCATAAAGCAATATAAAAATTCATTTATGAGCTCCGCCTTCATCTCATAGACCCCCAAGTTATCTGAAAAAGTGCCGGTCAGCTTCAGCCAATAGAGTTCGAGCTTCCGCTTTGTCATACTGTCAATCAACGTATGCATGCAGCCAGAGAGCACGCGCACTCGCCCAGGCAGCCGCCCCGCTTACCTCGGATATATCCATTGTCTGCTGACATCCACCGTAAACGGCTAAACATGTAGGATGTCTTGGGGACTCGGAGGCTCTCATTTTCACCCAACGGATTACGCGCATGCACAATTAAAGGGGCGTGGCTTGGTCGCTCATGAAAGCAGAGGGAGGGCGGAACCTCGAGACGTCGGACTGAACAAAACTCATTCTTTCAAAACTCTGGACACGAGCTTTCTTTCCAACAGCAAATTTCTATAACAACAATAAGCACACTTATAGTAAAAATCATCATGACATTGTAATAGACTGTAATAACAAATGTATAATGCAGCACAAGTACATGTCAAGTCAAGTCAAAGTTTATTTATATAGCACATTTACAAACGGCATAGCTGTGCCAAAGTGCTTCACACAAGTGCAGAGAATAAAAGCAAGTACATGGGTATTTGTTCTTCGCAAAAATAAATTCATACAAACAAACAAAAGACAGATTCTCATTTGGCTTTAGACAAATAGAAAACATGTTTTCCTGGGGATGTAAAGTTACAGTTGAAGCTGAGGAAATGCCCATCCCATCCATCCATTTTCTACCGCTTATCTGGGGCCGGGTCGCGGGGACATCAGTCTCAGCGGGGATGCCCAGACTTCCCTGTCCCCAGACACTTCCTCCAGCTCCTCTGGGAGGATCCCAAGGCTTTCCCAGGCCAGCCGAGAGACGTAGTCTCTCCAGCGTGTCCTGGGTCTTCCCCGGGGTCTCCTCCCGGTGGGACATGCCCGGAACACCTCCCCAGGGAGGTGTCCAGGAGGCATCCTGAAGAGGTGCCCGAGCCACCTCAGCTGGCCCCTCTCGATGTGGAGGAGTAGCGGCTCTACTCCGAGCTCCTCCCTGGTGACTGAGCTCCTCACCCTATCTCTAAGGGAGCGCCCAGCCACCCTATGAAGGAAACTCATTTTGGCTGCTTTGGATCTTGTCCTTTCGGTCATGACCCAAAGCTCATGACCATAGATGAGGATGGGAACGTAGTTGACCGGTAAATCGAGAGTTTCGCCTTTGGGCTCAGCTCCTTCTTCACCACAACGGACTGATACAACAACTGCATCACTGCAGCCGCTGCACCGATCCGCCTGTAAAATCTCATGCGCCATCCGTCCCCCACTCGTGAACAAGACCCGAAGATACTTAAAGCCCTCCACTTGAGCCAGAGACTCTCCACTGACCTGGAGGGGGCAAGTCACCTTCCTCTGGTTGAGGACCATGGCCTCGGATTTGGAGGTGCTGATCCTCATCACACTCGGCTGCGAACCGCCCCAGTGCATGCTGTAGGTCCGGGTTCGATGAAGCCAACAGGACAACATCATCTGCAAAAAGCAGAGATGAAATCCTGTGGTTCCCGAACCGGACCCCTTCTGGCCCCTGGCTGCACCTATAAATTCTGTCCATAAAGATTATGAACAGAACCAATGAGAAAGGGCAGCCCTGCCAGAGTCCAACATGCACCGCGAACAGGTCCGACTTACTGCCGGCAATGCGGACCAGACTCCTACTCCGGTCATACAAAGACCGGACGGCCCTTAACAAGGGGCCCCGGACTCCATATTCCCAGAGCACCCCCCACAAGACACCACGAGGAACGCGGTTGAACACCTTCTCCAAATGCACAAAACACATGTGGACTGGTTGGGCAAACTCCCACGAGCCCTCAAGCACCCTGTGAAGGGTGTTGAGCTGGTCCAGTGTTCCATGACCAGGACAAAAACCGCATTGTTCCTCCTGAATGCGAGGTTCAACTATCGGTCGGATACTCCTCTCCAGTACCCTGGAATAGACTTTCCCGGGGAGGCTGAGGACTGTGATCCCCCTATAGTTGGAGTGCACCCTCCGGTCCCCCTTTTTAAATAGGGGTACCACCACCCCGGTTTGCCAATCCAGAGGCACTGTCCCCAACCGCCACATGATGTTGCAGAGACGTGTCAACCAAGACAGTCCCTGCACATCCAGAGACTTAAGGTACTCAGGGCAAATCTCGTCCACCCCCGGTGCCTTGCCACCGAGGAGCTTATTGAATGCCTCGGTGACTTCAGCTTGGGTGATGGATGAGTCCACCGCTGGGACCTCAGCCTCTGCTTCTTCTACGGAAGATGTGGTGACGGGATTGAGGAGGTCCTCGAAGTATTCCTCCCACCGTCCAACAATATCCCCAGTTGAGGTCAGCAGCTCCCCACCTCCTCTGTAAACAGTGTTGGCAGAGACCTGCTTTCCCCTCCTGAGGCGTTGGACGGTTTGCCAGAATTTCTGTGAGGCCGACCAATAGTCCTCCTCCATGGCCTCCCCGAACTCCTCCCAGACCCAAGTCTTTGCCTCCACAACCACTCGGGCTGTAGTTTGCTTGGCCTGCCAGTACCTGTCAGCTGCTTCTAGAGTCCCATGAGCCAACAAGGAGGACTCCTTCTTCAGCTTGACGGCAGCCCTTACTTCCAGTGTCCACCACTGGGTTCGGGGGTTGCCGCCACGACAGGCACCGGAGACCTTACGACCACAGCTCTGGGCAGCTGCTTCAACAATGAACATGGAGAACATGGTCCACTCGGACTCAATGTCCCCAGCCTCCCTCGGGACATGAGCGAAGCTCTCCTGGAGGTGGGAGTTGAAAACCACACTGACAGAGGGTTCCACCAGACGTTCCCAGCAGACCCTCACAATGCGTTTGGGTCCGCCAAGTCTGTCCGGTTTCCTCCTCTGCCAGCGAATGCAACTCACCACCAGGTGGTGAACGGTCAACAGCTCTGCTCCTCTCTTCACCCGAGTGTCCAAGACACGCGGCCGGAGATCAGATGACACGACAACAAAGTCGATCATCGACCCCTGACCTAGGGTGTCCTGGTGCCAAGTGCACTTATGGCCACCCCTGTGCTCGAACATTGTGTTTCTTATGGACAAACTGTGACTAGCACAGAAGTCCAATAACAGAACACCACTCGGGTTCAGATCAGAGAGGCCGAACGATCCAATCACCCCCTTCTCGGTCTCACTGTCGCTGCCCACGTGAGCGCTGAAGTCCCCCAGTAGAACAATGGAGTCCCCAGTCAGGGCATTGTCTAGCATCCTTCACAGGGACTCCAAGAAAGCCGGGTACTCTGCACTGCTGTTCGGCCCGTAAGCCGAAACAACAGTGAGGTACCTGTCCCCGACCCGAAGGCGCAGGGAGTTCACTGGGGTGAACTCCAACACATGGCGGCTGAGCTGTGGGGCTTTGAGCAAACCCACACCAGCCCGCCGCCTCTCACCGTGGGCAACACCAGAGAAGTGGAGAGTCCAGCCCTTCTCGAGAGGTTGGGTTCCATTGCCCCGGCTGTGTGTGGAGGTGAGCCCAACTATATCTAGCCGGTACCTCTCAACCTCCCTCACAAGCTCAGGCTCCTCCCCACCAACGAGGTGACTTTACATGTCCCTAGGGCTAGTCTCTGTGTCCGGGGATCAGGTCGCCGGGCACCCTGCCATCGACTGCTACCCAATCCACATTGCACCTGGCCCCTACGGTTCCCTCGGTGGGTGGTGAGCCCACCGGACGTCAGGCCCATGTCGCCCCTTCGGACTGAGCCCGGCTGGGCCCCGTGGGCAAAGGCCCGGCTACCAGGTGCTCACTTATGAGCCCCAACCCCAGGCCTGGCTCCAGGGTGGGGCCCCGGCTGCGCCATACCGGGCGACGCAACTACCTTTGTTTTTTTTTTCGACTCATAGGGGCTATTGAACTGCTCTCAGTCTGACCCGTCACCCAGGACTTGTTTGCCATGGGAGACCCTACTAGGGGACATAAAGCCCCCTGGCAACATAGCTCCTGGGATCATGCGGGCTCTCAAACTCCTCCACCACATTAAGGTGGCAGTTCTAGAGGCAGGAAATGGCCATACAGGTAAGGTAAAAAACAACAACAAAAAAAGTCTTCATGACAGGTAAGATGGTGAGATATAGATGTATACAACATCTATGTCACGTCTTCCATCTATATCCCGTCTGCTAGTCCCTCGGGGTGAGGGAATCATTATCTCATTTACCCATTCACAGAAGCTCCGAAAAGATGAGGAGCTGATCAGAAACGAAGCAGACAAATAAATAATAACAATTGTTCCCATTGTATTTATAGACAGAGAGATCGCTTTATTTACTCAATAATAAAGTCACATTTCTATTTATTTGTAAGTATATCCCAAATATGTGTAATTGAAACTGAAAATTTGCTTTGGGGACTGTCACAGTGCAGGGATGGATGGACCCACACCTAGGCAGCCAGGTGGAGTTGAAACAAATTTTTTTCCAGAACACAGGAGCAACGGAACACAGGAACGCAGGAACGCAGGAACACAGGAAACGGAAATATATTACTTAAAATATTTCATGATATTTTCCAATATGCTTCAATATATTTGTATTTCATAAGGGCAGCGGGCTGATCGCCACACAACATGACATTTTATCAAAATATAGAGAAAGAAATGACATTGTCAGGCAGCTCTATTAATACAACTCCAGCAGCACATAATGTACAGAATTTAACAAAAGCATTTATTCAGGTAGAAAGCTGATATGTAAACACAGTGCTGAAGTATGGAGACACTATGGACTGGAGAAACCTCTTTAATATGACAGCAACAGGTTGTCATAGGGCATTTACAAACATCTCTGTATGTATCAATAAACATCCATTTTACCTTCTTCTCCGTGTGCCCGATGCAAATATGCGGGAGATCTGCAGAGCTTGATAACATGGCGTGGAGGTCTGTAGCCGACCAACTGATAGCTGCGGCACTCTGCTGTGGCTGTGAGACGGCAAAAGTGTGGTCAGTTGACTCTCCACTATGTTGGCTCCTGAGGCAGCAAGAGGCTGTTGCCTGACTGTAGTTGCATTAGACAATGTTCGAATTGTCTCTGCCAATACCAAAATTTTTCCGAGTAAAGCATCATCTTCTGTCAGCCTATCTGAGAGCTTCTGACGCAACATTTGCGCTTCAAAGATGCTCTACTTCCTCTTACGGGCCGCTTTTCGATTGCACTGAAAGGCCTTCCTGTTACACTGAAATCTAGTTGTGTAAATGAGAATGTTTCAGAGGACAACAGTTCAGCAGTGTGTGTGAGAGCATTTCAGTTGTAAGAGTGTAAGGTTTTCAATATAGTGAGTGGATATGTTTAGTTTCACGTGTGTGTGAGTGGTAATCCTGAATAATGTCTATGCCAGCCCCTCATATGGTGCACTGCACAGCCACACACACGAATAGCATAGAAAATAGTTATTTTTTTTCTTGGAAATGATTGACAATCTGGATTCTGAAAATGCACATTTTACTTTATTGTGCTTTCTACAACATATTGCACTTTTTTCATATTGCAAAGAGGATGTTGTTCATTTCACTGTGATATATATATTTGACTTTTTTGTACTATTTTACACTTTAATGTACTTTATATATAGTTAATAGTTTAGTTTTATATGTGTTATTTTATTTATACTGTATATAGTCTACTTTTGGAATAAACATATTTCAACTGGAAACTAAATATTACAGTTCAGCAGGGGCGTCACTAGGGCTTAAGAACAATTCAATTCAATTCATTTCAGCTTTATTTAAAAAGTGCCAATTAGAACATAGCCATTTCTAGACACTTTTGCAGAGAAAACCCAACAGATCCATATGAGCAAGCATAAGCGACTGTGGAAAGGAAAAACTCCCTTTTAAAAGGTAGAAACCTTTGCAGAACCAGGCTCAGAGGTGGCGGCTTTCTGCTATTCCGGTTGGGGTGAGGGGACAGAAAGAGAGAAAGAGACAGGACAGACAGATACATTTCATGTATAAGCAGACAGTTCATAGACTACAAGAGAAACAATGGCTAAGGACACGTAGTTATGAAACACTGCATGAATGAAAAGAGAGAGGTGAAGCAGAGCTAGGAGCCAGTTCCACATGGTAGGAGCCCGGGGTTAAGTAAACCGCTTGTACCCACTGGGTCCAGATTGTCTCAATCAATCAGTGGATCGGCTGTTTTGATTGATGCCCAGTTAGAAACCGTATGCACCCATTGAGTCCAGGTTGTCTCATTAGATCAATGGATCAGCCGCGATTGATGTTCTGTTTGAGATCCCTCAATCACGGCTTTAGTCCAGCTAAGAGACAGCGTCGTCCTTCCAGGGTTTTGGTGTTCTGACTTTTTAGTCTCCCATAGTAGAGTGAACTGTCAATCCCAGAGAGAGGGAGAGAGTCAGAGAGAGAGAGACAGAGGCCCTGAACCAGCCCTAACTGTAAGCTTTATTGAATAGAAAGGTCTTAAGCCTAGTCTTAAAAGCAGAGACTGTGTCAGCCTCCCCTACAGACACTGGGAGCTGGTTCCACATAACAGGAGCCTGATAGCTGAAAGCTCTGCCCCCTGTTCTACTTTGAGAGAACCGAGGAACCTCCAGCAGACCAGCACTCTGAACACGAAGCGTTCTCCTGGGACAGTATGGGACTAATAGCTGTTTAAGGTATGATGGGGCCTGGTTGTTCAGGGCTTTATAGGTTGAGAGAAGGATTTGAAATTATATTCTAGATTTAACAGGAAGCAGTGAAGGGAAGCTAATATTGTTCTGATGTGTTCTCTCCTGCTGGTTCTTGTCAGAACTCTTGCTGCGGCAATTTGAACCAGTTGAAGACTTTTAGTCAGTTGTTGGGCTCCTGATAACAGGGAATTACAGTAGTCTACTCTGGAGCTAACAAATGCATGGATTAATTTCTAAGCATCGCTTTGAGTCACCATGTTCCTAATTTTAGAGATATTATGCAGGTGAAAGAAAGAGGTCCTACAGACCTGTTTAATGTGGGAGTTACAGGATAAATCCTGATCAAAGGTCACTCCCAGGATCCTCACAGTGTTACTGTGGGTTAAAGTAGCACAATCCAGGGTCACTGTTTATTTTCATAATTTTTTCTCTAAGGTGTTTTGGGTCAAATAAAATAACTTATTTTTTCTGCTCTGAAATAACTTCTAGAAATGTCTTGTGAACCCTTAAAATGCTTTTAGGGTTTGCCAAAAAAGTCCAGCATACTGGAACAAGTTGATTACAATCACACATTTGTGAAATGGTCAAATTGTTGTAAATTTTGTTTTTTTTTTGAGATTATTGATTGTACATTGTACAGAGAGTCCATTTGTTGTACGTCTGGAAACACTGTTTCTGCTGCGAGACACTTTGGAGAAGGTTGAAACACACATTTCCAGGAACTGGTGCAGGCAGGTGACTGTCACGACCAGAGGATGGACGCAAAATCAGAAGACATGAGGGTGGAGTTGTCATGATTTTATTGTCCAGGGGGAATGGAAACCAACAACACTGGAGGCTGCAGGGTGAACAGGAGCTGACAAAAGAAGCAAAAACAAATGACAGAGACAACACCAAATGAGCTTGAGCAGGGGCTGGAGACAATACTCGATTGGTTGAGAAAGTAATCAAAGAATTGAAACATGAGGTGAGGCAGATGTTTAAAAAATGTGGGATTGACAATGCCCATAGGGAATACATGGACAATAGGATAGTATAGGAAGCCCAGCCAGGAGGCGCTTCCCACAGGATCCTGACAGTGAGGAAGAGGAGAGTAGATGTGTTTATGATCCATGTCGAGCCTCTTGCTTTCTGCTGCTGGACACTTTGGAGAGGGTTTAAACACACATGTTCTCAGGTCGCACCATCAGCCTCATTTTATGAACAATTGTTCACGTCACAGTACATGTATGAAAAAAATCACATGTAACCCTAACCGCGGGTCGCTTCTGGCTCCCGTCGCATCCGACTCTGCGTTGTGTTTTGGAAGTGTGATCGTGCGGATGTAGTGCTGAAGGAGCTGGACACACGGTGGCGTTTAATCGTGGCTCTGACCGTTTATTTCCACGTTTGATTCCTTACAGAAACAGAACAGAGACTCCGGCTTAGCAACAGACATGGATTGCATAGCAATGGCAAGATAACTATCAGAAATTACAGAGACCGCTCACAACATCCTTACCTTACAGAAACAGAACAGAGACTGAAGGGAAATAGCGTTTTCGCGCGTTCTAGCTGCTGCGCTACTACGGTGGCCTCTAAGGACCAACAGTCCTAATTACTGAACTCCAAAACAATACAAACCAAAAGAAAAAATGAGGTTGCAGCACCATCTAGCAACCATAATGGGCAACTGTCCTACACACACAAACAGTTGTTTGTAACGTTTGCACAAAGACACGTGTATGGGGGAAGAATATTGACTCATCTTCGGACTACCTGTGCACAGTTAAGGTCCTGAAACACACTACCAGTTCATGGATGGATGGATCTGCAGCTGGTACAAAATGCAGGACAAGGTTGTCTTTGCAAATGATACTTTTGAGTTTGGGATTCCTCTGGACTTCTTTAATTTTGTACCAGACTTGTGTTGTGAAATGTGATGCAATTCTGTTTAAAGCAGAATAAATCAAGCAAAAGCAATCCACAGTTTTTTCAAATATTTATTAATTTTTTGGGGGATGGAAAGCCTTTTTTTTTTGACCAGGTGAGTCAACATTTTTCTCAAATGATACAAATATTGAAAAGCCAAAAGAGAGTTCAGATATAGAACAACTATATACTAAGTTGGAATATAGGAATATATTGACTCTGACTAGATTTCCTGCAAAGCTGTTAAGAAAAAAAATTGAAAGTATGGTAATATTACTATCGGCTGAAAATAGATCAGCACTGTAGCTGGAAAAGAAACAGTCAACCACCTCCCAACCAACCTGCTATACAGGATATGATGATCTTGATGATTGGTCTGAGTTACAGTTGAGAGAACTGCTGGTTTTTAAAGTATTGTAAGCTTCAGGGCTCTGTCTCAACAGCAAAATACTGACCTTTTCCCTAAATAAAGAATAATATGCATTAGAGGAAAACCAGAAGACACCACTGTTTCAAGCTGCAGAGAAAGACTTATAGTAGCTGTTGGGGGGGTTGGTTCAGCCTCATCCCACCACAGTTTAAAGAGCTCTGATTCAAATGTTATTGATTCCTTTTTATTGTCTTCCACAATCTTCTAACATCCAGACATTGAAATCTGTCTCTCATCACTCATTTCAGTTAGTCTCACTAAGTTCCACCTTCATCACAGGCTGGTAGGCGTCTGACATGGTTGCCTTGATGGTAACTTCTTTGCCTCTGTAACTCAAGACTCTGCCATCTGGTTTACTTCTGATGAAGGAGTCACTTGTCTCATTATACATCTCATGATACAGATGCTCATCACACTCTTTGCTCTTATGAAAGATTCCCACTGCGTACCAATTTGAGTACAAATTGAAGTCGTAGGGATTGGAGAACATTATAGCAATTTTTTCTCTACTTTGTTTGTTGTCATTGTTCAGGAGGTCGTAGGTGACGACACCGACAGCTCCACGAGCGGTGTTTGGAGTCTTGATGAACACAGCACTCTCCAGTGCATTGGAGCGAATGGTGGGTGGAAAGGGTGAAGCGCAGCTTCCACTGTCCATGTACCACCTGTTTGGTGGAGTAACAGATCAAACATCATCAGACTGTCATTGTTAAAGACAGTTTTTGTGGCGCTAACCTACCTTGGGTTAGAAAGAGAGAAGCTGCTGCATCCATTTGTTATGATTATAAAACACTGGCGATGTGTTGGAGCGATTTGACCGATGGCCTGGCCAACAGCTGTGACTAAGCCAGCTATTGCAACACCAGTATTGACAGCTCCAGAAGCATCCATGGGTGCCGCATATGAATCAAGAACGTGACTCTGATGAATTGATAAAAATTGTCAGTTTTTCTTGGTACTTGCTACTTAATATGTGTAATTATTATGACACTTTAAAAAATCATTCACAGAAACACCTTTTTTTTTTGTGGCATGATCTATACTACTCAGAGAAAATGGAGGTTATTTGGTCGTTGGGGTGAAATTTCAGATGGACCTAAAATGCTGTCTGACATTTCCAGATGGCCTTCATGTGACCTTTAAATTTGAATGTCCAACTGTTCAGTGTTTCAGGACTTCTCTGCAAAGCTTGCTGCACTCAACAGAAACATTCACAACAAATGATTAATCCGTGATTGAATCATTATATTTGGTATTTAAACATTATGCCTGTCAGTGGCCCGTCTGTCTCTCCTGTGCATCCCACGTGTTGTCTGGGTCTAGTCCTTGTCTATGTCTCTCTCTGTTCACCTCGTCTCTCTCACCTCACACTTCCAATCATCCAATCTAGGAACTGATGCGTTGGTTCCAGAGGTTCAAGCTCGCCAAAAAAAAAGTTGTCAGAACAAAGAAGGCACATGGTGGCCACAGGGGGTGGCCTCTCCACCAGCCTCATGATGAGCTCAGTGGAGGACATCCACAACCTCCACCTGTTGAAGGAGTCGAGTCGTTGAGACGCAGACCAGACGAGGACAGCTCTTCAGCCTTCAGGGCAAATTACCAATTTGGTGGTGTGCCGGAAAAAATTACAACTGTGCGGGGTGCGCTATGCTCCACCACCTGCACTAAACTGCACTGTGCCACAAAATTAGAGCCCCATGAGACCAAGACCACACTGAACAACTGATCAATGGGCCCTTCACATTGAATTTTCAAACAGGAAGTTGTCACATGAAGAGTCCACTGAGCTCAGAGTGTCATCAGCAGATTGGACAGAAATTCAGAGTGAATGGAAGAGTCCCAGAGCAACAGAGAAGTGGACGTTGTCCTCTGTCAACATCCCACACTGAAGACTTCTTCATGATGAACAGAACCCTGTGCAAATCGATGATGATTCCAGGCACATTTTAAAGGAGGTGAGAGACTCCCAAGTGTTTTGTCAGACCTCTGGAAAACATTGACATCAGTAATGTGATCTGTATGATAGACCAATTGCAACTTGCCTGAACAAACAACCAGACACAGGCCTCGTGGTCTTCATGAACCAAGGAGCATTTACCTGGACCAGGGGAGAGAAAATCTCTAGGATCAGCTGATAACTCTGTACCCAGAAACTCAATGACCTGGGAGATGCCTCAGCAGACAATAAGTCCGCTTGAGAGCAGCTGAGACATCATCAGCAAGCTGGAATTAATTCTCAAGGTCACATGATAAGTTGAGACAACATGTTTTGTTGTGGTCGACCCTCCACTGCTGTTGGCTTTTGGTTTAATAAACAGTGAGAAGAGGAAATCACCACTGATGCTTCTATTTAAATGTTCTACTTCCATCATATAAAATCACTGCAGTATCAGCTTTCTATAATTTAATGCCAAACACCACAAACTTTTTGTGAGTAGTATATATCGTCTGATTTGTCTTACCTGTTCAATGGGTGCGAGGTGAAGTGAAGAAAAAACAGAACAACAGACTGTTTAAAATCGCTTTTTATCTTTAGATCTGTTTTTTTTTTTTTGTGATGTGCAGGAGAAGTGAAAGCTGGCAGCTTCTGTTGCTCTGATATCTGAAGAAATATGTTGCAGAGCGAGATGCAGATTTCTGACAGAAAAATGACATTTGTTCAGGTGAACGCTGAGCTGTACGGAACACAAAGCAGAGTGATGGATTATTTATAATGCCTTGTTCTCTCTCGATCTCAGTCTGTTTGTGTGTATGTGCAGCTTCTGCTGCTCTCATATGTGAACAAATACGTTGTAGAGTGAGAAGCAAATCTCACACAGACAAGAAGCCTTTGCTCAGGAGAGTTTTCTGAAGTCTTGCTGTAATGTCCAGTCGATGTTTTTCTTCTGCAGGTGTGTTTTTTGAACTCTGTAGGGAAGCTTGTTGGAGAGTTGTGTATTTAAGGAAGTGACCTTAAAAAAAAAAAAAACTTTCATCGATGACAATAATTAGAGCAACTTGATCATAAAATCAATCAATCAAACTTTATTTACAAAGCGCTTTTCATTTTAAAACAAACATCTCCACGTGCTTTACAGCATTTAGAAAAAGAATCAATTTCTAATACAATAAAAACACATAAAATAGTTAAACACACAGCGCCACACCCTCAACACAATTGCTCACAGGCACACATACACGTACACACACACACACACACACACACACACAGTCTTGTATTTCTATCCTTGTGGGGACCGTCCATTGACTCCCATTCATGTCTAGCCCCTAACCCTGACCCTTACCCTAACCCTAACCCACACCATAACAAAGCCTAACCCTAAAGAAATGTTTTTGCACTTTTACTTTTTTCAGTAACAACAACATGGTCAAGAAAACACTGTTTCTCCTACTTAGGACCGGAAAAAGGTCCCCACAAGGCACGTCGTTTCACGTTTTACTATCCTTGTGGGGACATTTGGCCCCGACAAGGATAGAAATACAAGAACACACACACACACACTTTCACCACTTACAGTAGGGAGACACGGCATGGTACTGAAGATCATGGGAAAGAAGTTTTCAACATATGGACATTAGTTAAAGTAATCATCTGTGCTGTATTTCCACAACATCCTTCTAAAACAAACTGTCAGACTTTGTGTTTGTGTGTGTGTGTGTGTGTGTGTGTGTGTGTGTGTGTGTGTGTGTGTGTGCTAAGAGTTCATTGTGTGTATAAGTTATCAGATTTGTGTGTGGAGTGATAATCCTGGAATGAGATGCATACTTCAGTTTGCATATCAAAATATTTGTGTGCATACACACAGATTTGTCTGCATTTGTGTGCGTCATTACATTTGTATGTGGGATATAATGTGCATGCATGTGGGATAATTATTTATTTTTGTTAATAAAACTCCATTCAAGTCCTGCAGTGCTGTCAACAAGCACTCAACTGGCACTCATGAGCCACAGACTTTCTTCTCTGACTGTGAAAAACAAGAGATCAGTTTTCATCATCTCTTTCTGTTCCTGCAGCTCAGATGAAATGCTTCACCTGCTGTAATGAATGTCAGTTATGTTGCACTGCGAGGTGCAGACCTTCTGTCTCTCCCTACTGAGGGTTTTACTTTCTGCTTTGGGTTGCCAGATGGGAAATGTACAGTAATCATACCAGTGACTCAAAATCATCCTATTTTTAGAAAAGTAATCATACAACCCTACAACCTCAAGGAACACGAGGTATGTGTGTGTGTGTGTGTGTGTGTGTGTGTGTGGACCAAAATTCGTATTTCACCAACAGAGTGAGGACATTTTTGCCGGTCCTCATTTTTCAAAAGGCCTTTTTTGACCTTTTTGAGGGTTCAGACTTGGTTTTTGATTTAGGGTTACAATTGGGTGTAGGTTAGGTTTAGGGCATAGGTCAGGGTTAGGCATTTATTTTTGATGGTTAGAGTTAGGGTAAGGGGCCAGGAAATGCATTATGTCAATGAGTGTCCTCACAACGATATAAGTACAAACGTGTGTGTGTGTGTGTGTGTGTGTGTGTGTGTGTGTGTGTGTGTGTGTGTGGTTAGGTTTTGGATTTATAGATCAGCTCATGTTGCAGCACGGTAATACACAGCTGCATATTGAAGGATCTGGATACAATTAAGCTGAAAACATCCCAGTTGACTCGTCATCCATGTAGCATGTTTGGGATGATCTGGAGCAGCGTAAGCAATGGAGCTGCAGTTCCTGCTCATATCCAACAACAACCAATGAGGGGTTGTCAAACTTTTTTTTTTTTAATCGTGATTAATCACAGAATTAGAATTAGGGCTTGTTTTGTTTTATTTTTTCAATTTGAAAACTGCATTTGACATAGACATATTAAGTTAGTCTACGTGGCACTTTATTTGGGAAAAAAAAAAAAAAAAACGGTATAAAAGGAAATTTTTCTTTGTGTTCATTTGATTCCTTAATAAGACACTGTGGTGAGAAGTCCGTCTCTCCAGGAAGTTGCGATGCTACAATTTCAACAATTAACTGAAATTCAACAAATCTCTGTGAATTCTGTGCGACTTTACAAATTTGTCAAGTTGTGGCGATCAGACTAAATTGCAAGGTTGTGCACAATTCAAGGAGATTGGTTGAATTTAAATTAATTTTTGAAATTGCAGAATGAACTGAGCAATGCTGTAAACTGTCTTGAAATGCAAAACAATAGAATTTTAAACATGTAATTCAAAAAGCAATTAACCACAGACATTTTGGAATAAATTCCAATTTAGAAAATGTATGTTATGTTTTTGTTCAGAGCTTAAAATTATTCAACACTGCCTGTAAATAAAGTTTTGCGTCAGAAAAAAGAGAAGAGGTAATCAGACTCAGAAACATCCTGGGAAGAGCTCAGATTCAACTTCAGCAGAGGTCGAGTGGACCTGGAATATAAACTTTTCCTATCAAACAGCAACGGTAAGATGTTGATATATGATATGATATAATATGATATCATATGATATGACTTATCATATATGTTGATGTTGAGTATGTGCTCATATGAAACTTAATTTTCATGGTTGCATGAATTAGTGAGCCTGAAAGAAACTGCTTGATTCTCTTTCACAGAATTGCTCAAAGTTGAAATTATTTAACACATCAGTAGAAATGTTTTCTGAAAGCTGATTTATCATGCTGATATGTGACATGTTAAGGTTTACCTCCATATATATCATCTGTAGCCGACTGCAGCGTCTCACCCTGATCTTAAAATATCTGGATATTACATTTCAAACAGCAACAAGGCCTGGACGGAAATAGAATAACACCAACACAAGATTAGTAGGCTCATCTTGTGTCAACGTCACTGCCACACTGAACCAAGCAAATAACTCAAATCTATCACAGAAAGCAGCAGTTTGTGTGATGCCTGATAATGACAGAATTCACTGTATATTTTTAATATCATACAGACTGACAGTTTCATGTTCCTTGTATGTGTTACTATGGCTGTGTGAGAGTATTCTAAAAGTATATTAATGTATGATTTTCATTTTCAGCAGTGAATGACCAGCTGTATGACCGGAGAAGGAGTCTGGTTCGTATTGCTGGCAGTAAGGCTACGTTCAGACTGCAGGGCTCAATGTTCAATTCGGATTTTTTTTTTAGCAAAATCCGATTTTTTTGTGAGTTCGTTCACATTTACAATAAAATGCGACTTGTGTGTGATCTCCTGTCTGAACCAAAAGTGTCCCAAAAGTGTCCCGCATGCACAGAAGAGGACATAACGACGTCACGCAGCAGCACGCTTCAGTGTTTGCGGAACCCAAAAACAACATACAGAATCTGTAGCTTTTCAAGCGTCAATGATTTAAGAACTGATCGAACACGCATTTTTACAATTGAACATTGAGCAATCATTTGAGCGCTGCGCTTCTAGTCAGCTGTGCCGAGCTCCTTCTGTGTGTGTGTGAGAGAGAGACAGAGAGAGAGAGAGAGAGAGGGAGAGAGAGAGAGAGAGAGAGAGAGAGAGAGCGTGCGCAAGAGAGAGAGAAAGAGAGCGCATGATGTGGATATTATTATTATTTTCCTCTCCATTGTCCTGGTGCTGCAGAATTTAACGAATGAGAAGGAGAGAGCCAAGTTTTTGGCCATGGCGTTTTGTGGGGCTGTGGCAGCAACATCCGTCCAGAGAAACGCAGCCAGGAGTGGTGGGACAGTGATGTGAGAGGCTTTAGTGATACGGAGTTCAATAATAATTTTCGGATGACAAGAACTCCCTTAATGTACGTTTGCGAGCGCCTTTTTTTAACACTCTCATGGTAAGACATGTCTTTGGCGCTCCATATCGTGACGTGTAGGTCGGAAAAATTCGACCTGGCCGTACAGACTGAAGTTGCATGGCAAAAGATCAGATGGTATCGGATTTAGGATCGCATATCCAAGTGGCCTGGGTCGCATTTGAAAAAATTGGATCTGCGTTGTTCAGACTGCCGCAGACAGGTCCAGGAGAAAGAGGAGAGATGGTGAGAACTGGTCAGCAGTCATAAGGAGGTCATTAATGACTCTGACCAGGGCTGTCTCCGTACTGTGGGCCGTTCTGAAACCAGACTCAAACTTTTTGTACAGGTTGTGGGTCTGGAGGTGATTATGAAGTTGCAATGCGATGACTTTTTCCAGTACCTTTGCGAGAAACGGTTCGTTTGAAATGGGTCTGTAGTTTGTGAGGATCTCAGGGTCCAGTGAGGGCTTTTTGAGAAGAGGGCAGATAACTGCAGTTTTGAGGGCTGGTGGGACTTGGCCGGCTTGTAGTGAAAGGTTAATAATAGTGGTGGTCATTGGACTGACGGCTGGGATGTTTGACTTTATTAGGGTTGTAGGAATAGGATCCAGCAAACATGTGGAGGGCCTCATGTTTTTTAGAATCTTTTCCACATCTGCTTGTGTGACCGGTAAGAAATCTGAAAAAGTTCTCTGTGGCAGCGGAACAGTGTTTGTAAGGGTTTTGGAGACTGTAGGAAAGGTATAACTTAAAGAGGCCACTTTGTTGGTGAAAAAGTTCATGAACCCGTTACACTGATTGACACTAGTGTCGCTGTGCATGGGTGTGTGGGGTTTGAGTAAGGAATTTATTGTGGAGAAAACCTGCTTAGAATTACTAATGCTGTTTGAAATTTTATGTGAGTAGTATTGAGATCTGGCTATGGAGAGGGATTTGGAGTACGCTTTCTGATGGTCCCGGAAGGCATATTTGTGCACTAACAGACCACTGGAGATGTAATGACGTTCCAGGGCACAGCCCACTGTCTTCATCCCCCGGAGCTCTGCTGCATACCGGGGGATGATCTAGAAAAAGTAACTGTCCTTGTCTTAAGTGGTGCATGTAGCTCAAGGATGTTGTGTAGGCTGGAATTATAATGGTCAACAGATGTATTAACAGTTTTAAACTGAGAGATTGAGGAGACTTGCTTCATGTCCTGGTTAAGAAGAGCAGAGTCTATGTTTTTCAAGTTTCTAAACTGAATTTGGCGCTTTTGTTTCTGATTTGGGGCCTGAAGAGCAAGTTCGAAAGAGATGACCTTGTGATCAGACACACCAAGGTCATAGACCTGTAGGTTGCTGATGGGGGCAGTGTCAGTTATGACCAGGTCTAATGTATGGCCTTTTGTGTGTTTGGGGGAGGTGACGTTTATCAGGTTTATTAACAGATCCAGTCCGAGGGCCGAGTCCGAGGGCTGGGGAGACGAGGTACTGCTCCAGCAGCCGTGGACGGGTCAGAGACTCTTGCAGCCAGGCGGGGAAACAGTCTGGGAGATGAGTCCGGGGGCACCGAGCTCCAGGGCAGCCGGATGAGCAGGTGGCAGGCAAGGTATTGACAGAGGTGGTCCAGGCTGAAGCAGAGGAGAAAATGAAGTCAGTAACAGCATGGACTGAAGGCTTGACATGAAGTACCTCTAGTGCAAACTGACTAAAGCCCAAATTCCACTGCATATGTGTCCGGTCCGTCTCCGCTCCGTTGTGGCAGCAGAGCCAATCCGTTTCAATTGTAAGCAATGCATGTACTTCCACCAGCTCCGGCATGGCTGCGTATCAGCTCCACCGGCCTCCGGCAGACAGAGCAGATACGCAGAGCTTCTATTTTTGCCGGATGCCGGACCATGGCGCAGCAATTTAGCACACAGAATACCGTGCGGGACAGGAAGAGCTCGTTGACCCACTGCAAGGCGGAGCTGTACCGCAGACGGATCCAGTGGGAGTTCATGCGCCTCGGATGGCGGCAACGGCCCGGATACACATCCAGTGGAATCCCAGGGTAAAGGAGTACAACGGTCCAGCGTCAGAGTGTGGACTGCCGCCAGCTTAAATAGAAAGCTGGGGGCCTCCGTCTGGGCCTGGTGCTGTCCTGGGGTGGGGTGGGTGGGGTCTTGGGGGCCCTGCGGGGTGGGCGCCCTGCGTCCTTTGTTCCTGGGTGGGTGTGGCGGCTTGTGGCCCTCGCTTCCTTGTTGCGTGGCCTGGTCCCCCGTTCGAGGTGGGGTGCTACGTGCAGCTGGCCTGTGTCGGGGCTATGGTGCCTGACGGGGCGCTGCTCTGATCGGCAGCTCCTGGGGGGTTGTTCTGCCGGCTGGGCCAGTTGGCTCATTTGGTCCCTCCCTGGTCCCTTGCCTCTTGGCTCTGGGGGCCCTCAGCATCAGTACCGGGGGTCTTGCTACCTGCCTCCCCCACTGCTCTGTCCTCTTGGGCCAGATCCACACCAGACTGCCTCCTATTGTGCACATCACATTTTTCACACCTCACTGTAAATAGCAACCTTTAGGCACATATAGGAAAACAACAGCTTGGGCTCTGAGGGCAGGTGGGGGTGGGAACGATGGTCATTGTGGTGGGGTGGGTGGCAGGGCTATACGGCCCTGTCTCCCCCTCGTCACCCTCTTGCCTGCCTCCCCTGCTCTCCAATCCTTTTTTTTAATGCACCACACACACTCACCTTGGGGGTAGGTCTGGGTTGGCTGACGCCCCCCCAGCCTCCCCACTTTTAATGCACCACATAACACTCAGGCTTACACGATCACGGTGCTGGGATAATGTTTCCCGTTAGGGATCGGGAAATGTATTAATAGGAGAATAATGGGTGGGTTTCATAGTAATGGCCAAGCTGGTAGGATCTGGCCCCCCATACAGCTATGGGGCGGCGGGGTGCACCATCATCCGTGTCGCTGTGGCTGGGGGTCCGCGGGGCTGGGGGGCCGTGGCCTGTGGGGGTTCTCCTGCGTAGCCAACGAGTCCCGGCTGGTGCGGTGACTCTTGCGAAGCGGCGGGGTCTGGATTGGCTGTCCCGGTGGGTGCTGTGGCTGTGGCGCGGGTTGGTGGTGTGTGGTGGCTCTGTCCTGGTGGGGGGTTGGTCCACGTCGCGGGATGCGGGGGCCTTGGGCGTGCTGTGCTCATCCGGGGGCTGGTGCGGGTGGGTATGCGGGGTGCCCCCCCGTTGGTGCTGCCGGGCCCTACCACTCGGTCCATTTTTGCCCTCTGGGCTCGCATTAGGTCCCGGCTCCGGTTTCCCCTAGCCAGCCTCCGGTGGCGGCCTGTCCGGTGATGGGCTGCCTGCCATCCCTTCGGTGGGGCGCTCTGCCCCTGTGTCTGGCTTCCTGGCTGCTTGGGGCCGTCGGCCCCCCTGGGGGTGGGGTGTTGGGGTGCGGGGTTTGGTGGGGGCTGGGATGGGCGGGGTCGGGGCTTGTGTGGCGGGTGGGTCCTTGCCCCGGGCTGCCTGGGTCGGTTCTGCCGTGGTGGGGGTGTCGGTAGCTGCTCCCTCTTGTCTTCGGGGTCCGTGTGGTACACGATGTCCCCAGTTGCTCTCTGGGGGCGCTGCCCCGTGGCTCCTGCAGCCTGGAGAGGGGGGGCGCGCCAGGTAGGCTTGGCCTTGCATTGCTATGATAGCTGTTCTGGGCTTCAGGGTTTTTTACACTTGCATGCGCATGTTTGCTCAGGTCCCGTCAATTCCTGTTGAGTCCCAGTGTTGAGCAGTGATGGGACCCGCCAGAATGTGCTGAGTCTCTCTCCAAAGTCTAATCTCACACTAAACTCTCTCTCCTTTTTTTTCTAGGATTATTCTTCTGGCCTATTCCTCTCTATACTAACATGACACACACAACTATGGTGTTCAGTACTGTCTGACTAATTCATTCATTTATTTATCGTTTGTTGGTTTTCCGTTCTCTTGTGTATGTGTTTGTTTGTTTGTTTGTCTTATTGATGGGTAATTATTAGTTGGGAATAACACAACACCTGATACTCTTCAGATGTAATAGCACCGCTTGCTAGTCCCTGCCCCTGTTTGTTCTGTCCCTTCCTGTTCACCCTTTGTCTCCCTTCACGTCACCACTGAGGTGTCGCACTGCCCTCCCTGGCACTTAACAGGGAAATGTAATAAAGAATATCAGTTCAGCTTTCAGGGAGGAATGGTGATGGTTGCACACATGCACTGAATAACAAGATATTTGCCCGCAAGACTAAAAATAATAATAAAAAAAAAAAAAATAGAAAGCTGAGCAGGTGGAACAGACGAGGCCACTCTCCGAACAGCTGCCTCCAATGAACTGACGAACTGCCCACACACAACCTGCTCACCTTCAGACAGAAGGGGAGATAGAGAGAGAGCAGCAAAGCAGACCGCTCCATTGTGGCCACGGAGCAAGCATGACAATCCATCCAAGCTGATTTGTTTGATAACCTGCTTTGTTTCTGACTTATGGATTATAAAAACAATATTCTTATCTTAGAATCTTCAGTTTTGTGCTCCTATCCTCTCAAATGTCCCTGTTTTCATTACTATTGTACACTTGTTGATCTTTGTGCTTGTATTTTGCTCTGCACAGCACTGATGGACGCTCCTCCAGGGCTTGTGATTGTGGCGACGCCGCTTGCCGCGTCTCTCCATGCTGCAAGCGCTGCTGTCGGTGCTGAAGCTGCAGCTGTGGGTCGAGCAGTTGCTGAAAATACCCTCACGCATCGACAGTGCTTCATTGAGATCATGAATGGATGCTGTAGCTTCACTCTTTGTAACCCCAGGTAATGGTTTGCACCTCTGCTTCCTACTAAAACTTCATCCACAGACAATTATTTTAAATCTTTCCCTCCACCAAACAGGTGGTACGTCTACAGTGGAAGCTGCGCTTCACCCTTTCCACCCACCGTTCCCTCCAATGCTTTGGGCAGCGCTCTGTTCATCAAGACTCCTCACACTGCCTGTGGATCCGTCGGTGTTGTGACCTACGACCTCTTGCACGATGACGACGACCAACCCAGTGAAAAAATAGCTGTCATGTTCTCCAATCCGTATGACTTTAACTTGTTCTCAAACTGGTACGCAGTGGGAATCTTTGATAAGAGCAAACAGTGTGATTACGACCTGTATAGTGAGATGTATTATGGATCAAGTGAATCTTTCATCAGAGGTCAAGCAGGTGGAGAAGTCCTGAGTCACACAGGTCAACGAGTTTCTATTTTGGCAACGATGTCAGATGCTAACCAGCCCATTGTGAAGGTGGTATTAAGAGAGAGAAATATAAATTGTTTGTGATCGAGTCATGTTGAGAGCAGAAGGTTTGCAAAGACTGCTCCTGGGGGATCGAACCGCTTTCCAGCCATAATAACCAGGTCCATAAACTTTCATCGAGCTCATGCTGTTATTTTTACATTCACTTGAGTATTAGATGCAGTACCAGTAACACGCTCAACCTTTTCCATGTGTAATAAACAAATTAGCTGTCATTTATAAGTGGCCATGTACCATGGGGGAACTTGTTGAAATGTGTTCACGTCTAAACTCAGTTTTAATATTAAACTTAGCTGACCATACTTTATTATTCTGCCTCTCTTCACTTCGAAGGCACAGTGCCATCTGCCACATTGTAGAATTCAACAAATGTGTCGAAGACATCTTCATAAAGTCTCCTCAAACTGATAGGATTTTATTGTGCATTAAACATTTAAAAACTTGTCTTGGTTTTACTTCCTTTGGTCTGCATTTATAATTGTGCTGTATTTTGTTTTTTATGGACTTTAAGGCCAATCTTGGAGCAGTTGACTCAGGTCAACATGACTTGTTCAAGTGTGTTATATACCAATGATACCTCACCACACTTCGGTTAAACGTGTATGTTGGTACAATGACGTGTCATGTGTCCGTTCACCAGCTATGACTGCGAAGTGACTGAAAATATTAATTACACTGAATGCAAACATCAGGACTTGCAGGATGATGCTGACCAGGATGATTGATTCCACTGCTGCTGCTGCTCAGAGGATCAGCACAAGACAACAAAACAGACCATAAACTGTTTCATCAGCGCAAGCTTCAATTCAAACTTTTACCACATCAGACATTATCTAGGTTAGTTCAGACAACCTTTCACTTTTACTGCCATCTCTGAAACATCGATCAGTGCTGAGAAGGGACCTGACTTTGACCTCGATCATAAAGGCCTCAGTATGCTCCCCCGTCGCCGCGATGTCGTTCCTACGACGTGCACGCCGTAGCCGTACGTCGGGCTACGTCGGGGCTAGACGTGCACCTCCTGAAAATTGTGACTTTGCGTCGAGGCGATGCATGGTGACGTGAACGTCAAGGGCTGTGATTGGTCCACTTTATCATTGTTTATAGAATGAAGTAGAACTCACCCTGAATGCTTTTCTGATCCGAACAGTGCTTCGGGAGAAATTTAGATTCAAAATTGAGCGGCACACATCCTGTTAGCGGACTTAGCAGTGTTAGCACTGTTAGCAGATGGGACTATGTGTATAGCCGCTCCTAAAATGGCTTTAATCGTCCAAAAGCTCATTAGTTTCACCAATATTTCATCATGGTCCGCTCATGCCACTCCTCCACGACAGCCCGGTGTCATCAGATATGCCATATATGCAGGTATATGTTCGGTAAGTGCATGCATGTCTAGATATGTAGGTCTAGAAATCTATGTCTATAGATCTATGTCTAGGTAAAGCTGGAGCTACGGAAGCCGCATTGTTGTTGTGACTGCCTAGTGGCTTGGCGGTGAAATTGCAGAGGAGGGTGTTCCCTTGACGCAGAAGCAAGATATGTTCAGTAGCGGAGTAGGGCTGCCGGCGTAGGAACGGCGTCGCGGCGACGGGGGAGAATACTGAGGCCTTAAGTGGATCGAGTGGAAAAAAAAATCCAGACACAGCCTGGATAACAAAAGATTTACAAAATACCTGCAAAAAAATAACACTATCGAGGATTCATAAAATAGAACTGGAGCAGCTGAGAATGGAGTCGTGTGATGTAGACTGAGGAATGGCTGCCTGAAGTTTTGGCTGCTCAGTTTGCTTAGAGCTGTTGGAGTTGCACTCGCTTTACAGAGGTCCTAGTCTGCATCTGCCTTCGTCCAGCAGGAAGAATGACAAAAAGAAGACATCCACTCCTTCATCACAACAACTACAGCTACCTCTGATGCTAACGATGCAAAGCTAGCTCCCGACAGGACAAGTCAAGGCAGCAGTTCATCCAAAGCATGACTGCAAATACAGAACATACAGTCTCCCCAACAGCACTGTTCCCATCGCTGTTGTGCTGAGTGCTGATTCAGACGCCTGTTTCGTAACTAGTCTTTCATGAAATCGTGTGGATTGGAATGACAGTGAATAACATCTAAATACCAAAGAACAACAAAAAAAAAACTGAACGCGGAATAGAACACAAACTTTATTGAGGTTAAGATTAAAAAACCTGACAGAAACTGAAAATTCATCCATTTCAAATTCTCACTAGTATAAACAAAATGGTTACTGTAACTGTAGCTGCTGTAACTCCAATAATGTGTGTGCTCCACCATGTACATTGCGCACATACAGTAAAAGCTCCGCCAAGTAAAAGGTTATTACGAGGCACAATATACAGGATATTCAGTCAAAGTGATAAAGACAAAACGTTTACAAGCCTGCTACTTAAACACACAACACCACCACATTCAGCAGGGATGAACAAAAACATTCGCAAACAAAACACACACACACACACGCGCACACACACACACACACACACACACACACACGCGCACACACGCACACACACACTCGCACACACACACACACACACACACACACACACACACACACACACACACACACACACACACACACACAGGTTTTCATTATGTTTTCATTTGGGCCTCATCACAACAATGCAAGTTACTGGAGGGAGGCCGAGGAGCCTCCCCAGGCAGTGCGATTTGGATTTTATATTTGAGTTCCAATAAATGTTATGTACACACTGATCAGGCCTGTCCTCACTGCAGGCAAACCCACTGACAGGCAGCAGCCTGTAACAATGTATTTATTAATCAATCAGAAAACCAATTCTAATATTAACACACTAGAAAAAACTAAAAAACTAAACAATCTAATTAAAAAAAGAAAAAAAAGAAACATTTCTTGGGGATGCTATGGCTAGTCCAGGAGGAGCGACAGCACCACCCACCCACCACCAGGGTTCAATGTCTCACATGTTTTTTTCTTTTGTCTGCTTGTTCCTTTTAAATCTAGTTCACAAAACAACTGAATACAAATGTACATTCTCAGTAAAGCAGGATTTTGGATAATGCTCACTTGATTTGTCTTTTGAATAAGCCTCGGAATTGAGCAAAAGTTTCTCAAGATTATAATGAACTATTAAAGTGGACAAAACACTTCTGTTTTCATTCATTGCAGGAAGTGTCCTTCACGCGCATTTTCTTTTCTGGCTGGAAGATCTTTCCATTTGGCTGCTTCTTCCACTTCAGCATCAGATTTCCACTCAGGCTGAGCTTCAGCCTCTCAGTCAACTGAAAAATGTAGACACACTTGATTAGATATGAAGATTTTAACTTGATTTAAAACTTCTACAATTTGCAGAACAATGTGTTTGTCTTTCTGAAAATTAACATGGATGAGTCCCACTAGCATTAGAGCTTAGCTTGACTGACTGATGGTCTGGTTTCAAAAAACCCAATAAAATATTGAGTAAGTCTACTTCAAGACTCAGCTGAAATCTTCAATTTAGGATTAATTGATTTCAAGAAGAAAATCTGATAAAATCAGGTGGGCTTCAGTCCCATTCAGAAATTTAGTTTCAAGAGTAGCAGTGGATAAAATGAACATTCATCGTGGGTTATTGTATATATTCTAAATTTTAAATAGTTGTAACAAATATTTAACAGAGTGGGATAAATCAATCTTAAGACACATTTGACGGGAAAAAAAATGTGACCTGGATGTAACAGAAGCAAGACCGTGTTCAGATGTTCACAGGTTTTAATTCAGGCTCTGTTTACATGGTAATTTTAAGTGAAAACTGCAAACTTTGTTTCAGGTCTTCATTTTCATGACTCAGAGTCACTGAGGAGAACTTTTTTCCTCCAACAACCGACAGACAGCTCTCCATCTCCTTGTAAACCAGGAACCACTGGTACAGCACATGTGAACTGCCATCATAGTGTCAAATAAAACAACTAAGATCCAGCATGATTCTGCAGTTAGTGCTTGAATTTAACTGTCTCTAAAATAAAGTGTGCATTTACTACACCATCATCTGGATCGCGGTGTAAATGGAGCCTTAATGGCCAAGTTACTCGCAAACTGCTCTCTGGATGCTGCAGTGAAGCTGCTCCTCGTGTGTGTAAATGTTAAATTTGAATAAGATGGGTTAAATGTTGAGAAAAAAACTTCCCCAAGGGGATAACCTGCTGCAAGATGTCCTCTGCCGAATCCTCCAGGCTCCCAGACCATCCCTCTGTAGATATTTTGACTTTCACCAGTGCTTGCATCTGTGGTGCTTTTTGGCGAGAGCAACAAGACACATGTATTACTGGTACATTTTGGATTTCCAGTAGTTTTCAATATTGAAGCTCAAAGCTCACCAGTGGAGCAGACAAAGGGGGCCTCAACTTCACAATCATCGTCTTCCCAAGCATCATTATTTTTATGAAACAGCGTGCAGAGAGAAGAACCAGTTCCATCTGGTTCATCTGGGTAGCTCCACATGGTGAATGCCAAGGGACTGTTATCTGACCAGAACCACGTGTCTTTGAAGAAACCAATCCAGCTGTCCCTCGGACCCGTCAGCCTCTGACACCAGTCATTCTCAGCTTGGTTCCTCACAATGGCCAGGTCAAAGTAGTGCTGCTTGCAGTAGTGATAAGCTTCGTTCCATGTAGACGGCCTGTTCACATCATGAAAGGTGGGAGAACCTTCCAAACCTTCTCATACGGGTTGAAAAGACAGAAACATATTAGACATCAAGAACTGGAAATATTTCTCAACACATTCACTACAAGACTTTAACATTGATCCTGGACTGACCCCGAAATCTGGAGCAGAGTCAGTTTTAATGATGACTTTATCAAAAATCTAGTCCCAAATCCAAAGGTCAGAAAATCCAACCACTAAGAATTACAGAGAAGATGGGACTGCACAAAGTACACAGACAATCTGGCACAGACGCATCGAAGGAGAGGGTTTAGACCGACAGGTGAAACACGTCACACTGATCAGACATGCAGGGGGAAGGGAAAGTGTACAAAGACAACGGCTCCCTTCACACTGCAGGCAGGCGTGACCAAATTCAAATTTTCTGCTCACAAGTGACCCATATCTGATCTGTTTTGCCACTGTGTAAATGTTACAAGTCCAATTTTATTTTCATACCAGATCCAAGCCTCAAACATATGTGGTTTCAGCTCGGATAAATATATCTGCTGCTTTTCAAGACAATCGCGGTCTGACGGTAAAGTCCCATGTACGCAGCATCCTGGTGGGACAAATCTGCAGAGGAGGAAGCGGCACATAAGAAGCCGTGCTCTTTCCTCTCATATCCTTTCTTATCCTCATGATTTTGCCAAAATTATGTCAGCTTTTATTGCACATCTTCTCTTCTTGATATACACAAGCTGACTTGTGTAGCATCCATATTTATTCTGTGAACAGAGCACTCGGTGTGACATCGTGCTCTTTTCGGCACATATGTTCATATGTTCATTTTCTGGTTGCATGACGTTCACACTGCACTCTGATAGAGGTCGCATTTAAAATGTAGTGAGAATGATCATGAGCAAATAAAAAAATGAGATCTCAGCAAGGAATCACAATTGAACACAACGACTTCCAGTGTGAACGTAGCCACAGACTGCACCAAGACACAGACTACACTGACACACAGAAGGACACACAAAAGCTCCATTACCTACCTGAACAGATGACAGCAGCATCCTTGCCATGGTCACAGCCAGACACATCGGTTGTGTATGTGCAGTCCATGAGAACAGCTTCAGACCCTGAACACTCCACATTATTGATCCAGATATCTCCAGAACCTTCCCCGAAAACGGCTGCGTTGGACGCATCAAGCGGCGGGCCGCAGCCCATCTCTCTGCAGACGACCGCGGCATCTTTCATGTCCCAGGAGTCGTCGCAGATTGTCCCCCACTTACGATTGAGGTAAGTTTCAACTCTTCCAGAGCACGGAGTCATCCCTACAAGCTTAATCTGACCAACAACTGACAGGAGGAAGAGAAGAAATAGTCACTTTATCAAAACCTTGGCCAATCATTGTTCTGACAATATTTATCAAAACCCTCTGTCAACAACGGCGCACAGAGCCTCTGAAAACCCAACAGGTTCCAAGGTGGAACCTTTTGATAACACTCCCACTATTTCGATGGAAATAGAGAAAACACAACTTCCAAACTTCCTGTTAACTCCCAGGCTTGATCCAGAGGAAACGCTGCTACTGGTCATGCACACCACGGCTGCAGACATGTTGGGGTGTGTGTGTGTGTGTGTGTGTGTGTGTGTGGGGGGGGGGGGGGGGGGGGGGCATTTGTCATTTGTCATTTAAATTTTTTATTTTTGTTAGTGCGTATGTGTGTGTGTATGTGACAGTCTGTGTGCGACAAAATAATAACTACAACAAAAACAGTAATTAAGAAATCCTTGGTTGGTCACATGATCAAGTAGTGTCCCTCACTCACTGCTCTAAGGTGTCCGGACTGTCCTGTAGTTCAGCAGTAATACTGCTGGCCTTCATACCGAGGACCTGAGGGAGGACAGACTTTAACACCTGTTGGTCCAGTGAGGAGATTTTGCAGCAGTGTTCGTTTGTGCATGGTGTATTCATGCAAGATGATTGACCAAATCAAGCGAGCAAGTCTGACTCACACTCCTCTCATGTTGTTCTGGAAGCTAGTTGAGCACACAGCATGCTGAAGGGAGAAAGTCTGTCAGGCCTCTGTTTGTTTCTAAATGTTTCTTCTGTCAGGAGCTGAATGTGTCAGAGAGATGAATCGTTGTCGTCACTGTCAAGTGAGTTGCAGGGTTTTTCCTGTTTGTAGAGGCAATGGTTATGCTACTTCTCTCAAACTATACAATGCAACACTTAATTGTGTAATATTACAGTACAAATACAACAACATAAAAAAATCCAATAAATGCAACTTTGATTTTCTCAACCTCTCATTTAAACATATCTGTCAGGATTCTGTTCAGGCCGGCAGCGGGCAATCTCAGTCTCCCTGGGTCCATCTGATGGCTGACTGCCTTCACCTGAGGACTGCCTCTCTGCCTACCTATATAAACTCTCCCTGAAACCTGCTCCGTGCCGGATCGTTATCCTTTCCAGCTCTCTGTGCTGCTGCAGAAGGACATTCCTGCTCTACCAAGCTCAGTGAGGGATATTTCCTCGCCTCGAGCCTTCCTGCTACGCTGCTGCCAGGCTACAGCCCCCTTGGATTTTCTGTTCCAAATAAATCTGTGCAAACGTCATCCCTGGTTCTGGTCTCTCTGCGTCTGGGTCTAACGGCACACCGATCATGACAATATCACTACTATTAATTTTTTTTTTTAAACCTGAATGATAAAGAGCAGAGTATGAATCAATACCATGGAGACAATTCATGGCCATGAACTCACACACACCGTCCCTCTATTATCTTTCTCCTGTTATTAATTTTCCCTCTCTCAGTTTGTTCAGAATGTAATATGTAATACATGTCTGCTAATGAATACCGGATAACACAATTCAGGTTGAAGTCATGTTTGTATTTTACTGAGGTTAGAAAAAAAAAAAATTATTCTGTGAAATTAAAATGAAGAGGTTTCACAACCATTTCATTTTTGTCCTCAAGTTTTTTTTTCAACTAAAAAGCAGAGAGTCATGTACCCCTTTCCCACTGCAACTAGCAGGTCGACCCATGTTTTCGACCCGCTAATAATCACCTTTTGAGTCCTTTCACACTGCCTGCAGACCCGGGTCTAGCGCTGATAGTGTCCCGCGTTGATGACATCATCAACACGACGGAACAAAGCGAAAGTAAACAACTAGAGCTCAGTCCCCATTGCCTGTCGACGAATCTCCTCTTCCCCACGGATCCATAGGAGCTCTCTGGTCTCGCTATCTTGCCAATACTGGGTCATGTTGACGAAGGAAATCTCACGCTGTGTTTAGAAACAACAACTAGCGTGCTAACGTAGCCACGCTGCGTCGACGTCATCATGTAAATTACCGCGTCGACTCGCGTCTGCCTTTCACACTCCCTTTTGCCCCTCCCACTAAAAGCCGATAGTAGCGACCCGCTAAAAACCCGCGTTGATTGTAGGGTTGAATGACCCGGGTCTAAATGCCGACACTGCCACGAGGAGCCGATTATTAGCGGGTTTAAACAGGTTTTTTGGCCAGCGTGAAAGGGGCTTTGGAATAGTAGCTACAGTGAAACAGTATTATGATGATCTCAATTCATCTTAATACACGATCTTCCTGAGTCCTAAATGAACAGCTTGACTGATGTCTTTGTGGACACAGGCTCCTTTATTCTGGTCCTCCATTAATGTTCCTCTTTTAGTTTACCAATGAGCAACTTGTTCTGTTCAGCTCAGTCAGCCTCGGCTGCAGCTTCTCTTAGTTGTTAGTTGTCTTTGAATCTTGTCATGGTCACATGACACTTGGTTAAACAGCCACGATCTCTCCCATGATCTTTTTAGTGCCTCCACTCTCTGATCAATTCGGCCCATTTCCTCACCAGCCCCCCAACCGAAGTTGGCTGGTGTTAACTTGAAATGCCTTGAAAATTGTCACTTAATATCGTGTCCAATGTTCTCTGTGGATTTGTATGAAGGAATCCTTTCAGAATATTTCTGTTCATTTTATGTAAAAGAAAAAAAAAGTAATCAACAAACTTGTGTCTTCTTGTTAGAAAATATATCTCAAGAAATGCATCATAATCACAGAATCTGTTGAGAAGTGGAACAGGTTGCTCTATCTGACTTCCAAACACACACACACACACACACACACACACACACACACACACACACACACACACACACACACACACACACACAATGTTTCAACCAGTACAGGAAAGTGCATGCCTCTAGTTTGAATTTTGAAGTCACTTAATAATTAATCCATGTTGACAAAATGATGTTTTCTCACAACTTGTAAAACCCTTTTTGTGAACAACAACTCACCTTTCCCATATGGATTCTGATAAGGCAGGTGACGGCCTGTGGAAGGAAGAGCAACGTCAATCCACTGTAGTCAGAACACAAACACGACCATCGCAGCATTCAGTTCAACGTTTTATCCTCTCTATTATCAACAAACTCATTTTGTCTTTATGACATTGATGTTACATTCTGGCAGGTCAAATCTGAGTAAATATCTCCACTCACATTTTATTCTTCTTCATTGAGTCAGAATTACAGTCTATTCAAGTTAAAGTTGTTTATTGTTTTAATCTAGAAAGAGACCTTTTTGTTTAAACAAAAAAAAAAGTTTGATTGACAAAAACAATATCGAGTTACGTTGAAAGTTGTGCTGTTAGATTTAATCCCATTAATCGCAATTAATTAATGGAGGGCTGTCAATGATTTTTTTTTTTTTCAAAACTGTGATTATTCCCAATTTGCTCAAAGAAAAGAAACAGATGATGAAACTCAATTTGCTGTCATTGGGACTTCATTGTTTTTTTCATCCCTGTGCAGTACAGCTGAATTATGAGGATTAATTCCATTCTTAATTTGAAGCTTGATTACAAGTTCATAAACAACACAATCACTTGCAATTTAAAAAAATAAAACAAAATTAATACTTGACAGTCCTCTGTAAATATCGATATTAAAACTGACAGCACAATTTGAAAGGTAAATAACTCAGCAAAAGAAGTACTGAATGCAATTTTGAAATTGTTCTTCAAATGAATACATTCATCAGGAAACAAATTGAAGATGGAAAAGACATTATAGTCACTCAACTTTAAATGAGGCAGTGAAGACATTTTACTTTACTACTCTCGAGAAGAAAAAATCCCCTAGTAGAAAAATGTCACCACAAATCCAGTTTAATTTAGCTGTACTTATTGGTGCCAGGTACAGCACTGTCAGATCTATTTTTGGAGAAAACCCCATGAATAAAAATGTCTGAAAAAGAAAAATATGTTTTTGAAGACAATTTTCTTTATGGAGACATTTATCTTGCTCCCTCAACCAGTTACAGCTGTAGTGGTGGTTTTTCTGTGGTCGTGTAGCAGTTTCCTGTTGTCACACAGTGACATCTGGTGGTCACAGATGATTATGATTACTGTTATGTTTTCATATAAACAGTCACAAATCCAACCACTAAGAAATGTTTGATGATGATTGACTGTACTCTACCGTTCACCTGTGGTCATCTGCAGAGCGGTTCCAAGTGACTGTAAGTTTGATCGATCAATTTCAAAGAGGATTAGGCTGAAAGCTAAGCTCAGACAAACAGGCCCATATTTATTAATCTTGCATAAAAATGAGTGCAGATCTGAGCGCTGATCTCATCGTACGACTGGACTCTCGTGAGCTTTATGAAAGATTCATATCTGACCGTTCTCAGCGCATGAATCATTGACAGTATATAAAAGACCAGTGCGTTCTGAAATCCCGCTTTGATGCTTCCAACAGGATGTTTACATATTAAACATTTGAAACTGGAGGTAAATGTGATTGGTCCAGCCTGGCACATGACTGCATCATGTGGACAGAGGAGGTGCTGCGATAGGGCGATTTATACAAAACTTTCACTCATAAAATAAAATCATCAGATGTTTTTTGTGAAAGTGGGAGTCTGGTCAAGCCGACCTGGTTCTGGAAACGAGTGATAGAGACCAGAATATGTTGTGAAACCGGGCTTGTTTCAGATATAGAAACATGTATTTTTGCACTCTGAAATACAACTTTTTTGAATGAATAGGCTCTTTATGAAACCAACATCATGCTGGATTTTCTCGGGAATTATAGTGCCTCTGAACGGTGAATCTTTAAGGCATGACATATTAATGATGATTGATTTCAGCCACTGTATTTATCAAGACCCATTCATTCACACCAGGTATGACGGAATTTAAGTAAACTCTACATTTCATCATGGGTTCATCAGGTCCTGTCTATTTCGTCCAGCCCCCAGTGGAGGTTCTGCTGGTTCCCTGGCTCCCCCGCTGGGCCGAGACAGAGACACCTGCCTTTGAGCAATCCACAGTGACACGTGGGTGTGCACTGTTAAAACAGCACTACTATTTTGTGGCATGAGTGCTGTTGTTTGTAATCCCAGCTGGGTTATTGAAAGTTGAAAATCCTTTTATAAGTCCCACTGGAGAAAATTTCTGAGATATTTTATTGTTTTTTTTTTCCTTTACTTTAAATCTGTACTGAACATGTGGCTGTTTGTGCCTCATGAAACGTTTGAGGTTTGCTTAATAATTATTTTTTGACTCCACCAGGTTTTGCTGAGCTGCACTGCAAATCCACACTGACTCAAACTTGCGTACACGACGTGAGACCTGTTTTTAGATTTGATCGTACCATATGCTCACGTCCAAATTAATATTTATCAATTTGGACGTGAGCATATGGTAATCATAAGGTGGAAGTGGTCGCACGATCCATTTTCTGCCCTACGTTCATTTGATAAATGAGGGCCACTGTCACCCGATGTCAGAGGTGTCAGACTGTGACTCACCAGAACAGATGACGCCAGCGTCCCGATTATGGGAACAGCCCGTATTTGGCACCGTTGAATGCGAACACGTCAGGAGATCATTTTCATTTCCCTCACACATCATTCCATCGAACAAGACTTGACCAGTTCCTTCCCCAAATAAAGCACCACTGACAGCACCAATTGCTCTTCCACACAGCAGCATGTTGCAGGCCACAGTGGCATCCATGAAGTCCCAGTCAGTGTCACAGATGGTTCCCCACTCAGATTCTTTCTTCAGCTCCACCGTTCCAGAGCAGCGGTCTGGTCCAACCAGCCTGATTTTAGCCTCTAATGGAAAGGGAGGGAACATTGTAAATGCTGTTTGTGTCAAAATTTCTATTCTAAACTTTTCATCTCACAATTGTTTTTTGTTTTGAAATGCAACTGACCTGCACTGGGCGTTGATGGTGAAGGTCCTGTGAGGGAAGAAAAAGTTAAGTCAGTGTGTTGTAACTTGTTTTACTAATTTGAGGTTAATACCACATGGGCTTGATGTAACACTAATGCCCTGGCAGAGGAAAAAAAAACACTCAAAACAAAACATTGGTTGTGATTTTTGTTGGAAAGCCAAATGGTACAGTGTAGCAGAAAAGCTTTCATATGAGAACAAATGTGGATTTTCTAAAGAAAGAATCAATATTTCATTAGTGTTGGCCCATAGCATGATGTTAATTTTTAGATGGAAGTAAACTCAATCTGACATCTGATAACTCTGAGAGGGCATTTACCTCAACAATACCGATTTCCTTTAATCCTATACTTGGCAAAAAACCTTCTCAGTCTATAAATATATTGCATTTCTCTGCATTTTTTAATTCAAATGAACATGACTACATTATCTTGAACTGTTCGGCATCTAAAATATGCAGTGCCACCTGTTGAAAGTTTTTAAAACTTTGTTGTAACAGGGTTATCAGGTATTTGGCCCATTTTGAAATGGAGACTGGTACATGAATAAACTACATGACTGCAGATGGATGGTCCAAACCAGGGGTCCCCAACCACCGGACCTCAGACCAGTACCTGTGGAATATTTTGGTACGAGGTCGTGAAAACTGAACTAAAACACTGTCCTCCCGGTAAGTGGAAAAATCACGTTGATACGCAGCAGTTCATGATGCAAAAAGGTTTAGGGACTGCTGGTCCAAGACACATGCTAAGCTGTTATTCACGTACAGTAAATACAAGAATAACTAGAAAGCACTCAGACCTCCACCACGAATGTGAATTCCCCTCCTGGAGGGTACCTGGATCATCACCAAAATGTATTCAGTTGTTTGTAGGTTCATTTGTAAGTCGGTCAAGAATTATGTTGTTCACAAAAACCAACAAATCAAAACCGTCAAAAAAAATAACTTTCTTGGTGTCTATAATATGTAATATACATGCCAGAGTATCAAACACTGTACATATTTATTGTTTTATGCAATGTAATTCCACAGACCATAATGACATTATTTCTTTTTATGCATATTGGTAGTCTTTGAGGTGGTTGATTCTAATAGTAATGGGGTGAGTGCTTCTGATTCGGTGGTTGGTTCTGATGTTGTTGATGATTTGTTTGTTGCAGGATCATCTGCACCTGATCCTCACCTCCGAGCCTGACCTCCACATCTGAAATTAAAGCCTATGCCTTGTAGTAACGCTGGTAGAAGTTTTATGGTTCCCTCATAAGGCGCACAGTTGTTATGGTTATCTGCTTTACTAGTACTTTGGTTCATATTGCAGTACTTTCAGAAGACAAGTACACAGAACTGCGACGGACCAGAGTGAACCCAACTTGAGACCGGAGCTCACTTAAAGTCAAAAAGCAGGATTTATTCAGGCAGTCAAGCTAGACAGGGATAATCCAATCACAGTCCAAGTCCAAAGCAAAGTTCAAAACCAGATCGGCAGGCAGGCACAGAAGGAGCCGGATCTCCAAACTGACAGAATACTTGAACGGGGATACAGACGAACTGAACTGATCAGGTAAGACACGTCGATCAGAACGCATGAACCGACACGGACAACCTGGAGGGATGAAGCTCGATACACCTGGGCAGGGAGAAGAGATGACATGATTGGTGAACAGGAAGACTGAGCGACTGGGAACTAAAGATGTGGGGTCAGAAGGAAGCAGGGATGGGTGTGGAAGGCAGGAGGAACAGACAAGGTACAGGACTAGACAGAGGAGAGGACTCCCAGGACCGAGAAAAGAACATGACTTTTAAAGTCTTATATTTTGCTATACCAGTTCATTTTTTTAATTTTGACTTTCTCAAGGTTTACAAGGTTTGATTTTTTAAATGCGAAATAAGGAACACTGACACCTAGTGTTTCAAATCAGAACTGCAGTCCAAACAGAAATGGACTCATTGCATTCTTCCTCCCTCCACATGACAAATGCTGCACTGCTTGATTGGCAACCTTGGAAACTCCCATATGATTTGCTCAGAAACCAGGAAGTAGTGATGGGCTAACCCCGCCCACCAAAGTTGTTCTGCTATGTACCACTGAGTTTGAAAGGAGAAAAACTTAACCAAGATATTGTTGCAAAAGAACTATTGTTTAAAGGGAGTGTTCCTTCCATACCGGGTGACAAATAGAAATGATTTTCATGATTTTTACTGTAAATTTATGACTTATTAAAGTTCCATTTTAGGGACAATGTCACTGTTTCAGCCTCATTCCACAGCATACGAGTCTGCTCCACTCCACTCTGCAGACCACAGCAAATAAATTGCTATTTTATGAACTAGCACCGTTCCACATCCTCCGCCAAGCTGTGCTGGTCTGCCGCTTCGCTCTGCCTTCACCAAAGTGTGTATCAAGTCCATTTTCTGATCTGTCGAAGCGCTGATGGATCAAGCTCCACAGTTCAAGTCATACTAAACAGGAAAAACAACGGCTGAAACTTTCAGAATTTCAAAATAACTTTGAGTGTATGTCAAGAACATCCACACATTTTAAGACTTTTAAAAGAGAAATGACGGAATAAAATAAAAGTATATAACAAAAGGGAATAAAAGTTTAGACATACATTTGAATGTAATGAGTAATACACTTATTGTGCCAAATTGTTGGTGCAATAATCCTGAATAAACTATTTTCAAGCTCTTCTTCATGAGTATTTGTGTACCTCATATTCATTTATGCGATGAGGGATTTTTTTTTTGTTTGTTTTGAAGGGCTCACATCCTGTCACATTAATTTGTTCAACATTCACAGGCACAACAATGTATGAGAAGACACTCAGTTTGAAAGTAGAAAGCCAAAACATTTTTGATGATCTGAGTCATTGTGTCTTCAAAGACACCAACAGAAAGGAGGAAGTATGGGCGGACAAAGTAGGAGTTTTACAAGTGAATGGTGAGATAGATTTATTTACATACATGTACGGAGTCTTTATAAGTGTGCTGGTTTATGGTACTTTGTCTTTACACTTTTAAGTTGCTCTACAACACTTTGATTGGAATAATAAGAGGCCAAGCCATCATAAAGTCATAGCGATAACCGCGTGATCTCATACATCTCGCACATGATCGCCTCTGGGTTCCGTGGCTCAGCAGAACAAGACAAAGCGGAGCCAGCATTTGCAGTAGGCTTTGGGTTTCACATACAATTCAGAGGGGGTCTGTGCCCGAGTGGATACGTATGACGTGGAATGAGGCCGTTATTTGATTATGCCATTTACTCTGTCCACGAATCAAAGCTGACACTGTGGTAACTGCTCCACCAGTCTCATCAGTTCATGTCTCACCTGTACAGACGACAGAAGCATCTTGAACATGGTCACAGCCACTCGCTACTGAGTGACAGTCGGCCAGGCTCATCTCGGTTCCTGTGCAGGACACATTTTTAAACCAGACAGAGCCTTCTCCTCGGCCGAAGGCAGCCGATTGAGGAGCATGCAGGGCAGTCCCACAGTCCAGCTCTCTGCAGACCACGTCAGCGTCGTCCAGGTCCCAGCCGACATCACAGATGCTTCCCCAGCTCCCACTGTGGAAGATTTCAACTCTTCCAGCACATGCAATCGGCCCAAGTAATCTGAGCTGACCCTCTAACAGAAAAGACAGCATTGTTTTTATTGCCACTGCCACACTTTGTGATATGTTTTTGCAAAATGTGACTGACCTGCAGGAGGGGAATCAGGAACATCAGGGACTGTGGAGGAGAGAATCAATACTCCATTATACTGTTAGTCACTTGGGACTTCATTTTTCACTTTTTTGTTCTGGAGAAATTTCAAATAATTTCTGGTGTTTCTTAGCTTACAATCTAACCATAAACATAAAATGTTCATAAAGTTTCAAGATAAAGTTATTGATTATCATCATCAAATCTTTTATAACTAAGTCAGAGAAAATGAAAGGTGGTTCATTTGATGTTTTCTGAGAAAAAAAAAACAAACTCTATTAAGATTAGTTTGTTAAACATGTACTGAAGATGTAAAGTATGTCAGAGTGCTTTTTTGTCATATTCCCAAATTTCATATGTGTATTTTCTCCAGTGTATCATTAACAAATGGCATCCTGCCATTTGTAAATTATATAGAGATCTCAAACCTGAACTCTGCTCAGTGCTAACTCCTGTTCTGCTGAATTTTCTTTATTGCACAGATGAAATGTATGTTTTGAACACAGTGCCACACTGTCTCTGGTATTTGTAGCTAATGGCTGTTAGTAGAATCATGCCAGTTTGAGGTTTTTCTAACCTTGCCGGCAAGCTGAATTCTCGCGGTATTTGTTCACACACACTGCGAGAATCCATCATGTACTACTCGCGCTTATGCACTCGGGCTCGGTTTGTTTTCCTTCGGACCAATCACGCGTCGTTTAGGGGGCGGGACATGAAGCTTTGTCGAAAGCAGGAGGCGACGGACTGCTAATGATGTAAACAACCCTAAACAACACGTGATTGGACCGCAGGACAAAAACTTGAGCCCGAGCGCATGAGTGTGAGTGGTCCATGATGGATTCTCATCGTGTGTGTGAACAAATACCTCGAGAATTCATCTTGCTGGCAAGGTTAAGCTGACAGCCAATTTCTGCTAATCCGTCCGCCACGCGTTTGTCGTTGGTCAAGCGGGGTTTTTCAAAAATTAGCAGTGTTTGTCAGTACGCCCTTAATGCGCAGATTTTCGCTACATAAACGGCAACAATCATTCAACATCTTGTCACGAATGCCACTTTCTATCCACTGTGGGCTGATTGTTGATATTCATCACTTGCTGGGTGCATGCTGTCGAAGTAATTTTTTACCTTGCCGTGATTGGCTGAAACCAAACATGGTTAGGCGGGCGCACGGTGCCCTTCCGTATAATGAACACAAAGAGTTCTACAGCAAGTCCCTCCTTCCCCGAACGGATTTGCAGAGTGAAATCCCAGATTGACATGTGACGCAATTTGTTGCTGCACATGTCAATATGACTTTTTCCAGGTTAAGGTTTTTCCTTTTAAAGTAAAACTTGGTGAGTAGTTTTTTGCTGCCATACCCAGTGGAGTCATGGTTGTTCATAGCAACCTTTATCCTGCTTGATCGCTACCCATCCATTCTGAGACTTCTGATCTGTCAGTTGTTTTTCTCACCATTCATGCAGAGAATGTGATGTTGTTTCCTACAGTCCTGCTCAACCCACTGACCGGTAGGAAGCATGTAGGCACAGGTCTTTCTTCCCTGGCCCATTGTAGGGTTCATGTGCCAATTCCTGAATGTGTCATTTTCACCAACATGAGATGGAAGTGTCCATGTCCAGGGTGTTTCCACAAAGTAAAGTCCGATCCAGTATTTTTCATTTGGATTTTGAGCAGTCATTCTCTTCAGGTTTTCAACATCGTCCATAGTTGTAACAGAGGCCAAGTCAATGTGTTGCTCCCTGCAAAACTTCTGGGCCTCTGTCCACGACAGTGCTTCATCCACAACAACAAAGCCATATTCCCCGCAGGAGGTCAGGCAAAAAACTCCTGGAAATATTAGGTAAAAAAACAAACAAACAAACAAAAAAAACATAAGTCAGACAATGTTTACCTGAAGCTTGACTGTTAAGCACTACAACACACTCATGAAGAATTGTGTTACAGTTAGGGCTATAAATCATTTTAGGTAATGTGTGACCTTTCTGTGGTGAATGTTGAAGGTGTGAGATCACAGTGACTGGAACAATGAGCTTGTTCAAAACATGACTTTGATGTAGAAATGTCCCACAATGCCGTGGTGCAATATCTGCCTTCAGTTGAGTGGTTACTGAGTATGACCTGACAACACAGCCATACCTTCACTGGTTGACTGAAACTAACCACAGGATCTATTCACTGTGGAGAACTGGAAACAGAACTGGGTTCTACACTGTGGAACACTGAAAATGAAGGCGATTCCAGTTTCCCACTGTGGAGATCCAGAAGTAGTACCTGGTTCTCCACATGGAGCACCGGAAGGAGAACCCGGTTCTGTACTGTGGAGGACTGGAAAGAGAACAGGGTTCTCGACTGTGGAACACCAGAAGGGAAGGAGAACCCGATTCTTCAAAATGGAGCACTGGAAACTGCCTTTCTGATCCTAAATTTCTTTTTGCTTTTCAAACATTGTGTTTTGATACACTGAGTGGTTTTCGGGGCAGTGCACACCACTGGCTCTGTGGCTTTTTGGATTAGAATGAATTGTGCAGGCAGATGAGTGGTGGTGTGGCTTCACTGTAATATTTAGGGAGATTAGAGAGGGGGTCCATAGAGGCAATCTGGAAGGGCGTCAAGTAAAACCCAGATAAAAAACCTGCTGAGAGTTTCAGAGTAACTTGAACAGAGGGGGCCAGTTTCAGAACTGTTAATATTAAAGATGTCACCCACTAGGACTGACTCCTTACTTCTGAAGCTCCACCTAAAATCACTTTTCTTTTTGTTGATCCTATTTTTGTCTGTATTTAAAGCTCCTGCTTTGCACCTGTTTGCATGTTTGTTTGAAGATCAACTCACCTGATAAGCCCATGAATATTAGGACCCTTCCTTCCATGACAACTCTTCTGTTTCTGTTGTGTCAGTGAAAAACAAAGCATGATTCATTTAAATATTACTGTTACTGCATTTACTGAAAGTCATTCAGCAGCTCCAGAATGATTCTCCATTTATTTATCTATTTATTTATCAGGGACAACGCATTTTAGTCAACACTTATATTTACAGTAGTAGTGTAAATATGCCAGAGTTAGCCATGGCCTAATTTACATCCATAGTCCCTGAGCAGGTTGTTAAAAAGTAGAAAATCAACCCATTCATACAAAAACATCTATTATGCAACACAATACAATAAAATACAATACAATACAAAAAAAAAAAAAAGAAAGAAAAAAAGAAGACATGAGGGTACGGGACGTCTTTTGGAACGTATGGGTGACACCAGTGACAAACTTAGATGACTGCAAATTTGGTTTGCTTTACGCCACCTCTTGAGGTTGAATTTGAAAGTCAAAAAGTTTGTGGTCTCTTTTATTTCAATCGATAGACTGTTACATGACATTATTCCGAATACCAGAGGCTACTACCAGAGGCTCAGTGATTTGAATTGTAAACTTGTGTCAAGCAAAGATAGGATTATTTGTTGCGTAATACAACCAGGATGTGATTTAAGATGCGATTCGTCCCAGTAAGCCTTATTTCCTTAAGTTGTGAATAAAAGGAAATGAGTGAAAGTGAGTGACTTACTGCCAGCAACCAGCCCAGCGGCAGCTCCGCAGTGAGAAAGCCGTCAGATGCTGAGGTTGAAACAAAAAACTGCAGATCACATACATAAACCCAGTGGATTCTATGAAGATGAAATGTATTTGTCTCTAGAGAAGTATTGTGTAAATTACAATACAGAGATTTCTCCTTTCTGTAGTTTTGATTGTGGTTACTCTTTGTTTCAGAAAATATTTTGAAGATTCTGTTATTTTTTAAAAACCAAACTGACTTCATTATTCAATGCAGAGGAACCTAAATCTAGCTATGTTTAAGAGCAACTCATTCTATGAAGAAAAAGAAAGAAAAACTTGATCAATTCGTGATGCAAATCAACTTCCTTCCAGCTTCAAACATGTCCGTAGCAACCAGCATAGCAACAAGAAAATCGTCATGCAAGATCCACAGATATTCTGATGATATGGCTGTGGTGGCCTGTGTAAAGGGAATGGTTGAGGGGGAACACAGGAAAGTCATCTTGGACTTCACACACTGGAGCCGGTGCAACAGACTGCTGCTAAACACATCCGAAGCAAAGGAGATGACTAATAACTACATCTACCAGTCCAGACTGGTGGTGGGTGAATTGAGGCGGTCACTACCTGAGTCTACCTGAGCGGCCGAGTCTATGGCTCCTAATGCTGTGCTCCGGTATATCCTTCCGCCGGAGCACTGCACAAGCGCAAGTCTGTGTGTATCAAAACGTTATTTTAACGGATTGAAAAGAAAACCCGTCTTTTAAAATGTTTTATAACCATTCGGATTTACTTAACGTGCTAAAACGCCGTCCCCTGGACCACTGGAAGGAGTATTTTGTCCACTTTCGTCAGTCCAGCTCTGCTTCCTCTTCACCTCCATCTGCTGAGCTAAGCTAACTACGATGCTAACAGCTGGGAGCCAGCCGCTGGACGCATAGAGACAATAAAGGTATGTATGATCTTGTCTCACTATAAAAATGATAGGGATAAGGCGTGGGTCCAAAATCTTCAGAGTATTCCTTTAATGTATTTGTGTGTGTGTGTGTGTGTGTGTGTGTGTGTGTGTGTGTGTGTGTGTGCGTGTGTGTCCATCCATCCATCCATTTTCTACACTGTTTCTCCTTTTCAGGGTCGCGGGTGGCTGGAGCCGATCCCAGCTACTGCAGGCGAGGCCAGGGTACACCCTGGACAGGTTGACAGTCTGTCGCAGTGTGTGTGTTAAAATTCATTTCTGAACCAGGTTTCCTTCTAAGAAAGCGCTTGAGAACATCAAAACAGATCTTCGTTTTAAGCTGAAATAGCTTCCTGGGAGCACTCTGAGACCTTTCTGGAAGCATTTTGCAATTTGTTTTTCTTGCAATTTTTCAACAGCAAATATTTTACTAGAGATGTAGTAATACCACTTTTTAAATGACAAGTAAAAGTGCGAGTACTCACCTTCAGCTACTTGTTAAGCCAAAGGGAGTACTTACTGAATGCCATACAAACTAATTCATGCTCCATTTGCAAACAGTATGCAAAGGCGATGGATTACCACAAACCACCTTCACACATCGGCACTATGTGCACCTCCAACAGCCAAACAGTTTGCATAGCACAGTACACACAGTGTCTATTTAGCAAAATAAAATAGCACAATAAAGTGCTATTCTATTCTGTTGTATTCTGTTCTATTTATGAACTATGGTTACAATACCAGATACTGGCAGTTGTGCATCCCTAATTTTCATCCAAACTATCTTCTCTAATGCTTTATCCTGTTCAGGCTCAATAGAGCAAAGTCCAGCTCCTTCAAGAAAGAGGCCTTCTTACCTTTGACTGGACAGTAAACTGGAAATGTGATGTTGTGAGTCCACTGCAGTTCTGGCACTGACACCCTGGAGTTGTGAAACGCCAGTTTTTACATCACTCATCAATTTGCACTCCATGCAAAATGAGGTCAAGACAAATTTACATCTAATTTCACAGAACTGGATTACAGGATTTGCCGAGCATGAGTTCATATGACCTTTCCTTGAAAGTCATTATAGTCTTATAACTATGACTCAAGAGAAAAACACTTCTGCCTGGTGTTCCAAGAGTTAAACAGGTTAAGAAAAGTTTATAAGCAATGATACACAATTTTAGAGATGTGTACCGTGCAGGGATCTCTTGACCAGATTGTCCTACTGGAGTCTGTTATTTAACAGAGTGAATTTCCTGAGTATGTTTCAAGTTTGAGTTCAGTTAGTAGCGGAGATTGCTTTATTGAGGCATAACTCTCCACAAACCACAAGCACAGTGATGTGTATGCATCACTGTGAATACAAGAATACAAGAATCCACCGTCTATTTATGTGGGAAATATTTACCTTCTCTGTTATTTATGAATGGCATTTTCACAGTTACTGGAGCAATAAACTTGTTTAAAACATGACTTTGATGTAAAAATGTCCCACAATGCCGCGGTACAATTTCTGCCTTCAACTTAGTGGTTACTGAGTGTGACCTGACAACACAGCAATACCTTCACTGGTTAACTAAAACTAACCACAGGATCTATTCACTGTGGTGAACTGGAAGGAGAAGCCAGTTCTCTACTGTGGAGCACTGGAAAAACCTCCTGCCTTGAGCCCCCTCATGTTTAAGATGTTGTTTCTTTCTGCTCCTAAATTTCTTTGAGCTTTTCAAACGAGGGGTCAATTGAGGCAATCTTGAAGGGCTTCAAGAAAAAAACAAAGTTGTTTACCCTGCTGAGGGTTACAGAACAACATGAACAGAGTGGGCCAATTGCGCAACTGTTGATATGAAAGATATCATTCACTAAAGGCCTCTACATACTCCAAGCTAAGCCGGACTAAGTTCGCCTGCTGGCTGACATTCCTTACTCAAGCAGAAGCTGTGCAAACTTGGAAACCATGCCTGTTCCGAGGCTACGCCCTCTCACTGCAGACTCAACTTGTCTGGAACTTTCTGTGGTGACAACACAGCACAGCTGGACGGTGTGACAACGGCGTTTGTGGTGATGAATTGATGAAAGAGGAGGAGGAGATGGAAGGAGGGATGTATTAAGCTGAGGAGGATTTGTTATTGATGCTCGGCATACGTGAGGAAAAGAAGAAAAGGCAACGGAGGTGGAATGTGCAACTGCTCAACACCACCAGGGCGAAAACAGTCTCCTGGTGAAGTAGATGCGTGACATGGACGAGGAGAGACATTTCTCCTATTTCAGGATGTCAGCAGCTCATTTTGATGACCTGGTTCAATGAATCACATTGTTCATCCAGTGTGCGCCGACATAGCGCATTCCAATCTCCCCCCAGGAGAGGCTAGCTTCACAGATTAGCTCCTGGGAGCTCTCAGAACAGTATGGCAGCAAGCTATAAAATGCAACTTTTGACTGTTTGCTCCATTGTCTCTGAAGGATGAGTTTGTCTCCTTCCCATCACCGGCTCAGGTGGTGGAAATCGCACAGGACTTCTGGAGACTGTGGAACTGGAACTTCCCCAACTGTGTCAGTGATATTGATGGCAAGCACGTCACTATCAGAGCACCACTGAGAGCTGGAAGTGACTTCTTGAACTACAAAGGCCAGCACTCCATTGTCCTGACGGCTGTGTGTGAAGCCAGGTACTGCTTCACCACGGTGGATATCGGGGCCTACGGCAGGCAGAGCGATGGAGGAGTGTTTGAGCAGAGCTCTGGTGGTTCTGCTCTGAAGAACGACCAGCGGCTTTGCCCCCTCTAGCTCCACTCCCTGGCACCTCCATCCAGGCCCCTCCTGTGTTTGTGGGAGATGCAACTTTCCCCCTTCACACAAACCAAATCATATGTCCTTATTCAGGAATGTTATATTCGATTTATCTTTTATAAAATATAAATCTATAAACGGAATAAAAACAAATACGCAAAGGAAAAAAAAGGGAAGTTAAGTTCAATATTTTTACTCTGCAACATCTGTAAATAGGTTTTCTTTGTTTTTTATAGCTAGAAGTAAGGATGGTTGCTCAATAGCAAATACATCAGAGCAAAATTGATCTTAGACAATTCTTCAGTTTTAAATGATTTTTTTTTTAAGCTTGAATGTTGTAAATTTTGTTTATTTAATATTTTGATGTCAAACTTTATTATCCAAATTATTTTACTGGACAGAAGGCGCCACACTTGTTAGAATAGCTGACAAATATTGAGACTATAAATTTACATGCAGCATTATGACGTATGTCGGTCCATTACAACTTCTCATCTATTCATTACTTTTGCAATCTCCTAATATCGATGCAGATAGAGAGACCAGACTACTGCCAGAGTCTTCTATGCTTATTGTAAAACTCCTGGCAGGTAGTTGGAGTCTGGCTCACTGGTCTGACTGATGGACCTTCACCAGGGTTTGACTCATCAATGACCTCCACAACACAGAAATATTCAGATGAGAGCACTTGCTAAACTCACTAATTGATAAAATGTTTCAACATTATCTTCTGTAAGATAATGTTGTAAACTCCCTCTGCCAACTGCTCCTCCATCGCACACATTTTGAACAGATACAATATTATACTGCCAATTGATTGCTTCCTGACGGGATGCGTAAGTCAACCAGAAAAATCTGATCAATCAAAGGAAATTTAGCGGACTACCCAGTCGAAGACAGTTTGCGTAGGATGAGATGGCCAGGAGGAGCTGCGCAATCGAACTTTGTTCTGCATCGGCTGGAGGATGAGGAGGCCTTAAGACTGACTCCTTATTTCTGAAGTTCCACTGAAAATCACCGTTCTGTTTGTTGCTCCTATTTTTGTCTCTATTAAAAACTCCTGCTTTGTACCTGTTTTCAAGTTTGTAGGAAAATTTACTCACCTGATAAGACCATGAATATTAGAACCCTTCCATCCATGACAGCTCTTCTGTTTCCGTTGTGTCAGAGAAAAACAAAGCTTGAATCATTTAAATATTTCTGTCACTGCATTTACTGAAAGTCATTCAGCAGCTCCCGAATGATTCTACATGACATTCTTCCTGCTCTTCCAGACCGGAGGCTCAGCGATTTGAATTGTAAACTTGTGTCAAACAAAGATGGGATTAATTATTTACGCTGCATGATACAACCAGGATGCGATTTAAGAAGCAATTAATCAGAGTTAGCCTTATTGCTTTAGTTCATGACTATAAGGAAATGAGTGAAAATTGAGTGACTGTAAATCAGGATATACAGGTCGGCTGACATTGAGTGCAAGGGGATCAGGGATAGAATGTTCTCAGAGAGAAGCAGGAGGAGAAGCATTCCAGACATGGCAAAATGATCCTGCTGAGAGCAGTCAAAGAAGAACAGAGATCACAGAACCAGACAAAAGTCAAATATATCAGCAGAAACTGTGTCAGTCGAGCTGACCCCAGTAAATATCACTGACAGCTCCTCAACCAGACAAGCCTGAGCAGCACTTCCCAAAAATACATAAAGCAGCCAAGACACATACATAGATTAATATATTTGACATCTTGATGAACAGTGACAAAAACACAAGCAAGCAACATCAGTAAGACCTCTCAGTCTTGATGGAGAGGAGTCCATCGGAAGAACTTCAATTTTCCTAGAATTTTCAGGTATGAAGATGATGGCGAAGGCCTTAATTCTGCTGATTGCCAGCATCTGGAGAACATAGAAAACTCAGAAGTTGCTCTGACATTCTGCTTGACATTCATCAATATGGTAAACAGGAGATTAAAGTATCAGGCCAGGTGGAAAGAACATTTCCATGAGTCGCTCACCAGCCAGGATCAGGTTACTGGCGAGGATCAAATTATTACCGTATTGGCCCGAATATAAGACGAGTCCGATTATAACACGACCCCTATTTTTCAAAGATCATTTTGTGAAAAGAAAAAAAAAAGGCTGAAGACAGTAAGGTCACTCATAGAACAACTTTTTATTATACAATGATTATAAACTCAAAAACTCACAACTGAGATAACATTTCACGAGATATAAAATGAAAAAATACATTCTCTTTCTCAAAATAAGAAACAATAAGCAACAAACAAGAAGCCTCAAGGGGTCAAAACTGCATAAATGATGTAAATAACTTTCCAGTGCCTTCAGCTGAATCTTTCCGTTTCCGTTTTTCGGTGATGTTTCACTCTGAAGCGTCGCTCTCGGGACCACGGAAAGCTTTTCTCATAGCATTCTGAAGGTGTTTTTTCTGTGCTCTCCAATAAGAACGAGGCACTCTGCTACACCAGATCTCCTGGCGGCTTGGCAGCTCTTTGATGACTCTGCTGCGTTGATCACCATCAGTTTAAAGTTGGTATCATAACTTCGCCTCTGTTGTTTGCTCAGTTGTCCAGCGTTCAGCCCCTTTGTTCCAGATGATCCGCCATTTTTCATCAGATCATTTGATCTCATTTCATCGCTCCACTCGCTCTCTGGTCAGTGATACTTTGGCTCCATCTAGCGGCGCGGATGCGTATTGACCATCTACCGTAAGTCCGCGATTATAACACGACCCCACTTTTGAGGATGCAGTTTCTGGAAAAAAACATTGTCTTATATTCGGGCCAATACGGTAATTCACACACACATATGCACACACACGTGCACCAACACACATAGGGAGAGAGAGAGAGAGAGAGAGAGAGAGAGAGAGAGAGAGAGAGAGAATTCAACTCTGAACCCTTCATGTCACAATTCTACAAATTTCACCATATATATGTCAACTCCCACAAGTCATTGCTCACTATAGTTTTTGGCTCCACGGTGAGAACAAACTAGCGTTGGCAAGTAATCCATAACTAAGTAATCCACGACTGTAATTAATTAACTTTTTCTGTAATGGAGTAATGTAATGGAATTCCTGGAAGCAGCGGTAATTTTATCATGATCGCTTTAATAAGTAATTACTCATTCCCAATATTTTGTGAGCTAAAAAGTTATTGCTATGCACAAAATATGTGATAATTTATAGAAACAACTAAAAACAATGATTTTGCAGTTTTATGAGGTGCCAGCGCGTGCAACGTCATCAAACTGAGACGAGCAGCAGAACAAACCCAGCGTGGCGACAGTGGGGGAAAATCCAGCGATCCTGTTTTGTGGCTGGAAATACAAACATTATTTTGAGTTTATATCATAACGGACACGGAGTACAATCACTTGTGAAACGAAGCAATTAAATAAGTAATTGGATTACTTTTTTAAATGAGTAGGGTTGGCTGGAACCTAATTGTTTGAGTCCAATAAACACAATCAACTGTCTTCAGATCAGTACATTTTGAGTGATGGCACAAAACTTGCAAATTTAAGTACATTGTAATTCTGTTCCTTCAGTAGATACGACATCTGGGTTTACAGTGTGTAGACGAAAGGACCTAGCTTGCTGTTCAAGCATGTATCCATTATATTTTAATCATGTTTAGCATGTAGCATGCTCATGTGATTATTTTGAAGGTGTTATATCAACTATCTTTCTGATTCTCTCAATATTTTGGAAGAACATAATTTGCAGCCTGTCTTACTCTTGTCATTCTCAATATGAAAGAATCTTCCTCCTGCTTTTTCCATCTTCCTGCTAGTGAAGGATGACGTTATCAAGTATTAGCAGAGTTTCAACAGATAGATAGATAGATAGATAAGATAGATAAAAACTTTATTAATCTCCCAAGGGAGAAATTCCAGTGTCCAGCAGCACACAGATCATACACATGCAAATAAATAACAGTACAATAAATACAAGTGCTCAGATTGTACTTGGTTTGGCTCAGGCACATCTGTTATACAGCCTGATTGCTGAGGGGATGAACGACCTCTTGAAGCGCTCAGTTCTGCAGTGCAATGACAGGAGCCTGTTACTCCGCTCACTTTTTTGAGCTGCAACTGTGTCGTGCAGTGGATGTTTGGAGTTCCTCAAGATACTCTGCATTAGAGCCCCCATCCTCCTCTCCAAGACTGCTCCAACCGAGTCCACCTTCCTCCCCATCACAGACACACACCTCCTGATCAGTCTGTCCAGCCGATTGCTGTCTCTTTTTGTCATACTGCCGCCCCAACAGACAACCCCAAAGAAAACAGCACTTGCCACAACAGACTGGTAGAAAATGTACAGCATGTCACCACACACGTCAAAGGATTTAAGTCTCCTCAGGAAAAACAGCCTGCTCTGTCCTTTCTTATACAGGGCCCGAGCCTGCTCTGACCAGTCCAGTTTGTGGTCAAGGTGCACACCCAAGTATTTATAGGTGTGAACAACCTCAATCCTCTCTCCGTCGATGATGACAGGTTGATGAGAGGGCTTCCTGCCAAAGTCAATGATCATCTCCTTCATCTTAGAGGTGTTCAGAATGAGACCATTGTCCCTGCTCCAGGTGGTGAATCCCGCGATGAGCTCCCTGTACTCCTTTTCATCCCTACCCTTCACACATGCCACAATCGCAAACAGGGAGCTTTATCAACTTGCTCTATGCAGTATTAGACCAACACCAGTTACTGGAATTGATGCATCCCTAATTTTCATCCAAACTGTCTTCTCTACTGCTTTATAATGTTCAGGCTCAATGGCACCAGGTCCAGCTCCTTCGAGAAAGAGGCCTTCTTACCTTTGACAGAACAGTAAACTCAAAGTGAGCTGTGATGCTGTGAGTCCGCTGCAGTTCTGCACTGACACCCTGGAGTTGTGAATCCTTGGTTTTCCCATCACTCATCAGTTTGCACTCCATGCAAAAAGAGGGATTAAGACAAATTTGCATTCACAAAACTGGATTACAGGATTTCCCTAGAATGACTTTGCATGACCTATCCTTCAAAGTCATTATAATCTGATCGCTATGAATCAAGAGAAAACCACTTCTGGTTAATGTTCAAGAAGTTAAACAGGTAAAGAAAAGATTTTTTTTTTTCTAGTAATGATACACAATATCAGAGACAGAATTCATGTGGGGATGTCCTGATCAGGTTGGCCCATTGGAATCTGTTATTTAACAGAGTGAATTTCCTGAGTATGTTTCAAGTTTTCGATCAATTAGTAATGGAGATTGCTTTACAGAGGCAGAACTCTCCACAACCCAAAAGAACAGTGATGTGTTTGCCCAGTTTGGTAACATCTTCTGAAGCGGGAGTATACTTGCTTTGTATAACAAATCACACAAACTGTCCAGCCTGTTCCCACGTCACTGAGGTTTTTTTTTTTTTTTTTAATTTTATGCATGGTCCGTGTGTCCTTATTTCTCCACATGATATTTCACACTCTGTCTTACTGGATTTGTTTTTCTTTACTGAGGCCCTCTGGACCTATTCTGACAAGTTTCCACTTTAATCCAGCAGAGTTTCTCAACCAGCAGAGCTGTTGAACAACACACCCAGGAGTCGATCTGTCACAGCTCGGATTCAGACTTCAGTATCGACAGAGACAGAGACACGGAAGAACTGGCCTTTCAATGAAAGGCTTTTATTTTAAAAAAGAGTGTGAATGTTTTAATGAGGAATGGTGATACACAGAATATTAATATATTATTTACTATCTTGTTGGGACCTCATATTGGACCATATGGAAACTTCATGGAGGCTATATGATGACTACATGTCTCTGAGATAAAGGATCTATGCAAACCCCCATCACCAGAATCACAGTAAAGGCTTTTCTGTGCTTTCCATGTTGCGGATACATGTCCTGCTGATGTGCGCGCGATTCCATCCATACCACATTTTGAGCTCATGCTGGTATGTATTCCACACTTGCGCCTTGGTCCATGCATCCTTGTCAGCAAACAATCTGCACATGTTTGTTTGTTTGTTAATTTTATTAAGATCCCCAATAGCTACTGTTAAAACAGTTGCTATTCTTTCTGGGGTCTAAACTTCATCAAAAATATTTCTGCATCAACACTTAGCATCATGTCAACAATCGGATGTACAGCCAACATTCATACTGACAACACAATAACGTGATTTTCAACAAAGGCGACATTAACAAAAACAAAAATAACAAAAACAATGTGTGCATGTATAATCAAAATGGCAGCCCAGCAAAATCAAAAAGAAATTCATGTCCTCTGTTTATTGCATTTGGCTGAGGAGACAGAGAAAGACAAAAGAAAATGTCTTCGATACTGTGTATGATAACCATTGACAGTTTATCAAGATGGACAAAACTTGTCACCCATAGTGTTCTCAAATCCCATGTGTTGATTCGAGCAGGACGTCTCCATATTGAATATTTGAAACTGGACGTAAATGTGATCGGTCCAGCCTGTCACGTGACCGCATCACGTGAACAGAGAGGCACTGTGATAGGGCGATTTATGAAAAACTTTAAATCATAAAATAAAATCAAGAGATAATTTATGTGAAATTCAGACTCTGGTCAAGATGAAACGCTTGTAGAAACAAGTAATAGAAACCAAAGGATGTTCTGAAACCGAGCGCTTTATATTTTTATTTGCACTCGGAAAATCTACATTTTTTTAATGGGTTCCAATGAGACCCGGGCTCTTTTTGAAACGGGACTGCCCCCTGCTGGAATTTCCTGGGAATTACAGCTTTTCTGCACTTCCTCATTATCTTCACATTTTACAAGCAGAGGTTGGCGCTTAGTGATAACTTAGGACCAAGGAATATTCTCCTCACACAACCACTAATCGAAGATGTCCTCCATACTTGTTATTTGCTGTGGCGTATGCACAGCTGACATATTCAGTCCTTAGGCAACCACAGAGGGCTCCACCTGGACCCTCACGCACAAGGTTAGGAGATGATTTTTACATCATCATCCAGTTACTTCAATTAATCATTTCATTTTGTGTATAAATTACTCAAGATAATTACCTTCAGTATTCCGTTATTTCAGTAATTGAATTCTAATGAGCAAGCATAAAACCCAACAGTGCTACATGAAAGTATAGATTGGAGAACAGGAATGAAAGCAATTGATATGAGGCACTGAGGACACCACAAGGTGAGATGGATTAAACACTGAGATGCAGAGCTGACAAATAACAGAGCACACTGAATACTGAAACCACAAATGCAAACTAACGTGTAAGATGGCAGGAAAGTGTAGCAGCCATTGGATGAAGAAGATGGAGGGGGGGGCAGGTGCAGCATCCAGGTAGTGTAAGATCCAGGAGTATTTTCTACAACAGAGTCGAGTGATGACTAGCTCACAGTCTGGTGTTGAATCAGACGCAGCTTTATGGAGGAGCAGATGACTTGTTCGGTGTAGATACGCCCGCAGAGGGAGCCAGCGGTGGAGGAGAGGATCAACAAGTCAGGAAGAAACAAATAACTTTGTCTCTGTTATTTTGCACACCAATACATTAAATCTTTGTTTTCATGCCCTTCCTCGTCCTCTTCCCCTCTCGCTTCAGACCTGACTTCTTCCCATTGTGTGATTTTCCCCCCACTGAGATTGTCAACTCCAAGCACAAGCAACATGCCAGTGAGATTCAGCTTGGTTTAATATTCAATTCATAACATACAGTTTTACAGCTTTGTGTTACTTTCTTTCCCCAATCTCATGATAAACTCACCAAAATAACAGTGACAGTTGTGTCTCTTCAAAACATCTGTTAAATACTATAAAATCATAAGTCAGGACATATCTGTTAAGTGTGTGTTGAATTATTCTATCAGGAAACACTCGAACAACTGTTGGACTGATGTTGAAGATCCTCATTGGATCTTTGTCATTATCTGTGTATCTGAACAACTGACACACATGTCAAGATACACATCGAAAGGATTAAAATTATCACATGCAGAAGAGAAAAGATAATGAAGATGTGCCTTAAACTCATGTAACGGTGCAGCTGTTTTCCTTGGACTTTTCCACCTCTTCTTCGTCTTGGTGGAAGATCTTCCCATCAAGCTGCTTCGTCCAGGTCAGCTTCACTGCTTGTGTCAGTCCGAGATCCTTCACTGTCTGATTCAACTAAGAAACACAAACATTCCTGATCATGGAAGCACTGGGCTCAGTCATTTGACCTGGTGGATATTTCACCCTTGAAATAAACAGTTGAATCGATTCTCCTGATGCCGTTGGACTGTAACTCACAGATTTAAGCTGTTGAATGTGTTTCTTATGTTACTGTCATGAGTTCTTGCCTAGATGAAAATATGAACAGTCCCATTTTATTACATTGCTGGTTTTCTGTATACATTTGAGGACTTCATCCTTGAGGAGCCCATTCTTGGACAGTCAGTGTCCTTCTACACAAAAAACAACAATGCTGCTGGCATTGTCTGATCTTTGAGGCAGGTCATTGTCATATATGTTGGGGTTTTCCATTAACAGCAGCACAAGAAAATCCATGGTACGAGAACAGATTTCCAGGAGGACTGTCCCCATGACATGGTGCTTTTGTTTGTGTTTTCTATAATGTTACTTAATAGCTTTTATTCAAAATTCTGACAAATATCCTCCATTCTGCATTTGTAAAACTTAACCTGTAAATGGATGACACCTCAAGCCTCTTCACTGGAAAATTCTAGTAAATTCAATGTACATAATAGAGAAATGGATATTTTCAATCAGACTATCAAAAGACTGATCCAACAGCATCATGAAAGTCAAAAGCAAGTGAAAGCAACATGAGAAACTTTCATTTGAACTGAGAAATGCAACTCTTTCTCTAATGTTTTCGATTCTTTTCTTGTGTTTTTGTGAAACGGGCTTTGAGGTTCCATATTTTAATCCATGAAGTCATTCTGACCACGTGGTTTGTTTTTATTTGCTCTGAAAAGGTTTCTTACCATTGTTACCGTTCACAGTTGTTGCATCTGGGAAGTTGTCAGTGAAGTGCTCCATAGTCTCCCAGATAAATAAAAACAGCTGAAACTCGGTTTTTCAAAGACAAAAATCTGGGTCAAAAGTGACAGTTACCTGCTTTAAAATGACTCCTGCTTTATCCTCCGGGTTCAGCGATGAATGCTCAGTGGTTCCTTTAAACATGACCTTCTTCATATGGATTGCTTCATATGGACAGAGAAGAAAGTCAAGAATAATGAAGAATAATGAAATATTTAATAGATTCAGATAAAAATTCCGAGTCTCTGATTTGAAATCAGTGTATGAACTCTAAATTTCAGAGTGAAAATACTACAGCCTCAGACTCCAACATACAACTGAAGCATCACATTGAACCAGACTGACAGACTTTTAGGGCGCTTTTACAAAACAGCAAGTGCTCGGAGCTACTGAATACACAAGAGAACACAATCAACATTGGAAGCTTATCTTGTGTAGGCTAAATAAAAAAGTTCATAGTTCATAGTTATGTTCCTAAATTTTAATCTTTTTCATCCCTACTGACCGCCAGAAGGCAATGCTGAAAGAGCATGAAAGAACTAATCCCAGTTTATTCATGAGGAATCCCAGAGGCCAATCTCACTGAGAAGCCTCTGCAGAGACCACACCCAGTGGATGGGGAGTGGCGGTGTTCCTGCTTCATGAGTGTCTGCCAGATCAGAGGGAGTGGCGGAAAGAGGCCCTTTGGCCAAAGGGTGCACCAGCGCATCCTGACCCAGAGGGCTGGTGGTTTCCCTCAGGGAGAACCAAAGCAGACTGTGGGCTGAACTTCTGAGTTGAAGTGACTGACACCCGCTCTGCCAAAAAGACCACCTTCAGGTGGAGACACCATTTTCATGGTGGAGGACTCTGATGGAGAGGGAATCTACCAGCTCATTCAGGTCCCCTGAGAGAAACTTGGCCCAGAGGCGAGCCAGACGGGGGGCAGCCCACTTGAGAAGTTGCTCAGAGAGTCAGAGGCAGAGACCTGGTGCCTCTCTAGTGGTTGATGTGGAAAATGGCAGAGGTGCTGTGTGACCATACAAGTACGTGCCCTCACTTCAGACAGTTCAAGAAGTGTTCAAGGACCGGGTATACTGCTCGCAGCTCCGGCACATTGATCACTGCTGTGCTGCATAGACCACTGTCCCTGAACTGCCCTGCTAGATGGTACCACACCATGAGGTTATGGCTGAGGCCATGCCCAAAAGGACCCGTCTGCAACAAAGTCTTGTCCCCCAGGGCCAGGGCCAAAACACTTTTTTGTTTTTTTTTTTTGTTTTTTTTGTTGAAATAATAACTTCATGCTGAAACACCACAAGTGTTGGCAGTTGGCACTCAATCAAAAAGAGTTTGGTTTTCATCTTTCCAGAAAGGAGAAAACCAGGGTATAGGGAGTGTAAACTTTACACAGAAATACAATACAACCTACTTATTTTTCAAACTAGGCAGAAACAGAACTCACCAAGTTGACAGACAAAGAACAGCCGTCGCTCACAGTCATAGTCCTCCCAGTGGCCTCTATGGACCATTACGCATGGGGTTTGAAAGCCTTTGTTTGGTTCTCCTGCAGTCGTGTTCCACTTGGAAAAAGACAAGTGACTCCCATCCGGCCACTTCCACGGGGCTCTGTAGAGGCCAATCTAGTGGTAGCTGCCCGCTGTGAGGGACTTTATCTGTTCATTTTCAGCTTCATTGTTCACACTGGCCAGGTCAGTGAAGTTCCTCCTGCAGTAGTTCTGGGCTTCTGTCCAGGTCAACTTCATGTCCACCAAAATGTACCTGGGAAGAGATGATGATCCTTCAAATACAAGAATGCTTAAAGTCAGAAAAAAATCAAACCTTTTAAAGCTGCTATATTTACAGATATGCACTGTATAAGGTCCGATACTCCAACTCAAAAAATTTCCCTGATACAATGGATGAATACTCTTTGATGGTTTGGAGATTTGTTGATCTTAACAATGATAAAAGTAAGACAGACTGTAAATTCTGTTCTGCTAAAATATCAAGAGGAGGCGAAAAAAATTTTGAGCAGTAGAGTTAAAACAATATTGCTCATTAGTTTAATTTATTTTTCTTGGACCATCGCCTGGTGACAGGGCAATGACCGGGATGTCATGTCACTCCCTGCAGTTGAATGGTATCTCCTCCAACTATTGTTGGGCTCTATTGTATTGTACTTGTGTTGGTACTTGGTATTATCAGTTAGTAGCTATTTAAAAGTTTCATTACTTTTTCTGTTAAAAAAAGTGAGATCGGATCATCACTGAGCTCAAGTGAAATCCACACGGAATAGTACATTAATAGGCTCTATTTTCACAGTGTATTGCAGAGCGGTTAAGAGTGGTGTAGGCCGTTTAGTGATAATTTCGACTGGTGCAACACCGTGCAAAACCAAATTGGTAAAATTGCTGACCAATCCGCTTTGCTTGTGCCGAGATGGGTGAGGCAGTGCACCAAGGGGAGGTGTCTACAGATTGTGTACAGACAAGTATTGGTACAAGGCCAGATCAAGTTTTCAAAACCTGACATGGAGCACAAAAGTAATTTCAATCATAAAATTACTGTTTTGTAAATCACAGTTTAATTAAAAACCAACAAACATCATATTCCATCCTGCTGTCTTGGTTTGTCAATCTCCAGGTAACATGACACACTGCTAAAATGTGATTTTCTTACCACTGGAGCAGACAAAGTGTTCTTCATAACTGCACGGGGCATCATGCCAGAAGCCATTCCTTGCAAAGACACATCTTGAACTCTGCTCCAACATGATTTCCCTCCCACTGTGACCACGTCCAGTTGGATGGATTGTGCCGCAGTCCGATCCACACCCGTCCCTTAAAATATTGCTGGGAAACCTCCACCACCTCCTCCATCTCTTCTGCGTTCTGAACAATAGCTAGGTCTGAGTATCTCTCCCTGCAGTAGTCCAGGGCTTTGGACCACGGCTTTGCTTTTTCAATCAAGAAGTATTTGTGTGGGAAACAAGGCGGCATGAAACAAAGATCTATGCTTATGGAAAGAAAGTCAGGTTATCTGAGTCAGGCTTATTTTGATCACTGTTGTTTTTTGTTCAGTTGTTGATTTGCACCCTTTAATCCCACTGGATGGTTGGGGTGCTCACACACACACACATGCAGATACAGGTCAACTAGAAAATCAGTATCACAGGACTGTGATTGAAAAAAAACCTTTTTCTAATGTAAGTTTATGTGTGACTGAGGCCTGAAGGATGTTCTGCTGTCCCATAAAAAGGACTTTAATGCCTGTTTTAGTGTCTTTCAAGCTTTTCTTGACTCGGTTGGAAATGTTGAACTGCAGATTTGATGCCATGTAGAACATCATTCATGAAGAGTTATTAAGCAACTCATCCACATGCACGGAGTGGCGTGAAATGTCTCATCTGCCATCAGTAAAGTCTCACAAACCTGATAAGAACGTGAGCAAAACAAGTTGTCTGTTCATGACAGTGATGATTCAGCTTCTCTTCACTATTATTCTGTTTCTGTGCAGGAGAAAGACAACACAGTGTGATTAATGAAGTATTGATGATACGGTCACTGTTTATTGTTGAGTTGTTCATACTGCTGCCTCATTTTATTGCATGGCATAAGTATTTGATAGATCAGAGAAAGTAAATTAAATGCTTTCTATAGTTCTTGACCAGGTTTGCACACACTGTAGAAGGGATTTTGGCCTACTCCACCACACAGATCTTCTTCAGGTCCTTCCGGTTTCGGGGTTGTTGCTCGGAAACAATAACTTTCAGTTCCTTCAAAAAGATTTTGTATTTGGTTCAGGTCAGGTCTGGGCCTCTGCAGGACCTTGAGATGCTACTTACAGAGCCACTCCTTAGTTGCCCTGGCTGTGTGTTTTGGGTTATTGTCATGTTGGAGGGAAGGAGGTTGTTGGCCAAGATCTCATGATACATGGCTCCAGTCCTTCCTATCCTCAACATGGTGCAGTTGTCCTGTCCCCTTTACAGAGAAGCATCCCGGTGAAATCACGTTTCCACCGCCCATGCTTTACGGTTAGTAAGTAAGTAAGTAATTTTTATTTATATAGCACCTTTCACAGGCAAAGAGCCACAAAGTGCTTCACAACAAATATAAGACATCAATAAAAACAACAGTTAAATACAGATAAATAGTCAACATTAGGTGATCATAATAGGCCCGAAAAACTAAGCAAATGCTTCGGCAAACAGAAAGGTTTTAAGTTGTGTTTTAAAAGTGTCAACAGATGCAACTGAGTGGAGAGAGAGCGGGAGATCATTCCAGAGCCTGGAAGCAACGGCCTGGTATGATCGGGCTCTTCTGGTGATAAACCGAGCACGCGGCACCTTTAAAAAATTCTGATCTGCAGACCTTAAAACCCTCACAGGGGAGTAAGGCTGGAGCAGGTCACAGATGTTATAAGTAGCTTGGCCATGCAAGGTTAAAACCAAAATCTTAAAATGGACCCTGTAAGAGACTGGTAGCCAGTGAAGCTCCTTTAAAATGGGGGATATATGAGTCCACCTGTTTGTGCGGGTCAGTATTTTCGCTGCAGACTTTTGTACAAGTTGCAGCTTCGAAAGCTCCTTCTTGTTCAAGCATGAAAACAGGCTGTTACAACAGTCTAAGCATGAAGAAACAAAGGCATGGATGATGAACTATAGATCATTGCATGATACCGTTTTCCTAAGTTTAGAGATATTTCTGAGTTGAAAGAAACAGTTTCTTGTCAGCTGCTTACAGTGCTGCACTAGAGACATGTCTTTATCGAAGAAAACACCCACATTTCTAAGGCACAAATTCGTGGACTGCCCTAAGTCACCAAGGTGCTGTTTGATCCCTGGAATTGAGGCATCAGGGGCAATGATGAGTGTTTCAGTTTTGTCTGCATTTAGCTGAAGAGAGTTTTCACTGAGCCATTGTTTTATTTCTGCCAAGCAATGGAAAAAGGAATCCAGCTTCTTTATCTCATCCGGCTTAAAAGAACAACAGAGCTGGATGTCGTCGGCACAGAAGTGGTAAGAAACATCCTTGAACCTTTAGATGATCTTACCCAGGGGGATCAAGTGCAATAAAAATAAAATAGGGCCCAGGACGGAGCCTTGTGGCACCCCGCACACCAGATTCATGGACTCTGATTTTATCTGGTTTGTTAAAGCGATACTTCAACATTTTGGCAAATTTGCCAAAATGTTGAAGTATCGCTTTAACACACAAAAGCTCCATCCAGTCCGGTTGGGACAGTGTTCTTTGGGTTATACTCATACTTCTTTTCCCTTCAAACATAGAGAGAGTGCAGTTTACACAAAAAACCTCTATTTTGGTCTCATGAGACCACATGACCTACTCTCATTCCTTCTCTGGATCATCCAGATGATCATTGACAAACTTTAGATAGGCATGGTCATGCGCTGGCTTGAGCATGGGGGCCTTGTGAGTGCTGCAGGATTTTAATCCATGATGCTGTAGTGTGTTACTCATGGTTTCCTTTCAGACTGTGGTCCCAGCTCTCTTCAGGGGATTGACGAAGTGATGCCAAGTAGCTCTGGCCTGATCCCTCACCTTCCTCATTAACATTGATGCTTTACCAGCTGAGATCTTGCATGGAGTCCTTGACGTAGGGAGATTGACCGTCGTCTTGATCTTCTTCCACTTCTAATTATTGTGCCGACAGCTGTTGCATTCTCACCAAAAACTGCTTGCCTGTTGTCCTGTAGACCATCCCAGCTTTGTGCAGGTCTACAGTTTTGTCGCTAATGTCCTTACACAACTGTCAAGTCTTGGCCATTGTTGAGAGGTTGGAGTGTGTTTGACTGATTATGTGGACAGGTGTATTTCAGACAGGGTATGAGTTGAAACAGGTTCAGTCAGTACATAAAATTAGTAGAGATCAGGAGGGCCTCTTGAAGAAAAAGTAACAAATCTTTGAGAGCAGGAAATCTGATTGGTTGGTAGGTGATAAAATACTTATATTGATGCAATAAAATGCAAATTTATTATTTAAAAATCATACATGTGATTTTCTGGATTTATGTTTTAGATTGTGTCTCTCACACTTGAAGTGCACCTATGATAAAAAAAAAAAAAAAATGACACACCTCTACATGCTTTGTCAGTGGGAAAACCTGAAAAATCTGTGTGCAGTGCATCAAATGCTCGTTCTCCCCACTGTACATGCTCCAGGTCGGAAAAGGCTGCAACAACAGGACATGTTCTTTGTTCCCACGTTTTGCTTCCTGTTAAAAATAACAGTGAAATGAATTTTGCTTTTCTTCAGAAACTTTATGAAATTATGTCAGATTTTTTATTCTCTGAAACCAGACAGGTTGCTTTAATACCAGAACAGTGTCAGTATGGCTCTGTTCACACACCAGGCAAACTGTCAATCAACTCTGTTCAGATTTTTTACTCATGAGCAACCCCCAATGATCTGTTTTGTGACCATGTGAATGTTGTAATTCTGACTTATTTACGCCTGAGGCCTCGTTCATATGGGGTTTCAAATCAGATATGTATCCATTATTGGGGCGACAGTAGCTCAGATGGTAGAGTGGGTCGTCTCATAACCGGAGGTTGATGGTTCGATCCTCGCTTCCGCAGGTGTAAAATTGTTGTTGTGTCCTTGGGCAAGACACTTCACCCACCTTGCCTAAGTATGAAAGTAGTGCGAGAGTGAATGGTTGGTGGTGGTCGGAGGGGCCGATGGCGCAGATTGGCAGCCTCGCTTCCGTCAGTCTACCCCAGGGCAGCTGTGGCTACAATAGTAGCTTACCACCACCCAGTATGGAGAGAATGAATAATGCATCTTTGTGTCTTTGAGTGTCCAGAAAAGTGCTATATAAAACCAATGCATTATTATTATTGTTCAAGGCGACCACGGTCTGAACGCTCAAGTCACATGCATGCCATCATTGACGTGTGACTGACGTCACAAGTCTGTGCCGGTGGAAGGAAGCCGTGCTCACTTTTTATTCAATTCTTTTCTTGTTTCCTTCATGATTTTCTCAAAAAATTGTGTGTTCAAGCACTTGAAAATAGCATGCTTCACACAGATTAAGAAATAACTGAGCAACAAGTCCACATTCATTCACACAGACTGACCCCTGACAGCGTCCAGTGAGCGGAGATCCTGTCCGGTTTACGTCCAGACGAAAGTAGTCCGACAACTTTGCTGGGGTCCCGAAAATAAAGCGTTTTTCTTCTCAAACCAATATGTGTTCAAAAGAGTGATATATTTGCATCACAAACCGTTGTCCACAAAAAAGTCAGACCTTGTAAATGCATGGCACTATTTTCTGTCCCTTCATATGACTTTGCGCCGCCTCCAGCTGGCAGCCGCGCTGGTTTCACTTTGTTTACCGCTAGTAAAGTTAGCTCCATTCGACATTATTTGCCATATTGAACTCGGCTGAATTATCAGAAAAATCTCGAGGAAAAGGCTGGTATAAGGCACAAACTGAAATAAGGAGCCCAAATATGACAAAAATCAAAGTGAAACTTAAATTGCGTCTTTTGCCGGCACGTTTTGGCCCGCTGGGCATTCTTCAGGCGCTGAAAACACGCAAAATAAAGTAAATTTCCCTTCAACTCATAATTTGGCTTAATGAGGCACAATTCGGCGTGACTGAATTTCTGAATTTATCCTGTCTTCTCTGTCTGAAGGTCAGAGATAGAATGAAGTTTTAGGAAGTGTGCACCCATAACAAACTCCGTTTTTCATCCGCTCTGCTCTTGCTGGTGTGTGTGTGTGTGTGTGTGTGTGTGTGTGTCTGTGCGCATTTTTCTATACTTGTGGGGACATTTGGTCCCCGCAAGGATAGGAAAACCTGGCACGATGTGCCTTGTGGGGACCTTTTTCCGGTCCTAATGAGGGGAAACAGTGTTTTCTTGACCATGTTGTTGTTACTGAAAAAAGTAAAAGTGCAAAAACATTTCTTTAGGGTTAGGCTTTGTTGTGGTTTGGGTCAGGGTTAGGGGCTAATAAATGCATTATGTCAATGAGTGTCCTCACAAGGATAGAAATACAAACCTGTGTGTGTGTGTGTGTGTGTGTGTGTGTGTGTGTGTGTGTGTGTGTGTGTGTGTGTGTGTGTGTGCGTGCGTGCGTGTTGGGGGGATCGGGGTGACAATCTTGGTAAAGACTTGGTATTTTAAAGGTGTAATACAACATTTTGATTTCCGGGTGGATCACCTAAATAATTGGTGGGTCTGTTTGTCAATCATTCTGACGAGCTGCTTTCGTAAGGCGGTTCTACGTGCTTGCGCCCAATCAGCTTCTCCCTTTTGCGCATGCGCATTCAGAGTGTTTATGTAGCCGGTGAGCTTCTGAGCTCGTACTTACCGATGGCGAGTCTGACATAATGAAACTGTAGCTGTTTCGGAAAAAAAAAGCTTTATTTATGAGCGAGGCGGATCGCAGAAACTGTACAGAGCCGTGCACGCCGGAGAAGAGGAGATCGCGCTCGTACACTTCCGCGTTTTCTGGGAGAAGCAGGAGAGCCGGGCGGATGGTCTGGCGCATGCGCGTTGTTCAAAAAGTGAGTAACAGACGTGGGGCTTCGTCTTTTCGAGAAAATGTTGTATTCCACCTTTAAGTTATTATAAATCATATTTGATGAATTGTAAAATTATTATTGTAAAATTATGATTCTTGCAAAATTCTTGCAAAAAATGTCCCTGTCCCTGGCTGGGGGCAGTATGATCATGATAGAGTACTTTTAAAGCCATTGTTGTATTTTGCGCATAATGCGATTAATTGCTGAAAAATTATGCGATTAATCCCAACTGAGAAATTGAATCATTGTCCAGCACTTGTTAATACAGCTGCAGCACCCACTGACTAAAACAGACCACAGGGTTTTATTTCAAATGAAATTGAATATGTATGTTTAATATGTGTATTCACTGATTAACCAGAAAAAAGATTCTAATATTCTCACATTAAAAAAAAAAAAAAAAAAAAAAAACAGACTACAGAGGTTTTTATTTCCAAATTGAATGTTCAAAAAATATATGTTTGATTGGTGTGTTTATTATTCACTCCACATACCTAAACTACCCACCTCCAGGGTTCAATGTATCAGTTTTTTTGTTTTGTTTTGTTTTCTTTTTTCCTTTTTGCATCAATTAAGGCAAATTCACCAGAAAACCAAATAAAAACACATTATAAATCTAAATTCTGAGGAAAGCAGACTTTACTCTCATGCAACAACACCAGAAACACATTTTCAAGAGGGTAAAAAGATGTCGAGATAAATCAGTCACAGCTTTGGCTCTGTGTGCTGAGAAAGTTTGATGAAAAACATACAACTGGATGACGGTTAAGATTTACTGCATTTTAAACTAAATCAAAGCTTTTCAGTAAATCAACCTTCACTGAGATGTAGGGTTAGCTCTGTTTCTGTTTATATTTTAATATCTGTACATTCTGTTTAAGGCACAAAGAAATAAATTTAAAACACCTGTTAAAACTATATCACCATTTATATAAACTGCTGATTCCTGTCACACTCACTTGAGTTATGTACTGAATAAGAATTGGAAGTGAGCAAAATTTTCTCAAGATCACCATAAAATGAATGAAAACTTCTTTTTTCATTCATTGTAGGAAGTGTCCTTCACGAGCATTTACTTTTCTGGCGGGAAGGTCTTTCCATTTGGCTGCTTCTTCCACTTCAGCATCAGATTTCCACTCAGGCTGAGCTTCAGCCTCTCAGCCAACTGAAAAACACAGACATTCCCGATTAGATTTAAACTCTATAAATAAAAGATGTCTATGACTGCAGATCAGTGAGCGTTAGACAATGTCTGCGTCTTTCTGAACATTAACGTTGAGTTCCATTAGCATTAGCAGTTAGCATGACTGACTAAGGCTCTGGTTTGAAGGTTAATCACATTCCACCTGAAGGACAAACGCTTTTTGGTTTGGCTTCCTCCCACAGTGCAGTAATGATGATATTTACAAAGATTTCTTCACTGTCAATGGCTGGTGATGTACTGGCACTCGTGTGTTTCTGACCGAAACATAAATCTCACTTTCTCTCTCTCTCTCTTTTTTTTTTGTACTCATTCACACTTTGATTAAAATTCTCCAAGAAAAATCTATAAATTGTTCTTTTCAAACCTAATTATTGATAAAAGAGCATGGCAAGTAGTGATTCACATGTGAAAGGATCCAGGATTACAATCCATGTCAATCTCTCCAACTCATTGACAAGGTTATTCTATTCATCCTCTCCCCTTTATTTTAGATTGGGAGTCCCGAGCGGGTGAAACAAAATGGAAAAATTTAAGTTATAGACACTGATGTAGATGAATATAAAATAGTATTATTTGCAGATTATGTGTTAAAAGAGTCATATTATGCAAAATTCACTTTAAAAAGGTTTCTTTACAGTCATATTGCCTCCCAGAGCCTCTGTATGATCCCCCAGGAAGTGAAAATTCAGTCATCTCCCTCAATTGTGCACTCCACTTTTAAGAAAATATACACTCAAACACGCGGTTCTGAAATCTCCCTCTTTCTGACGTCATGAAGAGGAACACCACTCCCCCCCCGGAAGAGAATCCAGCCTTTGGCCGGCCCCCGGACAGGTCGCTCATTTCGGCTGTATTTTCTCATCCATCGCCAGTGTTTTCATAAAGTCAGCTCCTTCACCGTCTTCGGGTGGGTCAGCTGACGAGCTGGCAGTTTTTGCTAACTTAGCCACAATTAGCTCGGATGGGAGTGTCGCGGAGCTCCTCTCCCCAGCAGAGAGGCACTTTGAGTTGGCCGCGGCTGTGACGGCGCCCGGGCGTCTGAGACGGCGCCCGGGCGTCTGACTTCCAGGGGCCGAGTTGGGGCCGATTGGGTAAACGGCCCGGAGCTGCTCCACGGAAGCTGGTCCCGAAGCCGGCGGAGAAGCACGGCTTGCGGGCGGCCGCTGGGCCACTCCTCTCCTCGCCGGGAGGCTGCGAAGCTCCGGAGCCCAGCGGAGGCGCACTGTGCGCGGGGCGCAAAGTCAACACACACCGGCAGCGCCGTCCGGATGAAGAGGGCTGCTCCTCTGAGAGGCTCTCTGCTCTCGATATCACACCAACAACACATGATATAAACAGAAAATAAAATAAAAAAACACCTCATTTCGCTTCTGCAAGGTCGCTCTGCTCGTCCAGCCACATTGATCTGTAATTTATAGTACTTCCAGCAAGGATGAGTACATGGTTTATGTTTTGATCTCAAATGAGAGTTTTTCGTTATCCAATAGTTACTTTTGTTTGGTTCATTCTATATAAAAACTGTAATTTCCGCGTTTGCTGCTGTCTGGGACCCTGTTGAGTTGATTCTCGTGCCTCCCGAGGCGGCGGAATAACAACATATAGGAAAAAGTTTACGTCCGTGAGGTCGTGCATTGTGTTTTATTTTGAAACTTCCGGTGTAACTTCCTGTAAGGTGCTTTCTTAACGACAGTGAATTTACGAGGTGGGCGTGGCCAGATGCGTTCAAGTTCATTACGGAAAGTAGGCTGTCAAAAACAGGCTGTTCTGAAGAAGGCTCCTCAGAGCCACTTTTTAGAACGCTCAAACTCTGAACATAGGACGAATTTGGGGCAAACATACTTATATACTATGTTTTTGGGCGTCCGTGACCTATATGACATGACTGAAAAATAGCATAATATGACTCCTTTAATATATTAACCACAGCTCACTGCTTAAAAAACACATTATCTCATTTGACTGTGAACCGGACCAAACTGTTAGAGTTCAGTAAATTCAAAATCCAGAAAAAAAATATTTAGAAGTAAGCCTTCTATAAGACTTACGTATCTCACTTAAAATCTTTAATTTATGATTCATTAATTTCAATAATAAAATTAAAAAGTGATCAAAGCAAGGTCAAGTTTGAGTGTTCACAGGTTTTCTTTCAGACTCCATCTACAAAGCCACTGGATGCTCCATTGAAGCTCCGCCTCCATGTGTAATTAATGTTAAATACGAATGAGATGGGTTAATTGTTGAGAGAAAACTTCCCCAAAGGGATAACCTGCTGCAAGATGTCCTCTGAAGAATCCTCCAGGCTCCCAGACCATCCCTCTGTAGATATTTTGACTTTCACCAACGCTTGCATCCGTGGTGCTTTTTGACGAGAGCAACAAGACACATGTATTACTGGTACATTTTGGATTTCCAATAGTTTTCAATATTGAAGCTCAAAGCTCACCACTGGAGCAGACAAAGGGGGCTTCAACTTCACAATCATCGTCTTCCCAGACACCGTCATGAAACAGCGTGCAGAGAGAAGAACCAATCCCATTTGGTTCTTCTGGTCCACGCCACATGCTGGATGTCAATGTAGTGTTATCTGACCAGAACCACGTCTCTCTGAAGAAACCAATCCAGCTGTCCCTCGGACCCGTCAACCTCTGACACCAGTCATTCTCAGCTTGGTTCCTCACAATGGCCAGGGTGGAGTAGTGCTGCTTGCAGTAGTCATGAGCTTCATGCCATGCAAGTGGAATGCTCACATCATGAAAGGTTGGAGAACCTTCCAAACCTTCACATACAGGTTAAAAAGACAGAAACATGTTAGATATCAAGAATGGGAAAAATTTCTCAGAACATTCACTTCAAGACTTAGATACTGATCCTGTACTGATCCTTGGAGGATGTCAGCAGCGATATCCTGAAATGGCAGTTCTGCAACTGTTCAGCCGATTCCATTCATATGCGTAACCAGGTTTGTATCAGCAGACACCTTGGAGCTCCCAATTGTTTAATTTTTCCCCCCCTTTTTTTTAATTTTTGTTATTATATTAACTGTGGGAACAAAAAGATATTTTACTTTAAATTTCATGACATTCAGATTGTTTTTCAAAATGACGATCTTGGAGGTAAGTTAATATGTCCAGAATGATTTTTTTCTTATTATTTTCTTGTCATCATATTACTTCAAACAATATTGAATAACCTCTGAGAAGAAGCAGATGTTTGCAGCTCAGAGATGTGCTTCTTCTTCTTTGGAGCAGGTGACGAACAACAGCTTTGGTGCACAGCGCCACCTACAGTGTCTCTTGGTGAATGTATTTCATTTTACTTCTAGATCACTGTATCCATTTCAGAGATCTGTAAAACCGCAACAGCATGTATTTTGCGACACCGTGCTGTGGTGGAGGAGAGGCGTGAGCGGACCATGAGGAAATATTGGTGAAATTGATGAGTTTTTGGACGATTAAAGCCATTTTGAGAGCTGGCACCACAAATGCCCAATGAGCTAACAGTATGTGAAGGTCTGCAGCTCGACTATGGATCTAACTTTCTCCCGGACCACTTTTCGGAACAGAAAACCCTTCTGAGTGAGTATATTGTTCTACATCTTTCTATAAACAACGTGAAAACTGTTTAAACCGAACTTATCCTCTAAATGAGATGTATTTAGGTTTTCTGTGCTACAAAAAGATGTAATTACAGAGAGACAGCAATATGTGCAATATATTGCTGTGTTGTTTTGAATTGACGGTAAGAAAATAAAAAAGGAGAACTTTTCATGAGTTTCTTAGTTTTTTTTTAATAGATAATGTACATATTTTACTATATTAGAAAAGAATCGGATCGGGACTCGGAATTGGCAGATACTCAAAATGATAGGACTCGGACTCGGTGGCAATAAAACCTGATCGGGACATCCCTAATTGTATCCATGCAGAGGAGGCAGACAACATCTTTAAATTAGAGAATTCCATTGAAAATTTTATCTTACATCTGCTTGCTACTGCCGACTGTTGTGTGTGTGTGTGTGTGTGTGTGTGTGTGTGTGTGTATAACCCCTCCATATTCACTGTGAGCTCTGAGCTGAGATTAGCCATGACAGAGAGTCAGCAGGTGTGTCTGTTGCCATGGAAACGAGCTGCACCCAGCAGCCATGACAGTGTATCTGCAGGTTTTCATCCAGTTTTTGTGGTTGAAGAAATGTTGTTTCTCAACAACCGAGAGGTGAAATTGAAAATGTATTCCTCCACTGTAAGCATCACAAGCCTTTCCTGGAATTATCCAGAAATTTTCATGTTTGTCGGATCATCCATATAGCAGGAATCAGTTTGTAAAAATGTGTGAACATTGGTATTTCAGTAAGAAAATCTCTCTCCAAAATGCATTGGAGCACATAAAAGAAAATCCTGCAGTCTCCTCAAACAAATTCATCTGCAGAGAGAACTGCTTGAGGTAGAGAAAAAAATGAAAGCATTGTGACAATCAAAAGGAAAATACCTACGCTTTGATTGACCCAACATTGAACCAGAAATCTAGCCATGGGGATGAGAGAAAAACTTTTATGGTTTAAATCGAGAGCCTCTCGCACTTTAACTGCCACTCTCCCACTCACCCTCTCCAAGACACACACATTATAAACTGCAAAAACGACAGAACTTCTTACCAAAGTTTAAAGTTCACAGTTTAAATTTGGTAGATGTTGAATTGAGGTTTCCAAATCCGAATAGAAGACAAAAATGGCAACTTTTTGAGATTTTAATGACATCTTTACATGAAAGTATGACGAGGCACAATGGACTTGTTTGGGGATGATTTTTTTTCATTTTTTTTCAGTCACCTCTTAAGGCCTCAGTATGCTTCCCTGTCGCAGCGACGTCGTTCCTACGCCGCTACTGAACATATCTTGCTTCTGCGTCAAGGGAACACCCTCCTCTGCAATTTCACCACCAAGCCACTAGCAGTCACAACAACAATGCGGCTTCCGTAGCTCCGGCTTTACCTAGACATAGATCTCTAGACATAGATTTGTAGACGCACGTATCTAGACACGCTGCACTTACCGAACATATATCTGCATATTTGACATATCTGGCGACACCGGGCTGTGGTGGAGGAGTGGTGTGAGCGGACCATGATGAAATATTGGTGAAACTAATGAGCTTTTGGACGATTAAAGCCATTTTAGGAGCGCCTATACACATAGCCCCGTCTGTTAACAGTGCTAACACTGCTAACAGCATAGGGATGTGTGCCGCTCAATTTTGGATCTAAATTTCTCCCGAAGCACTGTTGGGATCAGAAAAGTATTCGGGGTGAGTCCTACTTAATTCCATAAACAATGCGAAAGCGGACCAATCACAGCCCCCGACGTTTGCGTCACCACGCGTCGCCTCGACGCGAAGTCACGATTTTTGGGAGGTGCACGTCAAGCCCCGGTGTAGCCCGACGTAGGGCTACGGCATGCACGTCATAGGAAGGACATTGCGGCGACGGGGAAGCATACTGAGGCCTTTACACGCTTACATGGGGGAAAATTGCCCATTTTTTGGGAATTTTCTTGGAATTCATGTTCGCTGGGAAAAGTCATAGGACAGGATTCCTGAATTTTCTGCACGTGTTGATGTGCTGTTTGTGGTGCTACTCCAAATTGTGCCGGACTGGTTATACACCAAACTTTTCATGGAAAACAAATGATTTTTTTTTTTTTTTTCAATTGACATATAACCCCTGTATGTGGCCGGGTAGGATAGTAATCTTTGTGCCTTGCAAGACAGGCACAAAGAATAAAACTGAGGAACATTCAAGTATCTGTTATATATGTACATAACATGGTATTAAAAAATAATAACGTGTATTGAAATAGACTTCAATTTTTGCAGTCTGTATTTACTTAGTCCTGTACATTTTCAAATGTATCAAGATCCTTTCATCATTCTCACATTGCGGAATAATGTAATGTGATCCATAACGTACCAGAACAGATGACAGCAACATCCTCGTGATGGTAACAGTTAGATCCTTCGGAGTGCGGACAGTCCTGGAGACCAGCTTCAGATCCCAAACACTCCATATCATCCATGTGGATTTTCCCATGTCCTCTACCAAAAATAGCTGCATTGGCCCAGGCAAGTGGCGCGCCGCAGCCCATCTGTCGGCAGACCACCTCAGCATCTTTCATGTCCCAGACGTCATCACAGACTGTCCCCCATTCACCATTGAGGTAGATTTCAACTCTTCCAGAGCATGGACTCGTCCCTGCAAGCCTAATCTGACCATCTGACAGAAAAAGAAGAAACAGTAACTTCATCAAAACCTTGGCTCACCAAATCGTTGTAATTTATCAAAAAACTCATCTCCATTGTCTCAAGGCCAAATATACACGCCAATATTTTCAAGTGAAAATGCAGAACTTTCGACAGAGGTGCTCTGAACTTTTCAAAAACGCTCCGACTGTCTCCCCGGAAATGGAGAAAAGCAACTTCCTGGAAACACCCGGGCACAAGTTGTAAAACCCTCTTTGTGAGAAACAACTCACCTTTCCCAAATGGAGTCTGATAAGGTAAGAGATTGCCTGTGGAAGGAAGAGCAAAGTCAATCCGCTGTAGTCAGGACATAAACATAACCATCAGTCCATCCCATCAGTTTTTTTTTTTTTTTTTTTTTTTTTTTTACCTTTTCAATTATCAAACAAAAACTGTTTCTATTTATGTGACATTGATGTTAAATTCTGTCAGGTAAAATTTGAGTAACATCTTCCATCCTCTGGAAAATTATTTTTTTTTTCATTGTCTCAGAATGTCAGGGTTCCTTTGCTCATGTTTCACTTCCTCATGTCTACTGTTTTCGTCTGCTCACTCCAGCTCCATGTGTCTCATCACCAGATGATTGGTTCATGTCCTCATATCTACATTCAGTGTTCTCTTGTTTCTTCTTGCGTCTCGCACTCCAACTTCACTCACGACTCCACACCATCTCTCTCCTTGGATACTTTCACCTCGACTTGACGTTGAAAACAAAGACTTTTGTCTTGTCAGTTCTGCCTCTGTCTGCTTTTGGGTCCATGTTGGTCGAACACAGAATTAGAATCTTCTCAAGTGATTTATTTATTTTTTTTTTTCAATCTAGAGACAGTCACTTCATATAGGGACATTTTATTCCAACAAATAATTACAAACTGTATTTAAAGATGAATAACTGAGCACAATAATTGTGTGGAATTTGAATTTGTACTTCAGATATATTCATCATTCAGGGAATTAATTCATTCTGGGAAAAGGTTCATACAAGACACATTAAAGACTGGACTGAGGAAGCTGTGCTTTGCCTACAGGAGTGCTATAACTGCACTGACTGATGGTGAGGATCTTGATGAACTTCTTCATATGCCACCTTTAGCAGAGACATGATCATTCCCTCTCTGCAGCCACTGCAGGGTTCCAACACTTAAACCAGCATTATCATCTCTCTCAATGGCTTTGAGTCAGACATTGAATTTGCAAATGCACTTCACTGTTTTTATACATGTTTTGTTGCTTTTGATTTTAGTCAGGAAATACAGGAAGTGAGTCATAATGTCAATGACAATCAGCTCTTTTTTTTATCTCCCTGAAGAACATTGAAAAATCCTTCTGCTCTCTCAAACCAAATAAAAGCTCTGGTCCTGGTAACATTTGTGGCCGCTTGTTTAAATGTTGTGCAAAGGAACTGAGCTCTATTTTTCAGCACATTTTTAATCAGTCTCTAAAAGAACAGCATGTGCCAAGATTCTGGAAAGATGCTGTTGTTATTCCTGCCCCAAAAAGCAGTCTTCCTAAAACTCTCAATGATTTCAGACCAATCGCACTGATATTGATTATAATGAAATGTTTTGAGAGAAAGTTCTATTTTTCTGTCTTGTTTCATGGTTTGGAAATGTGTCTTTAAAAAACAAATACTGTTTGAACCAAATCGTGAAATGGTCGAGCAAGCTGACTGGAGAGTCGCAGCTTCACCCAGAAGCCCTGTATACCAAACAACCACACAGGACGGCTAACTCTGTGGTGAAGAATGACTCCCATCCTCTTAATGGTGAGTTTCAGCTGCTCCCATCTGGTCGGACGTTTATGGTCCCGCCTTGTAAAACTCAACGCTACAAGAACAGCTTTGTACCAGAGGTCATCCATGCCATTGACAAATGTGGGAAACTGCAACATAACTAATGCATTGATTTATCTGTTCTACTGTTTCTGTCATCCTGTTTTATGAATGGTGCCTTTTCATCATTAGCTTGGTTTTTATATATTTCTAGCACCCGTTTTTGGTTCTGTCTGCTGATTTTTTTTTTTTTTTTTTTACCCTATTCCTATTTCCTATGTTGGGGACATTCTCTTTGTTCTTTTAGCCTAAACACTGTCATCACTTTGTCTTGTCTTCTGTCGTTATATGTCTACTACAATATGAGAAAAAGTCATTCACTGTAAACAGAATTTACTTTATAGTATTATAAATATTCTGAATCTGAATCTCATTAGACTGAACCCTAAACCGAGACACACTGTCTCGATGTCAGAGGTGTCAAACTGTGACTCACCTGAACAGATGACACCAGCGTCGAAACGATGCGAACAGATGGTGCGTGGCGTCTCTGAATGCCAACACTCAAAGAGATTCATTTCATTTCCTGTGCAATTCATGTCACTGAACCAGACTTGGCCAGATCCTTTCCCAAACAAAGCATCATTGATAGATCCTATTGCTTGTCCACACATCAGCATTTTGCAGGTCACAGCAGCATCCATGTAGTCCCAGCCATAGTCACAGATGGTTCCCCACTCAGATCCAATTTTCAGCTCCACCGTTCCAGAGCAGCGGTCTGGTCCAACCAGCCTGATATCAGCAACTGAGGGAATGGGGGGGAACATGATGAATAAAGTTTGTGTCACAATACCTCATTCAAACTTTTCATCTCACAATTATTTTCATTTTTGACTCACCTTCATCAGTCATTGATGGTGAAGGTCCTGTGAGGGAAGAAAAACGTACAATTCAAAATGTAGTAACGTGTTTTGCTAATCCAAACTGTACATCACACAAGGTTGGAATATTAATGGCAGAAACAAAAAAACTGGCTTGTACTAATTTTTGGGAAAACCAATTGTTACTTTGGTTGATATTGCAGTACTTTCAAAAGTAAAGTACACAGAGCTGAATTGATAGATTTTATTATGCCAGGTTTTTTTGTGTGTTTTTTCATTTTCTTTTCTTTTTTTTTTTTTTACATTGGCTTTTCTTAAAATTTAAATATTGTTGAATTTTTGAATCAGCAATAAATAACACTGACAAAACAGAACTGCAGTTCAATAAAAATCGACCCAAAGCGCTCTTCCTCCCTTGTATGTACCAAACCTTGTGCTGCTTGTTTTACAACCTTGGGAACTCACATATGATTGGCTCGGAAACCGGGAAGCAGTGACAGGCCAGCCCCACCCAACGAAGCAGTTCCACAATTGTCATGCCCCCTACCTCTGGCTCCAGCTTGTGGTAGGCTTTGTTTTCATCCCTGCCTTCCTTTACTTCAGGTGGGCGTGTGCCTCTGGTGAGTGGGGTGTGGACTAGTGCAGGGAAGCAGCAGCTGATCACCAGAGTGCATTCACCTGTAGTGGGGCGCGGTCTACACCAAACAATATGTCTCCCTGAGGCTGGCTCAGACCACAGTGCAGCGTTGGACCGAGAACTACCAACAGAACCACCCCTCTGCACGAAGTAGTGATGGCAATCCGAAGCTTTCTGAATCAACAAAGCTTTCAACACAATTGTATCGAAAAAAGGTTCATTACTCAAAGCTTTTCAAATCAGAGCCCAACAAGGACCTTTGGTGGTGAAAGTCAAGGAAGGCGTTTCATGTGTCAGAGCTGACATGTATGAATGTATGTGATGCATAAGCGAATAATTACTTTTTTTTATTATTATTGAATGATTTGTCCACATCACTAAAACTTAGCATAGCTAATATTTTGATGTCAGCATTTCTATTGTTCATGGGCCAACTTGATTAAAGATGGGAATGAAAAAAAGCAGAGTATTCATATGCATGACTGAATGTGTTTGAAGTGACCAATACATTTGTTGTGTTTCACATGACAAGTCAGCTAGCTGAGCAGCAAGCTGACTTATCATTTGAGACACAGCAATTATTTAGGTGTCATGAGAGATAGTGGAGGTCAATTGGCATTGGCTACTCTGGGACAATGTACTGTAAGTGCTTGTCGTCAGTGGTGTTGCTTGTAGTCAGTGGTGGTGTTTGGCAAAGATTCTTGAGAAGGTGGTTTGCAATCAGCTGTCTTCCTACCTCGACCAACATAACCTCTTTGACAAATTTCAATCTGGCTTCCGTAAGCACCGCTCCACGGAACCTGCCCTACTGAAAGTGTCCAGTGACATAATGATGTCAGCCGATTCGGGTAATTGCACTGCGCTAGTTCTCTTGGATCTGTCCTCAGCTTTTGACACTGTTGACCATCAGGTCCTGATAAGTAGACTGAGGGACCATGTGGGACTATCGGGGTTGGTTCTCTGGTGGTTTATCTCATATTTGTCTGGACGTAGCTTTGGTGTGTCAACAACCCAGGTTAAATCAGAGTCCATCAATCTAGCGTGTGGGGTGTCTCAAGGCTCCATCCTGGGCCTTATTCTATTTTTATTGTACCAGCTCCCCCTGGGTAAGATAATCCAAAGGTTCAAGGATGTTTCTTACTACTTATATGCCGACAACATCCAGCTCTACTGTTCTTTTAAGCCGGATGGGATACCAAAGCTCGATTCCTTTTTCCATTGTTTGGCAGAAATAAAACAATGGCTCATTGAAAACTCTCTTCAACTCAACGCAGACAAAACTGAAACACTCATTGTCACCCCTGATGTCTCAATTCCAGGAATCAAACAGTACCTTGGTGACCTAGGGCAGTCTGCTAATTTGAGTCTTAGAAATTTGGGTGTTTTATTTGATGAAGACATGTCTCTAGTGCAGCACTGTAAGCAGCTGACAAGAAACTGTTTCTTTCAACTAAGAAAAATCTCTGAACTTAGGAAAATCGTCTCATGCAATGATACAGACCTCATAATTCATGCTGTTGTCTCATCATGTTCAGACTACTGAAACAGCCTGTTTTCATGTCTGAACAAGAAGGAGCTTTCAAGGCTGCAACTTGTACAAAACTCTGGAGCGAGAATTTTGACCCACACAAACAGGTGGACCCGCATATCCCCCATTTTAAAGGAGCTTCATTGGCTGCCAGCTTCTTATAGAGTTAATTTTAAGATTTTGGTTTTAACCGGGCCTTGCATGGCCAAGCTACTTCTTATATTTGTGACCTGCTCCAGCCTTAATCCCCTGTGAGGGTTTTAAGGTCTGCGGATCACAAATTTTTTAAAGGTGCCGCGTACCTGGTTTAAGACCAGAGGAGCCCGATCTTACCAGGCCGTTGCTTCCAGGCTCTGGAATGATCTCCCATTCTCTCTCCACTCCGTTGCATCTGTTGACACTTTTAAAACACAACTTAAAAGCTTCCTGTTTTCTCAAGCATTTGCTTAGTTCTTTGGGCCTGTTATGACCTCATTTTTTAGTGTTGTTTATTTATGTGTATTTAATTGTCTTATTTATGCATGTCGTGAAGCACTTTGTGGCTCTTTTGTCTGTAAAAGGTGCTATATAAATAAACTTTACTTACCGTATTGGCGCGAATATAAGACAATATTTTTTTCCAGGAATGGTATCCTCAAAAATGGGGTCGTGCTATAATCGAGGACTAGATGGAGCCAAAGTACCGCTGACCTGTACTGCCTATAGCAGTATGAGAAGAAGACTGAGCAGTGTGGCAGGTGTTTGTTTTTCTAAGGTTCATTTCAAACAGCGCTTTGAAAATATATGCCTGTAAGTACTCAAGTATACTTAGTTGATGTTCAGGATAGAGATTAAATTTATACTTGTGAGTTTGTCAGTTTGTTTTGAAGTTTCAACACAGATGCTAATTCCGTTAGCATGTCACTGGCGTTTCCATGGCTTCCATGGCGGTTCCAATGGCTTTGATTTTAAACACTGACTTTTGTTTTTAGACAGTGATGTATGTTGTGTTACATCTTGTGTGTATGTTCACTTATATGTATATCTGGTTTGTGTCAGTTTTACAGCCTTCGGGAGAAAGTAATAAAAGCTCAGAGCAGCTGAAATCTCTTGCTTTCTTTCTGAAGAACTGTTCTCTACATGCCAAACTGAATCCAACATTCATGGATTGCTGAATTGTTAAAGTTCATGAAGTTGAATAGAACTTGACTGGTCATTGTGAATATCGTGCATGGTGATGTGAGTGCTTGGTGTGTTTACATTTGATTTTTATTCAAGAGCAGATCTTTTTCCATAGTACTAGGCTTGAGCCTTTTTTTTGTTTTTTTTGTTCACAACTTCTCCAGCTTTGAGAAGACTCTTTCACAGGGCACTGAAGAAAGAGGGATGCAGAGGTATTTATGGGCCAGCACATACAAATTCGGGTACAGAATAAATTACAAATGATTACAAATCCCTTCTTTTTAAAGAGGGGATTTGGTCTGTCAAAACAATACTTTACATATGACATATTGTTGCAACTTGCAACCAAACACTCTAAATGTATTTCAAAGTCTAACATTAACAATTAACAAAATGTAGGCCTAACACATTTGCTCTAATGCCAACCTTGTTGGGTGAAATCAAATTAAAGTGTTCCAGTGGGTGTGTATCTGTAAGCATGTATGTATGTCTGTATGTGTGGGTGTATATGTGTGGGCGATTGGAGGAATGTATGTGAGGAGAGAGTGTGGTGCCCTGTGGGGGGGGCCCCCGGTGGGTCTGGGGGTGGTGGGCCCTGGGTCTGGGTCCTTCCGCTGCCCCCTGTCTGTCCTCACCCCCACTCCTTCTGATGCATGATGGGTGTGTGCCTCTTGGGTCAGTGGCTCTCTGGCTATGGTCGCTGTCCGCCCTGGTCCTGGGGTGGGGGGGGTGGCGCTCCTGGCCCTGTCCTTCATCCGGGGGCTCCTGGGTGACGGGCGTGCTGCGGCATCTCTGGACCCCCCTCTCCTCCCGCTCTCATGCACACACACGTAGGGCTTTGGGAGACGGGCTTATCAGGTAGGGTGTGGTGGAGGGGGCCGTCTAAGTGGCCTCTATCACTGCACCCTTCAGTGGCTCGCCTCTCAGTCTTAATTGCACTTACTCATCTAACACGACCAAATACATACAAACACACACGTCGGGGGTCTTGGCGCACCGTGTCGGGGGTGGGTCTGTTCAGGTAGATGGGACTGCTCGTTTGGCCTCACTCGCGGCACGGTGTGGTTACTGCCCCTCAATTTTAATCGCAAACAACATATACTCCATCAACACACACGAGCTGGGGGGGAGGGGGCAATGGGGTCTTCTGCGCCCCCGTTTCCGGATTCCTTCTGGTGGAGGGCGGGGGATGGGGGCTGTTGTTTTCCCCGCGGGCCTGGGGTTTGGACTGGCTGTAGTTTGGGGGACTGCTGGCTCTGGGGGGTGCATACCTGTCTGCAGCGGTGGGGTTTGGGGGTGGGGGCGGCGGTTGTGGGTGGCGGGGGGTCCTGGATGTGGGGTTCGGTGTTCCCTCGCCTTCCGGGGGGTCTCCCACAGGACATGACTGGGAATGTGAGTGTGTTTGGGGTAGGGTTGACTTTGTATGTGTGTGTGTGTGTGTGTGTGTGTGTGTGTATGTGCGCGCGTGTGTGTGCGTGCGTGCGTGCGTGCGTGCGTGTGTGTACGTGTTTGCTAGCGTGTGTGAGTGTGTCAGAATGTGGGTGTGTTTGGTTTAGGGATGAGTGGTTGTGTGTGAGAGTGTGTGTGTGTGTGCATGCGTATGTGTGTGTCAGCGTGAGTGAGTGGGTGTAAGTGTTGGGTTGGGGTGGGGGGAGTGAGGTGGGAGAGGACAGGGTGGGAGGGGTGGGTCGGGGGGTGGATGGGGGGGGGGGGGGGTGTGATGCCCTGGATCTTGGGGTGCGTGGCCGGAGCGCTGGGGGGGGGGGGGGTTCTGGCCTGGGGTGGGTAGCCGCCCGTGTGGGCCGGTTCTCCCGGGTGGGTCATGGCCCTCCGCCTGTGTGGGGGGTCGGCTCTTGGGCTCTTGGGCCTCGGGCTCTCGGCTCTGCCCGCCCCGGGCGCTGGACCGGCTCCTGCCGATCGTGGCTCCGCGGGGCCCAGGCCCCGGGACCGCCGGGGTCCCCGGCCGGGGCTTCCCTCTGCCCCATTTCTGAACCGGAGCCGGGGCGTCTGCCTGGGGGAGCGGCTTGGATCCAGGCTCTGTGATGACCGCCGACTGTCTGGGCTCAGAGGGCCTCTCTGGCCTGCTTCTGGCCTTCTCAGGGGTCAGAGGTCATATATGCATGAATGCATGATCACTATCACCATCACTATCACCATCATATTTGCACGATCACGCTGATCTTTAATCACTCTTCACATACTTGGTTACCTTGTCTTCTTGTGGTGGTTAGAATAATGGTGATCTGTAGTAGCCCTCTCTTGATGCATGCCCTGAGTTTACTACTAGTTACTAGTCTGTTCACTACTATGGTTCATCAGGGTGAAAAAAAAAAAAAAAAAAAAAAAAAAATATATATATATATATATATATATATATATATATATAAATGTATGGCTCTGTCAGTTTTTGTGTTGGTTGTCGGCTCTGTTTTGGTGTTGTCTAGATTGAGGTTTGGGATGGTTCTTGGTTGCGTGTGGTGCGTTGACAACACTGTTTTGCATTTGTTGTGAATTTGTACATAGGTTGTGCCCCCCCCCCCCCCCCCCCCCCCCCCCCAAACCCCAACCCCCCACCCCCGTTCTCCCTCTCTTTATCTTTCTCTCTTTTCTGTCTCTCGCTCTCTGAGCGTTTCCGTCACGGTCCTGTCCAGCCATGCTGGACGCCAGCTTTAAATAAAGGCAGCAGCAGGAGGAGATTCGTTCTCGTCCTGCTGCTAACATTAAAATCTGTTCAGATAGTAAAAGGCTACAATCATACAATATTGCACGCCCCAGCTGCTGAACAGGACAAGGGAAAAAAAAAAAAATTAAAGTGTTCCCAAACTTCAAAAAGTCCTCTCTTTGTCACAGGCTCCATTTGAAATTCTAACAATATCATCTCAATTCTCTCTCTCTCTCTCTCTCTCTCTCTCTCTCTCTCTCTCTCTCTCTCTCTCTCTCTCTCTCTCTCTCTCTCTCTCTCTCTCTCTCTCTCTCTCGCTGTCTCGACTCACAAACCGCCTCCACAACCCACAAGCAGCTGGCCGCGTTACAGCACTTCTTAAACCTGTGATGCAGCGGTTGAACCGTCAGGTGGGTGTGCGCGAATGAAGCTTCAGACGTCATGGATCACGTGATTATCGGGAACTGAATCAAGCTCCGATACAAAGCTCCACTGAGAAGAGGTTCATTTTTTTTAACACATGCTTCGAAGCTTCGGTGTCAAGGGTGACACCACTGGCACTCAGTCCTGGGCTACGCCCCTGAGCCTCCTCTACTTCACTCTGACTCTGTGCTGGAAAGGTCTCTTCGACCTCACCCCCGCTGGGCTGCTACACCAGCATTTCTGTCCAATCTCACCACTGGCTGAGCATCCACCATCCCACCTCCTTTATGCCTTCCTCTTAGTTAGCAAAGTCACTAGCTGTGTTGTAGTGGTAGGTTTGCAATTCAGTCATTAGCTTTCTTGGTTCCCTTCTATCCTGGTTAGCTTTGTGCTGGTTAGGGTTCTACACAGTCCTTTGTTTATTGTACTTGTGACTTGTCAGCTACTTCCATATAGAGTTGGCCAGTATGTCTGCCTGGGTCCTCAGTAAGCTTTTAGAATTAATTGGAATCCTGTTTTTGTTCCTAGGAAGTAATTGTGTATTTTCTGCAGTACTGCATTGGCGTGGTTTTTGTGTTGGATTCTTTTCTATAAATAAAATTAGTTTTCAGAAATAACTGATCTGCTGTGTCTCTGTGCCTGAGATTCTGAGTCTGATCTTTGACAGCCATGTACCTCTCCATTTGTCACACCCTGTGCCGCTGCGGCCATATGAGGGCACTCAGGGCCCGTTTTGTCCTGTTTTGTTGCTTTTGCTCCTTCCTCGTTAGCGCCCTAATGTGCCTCACCTGTGTCCACCCTATTTAAGTCCTGCTCCCCTGGTGTGTCTTCTCAGCTCCTTGTGGGTCTGTCTGCGTGTTCCTGTTTCCGGTGCCTGCACCAGCTCAACCCTGTCCTGCTATACTGTGTCCTGGAAATAAAGGGGTTTTCGTTCCACCTGGCTACAGCCATAGACCTCATGTCCTGTTTAATGTGTTAAGTAGGTTGGTGAATCCTGTTGCAACTAATGGCATAACTCCAAGTGCAGCACTTTGTGAAAAATTCTGTTCCTATTTCATCAACAAAATTTCTGTTCTGAGGTCATCCAATGCTGCTTGGGATATTATAGATACTGTTGTTTCCACTTGTCCTGGTGAGTTCAGCTACTTCGAGCCTGTGTCCCTCTCTGAACTTGCCAAAGTGGTCCAAAGCATAAAGCCTTCCAACTGCCCTCTGGATTGCGTTCCCTCTAAACTGCTGAAAGATGCTTTTGAGTCTGTTGGGCCTTTTATTCTGAAATTGATAAATTTGTCATTGAGTTCTGAATGTGTTCCCACACAGTTTAAGCAGGCTGTGGTGGAACCGCTCTTGAAAAAACACAACCTCGATCCTTCAATTCTCTCTAATTATCGTCCAGTGTCAAAATTAAAATTTTTATCAAAGGTTCTTGAAAAGGAGGTTGTGTCTTGATTAAAAATGTTTTTGCTTTCTCAAGACATAACAGAGAAATTCCAATCTGGTTTAAAATCAAACCACAGCACAGAGACAGCACTTGTAAGGATTTTGAATGACCTGCTTTAACAACAGACTCTGGTCAGTCTGCTATTTTAGTCCTCTTAGATCTTACAGCGGCCTTTGATACAGTTGATCATGATATTTTATTGGCTTGGTTGGAACATTATGTTAGTATCAAAGGTACAGCTCTAAATTGGTTCAAATCCTACTTGCTAGGAATACAGTTTTCTATGGTCTTTGGTCCTTTCTCGTCAGACAAAACTCCTCTCACTTCCAGGGTGCCACAGGGCTCCGTCTTGGGCCCACTTTTGTTTTCTTTGTATATGTTGCCCCTTGGATCAATTTTAGGAAGTATTGAATACCTTTTCATTGTTTTGCTGACGATATACAAATTTATATGCCTATTAGGCCTGAAAACAGCTGTCAGTCTCTTCAGCTGTGCCTCGCTGAAATCAAAGACTGGTTGAAATCAAACTTTCTTAATCTCAACGAAAGCAAAACAGATTTTATTGTTTTTGGTGACAGCCAGACATCTGATTCCATTTCCATTTCTACCACTCTTGGGATGCCGTCCTCAAACAGATGTCTTCTAAAGCTTGAGGATTTAGTAAATTTGAAATCTCTGTTAATACTCTACAAGGCAAGAAACAATTTACTTCCCGGTAACATAAATTGTCTGTTTGCTAATAGAGAGGGCAATTATTCTTCCAGGCAAATGCTTAATTTAAAAGTTCAACGTGTTCGTACGACCCTCAAAAGCCAATGTATTACCCGGAGAGGCGTAAATCTATGGAACAGTTTAGATGGGAACCTAAAAAGTGCCATAACTATACATCAATTCAAAAAACTGTATATGCGCCGTATTTTTGATAACTATGCCAGATCAACATAATACTGGATGTGAATACTGTACAACATAACACACGCTCATAAACAGGCACATGCACGGGTTAGGGTGCATGGGCCTGGGTATGGAAAATGAACACACAAAATATAATAATACTGTCGGACATAGTATGATTATGAGTATACTGTAATAATATGAAATATTGTTTGCTTGGTTTGAATAACGATGAATAATGACTATGAATGGTTAATGATGCAGCTTGTACTACATAACACATACACATTCATAGGCAGGCACATGCACATGCTACTGTGTAATGGCCTGGGTATGGATGATAAAACATGTATAAATACAACAACATTGCCATGTGACCCTCAGTGATATAATTATGAGATATGGGAAAGGGTAGGCATTGATAAGCTCCTGCTTCAGCCTACTCCTTTTGGGCTTTCATTGAATGGTTTTGTATATTTTTGTTGATATGTTTGCTATGTTATGTGATATGCCCAAATAAACGAAACGAAAGAAAGATGTCAATCAGTAAAAAATCTTGCAGTCACAATTGACAACTCATTGAAATTTGACAAGCAAATCAGTTCAGTGGTGAAAACCAGCTTTTATCAACTTAGACTCCTGAGCAAAGTGAAGTCTTACCTGCCGTCAGACCAGCTGGAGAGAGTCATCCATGTTTTTATTACATCCAGACTGGATTATTGTAATTCATTATATTTTGGTCTGGATGCCTCCTCCATCCGCCGGCTGCAGCTTGTACAAAATGCAGCTGCGCGCTTTCTGACAGGCACCAGGCGCTCGGAGCATATTACTCCGGTGCTGCAGTCCTTGCTTTGGCTGCCAGTGTCTTTTAGGATTCTATTTAAAATGTTATTACTGGTTTTTAAAGCTTTAAATGGGCTGGCCCCAGTATATTTGAGTGAGTTATTGTCTGTCTATGCTCCTGTAAGAGCTTTGAGGTCTTGTGACCAGCTGTTTTTAGCTCGTCCTAGGTCAAGACTAAAGACCAGGGGTGACAGGGCATTTGCTGTAGCTGGGACTAAACTGTGGAACAGTCTCCCTTTGAGTATTCGCTGTGCTTCAGATGTTGAAGCTTTTAAAGCACTGTTGAAGACCCACCTTTTTGCAGTGGCCTTTAACACAAGCTGAGAATGTATTGTGATCCGTATGTCTCCCTGTTTATCTGTTATAATTTGTATGGCATTGTTTTGTACAGCATTTTGGGCAGTGGAAACTGTATTTTAAATGTGCTTTAGAAATAAACTTGACCTTGACCTTGACCTTGACCTGGCTGCCTGGCTTTCCACTTGCACCTGTGACACCATTTGAGGACAAAAACTTAACCAAGGCATTGTTAGTGATGACAGTGGAGGTTTCTTCCATATTAGGGTGACAAACAGGAACACCTGTAATAATTTTCATGGTAAATTTCATTTCTCTTTTGCCTTTAATTCCAATTTTGGTAAAATTTCACTCATAGTTGATTGTGGCATTGACTACTAAAATCAAAGTGTGACTATGATAACTCCTCCAACATTCGGCATTCATGTCTCACCTGTACAGACGACAGAAGTATCTCGAAAATTGTCACAGTCACTCGCTACTGAGCGCTGACACTCAGCCAGACGCATCTCGGTTCCTGTACAGGCCACGTCTGAAAACCAGACAGAGCCTTCTCCTCGATCAAAGGCACCTGGTGGAGGAGCATGCAGGACAGTCCCACAGCCCAGCTCTCTGCAGACCACGCTCGCATCGTCCAGGTCCCAGCCGACGTCACAGATGCTTCCCCAGCTCCCACTGTGGAAGATTTCAACTCTTCCAGCACATGCAATCGGCCCAAGTAATCTGAGCTGACCCTCTAACAGAAAACAAATCATTGTTTTTGTCACTGCCACACCTTGTGAAATGTTCTGGTGAAATGTGACTGACCTGCAGGAGGGGCATCCGGAACACCAGGGACTGTGGAGGAGAGAATCAAGGCTTGTTAGTCATTTGAAATGTTACAATTCACTTTTTCTCTGGAGAAGTTTCACATTATTCAGTGAAGAATTTTCAGGAACAAAATCTAGTGTAAATGTTAGTGTTGGTTGCTTATCTTTAAATCTATAAATAAACCTAAAATCATCAGTAGATGATTATCATGCCATCATTTGTTTTAGCAAAACATGTAGAACCTCTATGAATGGGCTAAAAATAACCCAGTAAGATAAAATGAGAGCAGTTTCGATGTTTCAGAGAAATAAAAAAAAATTGTGAACAGTTTATTGTTTCGTCAATAGTTTAAGTGTGGCAAGGAGTATGTGGTATATTTTCTACATTGATCCTGGGACATTTGTACACGATGTGCAGCTTTACACATGTTCTTGTTGACCAGAGGTGTACTATATCTATAACCAAAGAGACACTTTTGTCACGTTCCACCTAATTAAATATAACTGGTCCTGCAAAATTCATGGCCTTTCCATTTGAATTTCAGATGGTAGACACTTCATTTTTCTAACCTTTTTGTACTGAGCTGCAGTTTGCACACAGCTGCTGTAGACAGTAACAGTCAGCAGCAATTTAAAAACAACCCTATCTGATGAGTCAGCAGCCACAGCGGCTTTGCAGGATTTTGTGACATTGGTACAAACAGGATCAAATAGTGGCTGCTCCTCTGTGGTAAAATGATCTTTTGACTTTGCTGTTTTAACTACAGACTATTGTCAAGCTGCAGATCTCAACCTGTGCTCTGCTCAGTGTCTACACTCTTTCTGCTGAATCATCTCTATTGCACAGATCAAATGTTTTGCATACTGCCTCTAGTACTTCTTGTTGCTCATGGCAGTAGAGAAAGGTCACGCAAGCTTGAACTTTTTTCTTTACAAGCAAAAGTTAGGTGGGTGGTTTCTTGTTGCAACCTGAATCAGACATACCCAGTGGAGTCATGATTGTCACTTGTCCTGTCAGTTTTTTTTCTCACCGTTCATGCAGAGAATATGATGTTTGTTCCTGCAGTCCTCCTCAACCCACTGCCCAGTGGGAAGCATGTAGGCACAGGTCTTTCTTCCCTGGCCCATTGTAGGGTTCATGTGCCAATTCCTGAATGTGTCATGTTCACCAACATGAGATTGAAGTGTCCATTTCCAGGGTGTTTCCACAAAGTAAAGTCCAATCCAGTATTTCTCATTTGGATTTGTAGCAGTCAGTGTCGTCAGGTTTTCAGTATCTTCCATAGTTGCAACAGAGGCCAAGTCAATGTGCTGCTCCCTGCAATACTTCTGGGCCTCTGTCCACGACTTTGCTTCATCCACAACAATAAAGCCATATTCCCTGCAGGTGGTCAGGCAACATGCTCCTGGACAGATCAAGAAAAAAAAAAGTCACAAAATACTTGTTTAAATCTTGTCTGTTTACCACAACCAATGAAGGAATGTGTTAAGGTTGGGGCTATAAATCCTTTTAGCATAATGGAAAATGTGCGCCACGGTGGCTCAGTGAATTAGCGCTAATGTCTCACAGCAATAAAGGGTTCAAATACCGTCTAGGGGTCTTTCTGTGGGGTTCGCATGTTTGCGGTCTAAAAACATGCATGTCAGGTTAGTTGGTAACTCTAAAAACGGCACCTAGTGTATGAATGACTACGTTTACATGCAGTCAATATTCGGGTTAAGGTCAATATTCCGGTTTCTGAAACATTTGGAATAACCCGTTTACATGCTTAAACAGACAGAATTACTCCCGTCTGCATGATCAGGGAGATCCCCATTCAAACCACGGTGCACAGACGATGTCGTGACTGCATTTGTACTTCATGCCACTAGGTGTGATGTTTGCATGTTCAATCTTATTTTACACAGACTCCACAGAGGAAGAAGGCCCTGCAGGCTCTCTCTGCATGTTGTTAGAAACATAGTGTTAGCCCAGAAGTTGGGTAATATGTTCAATGATGCGATGTACTGTTTTTTCAGTTAAAGAGAAGAACTGAACGATCGGTTCCGCACAATTTATTTACTTAGTAGCAGTTAAACGGTATCACAAGTAGTTGATGGACTCAAATAACCAGATTCCTTGTGGATAGAACATGCGCAGAACAGTATTTAATGTCCCTTTCGACCGGGATATTCCAAAGCACATTTATATGAACAGAAATTTGGGTTACAAAAGGAGTAACCCAGGGGTAATATTTGGGTTTTTAAAAACCGAAATATGAGCAAATTCATGTTTTTGCATGTGTTTACATGGCTCTGTGCAACCGGAGTTATTGCGAATAAATTTGGTCTTTTTTTGCATCCAACCCACAGAGGGGCCAAATGGCCCAAAGGAAGGTGTAAAGAGATGCTTCTGTCATGAGAACAACGCATTTCAGCAGGGAATATGCAGAGTCACTGCAAGGCAACTTGTTTTGTTAGATTTACTGACCGGAGTGTGTGGGGGAGGGAGGCAAACGTCTCTCCCCGCTACACTACGCATGTTGTCTGCAGGAAGTTAGGAGGAAGAGCAGCGATCCTATGTATCAATGAGTGTGGTTACAGGGTGTTTTTAATGTGGAATTATTTTATGCTGAATTCAGCAATTCAGAATTATATTTGTGAGCTTTGTGGTTAAAAGGGAAAAATGAAGGATTAAATCCTCTCTCGCGCTGGGGTCTGTGAACCGTTTTGATTGGACGTGACATACTAACGTCTCCCAGAAGTAAACTGCTTTTTTCTCTCTTTCTTTCTCGATTAACTTTGGCACTTTACATATTTAGTTTACATATAATTCCGCTTCCAAAGGAAAATAAACCCACCTGTCTATTCGGATTCAAACTTAATTCCAAACAAAGTTTTTGGGTGTTTACATGGTTATTGTCGAGTGGGATTAGGTTTTATTTGGATTTATACAGGAATAAAAAGTCCCATGTAAACACATGGAGTGTGCTGTCAGTGACAAATCGTTTTGACAAAAACAAAATGGGCAAGTTTAATACCATCGACTCACACCCCCTTTATACATTTCCGTTATCACAGAGGGATACTGCTAGTAGTTTTACTACTCTATATATTTTCATGTCATTTATTCCCACCAGATGTTTACCTGCTCTTTTATTGCAGATTATTTAGAGAAAACAAAGCAACCATTGTTGGTTTATCATTGTTTAGTATGAAGAGCTTTTTTTTTCTTTTTCTTTGTGTGTGTGTGTGGGGGGGGCATGTAGCACATCATACTTAATCAATGAGTAATCTATACGAACATTTATGCATACAATCAAGTCAGCATTGACTGTCCTTCCAAGATGCACGACAGTCTTTAATGTGTGAGCATCATAACTCTAAATCAGATTTACTAAAGCACAAGGAAACAGAAATAAGTTTCCTGCCCTCTGTCTGTGGGCTTTGACAGCAAAGCACATTTTTCATGACAAAAAAATAAATAAATATAAAAGGAGTTAATCATGTCTGTATAATAAAAATTGTAATACAATAATATTTTGACCAGAATTTGTCCTGAAATGCTGCTTTTGAGAAATGGACACGTCAGAGATGGGCACACATATATTTTATTACTAGTATTTTTAGGGCTTCCTGGTAATGGGCCTAAAGAACCAACAATTCTGCTGAATAAATTTATGATACAACAGTATTTTGATCAGAATGGACCGGTCCATCTGGGATTATATCTCACTGTAATGTCTGTAAATTCAAGTAAAACTCAGAGTTTGCTTGAGAATGCACTGAAAGAATTAGACGTGTTGGGGACCGGCCAATGAAATGTGAGCCATTTCTTCCCTTCTTTATCCGTATGGCTCGTTAAAACGTCTCCCAGTCACAAATGTTAATTTAGCAGCATAATTTATTTTATCACAACATCGCCAGCTTACAATGCAAGATCAGGACAAACACAACAGCTGGTCAGTGAGGCCCTTTCTGCAGCCAGGTTCACACATCCGCTGTGATGGTAAATTAATTAATCTGGTCAAGAGGAGGTGCAGGGGAAGACATATCATAGGCCAGCGGGCCATTGTTGGGGTCCCCGGTGAGTGTGGTGGGAGCCTAACCGTGTGTGCAGCAATAAATCACTATGGTGTCCTGCACCGCCATGTACATCTTGGAGCCTATAACACAGACTTGCTGCTGGCCTTCCTTGATGACCTCCACGAACAACTTGTTCCACCAGATCACACCAATGATCCTCAAAGAATTACTTATGTTGTCCTCTGGGACAGTGTGCGTTTCCACCGGGCTCTGCTTGTACGTCAGTGGTTCCAGGACCAGCCACACTTTACAGTGTTATTCCTCCCCCTGTACTCTCCATTTCTCAACCCCATAGAGGAGTTCTTCTCTGCTTGGAGGTTGAAGGTGTAGGAGTGAAACCCCCAGACCCAGGCCCCACTGGTCCAGGCCATGGAAGGAGCCTGTGGGGACGTCAGCCTCGAGTCCATTCAGGGATTCGTGCGCCACTCAAGGCGGTTCTTCCAGAGACGTCTCCATAGGGAGAACATGGCCTGTGATGTGGACGAGGCCTCTGGCCTGACAGAAACCAAAGGCATGATGATGCTTGATCATGATGGTTCCTCAACTACGAGGGGGTACCCAAAAAAAAACGGAATTTGGTCAGAAAACAATAATAATAATGAGTTCCGACGTCTGGCCGTCAGATGTGCTGCAGGTAAGCCTCATGCACATCTGTGAGAAATTTGAGCTCCGAGAGTGACACTGACGCCTGTCAGGAGCTATTTATAGTAACAGAGTGCAGAGGCGGTCTGCGATTTTTTCCAAAATGGCGACATTGACTGGGAAGCTAGAGCAGCGCGCAAACATTAAATTCTGCTTTTTGCTGGGAAAAAACAGCAGCAGAAACACTCACCTTGTTGCAGCAAGCCTACAAGGATGATGCTCTGGGGAAGAATCAGGTCCATGAGTGGTTCGAGTGGTTTAAAAAGGGCCAGATGTCGGCGCGTCAGGTCTGCTCAGCCGTGAAAACAATGCTGAGCTGCTTCTTCGCTGTCCAGGGTATCGTCCACAGCGAGTTTGTCTCTCCAGGTCAGACTGTAAATCAGGACTACTACATGGAAGTCCTCAGACGGCTCCGTGAGGATGTGAGGAGGAAGCGGGTGGCGGAGTGGAGCCCGGTTGATCCACCACCACAGAGCGCCAGCGGACACGGCGCTGCGCGTCACGCAGTTTCTGGAGAAGAATGAGATGAATCTCCTCTCCCATCCGCCTTATTCGCCAGATGTAGCCTCGAGTGACTTTTTCTTGTTCCCCAGGTTGAAGAAGGAGCTGAAGGGACAGCGGTTTGCAGATGTGGAGGAGGTGACAGAAAAATCGCAGCCGGCAAGAAACGGCACTTTTACGCACGGGTCTGACGACGCATTCGTGACGTGGGAGACACGGCTGGAGCGCTGCATGAATGCAGATGGGGATTATTTTGAAGGCGACGGTGGTGTTTTATTTTGAAATTTCGTAAATAAAAAGTTATAATCAAATTCCGTTTTTTTTTGGGTACACCCTCGTATGTCCAAAAGTAAAACATGTTTGTGTGCTGTTTTAAGTTTTAATTTTTTTTAATGAAAAAAGTAGGCTACATTGAGTCATTTTTACCAAAGGAGAAAAATCTTATTTTCCAGAGTCCCTGTCATTCATATGGTGTGTTCCATTTTACAGTAGTGCTTTCAGTTTTTCACTACAGTGTGCTGTAAATGCTTGGTAGTGTGCAGCCAAACCTTACCTGTGTGTGCTCAATGAATGGTATGTAAAATACGACTGTGTGTAGCAAATGAAAACATGAGTTCCATTTTCTGAACACAATGTAGAGATTTGATGGCAAGAATGTTTTTGCAAAGGGAGTGTCAGGTTTAGCATTTTGTGTGTGCAGTTTTCAGTTTTGTGTGTGCAGTATTGAGAAAGCCGCTACTGTATTGAGAAACGTGTGTTAACAATCGTGAAAAACTGTAAGAAAGGGTTACTGCCTGCATGTAAACGTACTCAATGTGAGAGTGAGTGGTTGTCTATATATGCGTTGTGACAGTCTGGCAACCTGTCCAGGGTGTACCCCACCCTTACCCACAGCAGCTGGGTGCAGCCAATCACTGTGACCCTGAGAAAAAGTCAAGCAGCCTAAATAATGGATGGATTTGTGACCTTTCTGGAGTAAATGTTGAAGGTGTGAGATGACAGTTACAGGAACTATGAACTTGTTCAAAACACAGTGTCGAGGTAAAATTTCTACCTTCTGTCGAGCGTTTACTGAATGTGACTTACAGTGAAACAGAAAAGCCAGAGCTCCTAAACTCAGCTGTACAGAAAGTGATGGTTAATCCCGTCACTCCTGGATGAACTGTATTTCCTCCATTCAGACCCAAACTTCGATCTAATATCTGCATCTCCGCCAGTCCTGCAATAATCCCAATGTTTTAACTAATCTCAGTTATTAACCATCACGGAAGAATGGGGAAGAAAAAAAATAATAATAAAAGAAAAAAAAAAAACTTTCCGCTGACTCCGTGCCTTCAGAGACAGAGCGGACTATAATGAAACTGACCTAATCAAAGCTCAACGTGTTTTTATTCTGGTGTAAACTATCAAATCTGTGGACATAAAGAATTATTTAAGATATTTGGTGATTTAAAAAAATAGCTTTTGACACGGTCTGCTAATAACTTTATTCTACTGTACTGCTCCACTCGGGACTCAAAAGTAAAAAAAACGGCACTTCAGCAAAGGCATTTATTCTGGCTGCACAAGTATCCATCTGCTGTGCAGCAGCTCTTTATATGCATATCTACATAATAAGATTTTTGGTAACACTTTACTTGAAGCCCCTCTTTATAACACATTATAAGTAGTTATAAACACTAATACATGATCACAATGCTTTATAACTCACTATACAGCAGTATACAGCATAGGATTAAGGTTAGGGTTAGGGTTAGGGTTAGGTCCTGGCATTGTGATCATCTATGAATGTTTATAACTATAGCTACACATGTTATAATGGCATTATAATACTTTATGAATGTACTTATAATGTGTTATGCAGGGGGGCTTCAAGTAAAGTGATACCAGATTTTTTTTATAGACATAAAATAGTTATTGAGGGGTGGATTGGTTCAGGCGGATCTGTTCTGAAGGCCTTAATGTGAAATGCACGGTCCGCCACTGAATTTCAATATGTAAATCTTTTTGCCAAGTAATTCTTAGACCATCACATATTGTGCCTTTATTACTCAACAGATTTTTATAAAACATTGATGCCTACTGCAAATTACCTGGCTTAGTCAACCATTACTGCAATATATTGTCTGTCTGTAACCGATTTAAGCTAAAAGCCGAGCTCACACTACTTCTAACCTGCAAGTATTTCCAAAAGTCTCCCTTGTCAGCCAAATTAAATGTTTCTTTTAACAGACTAAATGACATACAATTATTATCTCTATACAGATGACCTATTTTATGCACCCCTGGTTCAAGCACAGAAATTCCTTAATTAGTGAGTTGTATTGTTTAAAGAAGGCATTATTTTTTGTTATTGGTATCATCATAGATAAGTAATTAAACTGTGGAGCCACAAGAATTTTAATGGAACTAATTTTACCCCACAGACTAAGATTTAATAATTTCTATTTATCCAATTTTGTTTTCAACATTTTTAGCAATGGTTCCATATTTATTGAGATCGTATTAGTCAACTCTGAACACAACTTCACGCCAAGATATTTCATTCCCACAGGTATCCATCTGAACTGGAATGAAGAAAGAAGAGGTTGAAAACATCCCTTTGATATAGGCATAGCTTATGACTTTTGCCAGTTAATTTTGTGGCCCGATAGTTTTGAAACATTTTCAATTGTGGATAAAACCTTGGGAACTGAAGAGGAAGGAGCAAAATATCATCAGCATACAGAAACTTCTTATGCTCTTCCGAACTATGTATAACACCCCCGATTCACTTGGCAGTTCTGATTGTGGCTGCTATAGGCTCAAGGAATAATATGAATAACAGGGGGCTTCATGGATCGTACTGCTTTGTCCCGTGCTTCAGGCTAAAAAATGGTGACACCAGTCCGTTTGTTGAGATCAGAGTAGATAACACTCACCCATCGAATTAAGCCCTAAGTTGGTGTGTGTTTGTTTGTTTGTTTGTTTTTACTGTAGATGGCTGCTGGATGCAACAGTGGTCTTTAAGAGCTGTTTGCCAAAGACAAGTTGGTGTGTTTTTCAATGTAGAAAATAATTTGAATTAGATTTTTTTTTCGGAATGTTTAAATGTAAGAAAAGGGAACAGTAATCCTCATTAATTTTGTGCTCAGGTAAAATATGTTCAGTTCTGTTGTTCTATTGTTCAGTTCAGGATCTAAAGTTGTTGAGACCAGAACTCAGTTTTGTTATTACCTCCGCCTGGAGGTTATGTAATCACATTGGTTTGTTGGTTGGTTGGTTTGTTGGTTGGATTGTCAGCAACATTACGGAAAAAGTAATGGACGGATTGCAATGAAACCTTGTGGAAAGGTGGGTCCTGGGCTAACTTAGAATCCATTAAATTTTGGTGATGATCTGGATCACTGTCTGGATCCAGGAATTGTTTAAAGGATTCTTTATCATTGAGAGATAGGGCAGTCTTTGACAAAGTTGGGCAGGCCCGCCGACAGGGGCCATGCGGCATGCGGCGCGGCTTGGTGACTGATTTGACCTGTGGCGGAGGTCTGCGCTCTCTGAGTGCCAAATTCTAGTTTAATGTTTAATTTTATCTTGAAGAACATAAGCCATAACAAATATCATAGATTTAAGGAACAACTGTTATGGAGTTTTAATAAAAGTTGCATTTTTCATGACAAAAATAAGTGCTTTTTTGAGGCACCAGCTGATGTGGTATTCGCTATTACGATCAGTTATTATGTTATTTGCCTATAACATTGTCAAAAAGGGCAAATGTATTACACTGTTGGCTGGTTATTACGTTATTGGCTCAGTTATTACATTTTCAAAGGGTTTTGTTTTTGCATCAGGCCCATTACGTAATAACCGGCCAATAACGTAATAAGTTATTGCGTTATGGGTCAAAAGTTATTACGTTATAGGTTCAGGACTTTTATTACGTTATTGGTCAGTTATTACGTTATGGGCCTATTACATTTTAAAAAGGCCAAATTTATTACGTTATGGGTCGTTATTACGTTATGGGCTTCTACAGGCTGTATTCGTGCGGGGCGTATTCGTGCAGCCACTGGTAGGTGGCGCTCTCGTGCGGGGAGTATTCGTGCGGGTTGTATTCGTGCAGCCTCTGGTAGATGGCACTCTCTTTAGAAAGTGGTCTAAACTTGCCGGAAGTGTAGGGTCGTATTCGTGCGGGTCGTATTCGAGCAGCATCCGGCTGCAGACACATACTATTGCCCAAAACAGCACGGGAACCAGTTTGGTGGAAAAAGGCCCACAAGTGAGAACTTTGCAGACCACTACAGAACTAAAATCATGGACAACAACAAGTTTTATCACTGAACACAGCTGAACTGCTGCCCGTGTCGGAGAGTTTTAATCTGGTTGATAAAGGACTCTTGGTCGAGTTTTCTCCCAAGTAAAATTTACAACCTGCCTTTTAGATCCCATCCCTACACGACTTTTGAAATGTTTTTATGGATTCCTTGAGGGACAGTTTTTCAATACCATGAAGAGCTCTCTTCAGACTGGCGTCTTCATCACTGTCTCTAAAACAGTGGTGGTGAACCCTCTTCTGACGAAGAGCAATTTAGACCCCAACGTTCTGAATAATTACAAACGTATCCAATTCATGGTTTTTAAGTAAAGTTTTAGAAAGACTGTTTTTTTTACCAAGTAAACAAAAAACTTTTTAGTCACAAAAAATTTCTTAGAAAGACATCAGTTTGGTTTTAAAGTGAAAAACATTACCGAGACGGCCCTTTTAAACATTTGAAATGATATCAGGTGGAATTTGGATAATAAAAAAAACTCAGTGTTGGTTCTACTGGACCTGGCAGCTACTTTTGACATGGTAGACCATCACATTTTAACAAATAACGTATTGGCCCGAATATAAGACAATGTTTTTTTCCAGAAATTGCATCCTCAAAAGTGGGGTCGTGTTATAATCGCGGACTTACGGTAGATGGTCAATACCCATCCGCGCCGCTAGATGGAGCCAAAGTATCACTGACCAGAAAGCGAGTGGAGTGCTGAAATGAGATCAAATCATCTGATGAAAAACAGCGGATCATCTGGAACAAAGGGGCTGAACGCTGGACAACTGAGCAAACAACAGAGGCGAAGTTATGATACCAACTTTAAACTGATGGTGATCAACGCAGCAGAGTCATCAAACAACTGCCAAGCCGCCAGGAGATCTGGTGGAGCAGAGTGCCTCGTTCTTATTGGAGAGCACAGAAAAAATGCCTACAGAATGCTAAGACTGTGAGAAAAGCTTTCCGTGGTCCCAAGAGCGACGCTTCAGAGAGACTGATAGAAGGGTGAGTGAATACGTCTCTGAAAAACGGAAAGACAGAATGTCCACCACCAGAGCCGTGATTCAGCTGAAGGCACTGGAAAGTTATTTACATCATTTATGCAGTTTTGACCCCTTGAGGCTTCTTGTTTGTTGCTTATTGTTTCTTATTTTGAGAAAGAGAATATGTTTTTTCATTTTATATCTCGTGAAATGTTATCTCAGTTGTGAGTTTTTGAGTTTATAATAATTGTATAATAAAAAAGTTGTTTTATGAGTGACCTTACTGTCTTCAGCATTTTTTTTTTTTTTTTCACAAAATGATCTTTGAAAAATAGGGGTCGTGTTATAATCGGAGTCGTCTTATATTCGGGCCAATACGGTAGATTGAGACACCTGGTGGGCTTCTGCTACTGTTCTTAACTAGTTCAGTTCTTATCTCACAGATCGATGTTTTTATGTAAGTATGGATACTTGTTCCTCAGGAACCCATGAAATTAGATGTGGGGTTCCCCAAGGCTCAGTTTCACGTCAAATTCTTTTTAAGCTTAACATTCTTCCTCTTGGGGACATCATCAGTAGACACAGCATCAGTTTCCATAGTTACGCTGATCAGCTGTATATTTTGTTTCTTCTGATGAATGAGGGCCCATGGAAACCCTTTCTAACTGTATTTTATACATCAAGTCATGGATGGGAATGGATTTCCTACAACTGCAAGTGTGTGTGTGTGTGTGTGTGTGTGTGTGTGCGTGTGCGTGTTCATGTGCACATACAAGCAATTATGGTGATAGATTTTTTTACTACTGTAAAAGCTGTAAAAAAAAACCTTTGGTTTTATTTTTTACTACTGTAAAGCTCTGCTGTAAAGTACTGTAAAGCACTTCGTGTTTTTTGTTGATGTAAAAAGTGCTCTCGAAAGAAAGTCAGATTTGATTTACAGTTTTTCGCAAATTGCTAAAACACATTTCTTGAAACCTCCATCCATTTTCTCAAAACCCTAAACACAAATCCAAAAATCCACACTACATTCACAAAACCACAGACATTTCTGTGAAAATCAAACTATCACTTCAAAACCAGTTCTCCTGTGTTCAAAACCACACTATGTGTTCAGATCTCACACACAGCAGGTAAAAACATGCTCACCTCAGATCATTAATGAGACACTACATGAAATAACTGAGGACACAGCAGCAGTCCACACTCTGAAACCTGCTGGGTTATTTTCCCAACCCATTTTCTGGATAGCCGTAGATTTTGTGCAGATTGGGTCACTTTTACCCAAAATTAGGTGAATTGTGTTGACCCAGCAGAGTGAGTTGATGAGTTTGTGGCTGAAGGGAAGAGAAGAATCACCATTTTGAACATTCCTGAACGAAAAAAGGAATGATATCTTTTATAAATATCATATCTATGCCACAGTAATCAGTTGATTTTTTATTCTTAATTTACAATACCTATTATTTCCAATTCATCCACGTCTCTTAAAAAAGAGAGTTTAAGGTCTGATTTTTAGTATTTCTAGTTTCTACTACTGTCATTATGAAAGATGTCTTTCAGTCAGACTGTCTCCTTACTTCTGAAGTTCCACTGAACATCACCATTCTGTTTGCTGCTTCTATTTTTGTCTCTATTTAAAGCTCCTGTTTTACACCTGTTTGCACGTTTGTTGGAAGTTTAACTCACCTGATAAGACCATGATTATTAGAACCCTTCCATCCATGACAAGTCTTTGGTTTCTGTTCTGTCAGAGAAAAACAAAGCATTATTCATTGAAATACTTCTGTTACTCCATTTACTGAACATCATTCAGCAGCTGCAAGATGTTTCCACGTGACATACATTTCTACTCCTCCAGACCAGAGGCTCAGTGATTTGAATTGTAAAATTGTGTCACGCAAAGATAGGATTACTTGTTTTCCACTGCACGATACAACCAGGATGTGATTGAAGATGTGATTCATCCCAGTAAGCCTTATTTCCTTATGTAGTGAATAAAGGGAAATGAATGAAAATAAGTGACTGTAAATAAGGAAATACAGATCGAATGACTTTGAGCGGACAGGGATCAAGGGGAGAATGTTCTTGGATATCAGTAGCATGAGGAGACACAGTCGAGACATGGCAAAACAATCCTGCAAAATCATGATAGTGATTGTTTCAGCTGGGAGAGGGTCGTCAAAGAACAGATGACAGAGCCAGAGAACAGTCAAATATATCAGCAGAAAATGTGTCGGTCGATAAAGTCAGTAAAGCCTTATTACTGAATGAAGTGTGGTGATGTGATGACAATGGTGGAGGGAGAGAATGGCCCCCCCCCTTCGCCAAGGTCAGTTTCTGAGTTGACCCCAGCTGGACCTCCAACCACACCCACCACCACCCTACACCAAGACACCATGAGAGGACCCTTTTTTATTGAACAAATAAGAAATGAATTTGTCTCTCCTGACTACTTTATACAATTCATACCATCAATGAGATATTTTCTGTGTTGTACTCCTTTAATCCATGATGCTTCTCCATCAGGACCAGAATGACTACATATCAACATGGTGCTGAAGACTTTAATTCTGCTGACTGTCAGAATTTGGAGAACACAGAAAACTTAGAAGTTACTCTGACATTCTTCTTGACATTCATCATGATGGTAAACTGGAGATAAGGATCAGGTTACCGGCAGGGATAAAGAGATCTCTCAAGAGAGAAAAACCAACTCTGAACCCTTCAATACATGCTTAATGTCATATTATTCAAATTTGACCCCATAAGATACTGTATTTCAATGCCCACAAATCTCTTGGTTCACCATTTCTTGGGTCCACAGTCAGAACCCACACACTTTATCCATGGGTACGTTTGGTTGGTTTTTCACCCTAAAAATCACCCTGGCTAACTTTTCAACTGCAGCTTACCTTAAACCTCAAATATATGTTAAAGAGTAAAAACTCAACCCTGAACTATAAAGGGATATTCTTTAAATTTCATTTCTGAACCAGAATTTTCTTCTTAGAATGCACTTCAGAGCATTAAAACAGCTCTTCGTTTTAAACTGACATAGCTTTAAGTGCACAATCTGTGACCTTTCTAGAAGCCTTTTACACTTTTTTCTTCCCCCTTTTCAACAGCAAATATTTTTACTATAGACACACAAATACCACTTTTTTAAAGGATGAGTACAAGTATGAGTACTAACCTTTAGCTACTTGCTGATACCCAGGACCAGTACCATTATGTATTAATTACCACATAACCTAAATCATACTCCATTTGCAAACACTATGCAAAAGCTATGGATGACCACAAACCAACATCAACGCTACATGCACCTCCAGCAGCCTAACAGTATTCATAGCGCAGTGCATGCAGTGTCTATTTATGGACTGCACTATGCATACAGTGGACTGTAGACCGAGGGACCGAACTCACTGTTCATGACTTTTAATCATTTTTAGCAAGTAGCATCACTGATGTGTGACCACTTAAAATGTTTAGCACATACCATGCTCAGAGTGAAATGGTCAATGGTATATTTTTAACTACACTTAAATAGTGCTTTTAAGCACTGTTACAGCAGAGCCCAAAGTGTTTTACACTGCATTACATGCTAAGCAATTAAATCAATGAGCGTCATCACTCCAATTCTGCTACTGATTAAGTTGGAGGTGTTATATGAACTATGTTTCTCCTCATCTTGATATTTTGGCAGAACATAGTTTACAGCCTGTCTTACTTTTGCCATTGTCAGTATTAAACAATCTCCCTTGTGCTCTTTAATCTTCCTGTTAGTGAAGAATGGCGTTATGTAGTATTGGCAGAGTTGTAACAGGGAACTTTATCAACTGCTCTGTGCAGTGTTGGACCAATACCAGACACTGGAATTGGTGCATCCCCAAATTTCATCCATACTATCTTCTCTAGTGCTTTATCCTGTTCAGGCTCAATGGAAGCAGGTCCAGCTCCTTCTAGATTGAGGTCTCCTTACCTTTGACTGGAAAGTAAATTGGAAGTGAGCTGTGATGCTGTGAGTCCGCTGTAGTTCTGGTACTGACACCCTGGAGTTGTGAAACCTTAGTTTTCACATCACTCATCAGTCTGCACTCCATGCCAAAAGAGGGATCAAGACAAATTTACATCTGATTTCACAAAACTGGATTACAGGATTTACCTAGAATGAGTTTGCATTACCTGCCCTTGAAAGTCATTATAATCTGATAGCTGTGAATCAAGAGAAAACCACTTCTGGTTGACGTTCAAGAAGTTAAACAGGCTAAGAAATTTTTTAAGCAATGATACACAATACTAGAGATAGATTTCAAGAAGGGATGTCCTGATTGTTGTGGAATTTTTGGTGAATCAGAGCCAAAGATGACGAGTCAAGGTGTTGACGCTGCACAAGGAGGATTTATTGAGGATTGCAGAGGAAGCACACACAAATCAGCTGATTGAGAGCAAGGCTGTTGCTCCTGGGAGAATCCAACCCGACTCTGGCATGACTTCCGGCCATGCCATCTCATATCGCTAGATCTCACGAGACTAGCAGACGCTGTTTCCAAGTGACTTCAGACAAAACAGAGCGGCCTTCACACTGTGTTCCTGAGAACTTTGAAAACAAAGCATTATTCCACATCAATCCCTCCTGTTGTTAAATTTCAATTTAAACAAAACCAGACACAAAATAAATTCGAATTTTAACAATAATCTAACTCACTATCGGAGACAGTAAAGCCAGACAAAGTAAAACCACTTTTCATTTGCATCACACGTCAATATTAATGTTCTCCATAAACATCAATAAGATCAGTTCCTCCAAGTGCATTGTCATTTTTATTTTATATGTCCTAAGTTACCTATGTTTCAACGACCATTTCCAACTGACCCACTGTCACAAAAACACCAAGCAGCACTCAGTCATGGATGCACAATTTAAACAAATCAGCAACCCATGGGACAGTGACAGCTGGAAATACCTTCATGCCAAACAATCAATCCTGGTCCAGGCCAATCAACCAGGAAGGCAAAAGACAATCAGTGGCCGCGATGTGTCCAATCAAGCTAAACTAAGAAAAGAAAGAAAAACCATTAAAATCAGCAAAAACATTGAACACAACAATAAAACACTGAACATCTGGTCGTTCTCAAAGTCAGTCATCAATGTCAATGTTAGTTTGTTAGTAAGTTAGTTTGTCAGCCGTAACACAGTCACAGTCACATTCATCCATATTCAGTTGAGCATATATTTCCAAGGTAAAAGTAAAAACACAGAACATGGCTTCATAACCCCGACCCCCCTGCTGACAGGCACTCTGTGCTTTATTCACCAGCAGCAGAATGTGACGCATGTACTACGCATCCGTCGCCCCGAACCAAAACCTGCTGCAGTGATAATCTCTGCTGGAGCATCAGCTGCTCACAGACTATTTAGGAGCCCAGGAACCCAGTCAGGAGTCTGCAAGAGAAATTAGCATCAGGGTGAAACCGTGATCCATGTGTCCAAACCAGAATACCTGTAGAGAACCGTCCTTTCTCTTGGAATAGAGATGACAGGGCGGTCCGTAGCCAGGTAATCCCAGACCAGAGGCTGATGTTTAGTCTTCTTCCAGATGTTAACCCTCACGTGACATTGTCTCTGTTCACTCCAGTCCTGCAGAAACATCCTTGTGTGGTTGTTTCGAACACAGAGTCTACAGCTGAAACCAAAAATCCAGTGACGACAGCATTCTGCCAGACCGAGAAAAGACGACGTCTCTTCTTTTAGTCTGTAGCGGCAGATTAGACCACAGTTCAGGTCTTCCCGAAGACCAGGACCGGTTCTTCTCCTCCAGATCCTCTCCTCCAGAACATGTCCAAGGAACGTCACTTTCAGCTGCAGCTGGGCTCAGGATGCTCGGTGGCCTCCCTCAGGGAGATGGTTCAGGAGTAGAACAGTGTCAGGCTCTTCAAGCTTCCTTCAACCTTTTAATCCGAAAACATCATCCTCATACTGTATCAGATTTCCCACCAGACAGGTCCAGACCCAGATCCCCTCACCGCCGATGCACAAACTCCCAGACCAGAGACAAAGTCCTGGGCCAAATGTGAAGCATTATTTACCTTTTTAGGTGAATGCAGGTAAATATTGCCTTTCAGGATCCAATCTGAGTGAAAATAATGCAGCAGACAGGTCAGACAGGTCAACGACTGGATAGTAGCATGAGTCAGAGGTCCAAAAGACAAAATTATTTAAAAAATCAGCAGATTCTGGTGTCGCAGATAGTACAGTTCAATTGATTTCTATAAAATCTTGAAAAAAAATGTCCACCCATCAGGTCCTCCTTGTCTTGGTGTAGAAAGAGTCGGTACTAAACATCACTGAATCATTCAATGACTTCATAAAACATTCAATACCTCCCATGACTTCTGAACAAACATTCTATTGTCTATCTCTAGCAGTTAGACATTTAGCTCCAGTGTGATTCTGTGAGATTTAGTCGATGCTAAATCTGAGTAATCTCTTTATAGTTAGTCCACAAATTCTCCAATTAAATCAAATAAAGGTGCAAATGTAATTCATTTCAGTAGATTTCAAAGTTAGGAATGTAGATTTATAGACAGTAACAAATTCTTGTAGCACAGTCATGTAAAAACATTGTCATGCTAGTTTTGTTATGTCGAAGGGGAAGGTCGAGATAAACCTGTTGCTTCTGTCTCCCCCTTCACTCAGTTTGAAAACCCGGAATGTGACCTCCAAGTTATTTCATTGAAACTGTATTGAAACAAATTCATTTAATTAATTCACTTTAATTCTTCACCCATCTGAGCAATTGGTCGATAATTAAAACCATTTCACTAAAGCCCCACACCCTGTGTTCAGGTTACAGTGATGTGGGAGAGAAGTGACCATCATGGAGGCTTCCTGCTGCCTCTGGTTCAGTCTGATCAGGACGGTTCAGCCCGTCGACCCACTGATATCTTCCTAGTGACTTATAAAACGAACAAAACACATAATTCATTCAAAAGCTAAAAAAGTAAGGAATTTAAAACTCTTTAAAGTCTAATCTCTCTTCCCCCCAGTGTGTGTTTATGGCCTGACCTTGTCGCGGTCATGCTGCCTCATATTTTTCATCACGTAGTGGTACGCCGTTATCACGTCCGATGTTTTCACGTCGTAATCAAACCCACCGCCTCCACAGCCTCCTCCCAGCCAGCCACCCAGCCACCAGGAGCAGCCGTCTCCAAGAATGCGTCCACTGCTTTTGCAGTCACAACATCTCCTCTCCTGTATGGAAAGTCTCAGCAGAACAGAAGAACAGAGAATCGCCACACATGTCATCATCATAGAAACACAATTTTCTCGCTAAAATCTGAGTTTCGTCACTCCTGTGTGCATGTGTCTGTACTTCCCGCTGCTGACAGAGCCTCTCCCTCCCGGTTGGCTGGTGCAGTGCAGCTGGCCGTGAGGATCGGGGCTGTGGATCGGGGCGGCGAGTGCCTGTACAGGACTTTATAACAAAACAAACACTCAAGAGAAAAAAACATATTAGTATATTATCATATTTGTCTATCAAACAATGTGACTGGTGGACCTTCGTCCTCATTCTCTCACTAGTGCTGATATTTTCTCTGGATTGTTTTCTGTTCAGGGTCCTTGGCTCCTCAGCAGTCTGATAAGAACCACTGAAAGAACTGCTTTCTTCAGCTCACTTTGGAGGGTTTAAAATAGTGTGGAAATTTTGTCAAAGAAAATAGACTGCCTCTCAAATTCAGCAAATTCAGGTTGTCTTTTCTCTTTAACACAATCATGAATAATCATCCTGAGAGTTTGACCTCAGGGAACCATCCTCAAACCTGTCAATGGCTCAAGCAGTGACCTCTGACCCTGCACGCAGCTGGCAGTCTTGGAGAAATCAGTTTTCTCTCAAACAGGCCTGAATCACATGCTCTACAGCATTATCCAGGAAACGGTTCACAGGTGGAACTTCTGGCCTCTGCCCACCTACTGAAGATGGAAAAGAAAAGAAACTTATTTTGACAAACTTCCAGAGGCAGAGGTTTCTGAAAATTTAGCACTGAAGTACAAATACTGCTACATTGATTAATGCTCAATGACCCGTAAAAGTACCAGTATCAGAAAATACTTATGAGTGCAAAGCATGTCTCTAGACAAACTGCTCAAAGTATTGTTACTTTTAACCAGTGGATGTTTGTGTTGTCAGCAGCAGACATCTTATTTGATTCTTCTGATAAAATACTGCATTCAAAGTTTGTTCCTCAGAGGAATAATGAAAAACTATGTCAAGACAGCTTGTCTTGTGACCAAATGTAGATATAAGCAGGAATCTATTTCTATTGTATTCCCTCTCTTTAGGAAAAGGTTACTGTTTTTCCTTTATTTTGGTTTAATCTGCAGTTGAATTCGATTTTTAGATTAATCAATTTTTAAGATTGCAGAGTGAATCTCTCTCAGAGAACCAATCATCAATCACATCATAGATTAATCAACCCCGTCGTGATCAGACAGGCTATTAGATTGAAAAATTTGAATATAAATTCAAATCTTGGGTGTCCTCAGTAGACTTGAGGTTAAAAATAGTGGAGTAGATTACATGTTCAACAAGCAAATTTGTTGACTCATTGATGGATTCCTTATTTTAAACATGTAAAAAGCAGGAAACAAAACAAACAGGTTGAAAACCTTTCCCTTTGGTTAAAACCCTGCTTATTTTTCTTAACTTCCTGTTCTTCCTCCCTGTTCATCAAACCCTTCATCTCTTCACTTCACTCCGTCTCTCTCTCTCTCTCTCTCTCTCTCTCTCTCTCTCTCTCTCTCTCTCTCTCTCTGTCTCCCTGCTCTCTCTATCTCTCTGTCTCTCTCTCACTCTCTCTGTTCTGTCTCTCTCTCTCTCTCTCTTCTGTCTCTCTCTCTCTGTTCTGTCTCTCTCTCTCTCTGTCTCCCTGCTCTCTCTATCTCTCTGTTCTGTCTCTCTCTCTCTCTCTCTCTCTTCTACAACCGGTTTTGTGGCACAAGTGAGGAGTCGCAATCCGTGTTTTACACAGAACCAGCAAATCAAAACCACCATGCATTAAAGTAAACTTTAATTCTCTCGGTGTTCTCAGATCACTCGGTTGTCTGCGTAACCAGCCAGAAATCATCGCTCGGGCCGTAGATTGTGACTCTTCTAAACATTCCAATATCTTGATCCTGCCGACCACCCCGACCGGTGTGAACTTATCGAATAGTTTCTGAAAACTTTCAACGGGATCAGACCACGCCGTGCTGTTCTACTTCCTGTCTCTTCTTTTCCTATGTTTAACACTTTGGTGTTTACCAAACGTTTAGCACAAACAATAACTGCACACAAAACAGCAACACAAACAGCAACACATGTCCTCTACAAACCTAAACAACCTCCCAGCATCATGACCTTCTTCTTTATTTACCCCCTTTTCTTTTATCGTGAAAGAGAGAGTCAGAGTCGTGAGGTGTGACCTGCAGAATCACACTCACCCAGTTTTCAAAAAGTTTCACCAGTAGAAACTTCCACACGCGACGCCACCCACAGTTGCAACAGTGCAGGTCAGCCCGTTAGGGAAATCATCAACCCTTCTGTTACATGCACCAGGCCCGCCCTGGTGAAGAGGCTATATTAAGATACCCCCCAAGCTCTGCGGTGCGTCAATCTCGGATCGGATCCAATCCGAGTGAAAACAAAGTCGCTTCGGGGACTCAGCCCTTCCACGCCAGTGGCCCCCAGGGCCGTCCAGACTCCAAGTCTAGAAACTCTTCCTAAGCTCTCTCAGCCACAGTTCCAAGTTAGAATTAAATTATTATTACAACCCAATTGTTGCTAATCATTAGCAATTGATTGATAAGAATCAATCAAAAATGTAGGGACATCTTTGGCTCTTTATGTTTAGAAATGTGCTTTTACAATTCCAATCAACTATGAAATAGTTCTTTTATCTAGTCAAACATCCCCACAGGTAAGGCATTACTTCCTGAGTTAAATATTTAACAGAGGAAACATTTGCACTCACCTCGTTTATGTTGTATTTAGATCCCGGACGAGCCCCCAAACTGTTGTGGAATTTTTGGTGAATCAGAGCCAAAGATGACGAGTCAAGGTGTTGACGCTGCACAAGGAGGATTTATTGAGGATTGCAGAGGAAGCACACACAAATCAGCTGATTGAGAGCAAGGCTGTTGCTCCTGGGAGAATCCAACCCGACTCTGGCATGACTTCCGGCCATGCCATCTCATATCGCTAGATCTCACGAGACTAGCAGACGCTGTTTCCAAGTGACTTCAGACAAAACAGAGCGGCCTTCACACTGTGTTCCTGAGAACTTTGAAAACAAAGCATTATTCCACATCACTGATCAGGTTGGCCAACTGGAGTATGTTAATTAGTAGAGCGAGTTTCCTGAGAATGTTTCAAGTTTGAGTCAACTAGTAATAGAGATTACTTTACAGAGGCAGAACTCTCCACAAACCACAAGGACAGTGATGTCAAACCCACACCAGCCCGCCGCCTCTGACCGCGGCCAACGCCAGAGAAGTGGAGTCCAGCCCTTCTCCAGAGGTTGGGTTCCAGAGACCAAGCTGTGTGTGGAGGTGAGCCCGACTATATCTAGGCGGTACCTCTCAACCTCCCTCACAAGCTCAGGCTACTTCCCCCCCAACGAGGTGACATTCCATTTCCCTAGAGCTAGTCTCTGTGTCCGAGGATTCATAACTAAACCATTCTGTGTAAACCAATTTAATTTAGTTATTTCTACTCATTTTTTGCCAAATAGGTTAAATAAATTAGCCACTTCTAAGTGGTTGAAATGGTTAGTTTTGGATGAACAGTTATGTTGTAATTAATTGGAAATACCATACTGTCATGGCCCATGTGGACTGACCCCCATTTCACACCGGATGTGTTGTTTTGCAGAAGCCGTAAGGCTCAGCCTCCATTGTAATGAATGGCTGTATTCACACTGAATACAGCTCAACAGCAGAAAGACACAATGCAGCTGCACTGCACAAAAGAAAATTCGCAGCGAGTCTATTTTCTCCGCATGCCGCAGCAAACACTAAAAGGACAGGAGAAAAAAAAAAAGAAAGGATTTCGGATGCCACGGAAAACTGGGTGCAGGTCCTTCCACTTGTGTCGGCGCGTCTTGTCCTCTCCCAACTGTTGCGGGTTGCCAGTGGTGGTTTTTTTTTTCCCCACCATGGACAATTAACTTTTTATTGTAGAAGCTAAAAAGAACATCGTATTTTGCACGATTATGTTGTTATGTTGATGTATTTTGTGGGGAGGTTTCTCTCGAATCGGTGAAATCTTGCTTGACGTCGCAGTCCCTCGTCCGCGGAGATTTGCAGGTCCTGAGAGCGACGCTTCAGAGAGACTGATAGAAGGATGAGTGAATAGGTCTCTGAAAGACGGAAAGACGGAATGCCCACCACCAGAGCCGTGATTCAGTTGAAGGCACTGGAAAGTTATTTACATCATTTATGCAGTTTTGACCCCTTGAGGCTTCTTATTTGTTGCTTATTGTTTCTTATTTTGAGAAAGAGAATATATTTTTTCATTTTATATCTCGTGAAATGTTATCTCAGTTGTGAGTTTTTGAGTTTATAATAATTGTATAATGAAAAAGTTGTTTTATGAGTGACCCTATTGTCTTCAGCATTGTTTTTTTTTTCACAAAATGATCTTTGAAAAATAGGGGTCGTGTTATAATCGGAGTCGTCTTATATTCGGGCCAATACGGTATTATTGTTGAATTATTATTGTCTTCAGGCTATGAAACTCTTATTGTGGGTGCCCCACGCCGCTTCCTGAGCAGCTCTTTGAAGCCCTGGGAGAGGGGAGGAGGGAGAGACAATTAACTGCAAACAGCTGAGTGCAAACATCTGTTCCAGTCACCTGGGTTCATCCAGTGGAGAGTGGAGAGGGCCTTCAGCCAGGAGGGGACACAGGGGTACTCAGGTGGCGGGTGAGCAGCATTCTCAACAGCATTCTCCTCGCCTTGCCTTGTGAGCTGCACACACCAAACACTTCACAGTGCTGTTCTGCTGCCACTGATGAGGTCGCATTCCATTCCCCCCTCCAGACACACCATGTACACGCACATACACCAAGACATCAACACATCAGAAAGGATTAGTTTGTTAATTGAAGCTTCGAGCAGGGGGGAAAACCTGTCTTCATTCCCCAGAAAGTTGCTGAGAGTATAAAGGAGGGGCTGAGCAGTCTGAAGGGACAGCTCCAAGAAAACAACCTCAAACACAAGCTGCATGTTATCAGCATGTCCTTCAACGCCATCCATTTCCCCGGCGTGAATCCCAAACAACCTGAGCCTGGTGGTCAAAACAGCACATCGTGAAGCAAGCTGCTAATATAGAAACAACATTATCATTTTACTAGAACAAGCAGAACCATAACATCACAGTTTGTTCAATATCAGAAACAACGAAATGACAGGTTGAGACAGAAAAGTGAACAAAAACTGCAGGGCCTGGTATGCTTCCAGTGCATCTGGAGTCCAGGAAACCTGCAAACATGCAGTCAGAGACCTAATGGGAGCAATAAAATCAAAATCATTTGGAATAAACTGTCGGCAGCAGGAATACATTCCCAGGAAAGAGACAACCTGTTTCCTGGTGAGCGGTTTTGGTGTGAATCTGGTGAATCATATGGACTCTCTGTCTCAACCAAACACCTTGATCAGTTATTCACTCCATAGCACATCCAGTACCTGTAACTGCTGTCATCGTCCAGGACGTGTTAATGTGACACTTGGCCTTAGTGTTACTCTGGGAGGTTTAGCTGAGGTTACTAAGCTACATAATCTTTATGTTTATATGTTTAGTCCACAAATATTTCAGCTAAATCAGATGGAGGTGGAAGTGCCATCTGTGTCAGTGGATCTTGAAATAGACATTTGATTGAGAGTTCTTGTAGCCAATCATAAACAAACCTTCACTCAAGTAAGTTCTCTTGTGTATTTAGCATTGGTGTATTTTCTCCATAATACGTACAGACAAACACAAAGTTCACAATATTAAAGCATGACATTTTAAATCATTTCACTAAGACGCCGAGCCCCACAGCCTGTGGTCAGAGCCACAGCCATGTGGGGAGAGAAGTGACCCATAATGGAGGCAGCCTGCTGCCTCTTTTCCATTTTATCAGGATCGATCAGTCCTGTTGACCCACTAGTATTTCTCCCTTGAGATTGACAAGATCCAATAAACACATCATCATTTGAAAGTTGATAAAATAACTTTAGGAATTCCAATTGCCTCTCTTTTATCTGTCTGTGTGGCAGTGTTAGTGTCTGTGTGTGTATGTGTGTGTGCGTGTGTGTGTGTGTTCATGCTCTGACCTCGGCAATCAGCCAGCAGTAAACATGTCGTCATCAATAATGTCGCCTGTGCAGTTGTTTTATGTTCAACTGCACTCGGCTCCTCAGCCGATAAAGATGCAGCTACTGAATGAACTGTTTTTATTACGGTTCCGCTTTGGAGGGTCTGAAATAAAGAAAACCCTCTCAAGATTAAATTAATTAGGTTTTACATTCTGATCCTAAGAAAGTGAACTCCATGTTCTGTTTGTTCTTTAAAACTCAGTTGCATATGTGGTTATTCGAGCGTGCTCATCAGCACAGATTGTTAAACATGTACTTCAGCGGAGGTCTTACGATATCCTGAGAGACTGGCGAGTATTGGAGGGTTGATATCAGCAGTCAGCCAATCACGCGTTGTCGCATGAACCATCCCGAATCATTCCATTGCCCATCGCGGGGTTTGGCAAGGGAACTTTGGGAACATTTGTGAGAACCCGAAACATTAAACAGAGACATCTGGACAGTAGACAGACATACAGACGCTGTGCATTGAGTCCTGTCAAAAAAACGCTAATATAGTCAAATCACTGTCAAAGTCCAGGAAAAAAAAGCATTGTTCATAGTCAACATCACGTCCTGTATGCACAGTGCATGTGATATGCACTGGGGTTTGTCTGCAGTGATAAATTTGCGGTTGATGTGAGCACCATCTCCAGTTTGATCATTAACTGCCATTCAATCAGAGTCATCAGGCAAAGTTTAGACAATAAGAACATGTCGCATCTAAGTGGACATGAAAAGCTTTCTTCTATTACCAGGAGTCAACATCCAATTTGCCGTCCCAGAATCGACCCAATTTATAAAAATAAACTAAAATAAAAATCCCACAGAGCGTCCCACACACCCTCTTGAGCAATGGCGTAGCTGGGATTTATTCCACATGGGTTTTCATGCGGTGCCGACAGTTGCGGGGGTGGGGGGTGGCGGCGGCAGGGGGGGGGGGGGGTTTGGCGAGTCCAAGTCCAAGCGATGCCGAGCGCACGGAGTGGCGGAGCGGCACAGAGCAGTGCTAACTCGGAACACGGAGCGTCGGCGCGCCCCCTGTACAGCCATGGCACCCCCACGGCGCCCCCCACACTGAACCCTAGACGGCCGCCTAGTTCGCCTATGCCTGCAACCGGCCCTGCTTTGATGCAAGCCGGGTAGTAGTGGGGCCCCATTAGGCACGTTCCCAACACTGATATCCGCCAAACCGCTGAGTACTCGGAAAGGGCCCCATACGGGGGATTTTCGACACGCTGTCATTGCAGCGTCTAGTGTAGTGCCTTTAATTTGTCATTGAAATTGACTGATGTCAGCCGTCCCTCGGGGCCCCCTTCAGCTAGCTCAGGACCCTATGTGTAGCGGCGCCTCTGGCCGGAGAGAAGGCAGCTGCTGCGTTCATTCTGTCTTGGATTTAAACAAACAAAAAACAAACACAAAAATCGTCAGCAGTGTGGTGGTGGGACAGGATTTCACCACAAGAGGGCCCGTGGGTTTTCATAACCCACCAACCCTACGTAAATTACGCCTGTGCTCTTGAGCGCGAGCATGGGAAACCTGAGATGTACATCAGTGACTGTGCATGAAATAAGATTAATCAATGTGTTTTTTGTGTATTCTTTTCAAGCTCTGCTATTCTATCCTGACCCTGTCCAGCTGTGTATCAGTGCAAAGCGCTTCTTCATTGCGGTTAGCGGGTTGTGTGTTGTTTGTGTACTTCACCCATGCCATCAGTGGTGATTTCATCTTCCCAGTCAGAACTTCCTCCGTCAGTCGGATGAGAATTCAACGTGACCCGGTGTCCGTTTCCCCCTTCTTGTGCTCCTCTGTGTGGTTCTCCACACCATCATCCATGTCCACAGTTCTTATGTGGGTAGTTAAGAACCCAGTGTCCAATCTGTCCACCAGCTTCACCCTGGCGTCCACCGTCCCCCTCAGGGTGGTGCTTGTAGTTTGAGCCCTGAGGAGAGCTGCTTCGGAAAAATGACCATGAAAGATGTTGAGCTGTTGGCTCGGTTTTCACTTCCATCATTCATCCAGGAGGTGGTGCTTTCCAGCGCCGATGTGTTGGGAGTGTCTGACAGACCACTCCTTCAGCAGGAAGGTGATGCAGAGGTGGAGTTCAACACATCAGAGAGGGTGTTAGTAGTGTAGAGCAGAGGCCATGATGGTTGGATGGATCTTTGTAGGGGAGGAGTCCAGTCGCTTTCCTCACACATCCGACGTCCAGTACGAACCGACCTCGAAAGAGAGCAGATGGCACGGAGACACATGTATCTGTAGTAAAACCCTCCCATGTCCCTCATGATGCTTTCTCTCCCTGTTCTCTCCCTAAGCGTTTGTCCCTCTGCTTTCTATCTCTGCTTCCAGCTTCACTCATCTAAGTGACTTCTCAATCATTCTTTCCCTCAGTTTTCCTGTTTCCCGGTGAACATTTTAGCAGAACCAGTCACTTCCCCCTTTGGGGAACCCAAACCATTCACTCAATTCTCTCACACGTCCCACACACTTTCCTGACATGTCATTACATATTGGGGTGTCTGTAGGACTCTCGACTAGGAGACCAGGTCCCTCCAACCTCCCTATCAGACGTACTCTGACAAACAGATGAGCCTGGGCGAAATAACTCCCCTCCCGTCCGACAGCGGGACGGGGGACAAATGACCCCTCTCTCGTCTCCTCGTGGTCAACAGATCTGTCATCCATTTTCAATTGGATGTCTCCAACGGCCTTTTCGCCTTTACGGTCCTAGCCCAGACCCGAAGATGCAAAAGTGCTAAAAAACCCTCTCCAATCTCTCTCCCACTCCAAACACCAAACACTCTGGGAGGATTTAGGTTTTATGCTGTGTATTATGTCACTCGCCCTCCAACCAGTCCAATATGGAAAGAACTCACCGGGTGCTTGTAGGAGTTTCCCCGAAAAGGAGGGAAACCAGTTTGTGGATCCTAGCGGTGGTCCGGATGGTAGGCTTGGACCCAGTCATCATAGGGTCCGTCAATGGTGGCGGGGCTGCAGCAATTTGTCCGCAGGATGGCCAATCACCAGGTCTCTGTCCTCTGCTGGATTCCACTTGTAGGATCCTGTTTGTGACGCCAACTGTTATGGCAATTTTATTTAACAAAGGGCATCAGCCGGCGAGTTCGTTTTGGTCTCTTTTATTCTCCTGTACAGCAGGAGAAGTCATGCAGTCAACAGAGTAACAGAGTGAGTTCTGCCCTCGCTGGGGCAGCAAGTCTCTAATAACTATCTGCCACGTTCACTCCCAGAGGCCTTGACTGCACCCAGCCGTAGGCTGGACACAGGAGTGCCTGCAGCTGCTACGCTAAGATTATCAGGGAAAGTAAATTCGAGACAAAGCGTTTGCGGTTCCCCACACATCTGAGTGTGTGAGAGCTACGGTTATTTATAACAAATAAATCCAAGCACTGCAAAACAGTTAAGCACGTGTGGCAGGATGGGTGTGTTTATTGTTGTTCTCAGCCTATTGGCTGGGGGCGCTATAAAAACCCCTCGTATGTCTATGTCGGCCTCTGGTTCTTGCACTTCCGGGTTGGTGCTGGTTGGTAGCGGTGTTCCATGAGAGCAGGTAAAGGCTGACGCCCCTTCTATGAAATATATCGTGTTGGTCCTGATGAAAGTTATGCCCTGCAGTATCGCGATGGCTCCGGGGGAGCGCGTCAAGCGCATGCCACAGCAGCTGTAGATCGGGCGCATGGGTCCCGATGGTCCAGTGCTGGTCTGAGCATTTGTCCCGCTAACGGAAGTAGGAAGCGGTATGTTGTTGTGTAACTTTCTGTTAATCAACAGGTGTGCAGGCTGTAACAAATCCTTTTCTTATTAGGTTCTGCCCTGTTCGAGCCCCGGTTCCAGCGCAGACACACCACGGCTGTCTTTGTTCTTTGTTTTTTTTTTTTGTCTTTGTCTTTGTCTTTGTTTCATCCTGGAGCTGCTGTCATGTTAAATGTTGGTCCTGCGTCATGTCCTCGGTACAGTGGCGTGTTGGTGTGGGCCAGCCCAACCGCGCACGGGACTTTTGACTGGAATGAAGCGCTCGTCCGTAAATTAAGTTTTTTTTTTTTGTGTAAAGATAATTTAACCGAATTTAACAGAAAGAGAATAAATTATTTTCAAAAAGGAACCACTGTACTCCTTTTGTCAGCCAGTGAACCTGTGTCCTTCTGTGTGACTGGGGAAGCTGAGGAGATTACTATCATCCAAATTGACCAGTCGCACCACTCTGTTACACATGCACTCATTAGAAATTTCCACCACACATTTCTCCCTGCACTCCTCTCCCAGCCTGCCTCAACAACTCCTCTCTCTCTCTCTCTCTCTGCCATGCAGCTTTGCCACACCCCACCACCACACTTCTCTTGAGTAAACTGTCACTTGGGGAACCCTCACGGTCTCTTGTGAACATGTCAAGTTTTGTACCTTAAACTCAGCTGAAAACAGCTTTCAGACAGTCAGTCAGTAACTGCTTAATATGCAGTTTTATCACTGAAATACTGAATTTATATAAGTAAACTAGCTCTTCAGGCAAAGAGTCCAATGAAAACATGTTTTTCTTTTTTAAAGGATAACTTCATTTCAGTTACCCATCAGGTGAACGCGCTTTGTAACCCATCAGGTGAAGGCGCTCTGTAACACAATGTTGATCCTCCTGACAGATGCGATGTCCCCTGTGACCTTCAGAGGAAGACACGGGGGTGACAAGTCGGGGCTCAACGCCATGCCTGGAGCAGGAGATATTGATCTGTGCTCACATCCATCATTCCGGCTCTGCATTTTTCTCCTCCTCTGAGCCTGGTTTCTGCAGGTTTCTTCCTTTTAAAAGAGAGTCTATCCTTGGCACAGTCGCTTATGCTTGTTCATGTGGAACAGTTTGGGTTTTTTTCTGTAAAAGCAGCCTAGAAATGACTGTGTTTTAATTGGCTCTGTATAAATTAAAAGAATTGAATTGAATTCATGTGGAATTTTTGTTTTTTCACAAAGCTAACTGAACTAGTGTTATGTCTCATCAAGTGTTACTGTTTAGTATTTCATGTTTTATGCTTTAGTTTGGATTGATGTGTAATCTTTTGTTTAATACACGTTCTCGTGATTTTCCATTCCCATTGTCCCTCCACTGACATTGTCAACTCCAAGCACAAGCAACACACAGTGAGATCCAGAATGGTGTTACATTTTATTCAAAACTGTTCCATTTGTACAGCAGGAAATACAGTGAAATAACTTTTTGTTGCTCTCTTTCATCAATGTCATGATAAAATCATCAAAGCAACACAGTGACAGCTGCGTCTCTTCAAATACATGTTAAATTCTATAAAATCATAAATCACGTCTAATTCTATCAGAAAACACTCTCAGCATTGTTCTACATGTTCTATTCAGATGGTCGACTTTGCATGTTGGCTTATCACTGGTCATTTTGCGTGTTGGTAAGGAAAAGTCTTCATTGTACCATACCATACCTGGATCAGCCCCTATATGTGTTTTTTGTGCACAATAATCTGCTTGTTACTTTATTATCTTCAGTGGGAAAAAAATCATACAATAAGGATTTATCTAAAATTATAATTGAGTCCATAGAGATGCCCCAAGTATCATCTACAAGATTCTTAGGAATAATTATTGATGAGAGTTTGAGTTGGAGAGAACAGATTTACTGTGTGAGTAAGAAAATATACAAATCTCTTGGTATAATAAGGAAAGTTAGCCAACTTGTTAGTAAACAGTGTCTTCTTACTCTTTATTACAGTCTAATCTATCTGCATCTTTCATATTGTAATATTGTTTGGGGGAGTACATTTACAACCACTCTTATAAAAATCTTAATTCTTCAGAATCGCTTTGTTAGACTTGCATCTCGATCTGTCTGGGACGCTACTGCTGCTCCTTTATTTAAAAATCTCCAGATTCTCACTATTTATGATATAAACAGTTATCAAATATGCATTTTTATGTACAAGATATTTTCTTCAGATGACAAGGTCCCTGAGCATTTTAGGACGTACTTTGCAGCAAATTCTCATTTTCATTCTTACTCAACACGACAGGCCTCAGCTCTACATCCGCCCAAATGTCTTAAATCTAGAAGCCAATTTTTGTTTAGGTATAGAGGTGTCAAAGTTTGGAACAGTTGGTACCACATTGCCAACAATTGTAGATCTTTATCTATCTTTAAAAGTCGCGCAAGAGAGCATCTAATTCAAAAGTGTAGCCAAGAGAGCTCTGTACTTTAGCTTTTCCGTAGACTGCTGACTTCTTTTTAGTTTATTTTCAGTGTTGCCTATAATGATCAACAAAAATGTCAATTTTATGAGCATGTCCATATAAGGTCAACAGCATTTTTCTTTTCTTTTGTCTTTTTTTTTTCTTCTTTCTTTCTTTTGTTTTGCATGAGAGTTTATGATGTTTTTTGTTGTTTTTTATTTTATTTTATTTATTTATGTATTTTATTTATTTATTTATTTTTTATTTTTTTTTTTTTTTTGACGATATCTGCATAATTTTATTAGGTGGGGGCTCTTCATAAGCCTTTGGCTTGCCCGCTCCTCCCTGCACTGTTTCTTTTTTCTGCACTGGTTTATGTGATATATTTCATTGTATGTGCTAAATAAACTAAACTAAACTAAACTTGTACACCTTTACAAGGAATGGAAAAATAGCCAACATACAACATCTTTATGATCTCTGAATCAGACATGGATTCATTTTAACAATCAAGTGAACGGAGGCTGATTTACTCACAAATATGACTTCAAAGTGAATAGTGTCCTCGCTGGATCCTCATCATTATCTGTGAGTACACACAGAGTCTGAACAACTGACACATGTCAGACAGAATTACAATGATCACATGCAGAAGAGAAATGATCATGATGTTCTTTAAACTCATGTTACTGTGCAGGTGTTCTCCTTGGACTTCTCCACCTCTTCTTCATCTTAGTGGAAGATCTTCCCATCAAGCTGCTTCGTCCAGGTCAGCTTCACTGTTTTTGTCAGTCCGAGATCGTTCACTGTCTGATTCAACTAAGAAACACAAACATTCCTGATCAGGGATCTCCAAGAAGCTAAAACACATCAGCCTGGCTCAGTCATTTGACCTGGTGGTCGTTTCACCCTTGAGGAAAATGGCTGAAGCTGTTCTCTTAAATAAATTGAAGTCTAATTAAGGACTTAAAGTGCAAATGACACCAAAAACAGAATTTGGGTGACATTTTCCAGGTTATTTAATACAAAGTATTTTCTTCATAATTTTGCCCCATCTGCGAGAAAATCAATAAAAATATAGATTTTTGTGAAAACGGACTATTTGTCAATGGACTGCGGAGAAAACTCGGTGTGACCTCAGCGCTGGAAGTCATGTGTGCAGACTTCCAGCTTTACATTCATTATCGTTACGAGCAACACTTGACAATCTTTTTTCTCAAAATGCGAGCGATGTGAGGCTGAATTCTGCTCTAACACACTCCGGATGGCTGGATGTGACTCTTACCACACTCATTGAAGGAGTTACTTTGTTCAGGTTGCTGAAAAACCCTGACATTTGAGACAGTTGGGTGAAGAGTCCAGAGGATGAGGGAGAAGAGAACAGCAGCTCGCTCTGTTTGTGCTCAGATCACTTTCAGCCAGCCTGTTTTTATTTTCCGATGACTTTTGAAGGAAGGACTAGGGTTCAGTGGTTAACAGAAGAAGGTTTCGCCAGGCTCACACTGGATGCAGTGCGTGTCTGGTCCGGCTCCAGTACAGAATTTCCACAGCACTTTCACTCATACTCCCTTCAGTGTGTCTGCGGTCCGCTAAAGGACGTTGCCAGATCTGTTGCTCTTTCAGCCCAAACACAATGTAAAACCTGTCCAACTCAATAGAAAGCAGCCCAGAACTCCATCTCTGGAGAAAATGCACTTTAAAACCAGATTTGCATAATCGAAAATATGTCACAAGCACATAACCATTTCACCAACCCACGCCATGTGCTCAAAAGAACCCTGATTTGACAGAAACTCGCCCAATCTGGACACAGAGCCGCTCCGGTCATAGAGCTATTTTTTTGAGCAATTTTGGTGTCATTTGCCTTTCCCACAATGACTAAATACAAAATCGTTCATTCTTCCGATGCATAAAATGACTAGATCACGTTGTTTCTGATGTATTCTACCAGAAGAATTAAAAATAAGATTTTTTGGCAAAAACACAAGACAGATTTCATTTTAAAATCACTTATTTTGGAACACGTATCTTTCCTACCGGCACCCAACTTGCTTCTGTTTAGCCTGATGCAGCAGGGCTCAAGCGTGCAGAAAAATGGGATCTTTGCGGAACTTTCCGATCTTTTCTGATCATGGCTGCAAAATAACAGGCCTTAAACACAAGATCAATAGAAGCCGGGGTGGATCACACTAGACAAGACCCCAGGAGCAGACTGTGCAAGGAAGCCCCTAAAACAGTACAACACAGTACAGCAGGGTGTAAGATCCTGGCAGGAAAGGCAGACATGGAACTCCATAACCAGGTTGAGGCACAGTATACAGAAGCATCTGTGCTGAGTACGGACCGGAGAACCCAGAGTCTAGATCGAGAACACCCCCAAAAGTGGTGTAGAACAACCAAGCCAAGATTCAGACTGACAAACTGGTAATGGCCAATCAGCCTGAAATAGTGGTGGTCGAGAAACATCAGAATCGAGCATTAGTGATGGATTTAGCAATCCCCAGTGACAACAACATCAGAAAGGTGGAACACGAAAAGCTGGAGAAATACCACAGGCTGAAAGAGGAGCTAGAGAATATGTGGGGGTGTGAAGGCAACAGTGGTGCCAGTAGTGATGGGGGCACTCGGGGCAGTAACCTCCAAACTGGATGCATGGCTCCTGGAAATACCGGGAACAACATCTGACATCTCTGTCCAAAAGAGCGCAGTGCTAATAACTTAATAAATAACTGCACAGAAACCTCAAGCTCCCAGGGATCTGGGAGGGGACCCAAGGTTGAAGGACATACCACCCAGGAAGGACGTGTGTGTTTGTGTGTGTGTGTGTGTGTGTGTGTGTGTGTGTGTGTGTGTGTGTTTGCTTGTTCTGCAGATGCTCTACTCAACTCTCGATGGAGTGCCTGGGCTGTCCGGCTCTGACTCTGTTCTTTTTTCACAAATGTTTTTCAATTAGACTTCTTCAAATATGGTTCAAAAAGGTAAGGAACAATACCAAAAGCATTTTCTTTTTTGGGATGAACTATATCTGCCTCAGAAACAGCCTCATCATCTGAAGCAGAATCAGTGCATTTCTGGTCTCCTCCACTCTTTCTCAGTGGGAGCTTCCTCCGCTAACGTCACAGGTTCCTGTTAGCAGGAGCGCTAGCTCAGTGTGCAGCAAGCTAATTATTGATACAAAAGCTGGAAATAAGTGGGTTTTTTGAAATAATTTATTCGAACAAACCTATTAGAGGGGGTTAAAAATACCACAGTTTTTCATAATTATACTTTGTTTAGGTGCTTTGTTAGGTGACATCTCTTTAAGTTGTTAGACGTGTTTCATGTGTTACTTTAGTGACGTCTTACCTACTGTGGATGAGAATAAAGAGAGTCAGTCTCTGTTTTCCTTTCATTTTGTAAAGCCATTTTATTTCATTACATTTTTGGTTTTCTATGCAAAATATGAGAACTCCATCCTTGAGAAGTCCATTCTTGTAAAATAAATGTACTTCTACACAGAAAACATCAGTTGATCTGTGAGGCAGGTCACTGTTATATACAGTATGTTGGGCTTTTCATGGAAACTCAAGAACGGAGATGAGAACACAATTCCAAGACTACCCCCCCCCCCCGATATATATTAAATAATAGGGATGGGACAAGATCTCGTGTCACGAGATCTCGCGAGATCGAATGCCGCAAGATTGAGTACATTTATATGAAGGCAAAAACTCTTTAATAACTGGAATATTGATGGAATAATACATTACATGGCGCACAGCCATATAAACACGTGTAAAACCCTGAATATGCTCATATTCATATTTAAAAACCCGGTCGAAAGGGACATGAAATACTGATCTGCGCATGTTCTATCCGCAAGGAATCTTGGTCTTTTGAGTACACAAACTACTTGTGATACAGTTTAATTGATACGACGTAAATCAAATGTGCAGAAACGATCGTTCAGTTCTTCTCTTTTATTGAAAAAACGGTGCATCGCATCAATGAACATTTTACCACGTCTTGCCGGCTCACACTGTTTTTCTCACAACATGCAGAGAGAGCCTGCAGCGGCTGCGGCGCCCTTCTTCCTCTGTGGTGTCTGTGCAAAATAAGGTTGAACATGCAAACAGCACACCTAGTTGCATGAAGTGCAAATGCAGTCATGGCGTCGTTTGTGCGCCGCGGTTTGAATGGGAATAGGCGAACTAGGCGGCCGCCTAGGGCGCAGTGTACAGCGGAGGGCGCCGTGGCCGTACAAGGGGAGCCCCGACCCGACTCCGACGCTGCATGTGAGTACCACGCCGCTCAGCCTCAGCACGAATCCCCCCCCCCCCCAGTCTCGTCTCGTCTCGATCTCAATCTCGTGGACTCAATCTCGCGAGACATCTCGTCTCGTGGAATTTGTGTCTCGGCCATTGTGTAGGGGCCATAAGTGATGTTTGACTACACTGAAAAAATGGGAAATGGTGGATCGTTGAATTTAAAGAAATAAAGTTAATAGATGCAACACAAGCCAATTATATTCTTCTTGCGGACATAATTTCATCACATTGACTTAAGTTGTTTATTGAGAATGTTGAATATACGAGTTTGTAATGCGTTACATGAAAATGATTCATTTGAGAATCGAAAGATCATGTAATTGCGTTTGATCTCCACCGGAAATAGAAGGTTCCTCCAAGTCAGAGGGTGGTGGTAGTGAGCCAAGCCCAAACGCCGCATGAGCACATGAAGAAGCGTTGCCAGCACACGTGTGAGGCGCTCCCGCTGGCTGCAGCCGCATGTCGTCTTTGAAAGACGCTGGATTAAGTAAGTTCATCAACTTAATATATTTTTTGGGGTAAACTGAGTGTACTGAAACAAAATACAGCGATTACAATAGACTGTGTTGTTTGTGCTTTAGCGCAGGGTGCCCAAACGTTGTCTTTTAGCATCCTGTGTGCATATTATCACTTAAAAAAGCTTTGTTGAAGACTTTTAATCACTAACACAGTCGTATATTGTAGTGTGCGAACCTTCTTGCACCGACGTCAGTTTTCTCTCTTTTTATCCGACAGCTCAACGATCTTTAGCCAGCAGCTAGCATCCTAGATGTTAGCTGTCCTGACGTGTGCAGGGTTTCAGTTGCAGTGGTGAATTAAAACCAACCCCGGGAGAAATATAAGTTAGTGTAGCTGTTTGTTTCCCAGTAATGTTAAACTGTTTGTCTTTAACGGCAACGTTAACGACGTGTGCGCGCTCGGTAATCTGCAGCCACGTTTGATCTGACCGTCCGTCAACAGACACGTGCTGACCCGCTAACATGTTCTCGCGCGAAAACAGTTCATTCACTGATCTCCATGCAGTGCCCTCTTCGCTGCATGGCCATTCATTCAAGGCTCGGTTCATGTACACCTGGCTAAAACGTGCGTCACCCGTTTTCGTCCATGTGGTAGCACCTGAACAGTAGTTCCCAGTTCTTTAAGGCACAATTATATCATAAATGTGCTTTATTAGCCTTTTTAAAATCTTACATTTAAGTTTGTGTGATAGAATTTTCAAAAACCTTTAAAATGTACTTTTGTTAACATAACTGAAGAACCAAAGGTAACATTTCTGATGTTAAACTTCTAAGCTTACCTTTTTAGATAATGCTGATGTCATACTAACCTGTTCCATCAACCCATGTGAGAAAACCAGACAGCTCACCTTATACTGACCAGTGAGTTTTAAGGCAACCCACTGATTTCTGTTACTGATTCTGGATATTTTCTTTTTGCAGGTCAATCATCTGAGCACAACATGCACAGCGAGTGTCATTTTAGTGGTAAGTGTTGTATTTCTGCATTTAAATGATTGAGCCCTTAATAAGGAGAACAATTCTTTATCAGTTTATTATAAATAAAAATATAGACTTGATTTACTCAATATTTCCATTCTAAGCATCTCTTAACAACATTAGAAAACAAATGATGCACTAATTTGTTGTTCAATTTAGCACTGGGAGAATAAATTATTAATGAATTAATTTTGAATTTTGGTGTACCGTTTTTATAGCTGAATTGGAAATTGGATCTTTACTAATGTGATTAATCATAATATTAATGTGTGTTACAGAGTTAGTTGCAGAAAATGTGGAGCTGTAAAGGGTGCAAAGAAACTCTCTCAAGTAGGACCAAGCTTTTGCATCATTACAAGTTAAAACATCCACACTTTGGGCGTGGTTCTCGCTTTCCATGTACATATATGCACTGTCCATGCACTTTTAAGACATGGAATGCTCTTATTGTCCACCAAAGTAAGATCCACTCCACAGGGGTTACTAACTCAGAACAAGCAATTTTCAGTTGCCACCTTTGTGCTTGCAGTGATTTAGCATCAGAGAAGGATTACTTTACTCATGTAAATGCACATCTCAAAAGAAATGAGACAGTCATTTGTATGTTTTCAGGCTGTGACTTTAAGACAAACATTTATTGTACGTTTAAGTCACACAAAAACCGAAAACACTGCCATCACACACTGGTTGATTTTAAACCTGGAGTAGTTGTAACTACGAGGACATCATCTGTGAGTGATTTGGAGACTAATAGTCCAGAGTGTGTTGAGCAGTCAGACACTGCCATTCCATCAAGTAGTCATTCTCATACAGAGGACTTGCAAAATGTCATTGAGCAAAGATTTGCATCTGCTTTGCTGAAATTAGAGCATTTGGTCCATGTACCAGGCACAGCTGTTGATGTGTTTCTGGAGGAACTCCATCATTTGATTTCTTCTGCACCTGTACCTGTCTCTTGTGACATTGTGAGTGACATCTTTCGTCAGAGAAACCTCCCTGTTGATGAAGCTGTAATCAGAGAATCTGTCAATGCCATTTGCTCTGGTAATCCTGTGCAAAGGTCCATACAGAAAGGTGGCCCTCTAAGCACTGCTCATTTGCGTCGGTGCTATTACAAGGAAAATTTCAATGTCGTAGAGCCTGTAGAATACATTCTTGACGCAAAAAATAAACGCAGTTTTCAGTATGTCCCTATATTGAAGTCCTTACAGCAGCTGTTAGGTAGAAGGGATATTATTGATAAAGTGGTTGAGGTCCATCAGAGCCAGGAGGACTGCAAATCTGGAGTGTCATTTCAGTACAAATCCTCAAGAGATGGCTCCCTTTTTAAAGAAAACAGTTTTCTTGCTGGAAAAAAGCCAAGCATCATCCTGAATCTTTATGTGGATGACTTTGAAACCTGTAACCCCCTTGGCACCTCAAGAAAAACGCACAAACTTTGTGCTGTTTATTGGGTGTTAGCTAACTTGCCTCCAGGGTCTCATTCCTCATTATCATCCATCTATTTGTCAGTTTTATGCAAAACTGATGATGTTAAAACCTATGGCTTTGATAAAATCTTTGAACCACTTGTACAAGACCTGAAAACTCTGGAGGAGCTGGGTGTTTATGTCCCGTTGTTGGGTGAGTCAGTTAAAGGTACAGTTTTCAGTGTAGTGGCTGACAACCTGGGAGCACACAGTGTTGCAGGATTTTTGCAGAGTTTTTCAGTCGAATACTACTGCAGGTTTTGTACAGGAAAGAGCAGTGAAATTCAGCAACATTCTGTTGCCTCTGGTGCTTTCACTTTGAGGACCAAGGAGCTTCATCAGGCCCATGTCAAACAAGCCAAAGATACTGGTACAGCTTGTTTTGGGGTGAAAAATGAATGCATCTTCACAAAAAATCTGTCTCATTTTCATGCTATCTTTGGCTATCCACCCGACCTGGCCCATGATGTTTTGGAAGGAATAATCCCAGTAGAGCTCGCTCATTGCTTGAGAGTGCTAATTTCCCAACAGTTTTTCACACTGGGTGATTTGAACAATGCCATTCTGAAGTTCCCCTACAAGTGGACTGACAAGGCAAACAAACCCCATATTGTGCCACAAAATTTCTCCCGCAGAAAAACAGTAGGGGGAAATGCTCATGAAAATTGGAGCTTGCTCCGTTTCTTGCCATTTTTGGTTGGTTCACTTGTACCTGAAAATGAGCCCGCGTGGCTTGTTCTCATGGATCTGAAGGACATCACAGAGCTTGTTGTTGCACCTGTGCATAGTGATGATTCACTGGCTTTTTTGGAAAGTAAAATCGTAGAGCACAGGCAGAGATACAAAGAGTTATTCCCCGAGATCAAACTGCTACCAAAGCACCATTATTTGGAGCACTACCCCGAGATGATCAGGCGGTTTGGTCCACTTGTCGGGCAGTGGACAATGCGCTTTGAGGCTAAGCATAGCTTTTTTAAGCAGGTTATCAGACACACAAGCTGTTTCAAGAATGTGCCTCTCTCATTAGCCTCAAAGCATCAGATGATGATATCTTACCATCTGAGTGCCCCACATCTGAGCAAGCCTGACCTCGAGGTCTCAACTGTATCCATTCTACCAGTACATTTGCTCAAAGAGGAGCTCGCACAAGTCATCAGACACAAGTTCTCTGACATAACTGAGGTTCATCTTGCACAGTGTGCGACAACCAAGGGCATAACTTACAGAAAGGCAATGATACTGGCCCACAGATCAGAAGGTGGACTGCCTGAATTCAGTGAAATTGACCAAATCTGCATTTTAAATGACTGTGTGTTCTTCATAGTCAAAGAGCTCAGTGGTTGGTACAGAGAACATTATAGAGCCTTCGAACTCAGTCTACCACCCACAAGAACACTCACTTTCGTGGCAGTCAGTGAACTCTTGGATACTTATCCGCTTGTTGACTACAAGATTGGATCAGCCCGCATGGTTACATTGAAAAGACATATTGAAATAAGAGGTACGTCAGCAAGTTTTTAAATATTTTTCAGTAAAAGAAATTGGTAACTGCAAATTGTACTTGCTCTAATCTAGTCTTTCGATTCCAGGTTGCCTGCAGGTTTGTAAGACTTAAAATGTCTGAAATTTAATTTTAGTAGTTATTAGTCTTTAAAAATAATTTATATTAGTCTTTAAAAATGTAATTCATGAGGTCATAAACTTGCCTTAAGCGTCATTAAAATCATTTGAATGAATGAGGAAGCAATGTCAACAGACATTTCCAACTTATTTGATTTAACACAACTAAAGATGGTTTTTCATTGAGGTTGGATTTTTGATTTCAAAACATAGTTTGCTACTGAAGGTGGTCCTGCTTTGGTACCAAACTGTAGCACTTATTGTACCTGCTGAGAGAATAAGTCAGCTCATGCTGACCTGCAAAGTGAAACATCTGAAATTGCTTGAATTTACTTATGCCCCGTTTTATGGGAAAAGGGCATCGGTAGATTTAAACTAACAATAATGGTCTAACCTAATTGAAAATGAATTAAAGTTTAGTTGATCAACAACCCAACATAGTCCTACATATATGTCTGACCTCTGATGTGGAGTGAGGATTTTCCTTTGGAAATAGATGATTTGGCTAAAAGTCTGCCTAAATGTGGGGTCTCCAAACTGGACCAGAAAGGGCCGGTGTGGCTGCTGGTTTTTGTTCCAACCAAACAGGAGCACATCAGACTCCACCCATTTCCTCAAGTGAATCCACCTGTAGACTTGGTGAAATGGGTGGAGTCTAGTGGAGTCCACCTATTTCACCAAGTCTACAGGTGGATTAACTTGAGGAAATGGGTGGAGTCTGATGTGCTCCTGTTTGGTTGGAACAAAAACCAGCAGCCACACCGGCCCTTTCTGGTCCAGTTTGGAGACCCCTGGCCTAAATTGTAGGTAACATTCATCTTTGGAATACACAATTCAGCTGTTTGATATGTACAGTCACTCTGTTCTGCTGGTTATCTTCTTACTTGTTCCTTTTATCTTTCATTTTCCTACTCTTTCATCAAGCACTGATTTGCATATGTTATGGCCTCAGTAATTTTGAATTTACCACTAAATTAGAAATTTAAAATGTTTAGATTTGACCTTTGATCTTTTTCATTTGTTTGCAGAGTAAGTGACTTAAAAGATGGGGACTCCTGTGATCCTGAAGATCATCTTGCCGGATGGCAGCTCTCAAAGATTGACTCTCCCACATGGCCTCCCTGCATCCACTGACGAACTGATGGTTGAAGTGAAGAAACAGTGTGGACTTCAAGACAATTTTAGGCTTCAGTTCATGGATTCGTTGTTTGGAAATGAGTTCCTTAACCTGACCTCAGTTTCAGAAGTACAAGATAAAGGTACTCTGAGGATCATTGATATGTCAAGGCCCACCACTGTGCAGCATGATGACTGCCCTGCTGTTCTCAGTCCTGTTCAAAGCCGTCAAACATTCAGTCCTTCCCCTGTGAACGACTCTTCTTCACTGTCAGGTGCATCTGTGGATACTGATGTGTTGTCATCCAGTGAGTCTACCAGCTCAAGGTCATCTTGGCCTGCTGTGTTTCATGTGCCTAAGTTCTCCTACGATGCAGAATTAAAACTCACACAGGCAAATGTAGCTTATTTGAGAGAAGGCACAACACTTTTGCCAGATCCCAAGTTGAAGTCAACCATCCTGGAAGGTTTGGTGCAGGAAATTGTGCATTACAAAGTCTATGTTACTGATAAAGAGATGGAACAGGTAGCACAGAGTCTTATCAAGACACATCCATGTTTAACTGAGAGGGCATCTGACACTGGATGCGGTGGATGGAAAACCAGTTTGAAATACAAACTATCGAACTACCGTACACACCTGCGAAAACTTGGCTGCCCAGAGGTCACAGTGAATTCTCTGAAAAACAAACCTGCAGAAAGGCAAAGTGCGGCCTTTGGTGTCAAAAAGGCTAAAAGAGCCGAGGTGAATTTCTGCCCAACATACCCATCTGCAGAAACTGAGGAGAGTCTGGACGCTGTGCAGAGAGCTTTACTATTGGATGTAAAGAAGAGGAACAACAGAGAAACTGTGAAAGTGAAGATGGAGAAGACTTTTGCACTCAGAAGGCATGAAGTCGTGCGTGATGCACCCATGTTGGAGAGTTTCAGGGCAAGGTGGCCTGCTCTGTTTGACGTAAGTGAGGTGAGCCATACCTGGATTTTCTGTTGATCAAAGGAAATTCTTGGGTACACTAACATGCCTGATGTTTTGTTTTTTTTGCCTGTGCTTTACCCCCCCCCCCCCCCCCCCCCCCCCCCCCCCCCCCCCCCCCCCCAACTGTACTTTGTTTTCAGATCAACGCTGAATTCAAGAGAATCACCACTGTCCCACTTCAGTCCAAATTCCTGTCCCAGCTGGATCTACACTCAGACAAGCTGACAAGACTGTTCCAAAAGAGAGGAGGACAGATTGGGGAGAGGCTCAAAGCAGTCAATGCTCAAATGGCTGATGTAAGTAAAACAGGTGTACCACAGTCATGTAAAACCTAAAAACATTAAAAAAAAAATCAAATTTAAATTTTGGATTGAAATTGTGCTAAAGTTGTGGACATTGTGGAGGATCATAGTTGCCATGTACAGTCAACCAAAATATAAATGCAACACTTTTGTTTTTGCTCCCATTTTTCATGAGATGGACTCAAAGATCTAAAATTCATTCCAGATACACAATATTACCATTTCTTTCAAACATTGTTCACAAATCTGTCTAAATGTGTGATAGTGAGCACTTCTGCTTTGCTGAGATAATCCATCCCACCTCACAGGTATGCCACATCAAGATGCTCATCAGACACCATGATTAGTGCACAGGTGTGCCTGAGACTGTCCACAAAAAAGGCCACCCTGACATGTGCATTTTTTTTTTTTTTGCTTTATTGGGGACTATCTGGTGTGACCACCATTTGCCTCATGCTGTGCAACACATCTTCTTCGCACATCACCTCATGTTTCAGCAAGATAACGCACGGCCCCATATTGCAAGGATCTGTACACAATTCTTGGAAGCTGAAAATGTCCCAGTTCTTGCATGGCCAGCATCTCACCGGACATGTCGCCCACTGAGCATGTTTGGGATGTGCTTGACCGGCGTATACGACAGCGTGTACCAGTTCCCATTAATATCCAGCAACTTGGCACAGCCTTGGAAGAGGAGTGGACCAACATTCCACAGGCCGCAACTGACAATCTGATCAACTCTATGCGAAGAAGATGTGTTGCACTGCGTGAGGCAAACGGTGGTCACACCAGATCCTGACTGGTTCTGAGTCCCCAGACCCCCAATTCAGCAAAAAAAAAAAAAAAATGCACATTTCAGGGTGGCCTTTTATTGTGAACAGTCTAACAGGGAGAACGCACTGGACGCGGAAGCGCCACGCACGGAGTTTCTGATTGCCTCCCTTGTTAATCTATCTGACTGCCCGCACACAACACGCAGGGGAGCGCTTCATTCTATTTTTCACGCGAGCGCCGAGAGCGCCGTTTGTCAAGCTGGGTCAAGCAGATTGGCCCAGACAGGCAGCTGGAAACGGAAAAAGCAAGAGAATCCGGTCAATTTTCAAAATAAAATGAATTAAATGACGATTAGTTACGGTTACGGACGGTGTTGCTCGTCCGTTTATAATTTGTCACTTGGATCTAATCACAAGAGATGGACACACACAGACATATGCACATACGCACCCAATCAAACAAACAAAAACACATCAATACACACACACACACACACACACTCGGCGACAGAGATTCACGAGATGCAGAAAAAAAGAGGACAGGAGGAGAAAAAGTCTCTCCACAGGTCACCAAAACAAACACATCCATACTGGCAGAGCGAGACAGAGGTCACAAATGTGAAAACCGAGAGCAGCCGGATCCAGCCGAGTGCAGTCGATGTGTGACCAGCGCGGAGAGCGCAGGCAGCAGATACGCCTCATATATGAACGGCCAAGCTTCCGCGTCCAGTGCGTCCTGGCGTCAGGCACACCTGTGCACTAATCATGGTGTCTGATGAGCATCTTGATGTGGCATAGGCTACCTGTGATGGGGACGGATTATCTCAGCAAAGCAGAAGTGCTCACTATCACACATTTAGACAGATTTGTGAACAATGTTTGAAAGAAATGGTAATATTGTGTATCTGGAATGAATTTTAGATCTTTGAGTCCATCTCATGAAAAATGGGAGCAAAAACAAAAGTGTTGCATTTATATTTTGGTTGAGTATATTTGTCAAGATGGGAATGCAAAATCTATGGAGACCATGAGTGCCCTTGTTTTTCACTTCTTACACTATTTGTGCATAATGTTTTGTTTCAACCTTTTTCCATTTACTTGTTTAGCTTCATGTATTGTCAACCTCCTTTTCTGTTCACTGCCAATCTCCTTCATGTTTTGGTGCTCACAGCAAGGCTTGTAATATTGTAGAAACCCTGAAGTGATATTGTCTTAATAGATGATAAAAACAAACTATTTAATTAAAAAATGCAGGAATCAAAAATGAATTAGAGCACTAATCAAGAAACTGTTTTCCAGTGTGATGATGTAGATGCTGGACGAGAATGTATCATCAAGGGAGTCTGTGTCTACATGGGTGAAGATCCAGAAAACCTCATACGGGAATATGTGGTATGTACAGTTATTAATTTTTTTCTTCATCTTCCACTCCTGTTTTGCTCTCCATCTTGATAACTTGGGCTTAAGTGATGATTTGATGTTGGTCACTGCACAGCTTCACTGGCCAATTTGATCATTTTTTATTCTTTTCCTGATAGCAGACAGGACTGGCCCTGGCTCGTTTGTGACCCTAGACGAGTGTCTCGAACCTTGTTGGTTGTAGTGGTGGGGGGGTTAGTATCGCTGCGCATTGTGTCCCACTCAACATTTGAATGCAGTGTGGGACTGTTCTTCCATTTGCCCACAAGGGGTCGCAGGAGAGTGACTATCCACCTGTCAGAAAACTTTTGGGGTGGGAATTTGGTGGTGGTGGGCTGGCCTGCATATTTTAGGTTTCTCCCAGGTGCAGTACACCTGGTTGCAATGAGGGAGTCAGTGAGCCTTTGTTTTTTTACTAACATCACTATGACATTGACATTAGATTGAGGAAGCTGGGACGGACCTAAAACATGCAGGAAGGCTTACCCCAAGGACCAGGACTGCACACCTCTGCCCTTTTAGGTCTTGGTTAATAGGTCAAATTAGCTTGTTCACCCTTTATTTATCTTTGTTTTGTACAGGGCATGGATGAAGGCGCTATCAACGAGGCCATTGAAGACACAGCTGTTGGGATTTATGTTCTTAAAGAACATGCTGGAAGTGATGAGCCAGAGGACATTGGAATTGTCCTAGAAGGCATCAAGGTCCTGCAAAGTCTCGATAATGTAGCATTAGCTGTTGCTATGCTGTTCGGACTGATCTATGCATTGAATCTTGACTACCCTGCTGACCTCCGCTATACGTTTGAGGCGATCCAAAAAATCTTCATGGAAATGGATGCAGGAAAACTTTCCAGGAGAGCTCTTGCTCTGAAAAACAGACTCTGTCATTGAATATGTAGTCACTGCACTGTCTGTCATAAATGATATGGCAGAATTATACTGAATGGCATCTTTGGTTTGATCACATTTTCAATTTTTTTTTTTTTTTTTTTTAGTGAGCATCTGTTACAAAAACAGTTTGTGGTGTTTGCACCAATTCTTTTTGCTCCTGTGAGTTAACTTTAAAAACCTGCTGAATTTCATTTGCCGCTTTGAACCGTTTGTAAATTTCCAGGGGATAACTATTAATGCAGGATTGATTTTTGATGACATTTTTTTTCTGTAAATCTAAATTGAAAATACTGTTAATACTTGGTAATATTCTATTGGAAATCTAATTTGCTTAGTTTGTAGCAGCAGTTACTCTTTTGTATTTGTATTTGGGTATTCACTTTGTGGTTACTTACCATTTTGTATTTGAAATGACAATGTTTGTTATACGTTCCAACAAATTTGTTCTATTTTTATAAATGTCCTGCCGTTCTTAATGTTGTTGGCGATCATTGCACTATGTTCCTACAATTTTATTCCAGTTTTAAAAATGTCTCGGCTGTTGTTGTTTTTATAATGTTCTTATTGATGCACACATTGGTACAGATGTTTATGGTGCAAAATTTTGTGATTGTGCATACACTGCATTTCATACAGAAGTAATTTTTTTTTTTAATCAAAATGTGAAAGTTGTCGTTTGCACTGTCATGCACTTTTTTGAATCCTATGTTGATTCTGAATATTGATTTTGGATAACCGGCTTATGCCAATTGTATTTTTGTTGTTGTGGGGAAAAAAATATCTGTCAATATTTCAATATAAGAACATGTTATCAATGAACTGACTCATTTCTGTGTTTTTAAATGCAAATCAACATTTATTCACACACATTTGATACAGAATGGGTATCTACATTACATTTGCATAGTTACCAAATCAAGTTATATTAACAGATTTGAATTGAACAGGGGACGTAATGAAATTGCATTAAAGTAACTTATTTCTGAATAAAATAACCATGAAGAAATCAATTTAGAGTAACAGTTGAAAATCATGTACATTGGAGATAATGAAATCACTTTCAGATTACACAATAGATTGGCATTACAAATAAGAAAAATAGTGTTGAAACAACATGATTATTTATCATCAGTCTAATGTGATTAAAATATGATGGATTGACAAGATATAATTATGTTACGAGAAAGGGAAAAAATTGTGTCGGATGAGCACAATGTGATCATGTGGGACCGATGTACACATTAAAATTAAGTAAATCCAAAGAACTTTTTTTTTCAGTGTAGAGGGGACTGGGCATTTGCTATTGCAGGCCCTGAACTTTGGAATACTCTTCCCATTAATATCAGAGTTGCTTCCTCTGTTGAGTCTTTTAAATCATTGCTGAAAACCCACTTCTTTTCACTGGCTTTCAATTCAAGTTGATTTTAAGGCTTTTTGGTATTGTAATTTTATTGTATTAGCAGTTTTTGTTTTAGTCTTGTGTTTAATGTTTATTATAGTTGACCTTTTATTATATAATGGCGGTTTAATAATCGTGGAAAGCACTTTGGGGCAGTATGTTTCTGTTTTTGAATGTGCTATATAAATAAACTTGACCTTGACCTTGACCATAATCTACAATCTGTAGGCGAACTGCACACAGGTCACACGACAAAAAGGAACCGAACCTGGGGTGGGACAACAGAACTTATTGTTGTTCGTAGGTCACCCAGGGGCCATAAGTGACGTTTGTTGTTGTTCATACTCGAACTGTGCATTTGTGAAGGGGAACATTCAGTACTTTCAGCACCACCATCTTGCTACCAGGAAGGATGAAAAAGAATATGATTTTCTTACCACTTTTGCAAGCGAAGTGTTCTTCATCACTACATGGGACGTCATGCCAGAAGCCATCCCTTGCAATGACACAATTGTCTTTTCCCTCTGTGTGGTCATTAGGTTCATCCTCAGCCCACATCTCGAACTCTGCTCCAACACGACCACCTGACCACGTCCAGTTGGACGGCTCATGCCGTGGTCCGATCCACACCCGTCTCTGAAAATACTTCTGGGAAACCTCCACCACCTGCTCCATCTCTTCTGCATTCTGCACCACGGCCAGGTCCGAGTATCTCTCCCTGCAGTAGTCCAGGGCTTCAGACCATGTCTTCGCTTTTTCAATCAAGAAGTATTTGTGTGGGAAACAAGCTGGCAGGAAACACAGACCTGTGATTAAGGAAAGAAAGCCAGGTTATGTAAGTCAGGCTTTATTTTAATGATTTTTTTTTTTTTTTTTTTTTTTTGTTTAGTTGATGGTTTAATCCACTGGATGGACGGGGTGCTCACACACATATGCAGATAAATGTCAACTATGAATTCATTGTCACAGAACTGTGAATAAAAAAAAAAAAAAAATCATTTTTCTAATGTGAATTTATGTGTGACTGAGGCCTGGAAGATGTTCGTCTATCACATTAAAAAAGGGTTCAAATTACTCCCTGCCAGAAGGGCATGTTTGGGCTTCCACCACGTCGTGCCCTTCCATTGCCATTAGCTGCATGGCAGGTGTTAGCTTGCAGCTGCTCTTGACGGCCGCTTTGGCGTATTTTCATCACCAGACCGCTCCCTCTCATGAGCTGACCCCAGCGAGAATTTACGCTTGGTAGTCTCGCCTCTCCTAAGGAGGCGTCCAGGAGGCATCCTGAACAGATGCCAAAGCCATCTCAGCTAGCTCCTCTCGACGTGGAGGAGTAGCAGCTCTACTCCGAGCTCCTTACTAGTGACTGACCTCCTCACTCTGTTTCTAAGCGAGCACCCAACCACCCTCCGGAAGAATGTCATTTTAGCCGCTTGTATCCGGTATCTTGTCCTTTCTGTCATGACCTAATACTCATGACCATAGGTGAGGGTAGGGCTGAATATTAAAAGAATACTCCGGAGATTTTGGACCCACGCCCTATCCCTATCATTTACAAAGTGAGATAAGCTCATAAATACCTTTATTGTGTCCGTTCGTCCAGTGCCTGGCTAACAGGTGTTAGCATCGTAGTTAGCTTAGCTCAACTATGGCAGGTAAAGAGGAGACAGAGCCAAACTGAGAAAGTGGACAAGCATAGTGCTCCGCGGAAGGATATACCAGGCGCACAGCGGCTGAGTCTATGCTCCGGTATATTCTTCCGCGGAGCACTGCGCATGCGCAGGTCTGTGTGGATCAAAACATTATTTTAACGGATTGAAAAAAAAAACCCACGTCTTATAAAATGCTTTATAACCATTCGGATTTACTTCACGTGCTAATACGCCATCCCCTGGACCACTGGAAGGAGTATTTTGTCCACTTTCTCGGTCTGGTTCTGTCTCCTCTTCACCTGCCGTAGTTGAGCTAAGCTAACTATGATGCTAACAGCTGTTAGCCAGGCACTGGACGAACGGACACAAAAAAGGTATTCATGAGCTCATCTCACTCTGTAAATGATCGGGATAGGGCGTGGGTCCAAAATCTTCGGAGTATTCCTTTAACCGGTAAATCGAAAGCTTTGCCTTTGGGCTCAGCTCCTTCTTCACTACAATGGATCAATACGACTACATCACTGCAGACGCTGCACCGATCCGTCTGTCAATCCCATGCTGCATCCGTCCCCGACTCGTGAACAAAACCTGAAGATACTTGAATGCCTCCACTTGGGGCAAGGTCTCTCCACCGACCTGGAGAGGGCAGACCACCTTCTTCCGGTCAAGGACCATGGCCTCGTATTTGGAGGTGCTGATCCTTATCCCCATCACTTCACACTTGACTGCAAACCATCCCAGTGCATGCTGCAGGTCTGGGTTCGATGAAGCCAACAGGACAACATCGTCTGCAAAAAGCAAAGATGAAATGGTGCGGCTACAAGTGGATGGACTGAGCGCCTTGTATGGCAGCCGCCTCCACTGGAGTGTAAATGTGTGTGTGAATGGGTGAATGTGATAATGCAGTGTAAAGCACCTTGGGCTCTGTCAATGCAGTGTAAAAGCGCTATATAAGTGTATTCCATTTACCATTTACAAAACCTGATCCCCTCCAGCCCCTGGCTGCATCAAGAAATTCTGTCCATAAAAATGAAGAACAAAACGGGTGATAAAGGGCAGTCCTGCCGGAGTCCAACATGCACCAGCAACAGGTCCGACTTACTGCTGGCAATGCGGACCAAGTTCCTGCTTTGGTCAAAGAAAGACTGGACGGCCCTTAACAAGGGGCCCCACACTCCGTACTCCCAAAGCACCCCTGACGAGCCTCCCAGTGGGACGAGGTCTAATGCCTTCTCCAAATCTGCAAAACACATGTGGACTGCTTGGGCGAACTCCCATGAGCCCTTGTGCACCCTATGGAGGATGACCCCAATTTTTGCCTCCACAAGCACTTGAGCTGCAGTTTGCTTGGCTTGCCAGTACCTGTGAGCTGCTTCAGGAGTCCCACAAGCCAACAAGACTCGATAGGACTCCTTTAGCTTGACAGAAGCCCTTACTTCCGGTGACCACCACCGGGTTCGGGGGGTTGCCGCCACAGCAGGCACCAGAGACCTTAAGACCACAGCTCCGAGTAGCTGCTTCGTTGATGGAGGTGGAGAACATAGTCCACTCGGTTTCAATGTCCCCAGCTTCCCTCGGGACATGACAGAACCTTTCCTGAAGGTGGGAGTTGAAAACCATGCTGACCGAGGATTTGTTTCTCCCAACACTCACAACAGACTCTCACAACATGTTTGGGTCTGCCAGGTCTATCCGGTTTCCTCCTCCACAAGTGAATCCAACTCACCACCAGGTTGTGATCAGTTGACAGCTGTGCTCCTCTCTTCACCCGAGTGTCGAAAACACGCGGCCGGAGGTCAGATGATACCACAACAAAGTCGATCAACAACCTCGTGGTGCCAAGCGAAATTGTGGACGCCCTTGTTCTCGAACATGTTTGTTATGGACAAGGTGTGGCTAGCACAGAAGCCCAACAACAGAACACCACTCAATTTCAGATCAGGGAGGATGCATCCCAATCACCCCCTCCATGTCTCACTGTTGCTGCCCATGTGGGCGTTGAAGTTCTCCAGTAGAACAATGGAGTCCCCAGTTGCAGCACTGTCCAGCACCCCTCCCAGGGACTCCAAGAAAATCGGATCCTGCGCAACGCTGTTTGGCCATAGGCCGAGACAACCGTGAGGCACCTGTTCCTGACTCAGAGGTGCAGGGATGCGACTCTCTCATTCACTGGGGTGAACTCCAACACATGGCGGCTAAGCTGTTGGGCTATGAGCAAACCCAAACCAGCCCGCAGCCTCTCACCACGGGCAATGCCAGAAATATCTAGAGTCCAGCCCTTCTCGAGAGATTGGGTTCCAGAGAACATGCTGTGTGTGGAGGTGAGCTCAACTCTATCCAGCCGGAACCTCTCAACCTCCCTCACAAACTCAGGCTCCATTCACCCCAGCCAGGTGACATTCCATTTCTCCGGAGCTAGTCTCTGTGTCCGGGGATTGGGTCCCCAGGCACCCTGCCTTCGGCTGCCACCCAATCCACATTGCACCCAGCCCCTGTGGCTCGATCGGCAGGTAGTGGGTCTGCATCTTTCATGAACAGTTATTAAGCAATCCATCCACACATACTGAGTGATGTGCAAAGCCTCATCTTTCATCAGTAATGTCTCACCAACCTGATAAGAGCATGAACAAAACAAGTTGTCCATCCATGACAGTGATGATTCAGCTTCTCTTCACTCTTTTTCTGTTTCCCTGCCGGACAAAGACAACAGTTGTTGCGATTGAGGAGGTATTGATGATATGGTCACTGTTTATTGTTCAGTTGTTCATACCGGTGCCTCACAGAAAATAACTGCTAATGTTTCCATCTTAATCAGAGTGACTGACAGCACAAATAGAACTGAGATCAGCCGTCAATAACTTCATAACATGCTGTACGTGAAATACAGTTTCTTTTTTATATTGTGAAGACATATTTTCTGTAACTGGACAGGTTGCTTAAACACCAAAATGCAGTTTCACTCTGTGTAAGTGTGAAAACTGTCCTGTGGGGTTTACATCGGTAAAACAAAGAAAAGCATGTGACACTGGCAGGTTTGCTGTTGATGCCGAGCAGACGCCACGTAAAGCTTTTTGGAAACACAGTGAGTCCTGGATAAGTTATCAGCATCTTTATGTTACTTCTGTCATTCAAGGCCCTCCTGAACCTCACTCCTTCACACTTTGCTGAATACTGCAACTAATATGCTTTATACTTGTTTTTAACTATATATTTAACATCTTTGTTGTACAGTGAACTTATGTTTCCTGATTTAAAAAAAGTGTAATTATTAAGACAGGTAAATTACTGATTTTGAAATGATAAACGCTACATGGCTGTATTTGTTGATGATTGTCACAGTTTGAGAAATAACTGAGCAACAAGATGTGACCACAAGGTAAAACCTCTGGAAATGAGTTTCTCATGTCAGACAAGGAAAAATTTGATTGTGTTGCTCATGTATTTAGAGTTGAGCAACCTATAAACATGGATGAATCTGACTAAGAGAGTAAAATGCTTTGAGGTTAGGGAAAACCTTTAGGGATAGGGTTAGGTAATACAAGCCATAAAAACAACACAATTTTTAAATTGTTACACTCAACAAAATAAATCATCACAGATGGAAAAAAAAACATTTCATAAAAGTGATAACTCAAGCTTTTCCAGACTTTATGTAATTTTATGTGAGTCAAGTAATTTTGCATCCGATTTAAGGTGAGACCTGATTTTCCATGAAATATTATTTCAGTAAGATAAAAATCTTTCTTGTATTTTGTTGTCCTGTGGATTTTCTAGATGTCCATATTAGGGATGGTTCAATCCGATCTGCTGGATTGATATCGAGTTCGATCCAGGACAAAATGACTGGATCGAGCATCGGAGTTTTTTATTAGAACTCGTTCGATCCGATCCATAAGTCCAATCTGTCTGAATCATACTTAAGTTCAATTTGCGCGACATGCCGTAACACAGACGAGCTGTTGCCATAGTTACCATGTGCCCATGCTTTCGTCATGTGAGCAGAGCGTGAGCGGTGCGTAAACAGAAGCCCATAGAGCTGCAGTCATGTCTGCCGTGTGGAATTTCTTTGAGGCTAACGGAACAGAAAAGTACAACAGCTGAGTGCAACATTTGCAAAATGGGTGCCTCAAGGGGTGGCGACAAAACCAGACATTTCAACACAACAAACTTAATAAAGCATCTGCAGAAGCATCATGCAAAGGCGTACGGAGAGTTTTTACAGGCAAGTGCAAAAAAAAAAGCGGACCGCGACAACCATCGTTGCAGGAAACCCTACAGAAAAGTAAAAAACTCGCTCCGGAGAGCACCAAGGCCAAAATGATAACAGACAAAATTGCCAAATTCATTGTGTTGGATGACCAACCACTTTCTGTGGTGGAAACTGTGGTACAACATTTGGAGCCACACTATCAGCTACCAAACCGGCACAGCATCTCTGATGCTCTTATCCCACAGAAGTACAAACAGGTGAGCGAGTTCATCTCTAAACGTTTGGAAAGTGCAGTCATGGTTAGTTTAACAACTGACATTTGGAGTTCAGACGTGTGTCCAGTGTCCCTAATAAGTCTGACAGCACAGTGGATAGATTCAAGTTTTACTTTGCAGAAAGCTGTGCTACAAGCTAAGAAGTTTCGTGGCTCACACACAGGAGAGGCAATCACGACAGCAACAGAGGAGATACTGATTGTATGGAAAATTGAGAAGGGCAGAGTCCATGTAATCTTGTGGGACAATACCAGTCAGAGGCGTAATTTACGGAGGGTTGGTGGGTTATGAAAACCCACGGGCCCCCCTGGCGCCCGCTCCGTGTTCCGAGTGAGCGCCGCTCTGCGCTGCTCCGACGCTCTGTGTGAGCGCCGCACCGTTCGGAACCCCTCGGCACCGCTCGGACACGTTCGGACCCCCCCCCCGCTCGGCAACTCTCGGCACCGCATGAAAACCCATGTGTAATACATCCAAGCTACGCCACTGATGCCAGTAATATGACAAAGGCAATGGATCGTCTTGGGGTTGCCAATGTAGGATGCTTCGCCCACACGCTGCAGCTTGTTGTTAATGAGGGGCTGCTGTCGCAGCGTAATGTTAGTGACATGCTGGCTGTTGGAAGAAAAATCGTGGGTCATTTCAAACACTCACAACTTGCATACTCACGCTTGCAAGGCATTCAAGAGCAGTTGAATATGCCGCCAAACATCTGCCGCAAGACGTACGGACACGGTGGAACAGCTCCTATTACATGATCAAGAGCCTCCTTTCAGAGGATCGAGCCCTGTGTACATACACAGCAGATTACGACCTGCCAGCCACACTGACTGCGACCCAGTGGGGGCTACTAGAAAAGACTGTACAAGCTCCAGCCCCTTTTGAGGAGCTGACAAGGGAGGTGAGCTCCTCATCTGCCTCTGCATCTGATGTCATCCCCATTGTCCAAGTCCTGAAATGCCTTCGGAGTCGACCAGAGGAGGCAGATGTGGAAATAAGGACCATGAAAGGCACCCTCTTGGAGGCTGTGAGAAGACGTTTCACACACCTGGAAACCGAGCCAAAATACTCAGTTGCAACACTTCTGGATCCAAGATATAAGGACAGGTATGTTTGGTTTCTTTACTTTATTAGAATGAGTGAGGGGATACATAAACTGAATAATCCCACACCTGTCAGTGTGTAGGGATTTTTAAAAACTTATGCACTGTTATTCATAGTAAGACTGGATTTAATCACTGGATATTATGGCACTTAAACTTTAAACCATGCATATATTTATTTTTATGTTTATTTCCAGGTACTTCTCAGACAGGGAAAGGACGTGCTAATGGCAGATGTAATGAAGATGGAGGAGGTGATGAGGAGGACCAGAGCAGGAACCTCAGAGCCAGCAGAGGGGACCTCATCTTCCCCACAGCCAGCAGAGGGGACCTCATCTTCCCCAAAGCCAGCAGAGGGGACCTCATCTTCCCCACAGCCAGCAGAGGGGACCTCATCCACCTCAGAGCCAGCAAAGAAGACGGCACGGATGGAGGCTGCAAGCAAGAGCATACTTGGAAATGTTTTTGACAAAATCTTGGAGGAAAGCACACCTTGTCCTGAGCCAGCCACAAGTGCACACATTGAAGTGCAAACCTACTTCAGCGAGCCAACTATTCTGTGTTCAGACAACCCACTGCTGTACTGGAAGGTTAACCAACATAGACTGCCCTCCTTGACAGTTAGGCTGCTAAATTTCTTTGTGCACCTTCCGCTAGTGTGGAGAGCGAGAGGCTCTCCTGCACAGCCTCCAACATTATTGATGACAAGAGGAGCAGACTGAGTGCTGAGAAGGCTGAAATGTTAATTTTTCTAAAGTTCAAGGTCAGGCAGCTAACATGTTTTATTTTCTGTAAATATTTTATTTAATGTTAGCATTGAAATATGTCCATGCTACACCAGATTGCACTGTCTCTGTTTACGCTTCTTTTTCTGTCTTTGTAATTTGACTTTTATATTTATACACTTGGATTGTTTAATTTCATTGCAATATTTGCACAAAGTTACACCTTTATTTTATTTTCTAACATTTGAATGGTGCAGCTGGGTCTGCTGTTTACAGTGTTGTTGAAAGCAATGAGAGCTCTAAGTTTTAATAAACCCACAGCAGTTACACATTACTTCAGTTGTTGTCACATATTTTCCTTCTTTCTTTACGGGACCAGAACAGGTGTTGTACAATGAACGTGGTATTTTTAGATGTCAGTATGAAGCAAATTACATCCATGTATTTTTAACAACTTTGAGAATGACAAAAAGAATCATATCGGTATCGGATCGGTATCAGCCAGTCCTCAAGGCTGCAGTATCGATATCGGAACTGGATGTGAAAAAGTGGTATCAAGTCATCCCTATTCCATATTGGTCGATCCTCCAACTTTTCTTCCTTTCAAAATAAAAGACTCTGCAGACAAAGAATAAATGCTTTCTTTTTTTAAGTCTCATGTAAACAACTGAGTGTGCACACTGTTTGTGTTTCAGCTCCACCTGAAGAAGACGTCTTACCTTTGACGAAAGGTGGAGGTCAGTGAGCAGATGATCAGGATGAAATGGGCATCGCAGCTCAGTTTAAATACAAAAACGGTCTGTTTACATATTCGAAACCAGTTTCCAGTTTGCATTCAATGCGAAAACACTGATGAACATATCATTTACATTTGAGTGGAGTTATGTTTCTGCTTTCCATCAAAGCTGAAGTCAAATCTTTTCTTTTTTTTCCAAAGTCAAATCAAGCCTGCTCTGGACAGCTGAGGACAGCACCTGGAGGACACACACCTGGACAGGGTTCCATACCATACAGCAACAACACACACTCATGCGAAGGGGCAATTTCGTGTCACCAATTGATGCATGTTTTTGGACTGTGGACATCACACTGTCTCTTGAAAGTTAAGAAAAAGGATGCAAACCCATTTTGAGTCATCAACAAACAGCTGTTTCAGAAAAAAACAGAAAAGAGTTGGACAGGTCTCCAGTTAGCCGTACAGCAACCACACACACACCGATGCCTCGGGACAATTCACTCCTAAGTCCCCAATTAAACTAACCAATTTCCCTACTGATGTTAAAACAAAATCCAGCCACACAAGCTCCAGTAATTTGAAAAAAAAAAAAAAAAAAAAAAAAAAAAAAAAACCATTGTCAAGTTGTAAATGATCATAACTCTGTAGCTCCCAGTGGAACTGAATGCAAACAAGAGAGGAGTCCACACAAGAAGGTTCAATGGAGCAGAATTATGAGGAAGATACTATTGTAGCTAATCTAAGACCACTGAGGTCTGTTTTCAAAGACACCAGGACTTTAAATCTTCACAGGGGAGAAGAAATGATTCAATGGTACATTCAGACATGCTATTATTTTCAATTTATTCCAAATGTAATCAATCTTATGTTAGGAGTCCATTCTCCTTTTCTTGGGTGGGGATGCGTCTGTCTCTGCAAACCCAATTTTTCAAGTCACAGATTAAAAAAAAAAAAGTACTGTATGCTGCAATTTTTCTATCAATGTCAGAAAATTTTGAGAAAAAGCATATACACCTGTATTGATGTGAAGTTCTTTCCTACGAGTCACAGATTGTGTTCATTCAGTCTATACAGAGAAAACACAATATTTAACTGGGATCCACTGACTCTACAACCAACCACAAGACATGATGCATCAACAACCTTCTCCCAGTTTATTTGCATCCATAGCAGCCACGCTGGCAAGAAGACATACGTCAGAAACAGGCCGTAAGAATGTACGTCAAAGCAAAAATACGATGAATTGTAGCATCACTCAAATGGATTTTATTAAAATAAAGTCTACAGCTCAGGATTTACAGTGAAAACACAAGGAAAAGTCACCATCTTTGTTTTTCAACTGATAAAAGCTACTCTCTTCTGATTGGCCGTGGAGTCAGTCGATCTCAGTTAAGCACCGCCTTTTTCATAGACCGAACGTACAGATGGCTTTTCGCCAAATTTACTGCAACAACAGCAGAAAATAATGTGAACATGTAAGTTTTTTCAATACTTCAGCTATCCTAAATTCCTTTTTATATTCTATGTACTATTTAGTTTCTTCATGAATGCATTGAAACTGTGGATATTTTAAATAATCCATTGAGCTTCGGTTGTCAAATCAGCAAAGCGGTCAACAGTATTGGAGCTTGTAGAGGATTAAACTTCCATGTTCATCACTTTAACTGAAGGAGTTCTTGCATGTGTGACAGAGCATTTTCTTTAAAGGCTGAATAGTTTAACACTGTGCCACTTACAGAATAGAATTGACGCTGCTCAGCACATACACATTCATGTAAATCATTCACAAACCAAAAAAATAAATAAATAAATCAAGCAAGCATATGAAAAATCAGAGCTACAACAAAACTCTGTCATCACTTTGCAAATTATTGCCAACGAAGTTTTACATATGCAAAAGCCCTGGGTGTTTTCTGTACTACTGCTGTTCCTACTTGAATTGGTGCTGATGGGTCAGATCACTTTCAGAAAGCTGAGAGCAACTGAATGTCAACAGACAGAAATCATGATGGTTGAACCAGAATTTCTTTCTGAAAGAAACTTTAATTTTTTGTGTTTTTGGGTCCATCCTTTTCTGTTAAGGCTCATTTCAAAGAGATGAGACCTTTCATCTCAGAGACACAACCAGCTGTGTCAAAGAAGCTAATGTCCACCCGCATATTTGCCTTGTAGACTGTAATGTCCCCTTACCACATTTGTGACCGAAGGTTTTCTGTCCCATCCTCTAACCTGAATGACAAAAAGGAAACTGGATGGTGACCTCTCTCCATGACTTCAGGAAAGAGCAGACCTCCAGGTGCTTTTGCTCTTGATATATTGAACTGAACACAATCTTCAGCTGGCAGGTCGTTGTCAACCCTCTCAGGGTTCTGGGATTTTAAAGGAGCTGTATCATGCTTTTCCGAGCCTGGCAACGATGGAGTACTTTTGTGTTATGAAATATTAGTAATTCTGTATGCCGTGTTCCATATTGACATGTTATCATGTTATCTTGGAAGCAACAGAATCTCATTGTCCCAGGTTACTGTTGATTGCATTTGTAGGCGCTGATGTGGAAACTGTGAGACCATGCCCACTGAGGAGGAAAATCTATGCTGCCCAGAAATAACACAGGTAGCTTCTGTTTTTTTTTTTGCTTTTTTTTTGTCATATCAATACTAATAAAGACATTCAGGCTACAAATGAATTCTTAAATGAACAAAGAATAAATGGCAAATAATGGCACACATCATCACCATACACCATCGAGGACATTGTTGTTCGCGGAAAACTTTTTACAAGAAATTACTTTCTGCTCGTCAGGTCATAGGACAGTGTCTTTTGTGGATTATCACAATGTCTCTGGAGGCACATTATGATAACATGTCAAATATAACCTTTGGGGAAAAAACACTTTCATCGCTGAACTGGCAACAATGTTTGCAATGGTAATGGTCCTGACCACTGGTCTTATAAAATGTAATATTACAACCCTTTGGTCTTGCTCAGATCATAGACCTAGGTGCTTTATCAGCATCTTAATTTTCTTTGTGCAGTGTCTATTTCGTGGTATTTTTGTATGTGGTATGTGATATGTGTTTGTCTGTCACTGAATGTGTGGTGGGCAGAGCTGGCATGCGAGACGGCCACCTGAGCTGCACACCTGAGAACCATCATCACTAGCGCCTCTACTTAAGACTGCAGCAGAAGTCCACTGATCACCAGATCGTCAGTTTACTCCCCCCCCCCCCCCCACCCCCCCCACCCCCCCACCCCTCTTGATTCCAGGAAAGACCTCTTTGATCACTGCACAGTACGTCCTCTGTGCTGACTCCTGTTCTCTCCCTCTGCTCACAGTGTGCATGTGCTGAGAGTCTCAGGCTCCCTGTCTCTGGTTTCAGCTCCAAGACCACTCAGACTCACAATAAATCTCCCTTTACTTCTATTGTCTAAAGGGGTACTACTGTACGTTGAAATTGTGACACGTTAACTGTGGGCATCTGCGGCAACTTTAAAAAAACGTTGATATATATATATATGTGTGAACTGCGCTTTTGGGTGAATGGTGTTGCTGTCCATGGTGCTGAACTGTGTTAGTATGTCAGACTTCATGTCCATCTGACTGATTTCAAAATGACGAGGCCGCTCTACTTGGTTTTGAAAGCATCTGTCGAATGATTTGAGAGGCATGTCAATAAGTAGTAGGCTAGTAATGTTTGAGAAGATGCAAAATCTATAAACGTGAGTTTTTTTCTTGAACACAATTGCTTTAATCTCTCATTGTTTACCTACATGAGGTTTATTGAGTTTAAATGGCTCAGATGTGACTTGTTCCATCAATGGTCCATCACAACCCAGGACTGATCAATATCCCCATGCCTGTGTATTCAGAGCCAGTGAACATCAAATTTTCAGAATAACAAGTTAGAAAAATAACTGTTGATGTGAGATACATTAATCGTCACTGGTCATTACCAGTTGGGCCCTAAGGCAAGGCCCTTTTGCACCAAATGCCTATACCTCAACAATGAGCGCAATAGAATCATACTGGCTCGAACGCCGCCCGCACCCTGATGACAACTTGTATGGAATATGATGGCATTGATGGAGAGCTACGATCAGAGGAGAACATGTTTTTCCTATATATACGAGGGTGTACCCAAAAAAAACGGAATTTGATTATAACTGTTTATTTATGACATTTCCAAATAAAACACCACCGTCGCCTTCAAAATAATCCCCATCTACATTAATGCAGCGCTCCAGCCGTGTCTCCCACTTCACCAATGCGTCGTCAGACCCGCGCGTAAAAGTGCCGTTTTTTGCCGGCTGCGATTTTTCTGTCACCTCCTCCACATCTGCAAACCGCTGTCCCTTCAGCTCTTTCTTCAACTTGGGGAACAAGAAAAAGTCACTGGAGGCTACATCTGCCGAATAAGGCGGATGGGAGAGGAGATTCATCTCATTCTTCTCCAGAAACTGCGTGAGGCGCAGCGCCGTGTCCGCTGGCGCTCTGTGGTGGTGGATCAACCGGCTCCACTCCGCCACTACGCTCTGCTTCCTCCTCACATCCTCACGGAGCGTCTGAGGACTTCCATGTAGTAGTCCTGATTTACAGTCTGACCTGGAGGGACAGACTCGCTGTGGACGATACCCTGGACAGCCAAGAAGCAGCTCAGCATTGTTTTCACGGCTGAGCGCACCTGACGCGCCGACATCTGGCCCTTTTTAAACCACCCGAACCACTCATGGATCTGATTCTTCCCCAGAGCATCATCCTTGTAGGCTTGCTGCAACAAGGTGAGTGTTTCTGCTGCTGTTTTTTCCCAGCAAAAAGCAGAATTTAATGTTTGCGCGCTGCTCTGGCTTCACTGTCAATATCGCCATTTTGGGAAAAATCGCAGACCGCAGCTGCACTCTGTTGCTATAAATAGCGCCTGACAGGCGTCAGTGTAACTCTGGGAGCTCAAATTTCTCACAGATGTGCACGAGGCTTACCTGCAGCACATCTGACGGCCAGAAGTCGGAACTCATTATTATTATTGTTTTCTGACCAAATTCCGTTTTTTTTGGGGTACCCCCTCCTATATATAGGGCGATGGGTTTCGTGTAGAATGGGGAGGTGGAACAGAGCAGAGCAGAATCAAGCGGAGCGGGCATGTATGCTGTGGAATGAGGCAGGAAGTCTTTTCTTTAGTGCATGTTACGACCAGCTCGTTTGGGAGATGGGTCAAGGCAGTAACATAAAGACCACAGATTGAATGTGGAAATTAAAGTTATTTATTTAACAAAAGTAAGACCAAACGGTAACAAAAGGAGACTCTAACCTAGAGTTGTAAAACCAAAACACAAATCCAAAAGGTTAATTCAAAACACAGAACCAAAACTACAAATAGTCAAACCAAAACGAGTGCCTCACTACCAAACACAATACTATTTCAGAGTTCAAGAGGCACGAGAGCATGGCGAGCTACTGCCAGCTCTAGTCTGTGTCCTGCTGGCCGCTTTTATCCCCTCAGCTGCTCCGCAGGGTTGGTTGACGAGGTGCTCTCGGGCCAGGCTCCCCAGGTGCAGGCAATGGAGATGATTCCTGCAGCAGCAGCAGCCTGGGATCACGCACTCTGACACAGACACACACTCACATTGGGGGGGGGGAGAACTGAGAACACGGCAACAGCCGTAACAGTGCACTTCCTAATTCCCTCTCATTTCAGGACAGACTTCCTGTGATTTTTCACTCCACTGAGATTTTCAACTCCAACCACAAGCAACACATCAGTGAGATTCAGTGAGACTGTTTTATTTAAAACACAGTTTCATTTACACAGTGGGAAACTGTGAAATAACTTTGTGTTGCTTTCTTTTATCAATCTCACAAAAAAAATAATCAAAATAATACAGTGAAAGCACTGTCTCTTCAAAACACATTAAAAACTATCAAATCGATCTCGTTTCTTTGTTGCTCTATTAGGAAACACTCTAAGCACTGTTCTACATGTTCTCTTCAGCTGAGCGATTTTGCAGATTGACTAAGATATGATCACAGGTCTGCATATCTGTCTGGAAAAATCCTCATTTTGTCAAATTTGCAGATCAGCTGCAACTTGTGTTTTTGTGCACAATACCCAGCTTGTACTCCTTCAGAAGGAATGAAAAAGCAGTCAGCATACATTTTTTTTGAGCTGATTGACAAACAAATATGAGTTAAAAGTGAATTGTGTCCTCACTGGATCTTTGTCATTATCTTTGTGTCTGAACAACTGACACATGTCAGATAGAATTAAAATGATCACATGTAGAACAGAAAAGATCATGAAGATGATTCTTCGCTCATGTAACGATGCAGGTGTTCTCCTTGGACTTCTCCACCTCTTCTTTGTCTTGGTGGAAGATCTTCCCATCAGGCTGCTTCGTCCAGGTCAGCTTCACTGCTTGTGTCAGTCCGAGATCTGTCACTGTCTGGTTCAACTAAGAAACACAAACATTCCTGATCAGGGATCTCCAAGAAGCTGGATCATGTCAATCAGACCCAGTCATTTGATCTGGTCGACGTTCCACCCCTGAGGAAAATGGCTGAAGCTGTTCTCTTAAATAAATTGAAGTCTAACTGAAGGATTTACACTGTTGAACATGTTTCATATGTTACTTTAATGAGTTCTTACCTAGATGAGTATAAAGTAGGGTGACCAAGCGTCCTCTTTTACCTGGACATGTCCACTTTTTACGTCCTGCCCGGGGCGTCCGGGCGGGTTTTTTAAATTCAAGGAAATGTCCGGGGTTTACTGTTTCTCATAGCATGTAAACATAAACTGACCAGTGCTTTGCACACAATATTATGATAACACTTTGTTGCACGACGTAATTACCGAGAGGCTGCCTTGTGAGCCGATCTGCGCCGCGCTCACACACACACACACACACACACACACGCAGATGGAGCAGAGCAGACGAGGCTGTTCAGGCAGCGAAGCACGGAACATGCCATTTAGCCTTTAAGCTTAAATGTGCTGTAGGCAGGATTTTGCTAGTCAATGCTAATTTTTCTGTGTTTTCTTTGGATTAAATGTTAGAGTATCCATTGATAATCCTTTAGGAGTGTAGCATAATTGCACTACCGCGAGGGCGCAGCGTTTCCATCTGTCTCTGTTCTGAGCTGAAAAGGAATCTCCACAGCTCCAGGTATCTTTGACCAATCAGAAGAGCCCCTGAGGCTCTAACCGTGATTGGTCGAGGGGCGTTCGTCACACGTTCTTGTGGGAGGGGCTTAACTTGCGTAAGGGCGTGATGTCAGAGAAAACAGGACAGGATTGGCTGTGCTGGGTTTCAAATCGCCATCTTGCTTAGGTAAACCTAAGCAAGATGGCGGAGATGCTGAATCCTGCCTACAGCACCTTTAAGAGCACCTTCACAGATGAACTGCAAAAAAAAAAAAATCCAACATAACGAGATAAAAATAGAATGTAGAAGAAAAGCAGGATGAAGAAATCAATTAAAGATTTTTTGTTTGTTACGTTACTATTTCAGTGAGACTCTTCTATTCTTCTATCTTATTCTTCTATCTTACAAATACTAAGAAATATATTGTCGAGTCTGGATTTTCCAGCAGAAGAGTTCACATTATTTAATATTTGAAAAGAGTCTAAGAGAGCTATTATTTTGTTGCAAGTTCTTACTTTTCATTTTATTTTATTAAAGAAGTTAATTTTGCATTGAAGCGTGTTCATCAACCTCTGAAGCCTATCTGAATTTGTGTCTCGAGCCCCCCCCCCCCTGCCGCCGGTACTCTTTTTTGGAATTAAAAATATGGTCACCGTAGTGTAAAGGTAGTCCCATTTTATTACATTTCAGGTTTTCTGTCCAAAATATGACAACTTCAGCCTTGAGGCGCCCATTCTTAGACAATCAATGTCCTGCAGAAAAAAGCAATTAGTGCAGCATTGTCAGATCTGTGAGGCAGGTCACTGTCATATATGTTGGTATTTTCCTTTCGTGAAAACGCAAGAAAATCCATCAGTGATAAGATCGCATTTCCAGAACAACTTGACATTATTTTGTTTTTATTATTTTTTTAAGTATTTATTTATGTTTTATGCAGTGTCACTCAAAAGCTTTTCTCCAAAATCCTTACAAATGTCCTCCTTTTTTGAACATTTGAACTGAGATCATGAAGATTAAAACTCAATTTTATGGACTTTAATTTCCTCTGGCACTTTTTACTGTTTTTACATATTTTTTTGTCTGTCTCTCTTTTTTAAATTTACAACTATAAGAAAACACAAATGGCATTGGTGAGACACTTTAACTGTTCATTCCAATGAACAAGTCATTTGAAACACAAAATAAGGAAAATTTTAGTCTTAAAATGCGAGTCTTTCTCCACTGTTGGGATTCTTTTCTTGTGATGTTGTGAAACAGGCGTCGAGGATTCAGACTTCATTCTGTCATTCTGACCATGCGGATTGTTAAATAGGTTTCATACCATTGTTACCGTTCACAGTTGTTGCACTTGGGAAGTTGTCAGAGAAGTGCTCAACGGTCTCCAAGATAAACGAAAACACCTGAAACTGGGTTTCACAAGGACAACAGTCCAGGTCAAAGGTGACTGTTACCTGCTGCAAGATGGCTTCTGCTTCATCCTCCAGGTTCAGTGATAAATTCTCAGTGGTTCCTTTTAACATGACCTTCTTCATATGAATCTCTTTGTCAAAGACAGAGAAGAAAATCCAGAATAATGAAAAATTCATTTGATTCATATAAAACTTCTGTGTCTCTGATTTGAATCCAGTGCATGAACTCTAAATGTCAGAGTTAAATTGCTTCAGCCTCAGACTCCAACTTACAGCTGAAGCATCAGATCGAACCAGACTGACAGACTTTTAGGGCGCATTTACACAATAGTGGTGCTCAGAACCACTGAACACAACAGTACACAACTGAAATTTGAAGTTTATCATGTGTAAATCCTTACATAAGGAGTCCTCATGGTCTCTTCCAGCTTGGATTTAACATGCAAAGTTTGTACCTGTACAGACCAAACTGGATGCTGATTTAGAACAACTTAAAATCATCCGAAAACAGAATCAGTCAAGGCAGATCTTTTGTCACTGAAATTGTGACTGTATACTGCAACCTGACTTATGATGCTGATATCATTGAATTATTGACAGTGAGCCTTCCTTAATAAGGTGGAGACGAACTCACTCTGCTCAAAAAGAGCCCAATGAAAACAGTCTTTCTTTCTTTCTTCTTTTTTTTTAAAGGGTAACTTCACTCTGAAACACCACCAGTATCAGCAGTTAGCACTTAAAAAGAGGTGGGGTTACACAAGAAAAGAGGAAAGCCAGACATACTGGGAGTGTAAACTCTACACAGAAGGACAATCCCACCCATATGTCTTTCAAGCAAAGCAGAAACAGAACTCACCAATTTGACAGACAAAGAATAACTGTTGCTCGCAGTCATCGTCCTCCCAGGCTCCTCTACGGACCGTCACACAGGGAGTTCGATTGCCTCCGTTTGGTTCCTCTAGAGTCGTGTTCCACCTGTAGAAAGTCATGTGACTCCCATCTGACCACTTCCACGGGGCTCTGAAGAGGCTGATCCAGTGGTCGACGCCCGCTGTGAGGGTCTTCAGCTCTTCATTTTCAGCTTCATTGCTCACACTGGCCAGGTCAGTGAAGTTCCTCCTGCAGTGCCTGTGGGCGTTGCTCTTGCTCAACTTGATGTCCATCAAAAAGAACCTGGGAGTGACCGATGGTCCTGCAAACATGAGACGGTACATGTACGGGATATATGTGCAGGAATGCACAGATGCCAATATTCGTACTAGGAGGAGCTCCCCGCTACAGCGTGCAAATACCAGGTTACAGTTCGGAGGTTTTTTTTGTTCACACGGCTCGCCAGCAGGCGGTTTAGACTCAGGTCTACAGGCAGTGTGAAAGGACACAAAAGCGATTATTAGCGGGTCGAAAACACGGGTCGACCTGCTAGTTGCAGTGTGAAAGGGGTATAGGTAAGGTCAAACCATCATGGTGTGGGGGAAACTCTGGGTTCATGGTGATGGAATGGAATAGCTTACTTGAAATGAAATTCAGTTTAAGAACTTACATCCATATATTATTGAAGTAATATTGAATAAATATATTTTATGAAGGATTTTCAAATTGTTGCTAAATTAAATTTTTTATTTTAAATCTCACGTAGCATTTCAAGTACCGCCAGGTTTACATAGACCCTAATTTCAGAACCACCGCTGTGCATTATGTGTTTCCACTTCTTGTCGAGGCTTGCTGTGCTTCTCTCTAACTCAGTTTGTGTTTTAGGTGTGTGTCTGACTCTGTGCTCTACGTCAGGGGCCACCTGAGGATCTGTTTTCAAAAAGCTGTGACTCTGAACACCATCGTCACAGAAAGCCACAAAACACAACAGAAGTTTTGTGTTGTCACTTGACACTGCTGCCTGGAAACAGAAATCATCAGGTGTGGTATTACTGACATGAAATTTTGCTAAAATGTGATTTTCTTACCATTGGAGCAGACAAAGTATTCTTCCTCACTGCATACGGAGTCATGCCAGAAGCCATTTCTTGCAAAGACGCAGTTCTCTTGTCCCTGTTCGTGGTCATCAGGTTCACCTGGAGCCCACATCGTGAACTCTGCTGGAACATAATTTCCCTCCCCCTGTATCCACAGCCATTTGGTCAGCTCATACCGCAGTCCGATCCACACCTGTTTCCTTAAATGAGGCTGGGAAACGTCCACCAGCTGCTCCATGTCCTTTGCGTTCCGAACAATGGCCAGGTTTGAGTATCTTTCCTTGCAGTAGTCCAGGGCTTCAGACCACGACTTTGCTTTTTCAATCAAGAAGTATTTGTATGGCAAAGAGGCCGGTAGGAAACACAGACCTGGGATTATGGAAAGAAAGTCAGGTTATCTAAGGATTTATTTTAATGATTACTGTTTTTCTTGGAAGATGCTCTACAATCATATGAAAAAAAGGACGTTAATGCTCGTTTTGGAGGCTTTCCAACTTTACTTGACTCAATTGTAAATGTTGAACTGTATATTTGTTGTGATTCACATCATTCATGAAGAGTTATCAAGCAACACATCCACACACACTCATCAGTAAAGTCTCACCAACCTGATAAGAGCATGAACAAAACAAGATATCTGTCCATGACAGTGATGATTCAGCTTCTCTTCGCTCTTCTTCTGTTTCCCTCCAGGAGAAAGACAACAGATGGTGTGATTGATGAGGTATTGATGTAATGGTCATTGTTTTATCATTCAGTTGTTGACACCGATGCCTCACAGTCTGAAGGTCTTGGTTGTAGAAATTATTCGGAATAGCCTTTTTTTTCCAGTGAAAGTAACTGCTAATATTTGTGTTTTAATCAGAGTCACAGACAACACAAAGAGAACTGAGATCAGACATCAATAACCTCACAACATGCTATATGTGAAATACAGTTTCTTTGTTATATTGTGAAGCCATATTCAGGTTGCTTAAAGACCAGAATGTAGAGTGAAAACTGTGTCCTGTCGAGTTTACATCAGTAAAACAAAGAAAAGTACACAGCAAAATTTGGTATTTTCGGATTAATCTCCATGTGAGTTGAATAAACTCAGTCTGAGTGTAGGTGTGAGATTGGCTCCAGGATTGGAGTTAAAATAACTGCTTTTGAAATTGATCTCTTACCCCCTATTCAGAGATAAAACTGAACACTTCTTGGTGTTAAACCACTTCTCTGAAGAGAGTAAATGTGACTCTAAAATGGAGTTCATTTTAGTATTAACTCTTGATCAGTGTTGAAAGTCAACACTTAATATAAAGTTGATTTAACACGATTTAGAGTTGACATTTATTCAACATATACTGTTATATATAAAACTCATTACACTGAACAACCCCAGTGCTAACTCAAGCTTATTCAGACTTTATCTAATTTTACATGAGTCATTTAAATCACATCAAATTCAAGATGAGAACTGATTTTCAGCACTGAGTTTTTGTTTTATTTTTTCCTGTGGATTCTATAGATGTCCAAATTGGTTCATCCTCCAACTTTTCTTCCTTTCAAAATAAAACACTCTCTGCAGACAGAGAATAAATACTTTCTTTTGGAGTCCCATTTAAACAGCTGATTCTTCACACTGCTGTTACTGTTTAAGCTCCACCTGAAGAAAACGTCTTACCTTTCATAAAAGATGGAGGTCAGTGAGCAGATCAGGATGAAGTGGGCTTCTCAGCTCAGCCTTAAATACAAAAACAGTTGCTTTACTTCTTTGTCTATGTACTTGTTCGACACCAGTTTCCAGTTTGCATCCAATGCGAAAACACTGATAAACATATGATTTACATTTCAGTGGGGTTATGTTTCTGCTTTCCATCACAGCTGAAGTCAAATCTTTTTTTTTTTTTCTGAAGTCAAATCAAGCCTGCTCTGGACAGCTGAGGACACACACCTGGACAGGTCTCCAGTCTACCACACAGCAACCACACACACACACACACACACACACACACGCCAAGGGGCAATTCAGTGTCACCAATTGATGCATGCCTTTAGACTATGAACATCACACTGTTTTTTGAAAGCTGAGAAAAAGGATGATAACCCATTTTGAGTCATCAACAAACAGAGCTGTTTCAGAAGAAACAGACACGCAGAAAGAGTTGGAAAATGTCTGGTGAGCAGACATGGAGTGGTAAGGCAGGCGCTCACTGTGTAACAATTCCCCTTGTTTTTTCCAAAGCGATCTTCAATGAATGATGTTAATAAAGTATGGCAACTTGTTTTACAACTCCGAGAGATTGTGGAGATGATATGTACACCGGCCATTTCAGCCAGCCAGATAGGCTATTTAAGAGTTCTTATTGATGAATATCTGTATTTCAGGCAGGACCTATTTCCTGATCACCCAATGAAGCCCAATGTCTCTCATTATCCTGAGCTTATAGTGCACTTTGGGCCACTCATTCATTTGTGGACATTAGGATTCGAGAGTAAACATACTGATTTTAAACAGTGTGCCAGGAAATTGCATAATTTTAAAAATCTTTCCTCAACACTTGCAGAGAGGCTTCAGCTTCTTCAGGCTTTTTTAAGTGCTGGCAACTTTTTCCCACCAGCTGTTGTTGTAGAGAAGGGTACACAGTTTTTCTTGGGAGACTACATCGACCACAACAGAGAAGCAGTTGCACACTTAAATACTTTTCAGCCAGAAAACACGGTCATAGCTCATGAAGTTACTGTGACGGGTACAGCATACAAAAAGAACATGTTAATTGTGATTGGTGACAGTGAGGAGGGGCTCCGCATGGGAAAAATAAAATTATTACTTGTCCATACACTGTAAAATGGAATTTTGCACATTTGTTATTTTAGCTCATTATTTTATGTCAGTGTAACAAATTATTGTTGTAATCATTGTAACAAAATGAATTTACGAGTTGAAAATGCCTCAACTACTGAATATTCTTTAATATGAAAATGTCAGTGTAACTGAATCAGGAATGTTTGTCAACTTGACTTTCGAGCAGTTTTTGAAGATAGTTGGGTCACGTGTGCACGTCATTACGTTTTGGCGGTAGCCACACCCCTTCTTCCCCCTGTCGGCCGGTGCCTGGACGCCATCGTTGCTCTCCGCTTCTCTTCATACGGCCTGTGGATATTTTTCATACCAGTCCACGATTTTTGATCATTGCAGTCTCTGCACTGTTGCAGCATCGAACTGCCACCGAACTGGTAAGTTGTATGTTATGTTGTTTTGTTTTTTTTTTTTCGAGAAAGAAAAACGGGGTTTGAGAAAGAAAAAAAAAAAAGAAAATGTGGTTCAGAAGCTGTTTGTCATTCGCCACATTGGCTTGACGCACATGGCAGAAAAAGAAAGTAAAGACGTTTGGTATCATTTCACTGTGACTTTAGAAAGTACTAGAAAGCAAAAAAAGCAGCCACGCGTAATGGATAAAACTTAAAATATGACTCAGTGGTGACACCGAGGCGACTTTCCCTCTTCACCGTGGCTTGCTCGTCCTCACCGCCACACATAACTCAATGTCCGTGATAATACTAGTTTAACAGTGATAAGGAATTATCGGACCAGTACCGGTTCCTGTCATGTGGTACTGGGTCGCACAGATGATCAGTTCATTTGTGACTGTAAACACTCCTAGCACGCGATGCACAGCTGCTGCTCGGGAGTAGTCGAAGGGAGGCTGCTGTTGAAGGTCTGCTTCCCCGCGGTAGGGACGGCGGTACACCATCAGCAGACCCTGTGGGACCTCCAGAGGATTCAGGTTTATTGTTATTATACGTGACAGCGATGCTGTCGTAGCATTAGCTATGAGGCTAGCGCCACATTATTATGGGCACCATCGAAACGCATTTTTAACATTCTTTTCACAAAAACTTTCCATGTCCTGTTATTGGTGTGTTTATATTTACATATATGATATGAAATAACAATTTTATTTCTACTAATTTTTTTGTGCCTCAAAAGTAGGTCAAACTTGTATAGGCTGGAACATTATAAATCACAGGACTTACTGAAATACAACACTGAAAGGCCATTTTTCACCTGTCAGAAAATGATGAGCGAATATCTTTATCTATATTTTTGTGTTTATCTGAATATCTTTAAGAACATTATCTCAAAATACCTGTTTTTCCTGCTAAAAAGTGAATAATGCAGTGATAACTGCATTTAAATTGTACTTCCATCTGGTGCAAAGAGACAGTTATAAAATATATTCTGCAGGGTCATGACTATGCAAAATAAGTACCTTAGGTATCAGAAAATAACTTATGTGTCAGGGTGCTACTAAAAAATCTGGTACACAAATCCTAACCTATTCTTTTTTTTCTTTTGCAGGTGCCTAAAACAATCTGATCCTGTTAAAAGAGGTGCATCATTTACATTTTCAACACTGGTATTCTTAAAACCCCGGTGTGCGAATAACCATGTAGGGTAAGTACAATGGCGTTGATAGATATCCAGAAAAAATAGCTTTGTACTTTGTTTTGACCTGTTAGTTGTGATGTCAGTGGTTGTTGGAGTTGTTAGTGAATGCAACAGTATGCAGTATTCCCCCATAATTGTACAAGCCTGGTGAACAATCAGGCTACTGAGAACACCATCCAGGCCAAGAAATATATTTTCATTTTTAAGTACACAATAATCCTTTGATTTGGTAGTAATTAAAATCAATTCTGGAATTTGAAATTAAAAAAACACACCTTCAGTTTTTGAGAAGTTCTGCAAATTTCCATTAGAAATATTCTCTTGAAATTTCAAATCTTAAAGGATAAGTTCGGTTTAAACAGTTTTCACGTTGTTTATAGAAAGATGTATAACAATGTACTCACTTGGAAGGGTTTTCTGATCCGAAAAGTGGTCTGGGAGAAAATTAGTCCTCAGACCTCAGTGTTTCCCCTACCATTATATTAGGGGGGCGCCCCGCCCCCCCAACGGCACTCCCCGCCCCCCCTAGAAGGTCAAGTTAAATTAAAATAATTGTTACGTTATTACACGCAAACTTTAGTTTTCCTGCATAAAGACCGCTCCACATGCTGTTCTGAATGCACTGGACGCGGAAGCGCTGCCACAGAGTTTCTGATCGCCTCCCATGTTAACCTGTCTGACTGACCGCACACAACGCGCAGGGGCTCGCGCTCTGCAGCGCGCCCGCTCCGAGCGTCGAGAGCGCCATTTGTTTTGTTTAAAATGCTCTTTAAATGTGAAAACCGAGAGCAGACGGATCCAGCCGAGTGCAGTCGATGTGTGACCAGCGCGGAGAGCGCAGCCAGCAGACACGCCTCCAGTGCGAACAGCCAAGCGCCGGCGCCGAGACGTTCGCATCCAGTGCGTCAGCACTCGCTGCAGCACTCCACTGTGTCCACTCCATCTTATAAACAGTCACACGCCTTTATGATCTACTGAGATCCAATTTTTTCCTGAAATTTCAAATATCTGGGGAAAATCTGTCATTGACTGTGTGTTTGATGGGGAAGATGTGGCTCCAAAAGTCGCTGGTTCGAGCCCCGCTACCGACCCAAATATGTGAACTACTTCGAAGTGGATATTGTTAAACTTTGACATAAAACTAAGTTTGTTATGAAAATATTATTCACCTTTTGTAAATGTATTGCTGTCTGGTCAGACCTGCATTAAAAGAGCTTTTATAACTCTGATATTAACAAAGCTATATAAGAAGACAGGCTTTCTTCAAAAAGCTTTTCTAGTTGTAATGATACCCTTATAAAGAATAAGGTCAATTTGATCAGTTACGATTTTAAATACATGATCTTGACATGTCATTTTATCTTGACAATGCAAAAAGGTCTGTCTGTTTTCCCTTTCTAAACAGATATTTATGTGAATAACAAACCAAAAGCACTGCTGCATAAAGAAAGGCCAGATTTATTGAAAAATACAAACATCATTTGTATATGACACAAAGAGATATATGAGCTAACTGTGTACACCAAAGTATTTCAACACAATTACATACAACACCATTAAGAAAAAAAAAAAAAAAAAAAAAAAAAATCACTGAACACATCCAGGACTGTCCGAGCTCTCTTGTGGACACCGGCACCTGTGAGCTGCTTTCTGCATACAGGCCAGTGCAGAATCACTTCCCACAGTGATACAGCATCCACAGGAGGAGCCTGTGGGTGAAAAACCACTCTGGAGCAGGAAACTGGTGAGAAATAAGAGCAGGCTCTGGTGGTGTGGACCACAACTACAGGTCTAACTGCAGTTGCTGGTTTTTCCAGATGGAGGCTGAAATCCATCTCTGGTCCTGAGCAGGTCTATTTTATTAATCTCTGCTGGGAGCCAGCGAGGCTCAGAACCTGGAGCAGGCTGTGCTTCTGCTGCTGGAGCGTGAAGAGGGTCGGATGTGGAGAGCTCAGAGGGAGCAGTCGGAGGTGGAGCAGATGGACACAGAGGTGGTTGTAGAGGACAGGGGGATTTGAGGAGCTGAGGATGAGGCTGATGAGGTCCTGGACTGCAGACAGGTGACGGTGCTCTGCTTGTCGTGGTTCTGAATGTGACAGAGGACACAGAGGAGCTGCAGGCCTGATGAGAGAGGAAGAGAGAACAGCTCAAAACATAATGAATGACAGTGGATGGTGAGACTGTCAGTGACTATGAAGCATTTCAACAATCCCACTGAAATTAGGCCGACACCACCGTGCTGCTGCTACGTTACCTTGAAGACATGTTTTCTAGCCAAACTCAGGATTGGGGTCAATGCAGCATAGTCAACATGTTTTCTCTAAATATTTTTCACATGACCAACACCCTGTAACATCATTCATATTTACCAATGCCAAAGTCAAAGAGGGCCTGGGAGCAGTCTGTCCAGATGCTGCTGCTGATGGACCTGGATGATCTGGAGCGCTGGGGAATGTGACCGGGACGCTGCTGGAAGGCTGCAAGAGCACAGGGAAGGAAAATGAACTCATTCATGCAGAATAAAACACCTGCACACATTCATTTCATGAGATACTAACAACACCCTCTGTGCATGGAAACCGCAGCTACATGTTTGCATCTGGCCAAACAAAGATGACTGTCCCTCAGCTGCATTGGGCATTTCTCAATCTACAATACAATTTGAATATATCTTATAATGCCTCACACTTTTTTAAATTAAGTTTATTCTTAAGTGCACACTGAATGCTGATTATTCTGTCCAACTTTACCTTCAGATAAAGATCAGGCCACTTCTTCTGGTGGTGCTGGTCTGTTTCCTGCCTCAGAGGGCCAAACGCTGAAAGCAGCAAACCTTTGCAGGGTGCAAATCCACCCCTCATCCCCCATGCCTCTGTGCTTCTTCTATTTGGAAGAAGGAATAAATGCACACGTCACACCAAGAAGTCCAGCCAGAGTTATGCCTGAGAAATAGCTCTTACTGATATGTGTTATATTACTGTCATTATTATTTGGAGGTACATAAGTTTAAAAAGCACAAATTCTAACATATTGTATGTATATTCTTTAATGCATAGTTAACCTCAGTGTTTTTTCTCATTTCTTTTTGTGTGTGTGTGTGTGGGGGGGCTTTACTGAGGTGACACTGCAAATTAATAAAAGATTTTCAGTTAAATTTCTTAGCTGATATTTTTGCCAATAAGACAGCACAGTGAAGCCGCAGTAGAAAAGGACTTCAGTCCTTTCAGTTCCAGTCAAGTCAGGCTAAAAATGTGGCTCTGGAGCTCAGAGAAGCTCTCAGAAAATGTCAAATATATAAATTCATTGAAGTTAATTGGCACATTGCAAAATTAAATAATACTCCTGTGGCTACGGTAACAGTTAAAACAAAAGCAGCACTTTAAATAGCTAAAACAGCTTAAAAAACTATAGGTATTCTGAAGTGAAAAAAAACAAGCATCTAAATAACACAATCAAAACAACAAGCACGGATAACACGAATGAATGAATGAAATAACTCCAGAGTCACCACGATGCCACGGTCGTTTCTTTCTTGTGAACATAGCGGTGTCATATGTGTAGCTTATTAAAAAAGACTAAACGAAAGTTGATATCAACTTACCTTGATATGCAAAGCCACAGTGTTTGTCCAAAGAGTTTGAGGAGGACGAAGCGCACCGGCAGTGGGTCCATCGTGACTTGATACGAGTGCTGTCATTGGTTGTTTAGCCAGCTAGTTGTAAGCCGGACATCGATTGGTCGAGAGAAGCCACGTGGTCAGATCTGGATTGGGTGGGTGATTCTGGGCAATTCTGGGCAGAAGAGACGTCGGTTGGCTGAAAAATTCTGGGGCTGGAGATACGCGATTGGTTGCTGTGAGAATTTCTGGACAATCTTGCTCTGGATTGGGTCGGTGATTCTGGGCAATTCTGGGCTGAAGAGGAGGAGATTGGCTGAAAAAGCTGGAGATGCGGAGACGCGATTCGACGAGGAAAAGCAGCCGGACGGCTCCCAGGTAGGGCAATACACTTTACCCACCTTGCCTAGTATGAAAGTTGTGAGAGTGAATGGTTGGTGGTGGTGGTCGGAGGGGCTGATGGCGCAGATTGGCAGCCTCGCTTCTGTCAGTCTGCCCCAGGGCAGCTGCGGCTGCAGCAGTAGTTTACCACCACCCAGTATGGTGTGAATGAATAATGTGATGTAAAGCGTCTTTAAGTGTCCTGAAAAAGCGCTATATAAAACCAATGAATTATTATTATTATTATTATTATAAACAACGTGAAAACTGTTTAAACCAAACTTATCCTTTAAGTCTCCTGGTTTTTAGCTCCAGTGTTTCCTCATGGGGTGCTCCACGCTGGGTGTTGCTTCTGGTCCTCTTATGGGGTTGCTGCTGGGTGACAGCTCTGCCTGTGTGGCTGGAGGCCTCTGCACTGTGGTGCGGGGCCTCTTGTTTGTGCGGGGTGGGTCTCTGGCAGGGCCCCTCCTGGGCCAGGAGCCCTCTTAGCGTGGAGGGCCCCTTCCTTACCTCAGTCCTCGGTACCCAGCCATGACTCTCTTTTATAATAGTTTGTTTGCATGGATGGGTGTGTGTGTGGATGTGTGTCTATGTTGGTGAGTGTGTGTCTCTGTATGTCTCTGTTTGTATTTAGGGGGTGGAATGGCCTCTGTTTCTTTTGTCTTATGTTCTCATTTGTTGTTTTAGTTTTTTCTTTTCTTTTTTTTTTTAAGTACGAAAATGCCACACAAAAAAAGTTTGATTTCATTTGGTTACTGGTTTGAGGTAATGGTGTTTAACGATGCACACAGCTTGTTTTGTGCAGAGTGTTTCTTGTCACCATTGATCTATGGTCAACTTACTTGTTTTGTTTGTCATCAGAGCTCAATCAGCAAGAAGAGGTCCATTTTTCTGATGAGCCTTCCCCATTTTCTGGAGGATGAACCTTCACACTTTGTCCAGATTGTCGAGGTAAGCATTTCTTTACTGTGGTCTTTGTAATAGAAATACTTAGTCATAGTTCACTGTGCCTTTAACCACCTGAACATACATAGCATACTTCCAAAAATATTAGCCAGGGATACTAACTTTTGCTTTCCTTGTATTTTTTGTAGGCCACAGACGATGAGAACAAGTACACAAAGGGGGTGAAAGTGGGCGTCGCTATCGTCAAAGAGGGAGATGACATCATCAATGCTGCGGTGGTCCTTGAGGAGGCAGTTGTCCTATGCGACTTGGATGAGATTCCCAACGCTATTGCCATGCTTATGGGACTTCTTTATGCACTAAATATCGATTACCCAAAAGAACTGAAATACACCTTTCAGGTCATCCAGAGGGTCCTTGTGAATATTGGTGCCGGACAGTTTTCCTCAGTTGTGCATGGCCTATGCAATCGACTTTTGAGGAAAAAGCTGTAAGAAGGTTCATATGCAGAGTCAAGTGATCTCCAGATTTGTTCATAGCATAGTGTGCAGAATATTGTGTAGGTCACACTGTGTCCAGATTTGAAGATTTGTTCAAGGATAAATTTGTGTAGGTCGCACTGTGTCCAGATTTGTTCAAGCGTAGTATGCAGAATATTGTGTAGGTCACACTGTGTCCAGACTGTAGATTTGTTCAACGATAATATTGTGTAGGTCACTCCGTGTCCAGATTTGTTGAAGGAGAATTATTGTGCACGTCACACTGTACAGATTTGTTGAAGGATAATGTGCAGTGTTGAGTAAGGAACACTGTACCCAGATTTGTTCAAGAACTATTTGACATGTAAACTTTTGTATAAGTCATACTGTGCCCAGGTTGTTAAAAGAAAATTGTGCAGAGTGCTGAAAAAGTAATATTGTGTCCAGATTTGTGAAACACTATGCAAAGTATTGATATGTCACACTTTGTCACGATTTATAGCATTGGATCTGATTCTCTTTCATCCTTTAAGTGATTTGACTTGCCACAATAAATGGTGGATGTTGATGTCTAAAAGCATGATTTTGTGTTTCCATTCTGATAGATATTTTTAAGTTTTAATAAGTGAAGATGCAGTCAGGTGAACTTAAAAGTTTAAGTTAACTGTAGCAGGACAGTGTCAACACAACAAGATGCATTAGTTATGTTTATGAATTCAGAAGTGCAACAAACTACAGGCAAAGTTCAAAAGACAAAACAATTTAATTCAAATTGACTGCATTTCACTGATCCTGAAATAGATTTAAAAGTTTAGTCAGTTAGCAAATCCAAATCAAATTAACTAACACAGAAGTTAACACAACAAGGGATGTTCAGTCAAGATAACGATAGATGATGTTTGGAGAACATCTTGTGCTCTTTGACTTGACATAAAATTTTAAGGCAGCCTTAAAACTGATATTTGTATGTTGAAACAGCTTGTTTGATTTTACAGTGTAGAGATTCAGCAGTATATTTTATTGCTGAGAAATATTTAGCTGTGCATCTCCCAGATATAGGTGTTCATTGTCTCACACAACACTCTGGAAAAATACTGCTATATTAACCACGAGAACCTGCTTGATTACCACCCCTTGCCTGAATATACTGTGGGTGCCATGGCATTAATACTTCTCCACCATTCTTTCGTCTCATTATAGGGTGATGTCTACCTTAATTGAAGAAATCAGGGTCATCATCCTCAGGGCGTTGCCAAATCTTTCTGAAGAGACAATATTTCAGCTCATTTCTAAGCTTCAGTCCTCTGGCTTAGAATCAAAGGAAGACCTCAGATATGTGCAGCTGGAAGACATGGCTGACCTCTTGCCTATTATTCAGCTCTGGAAGGAAACTTTTGGATGCATTTAAATCAGGTAATAAAAATGAGGCTTGCAATGAGCCACCGTGTTACTAATTCTCCAAGCCACTTTGTGAGGTCACCATCTTTCAACAGTAATTCACTGATGTTTTGTTTTCTTTGTTTTAGAGGCAACAGAAGTGACTCTCGATCTCACAGTGATTCCAAACCCCTCACCACTCTCCAGCCCATCACCACTAGAAAGCAGCTCACCACTATCCAGTTGTTCATCCCCACCACCATCGTCAGTGTCTAACCTGTCAGACTTCAGCAGTCCAAGTAGCAGAAGCTCCCAGATATCCAAAACATGGCCCGACATTCATCCAAGTAGCAGAAGTTCCCAGATATCCAAAAACATGGCCTGAGACATTCATAGTGCCTTGGGATAAAATGCCACAAGAAATCCGATCAGCTATTGCAAATGGGAAAAGACCAAAATTGGCAGAGCTATGGCAGATGGTAAGAGTGCTGGTAGACGAAATGAGGAAGAATGAGGCTATCCCAACACCCCCCCAGTGTCTCACAGTTTATCAAAATATCGTGAGATTTCAGAGTTTTGCTGGTGTTTTTCCAGACGGCTCACTTATGGCAGGCGGTTATACTTAGCAATTTATTCAGGTGAAAAGTCGTATTGAGAACTTCAGCCGTGACTGCAGCTTTGCACACCACTGTGGGCGCTGGATCCAGCTCCAAGAGCAAGAGAGGGCCAATTGACACATATGGCTGTACAAGATTTAAGCCAGAACTCCCACCAGGAGAGTCTGATGATACTATGGAGCAGAAACACCACAGATTGGAGGAGATCTATAGAGAGGAAGGTGCAGGTGGGGTTGAAAGAGCAGATGTTTGTAGTCTTGTGGAGACCACATTCTGTCTACCGCATCGCCGAATAAATACAACTCCAGCTCCTCCAACTGAAGAATTAAGAAGCAAGTGGCCTTACCTCTTCATGCAGGCAGCGCGGAGATGCTAACAGCTAAAGCTAGAGCTAGCTAGCTCTTTACTAGCGGTAAATAAAGTGAAACCAGCGCGGCTGCCCACAGCTGGAGACGGCGTGGAGTGATATGAAGGGAGAGAAAATAGTGCCAAACGTTTACGAGGTCTGACTTTTTCGTCGACAACGGTTTGTAATGCAAATATATCACTCTTTCGAACACATATTGGTTTGAGAAGAAAAATGCTTTTTTTTCAAGATCCCAGCAAACTTGCCGGACTACTTTCCTCTGGACGTAAACCGGACAGGATCTCCGCTCACTGGACGCTGTCAGGGGTCAGTCTGTGTGAAAGAACAACACTGCTGACGGGGATGCCATACAGATTTATGTCAAAAATCCCGAACTATCCCTTTAAGACTGTCCTGTCCCAGAGTGAGGATGGTGAGGTGGCGCTCCATGTTGTCCAGCTGCTGACGGCCCACTTCAAAGAGACCACAGATGGCTCATCCTCCTCGCAGACATAAGTTTATTTCTCTTCTTTCCTCATTTCTATTGCAAATTGTTGCCTTTTTAAAAATCATCTTTTGGAACAAATATGCTTACTACATTCATATTGTCTATGCTCTACAGCAGTGGTTTTCAAAGTGTGAGGCGCGCCTCCCCTGGGGGGGCGCCAAAGGGTGTCAGGGGAGGCACGAGAGGCAGAGAAAGACTTGACTTTTCAACAATCCTTTATTTTAACAAGGCTGGGTTGTATCAAGTCAACGCTAACATATACAAAACACCAAATCGAAAGAGATTAAATAAATACAAGGAATAAATAAATAAATAAAGGGTCAACCATTCTCTGCCACAAACTACAGCAAAACATCCGCAAAAGTTATTTTTGAATCTCTAACAGAGAACAAGGCACCATCATGATCCCAGGTATTTTTAAAAGTCTCCAAGTCCTCCATTTTGAAGTAGTACCTGTGCTGAAACTGTACGTGAGCTCTCACAAGCTTCTTGAACAGCAGTAGAGCATCACATCTCCCTTCTCCCTTGATCTTCTCCTTCCTGCTTAGGTAAATTGACATTTTTGCCTGTCCAAAAATGAAATTCAACAATCTCCCCTGCCTCTTCTTCTTCTTCCCATAAGAGAAACCAAAAATGAACATTAACTCAGTGAAGTGCTCTTTGAACCGGCTCACTAAAGTGCTTAGTGCTCTGAACAGTGGAGTTAATCTGGAACACTGGGCAAAACAGTGAAAAACAGTTTCTCTCATAGAACAGAAAGGACAACCATCTGGAACCGAAGGATTGATCACTGACACAAAGGCATTGACTGCTAAAATCCCCTGTAAAACACGCCAGTGCAAATCTCCAACATTTTTTGTCAATGGTGGTTTATAGAAAACATTCCAAGCTGGTTTAAACTCTGGTTTCACTTTCAGAAAAGCTCTCCATGGTGTGTCTGCCCTTCCTTTGAGTTTTTCTCTGTTTAAGGCCTTTACACACCCCTGGTAAAGACCTTTCCCATTAGCAGAGTCCAGAGGCATCCAAACACAGCCACTGAGCAGAGGGTCAGTCATGCCACAGTCCGGAAGATTTGCTTTGATCGCCATCCTAGGAAAAGGATCAGAAGCATTAGGTGTTACTTGGCCATTAGACCACTGTTGCAGGAGTGCCTTGTCCTCTTTGGAAAACGCCCTCCTGAACTTCTCCAGGATGGCACCAACAGTCCGGACAGACCGGACCTCCAGCCTCACCGCCAGGGCCTCAGCGTTATCCAAGTTTTCTCCAGCCAGCTGCAGCAGATGTTGAACCGTTGTTATTCGTTTCTGGAAGAAAACTGCAGACATTAGCGGGGCGTCTTTCCACGGTGCTCCCAGACGTGCCCCTTGGAGTATGGGTTCCTTAAGCAGCCAGTGCAGGGAAACAGTAGGATCCAGTCTGCTCACCTCCATCAGCCTCCACACTCTGACCACGCTGGCATAGAAAGGTGGCAAACAGTTTACACTTAAGTTGGCCCAATCAAAACAAAACAGTGTCTTATCAAAACCCAAATTCCCAACCTGACCAAAAATAAAATCTGCAACTGGCCTCCATGGTAAAATCTCAGAACCATAGAGGTAACTTTGCAGAAACTGTAACCTAAAGGCAGCCTTCCTGCTTAGCAGATGAACCAGCCCCTGTCCTCCTCCTTCTTTTGGCAAAAACAAAACACTTTGAGGGACCCAGTGAAGATTGTCCCAGAAGAAGTCAACGATGGAACTCTGAACACTCCGTAACAAATCCTGCGGAGGTTCGAGAACAGCCAACCGATGCCAAAGTGTGGAGGCCACCAAGTTGTTAATGATGAGTGTGCGCCCCCTATAGGACATCCGGGGTAATAGCCAGTGCCATTTTTTTATTCTGCCTTCCATTTTTTCTGCAACTCCTTCCCAGTTTTTCATAACCTCACTTTGGCTACCGAGATGCACTCCAAGGTATTTAATCCCATTTCTCTTCCAACAAACTCCACCAGGTAAACTTGGCTCAAGTCCGCCCCATTCTCCAACTAGCAGAGCTGCGCTCTTGTCCCAGTTTACCTTGGAGGAGGAAATTTTTCCAAAAGAAGTAGTAATGTTCAGCAGCCTCTGAATGTCCTCATTGCCAGTGATGGCCACCATGATGTCATCTGCATAAGCCGAAAGGTGCAGTGGCGACGCATCCTGCCTGAGTCTGACCCCCCTCAAATCATTCCTAATCTTAATCAGCATGGGTTCAATGGAAAAAGAATATAGCATTCCGGACATCGCACAGCCCTGTCTAATGCCCCTCCCAACAGAGAAAGGAGCACATAAACCACCATTGACTTTCAATATACTTTCAATGTCAGAGTAGAGAGTCTTAATCATGGCTACAAAGCTGGGGGAGAGACCAAATGCCTGGAGAGTATCCCAAAGGTACTGGTGCTCCACCCTGTCAAAAGCCTTTTCTTGATCTATTGAAATCAGACCAAATTTCAAACCCAATGAACTAGAGACTTCCAAATAATCTCGAATTAGGGATATATTATCCCTTATTGATCTGCCGGGGATACAATATGACTGGTCGATATGAATGACATGCTCCACCACCTTTCTCAGCCGGTTGGACAGCACCTTGGACAGGATCTTGTAGTCAGCACACAACAGACTCACAGGCCTCCAGTTCTTGATCTCGGAAAGGTCACCTTTCTTCGGTAGGAGGGTGAGGACCGCTCTCCGACAGCTGAGGGGTAACTTCCCACCAGCCAAACTGTCTCTGATAACATCCAGCAGATCCTCCCCAATTGTGGACCAGAACGCTTTGTAGAAGTCCACAGGTAGACCATCCAGGCCTGGAGATTTGCCGTTCTCCATCCCACTGAGCGCCATTTGTAGCTCTTGTAGTGTCAGTGGCCGCTCTAGGTCTGCATTGTCCTGTGCTGACACCTGTGGCAGGTTTTCAAGGAAGGAGCTGGACATCAGCTGATCCTCCCTGTGTTCACTGATGTACAGTGCTGAGAAGAAGTCCACAGCTCTCCTCCTGATCTTCTCTGGCTCTGTCAGATCCCTCCCATCAGCTGATCTCAGGCAGTGAATCAGTCGCTTCTGATCATTCTTCTTCTCGAGGGAAAAGAAGAACTTCGACGGAGCATCCATGTCAGCCATATTTCGGAAGCGTGATCGGACTAGCGCCCCCTGTGCTCTAAGCCCCAGCAGATCTGCTAAAGCTGTCTTTTTTGCTTTGTAGGCCTGAAAATGGCCTGAATCTCCTGTGGAACCACATAATTCTTCAAGCTCCACGATCTCCATCTCTAGATCTTTGACTGATTTTATGATCTCTCGAGTGACATTGAAATTATATTGATTACAAAACTGTTGGATTTGTATTTTTCCAATATCCCACCATTGCTGCAAGGAGGAAAACTGAGGCTTTCTGGACCTCCATTGCTTCCAGAAAAAATCAAAACACTTTTTAAAATGGCCGTCATTGATTAAAACAGTATTAAAATGCCAATAAGCACTCTTGGGTTTTACCCCCGTAATAAAAATATTTCCCATTAGCAAACAGTGATCCGAGAACCCCACTGGGCTTAAAGTGCAGGATTTAAAAATCTGGGCATGATGTTTAAAACAATAGAGTCTGTCCAACCTGGCCAGAGAGACCTGATTATCCTTCATATGTGCCCAGGAGTACTGCCTACTGTCGCCATGCTTAGAGCGCCACACATCAGTCAGCTCATACGTCTCAATGATCCGTTTCAGCTTCCTCCTTGACTGCACATTCGGTTCCAGATGGTTTCTGTCCAAATCAGTGACAGTGCAATTAAAGTCACCCGCACAGATCAAAAAATCCGTTAAAACACAGGTTGAAAGGACATTGGATAGATCCTCTAAAAAAGCACACCGCTCACCAGGGTTAACTGGTGCATACACATTTAAAAGAGTCAGGGTACATTCCTCATATTTTGCTGTGACTTTCAATAATCTTCCCTCTACAATTTCCTCAACCTCATAGGACAATGGCAGAAAAGACTCTGAAAAAAGAACTGCAACTCCTGCACTGACTGTGGACTTGTGACTGAAAATTATGTCCCCACCCCACTCCCTCTTCCAGTCAACAACATTATCAGCATTACTATGGGTTTCCTGCGCAAAGGCAACGTCAATATTCTTAGTTTTTATGAGCTCAAAGAAGACTGCTCTCTTTCTAACATCTCTGGCCCCATTTAGATTTAAAGATGCAAACCTAAAACTGCTCATGGTCAGAAGAAGTGCAAGGAACCAGAAAAAATGTGTGAAACACATTTTTATCTGTTTTGATTTACTTTTAACCATCATTAAGTTGTAGTTTCACCTTTTGAACTAGTTTCTGAAGACGGTAAACCTCTGGTCTCTCCAGTCCCTCAGGACCTCTGTTTCTCATCAGCCACCTGGCTGATGCAACAAACAACAAACGGTTTGGAAAGAAATCTTCCACTTTTACTTCCCGTTTCCCTTTAGTTGCCTGTAAGAATCGTCGTATCTGCTCAAGACTGTAGCCATTCTCCTTCTGACCATCAGGGAGGGTTGAATCTGAAGACTCCCGCTCACTGTCCGATGTAGATAATTCATCTGAATCTTTACCTTTATTCACATCTGCTTTTTCCAGTGCTGCCATTTTCTTTGGTCTTGTCCCTGTTCCTTCTCTGTTGGTTTTCCGTTTAGCTTTTGGTACTTTAAAAACAGATTCGTCATCCATTACTTTTTGTTCGCCTTCAGAAAGAACATCCACATCTATCTCTTGTTCTCTATCACCATCTTCAGTGAACTGACTGACTGTACTGGTCTGACTGGGTTCTGTGGAAGCCTCAGCAGAGGTTGAGGGGGGCTCGCTACCCGGGTCCCGGGTGACTGGCCCCTCCGGGTCCTGGGTGTCTGGCCCCTCCGGGTCCTGGGCCCCCGGCCCTTCCTGCTCCTGCTCAGCCTCTGCATGATCTTCACTGTTTCCCTCTCCTTCAGCCTGAACAGTCTCTTCTGCTGGTTTGTTAGCATTAGCAGGGCAGCTGCGCACCAGGTGACCTTCTTCCCCACAACCAAAACATTTCATAACATCTGAAGTAGCAAACACAGTGTAGTAGAAACCTTCAATATTAAACTTCAACACGATGTTAAGTTTCTCATCCCCATCTCTCAGGATCATATAAACTTGTCTCCTGAATGACACCACATGCTTCAGTTGGGGGGATTTACATCCTGAAGAGATCCTCTTCATAACAGACACAGTCTGACCATACCGTGACAGCTCCCTCAGCAGAGCCTCGTTACTGATAAACGGCGGTACGTTGGAAACAATAACCTTTTGCGCAGGATTCATTAAAGGAAAAACTCGGACATGAGCGCCCCGCAGCACCACGCCTCGCTCCACCACGCTGTTCACTTTATCAATAGATTCCAGGAACAACACCACCGCGCTGTTCATGCGCGACGCTGCTCTCACCGCCTCACAACCAACCACCTCTCCTACCGCCAGAGCGCACTCCTCCACGGAGAAGTCCGCTCCGACCGGGACTTTCACTCCATGCCTCCGGGAGAGACGCTCAAACCCGCCAGCCCCACCATCGCTGGCCATGGCACCCAGCCAAACACCGGCTGCTGCCGCACCCGCTCACACCGTGACCCCCCTCTACCCCCCCTGTGAAACCCCCAGTGCTTTACAACAGTTGTGACAAGTGAAACAAAGAAAAAGAAAAACCATCCGCGAGAAAAAAGAGGTCGAAAACCAAAGTTTTCAGAGGAAACGCTCATACACTCACCAACACACTCCACTCACCAAACGCTCACGCTCACGCATGCGCACGAGAGAGAGAGAGAGAGAGAGAGAGAGAGCAAGCGAGCGCTTCTTGCACTTGGGCTTCCGTAGCAATCACAGTAGTTTGTCCATGTGTAGCTGCCGCAGTCCACACGTGGGACTCACAACAACAGAATATTTTACCTGAAAAGAAAGCTCCGAGTGAGTATCGCGACCGCGATCCCCCGCTTTACAGACATCTGCTACAGTGGTTGATATTGAGATGACCCTCACCCTACCCTCGACTCCTTGTTGTATACTGATCGGTATGTATTCAGTAAATTAACATCCAGTTTATTTCATATCAGATGAGCTGTAAAGTTTTCTGTATTCCAGCAAAGTATGACTGTTAACTGTCGTGGATTTTTATTTAAAAAGTATCCTAGGCCAGTCACAGTGCAAAAAATCCCACAAACATAATTTCCGGAAAAATCTCAAAATCTTCAAGTACATCCACTCTTGGTTCTTGAAGTCTTCAATCGCAGTTCTCCTCGGAACAATCAGGCAGAGTTGGAGTCAGAATGCAAAAAGAGGACTTGATTTCCAAAAACCCCCTGGCAGTCAGGTAGACCGAAAAGAACTGACGCGCGGACCGCTCGCCGCTCCGTCTATTTATACTATTTTCTGGGAGTTCGTTGCATCTCAAATGACTTTTCGTCAAGACACAATTGTTCTAAACCATTCCGTAACCCTCCATTGAGGCACAATTGTGAACTTGTCATTTGCTTCTCAATTGCCTCTCTTCCCCCCTCCCTACAAAGGTCAATGTCCGTGACCCCTTCAGGGGCCTTATCTGCCTCCATCAACTCTCCATCAAGTCTCCATCCATCCTTCCCAAATGCCAGATGTTGTGCAACAATTCACATAGTGTCACATTCCTTGTCCAATGAGCCTCAATTGCGCAAGAGGGAGACAGAGAGGCAATTGACCTGTAATCTTAGCTTTAGAAAAAAGCAAACTGTCCAGCTGCCAAGAGGCTGCCGTAAAAATGAAAAATGACAGGCAGGCAAACCTGAAAGAATACATTGTTTTTTTCCACACCTGTGTCCACTAGCACGAGACATGCATGATATGAATAATAGTAAATAACATAATATAATAAGCATGATGTGAAGAATATTATAAAATTATTCAACATAACCTAACAAAGTTCATACGGTCTCCCGTTTTACAAGTAAGCTCTTTTTTTTTTCTTTTATCTCAGACAGAAGTTATTTAGGTTATTTACCTGACGTGTTTTGGCGTCAAACTTGCACCTTCTTCAGAGTGTCACTTTTTTTAGCATTTTCATCAGTATGTCTGTTTCTCGAAGTAGAGATATTTATACATGTCAAAATTCTTTCTGAAATAATAACCTCACGTTTCAGGTGGAACAGAGTGTGTGAGTGCTGGACACTGGATGATCAGCCTTGAGGGTCATATCTTGAGTGAGGGCATCCAGCCAACATTTGTGATGGAGCTTGCTGCTCTGTTTTCAATTTACTACATCTGCAACCTGCAGTACCAAGATGAGGCTGCCTGTACTCTTGAATTCATTCAAAGGTAAGGCTTTTGTTGTCCAACACACCTTTTTCACAGCACTCATTTTGATATGAAATTGCAAACTAAACCCAGGTTTTACTGGGGACAGTAATGAAGGTTCCATCCCTGTTATAGATAACAGCACACCATGACCTCTAATCTCAGACTATTGTGTTTTTTAGGCACTTCATTGGGATCAACACAGAAAAAGGGAGAAAGGCAAGACTGTCTCCCAAAGGACAGGGAGAGTCGCTCATGTGTCCACTCTTCTGAAGAATCTAATGGACTTCGAGTGGGATTTCATATAGGCTAGGTTAGTGAGACCTCGTCACCTTGGCAGTGCACGTCAATGCAGCCCCATTTCCCATGTTCTTTTTGTTTTTGTGACATGTTCTCCTTTTTACTGCAAAAATGTGGCTAATTAAGTTGTATAGCATTGCAGAAAAAATGTTGTTCATGATTATTATGTTCTGTTCTTAGAGGACTTGGAGCTTTCTTTTCATGTTTTAATAAATGTTTAAAATGTAAATAAATGTTGAAATGTTAAAGCTAGGATTGGCAATCTGGATGAGATACATTTTTTTAAATACTTGTTAAAATGATCTTTATGACCCGATGGGAAGCAATTCATAGCGTGTTTTAAAGTAGAGCGGAAAATATCTGCTACCTACAGCAGAAGTAAAACGGGAAAAACAGCAACCAATAGTCTTGCCGGACACCTTTTTTTAAACCAATCAAATCCCTTTGCCCTTCGACCTGCCCCCTGCGTGTACATGTCAGTGGCGTGCACTGGCCCTGGTTCAGTGCGCGCGTGGCCAAGCGCTTTCGGCGCTTGCGGCTCGTGTGAAAAATAGAACGGAGTGGCACGAGCCGCGGCGCTCCCCTGCGTGTTGTGTGTGGGCAGTCAGATAGGGAGATAGGGACATTCTGATTTCAAATAAGAACTTTAACTTTAATGCGCCTTTTTCCCCCATTAAAGTGCAACGTTTGTGTTACTAGATTTAAACAAGAATTAATACTTATTTAAGTTGTTGAGAAGCTTAAGTTAAAAATTCACTAAAAAGGAACTGTGAGAGCATGTTTTGTGAGGAAAAACATTTTTTTTGTTTCCAAATTTATTTGCTACCTCTGTTTAAACTGTTAAATAAGTTTAAAATAGACCTTTGTTAAAATTACTTGATGCTTTATGGCCAAATTATTATTAGTTATCATATTACTTTGAGTACAACCTTTGTAAAAAATTGTAAATACTACTCCTTGGATTAATTGGGCATATTTTGTGTTTTCCTTAAGGTTTTTCACCTAATGAAGAGCCTAATGATGAACCTAGGGAAACTAAGAACCCTCTTAAAGGTTTAAGACTTCAAAGAAAGCTGAAATGAAATTGAAGGAACTTAAGGATTTGTTGACAATAAATGAATTCGAAAAAGGTCTTGGACTCCTTCTTTGAGTGGAATCCATGCGACGAGAACACCCCAGAGCAGCGTAAAAACTCAGAGGACTTCATAAAAAAAAAAATAATGTTGCTAAGATATTTTCTCTTCCATAGATTTTTTTCACTGCTTCATTTAAGTTAACTGACTCATTGAGTATTTTGTACAGAATGGGGATTGCTCACACACACCGTTGGAGCGTCGGGGCGCCCATGTGTACGGTCACAGGTGGCCGCAGTTTGCCTATGCCTACAGCCGGCCCTGGACATGCTGTGGAATTCAAGTGAAAAAATGAAATCTTTTTAATCATAAAATTCAATGTATGTATACATACACAGCTTAACGTCACATGATTGAGACATTGACGGCTAGGGATGTGTCACCTTTAAGGCACCAAAGCCTCCTCAACTCCACAGCTCTCCAAAAATGCAAGAAAGGTATCCCAAATCTCTTTAAATCTGGCTGATTTCCTTTCCATTGTATATGTTAAGTTTTCAAGGACTAGGCATGCTGATAATTCTTTCAGCCATTCACCGATCGTAGGTCTTTTGACGTCTTTCCAGCAGTGAGAGATCAAGCGTCTAGCTTGTATTAAATATAAATCTGTGATTTTCTCCTCTTTACTGTTAACCATACAGTCTTTTGGATACAAATTAAGAATACAAAGTGCAGGGCAATCAGGCACTGGATTCAAGGTTATCTTAGAAATGCATTTTGTAACTTCATTCCAGAACTTGCATATTTCAGGACGGTCTCACAGACAATTAAATAAAGTACCCTTTGCGACATTGCATTTAACACAGAGATCAGGAATGTTTGGATTCATTTTAGTTATTCAAACCAGAGTGATATAGATTCTCATAATTCATTTATCTTGAATCAGTGTAAGATGGGTATTTCTTGTTAAGAACTGAGCTTTCAAGCACACTTCCCTCCAATCCTCCTCAGAAATGTCTTGTTGCAAGTCATTTATCCATTTAATTTTCTTGTATTTGGTACAGTCTTTATGATTTTTCGCCAGTATATCATAAGCCCAAACCATTAAATAATTGACATAAAATTCAAATTCTTTGAATTTGGAGCCTTTATTGGTCCCTCTTAAAGCAGAACTATGCAACTTTTTTACCTCAATAAATGTCTTTCAGAATCCCTGTGGGGGTAAACAAAGACTTGTCACGGTGATTCGCCTGTCCCTCCACTCCCCCCGGGGTCTGTGTCCTGAAAACAGCGCTTGCAACTTTCAGAGGATCCGACCCGACTACATCTGAGAGAACAAACCTGCTTTACGGCACTCATACGGGAGTACAAGGATAAAAGCTGTTGGAGTGCGATATCTGTCATTGTGTTGCGATAGACGATCTTTGCATGATGTGTTGATTGGTTCTAATTTCTGTTTGGTAACTGAAAAATAAAGAGGAGTGGCACCTCCTCTGGTAGAATTGAGCGCGAGTGAGTTCGCTGCACTGAGCTGAAAGCAGCATGTCTGAGTGTGTTTGTTTTCCAATAAGTTTGAGTGTGCGAGGCAGGTATGTCTACGCCAGAGGGAGCAACCGGAGGAAGTTCCCGGGCAGCGCGAGGAACTGCCGCTGCAGAAGATTTAACAAAAGCACAAAAACAAACATGAAACCCTCGCTAGCGTTAGCAACGCCACCCTTAGGTGCTCACGGATGGCAGAACCAAAAAGACAGAAAAAAACGTCTAACAAGCGGAAAAAAAGGAAACGGAAGTGGGACGCTCTCTGCACGCGGGGGTGGGGGTGATGCAGAGGACGTTTACGACAGTGAGCTTTCACAGGAGACCAGTAGGGGGAGTGCTAAAGCAAATCTTGCATAGTTCTGCTTTAACAGACATACACATTTTTTTTTCAAATATCATTTTCCATTTATGAGCTTCAATTTGTATCATATTTGATACATCAGGTCACAATGCACAATGACAGTTTTTTTTTCCCAGAACAAACAAAAACATAATAAATCACAAACAAATCCAACAAATTTGTATTTCTAAACATACAAAGTCAAAATTGTGCAATAGTTTGAAATCCACCAATGGAAATGGCTGAGTGGAAGCACAAAAAATAACGTTTCAGTTATTTTTACTCATTATGTGGTTCACAACCTTTTTACTTTGGACAGTGGTCTCTTGAAAACAGTTTCTCTCCTTGTTCAGCAAAGATGTGCTTTTCACTTCTGACAGTACACATGGGTAAAGTGGTCCGCGCAGTTCTTGCATCTCTGTCGAGTTTCCCATGTTGGAAAATGATCCAGGCCACCCTTTCTCACATCAGGGGGGACCTCAGTGGTTTTCCTCTTTCAGGGAGGGATTGGTGTTGCTTCTAGAGAGGCCACACCTTTTGACCTTTCCTGCACTTGTGATTGTATTGCCAACAGAAGCCTGAAACTGTTGCAGAGGCAGGGGCTTCTGTCCGGGCTGCAGTTTCTTCAGGTCTCTTCTGTAACTGATCTATGCATTGATTACTGCCACTGTAACAGCGTGCCACCAAATGTAAATGTACCATCATCGAACCTCGTACCATCCAGTCAAGCTTCTCTTCAGAGTCTTCCTCAACACACTGCACCTTCTCGACAGATGGAAGTTCAAACTGATTTATTTTCCACTGATACGTCTTCCTTTTCATGTTATCCCTTGCCGACTGCTTCAGTGTTGTGTCCCTTGATTTTGTTGTGTCTTCTGGGACTTCTGGGCTTTCATCATCATCACTACTATCTGGGATTTCCTCCTCATCCTCATCACTGCTATCTGGATTTTCCAAAATCTTTGCAGTAGGAGTCCATTCCTCATCCTCCACATCATCATCATCATCATCGTCATCATCTTCCTGTAGCTGCTCCATGTCACTTGAATTCCCATCCATAATCATCTTGAGAGCATCTTCAACACTGTATTTTTTTGCCATCTAAAAACACACATGCACATAAGAAAAGATTGTGATTTTATTTGAATTGGTCAGTTTTTAGTGAAAAGCAGTAAGCAAAAGGAAGTTACAAGAAATTGTGTCATGGCAACACTGAACTAGTCATCAGTCAAGATAATACAGCAAGTTACATATCTATTTACCCAAAATGCACCAAATTATGTAATTTAATAATAAAAAAGACTGTATGCTGCTTTATGTTTTATATAATGCATGATATACAAGAAAATGACAATTGACTGTTTTAGAGTTTGATGACCTTATATACCTGCTGTATCAAATTTGATACGCCATTTTCAACATGATTTTACTAAAACATGTATTAAGAAATTGTACTTTTTTTCACATTGCATGAACCCAGTAACTGTTCCTATTGACGTTTCAATTAAAAAAAATTATGTTTTTCTTACCTTAACCTTTTCAAATTTGGCAAAGTTCTTCTTGATAAACCACCTGCGTCCAATTCCAGAGTCATGGTAATCTTGAAGTGTCACCGGAAGGACCACTAATGAGCGACTGACTACCCCCTGTTGGTTTATCTGTGCACTGCATGTATCTGATTGTATACATCAGGTTTTTCAAGCAAAAAAATACCACACTGCTTATGTGGAGGGCTGACAAAATCATGTATCAAATTTGATACGTTTGGCGTTATAGGGATAAGGATATTAGACCCCTGCCAGTTATTCACTGCTAAGTTTTCTAATGTGGACAAAGGGGGTTGTAAATGGGAGTGCATCGGTGCGTAAATAAAGATCTTTATTTGTAAGTATTTAAATAAGAGCATCCGGGATATATCATATTCCTTTCTGAGTTCCTCAAATGAAACTAGTTTGCCTTGTATGTACAGATACTAAAATATGAACAGGAACAGAGTTAAGCTTACGGTCAAGTGGGCCCAAAACCAAGTGGGCCCTGACCAACACGGCCCCGCCCCCAGGGTGCCATCAAGTCGGCCGCAACCCAAGTCGGCACCATGCAAACTCACATGGGACCTCTCGAGGGGCCAAGTTGTCTGTAAGCTGCTTAACAACTCGGCCCAAAGCCTCTTTTGTCACGCACTCACGCGACACATTGTATTTCTCACGCTGAAGAAAGAGTACTGGTAAATAACCGGGAGGGATCAAACATGTCTGTAAGCCTCTCACTTACCTGTCAATTGAAAAAGGAAAGGGGCGGGCTAAAATAGTGCAGCAACAAATGAAAAAAAGCACGTGACGCTCACGCGATAGCAATGCTTTTTTTCATTGGTTGTTGCGCAATTTTTTTTTGATTGACAGGTAAGTGAGAGACTTGTTGGATTCCTCCCGGTTATGCACTGGTATTATTTTTTTTACAGCGTGAGAAATACAATGTGTGGCGTGAGTGCATGACAAAAGAGGCTTTGGGCCGAGTTGGTAAGCAGCTTACAGTCAAGTCGGCCCATCGAGAGCCCCCATGCAAGTTTGCATGGGGCCGATTTGGCTATGGGCCGACTTGAGTTGGGGCCGACTTGATGGCACCCTGGGGGCGGGGCCGAGTTGGTCAGGGCCGACTTAGTTTTGGGCCCACTTGACCGTAAGCCTAACTCTGTTCCTGTTCATATTTTAGTATCTGTACATACTTTGTTTAAAGGGGCTGTATCATGCAAATTTCACTTTTTGTATGTTTCAACCTAGTTATATAGTTATTGACTCATCAAAAAAAACCCAAAGCGGGTTTTTCCTTCGTGGCCGTGTGTTTGACCTTTCCTTATTTTTCTCCTGCTCAGAGAGGCAGCCCCTCCCTTACTCGTGAAAACAGCCTTTCTGTTCTAGTGATGTCACTCGCAGCCTGTAGCGGAGCCAGAGTGGGGCAAGGGGGCGGTCGCCCCAGGGCCCACAATGACATAGGGCCCTGTTTCATGTGATGTGTTCACATTTAATCGTAAATAAATAATTATAATAAAATGTGCAGTGTGTGTGAGAAGGTATATACGCATATGAGAGTGGGCTCAAATTTGCCAATTCTTAATTTATGACTGTCCATGAATGCATCAGAGCTGTAAGCCAGCACTGATTGGCTGTGCAGTATTAACAAGGTTTTTCTTTGCACTTGATCTGAACTCTTTGGAGGGAAGTTAAACAGTATGCTAAACACTATGCTAGCCGCTAGCGGTACTACCCAAAACCTAACATCAGAGCCACTGGTGAGTCAGTGAAACCTTCAAAAATATTATCTTTATCAGAATGCTGTGGTCTTAAACACCTGGCTATTTGAATGTGCCTTGTGTTGCTCTCAACTACGAGGGGGGACCCAAAAGTTTCCGGACTGATTCTATTAATAAAAAAATACAATGAATTTCCGACTTTGGCCGCTAGATGTCGCTACAGGATAGCCTCATGCATAACTGTGCCAGGTTTGGTCTTCCCCCGTGATGCGGTCAGCTGACAGTCACTGTTTATGTTGACAGAGTTACACCCCGCTCTTCGATTTTTCAAGATGGCGGATATCCACGGATATGCGCTCTGTCAAAACATTTTGTTTTTTATTGGGAAAACAGCGGCAGAAACACTCACTATGTTGCAGACATTCTTTAAGAAGGATTCTTAGGGTGTCTGAGTGGTTTGGGCCCTTTAAGAGTAATCAGATTACATCACGGAGACCAGGCACGCAGAGGACAACGATCCACTTCCACAACAGAGGAAAACGTCACAAAAACTGAAGAAGACGTCCTGGTAGATCCACGCAGGACTTTTGATGACATTGCAGAACTGATGGGAGTATTGTAGAGATCCAGACAGATCATCCTCAGGCGGTTATTAGAAGCAGGGAGACGAAGGCACCCGGAAATGCCCGCATCATAACAGACAGCAGACCACAGGACGCCCCGTTATGCACAGAAATAGCACCAAATGTTGTGCGTAAAGCATATTTTTGGACTAAAACCGTGACCAGCCAGCCTCCCCACCGCCATATTCCCCTGATCTGGCCCCAGGCGACTGCTTTTTGTTGTCAAAGATGAAACTGGAGCGGCAGCGGAGAGGTAAGACAGGCATACAAGCGGGGGAGGGAAAATCGAAGTCCTATCTTTCCGGCACAGTTACGCGCGGTCATGGCGACTCTTCTGAACAGTGAAAATCTCAGGTGAAGCGTTGTATTCAAGCCAAAGGAGAGTATTTTGAAGGTGACAGTTTCAAATAATTGCGAAGATTAAAAAATAAAAAGTTATAACTACAGTCCGGGAACTTTTGGGTCCACCCTCGTATAAGAGACCGCAGACTCTATTTTTTTCTCTAATATCCGTGAATTCCAAAAGATACAGATAGCTGAGTCTATATCTATCTGAATAGATTGTGTAATTTTAGACCAGCTGTGTTCATTTTATATTTAAGCTGTATCAAAAATGGTACAGATTTAGCCCGTGACTTTTTATTTGAGCTTTCAGCACCATGGACAGCGGACGCTCTGAGATTGAAACCTGTCAGTCAGCAGTTGGATGTGTGTGTGCGTGCGTATGTGTATTTGTTCTTCAGAACAAGTTTGTGAACTGGCTTGTGACTTTATTCTGCTTTCTGAGGCATATAGGTTTGCTTGGCTCAATAAAAGTGAGCATTAGTGTGTTGTTTGATGGTAGGATGAGGTATTGTTTGAATGGTAAAATTACTATCATAAGGGCCCGTCGAGAATGCTCCGCCCCCTCTGTACTGAGACCCACGCTCCGCCTCTGCTAGCAGCAGAGCGCTCCCCTGAGCCCGCCCCTCTTCCCCTCCCCTGCAGGCCCTCGATCGTGAAACGGCCGAGCCAATCAGCATTGCCTGTCACGCCCTCTACCTCTGGCTCCAACTAGGGGTTGGCCGTTTCTTTTCTCCCTCCTCCTTCCTTCCTCCCCTTTTCTCTCTGTAGGCGGGTTGTAGTGGTTGGCTGCAGTGTAGTTATTAACACTCTTGGTTACTTCTGTCTTTATTAGTTTAGGCTGGTTGGTTCAGTTAGTTAGTCCTTGGTTAGTTCAGCTCGCAGCTTGTCAGTTTGGGTTCTATTAGAGTCAGAGAATATTCCTGCCCGGGTCCTTAGTTCGTTCATTCGAGACCCGTTTGTAACCTGGAAGTTTTGACACCTGTCCTCGCTGTTCTGGACTGATCTGGTTCTGTGTTGGGTTCGCAGTCTGTAAATAAATCTTTCTGTTTTCTAACAGGAAAAGACGTTTTCGTGTGTCTTTGCGTGTAGCGAAGCTAGAGCTAAAGAGCTAAAGTTAACCCTTAGAGAAGCTAACGCATGAGGTATTTGTTTTGAAGCGCTAACTGGTTGAAGTACGTTGTCAAAGTCCACAGGGGGAGAGTCGGGATTTTCAGTGAAACAGAGCGTTTTTTCTTCCGGGTTTCAGAATTGGCCCCAGAAAGTCTTTTATTTCACACAAAATGACTTTTCCTTAGCGCCAAAAATAAACTATTACCATGTTAATACCTAATGCACAATTAACTAAATTTTAAATACCTGTTAAAACTATATCACTATTTTACAAACGGCAAATGACTCGTCTACATATAAGAATATATATCAAATACAAACAGCTGACTCCTGTCATGCTCGCTGGAGTTATGTATGGGATAAGCATCAAAAGTGAGCAGAAACTTCTCAAGATCATCAAAAAAATCATTGAAAACTTCTGTTTTCATTCATTGCAGGAAGTGTCCTTCACGTGCATTTCCTTTTCTGGCTGAAAGATCTTTCTATTTGGCTGCTTCTTCCACTTCAGCATCAGATTTCCAGTAAGGCTGAGCTTCAGCCTCTCGGCCAACTGAAAAACACAGACATTCCTGATTGATATGAAGATTTCAACCTGATATTAAAAAAAATGTCTACGACTGCAGATCAGTGAGTGTTGGACAATGTTTGAATCTTTCTGAAAAATAACTAACGTGGACGGGTTCCATTAGCATTAGCAAATTAGCATGACTGACTGAGGCTCTGGTTTGAAGCTTAATCATGTTCCTCCTGAAGGACAAACGCTTTTTGGTTTGATTTCCTCCCACAGTGCAGTAATATTTGCAAAGACTTCACTCTAAATGGCTGGTGGATTTATTGGTGCTCGTGTGTTTCTGACCGAAACAAATCTCAGTTTCTCTTTTTTTTTGCACTCATTCACACTTTGATTAAAATTCTCCAAGGAAAATATGTAAACTGTTCTTTTAACCTAATTATTGATAAAAGAACATGACAAGTAGTGATTCACATGTGAAAGGATCCAGGATTACAATCCATGTCAATCTCTCCAACTCATTGATAAGGTTATTCTATTCATCCCGTCCCTGTAGTTTTCGATTTGGGAGTCCCGAGTTAATGGGTGAAACAAAATGGAAAAATTTAAGCTATGGACACTGACGTAGATGAACATAAAATAGTGCTATTTGCAGATTATGTGTTAATATATTGACCACAGCCCACTGCTAACAAACAGATTAGCTCATTTGACTGTGAACTGGAGCAAACTGTTAGTTCAGTCAATTCAAAATCCAGACAAAAAATATTTAAGAGTAAACCTTCAAGACTTATCTCAGTTAAAATTTTTACAGTTTTTTACAACTGCTAAAACACGAAACCCCATTGTCTGAACCAAACTCTCAGTGGCCGAAACTAATTTTTCGAATCAAACACTCTTTTGGCAAAAACTTAAACACTGTTCAGGTCCTATGCTCAATTTGCAAAACCCATCTGCTCTTTCATGCAAAGCCTGAGACACATTCTCAGTCATGAAACACATTTCACAACATTATTGCAAAATTGTAATCACTGGCAGAAAATGTGAACACAACTCCAACACAGCTGTCATCTTTTAAACACAACAACTCAAAACTGAACACACGTTTCTAATGACGTGATCAGACCAAGTGTGCACAAAGACAAGATGCTGGAGACAGAATCTCCATGACCGTGACCATGCAGTAGTGTGCTTTTATTTTGTTTGTTTTGTATTTATTTTTTGTTATGACGGTGAATTTAGATATCACTTTGACCTTGATTTTTTTTTTTTTTTTTTGCTAAATGCATTTACAATATGTAAAATAAACATTTCCTGTGCACTGCACATTCTTAAAACTGCTGGGTTACTGTAAAAATAACTCGCATAAATGGGAAATTGCTAACCCAGCGCTGGGTCCAAAAGGGACCGAGCCGATGCTGGGCTATTTCTACCCAGCCGTTTGGGTTGAAGAGTTGACCCTGATGCTGGGTCAAGATTTATCAGCGGGTCTGGGAAGGCTACTTTACAGTAAAAATGTAATCCCTTAGAATTCACACACAAGTGCCCTCTGCCATGCTCTGCCAAGGCTGTCAAACCCTCCACTGGAAGCCAGCTGGGGTTCAGTGCAGTTCATTGACAGGGAGAGGAAAAGATTTGAACTAGCAACCTTACAACTGCTAGACAACCACTCTCCCAACTTAGCCACAGCTGCACATGTCCACAGGGAGAGGGATGTCTCATACATCTTTTCCTTCTGAGCCATTTCAATAATCCTCTGAGAACACAGGACTCCAGTTTTCTGTATGCTGCCGGAGGTCTCCAGATGCAAGAAAGAGAAGGAGTTGCAGGAATGTACAAAATGGTGATTCCTCTCTTCCCTTCAGCCACAAAATCATCAACTCACTCTGCTGGGTCGACACAATTCACCTAATTTTGGGTTAAAGTGACCCAATCTGCACAAAATCTAGGGCTACCCAGAAAATGTTTTGGGAAAATAACCCAGCAGGTTTCAGAGTGTGGACTGCTGCTGTGTCCTCAGTTATTTCATGTAGAGTCTAATGAATGATCTGAGGTGAACATGTTTTTACCTGCTGTGTGTGAGATCTGAACTCAGAGTGTGGTTCTGAACACAAGAGAACTGGTTTTGAGGTGATAGTTTGATTTTGACAGAAATGTCTGAGGTTTTGCGAATGTAGTGTGAACTTTTGGATTTGTGTTTAAGGTTTTGAGAAAATGGATGGAGGTTTCAAGAAATGTGTTTTAGCAATTGTGAAAAACTGTAATTTATGTTGCATTAATTTCAAGAATAAAGTTAAAAAGTGATAAAAGCAAGGTCATGTTTGAGTGTTCACAGGTTTTCTTTCAGACTCCGTCTACAAAGCCACTGGGTGCTCCATTGAAGCTCCTCCTCCATGTGTAATTAATGTTAAATACGAATGAGATGGGTTAATTGTTGAGAGAAAACTTCCCCAAAGGGATAACCTGCTGCAAGATGTCCTCTGCTGAATCCTCCAGGCTCCCAGACCATCCCTCTGTGGATATTTTGACTTTCACCAACGCTTTCATCCACAGTGCTTTTTGGCGAGAGCAACAAGACACATGTATTACTGGTACATTTTGGATTTTCAATAGTTTTCAATATTGAACCTCAAAGCTCACCACTGGAGCAGACAAAGGGGGCTTCAACTTTACAGTCATCGTCTTCCCAGACACCCTCATGAAACAGCGAGCAGAGAGAAGAACCAATCCCATTTGGTTCTTCTGGTTCGCGCCACATGCTGGATGTCAAGGGACTGTTATCTGACCAGAACCACGTCTCTTTGAAGAAACCAATCCAGCTGTCCCTCGTACCCGTCAACCTCTGACACCAGTCATTCTCAGCTTGGTTCCTCACAATGGCCAGGGTGGAGTAGTGCTGCTTGCAGTAGTCATGAGCTTCATGCCATGCAAGTGGAATGTTCACATCATGAAAGGTTGGAGAACCTTCCAAACCTTCACATACGGGTTGAAAAGACAGAAATATGTTAGATATCAAGAATGGGAAACATTTCTCAACACATTCACTTCAAGACTTTGATACTGATCCCGTACTGATCCTTGGAGGATGTTAGCAGTGATATCCTGAAATAGCATAGGATCACATTTTGATATTTTAATGACGTCTTTAGATGAAAATATGGCGAGGCACGATGGACTTGTTCGGGGATGATTTTTTTTCATGATTTTCAGTCACCTCTCACCCCTCACATGGGGAAAAATTGCCCATTATTGGGAATTTTCTTGGAATCCATGTTCGCTGGTATGCTGGGAAAAGTCATAGGACACGATTCCTGAATTTTTTGCATGTTTTGATGTGCTTTTCGTGGTGCTACTTCAAATGGTGCAGAACTGGTTACACACCAAACTTATTGTGGCAAACAAATGATTTTCTTTTTTTAAAGGGGCTGTATCATGCTTTTTTAGCTAGTCCAAACCCTAGAAATGGCATTAACATGGTAATAGCTTATTTTTTGCGCTAAGGAAAAGTCATTTTGTGTGAAATAAAAGATTTTCTGGGGCTAATTCTGAAACCAGGAAGAGAAAACGCTCTGTTTCACTGAAAATCCCGCCTCTCCCCCTGTGGACTTTGACTGACAGCATACTTCAACCAATCAGCGCTTCCAAACAAATACGCTGGCTAGCTTTAGCTCTGTAGCTCTAGCTTCTCTACACGCAAAGTCACGTCACGCGAAAACGTCTTTTCCTGTGAGAAATTCACCAAGCGCAGACCCTTCAGACCCTTCAGACCCTTCAGACTCTTGCTCTTGCTTGACTGTTGCTTTCAGACGATGGTTAAAGTTTATCTCCATAATCAGAGTCACAAAAAGCAGCAACAATGATTGCCGACGGCCTCCGGGAGGGGGCCTCAGGGGAGCCATTTTCTCCTTGTGACGTCAATGTGGGAAACAGAGCATTTTCACGGGTGCGGGAGGGGCTGCATCTCTGAGCAGCAGAACAACAAGGAGAGCTCAAATGCACTGGCACGAAGGAAAAAAACACTTTGGGGGTGTTTTTGGTGAGTACATAACTACATAACAAGGTTAAAACATACAAAAAGTGAATTATGCATGATACAGTCCCTTTAAATTGACATATAACCCCTGGACGTGGCCGGAGTAGGATAGTAATCATTGCCCCTTGCCAGAGACAAGCACAAAGAATAAAACTTTGAGCAACATTCAAATATTTCTTATATTTACATAACATGGTATCAGAAACAATAACGTGTATTGAAATAGACTTCAATTTTTGCAGTCTGTATTTAGTTCGTCCTGTACATTTTCAAATGTATCAAGATCCTTTCATCATTCTCACACTGCGAAATAATGTAATGTGATCCATAACATACCAGAACAGATGACACCAGCATCCTCGTAATGGTAACAGTTATGCTCTTTCAGGTGTGTACAGTCCTGGAGAACCGTTTCAGATCCCAAACACTGCACATCATCCATGTGGATAGTTCCATGTCCTTCACCTAAAATGGCTGAACGAATCATGGCAAGTGGCGCGCCACAGCCCATCTGTCTGCAGACCACCTCTGCATGTTTCATGTCCCAGACGTCATCACAGACTGTCCCCCATTCACCATTGAGGTAGATTTCAACTCTTCCAGAGCATGGACTCGTCCCTGCAAGTCTAATCTGACCATCTGACAGGAAAAGAAGAAACAGTAACTTCATCAAAACTTTGGCTCACCAAATCGTTTTAATTTATCAAAAAACTCATCTCCATTGTCTCAGGGCCAAATATACACAGCAATATTTTCAAGTGAAAATGCAAAAGTTTCAACAGAGGTGGTCTGAACTTTTCGAAAATGCTCCGACTGTCTCCACGGAATGGAGAAAAGCAACTTCCTGGAAACACCCGGGCACAAGTTGTAAAACCCTCTTTGTGAGAAACAACTCACCTTTCCAATATGGACTCTGAGAAGGTAAGAGATTGCCTGTGGAAGGAAGAGCAAAGTCAATCCACTGTCGTCAGAACTTAAACACAACCATCAGTCCATCCCATCTGTTTTTTTTAACCTTTTCAATTATCAAATTTAAATTTTCTATTTATGTGACATTGATATTAAATTCTGTCAGGTAAAATTTGACTGAACATCTTCCATCCTCTGGAAAATGATTTTTTATCATTGTCTCAGAATGTCAGGGTTCCTTTGCTCATGTTTCCCTTCCTCACATGTCCACTGTTTTCATCTGCTCACTCCAGCTCTGTGTCTCATCACCAGATGATTGGTTAATGTCCTCATATCTACATTCAGTGTTCTCTTGTTTCTTCTTGTGTTTCGCACTCCAACTTCACTCACGACTCCACACCATCTCTCTCCTTGGATAGCTTTACCTCAACTTATAAAGACTTTTAATAAAAAAGGACTTTAAATAAAGACTTTCCTCATGTCAGTTCTGCCTTTGTCTGCTTTTGGGTCCATGTTGGTTCTGACACAGAATTAGAATCTTCTCAATTTCAAGTTGTTGTTTTGTTTTGTTTTTTTGTTTTTTTTTTAAGCTAGAAAGAGACAGTCACTTCATACAGGGACATTTTATTGCAACAAATAATGACAAATGCAAGACAAATAACTGAGCACAATAATTGTGTGAAATGTGAATTTGTACTTCAGATATATTCATCATTCAGGGAATGAATTCATTCCAGGATAAAGGTTCATTCAAGACGTTCAAGAAGAGAAGAATCTCTGTTTTGAACATTCCTGCAACTCCTTCTCTTTCTTGCATCTGGAGACTTCTGGCAACATAAACAACAGAAAACTGGAGTCCTGTGTTCTCACTGAGGATTATTGAAATGGCTGAGAAGGAATTGATGTGTGACATCCCTCTCCCTATGGACATGTGCGGCTGTAGCTGTGGATGTGTCCTCAAGGTCCAAGCAGCACTGGAAGAACCGCCTAGAGTGTCGCATGAAGCCCTGACAGGCCTCAAAGCAGGGCCCAGGGCGCAGTGTTGTGTATTTGATATATATTTAAGTTATGGTCAGAGAAATTAAGGATTGTGTTTGTTTTGTAGATAATTATTAGTCTGTATCTCCTCCTCCCAGTCAGGCCCTCCTCCCTGCAATCAGGATAAAAGCGCAGGTGTGAGGGGTTCTGGTGAGGTGTGGAAGTGTGGAAGGAGGAAGGAGAGAAACAGTTTTTTGACCGCAGAAAGCGCAGATAGTAGAGCCACTGAAAATACAGAAAGATTTGATTTGTTTGTTATATTTTCAGTTAAGTCAACCACGGGGATTGTTTTTGGTTTGTTTAATAAATTTGGAACTTTGGAATCGAGGAAACATCTCCGCGAGTGCTTTTTGTATCTGCGAGTCAAAACCTCCTCAAAGGGCGATTCATTTTTTGTTTGGGACACTGGCATTAAAGAATCACCGCAACAGGGACAGAATGGGGAGACCCCACTTGGGCTCGTCTGGGGCAGCATAACAAGTCCGGGCCGGCTCTGCCTCAAAGCCCACATCTCCACAAGCCTCCTCCATTGACTGGTGCAGTGGGACAAAAGTTTTGAGATTTGGATATTTGTGTGTTGTGGATTGATGCTTTGAGATTTTATATGAGAAGTGTGTGCAAACCTGAACAATTTTGTGTTGTGTTTTGACAACAAGGTGATGTGAAATTGACATCAGAATGTAAAGAAGGAAAGTTGGAGTTCTAATATGATAAGGAAATCTAAAGTAGTAACAAATTGAGTGAAGCGATTGGGGACAGAGGTAAAGGTTGTGAAAATTGTGGCTAATTTTTGCTTTTTGTGTTTTAGCAATTGAAAAAAACTGTAAGATCTTTCTTAAAAATGGACAGTGAGACAGCCTGCCTGATGTGCAGTGGCAGCTTATTCCACAGCTTGGGGGCCACAACGGAAAAAGCTCTGTCCCCTCTGAGCTTACGGTTGGACCTCGGCACCTCCAGGAGCAGCTGATCAACTGATCTGAGGCACCGAGCAGGAGTGTAGAGATGAAGCAGATCAGAGAGGTAAGGCGGGGTGAGACCATTCAGGGATTTAAAAACAAATAAAAGAACCTTAAAATGGACTCTAAAATAGAGAGAGGCCAGGATGGGAGTGATGTGGTCCCTCTAACATACTCCAGTTAGTAGTCGCGCGGCAGCATTTTGGACCAACTGGAGACGAGCGAGGGTCGACTGGCTAACTCCAACATAAAGTGCATTACAGTAATGCAGCCGAGATGTAATAAAGGCATGGATTACTGTCTCAAAGTGCTCACGTGCAAGAATACATTTCACTCTGGCCAACTTCCTGAGGTGGAAGAAGCTGGACTTAACCACTGTGCTTATTTGTGAATCTAGTTTAAAATCACTGTCCATTTTAAAACCCAGATTTAAAACAGTCGCCTTCACGTGTGGAGTCAAGGGGCCCGAGACAGCAGGTGGAGGTTCACAGGAATCACTGGGACCAAAGAAAATCACTTCTGTTTTCCTCTCATTAAACTTTAGAAAGTTCAGGGCCATCCAGGCTTTAATGTCCTCCAGGCACCATAGAGGTGTTAGTGAGAAAGCTTCTTTCTTTTTTAATGGGACATATAACTGGGTGTCATCCGCATAACAATGAAAGGAGATGCCATGCTTTCTCAGGATGGACCCGAGTAGCAATAATAGAGAGAGAAAAGCAGTGGCCCCAGGATTGAGCCCTGTGGAACCCCATAAGACAGAGGAGTGGAAGAGGATTCAGAGCTGGCAAGACAAACACACATAGCTCTATCTGTCAGGTGAACCACTGCAGTACAGGACCACTCATGCCGACCAGATGCTGCAGTCGGGATATCAACATATTGTCGTCCACAGTATCAAATGCAGCAGTCAGGTCCAGCAGAACAAGAATTGCATAGTCACCAGAGTCATTTACCAGGAGGATGTCATTAAAGACCCTGAGTAGAGCTGACTCGGTGCTGTGCAGGGGTTTAAAACCAGACTGGAAGACCTCTAAGATGTTATGATTTTCCAGGTGGTTTCTCAGCTGCAGGTAGACAACCTTCTCCCGGATCTTTGAAATAAAGGGCAGCTTTGAGATGCACCTAAAATTAGCCAGGACAGCCTGATCCAGGCCAGGTTTCTTTAGAAGGGGTTGTACCACTGCATGTTTGAAATGTACACGGACACCAGAGGACAGACTGCTGCTAATGATAGCAAGGACAAGCCGACCAATGCTTGGAAAAATGTCTTTAAAGAGATGTAGGGGAACGGCATCTCGGGGGGGAACCTGAGGGCTTAATGTGGGCAACCAGATCCTGTAAGAATGATAAGGTCACTGGCTCGAACTTATCAAATACACCAGAGCAGTGAACAGAACCAGAGGGATCGTGGTCAGGTGTCAAAATCAGGGCCCTGATGGAAACAACCTTATCAATGAAAAACTGAGGAACGTTCTCACAGGTTTCAGAGGATGGTTCTATAGACACAGGTTCTGGGGCGTTGAGAACAGAGTCTATGGTTCTGTACAGCACACGTGGGTCATGGTGGTTCTCCAGAATAATGTTTGACAAATACTCTTAGCGCCTGTAACGGTGTTCTGCTATTTGTGCCAGCAGTCTTTTAAAATTTAGAAAGAAACGTGCAGCTTGTCCTTCTTCCACCTGCGCTCACCTCTGCGACACTCCCTCCGAGCTGCGTGAGTTCTCTCATTGAACCAGGGCTCAGGTTTGGCTTTGGGCTGCCTGGATTTTAATGGAGCCACTGAGTCCAGGATTGTTTGGCAGGAAGAGTGGAGCCATGAGCTGAGCTCCTCTGTACCCATTAGTTCAGGGGGAACACGAAGCTGGTTGAAGGCAGCAGAGAAAAGAACAGTGGTCGAAGAGTCAAAGGTCCAACAGCTCCGAGCAGGAACGCAGCTTTTAACTGGTGCACAGAACAACCCAACTTCAAATACCACAGGCAGATGGTCAAAGAACACATTGGGCTCTAAATTGGTGAACTGTGCCCGGTCTATGCGCGGTCTAGGCGGGCTGTGGCGGGCTTTCGGCGCAAGAAGTCAACGGGGCGTGTCCACAACATTTTGCCAATTTCGTGAACGGGTGCAGAGCGGGGCAGTCACGGCTCCATCCCGCCCACCGGCGCAGGTGGCGCAAGAGGGAGGAGAGAAAGTGGGTTTAACCCAGCTGAGCACAATTTAACCACTCAAATGAACACTGCTCCTCATTTGTAAAGGCACTGCAGCGAAGCTCACTGCTAAATTAACATGATGAAATACATTTTATTTCCTGGCTGCTCTGCTGCAACCCAGACGATCTGAGGGGAATTAAACTTATTTCTGCTTCTTTGTGTCACAACTCAGGCTCAGATGCACATAAATAATAAATGAAAAACTATCTGTGTTGTACCTTTAAAGACTTACTGACCTTATTGTATGCATATGTGTGTACAGACCGTCATACATTTTGCAGTGTTTTTGCGCAGGAGCACACCAACAGTTTGTTTGTCTGTAATCTAATGTATTAAAATTAAGATAAATAAACAAAATATTAAGTCAAGAGGATCAGCAAACCTTTTAATGCCTCATGTCTGCTTTATTAATGCCTCAAATCAGGTTTTAAAACTTATTTAAAACTTTATATAGTGCGCATTTGCGCAGCATCACCTCTCACTCACACTGCACACTCGTTACCCTGATAAACACACACACACACACACACACACACACACACACACACACACACACACACACACACACACACACGAAATAGTTGTATTATTAACCATCAATAACAACAATAATGGTGCTGCACACTTCCCCACACGTCCTCACCCTGCTAATTTGCTTATGGGACTGCAGGCTCGACAGGACAAAGGTATTTATTCAGAAAATATATTCATTCTAAAATTAATTTTTGGAAACGAAAAATACATGGTTTGCTGTACTTTGATGAAGGATATAATATTTTACCTGAATCTGTAATTGGCACCTCTGGAGACGCTGCAGGGCTCCTTCTGTCATCTACCGTGTTCACTGTTGTGTTTAATTTTATTACATTAGTTTATTTATTTTTTACACCATTTTATGTTATTATTTAGTTGTAAACTGACAGTAGCCGACAGTAATTCTCCATACCTGGAGGTGACACGTGAGCGCTTCCTTGCGCCACTGCAGGTTCTGCGCTGGACCGTGCAGCAGCTGGAGTTCGATCGGGCATTTTTGGGGCAGCAGAATTACATTTCTTTTCGCTGTTTGTCCCGTGGCTGTTCTGACTCTGATTCAGAACTTTCCTCCTCTTCACTCCAGTCAAGATCACTGATGTCCGACACGTCTCCACCGTCCAATTCCCCCTCACTGACCTCCTGTATCATTGCTAAAGCTTCTTCCTCTGAATATCGCTTCATTATGCCTCTTTTCATTGTCTTTCTTTTGTGATTTGGTTGATATTTTTGGGGTCTGTCTGATTGTCTGCTGTCAGAGCTAGCTCCCTGTTCAGATGCGTGCATGAACCAAAACAAATCAATCGCAAAAAAAAAGCCCTGCAAAGTGCGTCTTTTTTTTTTTTTTAATCTTTTTTGGAGGTATAAATGCTTTGTAATTTTATGTGTCATTGTTAGGACCTTATTTGCTTCAGAAAAACATGCCAGACACATATTTAGGAAAAGTCAAAGAATTAGAGGACAGGGGAATTATTTTTAACAGATTTATTTGAATTATAAAAACCCAAACGGTCTGTCAGACCGTCTTGGCTGCTCTGGTGTTAATCACCTGCATTTAGACGGAAAAAAACACCGCGCAACAGTTGCGGGTTTGATGATTCATATTGTGGATGATATGACACATGGGTGTTTTTTGTCCAATCCCATTGAAAACAATCGTATTAGAAGCATAAAGCGATCCAGATTCTATCCTCCCAGGTGAAGCGCATTTTTCAGTTTCTGTGACATGATGAAAGGATCTCTCTCCCACTTTACAGGATCTGATGTTGTGCAGTCTTCTGGGCTGCTCAGCCCAGTCACCACGTCTGGTCCTGGGTCAACTGGTAGCCTGTCACTGAGCCGCTGCTGCGCGCCCATGTCTCTGGACAAAGACCGGATCAGAAACACGCAAAATAAAAATAATAATAAAAAAAAAAAAAATACAAAACAAAACTCCAAGAAATGATATTGGGGTCGGGACAAACAGCTGCGCTTGATGCGACATCAGTGCTCAAACTCAAGTTATTTGTATTCATTCATTCATTCATTCATTCATTCATTCATTCATTCATTCATTCATTCACTCACTCACTCACTCACTCACTATTATTTTCCAACGACAAATAGCTTCTACACAATCACAGGAGCTTTCCAGGCTCAAATCCTGCAGTCCAAACACAGGAGGAGGAAGCGTTTAGAAAGAATGTATTTATTTCATAAGTGATCTTAATGGCACTGACAAGCTGGAAACCTGTCTGTGAGGTTTTCTCAGACGAATTATCATCAGATCTTCCGCTCCCCTGCCTGCGCACACCTTCTGCACAAAATTATCACTGCGCCCAGCTGATTCTGTCGACACCTCCCCCTGGTGCGCGGCCATGCCCATCTCGGCGCAAGCGCAGCGGACCGGCCAGAAACCCATTCACGAAAATATGACTGCGCCACCGCCGGTTTGCGATCTCTGCGTTGCGCCGTGAAAATATGGCCCATTGTCACATATCTCCAGATTTGTAACAGAAAAAACATGGCAGAGAAAAAGATCTAGTGTGTGTCCTCGTTTGTGTGTGGGACCAGACACACACCGAACCAGACTGAGAGTGTCAATGAGTGTTAAAAAGTCCTTAACTAGAGGTTTATTAGGGCAGCATATGGATGTTGAAGTACCCAAGAATAAGGATGCAATCATATCTGGGCATGATCCCCGCCAGGAAGCCAGTGAATTCACTGATGAAATCCTTGTTGTATTTGGGCCGTCTGTATATGACAGCGACCAGCACCGGGTTCGAGCGATGCACTTCAAATGAAGTTACTTCGAAGGTGGAGAAGCAGGACGAAGGAGTGCACTGTTTGCAGTGAAAGTCATTCTTAAAAACAGTCGCTGTCCCACCTCCACGGCCCGATGTCCTGGGGGAGCTGAAGAAGGAGCAGTCGGCTGGTACGAGCTTGTTAAACGCACCACACTCACCCTCGCCGATCCAGGTCTCCGTCAGGCAGAGGAAATCCAGAGCAAGGGCGCTAAAGAAATCCCTCAGGATGAAGGTTTTGTTGCTCAGGGACCTGGCATTCACCAGGCCGATCCTGACAGGAGACGGTGCCTGTGGTCCGGCGGGAGCCCGGTGCAGCGTCCTCAGGTGCGGGAGATTCACTCCGCGCCTGCAGAGTCAGGGAGAGGAGGGGCGGTGGGGCTGGCGTGCGTCATCCAGACCGGCAACGGGGACCAAGCAGCCATCGATGGGGTCCAGGAAGTGCTGCAGCACGACGAAAGAGCGGGGTAATCCATTTCCTGTCCGTGAGATGGACACACGCCGTGCCAGGTAGATCTTTGGCTGCACCAGCCAACCGCCGCGTTTACCGCAACGGCGGGAACGCTTTCGCCGAGGAGGAAGAGTCGAGGCCCAGTACAGGTGAGCTGGGATGCCCGAGAGGTACAGAGGTAAGGTTTTATGGCCATTGTAGTCACATGCAGCGAGATCTCCCACTTCATACTGGAGATCCAGGAGAAACTTTCCGGCATTCCGGGAGCCACCACTACCACCACCGCGGGGAGAACCGGGACCACCACTCCGGGGAGAACCGGAACCGGATCCAGGACCAGGGCCAGGACCACCGCTCCAGCAGCGAGGTTGCTGCCGGCGGCGCCGCTGCACCGGCGGAGTGCTCCCCAGCCCCGGACATCGTCGCCCCGCAGCCGCCCCCGCCCTGTCCCCTTTTTTCCCCCACATCTCTCCTGGTTGGGGACAGTAGCATCAGGAATATTTGCTTTTTTAACGGCATCACGTGGTGTATTCCTGGTGCTACTGTCCCCACGATCCTCCACGATCTACCGGAGCTCCTGCAGTCCCTCCCCTCCACTGTCCGCCGGGTCATCGTTCACGTCGGCACTAACGACACGGCCCGGCGGCAGTTGGAGGTCACCAAGCAGGATTTTAAAAACCTTTTTAACCTGTTGGAGAGCTGTGGGAGGTCGGTTTTTATCTCTGGACCTTTGCCGACCTTCTCCAGGGGCGCTGAACGCTTCTCCAGACTGCTCGGCCTAAACACCTGGTTTCAGCGCTCCTGCACAGCCTCCAACTTTTATTTCATCGACAATTTTAACCTTTTCTGGAACCGCCCAGCTTTTTATCACAAGGACGGACTTCACCCGAGCACGCTGGGCAGCTCCATTTTAGCAGGTAACATTCAGCACACAGTACACACATCCCCCGCTGATTGACTACCTGGCAGCCCCCCCCCATCCACCACACGCCACACACACCCCTCACACACCTTCACTGCCCCCGGACACACCGCACACTGTACACAGCATCCCTGTCATCATCCCCTCCTCCAGACACCACGTCCCCCGGACTGTTTTTAAACAACAAAAGACTCTTTTAACAGTAAAACTCCACAGAGAGTGCACATTCAGCCCCCCCCCCCCCCCCACTACTATTAATATGGCACTTCTGAATGTGCGCTCTCTTTTAAACAAATCTTTTATTATTCACGATCTTATTTTAGACAATAACTTAGACGGTCTGCTTTTAACTGAGACATGGCTTGGTACTGATGCACCTGTTAACCTCACTGAGGCTTCCCCACCCAGTTTTAACTTTTTATATTCAACTAGACAGGGTAAGAGGGGTGGAGGGACTGCTTCCATTTTAAAGAACTCATTTAACGTGTTTGCAGTGGCTTTTAACAGTTTTAGCTCCTTTGAGCACCACACCTTTGTTTTTAGCAGTCCCCCAATCCTGTGTTTAACTGTGTACAGACCCCCTCAGTACTCCAGTCTTTTTATCAGTGAATTTTCAGAGCTTTTATGAATAATTCATTCTAAATATAACAGAATTTTAATAACTGGTGATTTATACTTACATGTTGATGACATCTCGGACTCTATGTCCAGAGAATTTTTAAACCTTTTAAACTGTTTAGATTTTAAACAGCATGTCACACAGCCAACTCACAACAGAGGACACACCCTGGACCTGGTTATAACCCACGGTCTGTCCATCAGTGTGTCCTCTGTTGTTGACCTGGCTGTGTCTGACCACTACTGTGTGTTTTTTAAGATCACCAGTTTTAACCAGCAGGAAGCCCCGGTGAGAACAGTGAGGAGACGCTACCTTACTTCTGAAGTGGCTGCAGATTTTATAGAGATTTTACAGAGCACTCCTGCAGTGATTTTACCTGCACCCTGTGATTTTATCGTTGACGATTTTAACAGTAAACTGAAGTCCAGTCTGGACTCAGTCGCTCCACTTTTAACTAAAACAATCAAGGGCCACCCCAAACCCCCGTGGAGGAAAAACGATGCAATCATCAAACTAAAAAGAAACTGCGGGAGTGCTGAAAGAAGGTGGAGGAAATCCAAGTTGACTGTACATCACGACATTCTACGTCAACAACTCAAAATTTACAATAATGCAGTTAAACAGGCTGAACTTCCCACTTCTCTCAACTTATTTCAGACAATAAAGACAACCCCCGGTTCCTCTTCTCCACCTTCAACATTTTAACTGGCACTAATTTTAATAAAGCTTTTAGGGAGCCAACAGACGCTCTCTGTGAAGACTCTGCAGACCACTTCAGAACTAAAATCATGGACATCAGGTCCAGTCTTTTACCCCAACAGGTTTTATCAGTGAACACAGCTGAACCGTTGTCCATGCCTGAGGAAACACTGGACAGTTTTGACCTGGTTGATGCGAGGACTCTTGGTCGAGTTTTCTCCCAAGTAAAATCAACAACCTGCCTTTTAGATCCCATCCCCACACCACTTTTTAAATCGCTTTATGGATTCCTTGAGGAACAGATTTTAAATATCGTAAATTGCTCTCTTCAGACGGGAGTCTTCCCCACTGCCTTTAAAACGGCGGTGGTGAAGCCCCTTCTGAAGAAGAGCAATTTAGACCCCAGTGTTCTTAATAATTACAGAGCAGTATCCAACTTAACATTTTTAAGTAAAGTTTTAGAAAGACTGGTTTTTAACCAAGTCAATGACTTTTTAATGATTAATAACATTTTAGAAAGACATCAGTCTGGTTTTAGAGTGAACCACAGTACGGAGACAGCCCTTTTAAAGATTTTAAATGATATCAGGTGGAATTTAGATAATAAAAAGCTCACAGTGATGGTTCTACTGGACCTGAGTGCCACCTTCGACACAGTAGACCATCACATTTTAATAATAATAATTTTAATAAACATATTGAGTCACCTGGTGGGCCTCTCTGGTACCGTTCTTAACTGGTTCAGTTCTTATCTCACAGATCGATGTTTTTATGTAAGTTTGGATACCTGTTCCTCAGGAACCCATGAAATTAGGTGTGGGGTTCCCCAAGGTTCAATTTTAGGTCCCATACTTTTTAATCTCTATATGCTTCCACTTGAGGACGTCATCAGGAGACACGGCATCAGTTTTCATAGCTATGCTGACGATACTCAGCTGTACATCGCCGTGTCTCCTGGTGACTCAGGGCCAATAGAAACCCTTTTTAACTGTATTTAAGACATCAAGTCATGGATGCAGTGAATTTCCTGCAGCTCAACCAGGACAATACTGAGGTTTTAGTTATCAGTCCTGAAGGTCAGTGAGAGAAAATTTTACCAAAATTATTAGATTTTAAACCAGCACAATCAGTTAAGAACCTGGGCGTGATTTTTGACTCTGAGCTAAATTTTATTCCACACATTAAAAACATAACTAAGATTGGATTTTATCATCTTAAGAATATAGCCAGAGTCGTCTGTTTCTCTCTCAGGCCAGTACAGAGGTGCTAATGCATGCTTTTATCTCCTGTAGATTAGATTACTGTAATGCCTTGCTCTCTGGTCTTCCCAAAAAGAACATTTCAAACCTCCAGTTACTACAAAATTCAGCCGCACGCGTGCTGACGAGGACCAGGGGGCGGGCACACATTACACCGGTTTTACAGTCGCTGCATTGGCTCCCTGTCCGCTTCAGGATTGATTTTAAAGTTCTCTTATTAGTTTATAAAAGTCTTAATGGCCTTGCGCCTTCTTATTTAGCTGATCTTTTTTTACCGTATCGACCCTCGCTGGCCCTGAGGTCCTCTGGCAGTGCCTTATTGTGTGTTCCTAAAGCCAGAACCAAAACCCATGGCGAGGCGGCTTTCAGCCATTACGACCCCCGCCTGTGGAACAGCCTGCCGGAGAACCTCAGGACCGCAGAGACTGTTGATATTTTTAAAGGGAGCTTAAAAACACACCTTTTAATCTGGCTTTTAATTAATCTTTTATAGTTCTTATTGCCATTATTTCTATTTTTATTTAAATTTTTTATTTTTCATTTTTACTAGCATTTTTATTTTAATCTATTAGAGAGACAGATATGATATTATATGTCAAGCCGAAAGATTTATGGCCCCCCAATAAACCCCTCCCCTCGCCATTTGTGCACCATTTGTGTACCATTTGTCCACTGCGCATTTGTCCCCCCCCCCAAACTTCCTTCCGTCTGAGGTCTTTTGAAGTTTTTACGACGGGTTAGGTGTTGACACATCTGAAGGGATGAGTAGGAGCCAGACAGACGGTTAGAGGGGGGTGAATTTATATTGTACTTAGAGATGACGGAGAAACATGTCATGACGAGGTTATATTACAAGCCGAGTCATCCTGGTAGTTTCGGCGGGGTTGAGCGGCTTCATAAAGCGGTTCAAGATGAGACGGGAAAGAAAGTCAGGGTGGAAGATGTGAAAGACTTTTTATCATCTCAAGACACCTATACTCTGCATAAACCGGCAAGGATACATTTTCCAAGGAACAGAGTTTTTGTTACAAGACCTCTCAAACAATTTCAGGCAGACCTTTGCGATATGCGCGCGTTAGCCGATGAAAATGATGGGTATAGTTATTTACTCACGGTCATAGACGTTTTTTCCAAATTAGCGTACGTGCGAGCTTTGAGAAAGAAGACTGCGGCGGAGGTGGTGTCTGCCTTTGAATCCGTCTTTCGCGAGAGCCAGACGCCTGAAAAACTACAGACTGATGCGGGAAGAGAATTTTTCAACAAAAGTTTTGAGATTCTGATGAGGAAACACACCATCATACATTTTGCCACAGCCAGTGATCTAAAAGCCTGCGTGGTTGAAAGATTTAACCGAACGTTAAAGACCAGAATGTGGAGATATTTCACTGCTAAGAACACTAGACGGTACGTGGAAGTCCTACCAGACTTAGTAAAAAGCTATAATAACACTTACCACAGCAGTATAAAAATGCGCCCGGCTGATGTGACTAAGGGCCTTCAAGTGTTTCACAATCTGTACGGTACGCCTACACCACGAGACAAGAGAAAACAAAAATAAAGGCAGGATTTAAGGAGGGCGATGTTGTCAGAATATCCAAGTTGCGAGGGGCCTTCGATAAAAAATACGAACAGAGATTCACGAACAAAGTATTTACAGTGTCAGAATGCATTCCGCGTACTCCACCGGTATACAAACTCAAAGATTACGACGGTGAAGTGATCGAAGGTTCATTCTATGAGCCGGAGCTGCAGAAAGTGAAAAAAGACTCATTAACATTTTTCAATCATACAATTTTCAAACAGTCTGTTAGATATTACATTTACGACAAACAGATATGTCCGGGTGTCTGTAGAACTTTAGGTGGTTGTATGACCTTTCTAAAGCTCTCCAGAGGTGAACCTAAAATTATGATCCAAACAAAAAACTCAGGTTTCATCTTAACATAGAAAGCAAATAATCATAAGTGTTTCTATTTGTGACCTGAAGATAACCAGATTTGCTCCTAACTTGAAATTTTAAGTTACTGCTCTCAAAACTTTGAAACATGTAGCGTCCTTTGTGATAAGCATCGTGAAATTCTCTGATATTTCCCAGTTAACGTGATTAGTGGAAAACCTTCACATCCACCCAAGTTCTAATATATAGATCTGAAAATACAACTCAAAAGGAGGGAAGGTTTTTAAAAAAGTGTATAAAATACAAGAAAAGGTATAAATGAATAGTAAAATCATTCAAAGACAGAGTCTCATTCTAAAATATTCAAAATAAAGCCACACAAACTTAATCAGGAAGCGTAGAAACGCGCTTGAATAAAAAACAGAATATCTGGTTAACAATTTTCACAAACTCAAATTCAATTTTCTGTATAAGAGACAATAATGATGTTGTCGATGTACGCCAAACAAAACCGAGTCAGCAGGTAATGTCAGCTTTGAAAGCTGCTGTCTCACAGCTGCAGCGTAGACGGTTGGACTGTCCGAAAAAAATCAAACAACGTTAATCTTGTAAAGCGATACTGTTGGTCACAGAAGGTGAAACTAAACAAATCCAATGTATTCCTGTGTACAGCAGAATACAAATACACAACTGGGTACCATTTCGCTCTGGCTAGTATTGATACTAAGATAGCATTAACATCTGGTACAACCGGAGTTAAAGGAATGACGCTGACATTTATTTATTTTTCCTTGGGTCCTGTGCAAATCTGCACTTCTTTGTTCCTGGTTTCAAAAATGGGGTTTATTGGTGTGGTGTTTGGAGACAGACATGACCCTTCTCGTTTCAGCATTGTTTGAACCACTGGCCTGATCTCCATTTCTTTTTCCATTGATAAGAGATACTGTTTAACACAAACAGGATATTTCGCATAGTTAATTGTTGCTTGATAAGGTTCCACAGCCAGGATTCCTACATGATTTGCAATTACAGATTTTCTTCCCCTTTCTAACAAATCCACAGAAACATTACCAAAGAACAAAATATGACAACCCCTTGTAAGAGCAGCATTTATATAAGAACAAAGAAAGAACAAAATAAAGTGCTTAGTTTAAGAAACAAATACAATCATCAGCTTTACATACCTTTTCCTGTGGCAATTTCTTTTCTGAACAGTCTCAACCAGTTGCACAAGAAACAGAATTTCAACTCAATATGCATTTTCTCACTCTTTTTCTACTCTGACAGACAGTAATCACTCCGTGCTACAATTTGCGCCGCTGTTTTAGGTGGCGTAAAGATTAGTTGTGCGTCAACTCTTGCCTGTATCTTGTTTATATCACTCCCGACATATAACGTGACTCTGTTGCTCATCTGATACTTTAAAAATGAACCATCTCTGAATTACTGAGCCACTGTTTTTTTTTTTTCTTTCACTGAATGGGATTTTTATTGGGGTGTTGTTTGGAGACACACAATGACTCCTCGTTTCAGCAGTGTTTGAACCACTGGTCTGACCCCATTTCTTTTTCCTCTGATCAGGGAAACTGTTTTAACAAACAGGATATTTTGCATAGTTAATTGTTGTTTGATAAGGTTCCATATCCACCAGTCCTACATGATCTGCGTGCTGTGTCCATAATTTAGATGGAACAGACGCTCAAACTGACGGAGGTTGTAACAACACATCCAACTGAACTTCTGCTTTCGTTGTATTTTGCACGATTTTAATGAAAAAAATGCAAAGGGTCCTCATCATACGACCAAACAATAAAATTATGGTTGCTATCTTCATCATCTGGTTGTCTGTGAAGAAACTGGTAACAAATGTCAAGCATTTTATTCCCTGTCCCAGTGATCATTTGCAACTGCACTTTGAAGTTTTTACGATGGGTCAGGTGTTGAGGAGATGAGTAGGAGCAAGACAGACGGACAGAGGGGGTGAATTTATATTGTACTTAGAGATGGCAGAAAAGCGTGCCATGAAGAAAGTTAGGGTGGAAGATGTGAAAGATTTTTTTATCATCTCAAGACACCTATACTCTGCATAAACCGGCTCGGGTACATTTTTCAAGGAATAGAGTTTTTGTTACAAGACCTCTCAAACAGTTTCAGGCAGACCTTTGCGATAGGAAGACGGGCTCACCTTTCCTCCTCTCCTCTCTTTCATCAGCTGGTTGTCTATGAAGAAACTGGTAACAAATGTCAAGCATTTTTAGTCACTGACCCAGTGACCATTTGTAACTGCACAGATGAATGGTTCAATGTTTCCGTGCACATCTTTTAATAATAACATCAGTCCCTCTGGAGAGAGACAAACAGTATTTGTGGACTTTCTACTCTGTCCGAGAATGGTTTATCTACTGGTCTGCTTGATAGGACGCTAATATTCTGATTCCCTCTATTGTGAACAGTCAATTAACGACATCAACATTTAGCAAAGCAGAGGCTGCTTTCTGCCAAACAGTGAAATACTGTCCTACCGTCTGATGTATGTTTGGAATGTTTTACTGTTACTCACTCTGGAGCACAAATTCTATATATAATCTTAATTTTGATAGCATATCTTTTTCCTAATAATAATGAAAACATTTCTAAATCACAAACACATGTTGAAATTTCCAGCCATCCCTCTCGACCGGTAACAGCTTTGACAGCGGTTCTCTTTGTGGGACACCAGAAATGCTGACAGTTTGAACAGTGAACTTAATGGACAGTATATCTCCTGTTGATGAGAGAAATACACCTACATTTCCGAGAAACTTTTTTGGTTTCCCTTTAATGTTTAAGCAAATCTTTGGTATTTTCTACCGGTGTATCTGAAACTTGTGCCTGAATAACCATCATTATTATTATTTGATCACCGTCAGCGTCCCAATTCTGTCGGCCTCTTCATTGTGTAGAAGTTTTTCTCCACAGAAACGAAACTGCTCTCTGTTCTGGTGTAATGTTTGTCTTTGGTACTTGTTGAGTTTTGGCCTTGATTCAACACTTGTGGCACTCCGGTGGGTCTCGCTACTTTAGCTTCATCTCTTTTTTTTTCCTTTGCTCACAGTCTCTGATAATGGCATGCATCACTGAGGTTTCTTCACCCTTGCCAGTGTTTGATCATTAGTATTATTATAATAATGTCGGCCCCTAAATCGTCGTTGATTTGGTCTCATCCTGTCTCGTCCTCATCCTCTGAAGCCTGGTAGTGTTGATACAAACGGTCTATACTCTCCCAGAGTTGTGTATTGTACAGCACGAATCTTAGCTTTTTCTTTTTTTTTTTTTTTTTTTGATTTGCAAACAAACCAGTTGCATTTAATTCTCTATTCCTTTTCCGTAATTCCACAGGACTCAATGAAAACACGTCAGGGGTTGCTAATTTTTTAAAGTATCAGCATCCTGTGTTCCCAGTCCATTAACGATCATTGACACAAAGAAGGGTTCAGCTTTATGCGACACTTTTAATTTTACCATTTCTTTCCAACATTTAAGAAATCTTTCTGCATATTCGGACACCTGTTCATCAGTCCGTTTCTTACAGTGAAGTACCCGTGTTATCACATCTGCTAAAGTAAGAAGCTTTTCCTTAACTTTGTCATGTATCGTTCACCATAAAGTCCACTCATTTGAGAACAGGAATTCCAGAGTAGTTTTTCAGCATGATCTATTTGCACAGTGGGGTTATTGACTCCATCGTAACAATAAAGATTGCTTCACTAAGGAGCAGGAATTGGTTGTAGTACAGGCCTGCAAGAATGCCCAGGAATATAACTGGCCCCCAAAAAAAAGCAAAACGGGTCGATACTCAGATGCTTTAAAGAACATTCTGTGAGAAGACACGGAACGAGGGAATCTAATCTAAAATTAAAAGTGTCGCATAAAGCTGAACCCTTCTTTGTGTCAATGATCGTTAATGGACTGGGAACACAGGATGCTGATACTTTAAAAAATTAGCAACCCCTGACGTGTTTTCATTGAGTCCTGTGGAATTACGGAAAAGGACTAGAGAATTAGATGCAACTGGTTTGTTTGCAAATCAAAAAAAAAAAAAAAAAAAAGAAAAAGCTAAGATTCATGCTGTACAATACACAACTCTGGGAGAGTATAGACCGTTTGTATCAACACAACCAGGCTTCAGAGGATGAGGACGAGACAGGATGAGACCAAATCAACGACGATTTAGGGGCCGACATTATTATAATAATACTAATGATCAAACACTGGCAAGGGTGAAGAAACCTCAATGATGCATGCCATTATCAGAGACTGTGAGCAAAGGAAAAAAAAAAAGAGATGAAGCTAAAGTAGCTAGACCCACCGGAGTGCCACAAGTGTTGAATCAAGGCCAAAACTCAACAAGTACCAAAGACAAACATTACACCAGAACAGAGAGCAGTTTCGTTTCTGTGGAGAAAAACTTCTACACAATGAAGAGGCCGACAGAATTGGGACGCTGACGGTGATCAAATAATAATAATGATGGTTATTCAGGCACAAGTTTCAGATACACCGGTAGAAAATACCAAAGATTTGCTTAAACATTAAAGGGAAACCAAAAAAGTTTCTCGGAAATGTAGGTGCATTTCTCTCTTGTATTCATCAACAGGAGATATACTGTCCATTAAGTTCACTGTTCAAACTGTCAGCATTTCTGGTGTCCCACAAAGAGAACCGCTGTCAAAGCTGTTACCGGTCGAGAGAGATGGCTGGAAATTTCAACATGTGTTTGTGATTTAGAAATGTTTTCATTATTATTAGGAAAAAGATATGCTATCAAAATTAAGATTATATATAGAATTTGTGCTCCAGAGTGAGTAACAGTAAAACATTCCAAACATACATCAGACGGTAGGACAGTATTTCACTGTTTGGCAGAAAGCAGCCTCTGCTTTGCTAAATGTTGATGTCGTTAATTGACTGTTCACAATAGAGGGAATCAGAATATTAGCGTCCTATCAAGCAGACCAGTAGATAAACCATTCTCGGACAGAGTAGAAAGTCCACAAATACTGTTTGTCTCTCTCCAGAGGGACTGATGTTATTATTAAAAGATGTGCACGGAAACACTGAACCATTCATCTGTGCAGTTACAAATGGTCACTGGGTCAGTGACTAAAAATGCTTGACATTTGTTACCAGTTTCTTCATAGACAACCAGCTGATGAAAGAGAGGAGAGGAGGAAAGGTGAGCCCGTCTTCCTATCGCAAAGGTCTGCCTGAAACTGTTTGAGAGGTCTTGTAACAAAAACTCTATTCCTTGAAAAATGTACCCGAGCCGGTTTATGCAGAGTATAGGTGTCTTGAGATGATAAAAAAATCTTTCACATCTTCCACCCTAACTTTCTTCATGGCACGCTTTTCTGCCATCTCTAAGTACAATATAAATTCACCCCCTCTGTCCGTCTGTCTTGCTCCTACTCATCTCCTCAACACCTGACCCATCGTAAAAACTTCAAAGTGCAGTTGCAAATGATCACTGGGACAGGGAATAAAATGCTTGACATTTGTTACCAGTTTCTTCACAGACAACCAGATGATGAAGATAGCAACCATAATTTTATTGTTTGGTCGTATGATGAGGACCCTTTGCATTTTTTTCATTAAAATCGTGCAAAATACAACGAAAGCAGAAGTTCAGTTGGATGTGTTGTTACAACCTCTGTCAGTTTGAGCGTCTGTTCCATCTAAATTATGGACACAGCACGCAGATCATGTAGGACTGGTGGATATGGAACCTTATCAAGCAACAATTAACTATGCAAAATATCCTGTTTGTTAAAACAGTTTCCCTGATCAGAGGAAAAAGAAATGGGGTCAGACCAGTGGTTCAAACACTGCTGAAACGAGGAGTCATTGTGTGTCTCCAAACAACACCCCAATAAAAATCCCATTCGGTAAAAGAAAAAAAAAAAAAACAGTGGCTCAGTAATTCAGAGATGGTTCAGTTTTAAAGTATCAGACAAGCAACAGAGTCACGTTATATGTCGGGAGTGATATAAACAAGATACAGGCAAGAGTTGACGCACAACTAATCTTTACGCCACCTAAAACAGCGGCGCAAATTGTAGCACGGAGTGATTACTGTCTGTCAGAGTAGAAAAAGAGTGAGAAAATGCATATTGAGTTGAAATTCTGTTTCTTGTGCAACTGGTTGAGACTGTTCAGAAAAGAAATTGCCACAGGAAAAGGTATGTAAAGCTGATGATTGTATTTGTTTCTTAAACTAAGCACTTTATTTTGTTCTTTCTTTGTTCTTATATAAATGCTGCTCTTACAAGGGGTTGTCATATTTTGTTCTTTGGTAATGTTTCTGTGGATTTGTTAGAAAGGGGAAGAAAATCTGTAATTGCAAATCATGTAGGAATCCTGGCTGTGGAACCTTATCAAGCAACAATTAACTACGCGAAATATCCTGTTTGTGTTAAACAGTATCTCTTATCAATGGAAAAAGAAATGGAGATCAGGCCAGTGGTTCAAACAATGCTGAAACGAGAAGTGTCATGTCTGTCTCCAAACACCACACCAATAAACCCCATTTTTGAAACCAGGAACAAAGAAGTGCAGATTTGCACAGGACCCGAGGAAAAATAAATAAATTTCAGCGTCATTCCTTTAACTCCGGTTGTACCAGATGTTAATGCTATCTTAGTATCAATACCAGCCAGAGCGAAATGGTACCCAGTTGTGTATTTGTATTCTGCTGTACACAGGAATACATTGGATTTGTTTAGTTTCACCTTCTGTGACCAACAGTATCGCTTTACAAGATTAACGTTGTTTGATTTTTTTCGGACAGTCCAACCGTCTACGCTGCAGCTGTGAGACAGCAGCTTTCAAAGCTGACATTACCTGCTGACTCGGTTTTGTTTGGCGTACATCGACAACATCATTATTGTCTCTTATACAGAAAATTGAATTTGAGTTTGTGAAAATTGTTAACCAGATATTCTGTTTTTTATTCAAGCGCGTTTCTACGCTTCCTGATTAAGTTTGTGTGGCTTTATTTTGAATATTTTAGAATGAGACTCTGTCTTTGAATGATTTTACTATTCATTTATACCTTTTCTTGTATTTTATACACTTTTTTAAAAACCTTCCCTCCTTTTGAGTTGTATTTTCAGATCTATATATTAGAACTTGGGTGGATGTGAAGGTTTTCCACTAATCACGTTAACTGGGAAATATCAGAGAATTTCACGATGCTTATCACAAAGGACGCTACATGTTTCAAAGTTTTGAGAGCAGTAACTTAAAATTTCAAGTTAGGAGCAAATCTGGTTATCTTCAGGTCACAAATAAAAACACTTCTGATTATTTGCTTTCTATGTTAAGATGAAACCTGAGTTTTTTGTTTGGATCATAATTTTAGGTTCACCTCTGGAGAGCTTTAGAAAGGTCATACAACCACCTAAAGTTCTACAGACACCCGGACATATCTGTTTGTCGTAAATGTAATATCTAACAGACTGTTTGAAAATTGTATGATTGAAAAATGTTAATGAGTCTTTTTTCACTTTCTGCAGCTCCGGCTCACAGAATGAACCTTCGATCACTTCACCGTCGTAATCTTTGAGTTTGTATACCGGTGGAGTACGCGGAATGCATTCTGACACCGTAAATACTTTGTTCGTGAATCTCTGTTCGTATTTTTTATCGAAGGCCCCTCGCAACTTGGATATTCTGACATCGCCCTCCTTAAATCCTGCCTTTATTTTTGTTTTCTCTTGTCTCGTGGTGTAGGCGTACCGTACAGATTGTGAAACACTTGAAGGCCCTTAGTCACATCAGCCGGGCGCATTTTTACACTGCTGTGGTAAGTGTTATTATAGCTTTTTACTAAGTCTGGTAGGACTTCCACGTACCGTCTAGTGTTCTTAGCAGTGAAATATCTCCACATTCTGGTCTTTAACGTTCGGTTAAATCTTTCAACCACGCAGGCTTTTAGATCACTGGCTGTGGCAAAATGTATGATGGTGTGTTTCCTCATCAGAATCTCAAAACTTTTGTTGAAAAATTCTCTTCCCGCATCAGTCTGTAGTTTTTCAGGCGTCTGGCTCTCGCGAAAGACGGATTCAAAGGCAGACACCACCTCCGCCGCAGTCTTCTTTCTCAAAGCTCGCACGTACGCTAATTTGGAAAAAACGTCTATGACCGTGAGTAAATAACTATACCCATCATTTTCATCGGCTAACGCGCGCATATCGCAAAGGTCTGCCTGAAATTGTTTGAGAGGTCTTGTAACAAAAACTCTGTTCCTTGGAAAATGTATCCTTGCCGGTTTATGCAGAGTATAGGTGTCTTGAGATGATTAAAAGTCTTTCACATCTTCCACCCTGACTTTCTTTCCCGTCTCATCTTGAACCGCTTTATGAAGCCGCTCTACCCCGCCGAAACTACCAGGATGACTCGGCTTGTAATATAACCTCGTCATGACATGTTTCTCCGTCATCTCTAAGTACAATATAAATTCACCCCCCTCTAACCGTCTGTCTGGCTCCTACTCATCCCTTCAGATGTGTCAACACCTAACCCGTCGTAAAAACTTCAAAAGACCTCAGACGGAAGGAAGTTTGGGGGGGGGACAAATGCGCAGTGGACAAATGGTACACAAATGGTGCACAAATGGCGAGGGGAGGGGTTTATTGGGGGGCCATAAATCTTTCGGCTTGACATATAATATCATATCTGTCTCTCTTCTATTTATTTGTTCTATTTTTATTATGTACTTCTAACTTATTTTATATATATTTTTTTTCCACTTTATAATCTTATCTTACTATTAACTTCGTATCATGTCTTTTTATGTTTTTAGCTGTTTTAACTCCAGTGTTTCCTCAGGGGGGGTTCTTCACACCGGGAGCTGGTCCTGGTCCTCTGCTGGGGTCACTGCGCTCTGGTCCTCTGGTCCTGGCTGGCCTGGGGGGGCTCCACACCTTGGTGTGCGGGTTCCCCTTGGTCTGGCGGGGTCGGGGGTCGAGCGCTGGGGCCCCAGTATTAATGACCTTCGCCTTCTCCTGGTGTGAGGGGCCCCACTGGTAGTGTTTTCCCATGATGCTTAGTGCCATGCCATGTCTCCGCTGCTGTGTGCAATTGATTCAATGTGTGTGTGTGTGTGTGTGTGTGTGTGTGTATGGGTGTGTGTGTGTGTGTGTGTGTGTGTGTGTGTGTGTGTATGGGTGTGTGTGTGTGTGTGTGTTTGTGTTTGTGTGTGTGTGTGTGTGTGTGTGTGTGTGTGTGTGTGTGTGTGTGTGTGTGTGGGTGTTCTTGTATTTCTATCCTTGTCGGGGCCAAATGTCCCCACAAGGATAGCAAAACGTGGAACGACGTGCCTTGTGGGGACCTTTTTCCGGTCCTAAGTAGGAGAAACAGTGTTTTCTTGACCATGTTGTTGTTATTGAAAAAAGTAAAAGTGCAAAAACATTTCTTTAGGGTTAGGCTTTGTTGTGGTGTGGGTTAGGGTTAGGGTAAGGGTCAGGGGCTAGACATGAATGGGAGTCAATGGACGGTCCCCACAAGGATAGAAATACAAGACTGTGTGTGTGTGTGTGTGTGTGTGTGTGTGTGTGTGTGTGTGTGTGTGTGTGTGAGGTGTATACTTACTGATGGTGCGGGTTTTATTCTTTTGTTTTTATGACTGTTTTTACTGTTCAGCACTTTGCGTTGTTTTTATAAATATGAAAAGTGCTATACAAATAAAGTTTGATTTGATTTGATTTGAAACTGCCGATCATACACCAGCAGAGACTCGCTCTGTAAAATCCCAAGCAATAAAAACACTAAAAACAAAAACAAAACTGAGAGCGGCAGACGGCAAGCCGTGTACGCCGGCACCATCTTGGTTGCCAGATCCCTCAAAGCTTACCCAGGGATTCCCTGGGTAAGGGAAACTGCAACATAACTAATGTATTGATTTATCTGTTCTGTTTCTGTCATCCTGTTTAATGAATGTTGCCTTTTCATCATTAGCTTGGTTTTTATACATTTCTAGTCCCCTTTTTTAGTTCTGTCTGTTGATTTTCTTTTTTTTTTTTTTCCTATTCCTATTTCCTATGTTGGGGACATTCTCTTTGTTCTTTTAGCCTAAACACTGTCATCACTTTGTCTTGTCTTGTGTCGTTATATGTCTACTACAATATGAGAAAAATTCATTCACTGTAAACAGAATTTACTTAATAGTACAATAAATATTCTGAATCTGAATCTCATTAGGCTGAACCCTAAACCGAGACACACTGTCTCGATGTCAGAGATGTCAAACTGTGACTCACCTGAACAGATGACACCAGCGTCGTAACGATGCGAACAGATGGTGGGTGGCGTCTCTGAATGCCAACACTCAAAGAGATTCATTTCATTTCCTGTGCAATTCATGTGACTGTACAAGACTTGGCCAGTTCCTTCCCCAAATAAAGCACGACGGACAGATCCTATTGCTTGTCCACACATCAACATTTTGCAGGCCACAGCAGCATCCATGTAGTCCCAGTCAGTGTCACAGATGGTTCCCCACTCAGATCCACGTTTCAGCTCCACCGTTCCAGAGCAGCGGTCTGGTCCAACCAGTCTGATATTAGCAACTAAGGGAATGAGGGGGAACATGATGAATAAAGTTTGTGTCATAATACCTCATTCAAACTTTTCATCTCACAATCATTTTCATTTTTGACTCACCTCCAACAGTCATTGATGGTGAAGGTCCTGTGAGGGAAGAAAAACGTACAAGTCAGAAGGTATTAACGTGTTTTGCTAATTCGAACTTGACACCACACGAGCTTGATGGAACAGTAATACCCTGGCAGAAACAAAAAAAAACTGGCTTGAACTATTTTTTGGGAAAGCCAGTTGTTACTGTGGTTCATATTGCAGTACTTTCAAAAGAAAAGTACACAGAGCTGAACTGATAGTGTTATGCCCCTCATATGTATGTGTATGTTATTTAGTTGTTTCAACATTTTAATGTGGTTTGTTTATGTTCATTGCCATGGCACCTCGTAGTCGGCGTGTCACTGGAAGTAGCCAGCGTGCCACAGGAAGTAGCAAGTGTGCTAGCAGAAAGAAGTAAGCTGCTCGGCTGTGATCAGCTGCTGTCATTTGAGCTTCGACCGTTGTCCTCCCTTGTATGGTTCTCCTTCTCTTTCCCCTTTGCTGAGGCAACGTCTGTGAGTGTTTCTAATGCTGTTGTTTCACATTGTATCTTGTTTGGATTGTGCTTTCGCCGCGATGCTAACTCGCAAATGCTAACTCGCAAATGCTAACTAGCGGATGCTAACTCGCGAATGTTAATTGGTAAACGCTAACACTAGTTAGTATCATGTTTCACATTGTTAATGGCATTTAAGCTTTTCTGTTGTTGCTTTGATAGTGATAAGGCCAGAGTGGCTCAGCTGCACTGTGTATTGTGCATATGTGATGTGAAATGTGTAATGCAGTGTGTAACTCTATTGTTTATCTCAGTTTCACAGAATTCTTCACTAAAACTTCTGGAAATGAATCTATTTTGTCAGAGAGTTTTCTGGAGACTGTTTAAGCTGATTGGGAAGCTGCTCATGAAAGATAGATTTTATTATGCCAGTTTTTTTTTTTTTTTTTTGTTTTTTTTTTACTTTGGCTTTTCTTAAAATTTACATATTGTTGAATTTTTGAATAAGGAATAAGTAACATCGACAAAACAGAACTGAAGTTCGAATAAAAATCGACCCAAAGCGCTCTCCATCCCCCCATGTACCAAACCTTGTGCCGCTTGTTTTACAACCTTGGGAACTCACATATGATTGGCTCGGAAACCAGGAAGCAGAGACAGGCCAGACATATAAATTGACAATTTACTGTAACTATCAGGCACTCTGTAACTACGAGAGAAAAAACATAAATTAAATTTCAAAACAGCCTTTTTTTTTATTTATTCAGAGCAAACCAAAACAGACTTTAACATATACAGTAATTTCAACAACTTCAAACTCTGCCTGTAATTAAAATACAATACCAAATAAAAAAACTAAGGTATAAAAAAAGATTTAAAAAATAAATTAATACAAAATAAAATAAATTAAAATCAATAAATATAATATATATAAATAAATAAAAATAATATATAAATATAAATAAATAAAATAATGATAAATACCTGGCCCACCAGATGATTTTAAGAATGTGAGGCACCTGCTTCACAGAGGCAGTAATACCTGTCAGTATCAGCTCCTCCTAAACTGCCTTCATTACCTTTGAAACACCTTGAAACCCTCTGATTCAGTGAACAACCTGTGGTGCCGTACTGCGTTCAGGGACATTTTGTAAAAGCATCTTGCTGCGAGATGTCTCAGTCAGCTGTTAGCTTAGCTGTTAGCTACCGACGAACTAGCTGGCTTTGAACGATTCCTTCATGCTCCAACATCAGTCGACCGGATGCATCTCAACTTCTGAGATGAGGAAAAAAGATTTAAACTGAGCGTCTGGGACAGAATGGGATACGTTGTTTTTGAGGACAGTTCTGTTCTGAGAGGAAGGATCTGAGCGTCGTAGCGGTGACTTGGAGAGATCAAACATTGTTCTGGTAGGTTTCATTTCTGGGTGCAGCTTGCCTGTTTACTGTTCTGCTTGTTGTTTTATCTTCTTCTTGTTGTTCAGTGATCATCGTGTTTCTCAAGGATGCAGCAGGTGACAGTCACTCAGCTGTGAGGCATTCAGGTTCCAAAGTCACAATCAGGTCTTGAGACTTTAGACTTGAGACAACTTTCATACTTTAATAGAAAGCTGTAACATGGCGGCGACGTGAGACGCCGTTTTGCGCTGGAGGCAGCATTTATGTATACATACTGGGCACAACATGTACGTCATCGTGAAATGTTATCTCTGTTGTGAGTTTTTGAGTTTAAATAATTGTACAATAAAATGTTCTTTTATGAGTAACATATTTTTATTTTCACAAAATGATATTTGAAAAATAGGGGCCGTCTTATAATCAGAGTCGTCTTATATTCGGGCCAATACGGTACTTGAAAGTAAAAAACCGATGTGCGGGTATAAATCCAGGCCATCGGACCGTTCTTAATGCATCTAAACCGATCTCAGTGCCATGGTCTGATCCACTCGGATCTTTTATGCTACAAAAAGGCTTTGGGCCAATTCCAATTCTCCCCCTTCACCCTCAATCTCAACCCTCAATCTTAAAAATGCGTGCTCCCACGAGTCAAGTCTTGTCCCAATTCTCCAGCTTCAGAAAAGACTCTTTCACACTGCACTGAAGAAGCAGGGATGGAGAGGTACTTATGGGCCAGCATGTACAAATTCGGTTACAGAATAAATTACAAATGAGGGATGTTGTTTTTTAAAGAAGGGATTTGGTCTGACAAAATAAAGCTGAGCTATCAGCAGTTAGAAGTACTTGGAATCCTGCTTTTGTTCCTAGGAAGTACCTGTGTATTTTCTGCAGTGCTGGATTGGTGTGGTTTTTGTGTTGGATTCCTTTCTATAAATAAAATTATTCTTTGGAAATAACTGATCTGCTGTGTCTCTGTCTGTGCCTGAGATTCTGAGTCTGATCTTTGACAGCCATGTACCTCTCCATTTGTCACACCCTGTGCTGCTGTGGCCATATGGGGGCACTCGGGGCCCGTTTTGTCCTTGGTTCTTGCCCTGCCTCACCTGTGTCTCTCTGCTCCTCATGTGCTCCTTCCTTGTTAGCACCCTAATGTGCCAAACCTGTGTCCACCCTATTTAAGTCCTGCTCCGCTGGTGTGTCTTGTCAGCTCCTTGTGGGTCTGTCCGCGTGTTCCTGTTTCCGGTGCCTGCATCAGCTCAACCCTGTCCTGCTATCCTGTGTCCTGGAAATACAGGAGTTTTTGTTCCACCTGGCTGCCTGTGCGTGGGTCCTTCCACTTGCACCCGTGACTCCATTTGAGGACAAAAACCTAACCAAGGCATTGTTAGAGAAGGCAGTGGATGTTTCTTCCATATTAGGGTGACAAATAGGAACACTTGAAATAATTTTCATAGTAAATTTCATTTCTTTTTTGCCTTTAATTCCATTTTTGGCAAAATTTCACGCGTAGTTGATTGTAGCATTGACTACTAAAACCAAAGTGACTATGGTAACTCGTCCAACATTAGGCACTCATGTCTCACCTGTACAGACGACAGAGGCATCTTGAACATGGTCACAGTCACTGGCTACTAAGCGCTGACACTCAACCAGACGCATCTCGGTTCCTGTACAGGACACATTTTTAAACCACACAGAGCCTTCTCCTATGTCGAAGGCAGCTGATTGAGGAGCACGCAGGGCAGTCCCACAGCCCAGCTCTCTGCAGACCACGCTCGCATCGTCCAGGTCCCAGCCGACATCACAGATGCTTCCCCAGCTCCCACTGTGGAAGATTTCAACTCTTCCAGCACATGCAATCGGCCCAAGTAATCTGAGCTGACCCTCTAACAGAAAACAAATCATCGTTTTTGTCACTGCCACACCTTGTGAAATGTTCTGGTGAAATGTGACTGACCTGCAGGAGGGGCATCGAGAACACCAGGGACTGTGGAGGAGAGAATCAAGGCTCCATTATCTTGTTAGTCACTTGAAATATCACAATTCACTTTTTCTCTGGAGAAGTTTCCCATTATTCAATGAAGAATTTTCATTGACGAAATCAAGTATAAGTGTTTGTGTTGGTTGGTTATCTTTAAATCTATAAGTAAACCTAAAATCATCAGTAGATGATTATCATGCCATCATTTGTTTTAGCAGAACATGTAGAACCTCTATGAATGGGCTAAAAATAACCCAGTAAGATAAAATGAGAGCAGTTTCAATGTTTTCTGAGAGAAAAAAAATTGTTAACAGTTCATTTTTTCGTCAATAGTTTAAGTGTGGCAAGGAGTGGTTTTGTTGTCACGTTTACAAGATTTCTTGGTACAATTTCTACATCGATCCTGGGACATTTGCACACGATGTGCAGCTTTACACATGTTCTTGTTGACCAGAGGTCTGCTATATCTATAACCAAAGAGACACTTTTGTCACTTTCCACCTAATCAAATGTAACTGGTCCTGCAAAATACATGACCTTTCGATTTGAATTTCAGATGGTAGACACTTCATTTTTCTAACCTTTTTGTACTGAGCTGCAGTTTGCACACCGCTGCTGTGGACAGTAACAGTCAGCAGCAATTTAAAAATAACCCTATCTGATGAGTCAGCAGCCACAACGGCTTTGCAGGATTTTGTGACATTGGTACAAACAGGATCAAATAGTGGCTGCTCCTCTGTGGTAAAATGATCTTTTGACTTTGCTGCTTTAACTATAGACTATTGTCAAGCTGCAGATCTCAACCTGTGCTCTGCTCAGTGTCTACACTCTTTCTGCTGAATCATCTCTATTGCACAGATCAAATGTTTTGCATACTGCCTCTAGTACTTCTTGTTGCTCATGGCAGTAGAGAAAGGTCACGCAAGCTTGAACTTTTTTCTTTACAAGCAAAAGTTAGGTGGGTGGTTTCTTGTTGCAACCTGAATCAGACATACCCAGTGGAGTCATGATTGTCACTTGTCCTGTCAGTTTTTTTTCTCACCGTTCATGCAGAGAATATGATGTTTGTTCCTGCAGTCCTCCTCAACCCACTGCCCAGTGGGAAGCATGTAGGCACAGGTATTTCTTCCCGGGTCCATTGTAGGGTTCATGTGCCAATTCCTGAATGTGTCATGTTCACCAACATGAGATTGAAGTGTCCATTTCCAGGGTGTTTCCACAAAGTAAAGTCCAATCCAGTATTTCTCATTTGGATTTCTAGCTGTCAGACTCTTCAGGTTTTCAGTATCCTCCATAGTTGCAACAGAGGCCAAGTCAATGTGCTGCTCCCTGCAATACTTCTGGGCCTCTGTCCACGACTTTGCTTCATCCACAACAACAAAGCCATATTCCCTGCAGGTGGTCAGGCAACATGCTCCTGGACAGATCAAGAAAAATAAGTCACAATATATTTGCATAAATCTTGTCTGTTTGCCTCAATCAATGAAGCAATGTGTTGAAGGTTGGGGCTATAAGTCCTTTTATCATATGGAAAATGTGCCCCACAGTGGCGCAGTGAATTAGCACTCTTGCCTCACACCAACAATGGGTTCAAATACCAACTAGGGGCCTTTCTGTGTGGAGTTTGCATGTTTGTGGTCCAAAAACATACATGTCAGTTTGATTGGTAACTTCAAAAACTGCCCCTAATGTGTGAATCTGAGAGTGAATGGTTTGTCTGTATATGTGTTGGCCCTGCAACAGTCTGGCAACCTGTCCAGAGTGTACTCAATCCTCACCCACATCAGTTGGGATTGCCTGCAACCAGTCACTACGACCCGGAGAAAAACCAAGTGGCCTAAATAATGGATGGAAGTGTGACCTTTCTGGAGTAAATGTTGAAGGTGTGAGATGACAGTTACTGGAACAATGAGCTTGTTAAAAAAAAACACAGTGCCAGGGTAAAATTTCTACCTTCCGTCAAGCATTTACTGAGTGTGACTTGACACCGCAGCCATACCTGCACTGTTCTCTATTGTGGAAGACTGGAAAAAAGAATTGGGTTCTCCACTGTGGAGAAATGGAAGCAGAACCCAGCTCCCCACTGTGGAGCACAGAAGGAAAGGAAAACCTGGTTCTCTCGTGTGAGCACAGCAGCGAGCAGCAGTACAGCAGTGATGCTGGCAGTGAACCCGGGCACCAAAAACCAGAGGAGCATTCAAATGGGTACCTCTCAGTCTCAGCTGGGGAAAAGCCAACAGATTTTGCTGGAGACAGGACGATAGAGGAGCTCGAAAGGAGAGAGACTGAGAACTTTGGTGAAACCATTTTATCTGTGGTGGTTTTGTGGCTGAATAAATGTAATATTGAACGTTTGTCTGTTGTTGTCTATTTCTCCCAATATTAAGAATGATAGAAGGAAATTCAGGAAATAGAAAGAGAAGTCTAGCAAAACTGAAATCCAATCTGGACTCAGTTGCTCCACTTTTAAGTAAAACAATCAAAGGGCAACCCAAACCCCCAAGGAGCAAAACAATGAAATCAAAATGAACAGAAACTGCAGGAGTACTGAAAGAAGGTGGAGGAAACCAAAGTTGACTGTACATGAGATCCTATGTCAACAGGTCAGAATTTACAATAAAACAGGCACGAACTTCCCATTTCTCTGAACTGACCATGAAACCAACACCCAGTTCCTCTTCTCCAACTTCAGCATTTCAACAGGCACTGATTTTAAAAAAGCTTTTCAGGTGCCATCAGACATTCTCTGTTACCCCTGTCAGGATTCCGTTCAGGCAGGCAGCGGGCAGTCTCAGGCTCTCTCTGGATCCATCTGATTGCTGATTGCATTTACCTGGGGACTGCCACTCTGCGTGCCACTATATTAACCTCTCCCTGGCACCTGCTTCTGATCCTCTTCAGGCACCTTTGTTGCTGCAGAGGTATTCTGCTGCTCTGTCCAGCAACAAAGGAGATTTTGTCACGCCTTGTTTTGCCTTGTCTCATCTTGTCTCATCACACCTCGCCTCGGTTCCCAAAGACCTACGTCCTCCTCCCTCCACCTGCAGTCCATACTCAGACAGTCTCCAGCACGTAAGCCTCATCACCCTCTGACTGTTGTCACTCGTTTCATAACTGGCCTGCGTGTTCGAGTTTCCCCCTTAAGCTACGGGCTCAGGAGACTCCCACATTGGAACTCGTCTGAGCTAACCTGCGATGCTGCCATCAGGCAGCAGCCATCTTTGACCACCTTTGCTCTCAATAAAACTGTTTAAATGTCAACCCAGGTCTGGTCTCTCTGCATCTGGGTCTAATTGCAAACCGATCATTACGATCAATTCTCTTTTCGGTCATAGCATTCCTCTCCCTCCCTCCGTAACAAACCTATTGGGGTCAAATTTGACCCCCATCTTTGCTTTGACAATTATATCAACCCCATCTGCAAAACTTCCTTCTTCTACCTCTGTAACATCTCTAAAATCTGTTCTTCACTGTCCCTCCCTGCTGCAGAGAGACTTGTCCATGTCTTTGTCTCCTCCAGGTTGAACTACTGTAATGCACTCCTCATTGGAATCCCTGGCAGGAGCCTTCAAAAGCTCCAGTATGTTCAGAACAGCGCTGCAAGGGTCCTGATGAAAGTACACGAGCACATCACCCCATCCTCCACACCCTCCACTGCCTCCCCGTTCCCCTTCATATTGAATCCAAAATCCTCCTACACACCCACCACTGTCTCCATGGTGATGCCCTCACTTATCTCACAGACCCACTCACACCACACACCTCCACCAGGACCCGGTCAGGCCAACAGCACCGTCTGCTCCCGCCCAAGACACGACTCAAGACCATGAGAGAGCGAGCCTTCGAGGCCGCTGCTTCCCGTCTGTGGAACGCTCTTCCAGACCATCGCAGGGCCCCACAGACGGTGAAAGGTTTGAAGAAAGGACTGAAAACTAATCTTTTAAGAAAAGCTTATTGCTAAGCAGTCATTTTTATCTTCGCATTTTTAACGGATGTATTTTTATCCTGTTGTTTTATCTATAGCACTTTGGATTTGGAGTCAAATGTAAAGTGCATTATAAATGAATCTGTTACAACCACTTTTCCACAAAAACTAACCAGGTGCTGGTTCGGTGCTGGGGCCGAGTTGGTTCAAATCTCGTGTCCCCAAAACACTGGTTTGCTTTTCCACTGACAAGGAGCCGAGCTGGAGACACTTCATTGCCTCACCATAGAGCGTCAGTACGTCACTGTGGATGAAGCCGCTCACATACAAACCAAAACAACAATGGAAGACTTCCAAAGTACTTTTGGCTGTCTATTTTCATGGCAAGCTATCAAAGCACCATCAAGCTGTTGGCAACTGCCCACCGTCATCTCGTTCGACAGTGACAGCATTTAAGACAGAAGGTAAATATCAAAGACGTTTCACTGATTAACAGTGAACGTGTTACCATTAGCCTAGCTGCTAATGGGTATGCTAGCATCAATCACGTTTTAAACAAATGCAGTAAGTTCATGATGTCTGTTCATCTTGATAGATGATCTCAAGGACTGTGAGCTGCAGATCGCCGGCTGCCTGGTCCACCCACCGTCACGCTACCGGTCGGACAGATTTCAGCGAACAGCAGTTTGTGAAAAACTCCCGTGTTTGGCAGGACTTATTTCCATGCATCTGTGATCGGGTGTAGATTTTTATCTTTGTGATGACTAATGTGTGACTGAATTAACTCTGCTTTCTTTTTACATTGCGAAGGGATGTTATGTATCCACCACTGTTGTTTCCATCATTTCATTAAATACATTGAAGTGAGGAAATCACAGCTGTGTGCTTGTTCTTACACGCCCTGCCAGAGTTGCCAACCGTTCCTTGAAAAACGGAATCGTTCCGTATTTGGACGTAAAAGTGTGCGTTCCGTATTGAGCTGAAAAGGAACGCACTTTGTTCCGTATTTTTGTGAGAGTCAAAACATGAGCAATGGAACATGCGCTTTTTTATGAAAACTTACAGTAAATTGTTCACCGGCTCTCTGACGTTCTGTGACCAATGAGCTGACAGAGATGGCTCGACAACACAGACTCACTCTGATCTCATTGGTCAAAAAAAGACCGTTCCTAGTAGGCTACGGCAGCTCACTGGCCAATAGTCAGTTTGGTCACAGAGCGCATGGGACGAAGTAAATCAAAACACTAAAGCAGCGCAGCATGGCTTCCAGAGACATGTAAGTTTGTGCCGTTTCCATATCGGATATATTATGTTTAGTTCATTGATTTGTGTCTGCTGCTGCAGACTGTGGTGTGTTTTCAGTTTAGAAACGGTACCTTGTTGGTTTTTTTGTTCAGAAGGTTTTTCAGTTTTGATTTTGCACTTTTTTAGTTGAAAATAAAAAAAGAACATGTTAAAATCCAGAAGAGACAGCAGCTGTTTGATGTTATTTTGCACATTTAGCAATAAGAATAGAATAGAATAGAATAGAATAGAATAGAATAGAATAGAATAGAAGACTTTATTAATCTCACAGTGGAGAAATTTACAGGTGTATAGGCTCATAGAACCCACAGCGGGGTGCAAAAGTAATGAATGGTGCAATAATTAACAAGTTATAGTGCAAATCATACTAGGATTGATAATAGAATTAAGCTAAAGACAATGAAGATGTACAACCTGAATCTTAAAAATATAACAGGAAATATATAATATATACAATATATACAATACAATATGCAATATATAACTATGTATTATGATATATAATATGTACAATATGTTTTAGCAGAGTGAATGGATGATAAAGTGTCGCTGAATTTCTTAAGGGGGGGTGCAGGATATTATAATGTCCAGGATTATTGCTCATATTCTACACAGTAGAACTGTACAGTCTGACAGCGGTGGGGATGAGAGACCTGTGGTAGCTCCTTCCTGCACTGAGGGTCTCAGTCGCCACTGAAGCAGCTGCTGAGCTGCTCTACCGTCCGGTGCAGTGGCTGAGAGCTGCTGTCCATGATGATGATGATACTTGAATGATAACTGTCTCACTGTAGGCCTCAAATACAAACTGATCAAGCTGATCATGAGTTATTACAATCTTGCCACTGTAGGTGTAATGCAGTAGCCTAATGTGTTTTTATAGTCTGTAACAGGTATAACTGTGGCAAGATGCTGTTATATATGCATTTTTGACCCCCCAAAAACCCAGTTTTTTTCAGCTGCCCGTGAGAGGCGTCCCTTATTTCAATCTCTGGGAGTTGGCAACCCTACGCCCTGCTGTCATGATGTAATTAAATTTCCACTTTTCTCATAAACCTCTCCCGAAAACTGAATTACTTTACTGTGAGTAGTGCATGTAAACAGATCATGTAAGGACAATACTGTGCAACTGCAGGTTATTTTTACCAGTATGGTGTGATGGTAAACACATATGACTCAAAACATGCATCTGTTATTACAGCTGCTTTTATTCGTATCACACTGCAAAAACACACCCAAAAATAAATACAATTTCGTCAATGGGAAAGCAGTTGAGTTCTGTTTTCATTTTTGGGCCAAGCTCTCCGTTGCCATTCTGTTCGTGTTGTCCAGGTAACACCGATGTAAGTTCGTCCTTCCCTGCCTGATGAGGTGCTGTACGTCTGAATGCTCCGTTCGATCCACACTTCTTTTTGCTGTATAAAAGTACAAAAAGCAGTAAAGTAACATCTTTTAATAAATATTCTCTTCATTCATAAGCAAACTAATAGATGTTCTAACGTGCGGTCAGGAGTTGGCATTCACATACTGTAAACAAATCTTACCGGGTCTGGTCTGGTCTGGTCTGGGAGGACATGGATCCAGAGATCTGTACCAGTCAGCTGAAGCACAGGACCGGCAAACTGCTGAATGGTACCTGTGAGCTGTTTGGTGCTGGTGAGCTGTGGCGACGCGCCGGTGAACTGCGACCCATCGCCATGGGCCAAAAACTCTAAGACACATAATCAACACTGTCAGGGTCAAAGTTTAGGATAATTTCTAGCTAGAATATTCATAGTAGGCTAACAACTTAGTGTTTTATGAATAAAACTTACCGGGATTGGGAGTCATTCAGGAGCTGCTTCAAGCTCCGGTTGGATCGGAAATTTGGCCTCCATTGCCCCACCAAGTTTCTCCTGGGCTTCTGCTGAAGACCACAGCACCAGGAAGCCCTGGGTCTCCTCCTCGACCACCGCTTATTCTCAATATCCAATTCTTGGCTAAATTAAATGCTGCTCCACCTCACTTTCTGATAAAAACACATGGTGACTCTGTGTTCTGCCAGAGGAGACATAACCCTGCCCCCACTGCCTGACGTCGTCGATATGTGGCCCGGGCCCCGATCTGGCCCAGCAAATAGTTGGTGTCCGAAAAAGCCCCGGTTTTTGAGAGCTGGAGCTGGACCTCAGTCAGTGGGGAAACAAACACTGGTTCAAAGTTGGGCACCAGCCCCAAAACAGCACAGGAACCAGTTTGGTAGAAAAAGGCCCTGTGGGTCATTCCATCTCAAGTCAACAAATGGCTCCAGCAGCACCACTTCTGATTTGCATTATATGCAGTTTCACTGTGCCATTAGGTCCCAAAAAAAGGTAGCAAACAGGTTTTTGGTCATATGTGTACACGTTTTGCTTTTACACCCAATTATAAGGGTGTAGGTTTCAGCCTCAATCTGATAGCTGTCATTCAGGTACATACTTCAGAGGTCCATAATTCTTGAAATGTGCAAGCTAGAAGCATGAAATTCACAGGAACATTTCATTTTTCACTGCTAGTGCAAAATAATCATGTTTTTAGCCCTAGTCTGAGTGTGAAAAATTTTACAGGGGGGTGAAATTCCTGAAAAAAAAAAAATCTTAATTTCGCCCATGTTTGAAAGGCCTCTGTATGCCCTTATAATCTAAAAGAAAATATTTAAACAGCATTTCTTTCTTTAGTATGGGTCTTTACTGACATGCTAAAACCACTCTTGAAGTACTCAGCTGCCTCGTGTGGTTGCAGGACCTACTTTAATTAGGGGCAAATCTGAAATTTAATGAAATACAACCACCTTTTTCACCATGTGTGATAAATAGCACCACTCTGAAACTTTTTGCAGTGAATCTTTATATTCCAGTTATAAAAATTTCAAAATATTGAATTGGTGTTCATTTCTAGGGACACACCCAGTCTAGGGACTCCACCACTATTTATACTGATGTTGTACTTTAAGGGGAGGGTTTGGGGTTTGGGTTAGGGTTAGGATGAAAAACAGGGTGTGTTGGCCTCAACAGGTAATAGGTGTGGTTTAATAACATCTGCTGATGTACCTGAGGTGCAATATGACACATTTGATACTTCAAAATAATATACGTTATATGGCAAAAATGCTGCTCGAGGGCACTTTTATGCCCCTTTTTGACATAGATTTTCTATATGAAGGAGACAGAACACCAATTCAATATTTTTACATTTTTATTACTGGAATGTGAAGATTCACTGCAAAACGTTTCAGAGTGGTGCTATTTATCACACATAGTGACAAATATGGTTCAGTTTCACAAAATTACAGATTCATCCCTAATTAAAGTAGGTCCTGCAGACAAACTAGACTGCTGAGTACTTAAACAGTGGTTCTAAAATGTCAGTCAAGACCCATACTCAATGATTAAATGCTATGAGTCTTAATTTATCGATTTAAATGGCATATAGAGAGCTATAAAGACATAGGTGAAATTAAGATTCTCAGTTTTTTTCAAGAAATCAACCCTCCAAAAACATTTTCACACTCTGGCTAGGGCTAAAAGTCTGATTGTTTTGTAATCAGTAGTGAAAAATGAGATGATCCTGTGAATTTCATACATTTAGCTGTTTATTACTGTTTATCACTATATTCCAGGAATTATGGCAATGTGAAGTACCTCCCAGAATGACGGCCACCAATTGTGGGCCTAAACCTACCCTCACATAATGGGGTGTAAAAGCAAAATGCATACACATATTACAGAAAACCTGTTTCCCACCTTCCTTTGGGACTTAATGGCACACACAGACTGAATATCAATCAAAGGTGGTGCTGCTGGAACTTTTTTTGATATTGGTTGATTTGACATGGAATGACCCCTGTGAGAACTTTGCAGACCACTACAGAACTAAAATCATGGACATCAGGTCCAGTCTTCTACCTCAACAAGTTTTATCAGTGACCACAGCTAAACCGTTGTCCATGCCTGAGGAAACTCTGGTACTGTTCTTAACGCCTTCCTACCCCCAAAAGTCCACATCTTCCATCTCTGGTCCGGTCCGCTCCGACCCCCGCAGCAAATACGTTGCTATTTCAATGACTGCAGCTGATTCCACAGCCTCTGTTACGCCACGTTCAGCTCCGTCTGGTTCCACTCCGCTCAGCTCCGTCAGTCCAAAATAGAGCCAAGGTCTATTTTTCTGTCCGGTCCGGTCAGATCAGATCCGCACGCATTGTTGCGCTGATCTGCGCGGCAGCGTGTGGGGGCGGAACTGTTGCTCGCCGGCGCGTGCCACCCGGGCCCATTTAGAGGGCGGACTCATTCATTCTCAAGATGAAGCTTTTTCACCTGTCAGGGGTGATCGGGGGGCGAGCTGTGTGCTGCGCTCGCTCCTGATACACTCCACGAGCTGCGAAGTACCAGCAGACAAGTCTCCAAGAAGGCAGCCGGTAAGAGAGACTCTGACACGGAAGTAGGTCGCGGATCGCGGATCGCGCTCGTGCGGCTGTCTCGGAGCTAAATGCTAACTCGCGCTAGCGCTGCTATGCACTCAGTGACGTCGTGTGTGAGCTGTGTGTACTCCGTTGTGTATATTGTATACATTGTGTATGGGAATCTTGTGTACGCGGTGTGGGCTTATGTGCAATAGTTTATATGGAAAGTAAATGCTTTATTTGGTGCTGATTCATTCCAGATTATATGTGTGGTAAATTAATTCTTGTTAAAGTAGCTGCTGGATGATTTATTGAGTGTGCAATATATTTGGGCATTTGTGCAATTGATAATTCGTATTTATATCCTGTAGCTATGTGATTGTTTGGATTGGTGCTGGCTTTTTTCTATATGCATTTCTACATATTTATAGTGAGTAAATGATTTGGTTGTTAGGTTGAACACTGCTAAATTAACTTATTTATTCATATTCATTGTTTATTGTTCACTGTAAATTACATATACTCACTTGGTGTTTTAATTTTGTTTAGGTTTGTACCTACTGCTACTACAGCTTCAACTCAAATCTAAACCCAATTTTATATGGTGGCATTCAACAAACTTAAATAAAAGAAAGGAAATGGGAAAAGAAAAGAAAGTTGTCAAGTTGTCTGAGTAAATCCGCTACACGACTACGAGACTAAGGTACACCTTCAAGCGTGGGGCGCAGTTCTTAAAGATACGCTTGACAGTAAAAACCGGAGCAGTCAGCGGCAAAAAGTGTTTTAAGGCCAAAGCGGCTCTCAAAGCTGGGTCACGGCTCCCCAGATTAAAAGCCTAAAGCTCAAGCTCCAGCTTAAAAGCCTAAAGCCAAGCTCCAGCTCAAAAGCCTAAAGCCAAGCTCCAGCTTAAAAACCTAAATCCCAAGCTCCAGCTCAAAAGCCTAAATCCCAAGCTCCAGCTCAAAAGCTTAAAGCCAAGCTCCAGCTCAAAAGCCTAAATCCCAAGCTCCAGCTCAAAAGCCAAAGCCCAAGCTCCAGCTCGAAAGCCTAAAGCTCAAGCTCCAGCTCAAAAGCCTAAAGCTCAAGCTCCAGCTTAAAAGCCTAAAGCCTAAGTTCCAGCTTAAAAGCCTAAAGCTCAGGCTCCAGCTTAAAAGCTTAAAGCCCAAGCTCCGGCTCAAGATGGCAGAGTCAAAAGCCGTTCAGCAGTTGAGAACCAGCAGAACGTCAGCCAAGCGACAGTTTTCTCGGCTGGCCAACTCCATAGCCAGGTCATGTAAGAACATGTCAGCTGAGGAGCTGCAGGATGCTCATGCAAAGATAGCATTGGAAGCAGATAAAGTGATTGATGCAAATGATGAACTGGAGGCAGCGCTTTTAGAAGCTTGGAATAAGGAGGGCGGGTCCATGCTAAAGCTGGAACAATGCGACGATATAAAGAATACAGCAGTGGAGTGCGAGGAAAGGTTAAGGGAGGCACAAGGCAACATTCAGAAGGCAATTTGGGTTAATTTTGGGCACCCCGAGGTATCCACGGCACTGGAGCTGGCCGAAGCAGATTGTCAGAGTTTCTTAGCTCCCCAGGCGGATCTGAAAATGGAAGCATATGAGTTCATGCTGAGCCAGTTGGAGACCCGGGTCAAGGCTTCTAAGGAGGCCCATTATGAGTGGAGTCGATGGACCCCCTCAGAGGAAAGAGCAGACTTTCAGGGGAGAATAAAGGAGGTGGAAGTTTGCACAGCTAAGTTGATGTCAGGAAAAGCTGCACTGATACAAGCAAAGGCAGAGGAGGTGTCGAACAGAGGTACCAGCTCTTGCCCGCAGACACCAGCCATAAAGCTAAGGCCAACGGCTCTCCCAAAATTTGATGGCAGTCGGAGAAGCTTCTACAGCTGGCGAAGGGACTGGGAAGCGCTCCAGAAGCAAGGGGAGCCAACTGTTTCGCGTGAGGTCAAAAAATTCCAGTTACTGGACAGTCTGGAGGAAAAGGTGGCAAAGGACCTGCGGTTATCAACATGTGGCACAGCAGAGGAAATATTTAGAGCTCTTGAGAATCGTTTTGGGAATAAAACCGCCATAGCCCTAGAAATCGTGGAGGAGCTGCAAGCACTACCCCCAGTGAGAGGCCATCAGCCCCGCAGGATTGTGGACCTCATTAGGGTGATAGAAAAGGCCTTGAGCGATCTGAGTGAGCTAGGTGACACAGGAGCCCTCAAGAACCCGTTGATGACAAAGTCTCTGGAGAGTAAATTGCCAGACCTGTTGAAGAAAGAGTGGCTCTTGTTTGTTGCAGAAGGAAAAAGCAAAGAAACTCAAAAGAATCGCTTTGACATGTTGCTAGCGTTCCTAAAGAGTCAAGAGCAAATCTATGAAGAATTGGAACAGTTAAGGGAGGAGGAACTCCCAAGGAGGGATCAAAAAGTTCAGCTGAAGCACGCCCGAACGAAGGCTACAAGGTCCATGAATCAGCAGGGAGGTTGTGCCATTTGTGGCGAAAGCGGTCACAAGCGGCGGCTGTACCGTTGCAAGATGTTTAGGGCCCTAACCCTTGTGGAGAAGAGAGACGCAGTCCGTAAATTTGGAGCTTGTGCTGACTGTCTCGAAGTCCATGAGGCAGGGGAATGCAAGGCGTCATTCTTCTGTAAAAGTGAGGCTTGTAAGGGAAAAGGAGGTAAGGAGCACCACTACCTTCTGTGTCCCAATTTTGCGAACTCTCAAAAACTGCCAAAGTCCAAGTTAAGGTCAGACCCACCAAATCATGGAAGTAAGAAATGCACTGAAGACCAGGAACAGTTCCTGACACAGTTATCCCCAGAGCTGGCCAAACAATGTCGGAACGTCTTCTGCAACACAGCGGCAAGAACACTGAATTCTGCAGTAGGTGGGCCGCTGTGTGAGGGTGACCTCAAAGAGTTTCCTGTTATCATGATGATCTTAGAAGTCACTGCTAATGCTGGGCAAAGAGTTGGAACTCTAATTGATCTCGCATCGGACACAAACTACATAACCCACGAGGCGGCGAGTGAGCTGAACCTCAGAAGCGAGGAGGTTACGCTCGTGGTGCATGGCGTCGGGGGCATGCAGGTCACGGTGGAGACAAAAAGATACCTGCTGAAGACCAGAGTGAGCACTTCAAGGGGCACGTTGAGATCCCACCAACTTGTTTGCTACGGGCTTGACAGTATAGCGGAGATCCACCACCATGTCTCAGCAAAAAGGTTACAAAAGATCTTTCCAGGCATTCCGCTGAGAGAATTAAACCGTCCCAAGAAAATCCAGTTGCTCATTAGCCACAAGGAAGGCCAGCTTGTCCCCCAAAAAGTCCGTTCAGTTGGTGATCTGGTCTTGTGGAACGGCTCTTTGGGCAAAACGGTTGCTGGCTCTCACCCAGATCTGATAGAAGAGTTGGATATCAAAGCTCACTCGTCCAGGACTCACTTTGCCCGCTCTATGCGCACTGCAGCAGAGAAGTATGCAGAGCTCACCCCCAAGAATGGAAGGCCTCCTCAAGCCATCGTGGCAACCACCTCAAACACCAGCCGTGATTTTTTAGGTTGGTGGAGGTGGGACAGTATTGGTGCCGCCTGCGAACCCCGGTGTGGAGGGTGTCGATGCGGGAAATGCCAGCCTGGTGGGAAGGAGATGACCCTGTCAGAAGAGCGGGAGCTTGAGCAAGTAAAGAGTGGCTTGACGTATGTGACTGGGGACCACCATAGTGATAAGCCCCATTGGCACGCGAAGTATCCCTGGACAGAGGATCCATCGACACTGCCAAACAATAAAAGGGCTGTGGAAGCTACATTTTTGAGGACTGAGAGGCAACTGGGCAAGGAGCCAGAGTGGAAAGGGGCTTATAAGGCACAGGTCCATGACATGCTTGAGCGAAAGGCGGCCATCAAGCTCTCAGAGGAGATGGTAAAAGGCTGGGCTGGGCCTGTATGGTACGTGAGCCATCTTGTTGCTCCAAATCCTTATTCAGTTACCACCCCTGTTCGACTTGTTTGGAACAGTAGTCAGAAGTTTAAAGGCCAGAGCCTCAATGACCTCCTCATTAAGGGCCCAGATGTCCTGAACAACATTCGTGCAGTCCTCCTACGGTTCCGGCGAGGAAGGTTTGCTGTGCTTGGTGATATTCGTAAAATGTATAATTCAGTCTGGCTGGAAGACAGGGAGATGCATCTTCATCGCTTCCTCTGGAGAGACTCTGATACTGAAGACATTGAGGAGTATGCCATAACTAGAGTAAACATTGGTGATAAACCTGCAGGCTGCATAGCTCAAGTAGCCATGAGAGAGACCGCAAGTTTGCCGCAGTTTGCACACCTTCTGAAAGAGCGCCGTGTTCTGGAGGAAGACACATACGTGGATGACATACTCACCTCCCATGACAACCTGGATCAGCTCAAGGAAATAACCAGAAATGTTGAACAGATACTGGAGGCAGGGGGCTTTCAGTTGAAACCTTGGGTGTACTCCAGTTATGGTGGGAGGGAAGATCCCAAGGAGCAGAGTAGAGCTGCACCCATAGTTTTTGTTCTCCCGAATCAGCTCACTGAGGAGGACAACAAGGCATTGGGTATGGGCTATACTCCAGGGGCAGATGAGCTGTATCTGATGGTAGCTGTGAACTTCTCAAAAAAGCGAAGGAAAATGAGGCTGGGCAATGACTTATCAAAGGAGGAAGTGAGGGGGCAGGCTCCAAATCCACTCACCCGGAGAGAGCTCCTCAGCCAGGTCTCTGGGCTCTACGACCCGCTCGGGCTTGTAACCCCTGTTAAGCAGAAAGGAGCTATTCTGGTAAGAAGAGCTTTTCAAGAAGCGAAGGGCGAGGGCGGCCAAGCAGAGAGCACGTGGGACAGTCCACTCTCAGAAACCCTTAGAGAGGATGCGATCCACCTCTTTGAGGATTACACTGAACTTGGCACGCTAAGGTTTCCAAGGGCACTGACACCTCTCAATCCTGAAGATAAACCATGGGGCATCACGTTTTCTGACGGGAGTGAGAGCTCCTATGGTGCCGTGCTTTATCTGAGGTGGAGCTGCCAGGAAAGCGTGGTCGTTAGGTTGGTTGAGTCAAAGGCAAAGTTGACACCTCTCGACCACAAGGGAGACACAGTCAAAGCTGAAGTTTGCGGAGCTGTGTATGCTGCCCGTCTGAAGAAGTTCTTCGAGAAAAGCTGTGAGATCAGTGTGGGAAAATGGTACCACCTGGTTGACAGTCAAACAGTTCTGGGAGCAGTACATCGAGAGAGCTATGGGTATCAAACATTCTTTGCCAACCGGATTGGAGAGATTCAAGACAGCACGAATATCCAAGACTGGTGGTGGATCCCAGGTTCTCTTAACATAGCTGACATGATCACAAGGGGTGCTGCACCTGAGGTTTTGGGTCAAGCATCTGAATGTTGAAAACTGTCGCTTTGGTCTGGAGGGCTGCAAAGATTTTTCTTCATGTAAGAGCCAAAGGACGAAAGTGGGAGGCAGTCCAGCTAGCCGGAGTTTGTACGCGCCAAGAGCGGGACAATGCCTTCCGAGATCTATGCTTGGCGGCCCAGGAAGGAGTGAACTTTGCTGGTGTAACCCTGGACAGGCTCGTTGTGTACAAAGATGGGGCTAGCGGGCTAATGCTTTGTGGAGGAAGGATCCAGCATTTTAAGGAGGATAAGGTTGGCGTTCCGCTTTTGCCAGCCGGGTCTTGGCTTGGTGAGCTCTTGGCACAGCAAAGTCATCATGAGGGGCATGAAGGAGCTGCTGGAACTCTGCTCCGGATGAGGCGGTTGGCTTGGGTTGTGCAAGGCAGGAGACTCGCTCAAAAGGCTGTTAATCAATGCATCATCTGTCGTAAAGCGAAAGCAAAAGTGTGTCAACAAGTAATGGCCGATCTACCAGTTGAACGGACAAGACCTGCCGCACCATTTCAATTCACTGCAGTAGACATGTTTGGACCATATTTCGTGAGGGATGACGTCAAACGAAGAGTAACCACAAAAGTTTGGGGAGTCGTCTTTAGCTGCCTGGCAAGCAGGGCACTTCACATCGAGCTGGTCAGTAGTATGTCAACTGAGAGTTTTTTAATGGCGTACCAAAGGTTCACTGCTTTGAGAGGCCACCCCCAAAAAGTTTGGTCGGACCCAGGAACAAATTTCATCGGAGCTAAGCCAATACTAAATGATTTGTATGAGTTTCTTCATTCACAAAACAGAGCTGGGCTTGAGGAGTACGCTGTGAGAAACGGTTCGAGTTGGGAATGGAAAGTACTTCCAGCTGATTCACCTCACCGAAATGGAGCTGCGGAGGCTGCTGTCCGGATTGTGAAACGAGCTCTTCAAAGTCTCAACAAGACAGTCAATCTCACTTTCTACGAGTTCATGACAGCACTTCAGTTGGCTGCTAATCTGGCGAACGAGCGACCAATTGATGCAAGAGTTCAGAGTCAAGAAGATCGAATCCAGTATGTCACCCCAAACTCTCTTCTGCTGGGTCGAGCATCGCAGGACGGGGACATCAAGACCTTCGACTTCGAGAGTTACCCCTTCAAGCGTCTGCAGGAGATCCAGTCCCAGGTCAATGGCTTCTGGAGGTCGTGGTGTCAGCTCGCTGGTCCGAATCTCTTCATCAGAAGTAAGTGGCACACACTGGAGAGGAATGTCGCAGTCGGCGACGTCGTCTGGCTGTGCGACCAGAACGCTCTACGTGGTCAGTTTCGCCTCGGGAGGGTCGTCGCTGCTGCTCCAGATCGCAAAGGTGTCGTGAGGGACGTCGACGTTCTGGTGTCTCCTGGTCATGTCCCATCTGTGTCTCCGTTGCCGCAGGCAAGTCAAGATTTGAAGGTAAGGAGCAACAGCACTGTGCTTCGGAGAGACGTGAGGCGTCTCGTCGTTCTGCTACCGGTCGAGGAGAAGGGACTGTGACTCTTGAAGCGTGCAAGAGACCTTCAATGCGCGTATAAGAGACTGTAATCTTTAATTTGTGAGAGACTGTGCGACCTTCAATGCGCGTGCGCAAGAAGCTCGGGTGGGAGGTGTTGCGCTGATCTGCGCGGCAGCGTGTGGGGGCGGAACTGTTGCTCGCCGGCGCGTGCCACCCGGGCCCATTTAGAGGGCGGACTCATTCATTCTCAAGATGAAGCTTTTTCACCTGTCAGGGGTGATCGGGGGGCGAGCTGTGTGCTGCGCTCGCTCCTGATACACTCCACGAGCTGCGAAGTACCAGCAGACAAGTCTCCAAGAAGGCAGCCGGTAAGAGAGACTCTGACACGGAAGTAGGTCGCGGATCGCGCTCGTGCGGCTGTCTCGGAGCTAAATGCTAACTCGCGCTAGCGCTGCTATGCACTCAGTGACGTCGTGTGTGAGCTGTGTGTACTCCGTTGTGTATATTGTATACATTGTGTATGGGAATCTTGTGTACGCGGTGTGAGCTTATGTGCAATAGTTTATATGGAAAGTAAATGCTTTATTTGGTGCTGATTCATTCCTTAAATAAAAGAAAGGAAATGGGAAAAGAAAAGAAAGTTGTCAAGTTGTCTGAGTAAGTCCGCTACACGACTACGAGACTAAGGTACACCTTCAAGCGTGGGGCGCAGTTCTTAAAGATACGCTTGACACGCATAAATTTCCACAGTTCAGATCGCACCAAACAGGAATGAGAACTCCAGCAACCTCCGGCTTTGTACAAAATAAAATCATTTTGGCTTTATTAAAAACTTTGGTAACACTTTACTTGAAGCCACCCTGCATAACACATAACACAACACAAGTACATTCATAAAGCATTATAATGCCATTATAACATGTGTAGCTATAGTTATAAACATTCATAGATGATCACAATGCCAGGACCTAACCCTAACCCTAACCCTAACCCTAACCTTAATCCAATGCTGTATACTGCTGTATTGTGAGTTATAAAGCATTGTGATCATGTATTAGTGTTTATAACTACTTATAATGTGTTATAAAGAGGGGCTTCAAGTAAAGTGTTACCAAAACTTTAAACTGTTAAAAGACATTTTATTTGTCCTCACATTAATTTTCAGATATATCACGAATAGACATACCGTACTGATTAAAATATACACTTTAAAAAGCAGGCAAACAAAAATTAAAACACACTTTCAAGTTTTGTATGACAAACTTCTGTTTTGCCTGTAATCAAGCTATAGTCGAACGCTTCTGAATGTTTACACAGCTGCATATATGGCCCATTTGTAGGCTATTGTCCATAAATTTCGTGTTTTCCACAAAATACATATTCAGGACCATGTATGCATTTTATTCTGAATGGCCTGGATCTGCTCCTCGTGCATGTGCTCCTCTGCTTCTCCGGCCGGGCGGAACAGAGGCGCACCAGAGCAAAGCGGGCGCTGTGGATTTTGAGAATACGGAGCGGACTGGACTGCAGATGGATGATGTGGAATTCCTCTGTTATTCAGCTGATCTGTTTTCACCATATCGACCCTTGTGGACCTTCACACTGGGAGTTTGAGCTGGTTAGTTGCTGGGGGTGCTGTGTGTGATTCTGTGTGCTTTGTGCTGTGGCTGGCTGGAGGGCTCCCCAGCTTGGTGTGGGGGTGCCCCGGTCTGGTGGGGTCGGGGGCAGTCTGACCTCAGACGTCTCTCAGTGTGGAAGGCCCCAGTGGTGGTGTTTTCCATGATCCTCAGTGCCATGCCATATCTCCCTATTGCAAGTGTGTGTGTGTGTGTGTGTGTGTGTGTGTGTGTGTGTTTTCATGCTGTAAAGCACTTTCCGTTTTTTGTTGATGTGAAAAGTGCTCTCGAAATAAAGTCATATTTGATTTGTGGAACACTGGAAAAGCACCTGTCATCAGTCTCTGGTTTTAGTGTTTTTCAAACATTGTCTTTTGATCCACTGTGTGGTTTTTAGAATGACTTGTGCAGGCAGATGAGTGGCGGTGTGGCTTCACTGTAATGTTCAGGGAGATTAGAGATCAGAGTGGGAGTCCATCAAGGCAATCTGGAAGGGCTTCAAGCAAAACCCAGATGAATAACCTGCTGAGAGTTTCAGAGTAACTTGAACAGAGGGGGTCAGTTTCAAGACTGTTGATATGAAAGATGTCTTTCAGTCACACTGACTCCTTACTTCAGAAGTTCCACTGAACATCATCATTGTTACTTCTACTTTTTTCTCTATGTAAAGCTCCTGCTTTGCACCTGTTTGCATGCTTATTGGAAGATTAACTCACCTGATAAGACCACGATTGTCAGAACCCTTCCATCCATGACAACTCATTTGTTTGTGTTCTGTCAGAGAAAAACAAAGTATGATTCACTGAAATATTTCTGTCACTGCATTTACTGAAAATCATTCAGCAGCTCCAGAAAGATTCAAAATGACATTATTCCTACTCCTCCAGGCCAGAGGCTCAGTGATTTGAATTGTAAACTTGCGTCAAGCAAAGGGAGATTAATTGTTTCCACCGTATGATACAACCAGGATGTGATTGAAGATGCAACTCGTCCCAGTAAGCCTCATTTCCTTAAGTGATGAATAAAGGGAAATGACTAAAAATGAGTGACTGTAACTCAGGATATACAGATCGACTGACAGGGACAGGGAGTGGACAGGGGTCAGAGATAGAATGTTCTCGGATATCAGTAGCAGGAGGAGAAGCAGTTGAGACATTGGAAAATGATCCTGTAAAATCATGATAGTGGCTGCTTCAGCTGGGAGAGGGTCGTCAAAGAACAGAGATGATAGAGCCAGAGAACAGTCAAATATATCAGCAGAAAATGTATCAGTCGATAAAGTCAATAAAGCCTAACTACTGAATGAAAGGTGATGGCTCCGGTGGAGGGAGAGAATGGCCCCCCCCTTCACCAAGGTCAGTTTCCGAGTTGACCCCAGCTGGACCTCCAACCACACCCACCACCACCCTACACCAAGACACCATGAGAGGACCCTTTTTTTATTTGACAAACAAGAAATTAATTTGTCTCTCTTGACTATTTTATGTAATTCATACCATCAACGAGATATTTTCTGTGTCGTATTCCTTTAATCCATGATGATTCTCCATCGAGACCAGAATGATTAGATATCAACATGATGTTGAAGAATTTAATTCTGCTGATTGCCAGTATTTGGAGAACACAGAAAACTCAGAAATTACTCTGACATTCTTCTTGACATTCATCATGATGGTAAACTGGAGATTAAAGTATCAGGCCAGAGGATTTCCATGAGTCGCTCACTGGCCAGGATCAAGTATTGGCAGCGATCAAGCGATCTCTCAAGAGAGAGAGAAACCAACTCTGAACCCTTCAATACATGCTTAATGTAATATTATTCAAATCTGACCCCATAAGATACTGTATTTCAATGCCCACAAATCTCTTGGTTCACCATTTCTTGGGTCCACAGTCAGAACCCACACATTTTATCCATGAGTAGATTTGGTATGTTTTTCACCCTAAACATCACCTAAAACATCACCCTGGCCAACTTTTCAACTCCAGTTTACCTGAAACCTCAAACAAAGAGTAAAAACTCATCCTTGGCCTATAAATTGATATTTTTTAAACGTCATTTCTGAACCACATTTTCTTCTAAGAATGCACTTCAGAAAATCAGAACAGGTTCTTGTTTTAAGCTGACATAGTTTAAAGTGAGCACTCTGAGACCTATCCAGAAGCCTTTCACACTTTTTATTCCTTTTTTTTTAACAGCAGATGCATGAATACCACTTTTTTAAAGGACGAGTACAAGTATGAGTACTAACCCTTAGCTACTTGCTGATACCCAGGACCAGTACCATTATGTATTAATTACCACATAACCAAAATCATACTCCATTTGCAAATACCATGCAAAAGCTATAGATGATCACAAACCAACATCAACGCTACATGCACCTCCAGCAGCCTAACAGTATTCATAGCGCAGTGCATGCAGTGTCTATTTATGGATTGTACTATGCGTACAGTGGACTGTAGACCGAAGGACCGAACTCACTGTTCATGAGTGTTTCAGTTATATTTTAATCATGTTTAGCATGTAGCATCACTGATGTGTGGGCACATCAAACGTTTAGCATATACCACGCTCAGCGTTAAGTGATATATAGACTACACTTATATAGTGCTTTCAAACACTGCTCCAGCAGAGCCCAAAGTGTTTTACACTGCATTACATGCTAAGCAATTAAATCAATGAGCGTCATCACTCCAATTCTGCTTCTGATTAAGTTGTAGGTGTTATATGAACTATGTTTCTCCTCATCTTGATATTTTGACAGAACATAGCTTACAGCCTGTCTTACTTTCTCCAGTCTCAATATTAAAGAATCTCCCTTGTGCTCTTGCATCTTCCTACTGGTGAAGAATGGCGTTATGCTGTATTGGCAGAGTTGTATCAGGAGACTTTATCAGCTGCTCTGCGCAGTATTGGACCAACACCAGTTACTGGAATTGGTGCATCACTAATTTTCATCCATACTATCTTCTCTACTGCTTTATCCTATTCAGGCTCAATGGAACCAGGTCCAGCTGATTCTAGATTGAGGTCTCCTTACCTTTGACTGGAAAGTAAACTGGAAGTGAGCTGTGGTGTTGTGAGTCCGCTGTAGTTCTGGTACTGACACCCCGGAGTTGTGAATCCTTAGTTTTCACATCACTCCATGCCAACAGAGCACTCCATGCCAACAGAGATCAGGACAAATTTACATCTAATTTCACAAAACTGGATTACAGAATTTGCCTGGAACGAGTTTGCATGATCTGTGCTTGAAAGTCATTATACACTGTAATAAATGAATCTATGGCCATGTAAATTATAATCAATTTAATAGGTAAATGATATTCAATATTATTATGTTCTTGCTTTTGTCGCAATCATTTGATTAAAAAAAACATAAAAATGTTAGGAGAAATATCTACTTATTTTAGTTAGACAAAAAACAAGCATTTTGTTTATGTGATTCCACACAGAGATAAATCGATGAATCCAACTTAATGTTTTTGAACAATTTTTAATTTAGAACCACTTCCTGTTGAAGCAGGAAGTTGTCTTTTGAATGCTGCCCGCCTACAAGACACTTGAAGGCTTGCATGGTAAGACTCCAGTTTTTTCCATATTTCTCTGCAATATGACAATTATTAACTAAGTTGTCGAAATGTACATTATTTTCTCAAGTAAAAAGTATCGAAATAATATGTAGGTTGCAGATAGGTTACAGTTTTCTGCGGTTACCTTTCCTATGCTTCTTTAATCGGCTATTGTTAATACATTAAAATTGTGTAAATAACTTTCACCGAGTGAAATGTTGAGAGATGAAGCTGAAGGTATAGATTGTCTTGTCTTTCTTTTCTTTTAAGTTTTATTTATTTTTTTTTTCTTTTTGTCCTCCACGACAGCCCGGTGTCGCGAGATTGTCGTATATGCAGATATATGTTCGATTTGAATGTATTACTTGGCGTCCACGCGTATCTGGACACCTACATCTAGATATCTATGTCTATATGTCTAGGCGGTAGTGTGACATGAGCAGGAGCCATGGAAGCTGCAGTGTTGTTGTGTGTGTTTTTTCGACTGCCGATTCGAACGCATGTTTCTGATCCCTGCTATGTAGATGTAGGTGTCTAGATCATGGGTAATTATGACACGCCTTATTTCACTTAAATTTACTCAATATCAAACATAGTTGAATTTAATTAATAATATTGCTTGTAATGTGTTGCCTTAATTTTGTTGAGTAGATAGGGGGTACTTTTTTTTACAGTGTGCAGTGCAGAGTCCGGTGTTGTTTCGCACAGCCACGTCTCTGTGAAGCACAACACAGAAGACAAAGAGAAGTCGCTGTTCTTCACCATCAATAGCTAAAGTATGTCCATTTTATTTCCAAGGGAGCGCACGCTGAAGATAAGTATTGCAGGTAAAGGTGTGTCTCTTCCCCACCTCTGAAGAGTATTGTCCAAATCAGTATTGTCGTTATACATTCTACCTTTCTGTCTCTAATATAAATCTGCCAAAACTATTCCATTGTTCGTTGATTACATCAGTTTGATTGTTCAATCTCCCCAACATCTTTTCATATGTTTCTGCTTCCATCATCTGAGTCTTCCACATATTCAGTGTGAGGATTTGGGGATCTCTCCAACACTTCAGAATTGTCCTTGCACAGGTTATTAGACCAGTTTTTGATATTATATATGTATGTATATATATATATATATATATATATATATATATATATATATATATATATATATATATATATATATTAAGGCTGTGACTTAGTTACGTTAGTTACGATTAATTGATTACAGAAATTTTAACGCGATAAAAAAATTATCGCAAATTGTCGCGGAACGTTTGTCACCAGATGAGTTTCACCCGGACATATTTCGCTGTGACACAACAATGAAACAGCTCCCGACTTGGTGACTTTCTCGTTAAATCTGGCGACTTTCCAAAGCCTCCTGGCGACTTTTTTTGTCAAAAGCGACTCGCAACAAACTTAGCGACTTTTTCTGGTGCTCTGGAGACGTGACAGGACGTCTCGTTCTGCAGCTGCTGTCCTCAATGAGCTGCGGTGCTGCGTGAGCCCCTCCCCCGTCCCAAAGCTCTCACAGGCGGCCAGTCTCACGCAGTGCTCCCTGCTGCAGTCAGAGCAGAGAGGAGACCCACACCACTCCTCCACACTTCAAATGAATCGCGTGTGCGCAAATACGCCACTGCTCACTTGCTGACAAACCAATAAACAGAAGAAAATTCATTTGTAGTTCTAAACATATTTAGGGTGTTTTTTTTAACTCACATTTTGCTTCTCCCATGACGTTATTCCTCTTTCTTACAGCGTCCATTACAATTACATGCAAATTGCAAATTAGGTAACGACCTCATCTCGCGACTTCTGGCGACTTTTAGGACAGCCAATAGTGACTTTCCTTACTGGGGAGTTGGCAACACTGCTCCCGACGACAGCGCACTACTTGGTCTCGTGCACAGAAAATTTAGATTTAAAAAGCCAGCGGATGGCAGCGTGGATAAAACCAAAGCTGTATGCACATTGTGCAGCAAAGAATTTGCATACCATCGCAGCACATCGAGCCTGCTATATCAACTGAATGCTAAGCATGTCGCAGCAGCGGCCAACACGCAAGCCTCACATACAGCTAGAGTTGAAGAGAACGTCACTCCGACTACTTCAAGGACCCTCGCCCAGCCCAACAAAAGTTGCACTAATCAATGTGTATTGGTTTATTTGTCTTGGTTAAATTCCTCCTTCCTTGCTGAAAAAATGAACAGTGTTTTGTTGCTTAAGCTTATGTATCACTATATTGATTCACTATACCAAAATCCATTAGAAAAAGAAAGGTCCTCACTGATCTTGGGTCAAATATCGTTATGCGATTAATTGAGATTAATTAATTACAAAGGCCCTAATTAATTAGATTAATTTTCTTAATCGAGTCCCACCCCTAATATATATATATATATATATATATATATATATATATATATATATATATATATATATATATATATGTATATATAATTGTTTCAATGAGGTACCATCGTTTTCTCCCCTAACCCTAACCCTAAGGAGAACTTCTTGATAATCTGGGAAGTTCACAGTTCAGTCATTTATCAAAGCAATCTAAAACAGTATCCCAAAAGACTGGCTCCTTGACGAACGAACGTCACGTGACTCTATTAAAGACATCAACCTCAGTAGTGTGGAGTGAGTCCGTTATTTTATGACATCTGACACTGTTACTATTGGTTATGCGTTTTCATCTGGTAATTTGATTTGTTTGATGACCAGGATTAGAGAGATGTTTCTCTGACACACATTACATTGTGTGTATGTGTCCTTTGACTGAACATTTTATGGTGTGTGTTTGTGTGTGTGTGTGTGTGTGTGTGTGTGTGTGTGTGTGTGTGTGTGTGTGTGTTCCATTGCTAAAAACCTCTGGTAAAGCTGTCAGTATAATGTTTCAAATTAACTGCTTTCCTTGTTAACTGGTGACCGACTTCCTTTAGCATTTCCTGCTGCTGCTGCTTGTAGCAGTCAATGACAGACTTATAAAAGGTCTGGCTCGGCTTTTTGTCTGGTTTTTAACATCTACCTGCAACAAGGGACGTGAAAGAAACCCCGTCGCCAATTAATAGGGAAACTAGTTATTTCAAAACCCCAGCTCCACTCCAGATTTTAGACACTTTTCTTAGCTGCTGCGTTCAGCTGACTGGAGCGGGCTGCGGAAAACTGAAATTCGATTGTTCACATGAAGGCACTGGTGACACAGGAGACACGTGAAGGAAGTGTGGATAATTTGCACATAGCAACGGATCTCAGACAGCTGTGAACCGGCTCTCTTCGTTCATTTAAAAGAGCCGTTCAAACGAACGACTCGTTCATTGAACGTCACATCCCTGAACCCCTCCTTTGTGGTGTGCCCCAAGGCTCAGTCCTTGGTCCAGTTCTATTTGCCCTGTACTTGCTTCCTCTTGGGCAAATAATAAATCAGTTTAAAAGTATCTCTTATCATTACGATCCTGATGATATTCAGCTTTATTTTTCCTTTACACCCGACAAACTTGGCTCACTGTCAGTTCTAAGTGACTGTGTGACAGCGGTAAAAACTGGATGGCTGATAATTTTTCTCAGCTAAATTCTGACAAAACTGAATCTCTTATTTCTGCTCCTCCAAGTCTTGTCCCTAGGATCAAAGATGGTTTATGTTTCCATACCTCCATGCTTAAACCTTCCATTAAAATTCTTGGTGTCACTGTGGACCAGACTCTGACTCTGGATCAACATGTGAAATTGCTGATTCCATCCATCCATCCATCCATCCATTTTCTACCGCTTATCCGGGGCCGGGTCGCGGGGGCAGCAGTCTCAGCAGGGATGCCCAGACTTCCCTGTCCCCAGACACTTCCTCCAGCTCCTCTGGGAGGATCCCAAGGCGTTCCCAGGCCAGCCGAGAGACATAGTCTCTCCAGCGTGTCCTGGGTCTTCCCCGGGGTCTCCTCCCAGTGGGACATGCCCGGAACACCTCCCTAGGGAGGCGTCCAGGAGGCATCCTAAACAGATGTCCGAGCCACCTCAGCTGGTTCCTCTCGATGTGGAGGAGTAGCGGCTCTACTCCAAGCTCCTCCCTGGTGACTGAGCTCCTCACCCTATCTCTAAGGGAGCGCCCAGCCACCCTACGGAGGAAGCTCATTTCGGCCGCTTGTATCCGGGATCTTGTCCTTTCGGTCATGACCCAAAGCTCATGACCATAGGTGAGGGTGGGAACGTAGATTGACCGGTAAATCGAGAGCTTCGCCTTTCGGCTCAGCTCCTTCTTCACCACGACGGACCGACGGACGACTGCATCACTGCAGCCGCTGCACCGATCCGCCTGTCAATCTCACGCTCCATCCGTCCCCCACTCGTGAACAAGACCCCAAGATACTTGAACTCCTCCACTTGGGCTAGGGTCTCTCCACCAACCTGGAGGGGGCAAGCCACCTTCCTCCGGTCGAGGACCATGGCCTCGGATTTGGAGGTGCTGATCCTCATCCCTGCCGCTTCACACTCGGCTGCGAACCGCCCCAGTGCATGCTGTAGGTCCGGGTTCGATGAAGCCAACAGGACAACATCATCTGCAAAAAGCAGAGATGAAATCCTGTGGTTCCCGAACCGGACCCCCTCCGGCCCCTGACTGCACCTAGAAATTCTGTCCATGAAGATTATGAACAGAACCGGTGACAAAGGGCAGCCCTGCCGGAGTCCAACATGCACCGGGAACAGGTCCGACTTACTGCCGGCAATGCGGACCAGACTCCTACTCCGGTCATACAAAGACCGGACGGCCCTTAACAAGGGTCCCCGGACTCCGTATTCCCGGAGCACCCCCCACAAGACACCACGAGGGACACGGTCGAATGCCTTCTCCAAATCCACAAAACACATGTGGACTGGTTGGGCAAACTCCCACGAACCCTCGAGCACCCTGTGGAGGGTATAGAGCTGGTCCACTGTTCCACGACCAGGACGAAAACTGCATTGTTCCTCCTGGATCCGAGGTTCGACTATCGGTCGGATCCTCCTCTCCAGTACCCTGGAATAGACTTTCCCGGGGAGGCTGAGGAGTGTAATCCCCCTATAGTTGGAGCACACCCTCCGGTCCCCCTTTTTAAACAGGGGGACCACCACCCCGGTCTGCCAATCCAGAGGCACCGTCCCCGACAGCCACGCGATGTTGCAGAGACGTGTCAACCAAGACAGTCCCTGCACATCCAGAGACTTAAGGTACTCAGGCCGAATCTCGTCCACCCCCGGTGCCTTGCCACCGAGGAGCTTGCCAACCACCTCAGTGACTTCAGCTTGGGTGATGGACGAGTCCACCTCTGAGACCTCAGCCTCTGCTTCCTCCATGGAAGACGTGGCGACGGGATTGAGGAGGTCCTCAAAGTATTCCTTCCACCGTCCAACAATATCCCCAGTTGAGGTCAGCAGCTCCCCACCTCCACTGTAAACAGTGTTGGCGGAGACCTGCTTTCCCCTCCTGAGGCGCAGGACGGTTTGCCAGAGTTTCTTCGAGGCCGACCGATAGTCCTCCTCCATGGCCTCCCCGAACTCCTCCCAGACCCGAGTTTTTGCCTCCACAACTGCTCGGGCTGCAGTTCGCTTGGCCTGCCGGTACCCGTCAGCTGCTTCGGGAGTCCCATGAGCCAGCAAGGCTCGATAGGACTCCTTCTTCAGCTTGACGGCAGCCCTTACTTCCGGTGTCCACCACCGGGTTCGGGGGTTGCCGCCACGACAGGCACCGGAGACCTTACGACCACAGCTCCGAGCAGCTGCTTCGACAATGGAGGTGGAGAACATGGTCCACTCGGACTCAATGTCCCCAGCCTCCCTCGGGACATGAGAGAAGCTCTCCCGGAGGTGGGAGTTGAAAGCCATGCTGACAGAGGGTTCTGCCAGACGTTCCCAACAGACCCTCACAACACGTTTGGGTCTGCCAAATCTGTCCGGTTTCCTCCTCCGCCAGCGAATCCAACTCACCACCAGGTGGTGATCGGTCGACAGCTCTGCCCCTCTCTTCACCCGAGTGTCCAAAACACGCGGCCGGAGGTCAGATGACACGACAACAAAGTCGATCATCGACCTCCGACCTAGGGTGTCCTGGTGCCAAGTGCACTTATGGACACCCCTGTGCTCGAACATGGTGTTCGTTATGGACAAACTGTGACTAGCACAGAAGTCCAATAACAGAACACCACTCGGGTTCAGATCGGGGAGGCCATGCGATCCAATCACCCCCTTCCAGGTCTCACTGTCGCTGCCCACGTGGGCGTTGAAGTCCCCCAGTAGAACAATGGAGTCCCCAGTCGGAGCACTGTCCAGCACCCCTCCCAGGGACTCCAAGAAGGCCGGGTACTCTGCACTGCTGTTCGGCCCGTAAGCCGAGACAACAGTGAGGCACCTATCCCCTACCCGAAGGCGCAGGAATGCAACCCTCTCGTTCACTGGGGTGAACTCCAACACATGGCGGCTGAGCTGTGGGGCTACAAGCAAACCCACACCAGCCCGCCGCCTCTCACCGCGGGCAACGCCAGAGAAGTGGAGAGTCCAGCCCTTCTCGAGAGGTTGGGTTCCAGAGCCCAGGCTATGTGTGGAGGTGAGCCCGACTATATCTAGCCGGTACCTCTCAACCTCCCTCACAAGCTCGGGCTCCTTCCCCGCCAACGAGGTGACATTCCATGTCCCTAGAGCCAGTCTCTGTGTCCGGGGATCGGGTCGCCGGGCACCCTGCCGTCGGCTGCCACCCAATCCACACTGCACCCGGCCCCTACGGTTCCCTCGGTGGGTGGTGAGCCCACCGGAGGTCAGGCCCACGTCGTCCCTTCGGGCTGAGCCCGGCCGGGCCCCCTGGGCAAAGACCCGGCCACCAGGCGCTCGCTTACGAGCCCCAACCCCAGGCCTGGCTCCAGGGTGGGGCCCCGGCTGCGCCATACCGGGCGACGTAACGACCTTTGTTCTTTTTCTACTCATAGGGGGTTTTGAACTGCTCTCAGTCTGGCCCGTCACCCAGGACCTGTTTGCCATGGGAGACCCTACTAGGGGGCATAAAGCCCCCCAGCAACATAGCTCCTGGGATCATGCGGGCTCTCAAACTCCCCCACCACGTTAAGGTGGCAGTTCTAGGGGGAGAAATTGCTGATTCACTCTCGCTTTTTCCAGTTGAGGAACATAGCCAAACTCAGGCCCATCGTGTCTCAAGCTGAGAAGGAGATGTTAATCCATGTGTTTGTATCATAACGTCTGGATTACTGCAACTCTCTTTTTACCTGCCTCAGCAAAGCGTCTCTGGATCACCTGCAGGTGGTTCAACATGCCGTTGCCAGACTGATGACCAGGACCCCCAGGAGGTCCCATGTGACTCCAATTGTAATTGCTCTTCACTGACTCCCCATTAAGTTTCAGGTACAATTTAAAGTCCTTGTGGTCACTTAAAGAGCTCTGCATGGTCAGGCACCTGGCCGCCGTAATCTTGGATCTAAGACGCACCGGGCACGCACTGCAGAGCAAGAGGCACGCAAATGTGATATTTGGCAATTTTTTTTTTATTCTGAAACATGCACATTTATCTTCATTGTGCGTTTCTACAGCTTATTGCACGTTGTTTTTGTTTTTTCTTGATGTGTATTTTGCATATATTATTGTTTACATATTGCAAAGGGGATTATTTTTTTTTGTTTCCTCTGTGATATAATTGGCTATTTTTGCATTGATATGCTTGTGGTGTTATGCATCAGTATGCATTACATATTTCATTCATTGTCTTTAACAGAAGTTCCTAGGTGCTGAGTGAAAGCACGTTAATTTGTCCAACTTGATTCTGAATAATAGATTATATCAGAATGTCTATATTTGCTTTAAGCCACTTTAATTTTTTGTAGGCTGTTGTTGAATAAAATAAATAGGCATTGAAAAACTACTTTGGTGTCTGTGTTGGTGCACAGTGGATAATATTCCATGGCTAGTTAATATTTAGATTCAGTGATGTGGATGCAAATGAACTAAAATGGTCGGTTTCATCAACAGTTTGTAACATAACATCAGTACAGACTGAAATAAGGACTACAGGGGAGTTCAATCAGTCAACCTTTATTTATTGAGAGCACTGGAAAAATGTTTAAAAGTAACTAAAAAGTTACTTTTTTCAGTAATTAATTACTTTTGGTTTTAGTAACTGAGTTACTTTTTTAATGACGTAGCTATTAACTGTAACTAGTTACTATTTTTCAGTAGCTAGCACAACACTGCATACTTATGAGTGTTTATTTCTATACTGATTTATGGTAATTTGTCTACACTTTGAAGTTGCTCTACAAAAACTTAATTAAATAATAAGAAAACCCATCATAACAAAATAGCGATAATCCAGCGATCTCATACATCTCACAGACATATGAAGTGAGCGTTGGGTTTCTCATACAATTGGAAGGCGGTCCACAGTGGAGTGGAATTGAGCAGAGCGAGCATGCATCCTGTAGAATGAGGCAGTGTATTGTTTCATGCACTTCTTGTCCTTTTCCTCTCTCATTTCAAGCCCGACTTCCTGTGATTTTCACACTGTAGAAATTGTCGACTCCAACCTCACACAGCATACCAGTGCGATTCAGCATGCTCTTTTATTTAAAACTGTTTTATTTGCACAGAGGAAATTTGTGAAATAATTTTGTGTTGCTTTCTTATATCAATCTCACAAAAAAATCATCGAACAACACAGTGACCGTCTCTTCAAAACACATTATACTATCAAATCATAAGTCATGTCATTTATTTATTATGCTTTCAGGGAACACTCTAAGCACTCTTATACATGTTCTCTTCAAATGATCGATTTTGCAGATTGACTAAGATATGATCACAGGTTATTTTGCATGTCTGTCTGGAAAAATCCTCATTTTGTCAAATTTGCAGATCAGCTGCAACTTGTGTTTTTGTGCAAAATACTCAGCTTGTACTCCTTCAGAAGAAATGGGAAATCAGTCAACATACAATTTTTTTGAGCTGATTGACAAACAAATATGAGTTAAAAGTGAATTGTGTCCTCACTGGATCTTTGTCATTATCTTTGTGTCTGAACAACTGACACTTGTCAGATAGAACTAAAATTATCCCATGCAGAAGAGAAAAGATCATGAAGATGATTCTTCGCTCATGTAACGATGCAGGTGTTCTCCTTGGACTTCTCCACCTCTTCTTTGTCTTGGTGGAAGATCTTCCCATCAGGCTGCTTCGTCCAGGTCAGCTTCACTGCTTGTGTCAGTCCGAGATCCGTCACTGTCCGGTTCAACTAAGAAACACAAACATTCCTGATCAGGGATCTCCAAGAAGCTGGATCATGTCAATCAGACCCAGTCATTTGATCTGGTGGACGTTCCACCCCTGAGGAAAATGGCTGAAGCTGTTGTCTTGACTACACTGTAGTCTAACTGAAGGATTTACGCTGTTGGACGTGTTTCATATGTTACTTCAATGAGTTCTTACCAAGATGAGTATAAAGTAGGGTGACCAAGCATCCTCTTTTGCCTGGACATGTCCATTTTTTACGTCCTGTCCGGGGCGTCCGGGCGGGTTTTTTAAATTCAAGGAAATGTCCGGGGTTTACTGTTTCTCATAGTTTACTGTCTCTCATTTAATGAGTTCCTACATAGATGGCTATAAGGATAGTCCCATTTTATTACATTGCAGGTTTTCTGTCCAAGATATGAGAACTTCATCCTTGAGGAGCCCATTCTTAGACAATCAATGTCCTTCAGAAAACAGCAATTGGTCTAGCATTGTCAGGTCTGTGAGACAGGTCACTGTCATATATGTTGGTATTTTCCTTTAAAGACAAATGAAAACACCTGAAACTGGGTTTCACAAGGACAACAGTCCAGGTCAAAGGTGATCTGCTGTAAGATGGCTCCTGCTTCATCCTCCAGGTTCAGTGATAAATTCTCAGTGGTTCCTTTTAACATGACCTTCTTCATATAAATATCTTTATCAAAGACAGAGAAGAAAGTCCAGAATAATGAAAGATTCATTTGATTCATACAAAACTACTGAGTCTCTGATTTGAAACCAGTGCATGAACTCTAAATGTCAGGGTGAAAATACTCCAGCCTCAGACTCCAACTTACAATTAAAGCATCACATTGAACCAGACTGACAGAGCTTTAGAACAACCAGAAGTTCTGTTTTCCAACCCCAGTTTTGGTTCCTTTTCACCTCTCGCGTTTAGTTTGCATACAGCTTTAAGATTACGGGACCAGCCTGTACGGCATCATGAAGCTCTGTCTCCTTGAAGCCTTGCAACTGTGTCGGAGAGAGCTGCGCATTCGCCCTTCTCAAGGCTGCGACATGATGCTGGTCCTGTTCACCATAAGCCAGTTACACGGATGTGGCGTCTCCTGCAGGTGAGAGATTTATTTGTAACCTCCTGGTAGACGGTAAGGTTACTGAGGCTTGCATGTCATAGCTCCCTGTCAAGCGTCCCTTAGGACCAGGCGGAACTCTTGTGCCCAGAAAGAGCCCTGGGCCGCTATACTGACACCACCTAAGACATTCGTTCCTCCGAACAGCTTGGGATGCTATGGAGGTCCTGACGGGGGCTCTGCTCTCTCAAAGTGGCGCTTCTCCCACTGGAAGATGGATGCCTTTCACTTTCATTCTGAGCAGGTGGCAAACCACCTTCTAGCATCTAGTGTGCTGCCACTCCACCAGAGCGGTGCCCATACCTTGGGCCACCCTGAGGGGAGTACCCTGGAAGACATTCAGGCTGCTGCCTCCTGGGTGACGCCGGCACCTTTATTCGAGGTAGTGCAGTATGAATGCCCCCACTCCCCATTGCCTGGGTGTGGTCTGTGGCTCTGCAGAGGCTTCTCAGTGAGGTTGGTTTCTGGGATTCCTCATCATTAAGTTAGTATACGTCATTCCAGTGTTTACAGCACCACCTGTGGCAGTCAGGAGGGATGAAATAGAATGAAAGTTGCAAGTGGAACTACGGTTCTATGAATCCTGGATGACTGCCAGAGCGTCCTGTCACTCAGAATCCTTGTGATCATGCAAGAAGGTTCTGTAGGAAAAAAAACCTGGGGTTGGACACTGGAAAATATGGTTGTTCCTGGGCCACAAGTGATATTGTTGGTATACATACTCGAACTGCGCATGAGCATAGGGAACATTCCAGTGCTTTCAGCACTGCCTCTGCCTCTGCTCTACCGTCCGGTGCAGTGGCTGAGAGCTGCTGTCCATGATGATGATACTTGAATGATAACTGTCTCACTGTAGGCCTCAAATACAAACTGATCAAGCTGATCATGAGTTATTACAATCTTGCCACTGTAGGTGTGATGCAGTAGCCTAATGTGTTTTTATAGTCTGTAATAGGTATAACTGTGGCAAGATGCTGTTATATATGCATTTTTGACCCCCCAAAAACCCAGTTTTTTTCAGCTGCCCGTGAGAGGCGTCCCTTATTTCAATCTCTGGGAGTTGTCAACCGTACGCCCTGCTGTCATGATGTAATTAAATTTCCACTTTTCTCATAAACCTCTCCCGAAAACTGAATTACTTTACTGTGAGTAGTGCATGTAAACAGATCATGTAAGGACAATACTGTGCAACTGTAGGTTATTTTTACCAGTATGGTGTGATGGTAAACACATATGACTCAAAACATGCATCTGTTATTACAGCTGCTTTTATTCGTATCACACTGCAAAAACACACCAAAAAATAAATACAATTTCGTCAATGGGAAAGCAGTTGAGTTCTGTTTTCATTTTTGGGCCAAGCTCTCCGTTGCCATTCTGTTCGTGTTGTCCAGGTAACACCGATGTAAGTTCGTCCTTCCCTGCCTGATGAGGTGCTGTACGTCTGAATGCTCCGTTCGATCCACACTTCTTTTTGCTGTATAAAAGTACAAAAAGCAGTAAAGTAACATCTTTTAATAAATATTCTCTTCATTCATAAGCAAACTAATAGATGTTCTAACGTGCGGTCAGGAGTTGGCATTCACATACTGTAAACAAATCTTACCGGGTCTGGTCTGGGAGGACATGGATCCAGAGATCCTGCAGGACCGGCAAACTGCTGAATGGTACCTGTGAGCTGTTTGGTGCTGGTGAGCTGTGGCGACGCGCCGGTGAACTGCGACCCATCGCCATGGGCCAAAAACTCTAAGACACATAATCAACACTGTCAGGGTCAAAGTTTAGGATAATTTCTAGCTAGAATATTCATAGTAGGCTAACAACTTAGTGTTTTATGAATAAAACTTACCGGGATTGGGAGTCATTCAGGAGCTGCTTCAAGCTCCGGTTGGATCGGAAATTTGGCCTCCATTGCCCCACCAACTTTCTCCTGGGCTTCTGCTGAAGACCACAGCACCAGGAAACCCTGGGTCTCCTCCTCGACCACCGCTTATTCTCAATATCCAATTCTTGGCTAAATTAAATGCTGCTCCACCTCACTTTCTGATAAAAACACATGGTGACTCTGTGTTCTGCCAGAGGAGACATAACCCTGCCCCCACTGCCTGACGTCGTCGATATGTGGCCCGGGCCCCGATCTGGCCCAGCAAATAGTTGGTGTCCGAAAAAGCCCCGGTTTTTGAGAGCTGGAGCTGGACCTCAGTCAGTGGGGAAACAAACACTGGTTCAAAGTTGGGCACCAGCCCCAAAACAGCACAGGAACCAGTTTGGTAGAAAAAGGCCCTGTGGGTCATTCCATCTCAAGTCAACAAATGGCTCCAGCAGCACCACTTCTGATTTGCATTATATGCAGTTTCACTGTGCCATTAGGTCCCAAAAAAAGGTAGCAAACAGGTTTTTGGTCATATGTGTACACGTTTTGCTTTTACACCCAATTATAAGGGTGTAGGTTTCAGCCTCAATCTGATAGCTGTCATTCAGGTACATACTTCAGAGGTCCATAATTCTTGAAATGTGCAAGCTAGAAGCATGAAATTCACAGGAACATTTCATTTTTCACTGCTAGTGCAAAATAATCATGTTTTTAGCCCCAGTCTGAGTGTGAAAAATTTTACAGGGGGGTGAAATTCCTGAAAAAAAAAAAATCTTAATTTCGCCCATGTTTGAAAGGCCTCTGTATGCCATTATAATCTAAAAGAAAATATTTAAACAGCATTTCTTTCTTTAGTATGGGTCTTTACTGACATGCTAAAACCACTCTTGAAGTACTCAGCTGCCTCGTGTGGTTGCAGGACCTACTTTAATTAGGGGCAAATCTGAAATTTAATGAAATACAACCACATTTTTCACCATGTGTGATAAATAGCACCACTCTGAAACTTTTTGCAGTGAATCTTTATATTCCAGTTATAAAAATTTCAAAATATTGAATTGGTGTTCATTTCTAGGGACACACCCAGTCTAGGGACTCCACCACTATTTATACTGATGTTGTACTTTAAGGGGAGGGTTTGGGGTTTGTGCCAGGATGATGGTGGCGATAGCTGGACGATGAGGGCTAGCAGCTAGCCTAGCTCGGATACCTCAGCGCTTACCCCTCTTCTGCTTCCTCCTGTTCCGCCTGTGGCGCCTCCACTGTGGGCTCACCGCAGGGGCGGGGTTCGGGGGTTGAGCAGGCCTCCGGAGCAGACCATAGGAGCGGAGTTTCCCACATCCGCTGAAATCTCTGGCATAAATGTATTTCTGAATATGATTCTGCGATGTTGAGCAGAAGCTTGCGGGAGTAAGTTCTCTTTGGGGTGCACAAAAAACACTGAAACACCATTTGGTCGGGACCGAGAGGAGCCACTGCGTGTGTATGCGCCGCCATTCGTCTGAGAGTATTAGGCTCATGCTATATGTTCTAATTTGCAGTTCAGGGTCTTGAAATAAGTTAAAACTGAGACCGGCAGATTTTGACCTTCTAGTTATTTAAGGAGAGGACTGGCTGTCCTTAATTCTTTCCCAAACAATTGTTACATTTGATTGTTTAATAATGATTACATTTTTCTTGGCCAGCATGTTTATTTGAGAATGTCATCCCCAAAGAGGCACAGTTTTGATATTATATGTCTCCATGCAATATATAAATGTCTGTGTTCATAAACATAAGTGATGGAACTAAGGAGTGTAAGGAACAGAAAGCAGGGCAAAGACAGAGTATTTATTTTCACAGTTAAAATCCAATTACATGTTAAGTAAAATATTTATATCACATGATACAATATTACATTATTGGCACAGTTATTACAAATTTCTTATTTTTCTTTTTTTATCAGGCCAATAACATTATAAATTATTATGTTACTAGCAAAAATTATATTTTTGGTCCAGAACTTTTATTACGTTATTGGCATTATTGGTTTTAACAACATGAAAAGAAATGAACACAGGCAACATAAGTCACCCATAAACCAATTATCAACTTATCACCCTTGGACAGCTCTTTATTCCCAGATGAACCTCAGGGACAAATCACCAAGTTTCTCCTGAAGGAGTCGATCCACTCGTTGACTCTGTTCAGCAGTGAAAAAGTTCTTCCAGTCACCGATTTGACCTGACATAAAGACACAATTATTTGTTTCAGAAAGCTGATTCAGTGAAAACTCTGTGAAATGAAATGACTGTGAGATATGAGGTCCTGAAGTCTGAAGTCTGGTTTTGAGTGAAAACACTTTTGTTTGTTTAATAAAAGTTTCAAGTTCACAAGGCAGCAATTTGAAAACAATGTGCATTTGCTACACATGCTGAAAACTGTAACAAAATTGCCCGGATCAACTCTCATCACAATTATGACTGCATGCATTTGACCTGGCCCTGTACTACCTGGTGTTCCACTATGGGGTGCATTTGGCTCTGTGATACATTGGTGAGACTTTGTGCAGTCGCTGGTAGCTTCTCTCTGTTATTACTCTGCCACTGAAATATACTGATCTGCAGCGACCAAGGAATCGACAAGTCCTCAGCGAGTGTTGAGTGTTTAATAAGGAATGGACAACAAAACGCGTTATCACTGAAGTCTGGCCAAAGGCTGGATGTCTTACAAACTTGCCGATTTAAAGGAGCACAACATCAGTCGTCCCTTTTCCATCTAGCATGTTAATCATGCTAGCAACCAGTCAATGCAAGATTGGACAGCGACAGCTGACAGCATGTCTGGAGGCATCGAGAGGCCCAAGCTTCCATGGAGTATGCTTGCCAACATTAGTACAAATGGATCTTCAAATCTGACTGATAAAAATGTGTTGCTCAAAAGAATCCAGGAGAGTGAAAGAGGTCAACCTTAAGCAGAAGCCTATTTTCTTACACTGCATAACACACGAGGAAACACTGAGCTGGTCTCTACTGCAGCTTCAGCACGTTGTGAAGACAGCTGGAAAATTTGTGAACTTGATCAGAATGAGGGGATTTCAGCAAATGACTATGTTGTAATTAGCACTTTATAAATTCAGTTGTACTGAGTAGTGTCTGGTGCTTGCCCAGTCTGTCTGTCACACTTTTTTTTCCATCTGTCACATTTCAATAGTCAGTGTGTTCCCTAAGCCAAACAGTCTGCCACAGCCCACAGCTCTAAAGATTAACAATGGAGAACATGGAGAACAATACACTTTGAACATTAACAATTGAGAACACAGAGAACAACATACTGTAAACATTAACAATGGACAACATATACCCCTTTCCCACTGCAACTAGCGGGATGACCTGTGTCTGCAACCTGCTGACGATCGGCTTTTTAGACTCCTTTCCCACTGCCTGCAGACCCAGGTCTAGCCCCTGCTGGCGAGCCGCGTCGCGGCTTTTCCCCGCGCTGATGGTGTCCCACGTTGATGACATCATCAGCGCGACAGAGCACAATGAAAGTAAACAATGCAGCGGAACACAGTCCCCGTTACCTGTAGACGAATCTCCTCTTCCCCACGGATTGGGGAAGCTCTCTGGTCTCACTACCTTGCCAGTACTGGGTCATCTGGAAGGAAATCTCACGCTGTGTCCAGAAACAACAACTAGCGCACTAATGTAGCCACGCTGCGTCGACGTCATCATGTAAGTTCCTGGATGTGTCCCTCCCACTAAAAGCCGATAGAAAGCTGACCCGGTAAATTCCCAGGTCGATTGCAGGGTTGAATGACCTGGGTCGAAATGCCGGTGAAATCCTTTCCCACTGCCATGAGGAGCTGATTGTTAGCGGGTTTAAACTGTTTTTTTGGCCAGTGGGAAAGGGGTGATAGAGAACAATAGACTCTACACCAGACATGGGCAAACTACGGCCCGCAAGCCACATACGGTCCGTTAGGCTTTTCAATCCGTTCCACCCAACTCGTCCAAATTATAGTAAAAACCTCGTTCATGTTCTCCTTTTCTGCAATGCCCACGTTTCCCCAAATAGATGGCGAGCTCAAAAAACATTGACCGATGTTGGAGTGGCGCGCACTCTGTTTCACCTCGTCTGTTGCCGTTCGAGCCTTTCTGTAAACATGAGCGACCAAAGAGAAGGACAGTGGACAGTGCCTGCTGAGTGTTGAACAACAACAACACTGTTCACTCTAAAATTAGTGAGTTTTTCTGCTGTTATGAAAAAATGCATATGGAAAGTTTGGAGGTGTGTCTTTTAATTAAAAGCACTGTGTGCATTTCCGCACAGCAGCGGCACAGCAGCTTCATTAACACGCCGCATATCAGTCTGAATTTCAATTTCTAGTTTCTGCTCCAGGTAGGATATTTAATCCAGCCTGTCTGTCTGCTCTACGTGTTCAGTTTGCTATTATTGAGCGTGAAAATATGTTTTGAATTTTGAAAGTGATTCCATTTATTTTTTCCCAATAAATGTTGATTTCTTTAACTTTGTACCTTTGATTGAAACGTATTAAACAGACATAATCTCCAGGTTTTAGAAATCACAGTGCGTATGCTATTTCAATCTATTTACATTTTCTCCTCCCAGTATTGTGCATAATAGTGTATAAACACCGTATCTTGCACATTCCTTGAGACAAAGTTATTAACTGATAAGGGCTATTTTGTATATTTGAAAGTGTCTTCTCAAAAAGGACTGACGCTTCAAACTGATGTCTACAGAAGAGCATTAGGGCTGGGAAAAAATAGAATTTATAATCCTTACCAACTTTTAGTCCTCACATCTCTCCAAAAAATAATGAACCAAAATTTTAGAAAAATATATATTTGTAATTAAAAGTTCTTCAAAAGGCATGACAGAAATTATTCACATCAATTGCTGTATTCAAAATATTTTTATGCAGTGCTTTAGTATATCCGGCCCAAACGGTCCAATACTCCTGGCCCGGCCCCCCTGTCAAATTTTAGAACTCATTGTGGCCCGCGAGTCAAAAAGTTTGCCCACCCTTCCTCTAAACATTAACATTAAGACCAGGACCAGAAGAAGCTAGACTACAAGCAGGACCAGGAGAATTTGACACTCTGGAGGAAAATGTTATTTTTGCCATTGGGTTTTAGGGTTGTCATGTTTTTGTCTTAATTTTCTATTATTTTAATTCTTCTGGTAAAATGCACAACAAACAACGTGATGTAGTCATTATATGCACTAGAAAAATGAATGATTCTGTACTTTGTCAGTGCAGGAAAGTCAAATGACACCAAAATTGCACAAAAATGCTGTAGACCGGGAACAGCTCTGTGTTGCCAGATTGGGTTTCTGCACAATCAGGGTTCTTTGAACATGTCGGGCGGGTTGATGAAATGGTTATGTGCTTGTGACATGTTTTTATTAATAATAATAATGATGCATTGGTTTTATATAGCGCTTTACATTGCATTATTCATTCACACCATACTGGGTGGTGGTAAGCTACTACTGTAGCCACAGCTGCCCAGGGGCAGACTGACAGAAGCGAGGCTGCCAATCTGCGCCATCGGCCCCTCCGACCACCACCAACCATTCACTCTCACAACTTTTATACTAGGAAAGGTGGGTGAAGTGTCTTGCCCAAGGACACGACGACAGTTTTATGCCTGCGGGTGCAGGGCTCGAACCACCAACCTTCCGGTTATAAGACAACCTGCTCTACCAACTGAGCTACTGTCGCCCCAACATAACTGTACTATGCAAATACAGTTTTGATGAGCATTTTCAACAGAGATGGCCGTTTGGACTGGTTTCTATTGTGTTTAATGGGTCTCTCATATTGTTTTGACTGAGAGCAACGGATCTGGCAACCTCGTCCAGCAGACTGGAGATGCACCGGAGGCGGTGTGGGTGACAGTGCTGCGGTAATTCTGTGCCAGAGCCGAACCGGATATGCACCGCATCCAGTGTGAGCCCGGCATTAGGGTCTGTCAACATGTTTCTGCTCATTTTAGGGTTACATCATGGAACCCTATCATGTTACTGCAGTACACATTTGTTGCAGTTAGATCACCTTTGCGCATGAAGTTCCCTTGAATCTTGTCTTGTGGTATAAATTCATAGTTTGCTTTTGGGTTTTTCTTCATGTTCTCGAACTTAGACTTTTCAGCCACTTGTATGATGGCAGCTTCACTGAGGCCTTTCCCCAAGAAGGTGCAGATCTTTTTTACGGCTCCTTTCAGGTCCTAAAACAGAAAAATAATAAAATAATAACTCAATATTTGGAAATAAAAATATGAAATGAAAAAAACAAGGAAAAAGAGGTATCTAACCAAAATCATCTCCTCGTAGGTCAGGATGAGGATGTTGTACTGATCTCTGTTTAGGTGCCATTCTCTGACATGATCAAACCAGGACGATCCTCCAACTGTGAAAGATTTTAACAGTGAGACCAAAACAAGAACTGATCCTGCAACAGATGCTCTTAAAGGATAAGTTCGGTTTAAACAGTTTTCACGTTGTTTATAGAACGAAGTAGAACAATATACTCACCCAGAAAGGTTTTCTGATCCAAACAGTGCTTCGGGAGAAATTTAGATCCAAAATCGAGCTGCAGACATCTGTATGCTGTTAGCCAATGGGGCATGTGTGGCGGCGGCTCCCAAAACAGCGTTAATCATCCAAAAAGTCATTAGTTTCACCAATATTTCCTCATGGTCCGCTCAGCCTCTCCTCCACCACAGCCCGGTGTCGCAAAATACAGGCTGTTGCGGTTTTAATAATCTCTGAAGTGAATATGGTGATCTGGATGTAAACTGAAGTACATTCACCAAGAGACACAGTAGGGGGCGCTGTGCACCTAAGTTGTTGGTTGCCACCTGCTCCAAAAAGGATTGAACTGCTCTGGTCTGCAAACATCTTCTTCTTTGGAGCAGGTGGCGACCAACAACTTAGGTGCACAGCGCCCCCTACTGTGTCTCTTGGTGAATGTACTTCAGTTTACATCCTGATCACCATATTCACTTCAGAGATCTGTAAAACCGCAACAGCCTGTATTTTGCGACACCGGGCTGTGGTGGAGGAGAGGCTGAGCGGACCATGAGGAAATATTGGTGAAACTAATGACTTTTTGGATGATTAAAGCCATTTTGGGAGCCACCGCCACACATGCCCCATTGGCTAACAGCATACGGATGTCTGCAGCTCGATTTTGGATCTAAATTTCTCCCGAAGCACTGTTTGGATCAGAAAACCTTTCTGGGTGAGTATATTGTTCTACTTCGTTCTACAAACAACGTGAAAACTGTTGTAACAATCAGCCTACTGCTTCCAAGGCGATCTTGCCACACGCATAAAGACGTTATGGTCGGAAAACACCAATCAGCAGGGGTGATTAACTGGCAGATGACAAACTTAGAATTGGTAACAAAAAAACACATTTATTCTGGAAAAAACCCTCCCAACAGAAAACAAGCAACCTGTCGCTAGAGCGCTCCTCTTTATAAATTAAACAGAAAATGCCGCACAACGCAGAAAGTCCATAACAAACTCAAAGGCCCCACAAAGTCCTCTCTTTTATTGTCCAAAGTTCCCCAAAGTTCGAGGCGCACGTTCCTGCGCAGGGCCCGACTGAGTGGCCGGCAGCCGTTAATTACTCACGCCCGGTAAGATCCTCAGTCCTCTCGTCCCCAATGCTTCTCCTCACCAGCCCGGTGGCTCTGTGGCAAGTAATTGTATTATCCCAAAAGCACAAAGTGATATTCCCTTAGGTGCAGATCCTCCGGGTAAACACTCCACAGCCTCGCTCCTCCGGCAGGTGAGTTCCCTCCAGGACGGCGTGTGACGTCACTCCCCTCCCCCAGCAGGTGCGCTGTTTCCCCTTAAATAAACAACCCCGCTCAGATACCTATGTCCAGGTGATAACGCCCATACGTTTTTTCAAACAAAACCGTGCCCCAGACTAAGTATCCCCAGTGAACCAAGTTTTACATATTCGGATGTCAGCTCAGGAAAAACATTTTATTACCCCTGCTGGGTGAAACAGGTAAGGACCTACCCGGTTGTTACACTGTTTAAACCAAACTTATCCTTTAACCTAAATTTATAGAAGCATGTTCACCCATTCACACACACAAGCCAACAGCAGCTGTTCTGGTGCTCATCTGAAACCAATATTGTCTCACCGTTTCCTGTCAGGTACTCATCAAGAAACTGCTCAAAGCTGTTGGGACTATCCAATGTGCTGCATTTTCTGCTGAAGTGAAAGTAGGAGACGATGTTGTCTTTTGGATTCCGCATCACGTAAATGATCTGAAACATGAAAAAGAAAAAGGACGATTTATGTATTCATTTCAAAACAAGAAACGTTCTTTTCTGTGACAGTCTTGTTTTCTGTTTTGGTTGGGGTCAAGACTCTCATCAGATCACCAAATATTTTTTTTGATGGAATAATTACAGGACCGCACACCCCTAGGCATGTCCCCATGCATGCATTTTGCCAGACACGCACATTCATGCTGTTTGAGGAAAATGGAACTGTAGCAGCCCTTGGATTGATGAGGCGTGAGATCACACTGATGCGCAAGGACTTCTTTATTCCATCGAGATGCATTCCTTACGGCACCGTGAAACTGTTTTTTAAAACATGTATACAGACAAAAAAAGAAACATTTTAAAATAAATATTTAACAGTGCAATTGGATCATTATATTAACCTTTCACAATCATAACTTCACCGACGTACCTCGCTGCGCTCTCCAAGGAATGCAAACTCAAGTGAAGCCGCTGGCAGCAGCGGCTGCCTGACGGCTGTGTCAAATGAACAGCTGGGAGCCAAGCGGACACATTTAAAGATTGCTTGCAGGTAACTTCCGGGTCGTCGTTCACAATGCAAAAAATACAAAATATACAAAATAAATCACACCAAGTTTCAGCCAAATTGGAGCATTCACACATTACTTTCTGTTTCCAGCAGGGGACGCTATGGCTTACGGTGGTGATCATTGTGATCACATGTGGACTATGAAAAAGGGTGTAAAGTTTCAACAAAAATGGAGCATGTGAACAACACCTCCTGTGTCCAGCAGAATAGCTGATAGTGATTATTACCATACGGCTGTGATCAGATCTGGACTTTGGTGCCAGGTGTAAAGTTTGAGCCTGATTGGACTATGTTCAGCGTGTTCACAGGTCACTTCCTGTTCCATGTGGAGTAGTCATAGCCACAGCCCCGGGTTGTGGGAGTGGCTGAGAGCCATGGTCTCACATACATTTAAGCAAGAAAACTACCATTTTTAAGGATTCACTTTCATCCATCCATTTTCTATAGCTTATCAGGGAGTAGGCCGTGGGAAGACTAAATGCTGCGGCAACAAAACCAGACTCCCTACAGTCCCAGGACCAGATCCCCTCCGGCTCATGGCTGTACCTAGAAAAAAAAAAAAAAAGTCTGTCCATAAAAATAATGAACAGAACCGGTGCCAAAGGGTAGCCCTGCCAGAGTCCAACATGCACCAGGAACAGGTCTGGCTTACTGCCAGTAATGTGGACCAGACTCCTGCTTCGGTCCTACAGAGACCGGATGGCCCTTAACAAAGGGCCCTGGACTCCGTACTCCCAAATCCCCCCCGCAAGACACCACAAGGGACGCGGTCAAATGCCTTCTCCAAATCCACAAAACACATGTGGACTGGTTAGGGGAAGTCCTACGAGCCCTTGAGCACCCTATCAGGGGTCTAGAGCTGTTTCAGGGTTTCAAGACCAGGACGAAAACTGCATTGTTCCTTCTGGATCCAAGGTTTGACTAGCTGTAGAATCCTCCTCTCCAGTACCCTGGAATAGACTTTCATGGGGGGGCTGAGGAGTGTGACCCCACTATAGTTAGAGCACACCCTCCAGTCCCCCTTTGTTAAAAAGGGGAACGACCACCCCAGTCTGCCAGTCCAGAGGTTCTGTCCCCGACCACCACGTGATGTTACAGAGATGAGTGAACAAGACAGTCCTTAACATCCAGAGACTGAAGGGACTCATTGAGAACCTCATCCACCCCCAGTGCCTTGACACTGAGGAGCTGACCAACCACCTCTGAGGCCTCAGCCAACCTCTGAGACCTCAGCCTCTGTTTCCTCCAGGAAGACATGGGGACAGGATTGAAGAGGTTCTGGAAGTCTTCCTTCCACCATCCTATGACATCTGCAGTTGAGGTCAGCAGCTCCCCTCATCTGTTGTAAAGTGTTGGTGGAGACATGCTTTCCTCTTCTGATGCACTGGACAGTTTGCAAGGATTTCGAGGCCAACTGGTAGTCCACCTCCATGGTTTTCTGTACTCCTCCAGACCCCAGTTTTTGCCTCTACAGCCACTCAGGTTTTGGTTCTCTTGGCCTGGAGTTCCTGTCAGCTGCTTCGGGAGTCTCACGAACCAACAAGACTCTCCAGGACTCCTTCTTCAGCTTGACGGCAGCCCTTACTTCCTGTCTCCACCACTGGGTTCAGGATTTCTGCCACCACAGCACCGGAGACCTGGAGACCACAGCTCTGTGCAGCTGCTTTGACAATGGAGGTGGAGAACATGGAGAACACGGTCCACTGGGACTCCATGTCACCAGCCTCCCTCAGGATCTGGGAGAAGCTCTCCTGGAGGTGGGAATTGAAAACCCTGCTGACAGAGGGTTCCACCAGACGTTCCCAGCAGACCCTCACAACGCGTTTGGTTCTGCCAAATCTGTGCAGGTTCCTCCTCCATCAACTCACCGCCAGATGGTGATCGATCCACAGCTCTGTCCTCTCTTCACCCGAGTGTCCAAGGCACGAGGTCAGAGGTTAGATGACACAACAACAAAGTTGATCATCAACCTCCGACCTAGGGTGTCCTGGTGCTAAATGCACTTAGGGACTCCCTTGTGCCCGAACATGGAGTCCATTATGGACAAACTGGCTAGAACACAAGTCTAATAAAGGATGGTAATGGTAGAATTGTCTGCACTTATATAGTGCTTTTCCTCTGCATTAACAGACCCCAAAGCGCTTTACACTGCATTAACACATATACCCATTCACACTCACATTCACACACCAGTGTGGAATACCACTGGGGTTCAGATCAGGGAGGCTGTGCGTCCTGACCCAACCCCCCTCCAGGTCTCACTGTTGCTGCCCACATGAGCATTGAAGTCCCCCAGTAGAACCATGGAGTCTCCAGATGGAGCACTGTCCAGCACCCCTCCCAGGGACTCCAAGAAGGTTGGGTACTCTGCACTGCTGTTTGGCCGGTAAGCCAAGGCAACAGTGAGGAATCTGTTCCAACCTGAAGGACCAGGGACATGACCCTCTCGTTCACTGGGGTGACTTCCAACACATGGCGGCTGAGCTGTGGGGCTATAAGCAAACCCACACCAGTCCGCCACCTCTCATCGGGGGTAACGCCAGAGAAGTGGAGAGTCCAGCCCTTGAGATTGGGTTCCAGAGTCCAGGCTGTGTGTGGAGGTGAGCCCGACTATATATAGTCGGTACCGCTCAACCTCCCTCACAAGTTGAGGCTCCTCCCTGAATGAGGTGACGGTCTCTGTGTCTGGGGACTGGGTCGCCAAGCACCCTGCATCTGCTCCCACCCAATCCACATTGCAATTGTGCAGGGCCCCTACAGTTCCCTCGGAGGGTGGTAAGGTCAGCGGAAGTAAGGCCCACGTTGCCCCTTTGGGCTGAGCCCAGTTGGGCCATGTGGACAAAGACCTGACACCAGGTGCTCGCATACCAGCCCTAACCCCAGGTCTGGCTCCAGGGTGAGGCCCCGACTGCGCCATACCAGGCGACGCAACTACCTTTGTTTTCTTCCTTCTCACAAGGGCTGTTGGCCTGCTCTCAGTCTGGCCCGTCACCCAGGATCTGTTTGCCATGGGAGACATTACCAGTGGCATAAAGCCCCTGACAACAGAGCTCCTGGGATCATGCGGGCTCTCAAACTCCCCCACCACAATAAGGTGGCAGTTCTGGGATTACTTGTAATTTTCAATTTCCAATGATTAGATTTTATCAGAAAGAACTTATATTTTAAATTAGTTGTGTGCTTTTATTTTGATGACAGCCATAGATACATCCCAGTGAGCTGGGTAGAAAGGTTTAGCTTCACAGTGAGAGACATTCCTCTGCACGCTGCTCTGGAACACATGACTCAGAGTGAAAATCTGCTTTTCTTGAAGAAAACTGCTCTCAGAACCAAAATGTTAGAATAAATTGTTCAAAATTTGATCATTTCAAATAGAGAAAGTTGTTTCAAATCAATAAGAGTTTTTTTTTTTTCAAATTGTGTTCTTTTAGGAAGCTTTTACAGCTGTAGTTAATGTTATTAAATAACATAATATAAATAACATAACATAAATGATATTACCAAAGAAATGCTGAGTGCTTGTTGTTCAGGTTTAACACTCCAGGATTGAAATGTTGCCATCATAAATATTTCAATGACCATTTTATGAAGAGTGAAGTAGAGTTCATCCAAAGTCCAACAGCACTGAGTAGTTTATGGCTTTGATTGAAAGAAGCTGACTGTCGTGTGCATGCCATTTCACAATGACAAACTCTCCTCTGAGGTCTTTGGGCCTGTTAGAAAAATGCAGTTATTCTCATTGCTTCATGTTAACATTGACCGATTTCTCCTGCCTGGAATATCTAACCCTTAAGGGCCCATGAATACAGGCAGAGTCTGCCAATGCCCTATTATGCATGTACTGGAAAATCACTGCAAGCCTGTGTACCCAGAGGAAAATGTGTATTATCAGCTGGAACCGCCCACTAATATTCTAATAAAGAAGTTTGGGGATGAGCAGCTCTTTGGAGATGAAAGAAGCTGCCCTGATGGAGCTGCTGTCTTTCCCCTCACTCGCAAAACTGATATCTGTCTCTACCTTGTTGCTTTTGCTGCTGTGTTCTCTGGTCTACCTGTTTCAGGGCTGCAGCTGGCCTCAAACCTGACAGGGACGCTGCCGTGGCCAAGAACATTGTTTGCTGGTGTGTGCTTTTACACACAGCTGTACCCCATTCTACGGAGCCGCGGACATGACATGATAATAAAAAAAATAATAAATTGTGGCCACAAAGTCCTAAATCATGTGCACAAAATAATAATTCATTCCCATGAAATAATAAATTGTGCGCATGAAATACAAATTTGTGGCCACAAATTAGGTATATCATTCACATACTGAACAGTCCAGTAAAGTTGGCAGCATATTGACAGATATGGACCATGTCATGTCTGGGGCTCCGTACTATTCACAGCAGAGAAGGCAAATTGACTGGTGCGTGGCTTTATGAAATGATACAAAAATCAGTGTGCCAAAGTCTGAAGCTGTCCAAGACTGTCTGAAAGGTTGTTTTTTTATGTACTTTTTATTGTAAACTGTGGTGGACTGGAAGGAGCTCAGTTATGCGTGAACAGATCAATCTCTAATATGTGCAATCTGCTATCAAGTTCTTTCCCTCCTCCTTGAGTCATCTCCACTTAAACTTTCTTCTGTGCTGTATGTATTCCTTTTCCATCACTGTCAATCAGCAGATATGTGACAGCATAGAAGTTTCTTTGATGGTGTATGTTCTGTCAAAACTGCCTGTGAGCTGTTCCGTCTCCCATCCCCTGTCCAGGAGGAGAAAGACCAGGTGGATCCAATCACCTCTTTAATGTTGCTGGCTGGCTGGGTGTGGAGGAGACACCTGTGTTGCAGCCTTCCTGCACACAAAACAGGACACAGCTCACCAAACTATTAATAAAACAGAAAAGGTATTCTTCCCTGTGAATAACCTGTGTGAAGAGTTTTTACTCTTCACAACTGTGGATGGACAGCTGGTAAGCGCTGCCATGTATTGGTGTTTGTGGAAACATCTCCGTCAGTTTGCACAAGAAATGTCTGTTGCATTCAGAAGCACCTGGGATATTCCGGCTTCAAACACAAACTTTAAGTTTAATGTTTTTGTTTGTTTTTTTTTTGTTTTTTTTTTTTCCCGTGAAAGTGCAAAGTTTGTATTGATTACTGGATTTTAACAAGAATGAAGAATTATTTAAAATGTGGATGAAGTTTAAGTATGTGCTGTGTGAAATGCATTTGATTTATTTCTGCATTTGTTTGCTGACTGTTTAAACTGTGTTGAATAAGTTAAGTGTTTAAATCTATTTTTGTTAAGAATATATGGTTCCTTATTGCCAAATCATAATCAATTCAATTATTTTCAATACAAACTTAATGAAATATGAAAAAAGTAGTACTTGTAGTAGTAATTTGGGTTGTATTTTGTGTGTTCCTTGTAAAAGTTTTATTAAATGGATTATGCACTGACTGGAGAGCACTTGAAATGTTATTGTACCTGTGACAATGACACATAAAAATCTATCGAATCGATAGAAACCGGGTGCAGTCTGCTAAAGACTAAAGGAACCTGGTAAAATCTGCTACAGAACCTAAGAAAACTTAAAGAAAGATATATAAAAAAGACAAAAGAAAACTAATGGAACCCAACGAAACCCGAGGTTCCAAAGAATTGCTAAAAAAAAAAGTAAAGAAACACAAACAAATCTCAGACAGCTCAAGAAACCTAAAGAACTGGAAAGCTACAGAATATTATAGAATTTTAAAGAAACTTGAAGGACTTAAGAAATCTAAACTGACCTGCAACTGAAACCTGATGTGATGGCAATAAAAGATCATAAAAACTTGAACTGGTTTTTTGAGTGAAATCCTGTGAAACATCCCATGAAGTAAACATTCTGTTCAAGTCTGGAGCAGCACAAAATTTCAGAAGGCTTGACAGTGGGAAATAGTTTCTTCCAGTTTAATATCCATTGTACAGTCCAAGTACCTTCCTCCTCAAAATCACGGGCATAAATAATTCACCTGATTTTATATATGGTTTGAACCAAGCAAACGCGGTCATGCTGAACAATCTGCATGGAATTTAATCCCAAACACATTTTCTTCTTACTAGATCAATCCACCCACCCAGAGATTTGACAAACTCCAAAAAGTCAAAAATAGTGAGATGTCTTGCAGAGGGATGCAGCACTGTTAAAATTGCCAAATTTTTGAGGCGTGATCATCAAACAATCAAGCGTTTCATTCAAAATAATCAACAGGGTCGCAAGAAGCGTGTTGAAAAAACAAGGCACAAAATAACTGCCCATGTACTGAGGAAAATCAAGCGTGAAGCTGCCAAGATGCTGCTTGCCATCAGTTTTGCCATATTTCAGAGCTGGAGCATCACTGGAGGGCCAAAAAGCACCAGGTGTGCAATACTCAGGGACATTGCCGAGGTAAGGAAGGCTGAAAAACCACCACTGAACAAGACACACAAGATAAAACATCAAGACTGGGCCAATAAATATCATAAGACTGATTTTTCTAAGGTTTCATGGACTGATGAAATGAGAGTGAGTCTTGATGGACCAGATGGATGGCCCGGGGCTGAGAGCTCCACTCTGACTCAGACGCTAGCAAGGTGGAGGTGGGGGGCTGGTCTGGGCTGGTATCATCAGAGAGAAGCTTGTGGGACCTTTTCGGGTTGAGGATGGAGTCCAGCGCAACTCCCAGTCCTACTGCCAGTTTCTGGAAGACAGCTTCTTCAAGCAGTGGGACAGGAAGATGTCAGCATCGTTCAAGAAAAACCTGATTGCAGGACAGTGCTCCATCACATGCAACCCAGTCCTCCACTGCGAGGAAAGTAGTGACTTGGCTCCTTGTTCATCTGATCTGAACCCCATCGAGAATCTGTGGTCCCTCATCAAATGTGAGAGCTACAGGGAGGGAAAACAGTAGACCTCTCTGAACAGTGTCTGGGAGGCTGTGGTTGCTGCTGTGTGTGATGTTGATCGTGAACAGATCAAGACACTCACAGAATTTATGGATGGCAGGCTTTTGAGTGTCCTCGCAAAGAAAGGTGGCTATATTGGCCACTGATTTGTTTTTGTTTTGTTTTTGAATGCCAGAAATGAATATTTGTAAATTTTGAGTGGTATACGAGGGTGTACCCAAAAGAATCCGGAATTTGACTATAACTGTTTATTTCTGACATTTCAAAATAAAACATCACTGTCGCCTTCAAAATAATCCCCATCTGCATTAATGCAGCGCTCCAGCCGTGTCTCCCACTTCACCAATGCGTCGTCAGACCCGTGCGTAATTGTGCCATTTTTTGCCGGCTGCGATTTTTCTGTCACCTCCTCCACATCTGCAAACCGCTGTCCCTTCAGCTGCTTCTTCAACTTGGGGAACAAGAAAAAGTCACTCGACGCTACATCTGGCGAATAAGGCGGATGGGAGAGGAGATTCATATCATTCTTCTCCAGAAACTGCGTGAGGCGCAGCGCCGTGTCCGCTGGCGCTCTGTGGTGGTGGATCAACCGGCTCCACTCCGCCACTACGCTCTGCTTCCTCCTCACATCCTCACGGAGCGTCTGAGGACTTCCTGTAGTAGTCCTGATTTACAGTCTGACCTGGAGGGACAAACTCGCTGTGGACGATACCCTGGACAGCCAAGAAGCAGCTCAGCATTGTTTTCATGGCTGAGCGGACCTGACGCGCCGACATCTGGCCCTTTTAAAACCACCCAAACCACTCATGGACCTGATTTTTCCCCAGAGCATCATCCTTGTAGGCTTGCTGCAACAAGGTGAGTGTTTCTGCTGCTGTTTTTTCCCAGCAAAAAGCAGAATTTAATGTTTCCGCGCTGCTCTGGCTTCCCAGTCAATGTCGCCATTTTGGACAAAAATCGCAGACCGCTGCTGCACTCTGTTGCTATAAATAGCGCCTGACAGGCGTCAGTGTAACTCTCGGAGCTCAGATTTCTCACAGATGTGCACGAGGCTTACCTGCAGCACATCTGACGGCCAGAAGTCAGAACTCATTATTATTATTGTTTTCTGACCAAATTCCAGTTTCTTTTGGGTACCCCCTCATATTGGTTTCCCTGGTGAAAAGAAATAAGTGAAATGGGTATTTATTTGTTTTATTGTTAGGTTGCCTAATAATTATGCACAGTAATAGTCACCTGCACACACAGATATCCTATGAAGATACTGAAACTAAAAAAGCCCCATTCCAACTTCCAAATATATTCAGCTTTGATATTTGAGTGTTTTGTGTTCATTGAGAACAATTCTGCACACCCTGTACAAGCCAGCATCCATCAGTGAGGCCTCATCAGTGCCAAATTCCTTTGTTTTTCTTTCTTTCTTTCTTTAGTTATTTTTTTGTTTTGTTTTTCAACAAGAAATCACTTCTTGCACCATCGCAGACTGCTGTCAGCTTCTGCAGCCATCTGGACAGGAAAAGTAACTCAACTTGGTGCAGGACGGGATCCATTTATTACAAACTTCAAATAAAATCCATTCAAACTCATTGTCCATTCCAATTTATTTTGAATTCACAGATTAAATCATTGATCTTTTTTTTTTTTTTTCATTTGAGCCTGTTCTGTCCAGCAGGAAGCAGCAGAACAGAGCTTCTGGCTGCTGGAAGCTTTCAGACAAAGTGACTTTTCAAGAGGAGCTTATAGGCATAAAGCTCCCCTTGATAAAATGATTTCTGACTTAATTTTATTTATTTTGAATCCTGGTCCATGATATTGCTGGAACTGACAAGAAGACAGGAAGAGAGACAGAGACAAAAGTAGTAAACAAATTAAACATCTTGAAGCCCTCTGAGACAACTGTTGTTGTGATACTGGGCTATACAAAAATAAATTGCTTGATTGATTGATTGATTGATAAACAAACAGAAGAAGTAAGATAGCAAAGATTCCACCATCCTTCAGTTAGAACCCACACTCCAGAACTTGAACAGAGAGAACAGAGAACATCCTACAGACTGTAGTTAGAGAACATATCTGGTAGTTATCTGGAATGTGAAGCTGATGATCCAGCTAACAAATTATACAAAAGCATCAGGAGAGACCTGGTCCAGATGGTCATCAGTCTAACAGCCCACCAGACAACAAGGGAACTGAGTCCACATGCAGAATATGAATAGGGTTTCAAGATCAGCCTGATCATGCAAATGTGACAGTGATCATGCATATATGATTGCTCACCCCTCTACCCCGCCAGGCAGACATCCACGCACCGGTCCAGAAGGGGGCAAAGGAAGGCCAAGGCCGGGACCCCCGGCGGCCACAGGACCCGGGCCCAGGACCCTGGGACCATGTTCGGTTTGCAATTAAAATTGAGGGGCAGTAACCACATTGCGCTGCAAGCGAAGCAAAATGAGCAGCCTCCCCTACTGACCAACTAATTAGTTAAAACTAGTGCTGTCATGTGATCAAAAAATCTAATTAATTGCAGGATTTGTAATTAGTTAATCTAATTAATCACATTCTAATCTCATATCTGCTTTAGGTACGCAAGTGAAGAATTCAAATTCAGGGACGTTACAGATTTGTAGTGCATGACTCATCAATTGGATACACTGAGAAGTGAAGATTTGAAATCCACATTTTTTGTTAATGATGAATGTAAGCTAAGTTTTGTCCAATATAAATTCTAAGCCCAATCAGGCAACTTAAATAACACTTTCAGTGTGTTTCATTAAAGAAATTCAAAAGAAGAAAAGGTTAAAGTACATCCCAGCAAACCAGTTTGGCCTGGTGCACAATTCAAAAATGCAGTACAGATATTGATAAAAAAAAATTCTGAAATAAAATAAGGGTGAGTCTCAAATAGCCACTTAAGCAAGCTAAATTCAACATGAATACTAAAACTAACTTAAAGCTAGGGTTGGCGATCTTGGAAAACTAGCATGTAGCACGAACGTAGCATCTCCCCAAGGCTCTGCCTCGCTCTCACCCCATTGGAGGCGCTCCTGTTGGGAGCGAACGCACTGGATGCAGAAGTGCCGCATGCACGGAGTTTGTGATCGTCTCCAATTTTATTAACCTTTCTGACTGCCGCACACAACGCGCATAGGAGTGCAGCGCGCCCGCTCCGCTTCTTTCTATTTTTCACGCGAGCCGCGAGCACCGAGAGCGCCTTGGCAACGCACGCGCGCACTGAACCAGGGCCAGTGCACGCCATTGAAATGTACGCGCAGGGGGCTGGTAGAACGGCAAAGGGATTTGATTGGTTCCTTAAGAGCGGTCCACGCCTTACGATTGGTCGGAGTTTTTACTGTCCTGTGGCCGCTACAGTTGTCAGATTTTCTCCGCACCTTTTTCCGTACACATAATGTATTGACTTCTCCCAGGGGGCAAGGAGCATTTCACTCAGTATGACAAAAAGTGCTTTTGGACAACATCGTATACCCTAGCTTTAATACAGCAATTTAAAATGAATACTACAAGTATAACATGTCTCTAAATAAGACAACAGTTCAATTCACATTATTTTGCCACTTAAGTGTGCTATAATTAATCTTAGATTAATTGTTTTAGTGCACTATTTTGCAGTGTAATTAATTGATCTAATCTACTAAAGTGACAGTCCTAATTAAAACTACTTGATTAACAGTGAGAGGCTAGCCACCAAAGGCTGAATTGTTTCCACTTAGATGCCCCCCCAAACCCCCACCCCCATACCCGAAGAGGTAGCTGCCAGAGGAATTGGTTGAGGGAATTTTTTTTTCAACCTAAGATAGATTTCAGTTGATGATATTCTAAAACATGTGCTGCTGATTGCATATTGTGAAGTGAGAGTATTCAATGGCAAGAAGAGAAAACTCCTAAAGAGGCTTCTTCCATCTTGACCTGGGCTATGGAACAGATCAATGGCTTTTTAAATCTTGCCTGTTGCTCAATAGTAAAATGAAAACGGTATGTATGATGTTCTCCAAACAGTCTTAAATTTTAAAAAACATGTCAAGAATCTATCAAATAAAGTCAAGTTTAATCTAAGAAATTTTAGATAAATTGATAAATATATAATGTTTGGAGCCGCAAAAATTTTCTTACATTCAATGATTTTGTCACACATCGAATATTGCATCACATGTTGGTCGCTGACGAGTGTGGGTACTTCAAAATCTATAGAATCTCTTTAGAAAAATCTGTTTAAAGTTTTTGACAAAAGCCGAGATCTCACCATATTTGTGATGTTTTACAAAAGCATAACTTCCTGAGTCTGGAGAATTTCAAGCATTTCAAATCTGCAGAGTGTAGCAGCTGCTGCAGCAAACTTATGCCTGCCTGAGAGGTGGATTCCCCTGGAACTTTTGTGGAGGGACTCTGGTGTAGGGGGGTGTTTCCTGGAAGAAAGTTTGTTCTGGTGGTTCTTTTGGGCCAGTGTTTTGAAACGCATTGAACTGAACCGTCTGTGCCAATAAACAAGCCAGAAACTGGATATTCGTCTGAGCCTCTGTTTCCTGGATTACTACAATATTTTGTGTAAAAAGTGTTTCATGGACTGGCACCCCTCCACTGTTGGACTATTTTAAAATAAAGACTGGTGCAAGGACATGTTCCACCTCTAGGGGCGACTGTGAGGTGCTTTTCAGAAAAACTGCTTTTGGACAAAATGCTCTGTCTGTGAAGGCCAGTAAGATCTGGAACAGTCTCCCCCTCACTGTCAGGGAATGCTCCACTTTTCCTCTGTTCAGAGCTCAGCTCAAAGTGTGGCTTAAAGCAAACCAGTCCTGTAATCAATTACTCTATTTTTAACATGTTTTCTTTTGTACTAATTGTGTTCACTGTAGTTTTCTTCTTATATCTGCCAAAGGACTACAGATGTAAATTAGCCTTGTGGCTATAATATGTCATATTTACACCTGTTATTGTCTGGCAATGCAGATGTTCATTTATGTGCACTGTCCTTATCAAATCAATAATTAAGAAGCTCCCAAGAAGCACCATAGATCAAACTAAAGATTCAAAAAATAACAAAAAGGAGAGTGAGAGGAGTAAGAATGTTGTCATCTCCTACACAAAGCTAAATCAAGCCTCCAACAGCTGTGGCTGCTGTGAATACACCTGATGTCTCTGTGCTGCCACCCACGCTGAATAAACACAGATGGCTCCTACACTGACCTTTGCCTTCTTCTCCTTCAGTCCTGAAGGCAAGAATGACGGGATGAGGTGAGAGGAGAAGAGTCGAGGAGATGGTCTCTTGGAGTAGTCTTGACCCTCACAGAACTCCAGCCAAGGCATCTGCTCCATGTTGTTTGGATATTCATTCAGGCCTCCAGCCAGCTCGCAGATGGAGATGATGATCTGTTGAGTCCAGATGGTTCCTGTCCAGGATCCAAACATTAAGTTATGACAAAACTGCCAATCAAACGGCCACATGAGAGTTCTCTTACCTACCTGACTTCAAATAGGTCACAAGGAAGATGTCGCTGTCCCTGATTTCAAAACTCTGAAGGGAGTCGATGTATTCTGCTGTGGTCATACCAGCAGGAAAATTATAGTTTTTATATCTGACTATATGTTCAGTGATCTGCTCCATGCTACCGCGTAGTGTCAGATTAACTCTGAGCTCTCAGATGGACTCTGAACTTTGATTTATGCAGAAGTGACTACAGCATGGTGGAACCAAAGAGATTAGCTGCAGCGTCTCTCAGAGGAAATTTGATGTAAAAAGCTTGATTGAAAGCATTACAAAATTAAACAGTTAAAGTATGTGTTATTGTGTTTTTCATCTGTAGCAATTCACATTGTGATAAGGAACAGATGTGCAGGGTCCTGATGGTCCGTGCATGAAGTATAATTCATTGTTGTTGCTCACACTAAACAAAAAAAAAACAAAAAAAAAACACTTGTTTTCGGGGGTATTTGGTATTTCACTGACGAATGAAGTGAAAAGCAATTCTGCACTACACAGTGGCACTAAGCGGCCACTTTCCCTTTTTCCATCTTGCACAATGAAAATTAAAAAAAGGAGTCCAGAGCCTTCAAAGTTAAAGCATGGTGTTTTGAATGATGCATATGAGACAGTGTAGTTTAAAGGTGGAATACAACATTTTCTCGAAAAGACGAAGCTCCACGTCTGTTACTCACTTTTTGAACAACGCGCATGCGTCAGACCATCCGCCCGGCTCTCCTGCTTCTCCCAGAAAACGCGGAAGTGTACGAGCGCGATCTCCTCTTCTCCGGCGTGCACGGCTCTGTTTACAGTTTCTGCGATCCGCCTCGCTCATAAATAAAGCTTTTTTTTTCCGAAACAGCTACAGTTTCATTATGTCAGACTCGCCATCGGTAAGTAGGAGCTCAGAAGCTCACCGGCTACATAAACACTCTGAATGCGCATGCGCAAAAGGGAGAAGCTGATTGGGCGCAAGCACGGAGAACCGCCTTACGAAAGCAGCTCGTCAGAATGATTGACAAACAGACCCACCAATTATTTAGGTGACCCACCCGGAAATCAAAATGTTGTATTACACCTTTAAGGAGAGGACATAATAAAGCACAGCAACATCCTACATAATTAACATACCGTATCGGCCCGAATATAAGACAATATTTTTTTTCCAAAAATGGTTTTCTTAAAAATGGGGTGGTGCTATAATGGAGGACTAGATGGAGCCAAAGTCCCAGTGAGCTGTACTGCCTCTGCTTGCATGCAGTGGCTCAGCCACCCCGTTAGGGGGAGCTAGCGAGCTGGACAGCATGCAAGCCTACAGCAGTGTGAGAAGAAGACTGAGCCATGTGGCTGGTGTTTGGCTGTGTTTGAAACCACATACTGCCTACTACATTTGTCCATGCCAAAAACTGTCCATACTGCATCCTGCATACCCAGTCCATCAGACAGTATGCAAAGCGTTTACACTACAGCATACTACATAATAACCCACAATGCATTGCACTCCTCCCCGAGCCGAAATCAACCTGCTCAAGCTGATTTCACTTTTGCTCTAAACTCTTCAAATGTATGACTTTATCGAGATTTTTTTTTTTTAAATTAGGCGACAAAGTGGTGGTTTAGAGCCGAGTGTGTCGTTTATTTGTCTAAATACCAACCGTTTATGATTTTGTTCGGACGAATTCAGCGAAATTCAAGCCAGCCGCAGAGAGCAACGCATTTCCGGCTATTTTCACAAAAATAAAGCACCCCTTTCCTTTTCTCATGCAAAAAAACCCTTGTGTGATAAATCTATGCTTTTACTTTGAAAACAAGAAGTCAATCTTTCAGCAATATATCTTGCTTAACATCACCATTTGGACTGTTGTCCCGTTAATGGAATTGGACCAGTTACCATGCTTTACCGACGGAGAGATTTTTTGGTTCTTCAACGAAGATCGGCTCGCCGTCTCCGCTCCCCCACTGTCTGCCGCGTTGCATCTTGGGTAATTTCAGTATGAGTAGTAAACCCACGATGTATACTCAACATTTCTGGTAAATGCAGTATGCATCTGGGAACTTCTCGCATACTCACAAATCACATACTGCCAGTGTAAATGCACCACATACTCAATAAGTTAGTTTGAGTAGTAGGTAAGTATGTGGTTTCCAACACAGCCTTTGTTTTTCTAAGGTTCATGTCAAACAGCGCGTTGAAAATGTATGCCTGTAAGTACTTGAATATGCTTACTTGATGTTCAGGATAGAGGTGAAATTTATACTTGTGAGTTTGGCCGTTTGTTTTGAAGTTTCAACGCAGATGCTAATTCTATTTTTTTTTCCTTGTCCTGTTCAGCAGCTGGGGCATGCAATATTGTATGATTGTAGCCTTTTACTATCCGAACAGATTTTAATGTCAGCAGCAGGACGGGACTGAATCTCTTCCTGCTGCTGCCTTTATTTAAAGCTGGCATCTGGCATGGCTGCCGGACACAGATGCTAATTCCGTTAGCATGTTGATGGTGTTTTCATTAATAGTTAGCATTGAGCTAGCGGCTTTGATTTTAAATACTGACTTGTTTTGTTTTTAGACAGTGATGTATGTTGTGATCCATTTTGTATATTTGTTCACTTATATGTATATCTGGTTTGTTTCAGTTTTACACTGCTTTCAGGAGAAAGTAATAAAAGCTCAGAGCAGCTGAAATCTCCTGCTTTCTTTCTGAAGAACTGTTCTCTACATGCCAAACTGAATCCAATATTCATGGAGGGCTAAATCATTAATGTTCATGAAGTTGAATAGAACTTGAATTTGATGGTTATAAAGTTATTTACATCATTAATGCAGTTATTGAACCTTTCAGGTACTTAATTATTGCTTTTTGTCACTTATTTTCAGAAAGATATTTTTTTTATTTAATACTGTAATTTTTTTTTTTATCTTAAATCACATGAAATGTTATATCTGTTGTGAGTTTTTGAGTTTAAATAATTGTACAAAAAAAAGTTATCTTATGAGTAACCTTATTGTCTTCAACATTTTTATTTTCACAAAATGATATTTGAATTAAAGCCACAAGTGGCATTGGACAGGACCGAGCCCTCTCGCAAGGTGGCCTGACTGAGGCCGTCCTCGTACCTTGATGACTGAACTCCAGGTCATTGGGAACCTTGCTCCTCCATTTTCATGAGTTGATATCATTTTCTGTTGTAAATTGGCTTTCATTTTGAAGGAATTTTGGGCTTGTATTTTGGAAAAGTAGTACATGCTTCCACTAACACTGTTTAAACCCAAATTATGAACCTCCTTTGTTAAAAATGTGACATGACTTTTTTGGGGGCAAACTAACTTAAATACTATGTTTTTGGCCTTCAGAGATCTATATGACGTGACTGAAAGATAGCATCATATGTCCCCTTTAATGACACCTGCTGTCAGCTCAATGACTGCACTGCATGCCCATATATGGTCAGTTGCAGACTTCCTGTTCGATTTGGTCAGAGGTGTCAATGGGTGATTTTTAGATCTCGATGAGATGAACGCGTGAGCAATTGGTTTTATCTCTCTACGACATTCCCATAGGCCGTTGCCACCATTTTAGCATTTGAATCAATTTTACTTTGAAAGTGGACTTCCTGTTGGATTTAGGTTGTGGATGTAAATGAGAGATATTTAGATCTCCATGAGACGAACACTTGAGCAAATGATTTTATCTCTCTACGACATTCCTATGGGCCATAGCGCCCATTGTTTTCAAAAATGTGACTTTTATTTTGAAGGGTTGCTAAAATCCACACCGTGTGACCTTTGACAAAGTTTGAAACATCGTTTGTAGAGAAGCTTCTCCTCTATCAGGCCGCATTACTCTGACGTCTCTACGACAAACTGTCTCGGACAAGATAATGTTTAAATGAGGAGTGATTTTTACTTTGAAGGGAAATAGTGGACTTAGTGCCAGATTTTCACACTGATTGGTTGTTGTAAAGTCTGATAGCAGCCAAGATGAATGACCTGTGGTATCGCTCCTTCCTACACCGCGGGTGTAAAAGTCTGCTGCTGAAGGAGCTGCTCAGAGACCCCACAGTGTTGTGCAGGGGATGAGAGGGGTTATTCATGATAGATATCAGCTTATTTACCATCCTCCTCTCCCCCACCTCCTCTATGGAGTCCAGTGGACAGCCCAGGACAGAACACGCTCTCCTGATGAGTTTATTAAGTCTCTTCCTGTCTCTGTCTGTGCTGCCCCCTCTCCAGCAGACCACGGCGTAGAAGATAGCAGAAGCTACCACGGGGTCATAAAAGGTTCTGAGGAGGGCACTGTGCACTCCGAAGGACCTCAGCCTCCTCAGCAGATGGAGGTGACTCTGGCCCTTCTTGTACAGGGCATGGGTGTTGTCAGTTCAGTCCTTTTTTTTCAGGTGAACACCCAGAAATTTGTAGTTGTCCACTACCTCGATTTCCACCCCCTGAATGTTCACTGGAGTGGGGTGTGATGACTTCCTCCCTAAATCAATCACCAATTCCTTTGTCTTGCTGGCTTTCAAATGAAGCTGGTTTAGTTTACACCAGCTGACAAAGTCCTTGATGACCTCCCTGCATTCCTGATCATTCCCCCCGGAAACAAAATCCAATGATGGCTGAATCATCTGAGAATTACTGGAGGTGGCATTTTGTGGAATTGTAAGTGAAATCTGAGGTGTAGAGGGTGAAAAGGAAGGGTGAGAGCACCGTACCCTGAGGGGCACCTGTGCTGCAGAGCACCACATCGGACACACAGGTCTGGAGCCTCACATACTGTGGTCTGTTGGTGAGACAATCCGTGGTCCATGCTTCCAGGTGTTGGTCCACCCCAGCTCCTTCCATCTTCTCCCTCAGTAGTGATGGCTGGATGGTGTTGAAGGCACTGGAGAAGTTGAAAAAACATGACTCTCACAGTGCTCCTAGGGTTCTTCAGGTGTGACAGTGACCTGTGCATCAGGTAGATTACTGCGTCATCCACCCCAATGCCAGGCCGGTAGGCAAACTGAAGGGGATCCATCTGTGTGCTCACCAAGGGTCGCAGATGTCTCAGGAGGATTCTCTCCATGGTCTTCATCAGGTGAGAGGTCAGCGCTGCAGGCCTGAAGTGGTTGGGTTCCCTGGGGCAAGGAATCTTGGGGACAGCGACCACACAAGAGGTCTTCCAGAGGGCTGGAACCTTCTCCAGTTCCAGGCTCAGGTTAAAGATGTGCACGACCACCCAACATACCGTATTGGCCCAAATATAAGATGATGTTCTTTTCCAGAAATTGCATCCTCAAAAGTGGGGTCGTGTTATAATCGCAGACTTATGGTAGATGGTCAATACGCATCCGCGCTGCTAGATGGAGCCAAAGTATCACTGACCAGAGAGCGAGTGGAGTGATGAAATGAGATCAAATGATCTGATGAAAAATGGCGGATCATCTGGAACAAAGGGGCTGAACGCTGGACAACTGAGCAAACAACAGAGGTGAAGTTATGATACCAACTTTAAACTGATGGTGATCAATGCAGCAGAGTCATCAAACAACCGTCAAGCTGCCAGGAGATCTGGTGTAGCAGAGCGCCTCGTTCGATATTGGAGAGCACAGAAAAAAAACGCCTACAGAATGCTAACACTAAAAACTTTCCGTGGTTCCAAGAGCGGACGCTTCAGAGAGATTGATAGAAGGGTGAGTGAATATGTCACTGAAAAACGGAAAGACAGAATGCCCACCACCAGAGCCTGATTCAGCTGAAGGCACTGGAAAGTTATTTACATCATTTATGCAGTTTGGACCCCTTGAGGCTTCTTGTTTGTTGCTTATTGTTTATTTTGAGAAAGAGAATATATTTTTTTCATTTTATATCTCGTGAAATGTTATCTCAGTTGTGAGTTTTTGAGTTTATAATTGTATGATTAAAAAGTTGTTTTATGAGTGACCTTACTGTCTTCAGCATTTTTTTTTTTTTTTTTTTTACAAAATGATCTTTGAAAAACAGGGGTCGTGTTATAATCGGAGTTGTCTTATATTCGGGCCAATAGGGTAACTGATCCGCACAGTCCTTCAGCAGCCTAGGGCAGATACCATCAGGACCTGCAGCCTTCCTAGCCTTGATCTTCTTAAGCTCCCACCTCACCTGGTGAACTGTCAGGGAGAGGGGGTTAGGGGGCTGGTGTAGGTCAGGTGATGAAGAGGGCATGCAGTGTGGGGGAGGGCGGGCTGGCCAGGGAAGGTGTGAAGTGGTTCCATTGTGGACTGTAGGGGTAGGAAGGCCTGGCCCAGGAAGTTGTGAAGTGTGCAGAGTTTACCGCCGTCCACTAGGTGGCAGTGCAGTGCTAGTATTAAGTTACTTCCATGTTCCGCCTGTCTGAGAGGGTGTGTTGTTGTCTTTAGAAAGTCCCGCTCTGTGAATGTTCTCACTTCTCCAGCATATATATTCATGCTGATATATATTACTGTTGTAAGTATTTCAAGTTTGTCAGTAGTATAATCTTTCAAGCCTAGTTAGCCCAGTATATTGTTTCTGTGACTTATTCTTACCTTAGAATTGCTAGTGGCAGCTTGTTGCTTATTGTTTGTATTAATTAGCATCTGTTTACATTGTGTATATTGTTCATAGGGCTCCCTCATCGTTGTGATTAAAACACTAAACTAACAACGAGGAGCGTATTTCTTCAAAGTGGTGGCAGGGCAGACGATGGGGGGAGGGGAGACGGGATCAAATCTGTTAAAAAACAGATTCAGTGTATCTGACCAGTCCTTGTCCCCATTGACTAGGTTTCTCCCCTCACCTCCTCCATGGCCTGTGATGTTCTGCAGTCCTCTCCAGACGTCCCTGGTGTTGTTCTGCTCCAGCCGCTCCTCCAGCTTCCTCTTGTAAATGTCCTTTCCCCTCCTGATGATCTGCTTAAGTTCCTTCTGGACACTATGCTGTTCCTCTCTATCCCCCGATCTGAAAGCCTGCTTCTTCTTGTTCAGCATGGTTTTGATCTCAGGAGTCACCCAGGGTTTGTTGTTAGGATAGACCCGTACCCGTTTGGATGGCACAGTGTTCTCCACGCAAAAATTAATATAGTCCGTAATGCAATGGGTCAGATCATCAATGTCCTCCCCGTGTGGGCTGCAAAGTGCTTCCCAGTCTGTAGTCTCAAAGCAGTCCCTGAGCCTGTCCCTGGACACCTCAGACCACTGCTTCACATCCCTCCTCTCAGGTGGCTGTCTGTTCACCACTGGGGTGTAATCCGAGACCAGGTGGACAAGATTGTGGTCTGAGTTACCCAGGGGGGGGAGGGGTGATGAGGAGTATGCATCCTTGATGTTTGCATACAACAAGTCCAAAGTTTTATTGTTCCTGTTGTGGCAGTCCAAATACTGGGAAAAGGTGGGGAGGACTGAGGACAGTAATGCATGATTGAAGTCGCTGGATATGAGAATAAGAGATTGGGGGTGCCGAGTCTGCAGCCGAGAGACAACAGAATGGATCTGTTCAGTGGTCACGTTAGCGTCGGCCGACGGGGCGATGTACACCATTAACACGAGGACACAACTTATTTCTCGCGGGAGGTGGTATGGCCGGATGCTAATGGATAACAGCTCCAGATCTCTGGAGCAGAGCTGTTCTTTGACACTAATGTGACCCAGGTGAGCCCATCTCTAGTTCATGAATACAGTGAGTCCCCCTCCTTTCCTCTTACCACACTTCACAGCGTCCCTGTCCGCCCGCACGAGCTGGAATCCATCCAGGGTGACGTGAGAATCCAGAGAAAGTTCATTCAGCCACGTCTCTGTTAGCATCATCAGGCTACACTGCCGGTAGACTCCCTGCAGCCGGGTTAGCACCGTCGTCCATCTTGTTGGGTTGAGATCTGACATTCCCCATGATGACCGATGGTAAGCAGGGTTTATTCCGTCTCTTCCACTGTATGCGCGTCACACCGGCTCTACAGCCTCGTCTTCTTCGCCGTATATTCACGGGGATCACCGGTCATTCCTCATAGTGAAGCCGTGTGCAGCTAAGGGCTAACAGCTGGCCCCGGGTGTAAACAATGGAGCAGTGAATGAATGGGTTTCCCAACGCCGCAACAAAAACTCCAAAAAAACAGCAAGAGACAAACCACGATTGCAAAACAATTCACATTCATGGTTGCACACTTGGTAGAAGGCTTGATGTGGCACGAAAACACAACTAAAAACTACTCATAAACCTACTTAAATACATTATACTGCCTAAACACGCTAAGTAGCTGCTGCAACAGGCTGCCACTAAGGCCATCTCCCAGGACAGTGTTTCAGGGGACAGCGATCACTTGGAGTTTCATGGCTCCCGACTTTGCTTTTCTTCCCCTGAGAGCGGATTTCCTCTGTGCTCACGGCCTCCTGATGGATGTTGAAAACAACTGGGTGATGTGTTCCAGGTTTTCAGCCTCGCCTCCAGGAAAGGACAAGCACCTCCATCTTCTCAACGAGTTCTCGGAATTAACATCCCCTACATTATCCGCTCCAGCAGTCAAGCACGGGGTGGAGCACCATATCATCACTGAGGGACCCCCAGCCTACGCCAGAGCGCCTCGACTAGAACCAGTCAAACTCGCTGCAGCAATAGAAGAGTTTTCTTACATGGAGAAGTTGGGCATCATCCGCTGCTCTGACAGCCCGTGGGCTGCCCTCCTGCACATCTTCCCCACATCTAACAGTGGCTGGCAGCCGTGCGGAGACTACTGCCGCCTCAATGACAAAAGAAGACCTGACCACTACCCAGTCCCTCACATCCAGGACTTTTCAGTGCACCTGTCTGGCAAGCGGGTTTTCTCAAAGGTAGACCTGGTGCACGGGTATCATCAGGTACAATGCTGATGTAATGCTGATGTAATGCTGATAAGCTTTTTCTTATTATGCTATCAAGGAGTGGAACAACCTTCCAAATGAACTAAAAAACCAAATAAATTATTTAACTTTTCCTTCAGAAGTCAAAAAGTGGTTAGGGAACAATCAAACCTGTCAACATTAACTTCTTCATGTATGTGTCTTATTGTATGTGTGTCTGAACAGACAGATAAGGGGAGGCACATAATATCAGGGTCGATAATTATTTAAAGTGTTGCATTTTGAAAATACTTATGGTTATTGTTGTAATGTGTGCAACTGTACTTGCTTTTTGTGTAGGTCAGGATGTATATATTAGAGTATCACTATGTATGTGTTTTAGAGCATCAGTGTGTACAGTGTGTGTGTGTGTGTGTGTGTGTGTGTGTGTGTGTGTGTGTGTGTGTGTGTTTTAGAGCATCAGTGTGTACAGTGTGTGTGTGTGTGTGTTTGTGTGTGTGCATATGTCCATATGTGCAATGTGTGAGTGTATCAGTGTATTCGTATGAATGATTATTGTTGATAGTTTTCACTGTAATTAATTTAACATAGGGACTGCAGATGGAAACTAGCTATGCAGCTATAATCTGGTGCAGAACATCTTTTTTTTTAGCCTAATGTCTCTGTACACTGTCCCTTTCAAATAAAGGATAAACTAATCGACATAGGTTTTTTTTCTGTTCTGGCAGAGTTAGCGCAGCCTCTCTGTCGGACCTTAGCTCACTCCAGTGTTCAGGCGCTTATCTTCACTGCCATGTCAGAGAGACTTTGAGGAAAAGCAATGGTGGACGGATAAAGAAGTGCTGCATGGACTTATTATTTCACAGCTTCAGACAAAGACACTGCATCATGTAACGTGTGCAGGAAGGTAATTCGCTGCTGTGGAAACACCACCAATCTGCACAAACATTTTAAAGCAGTGTTACATGCCAAGGGCACAATCGGCTGTTGTCTGACCCGGGCAGGTGGTTATCAAAGAGGAGACAGCGGAGCTGGGAGGTATGGTGTGCAGAAAGGTGCGGTTTATTTACAAGACAGGTGAGGTATCTAACAAAAAAAGAACCAAAGAAAACAATGGGCAGAGGACAATAAAGCCAGGCTGGCTCAGGACGTGCTGCTGCAGGAGGTCGGGACCCACTGGTCATCTCAACTGGCAGGCAGCAGCTCCAGCTTCTTATACTGCTGTGATCAGCTGATTGGCTCCACCTGGTGTGGCTGATTGTCTAGAACAAGGGAGGTGAGGTGCAAGGCAGGAGAGCACACAGACACAAGACGGCCCTGGGGCTGCAACAAGTAGCATAAGCGGAGGGAGGACGGAGAGCCCCGATTGACCAGACCCTGGCACAGATAGAGGTCTCTGCCTGAGGCTTTTCCACAGAAATTTTAGAGAAGCAAAGTCAAAATTTAAGTATTTCCAGCATAATTTGATGTTGCTTTTTAATTGTTGGTCAAAGATGTCACTTCAGCAGAGATTAAACTATTTTCATATATTTAGTCAATTGAAATAAATCCCAATTGTGTTAATGGAACTAAAATATATATATAATATATACCAAAGTTGGTGGTGAATGACAGCCACCCATATTTACAGTATATTAACACTGATGACTGGAGCTATTTAAGGCATGTGACTCTGAACCAGATGCTGTGTGGTAGTCTTGATGCAGCTTGTGTGTTTTTAAAGTTTTGTTTATCGTGTTATTTGCTGTGCATTTTCAGGTATTTTTTTAAAAATGCATTTATTTACTGTAGTATAACTGCTCACAATATCCAGGGGCAAAAGGGGACCTCAGGATATAAGCTCATTTACAAAAGAGCAAAGAGTCAATAGTATTTTGCACCTTATTTGCACTATTTACTTTTTTTTTTCCATAAATACCTATGGGTAATGGCACTTTTTGTTGTACTGCTGATACTGTTACTGTGTTGCAATATACATTTTTTTTTATTTTTTAGTATTGACATTTTTTGTGTGAAAAAGGAAAAAGGAATTATTTTTATTGAAATGTTGACATTGTTATAGTATTCTTGTGTTGATTAACAAAAAATGTTATTTTATTTTGTTAAAATCTTGGTCCCATGTTTGATTATCCTGGTGAGATAATTACAAATAGCGCTCCTCTCTCCCTCTTTCTCTCTCTCAGCTCACTCAGGCTCACTGTGCAGCTAACCTTCTTCTGCTGATCAGACAGACTGGCTCATTAAGGGCAACGTTAAGATGAGGACGAGGAGCAGGAACTGTTGGGAGCTACTTCAAAGTGTCAGACAGCGAAACTGCTACCTGTGATGTATGTAAAATAAAAATGTTACATTTAAAAAAAAAAAAACTAGTAAAAAGTATCGGTGATACTGGCCCAGTATTTACTTGGTATTGGATCGATACCAAAATTTGGAGTATCGCCCACCTCTACCCTCAGGATTACATCTGTGGTGGTTTGACCACACTAAGGCTGAATCCCATTTCACCCCTTAGCCCTTCCCCTTGGCCCTACCCCTCGTTTTGCGCGTTCACGTGGAGGGGTAGGAGTGTCCCAATTGTCATTATGACGGAGGGGTAGGGCCAAGAAAGAGGGCCAGTCACCCCTCCAAAAGGAGATTCTCGAGAGGCACACTCCAAACGGAGGGGTATCGGCCGATGGCGAGGGGCGCTTGTTCTTTCAGCCTAGATCATGCCTGGCGGGCGGGGTTAATTCACTTCCGCATTGACTGGAGTGATCGTTTCCACACCCGCGCATTCCAGGCGCATTCCAAACACAACAGATAGACGATTATTTTCAATAAACTGTGTTATGGCAATTTTATTTTAATAAAATGCATCAGCCGGCGAGTTCGTTTTGGTCTTTTTATTAAGCTGTACAGCCTGAGAAGTCACACAGTCAACAGAGTAACAGAGTGAGTTCTGCCCTCGCAGGGGCGTGCAAGCCTCTAATAACTATCTGCTACGTTCACTCCCAGGGGCCTTGACTGCACCCAGCCGCAGGCTGGATACAGGAAGACTCCCACGAGTGCCCGCAGCTGCTACGCTAAGATTATCAGGAAAAGTAAATTCTAGACAAAGCAGTCGCGGTTCCCCACACATTGGAGTGTGGGAGCTACGGTAGACAAAGCAGTCGCGGTTCCCCACACATCGGAGTGTGTGAGCTACGGTTGTTTACAAAAAATATCTCTGTGAGCACTACAAGTGAGAAACAGCATGCATACATGAGAAATTTCCATCACAACTGGTTTCTTCAACACGGCCCGCCTGGAATGCGCGGGTGGGAAACGAGCGCCCCCGCCAATGCGGAAGTGAACTAACCCCACGGTCCAGGCGAACAAAACAAGCGCCCCTCGCCACCATCGCCACTGGATGACAGATTTCTCAGAAAGCCTTCCAAGATCGGCAAGATGGCGGCGTCCGCAACGAAAGACGTTCATAAATGTCAGTATTTTGTCAATTAATAAAGTTTTAAAATGTAAGAAAAACATTCTTCTTCGGCAGATAATTGTCGCATCTGCCTACGTCATCGGCAGCGGCGACTACTGATGACGTACGCGATTGTCGGAGGGGTGTCCCAATTCGGAGGGGTTGACTTTCTCCCCTACCCCTTAGCACTCCGTTTCATAGGCGGAGGGCTAAGGGGAAGGGCCAAGGGGAAGGGCTAAGGGGTGAAATGGGATTCAGCCTATGTCCTTTCTCTTGTCTGTACAGGGTGCTGCAATATCCACCTAAAAGGATCAATTAAAGGTGCTGTAGGCAGGATTTGGCGATTTGACCCATCTAAGATGGTGATTTGAAACCCAGCACAGCCAATTCTGTCCTGTTTTCTCCGACAGCGCCCTGACGCAAGTTAAGCCCCTCCCACAAGAACGTGCGACCTCGACCAATCACGGTTAGAGCCTCAGGGGCTCTTCTGATTGGTCAAAGATACCGGGAGCGGTCGAGATTCCTTTTCAGCTGAGAACAGAGACAGATGGAAACACTGTGCCCTCGTGGTAGTGCAATTATGCTACACTCCTAAAGGATTATCAATGGATACTCTAACATTTAATCCAGAGAAAACGCAGAAAAATTAGCATTGACTAGCAAAATCCTGCCTACAGCAGCTTTTTTTTTTTTCTTCTTTTTCTCCCTTGTCCTGTTCGGCAGCTGGGGCATGCAATATTGTATGATTGTAGCCTTTTTTCTATCCGAACACATTTTAATGTTAGCAGCAGGACGAGACTGAGTCTCCTTCTGCTGCTGCCTTTATTTAAAGCTGGCATCTGGCATGGCTGAGAACAGGACCGGGACGGAAATGCTCAGAGAGCAGGGACAGAAAGAGAGAAAGATAAAGAGAGGGAGAACAGGATGGGGGGGGGGGGAGGGGGCACAACCTATGTACAAAGTCACAATACAAAACACTGTTGTTGACGCACCACACGCAACCAAGAACAATCCCAAACCCCCAATCTAGACAACACCAAAACAGAGCCGACAACCAACACAGAAACTTACAGAACCATACATACATTTTTTTTATTTATTTTTTTTCCGAACCATATTAGTGAACAGACCAGGTCACAAAAATAAAAGGAGGTGTAGGGGAGGAAGGAAATGCAAGGACACGACAAACCCTTTTTTTTTTTTTTTTAATATAGCTAGTCGTAACTAGTAGTAAACTCGGGGCGTGCATCAAGAGAGGTCTGCTACAGATCACCATTATTCTAACCACCACAAGAAGACAAGGTAACCGAGTATGTGAAGAGTGATTAAAGATCAACGTGATCATGCAGATATGATGGTGATAGTGATGTTGATAGTGATCATGCATATATGACCTCTGACCTCTGAGAAGGCCAGAAGAAGGCCAGAGAGGCCCTCAGAGCCCAGACAGCCGGCGGTCACCACAGAGCCCGGATCCAAGCCGCCCCCCCAGGCAGACGCCCACACTCCGGTCCAGAAACGGGGCAGAGGAAAGCCCTGGCTGGGGACCCCGGCAGCCCCGGGACCCGCAGAGCCACGACCGGCATGACCCCCCCGGGAGAAGCGGCCCACACGGGCGACTACCCACCCCAGGCCAGTACACCCCCCAGAGCTCCAGCCACGCACCCCGAGATCCAGGGCATCACCCCCCCACCCCACGACCCCCACCCAGAACCCAACCCCCCGTCCACCACCCGGCCCACCCCTCCCACCCCCTGCCCTCTCCCGCCTCACTCCCCCCCGCCCCAACCCAACACTCATACCCACTCACTCATACTGACACACACACATGCACACACGCACACACACAACCACTCATCCCTAAACCAAACGCACACACACACTCACATTCCAACACAGTCACACACTCACACACTCTCACACTCTCACGCACACGCTAACAAGCACGCACACACACACACACACACACACACACACACACACACAGTCAACCCTAACCCAAACACACTCACATTCCCACGTCATCCAACTGTCATATCCTGTGGGAGACACCACCGGAAGGCAAGGGAACACCGAACCCCACATCCGCGCTCCTGGCCGAGGTGGTGGTGCAGGGCCACAAGCCTAAGTCCACCGCGGCTTTGCCTCCACTGCCCCTCTCGAACCGCTTCCACGCCCTGGCGCAATATGACAGCCCGGCGGGTGGTGAGGGTCCGCAGCCTGCTGCGGCCGCTGCTGCTCCCGCGTCCTCTGGCGGGTCCGCCGCTCGCCGCCACGACACCCCGGAAGCCACGCCACCAAACACCGCTAAGCACTGCCGTCGCTCCGCCACGGCCCTGGATCGCAACACCCCAGCCCCGGAAACGGCTCCCTCCACCGCGGCCCACTCCTCCTCGGCCTCGGAGAAGGAGCTCCCCGCCTCGACCACGGATCACTCCGCCGCGGCCCGGGCCAACTCCACCTCCACCTCGGCCTTGGAGAAGGAGCTCCCCGCCGCAGCCACGGATCACCCTGCCGTGGCCCGGGCCAATTCCACTTCGGCCTCAGAGAAGGAGCTCCGGGCCGCTGTCCCGGAGAAGGATGTCCCCGCCGCGGCCAGGGAGCCGGGCCGCTCCCCGCCGGTCCCGGAGCGGCGGCGATCGCCCCGGACCGCGGCCTCCGCTGCCCGCCTGAGGCTGATTAGGGAGGCGGTGAGGAGGCATTCCGTGAGCCACCACCGCGGGGAGAACCAGAACAAGGGCCAGGACCACCGCTCTGGCAGCGAGGTTGCTGCCGGCGGTGTCGCTGTACCGGCGGAGCGCGCCCCAGCCCTGGGCGCTGACACCGCCGCCCCGGACACCCACAACGTCGCCCCACAGCCGCCCCCGCCCCGTCCCCTCTTTTCCCCACGACACTCCTGGTTGGGGACAGTAGCATCAGGAATATTCGCTTTTTTAATACCATCACGCGGTGTATTCCTGGTGCTACTGTCCCCACAATCCTACACGATCTCCCGGAGCTCCTGCAGTCCCTCCCATCCACTGTCCGCCGGGTCATCGTCCACGTCGGGACTAACGACACGGCCCGGCGGCAGTCGGAGGTCACCAAGCAGGATTTTAAGGACCTTTTTAACCTGTTGGAGAGCTGTGGAAGGTCGGTTTTTATCTCTGGACCTTTGCTGACCTTCTTCAAGGGCACTGAACGCTTCTCCAGACTGCTCGGCTTAAACACCTGGCTTCAGCGCTCCTGCACAGCCTCCAACTTTTATTTCATTGATAATTTTAACCTTTTCTGGAACCGCCCAGCTTTTTATCATCAGGACGGACTTCACCCGAGCACGCTGGGCAGCTCCATTTTAACAGGTAACATTCAGCATACAGTCCACACATCCCCCACTGACTGACTACCTGCAAGCCCCCCCCATCCACCACACGCCACACACACCCCTCACACACCTTCACTGCCCCCGGACACACCACACACTATCCACAGCATCCCAGTTATCACCTCGTGCAGACACCACATCCTCGGACTGTTCTTAAACACAAAAAGACTTTTTTAACAGTGAAACTTCACCGAGAGCGCACATCCAGTCCGCCCACCACCATTAACATGGCCCTGCTGAATGTGCGCTCTCTTTTAAACAAATCCTTTATTATTAATGATCTTATTTTAGATAATAACTTGGACAGTCTGCTTTTAACTGAGACATGGCTTGGCACTGATGCACCTGTTATCCTCACTGAGGCTTCCCCACCCAGTTTTAACTTTTTATATTCAACCAGACAGGGTAAGAGGGGTGGAGGGACTGCTTCCATTTTAAAGAACTCATTTAGTGCGTGTGCAGTAGCTTTTAACAGTTTTACATCCTTTGAGCACCACGCCTTTGTTTTTAGCAGTCCCCCGATCCTGTGTTTAACAGTATACAGACCCCCTCAATACTCTAGTTTTTTATTTGTGAATTTTCAGAACTTTTAACAATAATTCATTCTAAATATAGTAGAATTTTAATAACTGGTGATTTCAACTTACACGTTGATGACAACTCGGACTCTATGTCCAGAGAATTCTTAAACCTTTTAAACTGTTTAGATTTTAAACAGCATGTCGCACAGCCAACTCACAACAGAGGACACACCCTGGACCTGGTTATAACCCAGGGTCTGTCCATCAGTGTGTCCTCTGTTGTTGACCTGGCTGTGTCTGACCACTACTGTGTGTTTTTTAACATCACCAGTTTTAACCAGCAGGAAGCCCCGGTGAGAACAGTGAGGAAACGCTACCTTACTTCTGAAGTGGCTGCAGATTTTATAGAGATTTTACAGAGCACTCCTGCAGTGATTTTACCTGCATCTTGTGATTTTATTGTTGACGATTTTAACAGTAAACTGAAGTCCAGTCTGGATTCAGTCGCTCCACTTTTAACTAAAACAATCAAGGGCCATTCCAAACCCCCGTGGAGGAAAAATGATATAATCATCAAACTGAAAAGAAACTGCAGGAGTGCTGAAAGAAGGTGGAGAAAATCCAAGTTGACTGTACATCACCAGATTCTACGTCAACAACTCAAAATTTACAATAATGCAGTTAAACAGGCCCGATCTTCCCACTTCTCTAAACTTATTTCAGATAATAAAGACAACCCCCGGTTCCTCTTCTCCACCTTCAACATTTTAACTGGCACTAGTTTTAATAAAGCTTTTAAGGAGCCAACAGACGCTCTCTGTGAAGACTTTGCAGACCACTTCAGAACTAAAATCATGGACATCAGGTCTAGTCTTTTACCCCAACAGTTTTTATCAGCGAACACAGCTGAACCGTTGTCCATGCCTGAGGAAACACTGGACAGTTTTGACCTGGTTGATGCGAGGACTCTTGGTCGAGTTTTCTCCCAAGTAAAATCAACAACCTGCCTTTTAGACCCACCACTTTTTAAATCACTTTATGGATTCCTTGAGGAACAGATTTTAAATATCATGAACAGCTCTCTTCAGACGGGTGTCTTCCCCACTGCCTTTAAAACGGTGGTGAAGCCCCTTCTGAAGAAGAGCAATTTAGACCCCGATGTTTTTAATAACTACAGACCAGTATCCAACTTACCGTTTTTAAGTAAAGTTTTAGAAAGACTGGTTTTTAACCAAGTCAATGACTTTTTAATGATTAATAACATTTTAGAAAGACATCAGTCTGGTTTTAGAGTGAACCACAGTACGGAGACAGCCCTTTTAAAGATTTTAAATGATATCAGGTGGAATTTAGATAATAAAAAGCTCACAGTGATGGTTCTACTGGACCTGAGTGCCGCCTTCGACACAGTAGACCATCACATTTTAATAAATAGACTGAGTCACCTGGTGGGCCTCTCTGGTACTGTTCTTAACTGGTTCAGTTCTTATCTCACAGATCCATGTTTTTAAGTAAGTTTGGATACTTGTTCCTCAGGAACCCATGAAATTAGGTGTGGGGTTCCCCAAGGTTCAATTTTAGGTCCTATACTTTTTAATCTCTACATGCTCCCACTTGGAGACGTCATCAGGAGACACGGCATCAGTTTCCATAGTTACGCTGACGACACTCAGCTGTACATCGCCGTGTCTCCTGATGACTCAGGGCCAATAGAAACCCTTTTTAACTATTTCAGACATCAAGTCATGGATGGCAGTGAATTTCCTACAGCTCAACCAGGACAAGACTGAGGTTTTAGTTATCGGTCCTGGAGGTCAGAGAGAGAAGATTTTACCAAAATTACGGGATTTTAAATCAGCACAATCAATTAAAAATCTGGGCGTGATTTTTGACTGAGCTAAATTTTATTCCACACATAAAAAACATAACTAAGATTGGATTTTATCATCTTAAGAACATAGCTAGAGTCCGCCCGTTTCTCTCTCAGGCCAGTACAGAGGTGCTAATGCATGCTTTTATCTCCTGTAGATTAGACTACTGTAATGCCTTGCTCTCTTGTCTTCCCAAAAAGAATATTTCAAACCTACAGCTATTACAAAACGCAGCCGCACGCGTGCTGACGAGGACCAGGGGGCAGGCCCACATTACACCGGTTTTACAGTCGCTGCATTGGCTCCCTGTCCGCTTCAGGATCGATTTTAAAGTTCTCTTATTAGTTTTTAAATGTCTTAACGGCCTTGCGCCTTCTTATTCAGCTGATCTGCTTTTACCCTATCGACCCTCGCGGCCCTGAGGTCCTCTGGCAGTGCCTTATTGTGTGTTCCTAAAGCCAGAACCAAGACTCATGGTGAGGCGGCTTTTGGCCATCATGGCCCCCGCCTGTGGAACAGCCTGCCGGAGAACCTCAGGACCGCAGAGACCGTTGATATTTTTAAAGGGAGGTTGAAAACACACCTTTTTAATCAGGCTTTTAACTGACCTTTTATAGTCCTCTTATTCCATTCTTATTTATGTAATTTTATTCTATTTTATTATGCACATTCAACTTGTTTTACATTTTTACTTTATAATCCTATCTTATTATCTTATTTTAATTTCGTGTCATATTTTATTATGTTTTAGCTGTTTAAATTCCAGTGTTTCCTCAGGGGGGTCCTTCACACCGGGAGTTGGTCCTGGTCCAACGCTGGGGTTACTGTGCCCGGGTACTCTGGTCCTGGCTGGCCTGGGGGCTCCACACTTTGGTGTGCGAGTTCCCTTGGTCTGTCGGGGTCGGGGGTCGGGCGCTGGAGCCCCAGTTTTAATTGACCCTCGACTTCCCTTGGTGTGGGGGGCCCCACTGGTGGCGTTTTCCCTAAGATGCTCAGTGCCATGCCATGTCTCCTCTGTTCTGTGCGAATTAATGGTAGAGTGTGAGTGTGAGTGTGAGTGTGAGTGTGTGAGTGTGTGTGTGGTGCATACTGTTTGATGGCGCGGTTTTTATTCTTTTTGTTTTTATGACTGTTTTTAATGTTCAGCACTTTGCGTTGTTTTTATTAATATGAAAAGTGCTATATAAATAAAATCTGATTTGATTTGATTTGATCCAGGACCCCCCGCCACTCACAACTGCCGGCCCCACCCCCCCACCCCACCGCCGCAGACAGATATGCACCCCCCAGAGCCAGCAGCCCCCCAAACCACAGCCGCTCCAAACCCCAGGCCTGTGGGGAAAACAGCCCCCCCCGCCCTACCCCCCACCAGAAGGAATCCGGAAACGGGGGCGCAGAAGACCCCATTGCCCTCCCTCCCCCCTCCGGCTCGTGAGTGTTGATGGAGTATATGTTGTTTGCGATTAAAATTTGAGGGTCAGTAACCACACCGTGCCGCGAGTGAGGCCAAACGAGCAGTCTCATCCACCTGAACAGCCCCACCCCTGACACAGCGCGCCAAGACCCCCCGACGTGTGTGTTTGTATGTATTGGTCGTGTTAGATGACTAAGTGCAATTAAGACTGAGAGGCGAGCCACCGAAGCGTGCAGTGATTGGGGCCACTTAGACGGCCCCCTCCACCCCCCCTCCACCACACTCAACTTGATAAGCCCGCCTCCCAAAGCCCTACGTGTGTGTGCATGAGAGTGGGGGGAGAGAGGGGTCCGGGGATGCCGCAGCACCCCCGCCACCCAGGAGCCCCCCGATGAAGGACAGGGCCAGGAGCGCCACCCCCCGCCCCCCCCCCCCCCCCCCCCCCCCCCAGGACCAGTGCGGACAGCGACCATGGCCAGAGAGCCACCGACCCAAGAAGCACACACCCATCATGCATCAGGAGGAGTGAAGGTGAGGACAGACAGGGGGCAGCAGAAGGACCCAGACCCAGGGCCCACTGCCCCCAGGCCCACCGGGGGCCCCCCCCCACAGGACACCACACTCTCTCATACATAGCTCCAATCGCCCACACATATACACCCACACGTACAGACATACATACTTACAGATACATACCCACACACATACACACTTACACATACATAGTCACACACATACACATACATATCCAGATACACACCCACACACTCACATACACCTACAGAAATACCCACACATACAAAAACATACATACATACTCACACATACACACCCACACACATACACATACACACACCTTCCCCAACCCCCTAACCCCCACAGCCCACCACCCCCCTATCTACCCCCCCATCCACCCCGCCCCGTCCCCCACCAGCAGCCCAGATCCCGACCCCAAGACAGCGCCAACCACCCGCAGCCATCAGGCCCCCCCCACCAACAACCGACCCTCAAAGAGGAGAGGCCCTCATCTTCCCCTTACATTAAGTGATGGAGCTGATCACAGGGAACCAGAGGGAACCAGATTCAGCTGATTGATCCTCTGAACAGACAGACATCGTCTCCAAGCTAATATGATCTAATAGAAGATTCTTAAACTGCCTGTTACTCAGATTATTTCTGGATTTCCAATTTACAAGGATAGTTTTCCTTGCACAAGATGATGAGAACCATGTAGACAGAGTTTATTGACATAAAATGCCTACAGCAGCTTTAATCATCACCATTTGGTCAGATTTACTCCAAACAAGATTTGTGAGAAGTGTTCACACCTCTGCCAGAAACTCATTCGTAGAATCTGGAAGCCCCGCCTCCTTCCTGAAGCTACTTCCTCTTTGGGAGGAGCTTATGAAAAAATTCCAACAGGTCATGATTTTATAGCTGCCAGAGGCCTCACAGTTCAGGTTTCAGATCTGTATCTGCTGTCAAATAAGAGCAATAGAGCAACAGAGGTCAAAGGTAAGACCAAGCTTCATGTCTCAGCGATGCCTCAGAGGGTTTAATAACCTTATGGGGCACCTCTAAAGAACTGTCTGACAATAATCCAACTCCAACAGCATGAAGAAAGAAAACACAGGCCTTGTAGTGTGTATTTTTTATACATAGACCCAGGGTTCGGAAGGTTACTTTAAAATTGTAATCCGGCACTTGCCACTGTTGAGGTGCGCAGTCAGTATGGCCGTGTCGTTAGACCGCCCTTAAAAGAATACTTCGAAGATTTTGGACCCACGCCCTATCCCGATCATTTACAAAGTGAGATAAGCTCATAAATACCTTTGTTGTGTCCGTTCGTCCAGTGCCTGGCTAACAGCTGTTAGCATCGTAGTTAGCTTAGCTCCACTACGGCAGGTGAAGAGGAGACAGAGCCAGACTGAGAAAGTGGACAAAATACTCCTTCCAGTGGTCCAGGGGACGGCATATTAGCACGTGAAGTAAATCCGAATGTTATAAAGCATTTTAAAAGATGTGTTTTCTTTTCAATCCTTTAAAATAATGTTTTGATCCACACAGACATGTGCATGCGCAGTGCTCCGCGGAAGGATATACCGGAGCACAGCAGTAGAAGCATAGACTCAGCCGCTGTGCGCCGGTATATCCTTCCGCAGCGCACTATGCTTGTGTAGATCTGTGTGCCCATGACGGCAGTCGGCTTGGGGGGATGCCCCTGTCTCGGGGGCTGTGCCACCTCCGCCGGCTCCTCCGGCAGAACATGGGCAGGCTTCAGACGATCCACCGAAACTCGGACTGGCGTACCATCCATGTCCAATACAAAGTTCTTGGGCCCTGCCTCCAGGACGAGGAATGGACCGTCATAGGGAGGCCGCAGCGGGGCCCGGTGGGCATCATGGCGAACAAACACATACTTAGCAGCCATCAAAGTCCTCGGGACATAGGAGCGGGGGAGGCAGCGGTGAGCAGGGAGCGGGCCAAAAACCCAACTGGCATCCATGAAACCGGACTGCCCGGCAGCCCCGGACTAGGGCCCCAATGGATCCAGGAGGAATTCTCCGGGGACCCGCAAGGGTTGACCCAGAACCAGCTCTGCAGAGGATGCCTGCAGATCCTCCTTGGGGGCCGAGCGTAGACCCAGCATAACCCACGGCAGACGATCCACCCAGTTGCAGCCCCTGAGCGAGGCATGGAGGGCAGCCTTCATAGAGCGATGAAAATGCTCGCACAGCCCATTAGCCTGAGGTTTAAACGCCGTGGTCTGGTGGAGCTTCACCCCGAGGCTCCTCGCAACCACCGTCCAGAGTTTGGAGGTGAACTGAGGACCTCTGTCCAAAGCGACGTCCAGCGGAGTGCCGAAACGGGCCACCCAGGTGGATATGAAGGCCCGTGCCACCTCCACCGACGTCGTTGAAGCCAGCGTAACCACCTCCGGCCACCTGGTGGTCTGGTCCACCATCGTCAGGAGGTGAGTAAAGCCCTGAGAGGGGGCAGCGGACCCACCAAGTCCAAGCGGACGTAGTCAATCTCCTCTCAGGCACGAAGAATGACTCCAGCGGAGCCTTGGTGTAGCGATGAATCTTGGCCCACTGACACGCCACACAAGAGGCCACCCATGCCCTGACGTCTTTCTTGAGGCCTGGCCAGACGAACTTTGCCCCCACCAGCTTCACTGACGCCTTCACCCCAGGATGCGCCAGCCTGCAGGCACCATAGGGCGGGGCTGACCAGTGGAGACATCACAGAGGAGCAAAGTGCCACAGTCCTGAAATGCCACATCCTGCAGCTTCAGCCCCGTAGCGGCCGTCCTGTACTCCTGGACCTCCACATCAGCATGCTGGTTGATGGCCATGGCAGCATAATCCACCCCCAGCTGCACAGAGTTCACGTGGGCCCAAGAGAGGCAGTCCGCGACGGCGTTGCTTTTACCCGCCACGTGCCGAATGTCTGTCGTGAACTCCGAAATAGCAGAGAGGTGGCGCTGCTGCCTGGCAGACCATGGCTCTGTGACCTTGACCATGGTGAAGGTGAGGGGTTTGTGGTCCACAAAAGCAGTGAACTGCCACCCCTCCAGCAGGAACCGGAAGTGGCGCGTAGCGAGGAAAAGAGCTAAAAGCTCACGGTCAAATGTGCTGTACTTCCTCTCACTGTCCCGCAGCTGCTTGCTGAAAAACGTGAGGGGACGCCAGGCTCCATCCACCCACTGTTCACAGACCGCCCCCACTGCGTAATCTGAGGCGTCTGTGGTGAGGGCGACCAGAGCCGCCGGTGAGGGATGCGCCAACATAACAGCATCAGAAAGTGCATCCTTGGCCCTCTGAAACGCCAGGAGTCTCTCGGCAGTCCAGTCCACGTCGTCCTTGGCATTCGCGCCCCTCAGAGTCTCATACAGGGGGCGCCTCAGGTGAGCTGCGTGCGCGATAAAGCGGTTGTAGAAGTTCACCATGCCAAGGAACTCCTGCAGGGACTTGATGGTGCGAGGACGAGGAAAAGCGGCGATCGCCTCCACCTTTGTGGGTAACGGAACCACCCCACGTGAGGAGACGCGATGACCCAGGAACTCAATTTCCGAGAGGCCGACCTGGCATTTGGCTGGATTAATAATCAGTCCATGCTCCGTAAGCCTCCCGAAGAGCTGCCGCAAATGTAACAAGTGCTCCTCGGCCAAGGCACTGGCCACCAGGATGTCATCCAGGTGCACAAACAGGAAAGGCAGCCCCCCAGCACAGAGTCCATCAGGCACTGGAAGGTTTGCGCCGCACCTTTAAGACCAAACGGCATCCGCAGGAACTCAGACCAAACGGAGTGATCACTGCAGTCTTGGGCACGTCCCCGGTAGTGTTAATTTTGTCAGCAATTTTCAATTTTTGTTTCAGTCTTAGTCTTTTTCAAGCTTCTTTTTTTATTTTTAGTCTCGTTTTAGTCACATCCATCTGGTTGTTAAGTCCACTTTTAGTCAAATAAAAGTGTAAACATTTTAGTCCTTTTTTAGTCACTATAAATTATAACTATTTTAGTCTACTTTTAGTCGACTAAATGTGTGAGCATTTTAGTCTTAGTTTATATTCCAACTATTTTAGTCTAGTTTTATTCAGTGAAGTTTGTACTTTATAAACTTTAGCTCCAGTCGTTCTGCTACCTCAGCACACACACATCAAATGAAAATAAATGTATATTTTTGTCTCTTAATTTTTTTTTATAAAAGACCGAGTTTGTCTTTTCACTTTGAGTCAACACAATCACAACAATTTTTCCCCTGTTTTCATGACAGGAAAAAGCTTTGAAAAACATGTCACTCAAAGTTCAACATTTTACTTTTTCTTAATCTGTGGACACCAAAACTAGACTAATTTTGACCAACAAAACTTGGTTGACATTTTAGTCTAGTTGTAGACTAAAAAGCAGTCAGTGCACATCAACATATTTAACCTCCTAAAAGATTGCATATCAAGACTCACACTTTTGCTTTAAAAAAATTAAATACCAAAAGTACTGTCTAAGTAGCATATCTATTTTTCATCCAAAAATGTGAACATAAATTATATACAAAAATAAAGGTTTATGTACAAAAGAAAATTGCATACTGACAGTATTACAATCATTAACCAATGACCACGAAAACTTTAATTACAAATAAAATTGGAAAAATCTTTCCGTTTCGCAACAAGCTCCCAATCAGAGCTACAATGTTGGTACACACTTTTTTATATTAGGGAGAGGGTTCTGCTTTGTTTCTCCTTGTTGAGTTTGAGGAAAGCACTTCTCTCCAATGAGGTTTGTGCTCTGTTGCGTCGGCCAGTTGAGATGTCACCAACAACGCTGCTTGATGCACTGCCCTCCTGACCTGATGTTTGTTGGGTGAACGATTGGGTTGAGGTGGAAGGACCAGCTCTCTCATCGATCTGGAACAGAAATACAATGTCAGGACAGATGCAGATGAGAAAATCCACATTTTGTATCAAAGGTTAACACACACTAAAGATCTTCTGGAGGGCCGGATCTGGCCCCCAGGCCATATGTTTGACACCCCAGCCATGCATCAATAGTTCCACACATTTCTGTAGTTTGGGCTGTAGCTACAGCTGACCAGCTCTCTGTCATTGCCCTCTGACGAGCCGCTTTGTAGACTCCTTGGTCCGTGTTTCCAGACAGGTGGGGCGAGAGCCGAGGTCGCCGCGGACCCTCCGCCTGCTGTACGGGGGCCGGTCCCCATATACGTCTCTCTCGAACGGGGAGGGAGGGCAGAGGAGCGCAACTATCGCGCCCCGAGGGGAAGGGGGGAGGTCGGGGCGGGAGTCGTAAATCGCGCGGCCCTGAGCCTAAACAAGCCTACTGGGTCGCGGCGCACTGGGCCTCCACTGGGCGCGGAGCAACTGCGCCCAGTGGAGGCCGGTTAATTTGACAATTTTTTTTTTGTTTTTTTGCATCATGATGTAGGCAAAATTCAGTGTGTGACATGAAAATAAAAGACCACAATTATATAAACTATTTATTCTTCCATTGCGACCTGGTAAAAAACCCCATGGACCAGTGGTTGTGAACCGATGGTTTAACGTGTTCCAAATAAAAAAAAAAAAAAAATCATAAACAAGAACCCATGAAGTTGAATAAAATAATATAACAGTCATGAATTAACATAAAAAACACACGTAAGAACAGCGCTTCTATGAAAAAAGAACACGCATTTGTACTTTATTACGCACTTACCACGGCGGAAGGAAAAGTAGTTCCCAACATCAGCATATGATTTAGATAATATCTCAATAGTTTAGTTACTTTCCACTGTGTTCCTGTTATTATATACATTAACTTAAATGACTGAAGTATCAAAAGCATCAATATGTCGATTTGAGAATTGATTTTAGAGCATAAGTTCTGGTATAGGATGTGGTTTTTTTCAATATAAATCCGCTCGGCTCATCTCTATTAATGGCAAATTAAACAGGAAACTCACATTAGTTTAATGTTTAGTTGAAACACATCAATTTTTTTTTTTTTTTTTAATCAACCCACCTGAAGTTCCTGGTAAATCAACCTTATGTGCCTCTTCAGGTTTGTGGTGTTCTTGCCGGCGATCTTGTGCCCACATGGCTCTCCGTCCTTTTTCCTCACCAAACATTGTCTTCTTTTTGGTCTCAGAATATTGAAAATGAGCCCAGATGTCTTCCTGTTTCTTCCTCCCAAGTGCTTTTCGAAGCATGGTTGTTCCTTGTCGAGCCTAGCAGGTCTTGTGGCAGCGGCGATGTGGGATTAGCTCTATCACGGAAATGGTGCACACGCGTGCACGGGATGCACAGGAAACTGCTCAGATGACTAATAATAATTTACCCAATTATTTAGTCGTCTCAATTTTTGTCAACCCCCCCAAAAAACATTTTTATTTTAGTCTTTATTTATTAAATACATTTTTGTACCCTCCATTTTCATCTGCAAAATTTGAATACATATTTTCTTTCAGTTATTGTCAGTGCTGTGAATAATCGTCTCGTTTCATTTCGTCTCAATAATGGAAAAAGGGGCGTTGACAAATATATTTCTTTTTATGTATATATGTCTTTTTTTTCCGTCAACGAAATTAACACTAGTCCCCGGGGTGGACTGGGACCTGGTGATAGCCCCTCACTAAATCCACCTTGGAGAAGATAACTTTCCCCACCAGGTGGACCGAGAAATCCTGGATGTGCGGAACGGGGTACCGATTGTGCTTGGTGATATTATTCAGATGCTGAAAATCACCACACGGCCTCCAGCTGCCATCCGATTTCGGCACCATGTGCAGGGGTGAGGTCCATGGGCTGTCAGAGCACCACACAATCCCCAGATGCTCCATAGTGGCGAACTCCTCTCTGGAGATCCCCAGCTTAGCGGCATCCAGCCAGCGAGGGTGCGCATAAACCGGCGGCCCGACCGTGGGAATATAATGTTCCACTCCGTGTTTGACGAGGGAGGCAGAGAAGGTGGGGACTGTGAGGTCCGGAAACTCAGCCAGGAGCTGCTGGTACACATCCCCGACGGGCAAACAAGTAGCAAGGGACAGCAATCCACCCTTCCCCAAAGTGCAGGAATAGGAGGAGAAGGAAAGCGCGTCCACCAAATGGTGGTTAATGTCAACTAACAATCCATGCGCACAGAGGAAATCAGCTCCAAGGATTGGAACTGCAACATCAGCCATCACAAAGTCCCAGCCGAACCGCCGCCCGTCAAAACACACAGTCACAAACCTGGTGCCAAATATCCAGATTAGAGTCCCATTCGCGGCATCCAGCTGCGGCCCGTGCTCACCGCTGGCTCTGTCCGTGCTGGAAGCGGGAAGAATGCTCTGCTGTGCGCCCGTGTCCACGAGGAAACGCTGTCCGGAAACCGTGTTTTTAACGAACAGCAGCTTGTTAACATCCCCAGTGCTCACAGCTGCTACTGAGCACTGGGTCTGCCTTTTCCCTGCAACGGGAACGCACATAGCGGTGTGCAGCGCCTCGCCCGGGAGCCGAATTGCCAGAGAAAAAAAACAGTGTTCTGTCCTCTGTTGGGGACGAATTGATGGAAAGATCCTGCTAAGACATGACCCGGACTCATGTTGTCTGCGAATACTGTCCCCCTCCAGGGAGGAGAAATGACCCCTGCTGTGGCGGAGACACGACAGACTTTGAATCTCTCTAGACCAAAGGAGATGCTCTCCCCTCCGCCAGCAGGGGGGCAGCACCATTTGATGGTCCCACAGAGCCTGAAAAAGGCTGCCCTCCTCCACCATGAGGCATCTCAGAACAAAGAGCTATGGTGTCTGATCCTCACCGCTGCATGGGAAGAAAACCAGATAAGGGTGCAATAACACTGCCCACCTCACGAGGGCGCTCGTGAGGCTCCTCCCCAGAGCAGAGGAGGGAGGACCCAGATCACCGTTTGATTGGCCAAGCAGACCCCGGGGGCGGGAGCTCCGCCCGCCAGTCAAATAGACGTCACCAGAGGCGCCATCTGTCAAGGTTCGGACTCAGAAACTCAGGCGCGAACAGAGACTGTGGATCAACAGAAGGATTTATTTACACACTGGGAACCCAACACAGAACCAGATCAGTCCAGAACAGCGTGGACTGGAGTCAAAACTTCAGGTTACAAACGGGTCTCGAATGAACTAAGGACTTGGGCAGGAATATACTCGGACTCTAACAGAACTTAGACAAGCTGCGAGCTGAACTGACCAAGGACGAACTGAACGAGCCAGCATAAACAAAAACAGAGGTAACAAAGAGAGTAAATAACTACACTGCAGCGAACCACTACAACCTGGCGAGGGACAGGGCTTACGGAGGGATAGGCAAGGGTGGTGGGATCGAGGATGTGCTGCTGGAGGCGAGATTGGATGGGTTTGCTGGTGCAGCAGTTCAGTGAGGGAGCATCCAAGAGACTTTCCTGTTCCCGAGCTGATGAGGAGAGGAGATGAGCAGGGCGTGGTCCAGGAACCGGTGCAGCGGGGTGATCCTGTGGGTAGTTTACAGTCCGACGCTGCACTGTGGTCTGAGCCAGCTTTATAGAGAGGGAGATGAATTGTTTGCTGTGACCACACCCCACCACAGCTGAAAGTACTCAGGTGATCAGCTGCTCGCTTGCACCAGTCCACACCTCACACACCAGAAGCACATGCCCACCTACAGAGAGAAAAGGGGAGGAAGGAAAGAGGAGGGAGAAGAGAAACAGCCAGCCCCTAGCTGGAACCAGAGGTAGAGGGCATGACACCATCTTCAGTTTCAGAAAAGGCTTTTTTCTAGGAAGGACGTGCACAGCGCATCTCTCCAACGGATTATACCCGGTACAGAACGGACCCGCTGGCCGGGACTTTTTGTGACCATCCTCTCCTCCGCCGGTGCCCATCTCCCCAGCGGAGGAGACAGAAGCCGTTCCTGGAGCGGACCGAGACACCACCAGGACCACACCGCTGCAGCAGCCTCTCATCTCCCCCTTCTCCTCCTCCTGCAGCTGAAAAAGAACCAACTGAGGACCCGTACAGAGGAACCGGAACCTCCTTTACTCCACGTGGACTTCCTCTCCAAGAGCCGAGGTTTTTCTGGACGCAGAGAACCTGACTGAGATCAGAGCGACGGCTTTGATCTCCCCACCTAAATCACCGTATTTCGCCAACTGCAACACAGCTTGGCCTCGGCCGGACCAAGCTTCCGCCACACCAAACACTCCTTGCCGGAACACCAAAGGTGAGCTCTGGGCAGGTTAGGCAGATAGATAGGAGTGTAATTCATGCATTGGCATTTATTAATGAACGGACTGAAACTGTTCATTATTGCGTGACTGTATCTTTCTTTCTTCACCTCTCTTCTCCTCCTCGTGTGTGCACCCGTGCACATGACCGCGAGCACGAGCTTCCCTCCTCACCTCAAACTCGCAAAACATCCGGCCAGCTGCCGCTTTGTTTATGCATGTGAGGAGGTAAGCTCATCTCTGCCTCTCCTCTGGTACTAACCCGAGCTTCGGAGATTCGAACCAGCGCGGTACACCTCCGTCGGGAGCATGCATGCGTGTCGCTCGCCCACTCGATTCTCCCCCCTCTCTCTCCTCCTCCCCTCCGTCTCCGTCTCGCATGATCTCGTCTCACACCCCGTGCAGCAGATCCGCACACCGATCTCTGCCAGTCAGGAGACGCCAGAACTTGTCTCTCTCTCTCTCTCTCTCCTGCTGTCCCTGCCGGGGAGGCCGGACCGGGACCGTCGCCCCGCCCCTCACTCCCTTCGGGGAGCAGCTCCGCTGACCGCGACCTGGGACTCAAGAGACGCGCCGCTCCGCCTCCATTCACACACCACACGCACACACCCATAGCTCACGGCCGGTCACCGGACAGAGCAGACCGAGCCCGATTCACACACCCACTCAAACACGTTCCGAACGACCCCTCCTTGTACGTCTCCAGACACGCACGCACGAACACAAACACACACACACACATACACACACACACACACACACTGCTTGCAAGTTGAATATGTTCTGTTTTGTTGATTATGTGTTAATTATTAATAGACATTGTTAATAAACGCTCATTAACTGAACTGGACGATTCATTCTTGTGTGTTTTGTGACAAATGTTCTGGTTGTATCAGCCTGTGCTCGATCTCACACCTTCTCTGATAATTTAAAGGTTGTTTATCCAAAGATTAACAACCAGCTCAAATTACCTTTCCATCTTTGAGACTGAAAATCGGTAATGAATGTTCCTCTGACGAGGTGGTGCCCCGAAATTATTAATTAAATAACCCACAGGTTTATTTAATGCATAATTCACAACTTCCCTCAGCTCATTTTCTGTAATTTACCCATTTCCGGTGTAGCCTGTTGGAAATATGAGGGATTATATGGAGATCATAGACGCTCGAAAATGGATCTATGTTGCTGAATCTATGTTGTGCTCCATGTATATGTGTCTATGCTTGTGTTTTTTTCCCCCAAATCAGTCATTTTCATTGGTTTGCAGGTGTGTCCTTCATGAGTTAAGGTGATTGGCTATATGAATGGGCACTGCTCACTGGAGGGGGAGGGAGAGACTGCGCACCGGAGGAGCAGCAGAATGGCAAGAGGAGAGACTTGATGAGTCCAATTAACGGCGAAAAGAAGGTCTGTTGGAGACAGATCGGCAACAGTCGCACAGAGTGAGCAGCAGCAGTTGGCTGCTGGTGGACTGTTGGGTGCTGGTGACAGCCGAGGAGCACGGAGTCGGGAAACCACCGTTCCCCGAGGCAGACGCACAGCTGAGGACTGAACGCCTCAGGCTTGGCAGGCCGTAGACTTGGACTCCTCCATGAGATCATCTCCGCCACCTGTGGGATTTACCGGCGTTTTTCCCAGATTGCTGCATCATCCAGTGGTGAGATCGAACCGTCTCATGTGTGGATGAGCGCTATGAACTTGTAAAGAAGAAGAACAGGCCTGCAACCTTTTTTGTTTTGTGTGAGTGTGTGTGCGGTGGGCCCACGTGCTAAAGACCTGGACGCTAACGGAGTGTCGTCTCTTTAAGTTGATCTAGTGGAACAATTTGAGTTTATTCGTCCTTGAAAGGGTGTTGGACAGTTGCATTGATTGAATAGTTCCATGTTTTCTTTTTTTTTTAGCTCTGTTGGACTCTGAGTTCTGACCTCTGAAATCGATAATTTGTATGGCGTGTTTATATTTTTTCCTTTGAATATATTTCTTTATTAATTTTTGAGAAAAACCAAAATCAGTTGTCTGGGTCCAGTTATTTTATTTTATAGAGAATTATTATATAATTTAGTTAAAGTGAACCTGACCACCCCAGCTACTAATCAAGAGAGCGGGGTTGTTACACCAGTAATTGGTAATTTGTGGCATTATTGATTAATTAATAACACCTTGTTAATCAATAATTTGATGGTTAAATCACCCTGTGGTCTACTCCATTCCCAAATAGGTGATTATTTAACATTATTAAAGAATAAATAACTGTTTATTCTGATTAATAATAGTTGATGTTGGGTTAAATTACTTGGTGCTTCGCTTTAAACAGTTTTACGCAGTAATTGATTGTTATTGGTGATCCACTGTTAATGACCTGCAATTATTAATTGGTAAATCAAAATTTACTCAAATTAATAAGTAATTAAATTACTTAAAGTAATTAATTACTCCCAGTAATCAATACTTTAGTAATTTATTCCCAATTACCAATCGCAAACCCCAACACCTCCATACACCGATCCCGAACAGTAGCAGCTGCAGCAGGTGCATCCTCCTCCAGCAGTTGCTGTTGCTCCGGTGGGCACGCAGCATGGAGGCCAAGCGCGCATGATGCGACCAGGATCCTGTCGGCCTCCTCGGCCAGACCCCAGTAGTCTTTCGTGCGCAACAACGGCGAGGTGGCCAACGCGGTGTGCACTGCGGCCGGGAGCTGACGCAGGAACAGGTGGCTGAACAAGGACGATGTGTCACCGGATCCCAGCAGCGCCAATATGCTTTCCATCAGTTCCGATGGCTTGCCGTCTCCCAAGCCATTAAGGGAGAAAAGCCTGTCCACCCGCTCCGCATCCGATAGTTGAAACAGATGAAGGAGCTATGCTTTCAGGGTGGCGTACTTGCCCTGGGCCGGCGGATCCCGCAGGAACCCCATCACACGATGGGTGGTGGACGAATCCAGAGCCAATATCACATAGTAGTATCGCGTCTCATCTGCCGTGATGCCTCTCAGCTGGAACTGGGCCTCGATGTGTTGAAACCACGGCTCTGGATCGTGCTGCCAAAACTCCGGCAGCTTGATCGCCGCGGCGAACACGGCGGGAGCAGCCTGCGCTCCTGCACCATCACCCGACTCCACAGACATGCTGCCGAAACGTTCAGGGTCACCAATGTGGAGGTTGTGGAAGGAGGAGACGGACGCTGGACTCGGATTGAGCAGGATTTATTCTTTGCACCGACCATGACAGCCGTCATCCCGGAAGCCTCCATTGACAGAACACTTCTGCCTATTTATCCCCACCGACAGTGCAACACACACCCCTACGTCACCAACCCCGCCCCTTCTAATGTGAGGTAACTCCCTCCCCACAGACACCACACCGGTACAATTACAAGCTACTTGTCAAAAAATGTAATCGGTAACTTACTCTAATTACTTCAATTAAAAAGTAATGTACCAGATTACTTTTAATTACTTTTAGATTACTTCACGAGCAAACATAAAAATGAAGACAAATACAATGTGTCATCCTCACAGTGTATAGGGTGTTCCTAATGATGTCATCGGTTGCTGAGCAACAATTTCGGGCGCCATGTTGAAGGATATACATGGAGTTTGCACATGAGATGATGACGGATTACTGCAGACTTTTGAGCAAAAGAAACAGGATTCTGTATCGCGAAAAGTGCAAGGGGATTGACTATGTTGACCCATACTTGATCGCAAGCACGGAATTTACCCGGAAGGAGGAGAAATGGGCTGACATCAGCTACTTCAACATCGTTAATTAACTGGTCTACTCGCTAAACCGTCTGCATGCTGTGACAACAGAAACTGCGAAATGCAGCAGTTACATTTAGGCTGTGTGAACATCAAGAAAATCCCAACGGGTGTAAGGGATTCTGGGTTCTGTCCAGAATGCAGAGGTAGCAGGAAAAAGAGTTGTTAAAAGCAGCTCATGACATTACAACTCCTCAGTTGCTTTACACCTGCTAGAGGTGTTACTGAAGTCTGATGTGACTCAAAGGTTGTATAGAGGATTTTCCATGGAGAGAGAAATCCAGTGACAGTTAGTCCTTTTTGAAATGCTGCGCATGCGTGACACACACCCCCTCCTCCCCTGCTCTCTACGGAGGAACGCCTCCTTACGCAGAAAGTTCGTGGGTGTGCGAGCTGAGTAGCATGGAGCATGTAGCAACTTAGCGTCATAGCGCTACCAACGTGTCCTTTTGAACAACACAAAACAGTGAATATGAGTAAAATCCTGCACTTGCGCCAAATCCTGTCCCTGAGCCGTCCCTGGTCTCGGTGGATCAGAGGAGGACGGGGAGGTTTGTGTGGAGCTGCAGGACTGGAGCAGACGCTAGAGCTCACAGCTGATCTGTGTGTGCCTGCAGCATGCAGGCATAAACAAACCCCCACCCCCCTCTCACTCTCCAGATTTTTTCATACAACCCTTGTTTTAAGATTAAAACAACATACATTGAGGCAATTGTCTCAAGTCTACAGGTGAAAAGGTGTTGATAGCGGCAGCAGAGCTTGGCATGGTGGAGCGCATGGGGGAGGGGGGTACGAAAAGGGCATAGGAGCCTGACAGTTATCCTACAAATGTAGAGAGGTTCATTGACACGTTAGAAAACCAATAGATAACGAGGCTATCTCGTTATTCATTGGCTAAAGTAATGTTGGTTTTACAACCTCCAGAGTTGATTGTTTTCTTTTTTTTTCGATCACGATAAAAACAAGGCTGCTACAGCTTACTAACGCCATTTTTTAGCTTTAATTCATATTTGTTAGTAATAAAGATCTTCTATACAACCTTCAAGTTGTGGTAGTAACTGATCTATATATGTTATTTTGAAGTTATCTGGCCTTTTCTTCTTTGTTTTTATATAAATGCTGGAGATGTGTTTTGATGTCTACTCAGCTTGCTGAAACATTTTACATATACCGTATTGGCCCGAATAGAAGACAACTCCGATGATAACACGACCCCTATTTTTCAACAATCATTTTGTGAAATAAAAAACAATGCTGAAGACAATAAGGCCACTCATAAAACAACTTTTTATTATACAATTTTTATAAACTCAAAAACTCACAACTGAGATAACACTTCACGAGATATAAAATGAAAAAATATATTCTCATTCTCAAAATGACAAACAATAAGTGCTGTGCTGGGTTTCAAATCATCTTGCTTAGGTAACCGTAAGCAAGATGGCGGGGATGCCGAATCCTGCATATAGCACCTTTAATTGCCTGTTAAAAAAATTAAGTTTCGTTTTTGTGGCTGTCCTGCATCAGACAGACAGTTGGGCAAGTGGAGTGGAGCCATTTTATTTTTTTTTTGTTTCACCTCTCTTTCTCTTGTTCTTTGTATCTATGGATATTACTTTTGTTATTTTTGATTGATTGATTGATTTTATTTGTTTCATTCAAGAAATGAAAAGGAACAGAAAGAAGTGAGACTTATGATGTCTGCCCCTATCAACATAAAATAAATTACAATTTGTCAAGATTTGTTAACATATCACAAGAAAAAAAAATGCAACATTCAATACAACCATTTCACTAAATCAAAATACAAATACGACCATTTCACAAATAATTACAGATCAAATACAACCATTTCCCAAAATGTAAATACAAAAAAAAAAAAACCTTAATGAAATATTTTCAAAAGAAACAATCAATTCTAAGTTTGACCATTCTTTAAAACAGAGTCGTACCCTCCCAATAACTGTGCTTTTAAACACTTCTTGAAGATGTGAATGGACTGAGACCTCTTAATTTCACTGTCAAGTTTATTCCATAAATTGATTCCTTTTGTTGTGATGCATCTTTCTTTCAATTTGGTTCTTGATTCCGGTCGTTTGAAAACTTCAGTTCCTCTTAATTTATATTGACTGTCTCGCTTTGCAAATCTATTCTGTAAATTAAATGGTAATTTTTTCTGGTGAGCTTTATACATTGTTTTAAGAAGGTTGAGTTCTACCAATTCTTTAATTCTTAAGGATTTCAATTTTATAAATATTGGGTTAGTGTGGTCTCTGTAACCACTTCCATTCACCACACGAATCGCTCGTTTCTGTAAGAGGAAGAGTGGTTCAATGTAGGTCTTACAAGCATTTCCCCAGACTTCAACGCAGTAGGTCAGATATGGTATATGGTATTTCATTTATTTATCTGGACATTATGTTTTTGTCACACGACTTTGAAGTTTAACTAAACAGTTTGAGTGAATCAAGAGGATTCTGTGGAGTTTTTTGTATTTCATGTGTGGATTTCAAGAGGAGATAGGATTGTCAAGCTCGGGCTTCATTATTCAGGAACCTACAATATATTTGTCAAGTGTAATTGGTTCTTACCTCTTAATTGTCCGTGAATCTGCAGGCATGCTGATACCAAATAAAGCTGTTTTTAGAGTGGAATTGTTTCTTTGCATTTATCATTCAACTGGTAACCGATTAAAAGGAAGGGCATATTTTTATTTGGCAGTTCAAATACAAGTCATGTGAAACATGTTATGACAAAACGTAAAAAGCAGTAGCATGAAGTCCGAAGTTTTCATGAAAAAGAATACAACTGTTCTTTAATACTGCACAGAAACATTTACAGTTCAGTCAAAAGGTGCAACGGGGTCACTGATGTTTGTCAGTGCAGCACAGGTGCACAATTTTGTCGTCATCAACAATATGGCATATGTAGGTAGCCCTGTACAAAAACGAACCTTCTCGTCATCTTTCAATGTTTCTTCTCCAATTTCAGCAGCTACCAGTTTGTTTTTTAATTCCAAATTCTCTACAGTGAGTCGGTTGATCTCCTCCTGCATGCCAGTGATCAGGAAACCAGTGAGATCGGTCTGACACTCCTGACCAGTTTCCTCCTCTTCTGGCTGCAGCTTGTAGGTCTGCTCCTCCACTGGTTCACAACCACCGGCCGCACAGTCATTTCATGACATGTTCTGTAAAGCCACTAAACTCTCAGCAGCGTCTAAATCTTTCCTCCTCGTGTTGCAGCTTCTAGCACGTTCAGCACGGGTCTGGGCTGCTGGAGGTGGTGCTGGGACCGTGTTGTGGTCCGGATCCACTGATGGCAACCAGTCAGCTGTGTCTGTGGGAAACAGGTCTGATGGATATCCTGGAGTGGAAAGATAAAAAAGGTTCAAGGTTCAAGGGTAACTTCATTATCCCCCAAGGGGCAAATTGATTTGCAGCAAACACTCACAACATATCAAACCTCCAGAACAACAAACAATACAGTTGATACGGTTCATCATCATAAGCATAATTTAAGCAGCATTTAAAAGACCAATTGCACATGGGATCATGGACTTTCTGAATCTGTTCGTCCTACATTGAGGAACACAGTATCGACGTCCTGAAGGGAGCAATGAAAACTCCTGCCATAAGGGGTGAGAAGGATCAGCAATGATGGCCTTGGCCTTCCTCACACACCTGACCTGATACACCTCACTGAGGTCATTCAAAGCAGTGCCAGCAATTTTGCTGCACACTTTCACAACATCATTAACACGATTTTGCTGTTTGATTGAAAGAGACCCATGCCAACAAATAAAAGAAAAAGGTAAGAATGGATTCAATAAAATATGAATAAAACATTTTCATAAAAGAGTTATTCACATTAAAATTCCTAAGTTTTCGATAAAAGTGCATCCATTGATGTGCTTTTTTACACACTGCATCAACTTGGGCGACAGTAGCTCAGATGGTAGCGCGGGTCGTCTCGTAACCGGAAGGTTGGCAGTTCGCTACCGCAGGCGTAAAACTGTTGTTGTGAAGACACTTCACCCACCTTGCCTAGTATGAAAGTAGTGTGAGAGTGAATGGTTGGTGGTGGTCGGAGGGGCCGATGGTGCAGATTGGCATCCTCGCTTCCGTCAGTCTGCCCCAGGGCAGCTGTGGCTACAATAGTAGCTTACCACCACCCAGTATTGTGTGAATGAATAATGTAAAGTGTCTTTGAGTGTCCTGAAAAGCCCTATATAAAACCAATGCATGATTATTATTATTATTAACTTGAAACTCAAAGCTCAGTTTACTGTCGATGACAGTCCCCAAGTACTTGCACTGTTCCACCTGTTCCACAAGTTGGTCATTAATATGAGCAGAAGGAAGGACAACAGGTGACCTACCAAAATGGATTAGCATTTCTTTAGTTTTATCCACATTGATGTTTAAGAAGGCAGAGTCACACCACTCTACAAAGTCCAATAAAACAGGGCCATGCACAGGATCTCCCTGGCTTAAAAGTGACACAATAACAGAGTCATCTGCAAATTTAACAATGTGGCGACCTGGATAAACGCTCTGACAGTCATTAGTGTACAAGACAAAAGTGGTGATAGGACACAGCCCTGAGGCAATCCTGTTGATGATAAGCAAACATTGGATAGAGTCCCATTCACTCTAACCTGCTGGGACCGGTTAGTTAAAAAGTCCATCAGCAAACTGACCAAGCCTGGATCAATATAAAGACAATTCAGAAGTTTGCTTGCTAGAACATGTGCCTGGATACAGTTAAAAGCAGAGGAAAAATCAACAAAAAGTAAACGAACTAATGATTTTGCCCCTTCATTCAAAGTGTTTAAAAACAAGATTTAAAAGTGTCCCTGTGGCATCCTCCACACCACGGCTTGGTCTATAGGCAAACTGCAGGGGATCCAGCCTTTCCTGCACAGAATCCATAAGCGAAGGCTTAACCAGTTTTTCAAGTGATTTCATCACCAGAGAAGTGAGTGCTACTGGTCGAAAATCATTCAGTATCTTTGGAGTTTTAGTTTTAGGGATTGGAACAATAATAGCATCCTTCCAAAGATGAGGAACAATCTGAAGCTGCAGTGACAGTTGGAAGATGTATGTGAAAATGTCTGTCAGCTGCATGGCACAGTTCTTAAGAAGCCGTCCTCCAATCCCATCCGGACCAGGGGGGTGAGCTATGAAACTCTGCAGGAAAATCTGACAATAATCGTGCATGGGAACGCAACGCAAACTTCTGTCCGCAAAAAAAAAAAAATTCAGGAGCCCAAAAAAAGTCCCCTGCAAAGCTGTTCGCAATTTCCAAGTCATGGTTTCAAATCCTGCAGAGAACGTGACGATCACACCCACAATCCCGCCCAACTCCACCCCTTGGCACCATATATGGGTATGTAAATGAACTCATGAATGAAATTTGGGTATATTAGACAGTGCAGCGCATGTGTGGAGCCTGCAGATAACAGCGGATCGGGCGGATGAAGTGTCAAAAAATTAAGATTTTAATTACATTCGGACAGGTTGCGGTCGAAGCACTCAAATAAAAAAGGCAACATTTTAAATCTTATTCCAAACATAAACGAACAAAAAAGATAGAAAAACACTTGTTGATCAGCCAAACGAGCAACAAAGTGGAAAGTGTGCATAATCATGGCATTTACACTTTAATAGCACATTCAGCAGAGCACAACGCAGCTTAACCTTTTCAAGGGCGATCAGCGTTTCGCTGCAGCAGAACACCAGAGTCGCTGGCAGGTGAGACGCTACATGCAGGTGGATCTGCTGCTGTGGAGGTTTGAGGTGATGCTGGGCCCTCATGGTGAGGTGGAGAGCCGGTCTGCTGTCCTTTCTGGAGGACACAGCAGTGGAGGGACAGACGGAGACACTGAGTGGAGCAGTACCAGTGCCATCGGGACACTACTGCTGAAGTGAAAGAAAGTGGTCCGACTTGAAGGAGAGTTGTCAGAATTCATAGTGTCTCAACACTGCGGAAACACCTTGAATTAAAAAAACAAAAAAACAACTTAACATAAAAATGTAGTGGAAATTGCTTGCACAATATGATTGTGTGTCCATGCATTATCAAAATTGTTTTGACTTTTGAGTCAGCAGGGTTTAATGTGCTGCAGCACATAGAGGCTGTGAACCTAGGATGATTCGGGGTTCGGACATCAGATATGGCCATGGCTAAATAACAAACATTTTTTGTGCCAATTTGCCATTTAATTGAGAACAATTTGAAGTGTGTATCATGAGAAAAATGATGTCATTACAAGTGACAGTGGGTATTTGTAGTGCAGAGACAAAGACGTTGTAGTGTTTTTATTCCGTGATGTGTTTGATTCTCCCTTTGAACTATTGATTTAGTGTTTATTGTAGAAGATGTAGAAAGGTGAGGGTTCAGGATGGAAACATTCCAAAGCCTCTGAACGTGACTTCCTCAGTGTCTCCCCTCATGTGCTCGTCACCACTCACTGTCTATCTTAAACGTATATTTAAATTATATCGAACTTATGTCTGTTATTTATTTCATTATATCTGTCTTGGAGCTTGGTGTAAATTATGTTTGATTTCTATCTGTCGGCTTATATCTATTATTTAATTATGTGTCTTCGATTGTATTTCTGCTATATTTAACTTGAATAATTAGTTGTGTCGGTCAGTATATTCCTGTTATGCAATTACATCTAATTCTACATACAAATTATATTTAACTTTTCCTTGTGTGGCTGGGCTTTGTATTTTTCTACTTTTCTTTCTACGTTTCTTGCCACTGCAACCCTGCAGTTTCCCCATGCGGGACAAATAAAGGACTTTAATTCCGCTTCCTTCTGCTTTGTCGTCTCCATGTAGTTTTTCTGAATTGTGCGGTCCTGTACGGCAGCTATTTTGTTGGCGATGAGGACCGCAAAGTCACACGCATTTTTTCCCTTCGCAAGATGTGTATAGGTACATGCTTTGGCGCAGAGGAGCCACTGCACAGAGTTTGGGGCTCGTTTTGTGCGCCGCAAGCTTCATAGGTGAGGCCCCTGGGCTTTTCTTTTGTTTAACAGAACGAAAGGCTTTTGTGAAAGCACATTTATCAATATTGACACTAGGAGGGGCACAAGAAGCATTTTTAAAATTGGACACCTCAGAGCTGAAATTATGCTCATTAAAATGGTTATAAAAAACATTGAGATCGTTAGCAAGATCCCGATCATTCTTCCCATTAAATGAGACAACATTCCTCCTTGTTGGCATGCCCATCATATTTTTTACACCTTGCCAGGTGGGATGTGCATTACCTGCACTCAAGAAGCTTACAATTTTATCTTTGTATGAATACTTTGCAAGTTTAATTTCTCTTTTAACTTGCTTAGAAAGCTCCCTGTATTGCTGCATGTCTCCCTGATTATAGGATGTATTCCTTTGATTAATCAGTGACTTAACAGATTTAGAGACCCACTGTTTATTATTAAAATATGTGAACCGTGATTTCTTAGGGATTATCATATCCTCAAAAAAGGAAACATAACTGGAGACCGTCTCTGTCAATTCATTTAAATCCGTGCAGGAATTTTTGAAAACATCCCAGTGAGTACAGGCAAAACATTCCTGTAAAGTCTGAACTGAATTATCAGACCAGGCCGGAACTAATGTTCGCTCTGGCTTGTTCCTCTTCAGAACCGTTTTGTAGGACGGAACAAGGTAAACAACATTGTGGTAAGACGCACGGATGGGAGCTCTCCTCAGTGACTTATATGCTCCTTTGATGTTTCCAAAACAAAGTTCAAGACACTTGGAATACCGTGTCAGGCAAGTGACATACTGATAAAAGTGGCCGAGTGCTTTCCCAGGTTTGCAATGATTAAAATTCCCCATTAAAAGAATCGGCGCATCCGGTGCTCGCGCCTGGAGCCCCTGCATAGTTTTAGTCAGTGTTTTTGTTGCATTGTTAGCATTAGCCTTGGGATGTATATAAACCACAGCCACAAATATTTGGGGAAACTCCCTCGGCAAGTAGAATGGCCAAAGTGACACCGCTAAAAATTGAATTTCTGGCGTACACAAGGACTCACGAACAATGACACTATTACACCAGCGTTTGTTATTGTAAAGACATAAACCTCCACCCAGTGACTTCCCGGTCATGGTGGGGTCTCTGTCGAGACGAAATGGTGTTCCAAATCCCTCAATCTCCAATTCATCCTGAGAGTCCTGCTCATTAAGCCAAGTTTCGATGAAGGCAAGAAGGCACGCATCCTGGTATTCCTTGAGAAACTTCACGTTTGCCTGGATTTCATTCACCCTGTTGCAAAAAGACTGCACATTTGCCAGCATAATAGAGGGGAGAGGAATTCTCTGATGACCCAATCTTTTGAGCCTTTGCCGGACTCCTCCATGCCTCCCTCGCTTCCTTACCGGCGGCTCCTGTCTCCAGGCCTGGGGCATGGGACCCGGCTGTTGGATGATCTCCTGGGGGAAGGCAACTTTAGGATCGATGAAGCTGGCCCCGGTGTTGCAGAGCAAGAGCAAGAATTCCCATGTGTATTGCAGGATTTCGCCGTGCACCCACCAACAGGTCAAAAGATGACAGAATACACTCCATATGAGAAGACGGCCCACTCCTTGGTAAGTCCACATAATGACCCAATTAAAGTGCAATTGTCCAAAAATGCAATTAAAAACAACAAGTACTAAACAAATTATAAAGCGAAGTTCATAAAACGGGTTAGAAACACATTTAAACCCCGTATATAACTTGTGCATCACTCAGACTCTCGCACACTGCTGCTGCGTGTTGCCATGTCCAGCACCAAAAAAGACATTTAAAGCAGAACTATGCAAGATTTGCTTTAGCACTCCCCCTACTGGTCCCCAGTGAAAGCTCACTGTCGTAAACATCCTCCGTATCACCCCCCCCTCCCCCGTGCAGAGAGGGTCCCACTCCCGTGTCCTTTTTTTCCGCTTGTTAGACAAAGTTTTTTTCTGTCTTTTTGGTTCTGCCATCCGTGAGCACCTATAGGTGGCGTTGCTAATGCTAACGAGGGTGTCATGCTTGTTTTAAGCGCTTTTGTTAAATCTTCTGCAGCAGGAGTTCCTCGCGCTGCCCGGGAACTTCTTCCAGTTGCTCCCCCTGTCTGCCTGCCTTGCACACTCAAACTTATTGGAAAACAAACACACTCTGAGATGCTTTCAGCTCAGTGCAGCGAAGTCACTCGCACTCACTTCTACGAGAGGAGGTGCCATTCCTCTTTATTTTTCAGTTACCAAACGGAAATTAGAACCAATCAACACATCATGCAAAGATCGTCTATTGCAACACAATGACAGATATCGCAGTCCAACAGCTTTTATACTTGTAATCCCATATGAGTGCTGTAAAGCAGGTTTGTTCTCGCGAGATGTAGTCGGGTCCGCTCCTCTGAAGTTGCAAGCGCTGTTTTCAGGACACAGACCCCAAGGAGAGTGAAGGGACAGGCGAATCACCGTGACAAGTCTTTGTTTACCCCCACAGGGATTCTGAAACACATTTATTGAGGTAAAAAAGTTGCAAAGATCTGCTTTAAAAAAAAAAAATCAGTCTCACAAAGCAGGTCATTACGTTAACTACAATTTACCATACCATACCATACCATACCAGCTTTATTTATAAAGAACTTTAAAAACTTTACAGCCGGCCAAAGTGCTGTACACAGACAAATATAAATCACAAAATACAATATAAGAACAGACAGTGCAAAAAACAAATGATCAATCCATAACAATAATAACATCATTGATTAAAAGCCAGTGAAAAAAGATGTGTTTTCAAAAGAGATTTAAAAGCATTCAGTGACTCAGCCTGTCTAATCTCCAAAGGCAGCTGGTTCCACAGCCGTGGAGCAGTGACAGAAAACACATGGTCCCCACCAAGCTTGCGTTTTGTCTTAGGGACCACAAGCTGCAACTGATCTTCTGATCTTAAAGATCGAAACGGGACATATAGGTGAACCAGGTCAGTGAGACAGGAAGGAGCCATACCGTGCAAACATTTAAAAGTAAATAAGACGATTTTAAAATCAACTCTAAAAGCCACTGGAAGCCAGTGGAGTGATGCTAATATAGGTGAGATGCTGTCATATTTGCGTGTTCCAGTGAGGGGTCGAGCCGCAGAGTTTTGGACTCTCTGTAAGCGGCTAAGCGCATTCTGATTCACACCAACGTACAGTGTATTACAGTAGTCAAGTCTGGTTGTAATGAATGCATGGACATGTGTGGTGAACTGGGACCAAAAACAAAAACACGTCACATTTACTTTGATTGAGATGAAGAAAATTCAATGCCATCCATGCTTTGATTTCATTTATGCAGTCTAAAAGAGGTTTGATAGCCTGAGGATCATGCTTATTTAACGGTAAGTAAATCTGGCTGTCATCAGCATAGCAATGAAAAGCAATGACATGTTTCCTTAAGATGGTGCCCAGAGGGAGCACATACAGGGAAAAAAGCAGTGGCCCAAGAATTGATCCCTGGGGAACACCATATGACAGGGGCGCAGAGGAAGAGATATAGTCACCAAAACCAACACAAAAAGTCCTATCGGCTAAATATGACCTGAACCATGAAAGGGCTGCACCACGGATTCCCACCCAGTGCTCCAACCGAGAGAGAAGAATTTCGTGGTCCACAGTATCAAATGCAGCAGTCAGATCAAGCAGCACAAGTACAACAGAATTCCCAGCATTAGTAGACATAAAAATGTCATTAAAAACTCACAACAGAGCAGATTCTGTACTGTGGAGACTCTTAAAACCAGACTGAAAAGTTTCCGTGATGTTGTGCTCCTCTAAAAATGATTGTAACTCAATAAAAACAATTTTTTCCATAACTTTTGCAAGAAACTGAATTTTTGAAATTGGCCTGAAACTGGAAAGGTCAGACGAGTCGAGGTTAGGTTTTTTAGCAGAGGATGCAAAACAGCAGGTTTAAAATTTGCAGGGACCACACTGGTAGAAAAACTACTGTTTATAATGTTTTGGACAGTAGGAGCCAAAGTGTCGAAAACCTCTTTAAAAAGACGAGGGGGTAATGGATCTTTTGGAGAACCTGATGCCTTCATACGAGGGTGTACCCAAAAATTCCCGGAATTTGATTGTAACTTTTTATTTCGGACATTTCAAAATAGAACACCACCGTCACCTTCAAAATAATCTCCATCCGCATTAATGCAACGCTCCATCCGTGTCTACCACTTCACCAATGTGTCGTGACACTCGTGCGTAATTGTGTCATTCTGGGCCGGCTGCGTTTTTTCTGTCACCTCCTCCACATCTGCAAACCGCTGTCCCTTCAGCTGCTTCTTCAACCTGGGGAACAAGAAAAAGTGATTCGAGGCTACATCTGGCGAATAAGGCGGATGGGAGAGGAGATTCATCCCATTCTTCGCCAGAAACTGCGTGAGGCGCAGCGCCATGTCCGCTGGCGCTCTGTGGTGGTGGATCAACCGGCTCCACTCCGCCACGACGCTCTGCTTCCTCCTCACATCCTCACGGAGCGTCTGAGAACTTCCTGTAGTAGTCCTGATTTACAGTCTGACCTGGAGGGACAGACTCGCTGTGGACGAGACCCTGGACAGCCAAGAAGCAGCTCAGCATTGTTTCCATGGCTGAGCGGACCTGACACGTGGACATGTGGCCCTTTTTAAACCGCCCGAACCACTCATGGACCTGAGTCTTCCCCAGAGCATCATCCTTGTAGGCTTGCTGCAACAAGCTGAGTGTTTCTGCTGCTGTTTCTTCCCAGCAAAAAGCAGAATTTAATGTTCGCACGCTGCTCTGGCTTTCCGGTTAATGTCGCCATTTTGGAAAAAGCGCAGACCGCAGCTGCACTCTGTGACTATAAATAGCGCCTGACAGGCGTCAGTGTCGCTCTGGGAGCTTAGCTTTTTCACAGATATGCACGAGGCTTACCTGTAGCACATCTGACGGCCAGAAGTCGAAACTCATTATTATTAGTATTTTATGACCTAATTCCGGGAATTTTTGGGTACCCCCTCGTATGTGTCACAATGTCCTTAAGTTTAGTGAGACCCACAGGCTCAAAACTGTTCAAAGCTGGCAGAGCAAGGAACATATACAGAAGGGTCCTGGGACGGAGCCTCAATAAGCGCTCTACAGCTCAACCTTGTTCACAAAAAATGACAGAAATCGTTCACAATTTACATAGACTCTACCATATAGAATATGAGCAATAACCCTGGACATACTGTATTGCAATCATGGTCACTTTTTAACTCCCATAATAAATCATAGTCACTTCATTATACACACATTCAGTTGCACTGAGACATATTGTACATATTAGTATATATATCAAAGCTCCTGTTATATTTTAGATTTATGTTGTATTTAAAGTCAGATCTTTCCTCCTTTTAGATCTATATTATTATTATATTATCATATTATTATTATTATTATTAAGATTTGAACTATTACTTATTCTTATTCCTTATTTACACATTTCCTCACTGTTTTGCCCCTGTGTGATCTTTGAGCCTCTGTAATGGTAAATTTCTCCATGGTGAGATAAATAAAGGCTATAGTATTCTATACATCCACACACTCTCACTTCTCACAGAATTACTCCAAACCTTGAATACTGAGAAATGCTGAATGTTGAATTCTATGCTGACAATACCAATTTAGATGATGCATTAGGAGTTGATTTGTTATTTTGGGACACATTTACTTTAGCGGTCCCCCTGGTGTTGCTGCTCTCAAATAGGCAATTGGTTGCTCGGATTCAAAATTGTTTCTAAAGCAGCACTAACCCTCAGTAATAGTCAATCCTAACTCCAGCACCAAAAACATAAGTTATAATTTTAGACGGTCGTCTAATATAAGTTCGGTTGCGCCACAGTGTAGAGCAGGGGTCGGCAATTAGTGGCCCGCGGGCCAAATGTGGCCCGCCGAACCGTTCAATCCGGCCAGCGAGAGGATTCCAACACGCGCACACAAACACACGCATTTCCCCGGGCCCTCGAGCGGACGCACGCACCCCTGTTGGAGTGCGATATCTGTCATTGTGTTGCAATAGACAATCTTCAAAGGATGTGTTGTTTAGTTGTGGTTTCTGGTTTGTCACTGAAAAATAAAGAGGAGTGGCACCTCGTCTGCTGAACAGAGAGCGCAAGCGAGTGCTGCACCGAGCTCACCGTGTGTGTTTATTCTCCAGTAAGTTTAAGTGTAACGGTGTGTTTCCACCAGACGTGACGTGAATTTTTCGGGCGACGAGATTACGTACAAAGTCAATGTAATGACGCAATTGTCGCTCAACCTTGAGCGGCGGGCGGCGGACGCGAGCGTTTCCAGGGAAAAATCCGCATGCCCGTCGACTTGCACTGCCACTCGCTGCCGCCCACCACCCGCCGCTCCATCGCTCGTTGCTCGAGTTGAAATAATTGAACCTTTCAAGCGAATTGGCGCCAGGACAGCCTATCAGCGTGGAGGTCTTCACGGACGTGCTGACGTAGGGCAGCAGGGCTCCGACCACCAGAACAGTTTGCATGATGCCAAGGCAAACGGCGTGCGTGATCTCACTTGTTCACTGTTTCTGGTGGAAACCGGGCGTCAGCCTGAAGCAGCGCTGGAACGGCCGTCCAGGCGCGCCTCCTGCAGAAGATGGTGGAACTCACCGAGCTCAGACCACCTCCGTAGCGCAGCATGTAACCAGAAGCGATGCCGCCGCCTCGCTGCAGCCGGAGGTGACTTCCTCAGGCCAAATACAGAGCAGCGACGGTGGCAGGCGGAGCATCTCAATCTCAATCTTTATTTGTAAAAGCACTTCTCATATTCATAAAAGTGCTGAACAGTAAAAACAGTCATAAAAACAAACAAGAACAAAACCCGCACCATCGATCAGTATGCGCGTGTGTGCACACACACACACATACACACAGACAGCCGGGTGCACACAGGACTGTGGGACAAAAATCAGAAGAATCCTGTCCACTGTGCAGGAGACGGTGATGAGGAGGCTGTGATGTTTCTGCAGGATGTTCTGTGTTGCATTTTTGTACCAGTGTGACGCGTCCCACGAATGAATTCACACACCAGCAATAAAACTCGTGCATGTAGCGCGGCGCGGTGCCTTTTGTCGCGCAAATGCAGTCGTGTTAAACGCGTCCGGTGCCCCCCCCCTCCCGCTCTCCAGTCCGCGGATGGACACGCGCGCGAGCCCGAGAGCCCTTGGCCTGCGATTGAAGTGCCCCCAAAAAAAGTGGCCCGTCGCCAAATCTAATTGCCGACCCCTGGTGTAGAGCACAGGGATCCCACAAAAGTCAGTGACATTCTCCCAGAATGCTGCCAAAAAATCATCAAGTGATAACGTTGATCTTATCCAATACAAAGTGGAGATCAGACTCTCATGTTCTTTATACTTGATTCCTGTACATCAGCTCTTGAAATCCTCGTTAGCCAGCTAGCTGTCTTCTTTGTGAGACTGTCGAGTCTGCTCACCTTGGTGTGTGAAAACAGCCGGTATCCGAAAAAAAAAAAACCAAAAAAAAAAAAACGACCCATATCGTGGTCCGCCCACATCCCACAACAGCACAAAAGTTCACCATTGTCAGTCTGGACTATTCTAGTCATGCGCGGGCGATGATGTGTACCGGATAAACTGTTCAGTCCGCCTGAAACCGCTGTGTGACCACACGGTGTGTGTCCTCCAACATGGCGATTGTTGTGGAAGGTCACGTGACCGTGACATCTATTAGGAACACCCTATTGACAACTCTACACAGTAAACACTAAATGCTCTGAGTTTACTGAGTGTTTACCATATCTGGTATGACTTTGGGTTGTGGAGGGGTGTGTATGGTCAGGGTTAGGTTAGGATTACTTTTAAATTGTAATCCGGTACAATTACAAGTTACTTGTCAAAAAATGTAACCAGTAACTTACTCTAGTTACTTCAATTAAAAAGTAACGTACCACATTACTTTTAGTTACTTTTAGATAACTTCACCAGCAAACAAAAATAAAGACAAACACCATGTGTCGTCCTCACAGTGTGTTGACAGCTCTACACAGTAAACACTAAATGCTCTGAGTGTTCTAAACTCTGTGTGTTCAGCCCCAATTAATACCAACAACATGACCTTTAACCTCTAACCTACTGAGAATCTGACTTTCTTTCTTTCTGACTCAGGATCACAACCATCAGTTCAGATTGTGTTCCTCTAGTAGCTCTACAGTCCAGCACCAGGAGCTGTACTGACAGTGTTAACACACATTTTTTCTCTGTCCTCAGTCTGCTGTGTAGCTGCACTGCTGCAGGGAGGAGCAGGGTGTCTTCAGGTCGGCCATGAACAGTGTTTGTTCCAGAGGTCAGAGGTCATTCATTCCTCAGTGACAGAAGGAAACATGCAGTTTCCAGTAAATCCTCCATCCAGGATGAAGAGATTACTGCCTCCATCAGATTCTTCTGAGTTCAGCCTGGTGAGGCCGGTTAGCAGGTTACTGACAGGTTAGCAGGTTACTGACACGTTAACAGGTTACTTACAGGTTACTGACAGGTTAGTGACAGGTTAGCAGGCTACTGACTGGTTAGCAGGTTACTGACAGGTTAACAGGTTACTGACAGGTTACTGACAGGTTAGCAGGTTACTGACAGGTTAACAGGTTACTAACAAGTTAACAGGTTACTGACAGGTTAGCAGGTTACTGACAGGTTAACAGGTTACTGACAGGTTACTGACAGGTTAGCAGGTTACTGACAGGTTAACAGGTTACTGACAGGTTACTGACAGGTTAGCAGGCTACTGACTGGTTAGCAGGTTACTGACAGGTTAACAGGTTACTGACAGGTTACTGACAGGTTAACAGGTTACTGACAGGTTACTGACAGGTTAGCAGGTTACTGACAGATTAGCAGGTTACTGACTGGTTAGCAGGTTACTGACAGGTTAACAGATTACTGACAGGTTAACAGGTTACTGACAGGTCAGCAGGTTACTGACAGGTTACTGACAGGTTAGCAGGTTACTGACAGGTTAACAGATTACTGACAGGTTAGCAGGTTACTGACAGGTTAACAGGTTACTGACAGGTTACTGACAGGTTACTGACAGGTTAGCAGGTTACTGACAGATTAGCAGGTTACTGACTGGTTAGCAGGTTACTGACAGGTTAACAGATTACTGACAGGTTGACAGGTTACTGACAGGTCAGCAGGTTACTGACAGGTTAACAGGTTACTGACAGGTTAGCAGGTTACTGACAGGTTACTGACATGTTAGGTTACTGACAGGTTAGCAGGTTACTGACTGGTTAGCAGGTTACTGACAGGTTAACAGGTTACTGACAGGTTAGCAGGTTACTGACTGGTTAGCAGGTTACTGACAGGTTACTGACAGGTTAGCGGGTTACTGAGAGGTTAACAGGTTACTGACAGGTTAGCAGGTTACTGACAGGTTAACAGGTTGCTGACAGGTTAGCAGGTTACTGACAGGTTAACAGGTTGCTGACAGGTCAGTTGGTTACTGACAGGTTAGCAGGTTACTGACAGGTTAGCAGGTTACTGACAGGTTAGCAGGCTAATAACACTTTAGCTTCACTGTGGGTTCAGGTGTGTTTCATACCTGTAGATGTGTCTTCAGGTTTGATGAGTTCCTGGATGTTGAGAGCTTTTTCACAACTGGAGGCAGAGTTTACATCGTACAGAGAAGTTCTGGGAATCATCTGACTTAAATACAAAATGTCTGCATTTCCAGCCAAAGAATAAGTTTCTCTCTGGAGCAGCCATGACTCCAGCAGCAGGGGGTAAAATTCACGGCATCACGGGTTGTTTATTCACGGTTAAACATATCAGTAGAGCGGGAGGCTGCTCCGAGACAGCGGTTGATGCTGTGTCTATAATTTATATATCTACGGTGTCTATTGTTTATAGATCTATGATGTGGCGGTTTGTGCCGTAAAGTGCTGTAAGGTGCTGTAAAGTGCTGTAAAGTGTCGCAGTGTCTGTATACGGCACGGATGTCTGTTGTTGATTCTGTCTGATTTTCAAAAGTAATCCCGCTCAGTAATCCATGTTTTAATCAGATATACCTGTAATGAGATTACATGTTTTTTGTGTGTACTGTAACGGATTACAGTTAGATTGTTTGTATCCTGATTCCGTAACGCCGTTACATGTAATCCGTTACTTCCCAACCCTGCATAGACCCCACACTGAAGTTGGAGAGAAGGCCTCTGCAGCTCCGTCTTGTGGATCTAGTGCAACACATCTATGTTAAGAGGTTCTCCTTCATGTTGAAGATGCTACCATGCTGCACATGCGTATTTGTGTTTTCATGGTTGGTGCCAGACACAGACCGACATAGATCGGTGGGATGCAGTCGTGTGAAGGGAGCTAGAACTTGGAATAATTAATAATATTTTAGAATAGTCAAATATGCCTGAATGAAGAGAAACATCGACCAAAAACAAGTTTTCGTGGGCTAATCACACGCTAACCATGTTAACAGCTCAGAAAAGTCCATTTTTTTAGGATGGAGCTACTTCTCCTCTGTGCACACACATGGCGCTGGTGGTGTTGTGTTGCTTTAAGATGGATGAATCACAACTTTCTCAAACTAAACAGTGACAACACAGACATCATCATCATCGGTCCTCACAACATCACCAAATCCGCACAACAGCTCAGCTTAAATTTTGAGAACTCCACACTCTCTCCATCCCAGCTGATCCGCAACCTTGGTGTTCTCCTGGACCCCACTCTATCATTCCACCCCCACATCAAACACAGAACCCGGACTGCATTCTTCCACCTCAAAAACAGAGCTCGAATCTGCCCATCACTCTCCTTCTCTGCTGCTGAAACTTTAATCCATGCTTTCATCACTTCCAGAATCGATGACTGCAGCTGCATTCTCCACGGTACACCATCCAGAACCCTCAATAAACTACAGTACATTCAGAACTCCACTGCCCGCCTCCTGACCCACACCCGCTCCGTCAACACATCCCCCCGGTCCTCCACCAGCTCCACCAGCTCCCCGTCCCCCAGCGCTCCACTTCAAACTCCTCCTGATCACCTTCAGAGCTCTCCATCATCTGGCCCCTCCACCCCTCACAGACCAGCTCCACCCTCACACTCCATCATCTGGCCCTCCGCCCCTCACAGACCAGCTCCACCCTCACACTCCATCATCTGGCCCTCCACCCCTCACAGACCTGCTTCACCTCCACACTCCATCATCTGGCCCTCCACCCCTCACAGACCTGCTCCACCTCCACACTCCATCTCACTCCCTCCGCTCCTCCACCTCCACCCTGCTGTCCCTGCCGGGTGGGACCAGGCTCTGAACCTGGGGAGACAGAGCCTTCTCCATCGCCGCCCCCACCCTCTGGAACTCACTGCCCCCACCTCTCCGTGACTGCTCCGACCCCCACCTTCAAGAAAGAACTCAAAACCCACCTGTTCAGAATTGCTTTTAATGTTTGATGTTTTTTTTCTGTTGTTGATTTTATGCTGCTGTTTTATTTATTTTTTTGTATTTTGAAGCAACTTTGAGTGTCCTGAAAAGCGCTGTACAAATAATATATATTATTATTATTATTATTGTTACTGTTAAGATTGACTTTTATCCTCAGGTACATGCCAAAGGTATGAATAAAGTTCTGTCTCTCTGAAAGAAATTAATTGGTTTATCACCCTTTTCTTCTTTGTTGTCGTTACATCAATACTTCATAATCTACTGGGATATAATTCAAACAATTGAAAATCTATGATCTTAATGTTATAACACATAGTTGCAGACAGACAGAGTGATCGATTTAATGATTGATTGATTTATAACAAACTTATTTTAGCAAATATGAAGATGAATACAGACATCCGATTCAAAATAAATATTATTTTTAAAATTAAACAGAACTTGTCATATAATGCACAGAAGCGTATGTGTAGACAAATATAATTAGTTTCAGAGTTTCAAAAACTCGCTCTGTTGAAAAAAAATCAGTCTGTGACGTACTTCTGGGTTCAGAGTCCTTAGCAACAGCCTAACAACCAGCCGGGCGGCGTTTTAGCAGGCAAAATAGGACAGATAGCTCATTGAAACAAAAATCTACAGATCGCATCCATAAACCGAGTTGAAAATATGAAGATAAAATGTAAATTTATTCAAATTCAAATAAAAAAAACCTTTATTTGTCCCCAAGGGGCAATTCAGAAGGCACGCAGAGCAGTTAGTGCAATAATTGGCATAATAAAATATGTACAAAATTTAAAATTTAATCTAATATTAAATTGACAATACCTTAATATCATACTAGTAGTATACCAGTGCAAATATACAAACACTGTCGGCAGTCCCAGACAGAATGCAGTGAGGAAGAGAGGTAGATATGTATGATATGTCAGTGCAGATATAAGATTTCGAAGTGCAAAGGGGCAGACATCGAAGGGTCCATGTTAAGTCCATGTAAAAAGCCTGGGGGGTGAGGGGGGATCATGAGTTGAGGAGCAGGACTGCCCTGGGTCTGAAGGAAGCCCTTCTCCTCTGTCCTGCATGCGGGGCAGCGAAGCTGTCGGCCAGAAGGAGCCCCTCCAATGCAGAGAAGAGAGCATGTAAGGATCACTGGTGATCTGGTGATCCAGTCTGCATGTTAAATGTTGAGACACTGCAGACAGTTCTGACAGGCAGTCCTATGGTTCTAGAGCAGACAGGGACGTCCTCTGCAGGGAGAGTCCTCTGCAGGGACAGTCCTCTGCAGGCGGGTTCTGTTCTGGAGGCTGATGGAGTAGAACAAACAGGTGATGGAGAAGGTGACGGTCTCTCTATGAAGGAGTAGTAGAATGTCTGGAGAATGTTCTGACTCACTTCAAAAGAGTTGAGCTTCCTTAGGAGATACTGTCTCTGGAGACATTTCCTTAAAATCTCCTCTGTGTTTGAGGAGAATTTCAGCTGTCTGTCAAAGATGGTACCCAGATATTTGTCCTCCTCCACCAGCTCAACAGGCAGTCCATGGATGGTGGTGACAGCTGTAGCAGCGCCACCTGCCTGTTAGAGAAGGTCCCTACCATCTCGTTGGTACCATCTCTTCATTAATGTTCAGCTCCAGACAGGAATCATCACACCGGTCCACGAACTCCTGGAGGACTGAGCTGTGGGACTGAGACAGTCCTGTCAGCAGAGAGAGGAGGACGGAGACGTCCTGTCAGCAGAGACAGGAGGACGGAGACGTCCTGTCAGCAGAGACAGGAGGACGTGTCGTCTGCGTATTTGACCAGGTGGGAGTTCGGCTGTGTGGATCTGCAGTCATCAGTGTAGAGGATGAAGAGAAGCGTAGAGAGGACACAGCCTTGAGGAGAACCGGTGGAGGTGTGGAGGACATCAGAGCAGGTGTTGTTGACCCACTCTCTCTGTGACCTGTGGTTAAGAAGTCCAGGATCCACAGGATCAGTTGATCCTCCAGGTGGAGGAGAGTTTGTGAGCCAGGCTGTGCGGCTGGAGGGTGTTAAAATGCCGAGGAGAAGTCAGCGAACAGGAGTCTTGCTGAAGTGTTTGGGTGTTCCAGATGACGGTGTATGGAGTCCAGAATGAATATTTTAGCATCATCAGCACCTCTGCTCGGACGATATGCAAATTGGAGAGGGTCGATCTGTGAGTTAGTTACTCCAATGACATGCTGTTTCACAATTCTCTCCATGGCCTTCATTACGAGGGAGGTGAGGGCCACAGGTCAGAGGTCATTGAGTACTTTGGTTGTACATTTCTTGGGGATGGGAATGACTGTGGAGTGTTTCCACAGCTGAGGAACTGTACAGTTGTCCAGAGAATTTTGGAAGAGAGTCTAAAACACACCTCCCAGCTGTTCTGCACAGTGTCTGAGCAAACGACCACTGATGTTGTCCGGGCCGGGGGAGCTGGTCTCTCTGTTCCTCCTCAGGGCTCTGGTCCTCCTCTCTGGTGAAGGCAGTGTGCAGTCAGTGGGTTGAAGTGTAGTCCTGATCTTTTCCAGCTGTGCAGCGTTGTCTCTTTGAACCTGGTGTAAACAGGGTGGAGGTCATGAGGCAGAGATGTAGGGCTGCTCCGTCCACATGGATGAAGCTTCTGTAGTTGGGAGCAGTAGCAGTGTTCACAGCGGCCATGGTCTTCAAGCCCTGCCAGCTGAGCGGAGGTTCCCCTGTGTGAATTTTTCCTCAACTTTGGTTTTATACTTCAGTTTGACTGCTTTTATGGCCTGCTTAACTTCCCTGTTGACTTCCTTTTTCTTTAGTTCCAAACCAGTGAAAAAGACCCGTTTCTTTTTCTTAAGGATTTCTTTGAGCTCCTTGGTGACCCGGGGTTTATTGTTGGGGAATATTGTGACAGTTTTGGAGGGGATACTGCTGTCCACACAGAAAGAGATGTAGGAAGAGATGGTATCAACCTGCTCACTGATGCTGCTGGAGGGAGTTACAAGATTATTCCAGTCTGGGCACTCAAAGCAACCTTGTAGAGCAAGAATACTGTCTTTGGTCCACTGCTTGATGTTACGGGTGATCTCATTGGCTGTCCGTATGATGGGAATATATGCTGGAACAAGTAGAACAGTACTGTGGCCAGCAGAGCAGCAGACCTGTATGCATCTGGAACTGACTCATAGCATTTGTCCAGGGTCTTCCCCAGGCGTGTGCTGCATGTTTTATACTGCTGGAAGCCCTTTAGGGCTTTGCCCGGGGAGCAGTGGTTGAACTCACCGAGGATGAACTCTGGTGAGTCTGGGGAGATGCGTTCCAGATTGTCCAGTGAGTTCATGATGTGTTCAGCGGCCACATTAGCTTTGGGATGACTGTACACCAGAATGACACAAAGCTGTGGGAACTCTCTAGATAGGTAGTGAGGGCGAAGCGAGACAGCCAAGAGTTCAATGTCTGTGGTGCACAGTTCCTCCCTCACAACAACAGTGGAGCACCAACGTGTGTTGACATACATACAGACGCCGCCGCCATGTTGTTTACCGGTCAGCTCTCTGTCCCTGTCCAGCCTCAGAGGGGGGCAAAGCCATCGATATGCAGCAGGCTGTTACAGTTGTTGTTATTTAACCACGTCTCTGTAAAAGCTAGAATTGAGGCCGTCCTGTATTCATGCAGGTGGTTGATGTTAGCTTGTAGCTCGTCCAGCTTGTTACGGAGCGAGCGCACGTTGGCTAGGATAATGGAGGGAAGCGGCTGCTGTTTCCATGACTCCCGCTTTAATCTGGCTCTTACTCCACTTTTTTTCTTGCCTCTTCTGGTTACCTTGTACTTGCAGTGAGATGAGTGGCGGAGCATTTCCTCAGGAACAGAGTCTGTGATGGTGGCGGGTGGAGGGTTGAGTCTAAGCTCAGGGCTCGACATTATAAATGGCCCGATGGCCCGGGAGCACTTTCAAAACCATCCGGGCCAGTGAAAAATAACGCCTTGAAAATAAATAAATAAATCATTTCACATTAATTTCCAACGGTACTGTGACATAAACATAGCGTTATGTGATTCCAATCAAAGACGAGGTTTTATTCCTTCTGTGCGCAGCAGCTGCTGTCACAGCAGAGCCGCTCGCTCCCACGGTACGAGAACGCTTGCCACTCACTGGCCTCGCGTTCACAGTCAGCGGTGCATCACACGAGGAGAAGAAGAGCAGAAGACGACGACACAAGTTCCACCTTATAACGATAAAAAAATGTTTCTTAAACCCCCAGGTCCCGGCCAAGCGCCTGGTAAAAAAGCCAAAGAAAAAAAAAAGAAAGTCGGAGGACAGAGAGAGTTACAGAAAGGTTAACGTCAGTGTGCGAACTATATCGTGGCTGTTGGGGGGGAGGTGTGCGCATCGGTGTGAATACGTCTGCTTTCACTGACATTTAAGGCATAGCGACCCCACGCTTCAATGGTGAGGACCACTACTGCATGCAGGCCGGCAGCTTTATTAAAGTGAAATAGGGACGCTCAAATCATACATTAAAATGGGCCTTATTCTGCATAGGATCCATGATTATGATCATACAAAAATAAGAATAATAAAATAAAGGAAATGCATGGGGGGAAACAGCATTTTCCCAATATTTAGCCCCCCCCCCCCCCCCCCAACATTTCACAAATGTTTTCAGGGGGGCTCGTGTCTCATCAAGGGGGGCTGAGACCCCCCTGGCCCCCCGTAGTTCGCACCCTGGTTAACGTGCATGATTAGCAGTGTATGATAACACATTGTTCGTGTACTATGGGGAAAAGGAGTCTGTCATATGATGGTGCAGATTTGCATGCCCACAACGCGTGGCGTTTGTGACGCTGTGATCTCTTAGATCGGCACTTTCAGCATCTGAGCAGAACAGTTTGTTATCATACACTTCAGTCTCTATCAGCCTGTCCTGTCCTCTGTATAAGCTGCAGCAGAATGGATCAAGATTACCTATGATATTAGAATATCATAGATGTATTTTATTTACATTTCCATAGTGCCGTTCACACTGAGCACCAACTATAAAAAGTATTGTTTTAAAATAGTTTTAAGTCCAGTGGGCAGTACCTCTGAGTGCACATACTGTTCTACTGTAGCAGGACTAAAATAAACGGCGTTGATTGAAACAAATGAGTTTTCATTACTGATACATGACAAATTACAGTGGTTCAGTTACCATGGTTACAACAGCGTCATGTCAAGTTGCCTGCATAGAAGATACACGCTTAGCGTGCGTGTCGGGGCCAGGAAACATCAAAGTCATCTGGGCCAGTGAACATCAAAATCCACTGGCCCAGGGGGCCAGTAGTAAATCTTCCTTAATGTCTATCCCTGAAGCTACAGCAGGAGATCCCTGGAGTAGATGATCTGCTGGCCGTCAGGGAAATTAAATCCGTTCGTGGGGGCGAAGTCCTGCAGGAGGAGGAGCGGTAGAAGTGGTACCCAGAGAAGTCGTCGAGTATCCATGATGAGAATTATCCTTGAAGAAAGTAGAATCCGTGGTCGTAGCGTTAGTGGGAGGCTAGCTAGCGCTAGCGGGTCTGCCGTGGCATTTTTTTCCAGGTGTAAGATCGGAGACCACAGCGATACTGTGTGCTGCCTACTCCAAAACAGGACGCGAGTGGCAGAACAACATAATGCAAAAACAGCATAAACGCCGAGCCGGCCAAGCGTAATGATTCTATTAAAAAAAAAAAGATATGTTGAAGATGAACATAATAAGGGACAGAATATGTTCCTCTGAGCAACGTATTTGAGAATGCAGTTTAGTTTTCTCAGAACGTAATTTTGTGAAGACAGGGTTGGCCAGCTAGCCTCAAACCCCTCAGATCCGTCCCACATAACGTCTACGGTGGGACTGTACTGAGAAGGCAGTTCAGGGGGCTACAGCACTGTGAGAGCAGGGGTCTGCTGTACATGCGGGGTCCGTATGGGAGGAACCAGTCCTGCAGGGGGCATTTATGCAGGGATTAGCCGACTACGTCAAGGACGAGCTCCTGCCCTGGATGACACTGCTTGATTGGACACGCTCGTCTCCTATGCCATGCGCCGAAACAACTGCGTCCGTGGGTGCCGCAGAGAGGGGAGCAGCCGTGTCACGCTCGGTAGTCATTAGCCCTCAGTGGCCTCTCCCAGTTTTTCAGGTCAAGCAGATAAAGAAAACCCTCTGAGATAAAGTTGTATATGTTCTCCTGTGATGTACTTGAATACATCATCCATTACTTCTGTCATATTTTCCACCACTTCATACTTGAGGTTTATGTCTACAGATACAGTCACTCCTCCACTTGTCTTCCCCTCTCTGTTTACGTACAGTAGTTAGACTCAGATCCATCCCGGTCAAAGTCAGCTCCCTTCTCAGCGCTGAGCCACTTTTCAGACATGGCATTAATACCTAAATTGTTTCTGAACTGACTTAGATCATGTTTCATTTGGTTGAAGTTTGGACAAGAGCTCCAACTGCTGAAATGTATAATAGAAAGTTAATTGTCTGTCTGAGTCATCCTCTGAGCAATAGCAGCACATGTCAATGATGTCATTGTCAGGTTTATTTATATAGCACATTTTAAAAAGGGCCGATGGCCAAGCGAAATGGTTTACAGTGTAATAAAACAATAAGAAACAATCAAGGCAATACAACAAAGCAGATTAAAGATCCGCAGGAGGTGACTCCATTCAGCCAACGGCTAGGGTGAACAAGTGGGCCTGAACATGTGTTTTATAAACAGAGAGATGATCCACAGACAGGGGCAAAGTGTTCCACAGCCTGGGAGCCACCACTGGAAACTCTGGATCTCCTCGGATACTAATGAGCAATGATTGATTGCCTCGGTAATTGACTACCTGAAAGCCCCCGCTCCCCGTTCACCACACACCATACACAGGGTTGAGGAGTAACGGATTACATGTAACGGCGTTAGGGAATCAGGATACAAAAAAATTGTAACTGTAATCCGTTACAGTACACGCAAAAAATATGTAATCTCGTTACAGGTACCTCTGATAAAAACACGAATTACTGAGTGGGATTACTTTTGAAAATCAGACAGAATCAACAACAGACATCCGTGCCGTATACAGACACAGTGACACTTTACAGCACTTTACAGCACGTTACAGCACTTTACGGCACAAACCGCCACATCATAGATCTATAAACAATAGACACCGTAGATATATAAATGATAGACGCCGCATCGACCGCTGTCTCGGAGCAGCCGCCCGCTCTACTGATATGTTTAACTGTGAATAAACAACCCGCGTTGCCATGAATTTTACCCCCTTCTGCTGGAGTCATGGCTGCTCCAGAGAGAAACTCATTCTTTCGCTGGAAACGCAGACATTTTGTATTTAAGTCAGATGATTCCCAGAACTTCTCTGTACAATGTAAACTCTGCCTCCAGCTGTGAAAATGCTCTCAACATCCAGGAACTCATTAAACCTGAAGAAACATCTACAGGTATGAAACACACCTGAACTCACAGTGAAGCTAAAGTTTTATTAGCCTGCTAACCTGTCAGTAACCTGCTAACCTGTCAGTAACCTGTCAGTAACCTGCTAACTGGCCTCACCAGGCTGAACTCAGAAGAATCTGATGGAGGCAGTAATCTCTTCATCCTGGATGGAGGATTTACTGGAGACTGCATGTTTCCTTCTGTCACTGAGGAATGAATGACCTCTGACCTCTGGAACAAACACTGTTCATGGCCGACCTGAAGACACCCTGCTCCTCCCTGCAGCAGTGCAGCTACACAGCAGACTGAGGACAGAGAAGAAATGTGTGTTAACACTGTCAGTACAGCTCCTGGTGCTGCTAGACTGTAGAGCTACTGGAGGAACAGTCTGAACTGATGGTTGTGATCCTGAGTCAGAAAGAAAGAAAGTCAGATTCTCAGTAGGTTAGAGGTTAAAGGTCATGTTGTTGGTATTAATTGGGGCTGAACACACAGAGTTCAGAACACTCAGAGCATTTAGTGTTTACTGTGTAGAGCTGTCAACACACTGTAAGGACGACACATGGTGTTTGTCTTTATTTTTGTTTGCTGGTGAAGTTATCTAAAAGTAACTAAAAGTAATGTGGTACGTTACTTTTTAATTGAAGTAACTAGAGTAAGTTACTGGTTACATTTTTTGACAAGTAACTTGTAATTGTACTGGATTACAATTTAAAGGTAACCCTCCCAACCCTGACCATACACACCCCTCCACAACCCAAAGTCATACCAGATATGTTCCACAGTATCCCAGCCATCACCTCCTTCAGACTCCACCCTCAAACAACTGCTTTCAAACAACAAAGGACTCTAATAGTGAACCTCCACAGAGAGCCTCATCCAGCCGTCCACTACTCTGAACATGGAGCTGCTGAATGTCTGCTCTCTTTTAAAGTAATCTTCATTATCAATGATTTTATTTCTGATAATAATGTAGACAGTCTGCTTCTTCTTCCGTCATATTAGCCTATGACCAGCCAAAAGTATTTAATAGTATTGATGTGGAATAATGCTTTGTTTTCAAAGTTCTCAGGAACATAGTGTGAAGGCCGCTCTGTTTTGTCTGAAGTCACTTGGAAACAGCGTCTGCTAGTCTCGTGAGATCTCGCTATATGACCTGGCAGGGCCGGAAGTCATGCCAGAGTCGGGTTGGATTCTCCCCGGAGCAACAGCCTTGCTCTCAATCAGCTGATTTGTGTGTGCTTCCTCTGCAATCCTCAATAAATCCTCCTTGTGCAGCGTCAACACCTTGACTCGTCATCTTTGGCTCTGATTCACCAAAAATTCCACAACAAGTACAATAGTGCTCAGCAAAGAAGCAATTGACGCAAAAGAATAAGGTTTGTCATCTCTACTCCTGCAATAAAAGCAATCACAGCAATCACAGCTGCGGTTTCTAACCAGGACCTACCCAGCTCCAGTTTTTACCAAGGAGATACCCAGCTCTGGTGTCTAACCAGGACCTACCCAGCTCCAGTTTTTACCAAGGAGATACCCAGCTCTGGTGTCTAACCAGGAAATACCCAGCTCAGGTGTCTAACCAGGAAATACCCAGCTCAGGTGTCTAACCAGGAGATACCCAGCTCAGGTGTCTAACCAGGAGATACCCAGCTCAGGTGTCTAACCAGGAGATACCCTGTGAGGTGAAAATTGGGAGGACTGTCAGGTGAATGTATGATCTGAAAGTGTGATGAACTGGGGGAGAAATCAAGCTGATCGTCAGTGACCCGGAAGCAGAACCCTGAGGGACGCATGTGAGATTGGAAGAGACTGACATCACTTGAACGGACTCAGATGTAAACGGATCTAAGAATGAAGTGTCCGGGAGGATGTGCGATGGTGTCGAAGGTCACAACCTGGTAAGGACAATTACACACCAGAAATGTCAGCTGTGAGGGACCAAGTGGTCACCCCAACTTTGGATGGGATCTGCCCCAACTTGGAAGGACTGGAAAGAAAACACCAAGGTGGAAGTTCAGGCTTTCTGAAAAATATTTCCTTTTATTTAAGAACTTTCACTTTCCAAAGACTCAGTACAAAATCATTTTCTTCCAGCCTTTCTCTGTCAGACTGTCAGTCTTCTTCTTCTTGGAGAGTTAAAGGCATCTTGTATCCCTCCGGTTGCAGCCTCCCTCGTATAGAGTAAAGCCTGGATCATGCTTTCCACGTCCGCTTTGGCGCTCACGCAGTGCGTTCCATGCAGGTGCACTGACTAAGCCTTCTCGGGACCTTTTTCGGTGCTCCAGGCTGTTTATCTGCTCTTTTATTCCAAATTATTTATCGAAAATGAAGCACATACATTTTCAGTCTATTGTTATGTAGTATTAGTTCATTTTTTCCTTTTTCTGTTTCTGAATTGCGTGGCGGTGCTTGAACGTTCACGGAGATACTCTCAGTTTTGTTGGCAGGCCTTCTCATCCCTCCTGTCTTTCATCTCTGTCCACCGGTGTTTGACTCTCTGAATGTCTTTGTAGGTGGAGCTACAGCCTGATGGCTTCACAGCATCCGCATGGTTTGTTTGCTGTTGCGATCTGGTGCATGCCTATATCAGCGCATACGTACAACGCCATCACAAAATTTGGGCTGCGTGTGGACATCCGTGGATCAATCCACACACCTTGGTGGAGAGGAATTGATGATGATTTTTATGTCACAGGGGCCAACACAGACCCGGCCAAACACATGGGAAGCATGAATCAGGCTGAAGGACAGATCAGACTGAGCCAAAACCCAAGGGGTGTTTGAAACCCCACAAACTGATACTCACCAAATCTTAACACAATAACAGGATATAAATAAAAGAAAATGACAACATAATTTTACAAATGTACAAAATATTACATTCAGCTTCAACAGCTCCCAAAACATAAATATATATGGACCCAAAAACAGAGACAGTTCCCCCTCCAAGCAGTGGAACGAGCCACTTATCAGAAAGGTGAACTGCAGCAGACACTCCCACAGTGGAGCAGTCAGACCTGAGCACAGCACGAGGAGGAGCAGGTGTGTTTGGTGAGTGTTGACTGAGTTCTCCTTCACTTCTGGTCAAGTGCAGGGCAAAAGTGGTACAGGATGTAGAGGGACTGAACTTCACAATTTCACTGGTGGTGAGGGACGTTTTTAATAAGGAAAATGCTCTGAGCTCTAGCTGCAGCTCCGTCTGCACCTGCAGCTAGAGCTGGAGCTGCAGCTGCAGGTAGAGCTGCAGCTGGAGCTGGAGCTGCAGCTGCAGGTAGAGCTGCAGCTGGAGCTCTACCTGCAGGCGCAGCCATAGCTCCAGCTGGAGCTCCAGCCGTAGCTCCAGCTGTAGTCTAAAGTCTGAGTAGAGCAGTGTGTGGATCAGGTTGAATGTGTTGATTAGGTACCACTAAGAAATGATGGAGAAAAAATGATCAAGATCAGATTAACCCCCGGGAGGGGGGTAAGAGTGACCTATGCATTCTCACACTTCACACATAATGGAGATAAATCAGGAAAGACGTGATGCAGTTGTACTTTAGATTACGTAGTGTCTCCTGTGATTGGCCATAACTGAAAGCGACCTGCAGCACACATCCCAACGAAGCCTGAACAGGAGCTCCGGCTGGTTTCACCTCAGTTATACATCTGTGTGACCATAAATACAGACTTGATGAGAAAATGCAAGCATCATGTTCTATCCCGCCAACACACACACACACGCACACACACACACACACACACACACACACACACACACACACACAGGCACTGCCAGAGGACATGAAGCATAATGATCTTTATCTCTCAGACAAAGAGCTCCACAGGTGATAGCAGGTAATAAAAACAGGGAAACTGGAGTCCAGAGTCCACCTGAGAGGTTTTCCCTGTCCTTCTGTGGCTGTTCACTTGGCAGACTGATCAGAAACATGGAGCGGGTCACGGATCATCTGGAGAGGTATAAAGATTCTGTCTTTCCTGCCGGTTATGCCACACCGGAATACATCGAGTCTTTGCAGAATTTTGAAATCAGAGATGATGACATCTTCGTGGTCACGTTTCCGAAGTCAGGTTAGTGAGAAACGCTCGGCGCAGCACTTCTCGGTCTGCTCGGCCGCACCGTCTCATGTCCTTTTCAATCTGTTCACACCTGCGACAGGAACCATCTGGGCTCAGCAGGTCATCATCTCCATCTGCGAGCTGGCCGGAGGACTCAACCAGTTCCCAAATAACTTCTTCCAGATGCCGTGGCTGGAATACGATAACGGCCTGGCGTACGCCCAGCGACCTTCTCCACGACTCTTCTCCACCCACCTCCTCCCAGCACTCATGCCTCCAGGACTGAAGGACAAGAAGGCCAAAGTCAGTCAATCTCATGAACATGCTCACTGTTGCCCTTTAAAAGCCATCGTACTTTTCCATTTGTACCTTGTGAATCAGAATGTTTCTTCTGTTTCCAGATCTGTTTTTTCATTATGAGTTTATTGAGTTTGAACATATAAAATGCACTTCTATAAGAAAATAAAACAATGGTACTTAATCGGAGCGAAAAAGTTCAAAGAACTTATCAAGTCCACTCCTTAGTGGTGGAAAATAAACTATATTTATAAACCTCAATTCAACAGTATTAACAAGATCTCTCCTAATCAGTCATCATAGACGGGACACCATTTGTCCATTTCCTTATACCGTAGTTATAATTTTACTTCATTCCAATATTAATAGCCCAAAATAGTTCAAACAATACATCAAAAAGAGAGAAGAAAACATTTATGAAATAGTCAGTCAATTTATAATTAAGTTTGTTCCTTTCATGAACCAGTCTAAGATTCCACAACATTAGTCAGACATTCCATTTTTTTAATCAGTATCAGCCATTCATTCAAGAAAAAATGGAAGCTTCATAGTCTGGTCATGTATGGGTCGATATTAAGCATATTTGTGAAACAATTGTGTTTTTATTTTATTTTCAAAAGCATCTGGACTATTGGACTCTTGTATGTTCCCATCAAGCTCATTCCAGATGTTTAGGCCCTTAAACGCTATACTAAACTTCGCACATTGTAACTTATGCTTTTCCTCTCTTAGTTCTTTCTTGTCTTATATTCATGAGGTGAAGAGGTCACTGGAATGAGGTGACAGAGTCGTGGATCCAGTCTATAAACTGCATTATACTTTATACAAGCATTTTGCATACTATTGCACTCAATGAGCTTCAGAATCTTAAATCTGTAAAAAAGGGGATCAGAGGGAGCATTAAAATGTGCCCATGATGCCATGATATGACTTTCTTCTGTGAAGTGTATTTTCTCCAAGTAACGGATAACTTATCCAGCATGTCACGTTACAGTCATTTAAATCTTCTCTCATTTAAGATCATCTATGTGATGAGAAACCCCAAGGACAACATCACCTCCTTCTACCACTTCAGCAGTGAGTTCACTGACTTGGACACTCCCGACAACTTCGAGGGATATCTTGAGCAATACCTCAAAGGGAATGGTGAGCTCCTTCGGCTCTACGGCCTTCATATCGAGAACACAGACTAATCTTTAACAGTTGTCCATGTGATCAGGTCATCTAGGAATGCTGTATACTTTATGGACATGACCTAGAAATGCTGATCTCTCGGTTCTCAGATTGTTTTGGACCGGGGCCAGACAAGGATCTGAGGAACTGGTTGACTTTTGATATTTTTGAACAATTTAAGAAGTTTAAATCTGTCTTCTATGCTTATTTCAGATGAGCTTGACTTTGTCTTTGGCCTTCTGGTTTTGTACCCAGAGTGAATATAATTTCAGAACCCATTTTGGAGTCGGACTGTATTTGAAATGGTATCGGATTGGCTACAACTGGTCTGTCAAACACTGTTCACTTCCACATATGGCCCACTTTCATCTCATGTTAAAGGAGATTTTCTTTATGTAAAATGACTGCAAATAACTTTAACTGAAGTGTGTGTGTTTGTGTGTGTGTGTGTGCGCGCGTGTGCGTGTGTGCGTGTGTGTGTGTGCGCGTGTGTGTGTGCGTGTGTGTGTGTGTGTGTGTGTGTCACTGCAGCCATGACAGTGAATCAGCAGTTTTTAGTTGATTCACTGTCCTGGCTGCTAGTTTTAAACTGAGAAACATAATGTCTTGCAAACCAAGAGGTGAAATTGGAAAGAAAAAAAATCACTGCGAGCACCAGAAGTCTTTCATGGTTTTATCCTGAGATTTGCATGTCTGTAGGATCATCCATGTAGCCACAGCCAGTTTGTAAAAATGTGCAAACTTTTGGATTCAGGTGAAAAATCTCTTTCCAAAATCCGTTGGAGCAGATGGGAGAAAAATCTACAGTCTCCTCAAACAAATGCATCTGGAGAGAGAACCATTTGAGATAGACACAAAATGAAAGCATTGTAAGAAATTCAAAGAAAACATGTATGCTTTGAGGTATAATTTGTGAAGATTGAGCCAGAAATTTGGCCATAGGGATGAGAGATTTTTGTTTGTTTCGTTTTTAGTTTAAATGGAGAGCCATCCAATACACACCCATTATAAACTCCAGAAATGTCTGAAATTTTCACCATACTTTGGAGTTCTCAGTATAAATTCGGGAGAAGATACTGAAATGAGGTTTTCACATCTGCATAGAGGACAAAACCGCCAATATTTTGATATTTTAATGACGTTTCTACATGAAAGTATGGTGAGGCATGATGGAGTTGATAATTTTTGTGTAAGTTTTGTGCGACTCATCTGGAATGTAGGGGAAAAAATTGCCATTTTTTTGGCCATTTTCTCAGATGTTTTTCTTCAAAATGACAAGAAAAGTCATAGCACACCATTTCGGGAATTCAGACACGTTTTGATGAGCTTTTTGTGATGCTGCTCCAAATCATGTGAGACTAGTTATCTGGCTTAGTTTGTGCATCAGAAGAAAAAGAGTTTTTTTTTTTTTGTTTTTTTTTTATTAATAAAATGTGGACCCTGGACGTGGCCTGGCTAGGAGAGTCATCTATGTGCCTTGCCATAGGCAGGCACAAAGAATTACAGAAAATACACCACCACATCCCTGGTACTTGGTTCTAAGTGTTGTTGTCCAATACAGAGAACAAATTTGTTACAAAAAAGATATACTTTTTTTTTATTCTGAGCATTTTCTTGCTGGTTTGGCCAGATTGGAGCCTTTTGAGGGCCAGTCTTGGCCACAGGCCTTATGTTTGTCTGCAGTCAGGCTGCTTCTTGGCCAGTGTCCGACCTCCTTGGATTTTATCTCTCATTTCACATTCAGGTTTGGTCTCTTGGTCAGCAGTGTGTTAAAATCATTGCTGTTGGATATTCAGGCAGTGATGGATTATTATTGACACCAATAATGGGACATTATCTCTCTTTCCTCAGTTATGGGAGGATCCTGGTTCAAGCACATCAGGGAGTGGCACTTGAACAGAGATCAGTACAGCATGCTCATCCTGACCTATGAGGACATGATTATGGTGAGGTGCATCTGTTGTCTTGACTTGTTACAAAGATCTGCATGATCTGCTGATGGAACAAAACAAATGTTCTTGATGTCATTGCTTCTTGTTTAGGACCTGAAAGGAGCAGTGAAACAAATCTGCAGCTTCTTGGGGAAAAAACTGAGTGAAGTTGATATAGAAAAGGTCGTAGAAAAGTCAACGTTCAAGAACATGAAGCAAGACGTGAAGGCAAACTATGAGTTTTTGCCAAAAGATAAGATTCGAGGGAACTTCATGCGCAAAGGTGAGTGAATTCAAGGTAACAGCAGTGTTACATAAATTTGAACATTTTACTTTACAATGTTGTTCATTAATCTTGACTTAATGATGGACTGGTTTTAGATCGGCTTTACTGGCTTTACTTCTTATTGTCTCATGCTAGCTGTTGCCAAAGCTGTCCGTCCCTGGGAGAGGGATCCCTCCATACTGTGGTTCTCCCCAAGATTTCTTCTTTTCCCACTGGGTTTTTGGAGTTTTTTCTTGCCGGATGTGAGGGTCTCAGGCGGTGGTTGCTTCGTTTTGTCTCGTTACTGTGAATTTGACATATTAATATTATGCTTATTCACTGTTTTTATTTTTACCAACCAATGTAACATCTTGAAGCCTCTGAGGCAGCTGTTGTTGTGATACTGGGCTGTACAGAAATACATTGATTGGATTGATTGAGATTGGTTGGATTGAAACTGGCTTTAGATTGAGTTCAGACTTCATTTGGACTGATTATGGATGGATGGATGACTGGTGAGTGGGCTGTTGAGTGTTGAGTGGGTGGGCTGGTGGATGGTGGACTAATGGATGGATGGATGGATGCATGGATGGATGACTGGTGGATGGATGGATGGGCTGGTAGATGGGCTGGTGGATGGATGGATGGATGACTGGTGGATGGATGGATGGGCTGGTAGATGGGCTGGTGGATGGATGGATGGATGGATGGGCTGATGGATGACAGATGGATGGACCGGGTAAAGATTCAGTCACCTCACCTTAAAACGTTCAGGGCTTTTGTAGGATCAGCCCCCCCCCCCCCCCCCCCCCCCCCACTAGGTCGTTGTGAAACAAAGTGTGATTTGGCCTATTGTTGTCATTTCAGGTCAGGTTGGAGACTGGAAGAACCTTTTCACCACTGAGCAAAGTGAGCGAGTGGACCAGCTGGTCCAGGAGAAACTGGGAGATCTTTCTCTGAAGTTCGTCTGGGAATAAGCCTTGAGCTTAAACCACCATCCAGATGTTACTGAGGAGGATGAAAGCCAGCGACGCCCCTGATCTAAGACGATCATATCAAACACAGAAGAAATTACTACCCCAGCCCATCTGGAACACACGACATTGGATTTGTTTTCAATTATTAAATTACCTAAAAATGCTCAGAACCTCACTCAGTGTCTTTTAAGTTTTTTCAAGAGTGAAACTTCTATATATTTAAATAAAGTTTAACTATCAAAATGAGAAAAAAATTCTTCAATCCCTTTGTTTCAAAAACAATTACTTCTGACTGATATTTTGAATTCTACCAGAATTTTTATTTTTTTCATTATCATTATTTTCAATAATGTTCAACAAATGTTTTTAGGCAATTTCTTTTTGGCCTCTCACAAAAAAAGATAAACACATGGACCATGGGTTTTTTTTTAACTGATGGTGTTTCCTGTCTGTAATTTAACATTTCCCTGCATCAGCAGTATGCTAATGAGTCTGGCTACATGTTGTTTTAATTCAGAATTGGCTCATTCTCAAGTAAGTAATGCAGAATTATATATTCGTGATATTGGTGTTTACATGGGAAAGACAAAGGATGAACTCCTCTCTGACACCGGGGTCTGTGCAGAATTCTGATTGGACGAGGCAGCCGTGATATATTGACGTCTCCAGGAAGTAAACAGAGTTTTTCTCTCTTGCTTTACTGGATTAACTTTGACGCTGCAGCTTTGAAAATATCCTCGTTGTTCTGCTCCCATCCGTCTGTTCTTTTCATTATGTCCAATTCGTCTAAAACATCCATTGAATAAGACATCTCCATACAAGTCAAACCACAGACCGCCATCTTGGAAATGTTGGGTCTTCACGGCAGAGCAGAACCTCCAAAATGAAATTGCCTAATTAGCAGATAATTCTGCTTCCAGAGGAGAATAAAGCCGCCAGTCTTTTTGGGATTCAAACTTAATTCTGAATAAAGTTTTCAGGCATTTCCATGTTGATTTTTAGAGCAGAATGAGATTTTATTCAGATTTATACAGGAATAAAAAGTCCCATGTGAACACAGGGATAGTGTAATGCCAAGATTACTTACTGCCTGACTGGTATTCTGGAGCTGACACTCTTCTGTTGTCTGAGCCATGACAGAAGAAATCATTGAAATTTAAACAATATGAATCTGTTCAATAGAAAAGAACTGCAGCTGCTTACAGATATGTGTAAAAAACTAAAGTCTTGAGTGACAGCCACGGTAACTAGAAACATATCGCACTGAGGGATATCCACTTTTGAAAGTGCCAAGTCCACAGTCCTCACTCCCTACTGTCAAGTTTTTCTTGAGGAATATTAGTTGGTGGAAATGTTCAGGAGGAAGCTGACTGCACTGTGTTGTCCCTGCTGTCTGTCACCAGCTGTGCTGAAGACACGCTCTGATGGGACACTTGTTGCAGGTATGGACTAGTAGCTTCTGGACAGTTTGGGAAGCAGTGGAAGATCCACCTGTTCTTTCCACCACTGCATCACTATTCAGAATTAAAAATCCCTCCCCTTGTACAATTTCCTCCGTAGCTACACTGTAAAAAAAAAATAATAATTGAGACAACTTAAAATTTTAAGGCAACCTTTTGCAGTAAAACTTTTGAATTATGTCAACGATTTGCTATGTCATTGTCCTAAGCGACATTTCACTATTGTACCAATTACATTTATGCTGTTCTGTTAATGGACACTACTATTAATTCTTCGTTTTGCCAATTACAACATGCTGATTTGCTCAATAAGTCATTCAAATAGCTAGCAAAAGCTTATTGACTGCACGATCATTATTTAATTACCTGCATGTCAATAAATACACAATCCTGAATGGTGGTTCCATACTTTTATTTTATTTACCTGTGCAATACTGTAACACATTGATGATAACACTGTCAAGAATGAAAACTCTGCCCAGAATACCACATGAGGTATGTGAAAACAGGAAAAATGGAATATCTGGCACATCCTCCAGGACAACAGGCCTTCAAAAATCACAGGATCTTCTGCATCATAGCTGATGATTCCCTTGGTAGAAACATTTTTACTGTGCAACACTGTCAAGAATGACACATCTACCCAGAGGTACACCACACATGTATCCATGACATGAAAACACTTAAAAGGAGAAAGATGTGCCAATACAAACATGCTCAAATGACTAAAATCAGCAGTGGAACATTTAAACATTTCTTTTTATAATAGAAACAATGAACAGGTGTCGAAATGTCTCAGAAGTGTCCTTAGGAGCCTTTGGATATGAAATGTTGAGAGCGTAGTGGAGTCCAAAACGGTATGCAAGTGTAATTAGAAATCTGGCACATCCTCCAGGACATCAGGCTCCTCCAAAATCACAGCAATGTCCTGTACCATCGGTGCAGTCGGTGTAGCACCATCCTCTGGGACAAAGAGTACGCCCACAGCCACGCCCTTGGTCGCACCATCTTCAGTATCAGAGTCCTGTAAAAACACGGTGTATTAAATTTAGGCCAAATTTAATTATTTTATTTATCACAGGTCTGAATATCACTACAGTAGCTTTACAAAAAGTAAAAAATCGCTACAAGTTTTAAAATTTGAAGAAATAGTTCAAGGAATAACTAAATAACATCAAACTACATTAAAAAAAAAAAAAAACTTTCTTATCAAACTGTGAACAAGTTGCAACAAAACTAAATCTAAATCTGTCACAAAACTTAAGACACACAAACCTGCAATTGAATATGTATACTAAGCCTGTGCCAAATGAAAAATGTTTTGGCATAAATGTGTAGGCTACAAGTCCACACCACTGAGAACAAAATATCCAGTATAAAACATTTTGACCTGAAAATTAATGTAAACAGTGGTGATTTTAATGGGATAATAAGGAGATGTAATTAGAAACTGGATCTGTTTAAGTGAACATCTAAGTCAAAGTTATCACTACTTTCAATTCAATCAAAAATCTATACAACATCACGCTCAAAGTAATAGAAGCCTACATAAATGAATTTATAACTCTAAACAGGAATATCTCACTAAATAAATCTAAAACAGTGTAATATTTGAAGTGAGAAGATGAGGATGTCTGACTCTGCCTACAGGCACAGGAGAGGCTCTTTGCAGCTGGAGTAATGAAACTCTGGACAATTTATATATTCATTGCAAACTATGATGAACTGCTGAGCTATTTAAAATGCAAACATCATTTAAGTTTAACAATTAAATCCTTGTTAATTAGCTTAAATTCTGTGTTTACATAAAACATGACGGCAGACTTCGAACAAAGGACTTTAAATGTTGCTTTGCATATTCAGTGTGCTTGTTGAACAAGTGGATTGATAAAGAACTTATTAAATGTTCAGTGTTTTACGTACTTGCCTGACTGATCCTCAGCTCTGTCCGTCTGTCTGCACAGCGCCAGGAGCTGCACCAGGACAGACAGGCCGGACTGAACCACTGCAGGGGCTGTGGGGAGGGGAATGGAATGTTTCAATTGTTAATATTGTTAATATTATCAAACAGTATGTTCCTAAGGTATTATACCTTATGATACTATCACCAAACCTAAAACTACTACTGGAAAACTTTGATTTTGCGTGTAAAACAGGATTTTGTAGTGGGATAACCTTCTCTCAAAGGGAGGGAACAATATCCCTGCAGCCGCTAGCTGACGGCTAAAGGAAGGCTATTGCTAAGGGCTACCGCTAACAGACAAAAAAAAAAAAAGGGGGGGGGGGGGGGGGGGGGGGGGGGCAAGACAAAAATGTTCAAACTCAATTAAACGCAATTAGAAAATAAGTCCTGAGGGAACACAATGGTAACTTTCTTAGAGGCAGGCGAGGTGCAGGGATTAGCACTGTTAGCTTAACTGAAGAAGTAGCCAACTTACTCAAGTGCATTTGCTAAAGCAGAACAAAATACGATGTCAACACGTCCATTTTCACACAAAATACTTACTTTCACAACTGGACTGAAGCTGGTCATCTTCAGAAAAGCCTTCTTATCCTTGTGTGCTGATGGCTGACCTTGCTAGACCACAAGGGAGCATTTGCCCTTGCAAAAAATATGGGAAACCCCGGACTTCAGGGATTGCATGATGGGATTTTTTTTTCCTATTGTTGTGCCAACGACAATTTGAAAATTGTGCTAATTTGGAATTACACATTTGGTTTTAATTGAGGTGCCAATGTTGGTCTGACATGTATTTTCTAGTTACATAACAGCTATTTTACTTTTCATGTTCACACAATTAAGAATACAAGCTCTGGTGAATAGATTGTCATTGTCTTTTTAACCCTTTAAGCTCGGGGCCATTTTCGCCTGAAAGTTCAACTAAAGACGTACCCAAAGTAAACTGAATGCTGTTCTTGAACTGTTTGGAGTACATGCATGGTTGGGGTCTCATTTGAAAGCTGACAACCTGTATTTTCACCCAGTGCAGTCAGAATTACTCTAGGTGCTACTGCCACAGATTTATTTATGTTGCAGCGCACTGAATTAGGATGAATTTCATTCTCGCCTGAATTTTTTCCCTCTTAAAACACCTGGAAATAAGTGTGGAAGCACTGTGCGAGCTTGAAAACACAATTTTGCTAAAGCCTGGGGTCTTACATAGTTCAGGTAAAAATGTCAGAGCAGTACTACAAGAAATGAGTGTTTCACACATGTATTTGTACTGCTATGCCCCGGCGGGGTCAATTTTGGACATCCTCTGTATACCCTCTGAATGCCCTCTGTACAATGGTATATGTTGGTTTTTGGCCTGTTTTTACATTATTTTCACTCCAAAAACTCATAAAGTACTCAAAAAATCACTTCAGATAGGCTTCAGTTTGGGATAAGGCACTCAGACTGAGAGGAGCAGGGACAGACAGCAGGTGCATCCATCAGCAGATGTCTGAGAAGTCACAAAACCCCGCTCGCGGGCCAGCCAGCCATTCAGCAAGCTCATTGGCTACCAGCCCTGTCAGTCAAACGTTTCTACCGACATGATTGGCTCAGAATACGTTGATTACGAGTGATGACGACCGATGACGGGGGTCCATCAGTTTCGGCAGCGGTTGGCTGGTTAGCCATCGGAGGGAGGGATGAGTCACTTGATTGGTTGAAATATGAAGAATAAGCAACGGAAACCGATCAGTCGCCATATTGGATATCCTCAGCACGAGGGAGAGACGTCTGGATGTTTTTATCTGATAAAAAAATGGATTATTATCGGACGCGCACGCGGAGAGACGCGCCGCGTGCGCGCGCGGTGGCGCGTCTAATTCTGGATTATTTGCTTATTTCAAGACATGTTTTGGACAAAAGGCTATACTTTCTAGCTTTGCCTGGATGCATACGCTTGTACTGTGGCAGTTTTTGCTGGATTATCTGGATTATGGATCGTCTGTGATCAGTTATGAGCCTCCAAAGGTGAGTTGCGCTGTTTACTTAATTTGCTGTATGTTGGACAAATGTGTTTATATTACCCGCTGTGGTAATCACATCTGAAAGTGGTTTATACCAGCGGATTCATGAGAATATCAGCTTTCTAACGGTACATAGTACGTCTGTGAAATATGCAAAATAATTAATAAATGCATCGGGAGAAGTTGACCGGCCCGCCGGCGGGCCGGTCTGAGCTTAAACTGATGAAATGGGGAGACAGATTCAAATAGTTATACAAATAGTTTCAAATGCTACAAGCAGAAATCGTTAATTCAACATTTTTTTTTTGTTTATTTTGACAAAAAATGCATTGAGAATGACTGATGACAATAATCATCCAAGATTCTTTATTTCTCTCAGTAAATCTGCTCATATGTGAACATGTGAGAAAAGCAGCGTCCCCATGTAGCACGTTAGCTCAAACTCACATCAACATATGTAAGTCTATGACAAGCCGGGGGTTTCCACCAGGTTTCCATATTCGGTAGCGGATTTTATGAGGGTCTGTTTACGGTCTCTGTCCGTTCCCATCAGACTGTAGACTGAGGGAGCCCTGAAACTCTTTAGCATGTAGCATGTAGCATCACTGGTGTGTGAGCCCTAAAGCTCTTTAGCATGTAGCATGTAGCATCACTGGTGTGTGAGCCCCAAAGCTCTTTAGCATGTAGCATGAAGGATCACTGGTGGGTTAGCCTTGAAACTCTTGCATGTATCATCACTGGTTTGTGAGAACTGAAACACTTTAGCATGTAGCATTTAGCTTTTAGCATCACTGTGATGTGAGCCCTGAAACTGTTTAGCATGTGGTATCACTGGTGGTTGAGCCTTGAAACTATTTAGCATGTAACATTAGTGGTTTGTGTGCCCTGGAACTTTTTAGCATCGAACATCACTGGGGTGTGAGCCCTGAAACTCTGTAGCATGTAGCATGACTGATGCATGAGCTTTGAAATACTTTAGCATGTAACATTTAGCAAGCAGCATTGCTTGGCGTGTGAGCCCTGAAACTCTTTATCATGTAGCATCACTGGAGTCTGAGCCCTGAAACTTTTTACCATGTAGCATGTGGCATCATTGGTGTGTGAGCCCTGAAACGCTTTAGCATGTAGCATTTAGCATGTAGGATCACTGGTGTGTGACCTCTGAAACTCTTTATAATGTCGCATCACTGTGTGTGAGCCCTGAAACTCTTTAGCATGTAGCATCACTGGTGTTTCAGCCCTGTAACTATTGACCAGGTAGCATCATTGTTGTGTGAGCCCTGAAACTCTTTAGCATCACTGGTGTGTGATCCCTCAATTTCCAGGCATGTCCCACTGGGAGGAGGCCCTGTGGAAGACCCAGGATATGCTTGAGAGACTATGTCTCTTGGCTGGCCTTAGAACACCTTGGGATCCACCCAGAAGAGCAGGAGGAAGTTTCTGGGGACAGGAAGTCTGAGCATCCTTGCTTAGACGTCTGCCCTGCGACCCGGTCCCGGATAAGCGGTGAAAGATAATAATAATAATAATAATGAATTTTATTTATCATGCACTTTACATTTGTAAAACAAATCTCAAAGTGCTACAGTGGAATTTAAAAACAACAGTGACGATTAAAAGTAACAGATACAGGCTAAAAAAAAAAAATGGATGGATGGATGTTTTTTGACTGGCAAATAAAAATAGTAAATTTTTCTGCCAGTCATAGAATGTGTCATTTTAGTTCTCTTAAGAGTAAAGTGGATATCTGGTCTCCTCTGGTGAGCTGAGTGTCTCGTCACACCCCTATTGTCAACTGCACCTAAATAAATAACAATTACAACAAAACAAATGGCTACGAGCATCCCCCGGAGACATGCAGAGCCTGTTTTTGCCTTTACAAATGTAACAAGCAGCAGCTTGGGCAAACAGCAAAACACAGGAAACAAGAGCAGACTCAGCAGAGAGACATTTTCACAGTTAATGATTTTAAACTGATGAAACATGGAAACAGTGTCAAACAGATATACAGATAGTTTCACATGCTGCAACCAGAAATAATTTACTCAACTTTTTTTGTTTAATTTGACAAGAAAATGCATTGAGAATGACTGACAACAATATTCATCCAAGATTCTTAATTTCTCTCAGTAAATCTGCTCATATGTGAACATGTGAGAAAAGCAGCGTCCCCATGTAGCACGTTAGCTCAAACTCACATCAACATATGTAAGTCTATGACAAGCCGGGGGTTTCCACCAGGTTTCCATATTCGGTAGCGGATTTTATGAGGGTCTGTTTACGGTCTCTCTCTGTTCCCATCAGACTGTAGACTGAGGGAGCCCTGAAACTCTTTAGCATGTAGCATGTAGCATCACTGGTGTGTGAGCCCTAACGCTCTTTAGCATGTAGCATGTAGCATTAGTGGTGTGTGAGCCCTGAAGGACTTCAGCAGGTAGCATGAAGGATCACTGGTGGGTTAGCCTTGAAACTCATGAATGAATTAATTTATTTTTCAGACCTGTGTAAACGTATGTAGCTAATTTGTACATACAGAAGAAAAAATAATGATAAAAAAGTTAATGCAAATCAAAGAAAAAAGAGAAAAACAACAACATAGTTCGAAAAAAGGAGTAGGACGAAGTAAAGGCTTTTTTAAGATTCCTACCCCTTTTTAAGTTTTAAAATCATGCTTCATAGAACATCCTATAATATACTGACATAATATGACATAATATGCATATACTGTGCAGATGTCCTTATAAATACATAATATATGCTCTCACATACCATATAGTTATCCCCATAAATATATACTATATAATAACATAATTACAATGTAACTGCAGTATAACAACAATATATCAATTTACACTATATGTATAACACTCAACCCCATTTTTTATCATCCACAGTTACTGGCTTCCTCTTCCATATACTTATTATGAAATATTTCTTTGTACCTTTTTTTAAACAGATTTATGTTGCTACTTTGTTCTATTTCTGTCTCCAGACTGTTCCACAGAGCCACCCCACAGCTTGACATGCACATACTTTTCAGTGTAGTTCGAACCTTTGTTTTTTTATAGTTCAGGTCTCCTCTTAGATTATAACCACCCTCCCTTTCTGCAAACATCCCCTGTATATTTTTCGGCAGTAGATTATTTCTTGCTTTGTACATTACTTTTGCTGTTTTGAATTTGACCAGATCCATGAATTTCTTTTTTTTTTTTTTTTTTAATTTTTCCCTTGTGCTGTTCGGCAGCTGGGGCGTGCAATATTGTATGATTGTAGCCTTTTACTATCCGAACAGATTTTAATGTCAGCAGCAGGATGAGACTGAGTCTCCTCCTGCTGCTGCCTTTATTTAAAGCTGGCATCCGGCATGGCTGAGGACAGGACCGGGACAGAGACGCTCAGAGAGCAGGGACAGAAAGAGAGAGAGAGATAAAGATAGGGAGAACAGGGGGGGGGGGGCACAACCTATGTACAAAGTCACAATACAAAACAGTGTTGTCGACGCACCACACACAACCAAGAACAATCCCAAACCCCCAATCTAGACAACACCAAAGCAGAGCCGACAACCAAAACAGAAAATTACAGAACCATACATACATTTTTTTTTTTTTTTTTCCCGAACCATATTAGTGAACAGACCAGGCCACAAAAATAAAAGGAGGTGTAGGGGAGGAAGGAAATGCAAGGACACCACAAACCTTTTTTTTTTTTTTTTTTTTTTGAATATAGCTAGTAGTAACTAGTAGTAACTAGTAGTAAACTAGGGGCGTGCATCAAGAGAGTTCTGCTACAGATCACCATTATTCTAACCACCACAAGAAGACAAGGTAACCCAGTATGTGAAGAGTGATTATAGATCAACGTGATCATGTGAATATGATGGTGACAGTGATGGTGATAGTGATCATGCATATATGACCTCTGACCTCTGAGAAGGCCAGAAGCAGGCCAGAGAGGCCCTCGGAGCCCAGACAGCCGGCGGTCATCACAGAGCCCGGATCCAAGCCGCCCCCCCAGGCAGACGCCCCCGCTCCGGTCCAGAAACGGGGCAGAGGAAAGCCCCGGCCGGGGACCCCGGCAGCCCCGGGGCCCGGGCCCCGCGGAGCCACGACCGGCAGGAGCCGGTCCTCCACGGGCGCCGGACGCCCGGGGCGGGCAGAGCCCAGAGCTCAAGGCCCAAGAGCCCAGGAGCCGACCCCCCACCCAGGCGGAGGGCCATGACCCCCCCAGGAGAACCAGCCCACACGGGCGGCTACCCACCCCAGGCCAGTACACCCCCAGCGCTCCGGCCACGCACCCCGAGATCCAGGGCATCACCCCCCCCCCACCCCACGACCCCCACCCGGAACCCACCCCCCCGTCCACCACCCGGCCCACCCCTCCCACCCCCTGTCCTCTCCCGCCTCACTCCCCCCCGCCCCAACACAACACTCATACTGACACACACACATGCACACACGCACACACACAACCACTCATCCCTAAACCAAACGCATACACACACTCACATTCCAACACACTCACACACTCTCACGCACACGCTAACAAGCACGTGCGCGCGCACACACACACACACACACACACACACACACAGTCAACCCTAACCCAAACACACTCACATTCCCGCGTCATCCAACTGTCATATCCTGTGGGAGACACCACCGGAAGGCAAGGGAAAACCGAACCCCACATCCAGGACCCCCCGCCATCCACAACTGCCGTCCCCACCCCCCCACCCCACCGCTGCAGACAGGTATGCACCCCCCAGAGCCAGCAGCCCCCCAAACCACAGCCGCTCCAAACCCCAGGCCTGTGGGGAAAACAACAGCCCCCCCCGCCCCACCCCCCACCAGAAGGAATCCGGAAACGGGGGCGCAGAAGACCCCATTGCCCTTTCTCCCCCCTCCGTCTCGTGAGTGTTGATGGAGTATATGTTGTTTGCGATTAAAATTTGAGGGGCAGTAACCACACCGTGCCACGAGTGAGGCCAAACGAGCAGTCTCATCCACCTGAACAGCCCCACCCCCGACACAGCGCGCCAAGACCCCCCGACGTGTGTGTTTGTATGTATTTGGTCGTGTTAGACGACTAAGTGCAATTAAGACTGAGAGGCAAGCCACCGAAGGACAGCGACAGGGCGGACAGCGACCATAGCCAGAGAGCCACCGACCCAAGAAGCACACACCCATCATGCATCAGGAGGAGTGAAGGTGAGGACAGACAGGGGGCAGCGGAAGAACCCAGACCCAGGGCCCACTGCCCCCAGGCCCACCGGGGCCACCCCCCACAGGACACCGCACTCTCTCATACATAGCTCCAATCGCCCACACATATACACCCAAACATACAGACATACATACATACTTACAGATACACACCCACACACACATACATACACGCTCACAGATACATACCCACACATACATACACACTTACACATACATAGTCACACACACACACATACACATACATATCCAGATACACACCCACACACTCACATACACCTACATAAATACCCACACATACAAAAACATACATACATACTCACACATACACATATACACATACACGTACACACACCTTCCCCAACCCCCTAACCCCCACAGCCCACCCCCCCCCCCAACTTTGGGAAACTGAGGTTTAAGAATTCTTCGACCCCGAGAGGTAGCTATCCCTGCAGTTGATTAAAGGTATACTTTTTACCTATGACAGATTTAAGTTGATGATATTCTAAAAATGCTGTGCTGCTGATTCCATATTGTGAGATGAGAGTATTGAATGATAGAAAGTAGCCGTTTTCAATGATATGTTCAAGCTGGCTGATTCCTTTATTTCTCCACTGAGTGAAGTTTATCATCTTTTTGTTTTGCAGGAAGTCCGGGTTGTTCCAGATGGGTGTGAGTTTACACGGGATCAGAGAAGATTTGGTTAGCTTTAGAAAGTCCCACCAAGCCATTAAAGAGGAACTGATGTTGACACTTTTAAAAAAGCGATGGGATTTGATGGTGGGACTGATGAATGGCAGGTCAGAGATTACTAGATCCTCACATAATGCTGCTCTACATCCAGCCATGGCTCATCTAAATTGTTCGGTTTAAGCCATTTGGAGATATATTGCAGCTTGCTGGCTATGAAGTAATTACTGAAGTTAGGCAAGTCTAGTCCACCTCTGTCTTTAGTCTGTTGTAACGTCTTTAAACTGATATGTGATGGTTTATTTTTCCAGAGAAATTTAGATATGTATGAGTCCAGTGATCTGAACCAGCCAGATGATGGTTTGGTTGGTATCATTGAGAATAAATAGTTAACCTTAGGTAAAGTCATCATTTTAATGGTGGCAACCCTCCCCATAAGAGATATCGGTAAGCGTCTCCACTGTAAGAGGTCATCCTCTATTGACTTCAGTAACGGAACATAATTTAGTTTTAAAAGTTCTGATATCTTTGGAGAAATGTTTATGCCTAAATATCTAATGTTTCCAGACTGGATTGTAGCATTGGGTATACTTTGTAAATCACAGTTTATAGGCATGGCTGTAGTCTTAGACCAGTTGATAGAATAGTCAGATATTAGTGAAAATTTGTCAATAAGTGTGATTGTCTGGAAGATAGAAAATGGAGAGTTCTGCAGGAAAAGCAATACATCATCTGCATAAAGACTTATTTTATGTTCTATCTTATTGTTGGCCAGGATCCCTCTGATGTCTTTATTTTGTCTTATAGCAGCTGCCAGAGGTTCGATAAAGATGGCAAACAGTGAGGAGAGAGTGGACAGCCCTGTCTGGTTCCTCGCTGCAAACAGAAGCTTGGAGAAGTCTGCTCGTTAGTCTTCACACATGCAGCTGGGTTGTTATATAAGATTTTAATCCAGTCTATGAAAGACGTTCCAAACCCAAATTTGGTTAATATTCCAAATAGAAATTTCCAATTTACTCGATCAAAAGTTTTTTCAGCATCTAAAGAGATAATTATGGATTCTAGATTATGTATTGTAGAGTAATCTATAATATTAATTAATCTGCGCATGTTAGTGGATGAATGTCTACCTTTAATGAACCCTGTTTGGTCAGGATGTATTATGAGCGGGGTTATCTTTTCTATTCTTCTGGATAGGGCTTTGCTGATTATTTTGAGATCTACATTTATTAATGAAATAGGACGATAACTGGACGGAAGTGTGGGGTCTTTCCCTGGTTTAAGTATTAAAGTTATTTTGGCTAAGTTCATATTTGAGGGTACTGTTCATTTATTTTTATTTCCATTACCATTTTATGAAAAGTGGGAGCCAACATGGTCCAGAATTCTTTATAGAATTCTGCTGGATAGCCATCTGGACCTGGAGCTTTATTGTTGGGCATATCCTGCAGAGATTTATGGAGTTCATCCACTGAAAGAGGAGAATCCAACACTATTCTATTTTCATCTTTCAATTTTGGAAGGTTAATATCATTAAAAAAAAGTATTAATTTCCTCATCTGTTGTGTCTATTTGTGATCGGTATAATCCTTGATAGAAATCTCTAAAGATATTATTGATCTTGTCCGGGTCATGGCTGATGTTTCCTTCTGAGTCTTTAACAGCTGAAATCGTGTTTTTCTCCTTGTTTGTTTTTAACTGATTCGCCAGGAATCTTCCAGATTTATTACTATGCTCAAAATTCTCTAAACGGAGTCGTTGGATCAGGAATTGAGTTTTTTTATCTAAAATTTCATTCAGTTCAAGTTTAGCTTTCCTTATATCCTTCAGTATGTTCTCTTGTGGGGAGACATGATAAGCCTCCTCCAGCGATTTAATTCTTAATTCCAATTCTAAAGTTCTTGAAGCTTCTTTCTTTTTTTTGTGTGAGGAGAAGGAAATTATTTTTCCCCTCATCACCGCTTTCCCTGCCTCCCAAAGAACACATGCTGTAGTATCTGGCAAGTCGTTATTTTCTAAATATATAGACCATTCTCTTGTTAGATAGCTAATAAACTCTGGATCTTTAAGTAATGATGTATTAAATCTCCAGTTTCTAGTTGGTGGTTTATTCTTCTTATTTCTGAGAGTAAATGAAACTGGTGCATGATCACTTATGACGATGGGATGAATTTGGATTTCTGAGATGTCATTCATCAGTGTGCTGCTCGTGAAGAAATAATCTAATCTAGAGTAGGAATGGTGAACTGAAGAGAAGAATGTGTATTCTCTTGCAGTGGGGTGGTGAGAGCGCCAGGCATCGCAAAGACCAAAATCCTTCATGTACTGTTTCACAGTTTCTGAGGATTGCCAGAGTCGTTGACTTCCTGTGGTGCTCAGTCTGTCCAACTGTGGGTCAGAAACCATGTTGAAATCCCCTCCTATAATCAATGTGTGACCTGAGTGATCATCCAGTGAGGAGAAGAGGGAGTGAAAGAAGGAGGGGTCATCAACATTAGGTCCATACACGTTAGCAATGCAGAATTTAACATTCTGGATAGATAATGTGATAAAAACAAATCTGCCTTCTGGATCTGTGATTGAACTGTCAGTAGAGAAGTTTAACCTTCTACTGATAAGAGTTGCTACTCCTCTTTGCCTGGAATTGTAACAGGCTGAGTACAAGTGTGGAAACTGTGTTGACTCGAGAAGACCTACTGATGAGTTTGTTAAATGAGTTTCCTGTAATAAGACAATGTCTGCCTGCAACTTCTGAAGCCGATGGGTAATTTTTAATCTCTTTTCCCTTGTACCAGCCCCACGGATATTCCAGGAAACGAAATTAAGAGTGTTCATGACTAGACAGCTATGAGTGTTACATGCATTTCACTAAACCTGGTGTCTGAATGGAGCCCGTTGTTTACTGGTGTGCACCCGTGCATGTCAGTTGAGTGTGCGTTCTGAATCTGTCTATCAACATGCTTAGAGTGCGCGTGAACCTGTACAGTGATGTGTGTCAATAAGGCAATGTCCCGGTGCGCCCCGCGGGTGAGAGTGAAAAAGGGTGAAGAGAGAAAAAAGTGAGAGTGAAAAAAGAAACAAATGCTTAAAAAAACACATCCGCGGTGAGCAGTGCAGTGGAGACGGGCAGTGACTGACTATTAATTAATTTATGGCTGGTTTCTGTATCAATATTACGGAGTGATTATGGGACAGTGAGAATACAGCACCTGAGATCAGTAGAGCCACGGAGTGATGTTTGGGTCGCGGAACAGCTGGCCGTTGATGAATAATTTGTCCACGGCGATGACGGCGCGGGAGCCCTCCGAGATGGATTTTTTCCTGATCGGGAACAGAACTCTGCGCCGATCCAGGATCTCCTTCGGGAATTGATCATTCATGCCGATCCAGATCCATGAATTTCAACAAGTGTGATTTTATGAGTAGTGGGTTAGTGTGATCTGTGTATCCTGCATTGTTTATTATCCTTATTGCTCTTTTCTGTAAAGTGCATATAGGCTGTAGAGTTATTCTGTAGCTGTTTCCCCAGAGCTCAACACAATAAGACAGATATGGTTAAAAAAAAGTGCGCAATATAGGTGTACAGTGACTTAATGTCCAGAATATGTTTAGTTTTCCACAGTACTGATGTGCATTTTGTCATTTTTGCTCATATGTAACTCACATGAGGTTTCCAACAGATTTTGTTGTCCAGAATCACGCCAAGAAATTTAATTTCACTTACTTTCTCTATTTTGTTATCATCTATTATGAGTTCTACATTACAATCCATTTTGTCTCCTGAACAGCATGATCTTTGTTTTACTTAGATTTAATGATAATTTGTTTTTATCAAACCATAGTTTTAATTTATTCGTTTCTGTTGTGATGGTCTCCAAAATCTGATGCAAATTCCCACCCGAACAAAAGATATTTGTGTCGTCCACAAACAGAATAAATTTCAATAATTTTGTTACACTGCATACGTCATTAATATACATTATGAATAATTTTGGTCCTAATACTGACCCCTGCGGTACCCCACATGTAATATTCATAAGTTTTGATTTATGATTCCCTATCTGTACAAACTGTTGCCTGTTTCTTAAGTAACTTGATAACCAACTCAACCCAACTCCCCTAATACTGTAGTTATCTAATTTTTTTATTAATATATTATGATCTATGGTATCAAATGCTTTCTTTAAATCCACAAACAGTCCTATTGCTGCTTTTTTATTGTCCATACAGTCTGTGATTTGATAAAATAAAGCTGAATTGAATTGATTTCTTCTATTAGTTTCATTAGTGCCAGAGATGTTGATCGGTCCGTTCTAAAACCATACTGACTGTCTGTTATAAGGTTGTGCTTTTCAATGAATTTATCCATTCTGTCTGTAAATAGCTTTTCCAGTATTTTGGAGAATTGGGGGAGTAATAAAACAGGCCTGTAGTTTGTGAACTGATGTCGATCTCCAGATTTAAACAGTGGTATTACTTTAGCTATTTTCATTTTGTCTGGGAATGTACCTGATTCAAAAGACAAGTTACAGATGTAGGTGAATGGTTTTGCAATTCCTTCAATAACTGACTTTACTGTGGACATGTCTATATCATTCCAGTCTTTAGAGGTTTTGTTTTTACAGTTTCTTACATTCTCTACAATTTCTTTTTCATCAACTGCACCTAAAAACATTGTATTTGGATTTCTGTACCCCATGTCTTCTAAATCCCCCTTTCTGTCGTCACCGGTTTCTTTATTTTCGCTGCTAAATCTGGTCCCACATTTACAAAGAATCTGTTAAAACCATTCACCACATCCTCCATATTGTTAATGGTCTTGTTATTTTCAGTATAGTACTCTGGGTAATTTATAATTTGGGATCTATTTCTCACAATGCCATTTAGAACATTCCATATGCCTTTATTATTGTTTCTATTTCTCTCCAATAATTTATTATGATATTCTTTCTTACTTGTCCTCATAATGTTAGTTAATTTATTTTTTATATTTTTTTATACTTTTCCTCTGCCTCTGTAGTTCAATGCCTTAAGAATTGCCTGTATAGTGTGTTTTTCTTTTTGCAGGCATTTGCAGCCCCTTTGTGACCCACGGACTATTTATGTGTTTTTGTATAATACTGTATTTCTTCATAGGACAATATTTATCATATAATATATTGAATACACTTAAAAATTTGTCATATGCTTTATCAATATCTTTCTCTTTATAAACCACATTCCAGTCCTGTGTCATTAAGTCATTTTTTAGTGCCATCATGGCCTCTTCTGTTTTCACTCTTATATATTTATAATTTTTGGTATTCTTCTTCCTACTATAGTTACGGTAATATACAGTAAAAATAGGCAGATGGTCACTGATGTCAGTTAATAGTAGTCCGCTCTCAGTATTATTTTCCATGATGTTGGTGAAGATGTTATCAGTTAAGGTGGCATAGTGAGAAGTGATCCTGCTAGGTCTGGTGATGGTTGGATACAAACCCATACTGAACATTGAGTTGATGAAGTCATCCGTCATTTTGTTTCTTTGGATTTAAGAGGTCGATGTTAAAATCACCACAGATTAGTTGTGTAGGACTCGATGTTATTATCCCTCAGTAGATACCTATGGCAACGATGAGACACTGTGGCAGGCAAATGAGTGACAGCATCCTTTGGGTTGTCAAGTGGGCACCCTCCTTCTTAGGTGTTTCGCTGACAAGCCCACGACACCTCCAGAGGGTTCAGCAGTGAATCCCAGCGTCCCAGGTTCACCCCCATCAGCCATCAGACATTTGGAGGCCCAGGTCAAGTCCTTCCTCTTGGTCCATAGCCACTGACTCCCCTTCTCAGCAGCCCTGGAGAGGCCCCTTGACAGCCTGCCTGTGAGCCTTACCCCACACTCCCATCTCCCTAAGTAGCCTAGATGTTGATGAGGCTACGAAGCCTCTGCAGCCTACTTCCACTGGGCGTACTTTCACACACCAGCCTTGTTCTTTGGCATCTGCTGCGAGACGGGAATACCTCAGCAACTTCTGCTCATAGGCCTCCTCCATCCTGTGGATGGATGACTCTTTATTTGTGGAGGGATGAATCTTTATTTGTGGAGGGATGAATCTTTATTGTTGTTTATCCAGGCCAGGTGTGCTACTCTGAATCTGAGTAATGGATGGCGAGCCAGTGGTTCAACGGCCAGGAGCCTGAAGAAAGCCCTCCAGTCCTAAACCAGTTGTCGGGTAGGAGGCTGGTGCAGCCTGCTCTCTCTCCATTTCACCATTTTCTCCAATACACTCTCTCTCTCTCTGGACATTTGCGCTTTTGCCAAACTCCACCACTGCAATAGTTGACTTATGGACATTTGGAGGTGAACAATGGACCACGAGTGAGGAGAATCCTGATACCCTACTGGACGCTGAATTTATTTTCTTTATTTTGAGTTGCTCAGTTTGTTTGTTTGCTCACTGTAAATATTTTGGGTTGTTTGTTTAATAGGTCTGTTTATTTGTCACATTGAATATATCATATTTGCACTAAAACTTACCTGGAGTTCCATGTGTTACTGTCCTCCGCCCTCCAGTAGTCAAACTTAGAACCTTCTGACTAGCCCACTTAACCTACTCATCTCAAAATACCTGTTAGAAGTCCTTTTTATATTTCTCAGCTCCTCTGTGAACCAGGGGCCGGAGCGGGTGGAGGTAACTGTCCTGGTTTTTAGTGGAGCATGAAGGTCCAATAGAGCGTGAAGGTTATTATTTCAGTAGTCCAAGAGAGTGGCGACTGACGTGTTCGGAGGAGGAGATGGAGCTGGAGATGCTGACTGAGGGAGGCGGAGTCGATTTTCCTGAGGTTCCTGAAGGAGATGAGGCATTGTGGTTTGGCGAGGGGGGGATCCTGAGGGTGACTGCTTGGTGGTCTGAAATGCCAGTGTCCTGGATTTGAAGGTCTGAGATGCGGATGGAGTCGGTAATGACCAGGTCCAATGTGTGGCCCTTGGAGTGGGTGGGACCAACACCAGATTGGTGGAGATTGAGGCGGTCCAGGACCTGATTGAAATCGGCAGCCAATCGACAGGAGTGTGAGTCCATATGGATATTAAAAATCCCCTAAAATTAGAATATTGGAATGTGAGGTGCAAAGTGAGCTAAGAAAATCATGAACTTCAGAGAGGAATAATGGATGTGGTTTTGGGGGGTGATAAATAAGCGCTATGGTTGCAGAGGTGGTGTGATGTGCTGATGTGTTTGTAGTTAAAAACCAGATGTTCAAAACTATTGACATGTGGGATGGACAGTAGTGAGGTTTGGAAAGTGCTGCGATGAAAAACAGCTAGCCCCCCCCCCCCCCCCCCCCCCCCCCCCCCCAACCCCCCTTTGCTGAGGTAGTGGTACCCAGGGGGCAGGAGGAAGTTTCTGGGGACAGGAAGTCTGGGCATCCTTGCTTAGACTTCTGCCCTGCGACCCGGTCCCGGATAAGCGGTGAAAGATGGATGGATGGATGAATGGATGTTTTTTGACTGTTGAAAGACTGTTTGACTGCGCATACAGACAGGAGGTGGAACAGTTGGTCCGATGGTACAGCAAGAACCACCTGGAACTGAACCCTCTTAAGACAACAGTGGATTTCAGGAGGACCCCCATGACACCTGCCCCTTCACCATCCTCAGCAACACAGTGGCTACGGTGGACACCTTCAGCTTCTTGGGTTCTACAATCTCCCGAGACCTGAAGTGGACTCCCAACATTGACTCTGTGAGGAAAAAGGCTCAGCAGAGGTTATGCTCCCTGCGACAGCTCAGGAAGTAGAACCTGCCCCAGGAGCTGCTGATCATTTTTTGCACGGACGTCTGGTTTGGTTCAGCCACCAAACAGGACAGGACAAGCTGCAAAGAATAATTAGGTCAGCAGAGAAAACAAGAGGGGCCAGCCTGCCCTCCATCCAGGACCTGTATCTCTCCAGGGTCAGGAAGAGCGCTGGTGACATCTCTGCCGACTAGAGATGTGCGGATTGCGGATCGGCCAGATGACGTGTCGAAAAATTAAGATTTTAATTACTTTTGGGCGGGTTGCGGGTGAAGCGCTCAAATTTTAAAAAATGGGCATCATTTTAATAGCCGAGGCATCTTCAATACACCTAAACACTATTCTGCAGATGGCGGGGGTTCGGTTTTGAAAATTGATTAAAAAAAATTGTTCGTGCGGGCGGATAGCGGGCGGATGGAGATTTTAGGAAGCGGTTGCGGATGGAAAATGAGCCATCCGCGCATCTCTACTGCCGACCCTTCGCACCCTGCTCAAACCCTCTTCAAACTCCTGCCGTCTGGCAGGTGTTACAGAACTCTGCAGGCCAGAACCACCAGACTCAGGAACAGTTTCTTCCCCCAGGCCATGACCCTGATGAACTCTAAATAGGCACGTTTACATGGACCACTATAATCCGCTTATATGGCGGAGCAGATTGTAAATATGTCATGTAAACACTGAGTGGATCCGCTTCACTTGGAGCGGATTGTATTTCGGAGCTGATCGCAACTGTTTCCAATTTATTAAAATGTATCTTGTTGGATGAGACAACTTTATTTTACACTGGTTAAAATGTAAATGAAGTATTACACATTGTAGAGAATGAGTTTGAGAATATTATGAGATGGTTCAATGCTAACAGACTGTCTTTAAACATTAGTAAGACAAAATATATGATTTTTAGTTGCAAGAGCAAAGATGTCGACACCAAATTGACTTACAGGGTAGTCAAAAGTCAAAGTCTCCCGTGCTAAGCGCGTCGGGCGGCGCCTATCTCCGAGTCGTAACCCCAGGCCACACAGCTACTGTGAGTAGTAATGGAAGCTACAGTGGGGGGGTTAGACCTCTGGTAGCTCTGTGTGTTCGACTTCCTACCCCATTCTATATATGCCAAGCACCTGGCTAGAAGGCAGTAGGTACCATTTTTAAGGTCTTTGGTATGACCCGGCCAGGGCGCGAACCCATGATCACCCAGTTGTGAGGCAGATGCTCTACCACTAGGCCATCACTCCGGTACTTACAGGGTACTGCAATCAAAAGGACAAACAAAATCAAGTTCCTAGGTGTTTTGATTGATGAACATCTAACATGCAAATCTCATATAGAACATGTTAAAACAATGGTTTCACAAACCATTGCTATGTTGCATAAGGTCAAATAATCGCTTAATAAGAGTGCTTTGTTTCTATTGTATAACTCATTGACTGTTCCATTATCTGACCTATTGTGTTGAAATATGGGGAAGTGCCTGTAAAACTTACGTTGAATCACTTTTTCTTATACAGAAACGAGCCATTTGTGTGGTAAATGGAAGTGGATACAGGGATCACACAAATCCAATATTTAAACAATTGAAATCTTTAAAACTTAATGAATTGGTGGAACTCAACCTCCTTAAAACTATGTATAAAGCTCAACAAAAAATATTACCAGATAACTTGCAAAACAGATTTATAAAGAGAGAAAGTCAATATGAATTACGAGGAACCGAAATCTTTTCATTATCAGAGTCAAGAACCAAACCAAAAGAAAGATGTATCACAATCCAAGGGATCAGTTTATGGAACAATCTTTACTGTAAAGTTAAAATGTCTCGGTCCATTTATAGTTTCAAGAAATGTCTAACCCCTTAAAGGGGCTGTATCCTGCTTTTTTAGCTAGTCCAAACCCTAGAAATGGCATTAACATGGTAATAGTTTATTTTTGGCGCTAAGCAAAAGTAATTTTGTGTGAAATAAAAGATTTTCTGGGGCTAATTCTGAAACCCAGAAGAGAAAACGCTCCATTTCACTGAAAATCCCGCCTCTCCCCCTGTGGACTTTGACTGACAGCGAAATGCAACCAATCAGCGCTTCAAAACAAATACGCTGGCTAGCTTTAGCTCTTTAGCTCTAGCTTCTCCACACGCAAAAACGTCTTTTCCTGTGAGAAACTCACCAAGCGCAGACCCTTCAGACCCTTCAGACCCTTCAGACTCTTGCTCTTGCTTGATTGTTGCTTTCAGACGATGGTTAAAGTTTATCCTCGAAATTGGAGTTACGAAAAGCAGCAACGCTGATTGCGAGGGCCTGCAGGAGGGGGGGGGGCTCAGGGGAGCCATCTTCACCGTGTGACGTGAACGTGGGAAACGGAGCGTTTTCACGGTGCGGGAGGGGCTGCCTCTCTGAGCAGCACAAACACGAGGAAAGCTTAAACACGCCGGCACAAAGGAAAAAACGCTTTGGGGGCGTTTTTGGTGAGTACATAACTATATAACAAGGTTAAAACATACAAAAAGTGAATTTTGCATGATACAGTTTCTATAAGCTCAGACCACGGGCCGATCAACTTCTCCCGATGCATTTATCAAATGTCCACACGCATTTTGCAAATTCCACGGACACACTATGTACCGTTAGAAAGCTGATATTCTCATGAATCCACTGGTATAAACCACTTTGAGATGTGATTACCACAGCGGGTAGTATGAACACATTTGTCCAACAAACAGCAAATTAAGTAAACAGCGCAACTCACCTTTGGAGGCTCATAACTGATCACAGATGATCCATAATCCAGATAATCCAGCAAAAACTGCCACAGTACAAACATATGCATCCAGACAAAGCTAGAAAGTATAGCCTTTTGTCCAAAACATGTCTTGAAATAAGCAAATAATCCAGAATTAGACGCGGCGCGTCTCTCCGTGTGCGCGTCCGATAATAATCCATTTTTTTATCAGATAAAAACATCCAGACGTCTCTCCCTCGTGCTGATATCCAATATGGCGACTGATCGGTTTCCGTTGCTTATTCGTCATATTTCAACCAATCAAGTGACTCATCCCTCCCTCCGATGGCGAACCAGCCAACCGCTGCCGAAACTGATGGACCCACGTCATCGGTCGTCATCACTCGTAATCAACGTATTCTGTGCCAATCACGTCGGTAGAAACGTTTGACTGACAGGGCTGGTAGCCAATGAGCTTGCTGAATGGCTGGCTGGCCCGCTAGCGGGGTTTTGTGACTTCTCAGACATCTGCTGAGGGATGCACCTGCTGTCTGTCCCTGCTCCTCTCAGTCTGAGGGCCTTATCCCACACTGAAGCCTATCTGAAGTGATTTTTTGAGTACTTTATGAGTTTTTGGAGTGAAAATAATGTAAAAACGGGCTAAAAACCAACATATACCATTGTACAGAGGGCATCCAGAGGGTATACAGAGGATGTCCAAAATTGACCCCGCCGGGGCATAGCAGTACAAATACACGTGTGAAAAACTCATTTCTTGTAGTACTGCTCTGACATTTTGACCTGAACTATGTAAGACCCCAAGCTTTAGCAAAATTGTGTTTTCAAGCTCTCACAGTGCTTCCACACTTATTTCCAGGTGTTTTATGAGGGAAAAAATTCAGGCGAGAATGAAATTCATCCTAATTCAGTGTGCTGCAACATAAATAAATCTGTGCTAGTAGCACCTAGAGTAATTCTTACTGCACTGGGTGAAAATACAGGTTGTCAGCTTTCAAATGAGACCCCAACCATGCATGTACTCCAAACAGTTCAAGAACAGCATTCAGTTTACTTTGGGTACGTCTTTAGTTGAACTTTCAGGCGAAAATGGCCCCGAGCTTAACAATTACTAAAAAGATATTATGCTACTGTATAATAAGAAATTATATTTTGATTATGTAAATATCTTCATGTGAAATGGTTATGTTTATAATCAACTCTTGATGTAAATTGTTGTTTTGTCAATTATTTTGTGTTGGTAGGGGCAGACACTATAAGTTTTACTTCTTTCTGCTCCTTTTCATTTTTTTTTCAAAGAATGAAATAAACAATAAATGAATGAATGAAAATGAATGAATGATTGTATGAGGTGGTCTACACTGATCAACAATCTGCTCGGTGTCCCTTATAAACGCTGCCTGACTGATTAAACGGGGGATTATTTGTTCCGCCTTGCGTTCCCTCGTACGTAGTGACGTGACAACGTGCGCAGTAAACGGGAAGCAGGGCAGTCAAAAACCAGCAGAAGAACATGATGGTGGTTGAAAAATCCTTTTTTTAATAAAAAACCCCAAGAGAACAAACACTGGAGAGGCGAGGTGGAAGCAAATTGTGCAATAGCAAGTTGTACAAAGAGCTCCGTGGCAGAATACGATCGATCGTCTGGCCGGTGTTATGGATTAACTGGTTCCCGTGTTAACGAGTGACGGCGGAGGTCTGTGTGAACACCTGCTGATAACAGCAGCTGTTAAAGTCAGACTCACTAAAGACTTTAAACGTATACACTCACTGGAACTGTTGATAACCGATGTTCACCAGAACCACTACATGTTTCAGTCATTTCAGTCATATTTCAGTCACAAGTTAACACGGGCACCAGTTAACTCGAAACATCGTTGGGATGTTTGTCTGTTCGGACAGTACAAGGCTCCAATCATATAATATTTGCGCCCCAGCTGCCGAACAGGACAGGGTAAAAAAATAAAAATAAATAACTCAAAACATGGGCCGCACGGTGGCGCAGTGGTTAGCGCTCTTGCTTCACAGCAAGAAGGTCCTGGGTTCAAATGCCGGCTGGGGCTCGGGGCCTTTCTGTGTGGAGTTTGCATGTTCTCCCTGTGTGTGCATGGGTTCCCTCCGGGTACTCCGGCTTCCTCCCACGGTCCAAAAACATGCATGGTAGGTTAATTGATCACCCTAAATTGCCCCTAGGTATGAATGTGTGAGTGAATGGTTGTTTGTCTATATATGTCAGCCCTGCGACAGACTGGCGAACTGTCCAGGGTGTACCCTGCCTTTGCCCACAGCAGCTGGGATCGGCTCCAGCCACCCGCGACCCCAAAAAGGGATAAAGCGGCAGAAAATGAATGAACTCGAAACATTGGCATGGAGCAGAGCTAAACCGAGATGTGGTGCTGGGCGGCAGCGCTCCAGCCGGGGAGCAGCGCATCATGGAGATGTTGGGACATTATCTGAGCAGAGATCAGCAGATAAAAACTCTCTGCTCGGCGCTGAGGACTGCTGCTGCAGAGAGAAGACCTGGAAGTTCCTCGAGAGACCCTGTCCTCATGTCCCAGGACGCTGTACGATCCGCTTCACCAGGACCCTGGAGAACCAGGATTCATCGGGGATCGCTTTGTCTGCCGTTCATGAACACACTCACGTTTAATACGATTGTTTACAATTAGACTGAAAAAACACCCATGTAAACTGGGCCAATGACTCTGAGTCTCAGGAAACAAGTGCACTACACCTCCTCCATAACCTGTTACTTGCACCATTTAGCCATATAAGCAGGGACGGCTGGCATGAATGGGCTAGCAGGGCTGAGCCCTCCCAGCACAAAAAGACAGCTAATACAAAAAAGATGAGAAAATTATTTTTTAAATAACTTACAACAGATTGTTTTAAGTTTAGATAAAACCAAAGGTAGCAACAGCACCAATCAGTCAAAAGGAAAACAGAGAATATCTCTAAATGGGCTGATTTTTTACATTCATTTCATTCTTGTAAGTCATTGACAGGTGTCATGTCATGCCCCCTGTGGTTTACTGAGCATTTTGCCCTCTGACTCTTCACCAATAGTGGTCATTTAACGCAGCAGTGCTGCTATTTGTGCCAGATTTGGGAAGGAGAGAGAAAAAGTTCAGCTATGTCGACTTTAGCATGAACCAGGTGGATGATTTGGACCAATTGAATGCTCTTGCCACGCTGTCTATCGAGACGAACTTCATCCAAAAATTACCAGACTTCAACGACATGGTGATGGACCTGTTTGCATCCCAAAATGGCCGTCGACATGAGCTTTTTTTCAGATAAGGTAGGCCCATGTCGACCTGTTAAAGGACTGTGACGCCTTGTTTTAGCCGAGGTCAGCTGCTGTTCTGAAGGCGTGTCTGGCTACATGTCACCAAACAGCTGCAGCAGGCTGTCTGTGGGCAGTTGTTGAAGTTAGGTTGGAACACGTTTTGTAGTGCATAAATGTGTGTGTGTGTGTGTGTGTGTGTGTACAGAGCGAGAGAGTGAGAGAGTTGATGTACAGCACTGAAAAGTATAGTGTACCTGTAATTGATGTAACTGTGTATCATAGGTGATGCTGCTTTAGCAGCTCTGTTAACTATTTAATCTGTATTATGCGAGCATTTGTTAGACCTCCCAACAAATTTCACCACCAGCCGCCACTGCAAATAAGTATAATATATTTTTGAGTTTCTAGTTTTTTTCTCTGTTTTGATTGTAAATACATGTTTATTTTTATTGTTAATGTTATGCCTCTCTCCTTCGGGTATTCATCTTTCCAGTGGTTAACCTTAATTTAATTTAACCTTATTTAATTTGACTTTTTTCTCTCTAATCTGTATTTATCCTTTCGTTATTTATCTGTGTAGCCTGCTGAGAGCGCAGCTAAACCGGAGTCGAATTCCTAGTTTGTTGTCAAACCTGGCCAATAACTCTTTTCTGATTTCTGAAATTAAAAAATAGTCAATTTTTCTGCCAGTCATAGAATGTGTCATTTTAGTTCTCTTAAGAGTAAAGTGGGTATCTGGTCTCCTCTGGTGAGCTGAGTGTCTCGTCACACCCCTATTGTCAACTGCACCTAAATAAATAACAATTACAACAAAACAAATGGCTACGAGCATCCCCCGGAGACATGCAGAGCCTGTTTTTGCCTTTACAAATGTAACAAGCAGCAGCTTGGGCAAACAGCAAAACACAGGAAACAAGAGCAGACTCAGCAGAGAGACATTTTCACAGTTAATGATTTTAAACTGATGAAACATGGAAACAGTGTCAAACAGATATACAGATAGTTTCACATGCTGCAACCAGAAATAATTTACTCAACTTTTTTTGTTTAATTTGACAAGAAAATGCATTGAGAATGACTGACAACAATATTCATCCAAGATTCTTTATTTCTCTCAGTAAATCTGCTCATATGTGAACATGTGAGAAAAGCAGCGTCTCCATGTAGCACGTTAGCTCAAACTCACATCAACATATGTAAGTCTATGACAAGCCGGGGGTTTCCACCAGGTTTCCATATTCGGTAGCGGATTTTATGAGGGTCTGTTTACGGTCTCTCTCTGTTCCCATCAGACTGTAGACTGATGGAGCCCTGAAACTCTTTAGCATGTAGCATGTAGCATCACTGGTGTGTGAGCCCTAACGCTCTTTAGCATGTAGCATGTAGCATCACTGGTGTGTGAGCCCCAAAGCTCTTTAGCATGTAGCATGTAGCATCACTGGTGTGTGAGCCCTAAAGCTCTTTAGCATGTAGCATGTAGCATCACTGGTGTGTGAGCCCTAACGCTCTTTAGCATGTAGCATGTAGCATTAGTGGTGTGTGAGCCCTGAAGGTCTTCAGCAGGTAGCATGACAACCCAGTCTCATGGCAATTCGTGCTATGAGTCACGTAAATTAATCTATTGCATCGTGTCCGGGAGCACGATTTGCACTTTTTTTTCGTGTCCCACGTCACTCTTTTTAAACTAATACATTTCAATGAGAGTCGCCTGGCCACGCCCCCCTCGCGATTAAACGAGGCATAAACTATTGTTTCTTTTATCCGGACACTCAAATAATATCCAGCATTACTGTTATTGCCCTGTCCACGCTGAAGGTAATTTTAAAGATGTGTGCACCCACATAGCTGAACAGGAAAATGCTGGAAACATCGCGATAGTATCCATTCAAATATAAAAGGGGAGAAAAAAATTATCCACTCTCTGTATGGTCGAAATACATATTGGCGATCTACGTGGTTACATTCTCAGTTCAAATGTGTTCAATAGTGAGCAAAGCCACATAACAAAGCGACTTTGACCGGGGAGGAACGGACATGCAGCGCAGGAGGCACCTACGACTGGTTACCGGCTGCCGACAGCTCAGCCGCGGGCAGCCGGTTCAGCTGCTGCGCTGCTCCCCTGCTCCCCTCGTCGCGCGCGGGCGACTGGGCTGTGCAGCCGCGCGCCGTGCTTCCCGGTTGGGAGACTGGAGGAAAAATTGAGTGATTATGGTGACTGACAGGTTAGAAGAGGACAATGTGCCCGGAGCTTTATGTCGCCGTTCTGTGTGCACAGGCTAGCTTAGCTACAAGCACGCAGGCTGTTTGCTCACGTGACCGAACCGCAATGCATCATGGGAATCGTAGTGAAAAACAAGACGGGGGTCCGACATGCACAATAACCCGCCGCGTGCCTCTCATATGCACATCTGTTCGGCAGGTTTATGCACCAAATCATCCGTGCTTCCACATCTGCCCGGGACGCTGCGCCAAAATCATCTTATAGACTGTCAGTGGACAAAAACCATTGATCCAGAGAGCGGGACAGTCGGTATCGCGAGAACACAAGATCTCATGGGAATAGCAACATTAGCAGTCACACGGTTGCTGGCAAATAACAGAAATAAATCCAGATCGATATGTTTCTTCACTCTCAATTCATAAGACACGCATTACCCTTTACCAGTAGCACATGTTCAGCTGCTCATACGGTTTATTGGCGTTCATAAGCTCATAAACGTAACCCTACGTTCAAACCCCATACGGAACTACAAAATTTGTGACGTCATCAAATAGACAGAATAGATCCGCCATGCAAGTTGTAGTTCTATCTTCAAAATACCCCTTATCCCTAAGTAGAAGAGTAAAACACAAAAAAAGTACATTTAGGGGTTTAGAGTGATGAGGAACATGCTTCTTTGGATTATTTTTTGAAATGAAACTGACATACATAAGTGAAATTTAGTTTTTACCACATATCGTGATGCCCCCTGCTGGTGATAATATCAAGTCAAACCTGACAGGATAGTGGAGTTCAAGAGCTTTGTATAACAGTTGGTCCCATGATTCTAGCATTTTTCATTGTCAAAATAGAAGCTTTAAAAGAAGCACCAAAGTCAAAGTTCAAAGGTCAATATCTCTGAGCAGGAGCAAATTCAAACTTCCAGTCTGCCATAATCAAACTCCCCTGATCAAGTCTTTTACAATGATGTATCATGCTTAGTCTCATGACATATTTTTAATTTTCCCTCTTTTGGAACCAGCTCTTTACTTTATTTAGTTATTTTATCCTTTTCTTTTACTTCTGTATTGCTGTGCAGCACTTTGGTCAACGGAAGTTGTTTTTTAAATGTGCTATATAAATAAAATTGAATTGAATTGAATTGAATTGAATTGAATTGAATTGTTTGACATGTACGTTTCAGGGACACGTGAGGCTCGACGGGATGAAATGTGATTGAATTGAATTTATCTCAAATATAGTGGCCAAATTCTTCATTGAGAACGTTGTTTGAACTTACTGGAATGCTTTGTTGTCATTTTGGGTCTCTTCTTAAAATCTACACAGTTGATCCTCACATGTGTCCCTGAAACGTGCATGTCAAACAAGGCTGGTTCCAAAAGAGGGAAAATTAAAAATATGTCATGAGACTAAGCATGATACATCATTGTAAAGGACTAGATCAGGGGAGTTTGATTATGGCAGACTGGAAGTTTGAATTTGCTCCTGCTCAGAGATATTGACCTTTGAACTTTGACTTTGGTGCTTCTTTTAAAGCTTCTATTTTGACAATGAAAAATGCTAGAATCATGGGACCAACTGTTATACAAAGCTCTTGAACTCCACTATCCTGTCAGGTTTGACTTGATATTATCACCAGCAGGGGGCATCACGATATGTGGTAAAAACTAAATTTCACTTATGTATGTCAGTTTCATTTCAAAAAATAATCCAAAGAAGCATGTTCCTCATCACTCTAAACCCCTAAATGTACTTTTTTTGTGTTTTACTCTTCTACTTAGGGATAAGGGGTATTTTGAAGATAGAACTACAACTTGCATGGCGGATCTATTCTGTCTATTTGATGACGTCACAAATTTTGTAGTTCCGTATGGGGTTTGAACGTAGGGTTACGTTTATGAGCTTATGAACGCCAATAAACCGTATGAGCAGCTGAACATGTGCTACTGGTAAAGGGTAATGCGTGTCTTATGAATTGAGAGTGAAGAAACATATCGATCTGGATTTATTTCTGTTATTTGCCAGCAACCGTGTGACTGCTAATGTTGCTATTCCCGCGAGATCTTGTGTTCTCGCGATACCGACTGTCCCGCTCTCTGGATCAATGGTTTTTGTCCACTGACAGTCTATAAGATGATTTTGGCGCAGCGTCCCGGGCAGATGTGGAAGCACGGATGATTTGGTGCATAAACCTGCCGAACAGATGTGCATATGAGAGGCACGCGGCGGGTTATTGTGCATGTCGGACCCCCGTCTTGTTTTTCACTACGATTCCCATGATGCATTGCGGTTCGGTCACGTGAGCAAACAGCCTGCGTGCTTGTAGCTAAGCTAGCCTGTGCACACAGAACGGCGACATAAAGCTCCGGGCACATTGTCCACTTCTAACCTGTCAGTCACCATAATCACTCAATTTTTCCTCCAGTCTCCCAACCGGGAAGCACGGCGCGCGGCTGCACAGCCCAGTCGCCAGCGCGCGACGAGTGGAGCAGGGGAGCAGCGCAGCAGCGCAGCAGCTGAACCGGCTGCCCGCGGCTGAGCTGTCGGCAGCCGGTAACCAGTCGTAGGAGCCTCCTGCGCTGCATGTCCGTTCCTCCCCGGTCAAAGTCGCTTTGTTATGTCGCTTTGCTCACTATTGAACACATTTGAACTGAGAATGTAACCACGTAGATCGCCAATATGTATTTCGACCATACAGAGAGTGGATAATTTTTTTCTCCCCTTTTATATTTGAATGGATACTATCGCGATGTTTCCAGCATTTCCCTGTTCAGCTATGTGGGTGCACACATCTTTAAAATTACCTTCAGCGTGGACAGGGCAATAACATTATTGGATATTATTTGAGTGTCCGGATAAAAGAAACAATAGTTTATGCCTCGTTTAATCGCGAGGGGGGCGTGGCCAGGCGACTCTCATTGGGTGCGTTTACATGCAAGCAATAACCCTTTCTTAACCAGAATATTGGCAATAACCCGGTTGCGCACAGCCATGTAAACACGTGCAAAAACCTGAATATGCTCATATTCCGGTTTTTAAAAACCTGAATATTACCCCTGGGTTACTCCTTTTCTAACCTGAATTTCTGGTCATGTAAACGCGCATTGGAATATCCCGGTCTAAACGGACATGAAATACTGCTCTGCGCATGTTCTACCCACAAGGAATCTCGGTCATTTGAGTCCAGGAACTACTTTTGACACAGTTTAACTGCTACTAAGTAAATAAAATGTGCCAAAACTATAGTTCAGTTCTTCTCTTTTACTGAAAAAAAACGGTGCATCGCATTATTAAACATATTACCACGTCTCGCTGGCTTACTTTTTTTCTAACAACATGCAGAGAGAGCCTGCAGCGGCTGCAGCGCCCTTCTTCTTCTGTGGTGTCTGTGTAAAATAAGGTTGAACATGCAAACAGCACACCCAGTGGCATAAAGTGCAAATGCAGTCATGGCGTCGTCTGTGCGCCGCGGTTTGAATGGGGATATCCCTGATCATGTAAACAGGAGTAACTCTGTCTGTTTAAGCATGTAAACGGGTTATTCCAAATGATTCAGAAACCGGAATATTGACCATAACCTGAATATTGAGTGCATGTAAACGTAGTCATTGAAATGTATTAGTTTAAAAAGAGTGACGTGCAGGGACACGAAAAAAAGTGCAAATCGTGCTCCCGGACACGATGCAATAGATTAATTTACGTGACTCATAGCACGAATTGCCGTGAGACTGGGTTGAGCATGAAGGATCACTGGTGGGTTAGCCTTGAAACTCATGAATGAATGAATTTATTTTTCAAACCTGTGTAAACGTATGTAGCTAATTTGTACATACAGAAGAAAAAATAATGATAAAAAAGTTAATGCAAATCAAAGAAAAAAGAGTAAAACAACAACATAGTTCGAAAAAAGGAGTACGAAGAAGTAAAGGCTTTTTTAAGATTCCTACACCTTTTTAAGTTTTAAAATCATGCTTCATAGAACATCCTATAATATGCTGACATAATATGACATAATATGCATATACTGTGCAGATGTCCTTATAAATACATAATATATGCTCTCACATACCATATAGTTATCCCCATAAATATATACTATATAATAACATAATTACAATATAACTGCAGTATAACAACAATATATCAATTTACACTATATGTATAACACTCAACCCCATTTTTTATCATCCACAGTTACTGGCTTCCTCTTCCATATACTTATTATGAAATATTTCTTTGTACCTTTTTTTAAACAGATTTATGTTGCTACTTTGTTCTATTTCTGTCTCCAGACTGTTCCACAGAGCCACCCCACAGCTTGACATGCACATACTTTTCAGTGTAGTTCGAACTTTTGGTTTTTTATAGTTCAGGTCTCCTCTTAGATTATAACCACCCTCTCTTTCTGCAAACATCCCCTGTATATTTTTCAGCAGTAGATTATTTCTTGCTTTGTACATTACTTTTGCTGTTTTGAATTTGACCAGATCCATGAATTTCAACAAGTGTGATTTTATGAATAGTGGGTTTGTGTGATCTGTGTATCCTGCATTGTTTATTTTCCTCAGGGCCGGCCCGGGCTTCTTAGGCGCTCCAGGCGAGTCCGACACGAGCGCCCCGTGGGAGAGTTGTCGAGCGGGGGGATGCAGAACGATGCCGAGCAGTGCGCTGCTCACTCGGGCCATCAGAGCGGCACAGACTGGCGCTCACACGGAGCGTCGGGTCGCCCCTTGTACGGCCAAGGCACCCCCCCCCCTGCATTGTTTATTATCCTTATTGCTCTTTTCTGTAAAGTGCATATAGGCTGTAGAGTGGTTCTGAAGCTGTTTCCCCAGACCTCAACACAATAAGACAGATATGGTAAAAAAAAAAAAAAAAGTGCGCAATATAGGGTGTGCAGTGGGGTCGCCCTGGACAGGTTGCCAGTCTGTCGCAGGGCACACATAAAGACAACAATGCACACTCACACCTAGGGGCAATTCAGGGTGACCAATTAACCTGACATGCATGTTTTTGGACTGTGGGAGGAAGCCAGAGAACCCGGAGGGTAGACACACACACACGGGGAGAACATGCAAACTCCACACAGAAAGGCCTGAGCCCTGGCTGGAATTTGAACCCAGGACATTCTTGCTGTGAGGCAAGAGCGTTAACCACTGTTCCACCGTGCACTTTGGAACACACACAAAAAAAAAAAAAAAAGTTACAAGAGTGTATTTGTTGCTGCGATATTGGACTTCACCAAGAGAGGCAGCAGTGTGCTGCGAGGCACCGAGTCTGCCGGAAATTAGTAGAAGAAGAAGAAGAAGAAAAACAACAGCAACGCTGCAGCGTGAGCAGCAGCACAGAAGCGGCTGGACGTTAGCTCACAGAGAGAGAGCGCGTTTTTATCCGTCCGGACCGGACAGGCGCAGACACATAAACGACGGGCTGAAAAGCAGCTGTGTCACATGAATCACAAAACTGAAAAACCGCGGTCTGTCAAGGCAGATTGTCCTGTGCCGAGTGGACCGAACGGGTCAGTACTCTGCCGCGTACCGTTGCATCCCTTGTGAGCAGTGAGGAAGCAGGACACAGACAACGCAGACAGGTCTGATTTGTTTCGTTATATTTGAGTTCAGTCAGCCACGGAGAGTGCTGTTGGTCTGTTTAAAGAAATGTGGAACTGAGGAAGCATCTCTGGAGTCGCACGTCGTCCTCAGAGGACGAGTTTCATTTCTATTGTTGGGACATTGGCTCGAAAGAATCGCCGTCAGCCAGTCGTCCCTCGCTCGTCTCCAGGTGGTCCAACATGCTGACTGGAGGACGTAAGAGGGACACATCCGTCCATCCTGGCCTCCTCCACTGGTGACCAGAGGTGGAAAAAGTACAAAAAAAATTGTAATTGAGTAAAAGTATCTTTACTTTGCTTAAATCCTACTCAAAGTAAAAGTACCCATCTGAAAATTTACTCAAGTAAAAGTACAAAAGTACATCATTTAAAATGTAATTTGAGTAAAAGTTACTTAGTTACGTGAACGCAGATAGGTCTTCTGAGTCTGGCCGAGGGTTTGAGGTTTTCCTCTGCAGAAGCTGCAGCGTCTTCAGACCTGTCCTCGTCCATGACGTCCAGCCGGGCTGCAGCAGCCGCTGTCTGGACGCTCAGGACTCTCTCTGGTTCTAGAGCGCACGTCGTCAGAACGCTCTTCAGTTCCCCCAAGACTGAGTCCAAAGAAAGACACTAAGAGGACATGTCCATTTATGGAGCTTTAATGATGCTCAACATGCAGTGTACAGGTACAGGTGTGTTGTGTGGTTTTCTAAGAATTAACAGAAAGACAATAATCATTATCAACTCACCACACTTATCCATATTTCCAGACCATATGTATGTATAGATAATTTCCATAAAGATGAACAAGGCCTGACACAGCATGAACACACTGACCACTTAAAGAGATCAACCTGAACTAGCGGGAATTGCCCTTTAATGTCGATGTTAGCTTCTATCAGTCATTATCATTGCTAATCACACATAGCTGCCATACAGTTAGCTTAAAGCTCGTGTCCGGAGTTTTGAAAGAGAGAGGTTTTTATCATCCAACGTCTGGAGGTTCCGCCCTCCCTCTGCTTTCATGAGCGACCAAGCCACGCCCCTTTAATAATACACGTGCATTATCTGTCGGGTGAAAATGAGAGCCTCTGAGTCCTGCAGCATCCTCCATGTTTAGCTGTTTACGGTGGATGTTCAGCAGACGGTGGATATATCCGAGGTAAGTGCGGCGGCTGCTGCGGAGCTAACTCACCTCTGCCTGGGCGAGCGGCCGTGCTCTCTGGCTGCTGCACACTTTGATTGACGGCACAACAAGGCAGAAGCTCGAAATCTATTGGCTGACGCTGACTGGCGCTTTTTCAGATAACATGGGGGTCTATGAGACGAAGGCGGGGCTCATAAATACATTTTTATATTGTTTTATGCTAATATTATATTGTATTATCGAACCAGACTGACACATTTAAGCTCTGTTGAAAAAATGATACATACGTTGGAAACGAACTGAAACTCCGGACACGAGCTTTAAACTTAGAAGACGTCTGTCAGAGGATAATGTGACCAAATTCAATGAAATGATCCATCAATATTAACTTCACTCCATCTGTTGGCCCAGTGGACAGCAGTATTAGCATTAGCATTAGCATTAGCATTAGCAGCAGTATCAGCCCCACTCAGGTTGATTTAGTTGTAGATGAAGTTGCAGCTTCACTCTGCTCCACACTGGACTCCCCTGACGTTAATAACATTGACCTGGAGACGGGCTCCATGGTACAACAAACAACTGCAAACATTAAAAAGATCAGCTGGAAAACTAGAGAGGAAATGGCATCCAATCCAACTAGAAGTATTTCGTACTGCCTGGCAAGATAGTCTGTTAACTTATAAAAAACCTTTACATAAAACTGGAACTGCCTACTATTCATCCTGAATAGAAGAGAACCAGAACAGCCCCAGGTTCCTCTTTAATACCAGAGCCAGGCTGACAGGAAGTCACAGCTCTGCTGAGCCTCAGATCCCCTCAGCCTGAAGCAGCAATGATTTATAAACTTCTTTAATGACAAAATCAGAACTATTAGAGATAAAACTGAAAGCACTCTCCCCAAAGTGGTCCCAGACCAACCAACCACATCCTCAGATTTGTCAGGAGAACCTGACTCACAACTACTGAGCTTCCATCCTACTGAACTCTCTGAGTTCCTCATCTAAACCTACAACATTAGATCCAATCCCAACCAGACTGTTTAAAAACATTTTCCCCCTGATCAGTACAGCAATATTAGATCAGATCAACTTATCTTTAGTAACAGGCTATGTTCCACAGGCCCTGCTACGGCTCCATCCCTCTGGGCTCCAGAAACTCGCGGCGCACTCTGCCGACGTCATCCGAGCGCTGGGGCCGATGGGACTTGTAGTCAGAGGCCCGGAGTCGACCACTCAGTCCTGCGGAGCCTGCGGCGACACCGCCCCAGAGATGTTTTAACCCTCCAAATGGCTCTGCTAAATGTGCGGTCTGTATCCAACAAAACTTTTGCGCTAAATGACTTCTTTGTCTCTCGAGGGCTGGATTTCCTGTTTCTGTGTGAGACCTGGCTCTCCTCTGGTGAGAATACTTCGTTTTCTGAGCTCTGCCCACCCAACTGCTGTTTCCTAAATTCTCCCCGAACATCAGGGAGAGGTGGAGGCCTCGCCTCCATCTTCAAGTCGTCTTTTCACTGTCGGCAGATCCCTCAGAATGGCTTTGCTAGCTTCGAACTGCAACTGTTTGAACTAAATCTGAATCCACCTTTTCTGTGTGCAGTGGTCTACCGTCCCCCCAAATTCAACAAGGACTTCATCTCGGACTTCGCTGATTTTCTGTCGGGGCTTGTGGTCAGATATGACAATTTCATTATCTGTGGTGATTTTAATATCCATGTTTGCTGTGTCTCACAGCCTCTGGCCCGGGATTTTCTGAACCTCCTTAACTCATTCAGTCTTGTTCAAGCTGTTGATGGCCCCACCCACGAAAAGGGCCACACTCTTGACCTTGTCCTCGCCCATGGCGTTTCTGTCAATGTTGATGAGATCTGTGCCATGGCTTTCTCTGACCACTCCCCAATTTTGTTTTCTGTTTCAATCGAATGCTCAGGTAGTCTCCATAAGGCCCCCAAACTGGTCTCACGCTCTCTGAACCCATCTACTGCTGAGCAATTTTCTGCCGCCTTCAGTGACTCGTCGGTGTGTAGGCTGCCTTCAGACTCTATAGTCAGAACTCCTGCTGATGAGCTTCTCTCCATGTTCTCCTCAGTCTGCAAATCAATTCTGGACTCCATTGCTCCTCTCAAACCCAAGTGTCCCAAAACTCAGACCACTCCATGGCTAAACGCTACCACGCGTGCCCTCAGACGCATCTGCAGACGCGCTGAGCGCAAATGGAAGAAGGACCGCCTCCTCGTTTCCCTTCAAATCCTCCGCAGTTCCCTGACAGCCTACCATCGAGCTGTGAAATATGCGAAGGCTCAGCACATCTCTAATCTGATTTCCTCTAACTGTCACAAACCTCAGGTTCTCTTTCACACACTGAATTCCCTCATCAACCCCCGTAATGATCCCCCCGTCAGGCCCTCCACTGCCCTCTGTGATACCTTCCAACAATTCTTCATTAGCAAGATCGCCGCACTCAGGCCCTCTACTGGCCCCTTCTCACCCCCCATCCCTCCCCCCCTCCCCCTGTCAGCAACATTCTCACGGTTTGAACCCGCCTCGGTAGCTTCTCTCTCTGCCGTAGTCAGGCACCTGCGGCCTTCCAACTGCCCCTCTGACTGCCTACCTTCGCGCCTTCTCAAGGATCCAACAGTCCTTGACTCAGTTGCCCCCTTCCTCCTCTCAATAGTCAACTGCATCTTGTCCACTGGTTGTGTCCCGCCAGCGTTCAAGCATGCTGTGGTGCACCCTCTATTAAAAAAGCCCAACCTCGACCCCTCCTCCGTTGCAAACTTCAGGCCCATCTCCAAACTGCCCTTCCTCTCCAAAGTCATCGAGCGTGAAGTATACTCCCAGCTGCAACCATTCTTAACAGATAATAACAGCTTTGAAAAATTCCAGTCCGGTTTCAGATCTGGCCACAGCACAGAGACTGCCCTCCTGAGAGTCCTTAACGACCTGCTCTTAGCTACGGACTCAGGTAGCCCTGTGGTCCTGGTGCTTCTCGATCTCACCTCCGCCTTCGATTCAGTGGACCACAGGGTCCTACTGTCTCGCCTCGAACACCTGGGCATCAGAGGTACAGTTCTGGAATTTTTCCGTTCCTACCTGACTGACAGGAGCTTCTCTGTTCAGCTGGGAGACTTCACCTCCTCTGCAGCCCCCCTCTCCTGCGGTGTGCCTCAAGGCTCCATATTAGGCCCCATTCTGTTCATCCTATACATATTGCCCCTAGGAGATATTATAAATAAATATAATATCTCCTTCCACTGCTACGCGGACGACGTTCAGTTGTACCTCCCCTTCAAGGCCGACGACCCTGCTGCTCTCCAGCCTCTGTTTGACTGCATGTCTGACATTAAGGCATGGATGACAGCAAATTTCCTCAACCTCAATGAGGATAAGACTGAGGTTATTGTATTTGGCAAAGCCGCCCCAGCATCTCTCTCCAACGCCCTGGGTACTCTTGCCTTGAAGTCCAAGCCAGCTGTCAGGAATCTTGGTGTGGTCTTCGACAGTTCCTTCAAGTTCGAGCAGCAGATCAGCGCAGTCATCAGAAGAAGTTTTCTCAACCTGAGGACTTTAGCCAAAATTAAAACTTACCTTCCCCAGGCGGGGCTAGAGCAGGCCATTCACGCCTTTGTCACCTCACACCTGGATTATTGCAATAGTCTTTACACCGGTATTGATAAAGCCCAACTCCACCGCCTGCAGCTCGTCCAGAACTCTGCCGCCCGACTCCTCACCTCCACCAAAAAACACGCTCACATCACTCCGGTTCTCGCTTCCCTTCACTGGCTCCCCGTCCGCCACCGCATTGATTTCAAAATTCTTTTAACAGTTTTTAAATCTCTTCATCTCCTCGCCCCTCCCTACCTGACCGATCTTCTCCGCCCCCTCAACTCTTCCAGAGCGTTACGGTCGGCTGACCAACGCCTCCTCTTCATTCCCAGGACCAGGCTAAAAACCAGGGGGGACAGAGCCTTTTCTGTTACTGCCCCGAGGCTGTGGAACTCCCTTCCCCCCCACATCCGTGCGGCCGAGTCTGTGGGAATTTTTAAATCACTGCTGAAGACCCACCTCTTTGCCTTGGCCTTCAGCTAGGTCTTTCCTTGGCGCTCGAGTTTGAGATGTGTTTTAATTTGTTTGTGCTGTTTTGTCTTTTCACCGTTTTTTGTTTGTTTCTTTTCTCTGCACTTGTGTGAAGCACTTTGGCACGGCTAAGCCGCTTGTAAATGTGCTATATAAATAAACTTTTACTTACTTACTTACTTTAAGGTTCTGTTATTAAACCTCTCCTCTAAAGCCACCCTTGATCCAGGTGTTCTAATGAGTTACAGACCAATATCCAACCTTCCCTTTTTTCTAAAATCCTAGAGAAAGTTGTTGGAGTCAGCTCTGTGACCATTTATATAACAATGACCTATTTGAGTCTTTTCAGTCAGGTTTCAGAGCTCATCACAGTACAGAGACAGCTCTGGTAAAAGTCACTAATGATCTTCTCACAGCCTCAGATAGAGGACTGGTCTCTGTTCTGGTCTCTGTTCTGGTCTCTGTTCTGGTCCTGTTAGATCTCAGTGCTGCATTCCACACTGTGGATCCTGATATTCCACTACAGAGACTAGAATATACTACTGGGATTAAAGGTTCAGCATTAAACTGGTTTCAATCATATTTAACAGACAGGTTCCACTTTGTTCATGTTAATGACGACTCTTCAGCCCGGATCAAAGTTAAATATGGAGTCCCACACGGTTCTGTTTTGGGACCTATACTCTTCACGTTATACATGCTTCCTGCAGGAACATCATCAGGAAACACTCCGTTAACTTCCACTGTTATGCAGATGATACACAGACCTACCTCTCCCTGAAACCAGAGGACACCGATCAGCTGGTCAAACTAGAAGCTTGTCTTAATGACATAAAAACCTGGATGAGTCATAATTTTCTCCTCCTAAATTCAGATAAAACAGAATTCATTTTATTTGGCCCAAAACACCTGAGAGAAAACTGATCTAATCAAATACTGACCCTAGACGGTGTTTCTTTAACTCCCAGTAACACTGTGAGGAACCTGGGAGTGACCTTTGACCTTTAACTCCCACATTAAACAGGTCTGCAGGACCTCCTTCTTTCACCTGGTAATATTTCTAAAATCAGGAACGTGCTGACTCAAAGCCAGGCTGAGAAATGAATCCATCATTTGTTCCTCCAGAGTAGACTACTGTAACTCCTTGTTATCAGGAACCAATAACTGCCTAAAAAGTCTCCAACTGGTTCAAAATGCTGCAGCAAGAGTTCTCACAAGAACCAGTAGGAGAGATCATATCAGCCCAATATCAGCTTCCCTTCACTGCTTCGTGTTAAATCTAGAATAGAATTCAAAATCCTCCTCTGAACCTATAAAGTCCTGATAAACCAGGAACCATCAGATCTTAAACAGCTGTTAGTCCCAGACTGTCCCAGGAGAACGCTTCCTTCTCAGAGTGCTGGTCTGCTGGAGGTTCCTGGTTCTCTAACAGTAGAACAGGAGGTCGAGCCTTTAGCTATCAGGCTCATGTTCTGTGGAACCAGCTCCCAGAGTCTGTAAGGGAGGCTGACTCAGTCTCTGCTGTAAGACCAGGATGAAGACCTTTCTTTTTTTTTTCTCCCTTGTCCTGTTCGGCAGCTGGGGCGTGCAATATTGTATGATTGTAGCCTTTTACTATCCGAACAGATTTTAACGTTAGCAGCAGGACGAGACTGAGTCTCCTCCTGCTGCTGCGTTTATTTAAAGCTGGCATCCGGCATGGCTGAGGACAGGACCGGGACGGAGACGCTCAGAGAGCGAGAGACAGAAAGAGAGAGAGATAAAGAGAGGGAGAAGGTTGGGGGGGGGGTGGGGGGCACAACCTATGTACAAATGCAAAACAGTGTTGTCAACGTACCACACGCAACCAAGAACAGTCCCAAACCCCCAATCTAGACAACACCAAAACAGAGCCGACAACCAACACAAAAACTGACAGAACCATACATATACATACATATATATATATATATATATATATATTTTTTTTTTTTTTTTTTTTTTTTTTTTTTGAGAATATAGCTAGTCGTAACTAGTAGTAACTAGTAGTAACTAGTAGTAAACTCGGGGCGTGCATCAAGAGAGGTCTGCTACAGATCACCATTATTCTAACCACCACAAGAAGACAAGGTAACCCAGTATGTGAAGAGTGATTAAAGATCAGCGTGATCATGCAGATATGATGGTGACAGTGATGGTGATAGTGATCATGCATATATGACCTCTGACCCCTGAGAAGGCCAGAAGCAGGCCAGAGAGGCCCTCGGAGCCCAGACAGCCGGCGGTCATCACAGAGCCCGGATCCAAGCCGCCCCCCCAGGCAGACGCCCCCGCTCCGGTCCAGAAACGGGGCAGAGGAAAGCCCCGGCCGGAGACCCTGGCGGTCCCGGGGCCCGGGCCCCGTGGAGCCACGACCGGCAGGAGCCACCCCAATTTGAAAATATACTTGCCTAATGGCAGTCACTTCGAAAATTTGAATGCTTTTAAAGATCTTGGCATATGGGTTGACCCAGAACTGACATTTAAACCACACATTGATCATATAACCAAAAAAGTTTATGCATGTCTGGGTCAGCTCTATAGATCAAAAAATAGCCTCACAGAAAACGTTAGAAAAAGAATTGTACAACAACTAATTTTGCCCACAATTAACGATGGAGATGTTATTTATCAAAATGCAGCTGAATCTGCTCTTAAGCCTTTGACAACTATAACTAATGCACTCTATAGATTTATACTAAACTGTAGTTATTATACTCACCACTGTTTAATGTATAATTTGCTTGATTGGTTACAGCCAAAAGAACGGAGACAATTCCATTGACTTAATTTTATTTTTTAATGTATTCATAATGATTTTCCATGCTACATAAAACAGCATCGGATACCTTTCATGACAACCCATTCACGAAGAAATGTAATGCACCCTTTTTTCCAAGAGCCTCCTGTAAAAAGAAAGATGGGGAAGAAGGCATTTTTTTACAAAGCTCCAGCAGAGTGGAATAATTTACCTGTTGAGCTATATTCATTAACATCATTGTACTCATTCAAATCAAGTTTGTACAGCTATCTTAACTCTACTTGTATGTGTTTTCTATGAACGTATTATTCTTATCCTGAAGCGTGGACTTTCCGGGGATTGGGCAGGGATGTGTAAAGACAACTGTTGTGTATTGTGATGTATGGTGTCTAATGTGTCGGATGTTATGTGTATCTGTCATATATTGTGATGATATGTTAAATTTTTAATGTTGTGTGTTCGATTCAGTGCCTGTCGGATGATCTGTTTTTGTTTTTTTGGGACCCCCTTGAAAAAGAGATGGTTCATCTCAAGGGCCTATCCTTAAAGGGGCTGCATCATGCTTTTTTAGCTAGTCCAAACCCTAGAAATGGCATTAACATGGTAATAGTTTATTTTTAAGGAAAAGCAATTTTGTGTGATTTTTCGGCTCAGTACGCTAAATTGACAATCCAGCTATGAGCCCCGGGCGCAGAGCAGTCGTGTAGAACGCTCCTCTGTTGATCTTGTTGATCCCGTCACTAATCCTGCTCCCGGATTTTTACAAGTCAAGCATGGAGGTTTACCTAGGCTAACAGAGACTGTGTCTGTCCATAGTGTTCAAAGCATTAGAAAAAAGTCAATGGGTAAAAAGCTTAACACCTGTACAAGACAGAATAACTCTTCCAGTAGGAAATACATAAAATGTGGTCTACTAAACATTAGAGCAATCTCCACTAAATCTCTGTTAGTTAATGACCTTATCGGTGACAATAACATTGATCTCCTTGCTCAAACAGAAACTTGGCTTCAGCAAGATGACTATGTGAGGCTCAATGAATGTACCCCTCCAACCTATGTTAATTTCCAAACAGCTAGATCAACAGGTCGAGGTGGAGGTGTGGCAGTGATATCGCACTCCAGTCTTCTTCTTAAACCCAAAACTAATGTTAAATTCAACTCTTTTGAAAGCTTAATACTAACGCTTACTTGTCCAAATTGGAAGAATCAAAAAGCTGTGCTATTAATTATTGTGTATCGACCTCCTGGTCCTTACTCTGACCTTTTAACTGAGTTCTCAGAGTTTTGAAGCAATATAGTATTGACTCATAACAAGATCCTTATAATAGGTGACTTTAACATCCATGTGGATGATTCTGGTGACAGTTTGAGTAATGCGTTTATTGCAGTATTAGATAGTATCGGTTTCTCTCAAAATGTTGATGAATCCACTCATAGTCACAAGCACACCCTGGATCTGGTCTTAACATATGGGATAGAAGTCAGGGACCTAAATGTTCTCCCTCAGAACCCCATACTCTCAGACCATTTTTTAATTACTTTTCAGGTTTTGATTGAAGACTACTCTGCTCAAAAAGATAAAATTCAGCTGATACGGACATTATCTGAAAAATCTGTGGCTCAGTACAAAGAATTGATCCAGCCTGCATTTGCTGCATTATCTTGTGAACTCACAGAAATGAGCTTATTGACCAGTGGTGATAATAGTGATCAGTTCATTGACAGTGCTATGCACTCACTAAAATCTGCCCTTGACGTAGTGGCTCCGTTGCAGCTGAAAACCAATCGACCCAGGCGCGTTGCTCTATGGTTTAATTCTGAAACCCGTGCTCTCAAACAAAAAACTCGGCAATTTGAAAGACTGTGGCGTAAATCTAAATCGGAACAATCTCTGAAGGCCTGGAAATGTAGCTTGCTAAGCTATAAACAAACTATTTTTAAAGCCAAGACATTATATTACTCTTGTTTAATAGAAATAAACAAAAATAACCCTTGGTTTCTGTTCAACACTGTAGCCAGACTGACAAGCAGTCATACTGTAGTGGAACCAGTAATCCCAGAATCTTTAAACTGCCATGACTTCCTTAAATTCTTTAATGATAAAATCATAACCATTAGAGGTAAAATCAGTGAAGCGCTTTCCTCAGATCAAGCTCAGGGAATCCAGCCACTGCCTCCACCTGAAATACCTGAAATACTAGATAGTTTCTCATCAGTAAATGGGGCTGAGATTACTTCGATTGTAATGTCTTCTGAAACTTCGACCTGTCTCCTAGATCCAATTCCAACTAAGCTTTTCAAAGATATTCTTCCAGTTATCTTAAATACGATCATAACTATAATAAATACGTCTCTAGAAATTGGCTATGTGCCACAATCATTTAAGTTCGCAGTAATCAAACCACTGCTGAAAAAACCTAATCTTGATCCTGATATTCTAGCCAACTACAGACCGATATCAAATCTGCCTTTTATTTCAAAAGTCCTGGAAAAAGTCGTGGTTAAACAGATTTGCCGCCACCTACAGGACAATAGTTTATTTGAGAAATTTCAGTCAGGATATAGAGCTTATCACAGCACTGAGACTGCGTTAGTTAAAGTCACTAATGACTTGCTATTGGCGGCTGACGCAGGTCTAGTCTCAGTCCTGGTTCTCTTAGACCTCAGTGCAGCTTTTGATACAATCGACCACAATATTCTCCTGCAGAGGTTAGAATGTGAGGTTGGCATCAGAGGAAAAGCCCTCTGCTGGTTCAAATCCTATTTATCTGATAGGTACCAATTTGTTCACGTTAACCAACAGTCCTCGCCGTGCTCCCAGGTCAGTTATGGGGTCCCTCAAGGGTCCGTGCTCGGGCCAGTTTTATTTCTGTTGTATATGCTTCCTTTGGGGAACATAATTAGAAGTCACGATATCAATTTTCATTGCTATGCAGATGACACACAACTGTATTTATCTATGAAACCTGATCAAACTAATCAAATAGACAGACTCAGTGACTGTATCAGAGAAATTAAATCCTGGATGACTACGAACTATCTCCGTCTTAATCCTGGCAAAACAGAGGTCATTACACTAGGCCCCCATAAACTGAGAGAGTCTATCTGAACAGATTATCACCTTAGATAACATCAGTGTATCCTCCTCCTCTACTGTGAGGAACCTCGGGGTCTTATTTGATCACACATCAACCTGGCTTGTAAAACAGCATATTTCCACTTGCGCAACATAGCTAAAATAAGAAACATTCTACCTAGAAGCGATGCAGAAAAACTCATCCATGCATTTGTTTCCACTAGACTGGACTACTGTAACTCCCTTCTTGCAGCCTGCCCAAAAAGTTTATTAAAAAACTTTCAGTTGGTTCAAAATGCGGCCGCCAGATTATTAACCGGAAGTAGAAGACGTGAACACATTACTCCCGTTCTAAAATCTCTTCACTGGCTTCCTGTCGAGTTTAGAGTTAGATTTAAAATCCTTCTCCTCACTTACAAAATCCTAAATGGGATGGCTCCGACCTATCTCCAAGATGCTTTAACGCCTTATCAACCAATCAGAGCACTCCGCTCTCAAAATGCAGGGTTACTGGTGACTCCTAGAGTCTCTAAATGGACACTAGGTGGAAGAGCCTTTAGCTATCAGGCACCGTTTTTATGGAACCAGCTTCCAAGTGGTGTCAAAGAGGCAGACACAGTCTCCACATTTAAGGTTAGGCTCAAGACGTTTCTCTTCGATGCAGCCTATGATCAGGTCAGCTAGGGATTCTAAACTAAACTAAACTAAACCAAACCAAACTAAAGTAAACCAAACCAAACTACAGTAAACCAAACTAAACTATAGTAAACCTAACCAAACTAAACTAAACTAAACTAAACCAAACTAAACCAAACTAAACCAAACTAAACCAAACCAAACTACACTAAACAAAATTAAACTAAACCAAACTAAATTAAACTAAACTAAACTATAATAACTAAATACTAGTTTAAATACTAAACTATCCAAAAAGCTGCCCTAGGAGCTAGAATGCTGTGGGAAGTACGGTGCACTGAGCCCTATCCTCTAATGTCTGAATGTTATTCCCTTTAGTCCGTTCAATGCTTTTCATCTGCTGTCCCCCCTTCGAGGGGGAGTCTTCTCCAGTTTCAGTTGCTGACTCCACTATTACGAGGGCCTACGAACAAGCTCCGTCCGGACCGGGAGGACACTCCTGTCGGTGCTGCCCGCGGACTGGCTTCAGTTCTACTTCTGGGATCCGTGGTTCTTGTGCTGGACCGTCCAACGGACTGTCCTCAACATAGTCCTAGACTTTACTTCTTATTGTCTCATGCTAGCTGTTGCCAAAGCTGTCCGTCCCTGGGAGAGGGATCCCTCCATACTGTGGTTCTCCCCAAGATCTCTTCTTCTCCCACTGGGTTTCTGGAGTTTTTTCTTGCCGGATGTGAGGGTCTAAGGCGGTGGTTGCTTCATTTTGTCTCGCTACTGTGAATCTGACATATTAACATTATGCTTATTCACTGTTTGTATTTTTACCAACCAATGTAACATCTTGAAGCCCTCTGAGGCTGTTGTTGTGATACTGGGCTGTACAAAAATAAATCGATTGATTGATTGACTGATTGATTCCTTTGTGAATGCGCTGCGGCGCTGAGGAGGTCCACCATGCAGGAACTCGCCTGACGCCGTGAAACTGCTGCCAATAAAGTAGGGTGTTCTCATCACATCTGATCTCGTTCCCACATGAAAGGAGCTGTAACGGTGTGGAGCCGGACAATTCACTGTCGTTTACAAGCTTCTTGATGATAGCTTGCTGCCCAGAGGCATTCTGGGAAACTTTTAAAACACAATTCAGAGAAGCAACACTCAAACCTGTCATATAATGACCCAATAAACCTGTTATCAGGGTAATCCACCTGTGTGTGTGTGTGTGTGTGTGTGTGTGTGTGTGTGTGTGTGTGTGTGTGTGTGTGTGTGTGTGTGTGTGTGTGTGTGTGCCCGGACATCTGCAGTGAAGCGAGATTCAGTTAGAGCTAAAATTAGAGGTTATTTGTTCCCACTGAGTAACAGTAACTACTTTAGAATGAATTGTCTTGAACTCCCCAGCTGCACTTTGGTGCAGTGGTTAGCACTGCTGCCTCACAGCGAGAGTCCCGAGGTTTGAGTCCAACTGGTTGTAACGCTGAAACTGAAGATCAAGGTGAACTTTATCTCCTCTGAGGGACAATCAGCTGAAAAGCCGGGAGTAAAGGCTTCGTCATTCATAAAATACACTCTGAGGTCTGATGAGCTTCCATCCTCCTTCAGCTTTACATTTTCATCTTACAACCACAAATTGATTCAAATAGATACAGATTTTATGGCTCTTTGTAAGAGTGATCTTTCTAAAGCCTTCTCTATTCATGATCTAAACAGCCAACTTAGATTATAACGAATCAAATTAAAGCATAAAGAGGAAATATTATCTATCAGGAAGTAGCTGAAATGGATTTTGGAACAGGTTTGTGGAATTAGTGGAGTTTATTTAAACTGAATGATGAGAATTTATTGTTCAAGGTCATTTCTACTGTAGTTCTGCTCTGCAGTTCCTGATAAAAGCTGTTTGTTCTTCATCCTAAACTAAAACTCTGAGCTGTTCAGAGCTGAACAGCTTTCCTGAGCTTCACGCCCGGCGGATGTGAGCCAGCTCCATCCGCAGCTACGCCCACTTCTCTGCAAACCCTCTGGCTTCCACCGTCACATGGCCTCGGTGCTCTGAATTCAGCTCAGCACAGGTTTTACGGACGGATTCTGGAGGGTGGAAGGGTGGAGGTTTCCAACCTGGAGGCAGGTTTTGATGAGAAACATGAAGCCGTGAGCAAGAACAGGGGAGTTGTTTTTTATGAAGTGGACTTATTCTCATAAAATGTGCTGTCGGGTTCATTTTTCTGTGAACATCATGATTACATAAAAGGAACAAGCCTCACTGTTTAAAGCAGACAGACACAGCTCAATGAAGCAGTGATTAAGAGGAAAGAGTATTGATTTTTTCATTGTACACAATAAATGAAGGTTCTAACAAGGTCAACTGTTGAAACAGTGAATACTAATCCTGACACCTTCACCACATGAAGCACGCGGCGTCGCAGCTCGGCTGCTTTTCCGCTGCAGCAGAAGAAACAGGAAGTTTGCCTTGAAACGCTGAGTGAGCGACTCCACCCTCTTCCTGTGTCCAGTGTGTGTTCACAGCGCTGAACACACAACCCTCGGGAAATGCTGTTAAAAACGACACTTTATGGAAATACTGCAGGCTATTTACAAGTTGACTTTGGAAATACAGCGTTGGAGTTTTGTTCCCTGCAGCATGTGTGGTTTCATCACAAAAACAAAGAGCAGCGCCCGCCAGTGGCCGGGCAGTCCGGGAAAGGCAACATTCAGATGATCCACTGTCAACAAAATGAAGACACATTGAAGCAAGCAACTAAAAATAAAAACCTGAAATGCTCCGACAACTATAGAATTGTATCTCAACCTTTTCCTTTGGAGAAACTTCACTTTGTGTTTTTCTCTTCTGGAGGCTCTGCTGCTGGAAGCTTCCAGACAGAGGAGCTTATAGGGTTAAAGATCCTCTTGATCACATGATTTCTGACTTTAATTAATTGATTTTGAATCCTGGTCCATGATACTGCTGGAACTGACAGGAGGACAGGAAGACAGGAAGACAGACACAGAGACAAGGAAACAAACAATCAAACAAAAAGAGTGTAGAGAAGGAAGGGGGGGCACCGTGGTGACCGTACACGTGGGGCGCCCCAACACTAGCCCCCCCCACCGCTCTGATGGGGCGCTCGTCTTGGGCTCATCTAAGGTGCCTAACAAGCCCGGGCCGGCTCTGGTTCCACCATCCTTCAGTTAGAACCAACACTCCAGAACCTGAACAGAGAGAGAACAGAGAACATCCAGCAGACTGTAGTTAGAGAACACGGCTGGTAGTGAGGCTGAGGATCCAGGTGTCAAATTACATAAGGGCATCAGGAGAGAACTGATCCAGAGTCATTAATTTAACAGCCCACAAGACAACAAGGGGATTAAAGATCAGCTGAACTCTGACCCCTGAGAGGACCAGAAACAGGCCAGAGAGGCCAGCGTCACTGGCATGGCACGTGCATCACGACCGTGTTGGGACCAACAACATGGTGCAGCATGGATTTGATGGACACATCATGCATGATACAGTCATGTATGTTGCTGGGATCTTCATGTTAACACACAGAGACCCCCCATGGTGAACATGTGGCCAGCTGAGTCCCTCGGAGACCCCCCATGGTGAACATGTGGGCAGCTGAGTCCCTCGGTGAACAAGTGGCCAGCTGAGTCCCTCGGAGACCCCCCATGGTGAACATGTGGCCAGCTGAGTCCCTCGGAGACCCCCCATGGTGAACATGTGGCCAGCTGAGTCCCTCGGAGACCCCCCATGGTGAACATGTGGCCAGCTGAGTCCCTCGGTGAACAAGTGGCCAGCTGAGTCCCTCGGAGACCCCCCATGGTGAACATGTGGCCAGCTGAGTCCCTCAGAGACCCCCGATGGTGAACATGTGGGCAGCCCAGTCCCTCGGAGACCCCCCATGGTGAACATGTGGCCAGCTGAGTCCCTCAGAGACCCCCGATGGTGAACATGTGGGCAGCCCAGTCCCTCGGAGACCCCCGATGGTGAACATGTGGCCAGCTGAGTCCCTCAGAGATCAAAGAGCAATGGCGTTTGTTCCCATGCTGTCACAGCTGGAGTCCCACACAGAGGTCCCCCGCTGTGCTTCGAAACCCCCCCGCTGTGCCTTCAACCCCCCCGCCCCCACGGAGCAGCATCAATGCCACAAGATCAATCCAGTGGCGGCTGGTGCACTTTTCTCCGGGGGGGGGGGCGCTAACTCCAAAATAGGCAGATGCCAAAAACAGGGTTTCTGTCAATTTTAATGAATTAAAGAGTTTTTAAAACATTTTGAATTAAATTTAAGATAGATGCAAAGTCAGAAGGAAAATTGTAGTCACAGAATTTCTTTTAAACAAACCTAATTTATGGCCACAAAACAACCCTGAACAACCAAGATAAAAAAGCAAGCAAACATGTACTTAAGAATTAAATCATTGTATTTACATAAATTACAAGTGCAAAAAGCAACAATATTTTTGTATTACTACTTTTTGTACATAAATTTTGCCCTTCTGTCCTTGAGAGAAGCAAATTTCTCAGTGATGATAAACTATTTATTTTATGATTTAAATGTGTTAATTTTATGTCAATAGCACTCCTATAAAAGCAGACTATTATTTTCTGGAGGGCCTATATTAAGATGTGTGTCTCACAATATAGCAGTATTAAAAACATTGTGTGTACACCATTTACAATATTTAGCTGACCTCTGTAGCTACTCTGAAGATCAACTGGACCCAGTGTGTGGCGTTTCTTGGCCAGCTGAGATACACTGCCTCTGTGTTCTTCACAGAGAGTAATTAGGGAATCTGGTCTCCAATTTATCGTCTCCAACTTCCTGCCTTGATCTGTCTGCCGGCTACATGTCAGCGCCTCCCATGGCGGGAGGGTGGTGGTAGGAAAATAATCCCTTGGTATTCAGCTGTGAGCGCATGAAATGTGCGCCCCCAAATCGGCCTGTCTCTTGTATTGAAGAGGAGCTACTGTGCATGTCCAACTTTCAACCAGAGTCCATGGCCAAAGATTTTTGCGCCCCAGAGCGGAAACCGGATATACGTCACTAATCGGACAACACGGATGAATGAAACTGCCTAATTCATCATCATTCCCTATATAGTTTTTATTATGCTCATAGAAAAATAGATAAACATTCACTCCATTATATTTGTAATTAATTATTTAATTTTTTTATATTTCTTTTGAGTATAAGTGATAATGAAGTGAGTGGTAAGCGACGAGTGGGGGGGGGCGGGGGGGGGGGGGGGGCGGCGCCCTGGCGCCCTCTAGTGACGAGCCGCCCCTGAATCAATCCCTCGCAGGTATCTTTGGCCGGCTTACAGTCAAGTCGGCCCCAAGCCAAATCGGCCTCAACCACCTCGGCCCTATGCTAATTAACTCGCCCTTAGCCAAGTCGACCCCGTGCAAACTGGCAGGGCTCTCAAGTCTACAGTCATGCATTTTGGTCTTTTATCACGCACTCACGCCACACATTGTATTTATCATGCTGAAAAAAAAAAAACACCGGTAAATGTGCCTGGTGCGCCGCTGCTGTGGAACCGGGAGGCATCCAGCACATCTGCAAGCCTGTCACTTGCCTGTCAATCGAAAAAGAAAAGAGGTGGGCTGAAATAGTTCAACAACCCATGAAAAAAAGCATTGTTATCACGTGAGACTGCTAGAGAGTGAGCAACAGAGACTGATGGGATGAGCTTGGGGCCGACTTGACTGTATCCGTCATTGGGCAAGGCAGTAGTTAGTTATGTGATTATCCATCCATCCATCCATCTTCAACCGCTTATCCAGTATGTGATTATTGACGTTTATTTTATGAACTCACCAATTGTCAAGTTTTTCTGCTGCACGTTGTTAATTGATGTTACAGCCTCAAGGGCACAGACACACACGCGCGCACACACACACACACACACACACACACACACACACACAAACACTGGCGATTTGCATGCTTTGAATCTGTTCAGATCTGTTCTCAGATGTGTTAGGGTTAGATAGATTTAGATTTAATTAAAGCCGCTAGTGGCATTGGTCGGGACCGAGCCTCCTCGCTGGCCCACGACTGAGACGTCCACCCACTAACATGGGAGATGTTAGCATCTCCCATCCACTAACATGTTGGTGTTAGCACCTCCCATCCACTAACATGGAGTTGTTAGCATCTCCCATCCACTAACATGTTGGTGTTAGCATCTCTCATTCACTAACATGGAGTTGTTAGCATCTCCTATCCACTAACATGGAGCTGTTAGCATCTGTCACCCACTAACATGGAGTTGTTGGCATCTCCCATCCACTAACATGGAGCTGTTAGCATCTCTCATCCACTAACATGGAATTGTTAGCATCTCCCATCCACTAACATGGACTTGTTAGCATCTCCCATCCACTAACATGTTGGTATTAGCATCTCCCATCCACTAACATGGAGTTGTTAGCATCCCCCATCCACTAACATGTAGGTGTTAGCATCTCCCATCCACTGACATGTAGGTGTTAGCATCTCCCATCCACTAACATGTAGTTGTTAGCATCTCCTATCCACTAACATGCAACTGTTAGCATCTGTCATCCACTAACATGGAGTTGTTGGCATCTCCCATCCACTAACATGGAGTTGTTAGCATCCCCCATCCACTAACATGTAGGTGTTAGCATCTCCCATCCACTGACATGTAGGTGTTAGCATCTCCCATCCACTAACATGTAGTTGTTAGCATCTCCTATCCACTAACATGCAACTGTTAGCATCTGTCATCCACTAACATGGAGTTGTTGGCATCTCCCATCCACTAACATGGAGTTGTTGGCATCTCCCATCCACTAACATGGAGTTGTTAGCATCCCCCATCCACTAACATGGAGTTGTTAGCATCCCTCATCTACAAACATGGAGTTCTTAGCATCTCCCATCCACTAACATGTAGTTGCTAGCATCTGCCATCCACTAACATGGAGTAGTTAGCATTTGTCATCCACTAACATGGAGCTGTTAGCTTTTCCCATCTGCTTTTGACAGTCACTGAATGAAGGCACTGAGTGTCAGAGTTTGATTGACAGCTGCTGTCAGCTGTGTAACTGCACTGTACGCCCATATATGGTAATGTCAGAGTGGGAGAGAGGAGAAAAGAAAGGTTTCTGTTTGGGAAACAACTGCTGAAAAGTCAGACTTTTAGTTTGGACCGTAGAGGCCTCAGTTTGGGAGAAGCGTGAGATTTTTCCCCATCCGGCTCCATTATAACAGAGCAAAAAAATGCAGAGCGCACACCTTTTCATACCTCTTCAAACGTACATATATCATGAAATTTTGAACACTTATGTTACATGATCTTGTTCGGGAGGTCCTTGTGACGCTTCACATGTGCTCAGTTTGTTGATAGGAGTCATGGTTTAGCCACAGTCGCCACTTGTTCGAGGTGCTGAAAAAAGGTGACTTTTTTCGTTTTTTCCCTATTATAATGGATGAGGCCCGGAGCAAGGTACGTTTTCACAGGTATGAAAAGGTGTGCGCTCTTCATTTTTTTTGCTCTCGGTTATAATGGAGCCAGATGGGGAAAAATCTTGCGTTTCTCACAAACTGAGGCCTCTACAGTCCAAACTAAAAGTCTGACTGCTCTGAAAGCCTCACCAACTGAAAGACAACTAATTATCCTATCAAACGTGATATTTTTTGTTTTGCCAAACAGGAAAGGAACAAGGAGCAGTTGTTTCCCAAACAGAAACTTTTATTTTCTACTCTCTCCACTCTAACCGAAATGACCATATATGGGTGTACAGTGCAGTTACACAGCTGACAGCAGCTGTCAATCAAACTCTGACACTCAGTGCCTTCATTCAGTGACTCCTAAAAGCAGATGGCAGATGCTAACAACTCCATGTTACTGGATGGAAGATGCTAACAACTCCATGTTAGTGGATGGAAGATGCTAACAACTCCATGTTAGTGAATGACAGATGCTAACAGCTCCATGATAGTGGATGAGAGATGCTAACAACTCCATGTTAGTGGATGGGAGATGCTAACAACTCCATGTTAGTGGATGGGAGATGCTAACAACTCCATGTTAGTGGATGGGAGATGCTAACATCTCCATGTTAGTGGATGACAGATGCTAACAGCTCCATGATAGTGGATGAGAGATGCTAACAACTCCATGTTAGTCAACTCCATGTTAGTGGATGGGAGATGCTAACATCTCCATGTTAGTGGATGACAGATGTTAACAGCTCCATGATAGTGGATGAGAGATGCTAACAACTCCATGTTAGTGGATGGGAGATGCTAACATCTCCATGTTAGTGGATGACAGATGCTAACAGCTCCATGATAGTGGATGAGAGATGCTAACAACTCCATGTTAGTGGATGGGACATGCTAACAACTCCATGTTAGTGGATGACAGATGCTAACAGCTACATGTTAGTGGATGGGAGAGCTAACAGCTACATGTTAGTGGATGGGAGAGCTAACAGCTACATATTAGTGGATGGGGCATGCTAACAAGTCCATGTTAGTGGATGACAGATGGTAACAGCTACATGTTAGTGGATGGGACATGCTCACAACTCCATGTTAATGGATGACAGATGCTAACAGCTCCATGTTAGTGGATGACAGATGCTAACAACTCCCATGTCAGTCGCGGGCCGACAAGGAGGCTCGGTCCCGATCAATGCCGCTTGCGGCTTTAATTTTGAAAGAAAACCTTTGAGACATTTATAGATGGAGATGACACATGGTTTGAAGGGAAGTTTGTTCACTGACAGGTGAAAATGTAACAATTTGTATTAATTTCATAGTAAATGTCTTTCTTAATGGACCTTTAAAGACTTTTCAGAAAATGTAACGAAATGCTGATGTGTACAGAGGACCGAAATGAAATAAATACAGAAATCTAAAAATGAATCAATCAACATATTGATATGTCAATAAATTATACAAAAGAAGTATACTTTTGTATAATTTATTGGCAGATGCATTTTTTGAGCCATTGTTATGTCTGTATTCATGTTAAACTGACGTGTTTATTCAATTCAAAGGATTCAGTGGATTTAAAGCCATCAGATCAATGAGAGCCTTGAGGTGTGAGTTCTCCCTGCTCCCAGCAGGGGGTGCTGGCCTCCAGCTGCTGCTTCTTTCAAGGGAGGGAGGGGAAACCGCTGAGGCGGGTCTCTCAGACTCTGAGGATCCATCATCTCCACTCTGAATTGTTCTCCTTCACTCTGGATCCTGAACATGTCTGGAGGAAAACTCCCAGAATAAAGTCACATCCCCACCTGAGGACAGGTAAGATCACACCTCTTCACCATCTGGAAATATTTCAGAATGAAGCTCAGTGGTGGACAGGGCTGCCTTCAGCTCGGGCGCACTACTCTTCCTCTTTTCTCTCTTTCTCATTTCTCGGTCCTCTGCAGTCAAATCAAGCACTTTGACATTAAAGTCCAGAGTAAACATGAGTGAAAGTCTCATCTGGATGTAAACTATGACTTCATTTCAGTTTCTTCTGCTGAAGAAGTTCAGTAGAAGCATTGTTTTTTTGTTGTTGTTGTTTTTTTTGTTTTTTTTTATCCCAGCTGCACACTGAGTCCCTGTGTTTGGGGAAGTGGTTTGAAGCTGACAGAGGGAGTGAAGTAGGTCATAACTGATGAAAAACACTCAGCGCTTTGCTCTGTTGTAGCTGCTCCAGCGCTGTTCAAACCATTTTACCTGCATGGAAAATAAACCTGTCCAGGTCATATCTGGAGAATTACTTCATTAATAGAATGGAATCGAATAGATTTTTATTTTCAGTCATGCAAAAAAAAAGGCTCAAAATTGGAATAGAAGAAAATAGATTTTTGGTTGTCACTGTGAAAATCACTTGAATACTGCCTCAGCAGCTTTAAGAGACACAATGATGAAAGCAATATAAATCAATGCATGCAGTCAACATATTCACAGAAAGAGCAAATATGGACCACAGATATTAGTGGTAAATGGACTACACTGCTGGAGTGCTTTTCCTCTGAATTAACAGACCCCAAAGCGCTTTACACTGCAGAATCACATCTACCCATTCACACTCACATTCACACACCAGTGGAGGCGGCTGCCATGCAAGGCGCTCAGTCTGTCCACTGGGGGCGATGTAGAGTTCAGTGTCTTGCCCAAGGGCACTTTGACACGCAGACAGGGGGAGACAGGGATTGAAATAACAACCTCCCGATTGCAAGACGACTGCTTTTCTGCTGCTCTGCTGTTCTTCAGTCTGACTGTATCCAGGCACAAGCTGTTCTTCAGTCTGATTGTATCCTGGCAGAAGCTGTTCTTCAGTCTGACTGTATCCAGGCAGAAGCTGTTCTTCAGTCTGACTGTATCCAGGCAGAAGTTGTTCTTCCGTCTGACTGTATCCAGGCAGAAGTTGTTCTTCAGTCTGACTGTATTCAGGCAGAAGTTGTTCTTCAGTCTGACTGTATCCAGGCAGAAGCTGTTCAACAGTCTGAATGTATCCAGGCAGAAGCTGTTCTTCAGTCTGACTGTATCCAGGCAGAAGCTGTTCTTCAGTCTGACTGTATCCAGGCAGAAGCTGTTCTTCAGTCTGACTGTATCCAGGTAAAAGCTGTTCAACAGTCTCAATGTATCCAAACAGAAGCTGTTCTTCAGTCTGACTGTATCCAGGTAAAAGCTGTTCTTCAGTCTGACTGTATCCAGGCAGAAGCTGTTCTTCAGTCTGACTGTACCAAGGCAGAAGTTGTTCTTCAGTCTGACTGTATTCAGGCAGAAGTTGTTCTTCAGTCTGACTGTATCCAGGCAGAAGCTGTTCAACAGTCTGAATGTATCCAGGCAGAAGCTGTTCTTCAGTCTGACTGTATCCAGGCAGAAGCTGTTCAACAGTCTGAATGTATCCAGGCAGAAGCTGTTCTTCAGTCTGACTGTATCCAGGTAGAAGTTGTTCTTTGGTCTGACTGTATCCAGGCAGAAGCTGTTCTTCAGTCTGACTGTATCCAGGCAGAAGCTGTTCTTTGGTCTGACTGTATCCAGGCAGAAGCTGTTCTTCAGTCTGACTGTATCCAGGCAGAAGCTGTCCTTCAGTCTGACTGTATCCAGGTAAAAGCTGTTCAACAGTCTCAATGTATCCAAACAGAAGCTGTTCTTCCGTCTGACTGTATCCAGGCAGAAGTTGTTCTTCAGTCTGACTGTATCCAGGCAGAAGCTGTTCAACAGTCTCAATGTATCCAAACAGAAGCTGTTCTTCAGTCTGACTGTATCCAGGCAGAAGCTGTTCTTCAGTCTGACTGTATCCAGGCAGAAACTGTTCTTCAGTCTGACTGTATCCAGGTAAAAGCTGTTCAACAGTCTCAATGTATCCAAACAGAAGCTGTTCTTCAGTCTGACTGTATCCAGGTAAAAGCTGTTCTTCAGTCTGACTGTATCCAGGCAGAAGCTGTTCTTCAGTCTGACTGTATCCAGGCAGAAGCTGTTCTTCAGTCTGACTGTACCAAGGCAGAAGTTGTTCTTCAGTCTGACTGTATTCAGGCAGAAGTTGTTCTTCAGTCTGACTGTATCCAGGCAGAAGCTGTTCAACAGTCTGACTGTATCCAGGCAGAAGCTGTTCTTCAGTCTGACTGTACCCAGGCAGAAGCTGTTCAACAGTCTGAATGTATCCAGGCAGAAGCTGTTCTTCAGTCTGACTGTATCCAGGTAGAAGTTGTTCTTTGGTCTGACTGTATCCAGGCAGAAGCTGTTCTTCAGTCTGACTGTATCCAGGCAGAAGCTGTTCTTTGGTCTGACTGTATCCAGGCAGAAGCTGTTCTTCAGTCTGACTGTATCCAGGCAGAAGCTGTCCTTCAGTCTGACTGTATCCAGGTAAAAGCTGTTCAACAGTCTCAATGTATCCAAACAGAAGCTGTTCTTCCGTCTGACTGTATCCAGGCAGAAGTTGTTCTTCAGTCTGACTGTATCCAGGCAGAAGCTGTTCAACAGTCTCAATGTATCCAAACAGAAGCTGTTCTTCAGTCTGACTGTATCCAGGCAGAAGCTGTTCTTCAGTCTGACTGTATCCAGGCAGAAACTGTTCTTCAGTCTGACTGTATCCAGGTAAAAGCTGTTCAACAGTCTCAATGTATCCAAACAGAAGCTGTTCTTCAGTCTGACTGTATCCAGGTAAAAGCTGTTCTTCAGTCTGACTGTATCCAGGCAGAAGCTGTTCTTCAGTCTGACTGTACCAAGGCAGTAGTTGTTCTTCGGTCTGACTGTATCCAGGCAGAAGCTGTTCTTCAGTCTCAATGTATCCAGGCAGAAGCTGTTCTTCAGTCTGACTGTATCCAGGCAGAAGTTGTTCTTCAGTCTGACTGTATTCAGGCAGAAGTTGTTCTTCAGTCTGACTGTATCCAGGCAGAAGCTGTTCAACAGTCTGAATGTATCCAGGCAGAAGCTGTTCTTCAGTCTGAATGTATCCAGGCAGAAGCTGTTCTTCAGTCTGACTGTATCCAGGCAGAAGCTGTTCTTCAGTCTGACTGTATCCAGGTAAAAGCTGTTCAACAGTCTCAATGTATCCAAACAGAAGCTGTTCTTCCGTCTGACTGTATCCAGGCAGAAGTTGTTCTTCAGTCTGACTGTATCCAGGCAGAAGCTGTTCAACAGTCTGAATGTATCCAGGCAGAAGCTGTTCTTCAGTCTGACTGTATCCAGGCAGAAGCTGTTCTTCAGTCTGACTGTATCCAGGCAGAAACTGTTCTTCAGTCTGACTGTATCCAGGTAAAAGCTGTTCAACAGTCTCAATGTATCCAAACAGAAGCTGTTCTTCAGTCTGACTGTATCCAGGTAAAAGCTGTTCTTCAGTCTGACTGTATCCAGGCAGAAGCTGTTCTTCAGTCTGACTGTACCAAGGCAGAAGTTGTTCTTCGGTCTGACTGTATCCAGGCAGAAGCTGTTCTTCAGTCTGACTGTATCCAGGCAGAAGCTGTTCTTCAGTCTGACTGTATCCAGGCAGAAGTTGTTCTTCAGTCTGACTGTATTCAGGCAGAAGTTGTTCTTCAGTCTGACTGTATCCAGGCAGAAGCTGTTCAACAGTCTGAATGTATCCAGGCAGAAGCTGTTCTTCAGTCTGACTGTATCCAGGCAGAAGCTGTTCTTCAGTCTGACTGTATCCAGGCAGAAGCTGTTCTTCAGTCTGACTGTATCCAGGTAGAAGTTGTTCTTTGGTCTGACTGTATCCAGGCAGAAGCTGTTCTTCAGTCTGACTGTATCCAGGCAGAAGCTGTTCTTCGGTCTGACTGTATCCAGGCAGAAGCTGTTCTTCAGTCTGACTGTATCCAGGCAGAAGCTGTTCTTCAGTCTGACTGTATCCAGGTAAAAGCTGTTCAACAGTCTCAACGTATCCAAACAGAAGCTGTTCTTCTGTCTGACTGTATCCAGGCAGAAGTTGTTCTTCAGTCTGACTGTATCCAGGCAGAAGCTGTTCAACAGTCTGAATGTATCCAGGCAGAAGCTGTTCTTCAGTCTGACTGTATCCAGGCAGAAGCTGTTCTTCAGTCTGACTGTATCCAGGCAGAAGCTGTTCTTCAGTCTGACTGTATCCAGGCAGAAGCTGTTCAACAGTCTGAATGTATCCAGGCAGAAGCTGTTCTTCAGTCTGACTGTATCCAGGCAGAAGCTGTTCTTCAGTCTGACTGTATCCAGGTAAAAGCTGTTCAACAGTCTCAATGTATCCAAACAGAAGCTGTTCTTCCGTCTGACTGTATCCAGGCAGAAGTTGTTCTTCAGTCTGACTGTATCCAGGCAGAAGCTGTTCAACAGTCTGAATGTATCCAGGCAGAAGCTGTTCTTCAGTCTGACTGTATCCAGGCAGAAGCTGTTCTTCAGTCTGACTGTATCCAGGTAAAAGCTGTTCAACAGTCTCAATGTATCCAAACAGAAGCTGTTCTTCAGTCTGACTGTATCCAGGTAAAAGCTGTTCTTCAGTCTGACTGTATCCAGGCAGAAGCTGTTCTTCAGTCTGACTGTACCAAGGCAGAAGTTGTTCTTCGGTCTGACTGTATCCCGGCAGAAGCTGTTCTTCAGTCTGACTGTATCCAGGCAGAAGCTGTTCTTCAGTCTGACTGTATCCAGGTAAAAGCTGTTCAACAGTCTCAATGTATCCAAACAGAAGCTGTTCTTCAGTCTGACTGTATCCAGGTAAAAGCTGTTCTTCAGTCTGACTGTATCCAGGCAGAAGCTGTTCTTCAGTCTGACTGTACCAAGGCAGAAGTTGTTCTTCGGTCTGACTGTATCCAGGCAGAAGCTGTTCTTCAGTCTGACTGTATCCAGGCAGAAGCTGTTCTTCAGTCTGACTGTATCCAAGCAGAAGTTGTTCTTCAGTCTGACTGTATTCAGGCAGAAGTTGTTCTTCAGTCTGACTGTATCCAGGCAGAAGCTGTTCAACAGTCTCAATGTATCCAGGCAGAAGCTGTTCTTCAGTCTGACTGTATCCAGGCAGAAGCTGTTCTTCAGTCTGACTGTATCCAGGCAGAAGCTGTTCTTCAGTCTGACTGTATCCAGGTAGAAGTTGTTCTTTGGTCTGACTGTATCCAGGCAGAAGCTGTTCTTCAGTCTGACTGTATCCAGGCAGAAGCTGTTCTTCGGTCTGACTGTATCCAGGCAGAAGCTGTTCTTCAGTCTTACTGTATCCAGGCAGAAGCTGTTCTTCAGTCTCACTGTATCCAGGTAAAAGCTGTTCAACAGTCTCAACGTATCCAAACAGAAGCTGTTCTTCCGTCTGACTGTATCCAGGCAGAAGTTGTTCTTCAGTCTGACTGTATCCAGGCAGAAGCTGTTCAACAGTCTGAATGTATCCAGGCAGAAGCTGTTCTTCAGCCTGACTGTATCCAGGCAGAAGCTGTTCTTCAGTCTGACTGTATCCAGGCAGAAGCTGTTCTTTGGTCTGACTGTATCCAGGCAGAAGCTGTTCTTCAGTCTGACTGTATCCAGGCAGAAGCTGTTCTTCGGTCTGACTGTATCCAGGCAGAAGCTGTTCTTCAGTCTGACTGTATCCAGGCAGAAGCTGTCCTTCAGTCTGACTGTATCCAGGTAAAAGCTGTTCAACAGTCTCAATGTATCCAAACAGAAGCTGTTCTTCCGTCTGACTGTATCCAGGCAGAAGTTGTTCTTCAGTCTGACTATATCCAGGCAGAAGCTGTTCAACAGTCTGAATGTATCCAGGCAGAAGCTGTTCTTCAGTTTGACTGTATCCAGGCAGAAGCTGTTCTTCAGTCTGACTGTATCCAGGCAGAAGCTGTTCTTCAGTCTGACTGTATCCAGGTAGAAGTTGTTCTTTGGTCTGACTGTATCCAGGCAGAAGCTGTTCTTCAGTCTGACTGTATCCAGGCAGAAGCTGTTCTTCGGTCTGACTGTATCCAGGCAGAAGCTGTTCTTCAGTCTGACTGGATCCAGGCATAAGCTGTTCTTCAGTCTGACTGTATCCAGGTAAAAGCTGTTCAACAGTCTCAACGTATCCAAACAGAAGCTGTTCTTCCGTCTGACTGTATCCAGGCAGAAGTTGTTCTTCAGTCTGACTGTATCCAGGCAGAAGCTGTTCAACAGTCTGAATGTATCCAGGCAGAAGCTGTTCTTCAGTCTGACTGTATCCAGGCAGAAGCTGTTCTTAAGTCTGACTGTATCCAGGCAGAAGCTGTTCTTCAGTCTGACTGTATCCAGGCAGAAGCTGTTCAACAGTCTGAATGTATCCAGGCAGAAGCTGTTCTTCAGTCTGACTGTATCCAGGCAGAAGCTGTTCTTCAGTCTGACTGTATCCAGGCAGAAGCTGTTCAACAGTCTGACTGTATCCAGGTAGAAGTTGTTCTTCGGTCTGACTGTATCCAGGCAGAAGCTGTTCTTCAGTCTGACTGTATCCAGGCAGAAGCTGTTCTTCAGTCTGACTGCATCCAGGCAGAAGCTGTTCTTCAGTCTGACTGTATCCAGGCAGAAGCTGTTCTTCAGTCTGACTGTATCCAGGTAAAAGCTGTTCAACAGTCTCAATGTATCCAAACAGAAGCTGTTCTTCAGTCTGACTGTATCCAAGTAAAAGCTGTTCTTCAGTCTGAATGTATCCAGGCAGAAGCTGTTCTTCAGTCTGACTGTACCAAAGCAGAAGTTGTTCTTCAGTCTGACTGTATCCAGGCAGAAGCTGTTCAACAGTCTGAATGTATCCAGGTAGAAGCTGTTCTTCAGTCTGACTGTATCCAGGCAGAAGCTGTTCAACAGTCTGACTGTATCCAGGCAGAAGCTGTTCAACAGTCTGACTGTATCCAGGTAGAAGTTGTTCTTCGGTCTGACTGTATCCAGGCAGAAGCTGTTCTTCAGTCTGACTGTATCCAGCCAGAAGCTGTTCTTCAGTCTGACTGCATCCAGGCAGAAGCTGTTCTTCAGTCTGGCTGTATCCAGGCAGAAGCTGTTCTCCTGACTGTATCCAGGCAGAAGTTGTTCTTCAGTCTGGCTGTATCCAGGCAGAAGTTGTTCTTCGGTCTGACTGTATCCAGGCAGAAGCTGTTCTTCAGTCTGACTGCATCCAGGCAGAAGCTGTTCTTCAGTCTGGCTGTATCCAGGCAGAAGCTGTTCTTCAGTCTGACTGTATCCAGGCAGAAGCTGTTCTTCAGTCTGACTGTATCCAGGCAGAAGATGTTCTTCGGTCTGACTGTATCCAGGCAGAAGCTGTTTTTCGGTCTGACTGTATCCAGGCAGAAGCTGTTCTTCAGTCTGACTGTATCCAGGCAGAAGCTGTTCTTCAGTCTGACTGTATCCAGGCAGAAGTTGTTCTTCGGTCTGACTGTGTCCAGGCAGAAGCTGTTCTTCAGTCTGGCTGTATCCAGGCAGAAGCTGTTCTCCTGACTGTATCCAGGCAGAAGTTGTTCTTCAGTCTGGCTGTGTCCAGGCAGAAGTTGTTCTTCGGTCTGACTGTATCCAGGCAGAAGCTGTTCTTCAGTCTGACTGCATCCAGGCAGAAGCTGTTCTTCAGTCTGGCTGTATCCAGGCAGAAGCTGTTCTCCTGACTGTATCCAGGCAGAAGTTGTTCTTCAGTCTGGCTGTATCCAGGCAGAAGCTGTTCTTCAGTCTGACTGTATCCAGGCAGAAGCTGTTCTTCAGTCTGACTGTATCCAGGCAGAAGCTGTTCTTCGGTCTGACTGTATCCAGGCAGAAGCTGTTTTTCGGTCTGACTGTATCCAGGCAGAAGCTGTTCTTCAGTCTGACTGTATCCAGGCAGAAGCTGTTCTTCAGTCTGACTGTATCCAGGCAGAAGCTGTTTTTCGGTCTGACTGTATCCAGGCAGAAGCTGTTCTTCAGTCTGACTGTATCCAGGCAGAAGCTGTTCTTCAGTCTGGATGCTGCACAGCCTCCTTCCAGAGGGCAGAGGAGTAAACAGGTGGTGTTCAGGTGGGTGGAGTCATGGAGGATGGAGGTGACGCTGTTGCTGCATCAGCTGATGTAGGTTTGGCTGACTGGTGGTAAACTCCACCCGATTGTCCTCTGTACAGACTTCACCATGCTCTGCAGCGCCTTCTGGAGGTATAGTTGTCTAAACTGAACCTAAACTTCCAAGATGTTGAGCACCACTTTATTGTCCATATATAAAGAAGGTTTTGTAGGCAGAGAGGAATATATTTTTGTGAGGCCCCTCCAAACATAGCGGGGGATTAAAGATCAGCCTGATCATGACCTCTGACCCCTGAGAGGACCAGAAACAGGCCACAGAGGGCAGCATTGTGACATTTATTTTTTTGATTCGGATTCTGATTCTAGACCAAGGGGAGTCAAAAGATTTTAACCAATACCTAAATCATTTATGCGAATCAGCGCAATAAAATGATTGAAAATTGGGAAATTCAAGTCCCCCACTGAGTCTACATCTCCGCGATAGTGTTACACGAACCTTTGGTGGTTTCCCATCCAAGTAAAATCAGAAATTATCTTGTCCAAAGAATCAAAAGCTGTTTTTGGAAGAAAAAGAGGAAGTGAATGAAATATCAATTATCCTGACAAAACTGATCCTACCTCAGAGGGAAAGACAAAGATTGCACCTCTGCTGAATATCAGAAGTTATTTTTGCAAAAAGAGGGGCGAAATTAGCTGAAGCAAGGCCAGACAGAGAGTGAGTCACATCTATAATGAGAGATTTGAATCCTATAAGACTAAGTTTGAAAGGTGGGTTCGGCTGCTGAAGGTAACAAGCAGCAGTATTTGAGAAAGCATTTACTTTTCTCACAATTCAATTTATAACCTGAAAAAGACCCAAAATTATTGAAAACATGCAACACATTTGGGATTGAATTCGCAGGATTTGAACAAATTCTCCGCATAGAAAGACAATTTATGTTAGACAAATGTGGAGGAAGACCACAAGGCAGTTGTCAGAAGCTGAATGGCAACAGCACAGAGCAACGGCAATAATGGACGGCCTGCCGTGTACCACGTCCAAGAGGAAAATAATGAAGCCAATATCAGTAGCTAAAGGGGAGGAATAGAGAAAGCCAATCCAGGAAACAAATTTATCTTTAATTCCAAATTTCTTCACAACTGCAAACAAGTATTCCCACGCCACTCTGTCGAATGCTTTTTCAGTATCCGAGGAATCATGATTTCTGGCAAATCAAAAGACTGCTTTGAATAGATTACATTGAAAAAGAGAGAGCAACAAGCGGCGAGCGTTTCCAGCGTGCCGGGAGATACGCGCTGCCACCCGCCGTCGCTCCCCACCCAACGATCGCTGCCCGCCTCTTCATCGCTCGACGCTGGAGTTGAAATAATTGAACTTTTCAAGCGAACTGGTGTCAGGACAGCCTATCAGCATGGAGGTCTTCATTCACGGACGTGCTGACAGAGGGCATACAATGCTCCGACCACCAAAACAGTTGGCGTGATGCCACAGCAAGCGGCGAGCGATTTCATTTGTTCACCGCTTCAGGTGGAAACAGCGTCAGCCTGAAGCAGCGCTGGAACCGGCCGTCCGGCAGCTCCTGCAGAAGACGGTGGAACTCACCGAGCTCAGACCGCCTCCATTGGGCAGCATGCATCCAGAAGCAATGTCGGCGCCTCGCCGCAGCCGACGCTGACTCCTCCACGCCAAATAATACAGAGCAGCCATGGTGGTGGGCGGAGCCAGCTCAATCTCAATCTTTATTTGTAAAAACAACGCAAAGTGCTGAACAGTAAAAACAGTCATAAAAAAAAAAAAAAACATCGATCAGTATGCGTGCGCGCGTGCGCACACACACACACACACACACACACACACACACACACACACACAGCCCGGTGAACAGGACTGTGGGACAAACTTCATGAGAATCCTGTCCACTGCTGCTGTGCAGGAGATGGCGATAAGGTTTGTAATTTTTCTGCAGGATAGGATGACCATATTTCCAATAACAATAAAGAGGACCGGCGGGGGGGTTGCTCAAGACACAAATCAAGATAGGCTTCTCGGAGGTTGATGAACATTCTTTATTATGCTTCAATGGTGCAAAATTTACTTCTTTTGCAAAATAAAATGAAATGTAAAAACTTGTAACAAAATAATAGCTCTCTTACACTCTTTTCAAATATTAAATAATGTTCTAAATATGAACTCTTCTGTTATAAAATCTAGCTTCGACAATATATTTCTTAAATGTAATAAGATAGAAGAATAGAAGAGTCTCACCAAAATACTAACTTACACAGAAAAGATATATACTTTTAATCTTTAATGGTGTTCTTCATCCTGCTTTTCCTCTACATTCTATTTTTCATCTCGGTGTGTTGGACATTTTTTTGCAGTTCATCTGAGAAGCTGCTCTGAAGCTGAGGCTTTTTCCTGCTCCGTTGTCTGAACGGCCGGCCTGCTCCGCTCTGTCTGTGTGTGTGTGTGCGTGCGCATGCGTGCGTGCGTGTGCGCGGCGCAGATCGGCTCACAAGGCAGTCTCTCGGTAATTACAGTTCCATATAGATATTGTACTTAAATTGAGCAAACTAACATAACTACAAAAAGTATTTATGACACCTGTGGTGCAAATAATATCCAAACACATTTTGAAGATTCTTTTCCAAGAGATGTGAAGCTAAAACATAAAGATGGAAACACTGAGGCTCACAGGTTGAGCCACACCATGTCCAACAATGTTGTTTCTCTCAACTTTTCTCACATTTGCACATTTCACAGCTTTAGTTTCAACAGTTTTCCTGTTTTGTGATCAAATCAAAGTTTAATTCAGGTTACACGCATTCCACTAGTTCCATCTTGGTTCAATAGAGCTGTGATCATTATAAAATTTAAACCTGAAAAGTTTTTCTTTGTCATGGTGCAGAGTATTTCATTTATTTATTTATTTATTTATTTATTTATTTATTTATATAAACTGAAAATGGCTCTAATCTCAACATGAAGCTAATTTAATTGCTGCAAAATCCAGTGAAAGTCCTGAATCTTCTGCTGTTGCTTTCTGGGTATTTGTCCAAACTCCCCCTGACAGCATGGCTCTGAGGCTAATGCTAGTTAGCTAGCTTTCATTGGCAGCGTCATCCGTATCTCAGCTCAGCTCTCAGGGTTCAGTCCTGTTTAAAGTTCCCTTGAGTTTTATTCCGTTTCTCGGGGTGGTTCTGTTGGAGCGGAGCATCAAGTTTGACTCCCGTAGCAGTGATCATGTAATATTTCATGTACAGGCAATTTGATATGTTTTTGTTTTGTTGTTGATTTAATAGCTTTGTTGATGGTGTAGTTTAAAATGGTCACTCATAAACACAAATACTGTAGAATGAGTTGGGAGACTTTCCAGCTGTAGCAGACTGAACATGAAGACATGACAGAGTGATGAGTGCAGATCCTGATATTCTGCTGAAACTGGTTTCTCCTCACAGTGAAGACTGGAGCTGCTGGAGGGGTTCAGGCTGTTTCCTGCCTCCGCTCTGTTTGCAGCGCTGCAGAAACCCAATGAAGGCGGAGCAGCTTTATTCACCATAACTCACCACATCCTCCGCTCAGTAACCTCAGAGAGAAGCTGTAACTCAGCCTCGGAGGGAAGTTACCCAGAAGCCACTGCTGTCATTTCCACCGGAACTCCCTCTGTCCGTCTCTCACTGCGAACGGCAGCAAAGGGAGATGTGCATCACTTCTGAATTCAAAAATAAATTCTAAATGAAGTTTTCCAGTTCCTTTTGTGGCCTGCAGTGACCACAGCGCACCGAATTATCACCACAACTGAGCCTCTACCGCTTCAGAAGGCCGTTCTGAGCAGATGTTCAGGACGGAACGGTTCTCTTCAGGGAATCGCTTTGGGTTTCCAGGTGAAACTTGAAGCACATCTGGTGTTGTGATCCTAAAGATCCAGAACATGGAACTTCTTCGATCGAATGTCTTCAAGAACTCAGCTTGTTCCAGAGACTTGCTTCATAAAACTAAAAGCAGCTTCTGCACATTTGATCCTGACCAGAAAGACGAGGGAAGTTTTGTTGTATTTTAATGAGCTTCTTGTTATCGTCATGATACCGACAGAGTCACTGTACAGGAAAACCACCGTTTGACCGACTGCAAGAAGGAACCCCAGCGCACACTCCAACAGGCTGATTCAGCTCCTGCTGACTGATTCTGAAGAGGGCTCCATTACATCTTCAGTTGTCAGGAAAGGACTTGACAGAAAGCACATGTATGTTTCTCTGCAGTAAATACAAGCCAGAATTGCTTCCTGCCTTTTAGCATTCATCCCTTCATCAGAGTAACATTTTCATGGTTTCATAGAATTCTCAGTCATGGTTTAAATCTGTTGGGCAGCATCACCTCAGACTCTGTTGTGAGTTCACAAGGAACCGTGCTCGCTCCTTTTCTCTATACTGTGTACACCTCTGACTTCCAGTTCCACTCTGACACCGGTCACATTCAGAAGTACTCCGATGACGCCGCCATTGTGGCTCGTGCTAAGAACAACCAGGAAGGGGAGGACAGGGACTTGGTTACAGCCTTTTGTAACTGGAGCACTGACAACTCACTCAATCTGAGTCCAAGCAAGACCAAAGAAATGATCATCAGCTTTGGCAAGAAAAAGAACTCTCTCCAGCCAGTCAACATTCATGGACAGGACAGTGAATGTGTGACACATACAAATATCTGGGTGTACACCTCGATAACGAGCTGGACTGAACGTCAACACCGAGAGCCTCTGAAGAGGCAGGGCAGCTCTGTTTCCTCCGGAGGCTGAAGCCGTCCACGTGGAACCAAATGCTGTCTGTCTCATCATTCTGCTGTGGCTGCTGTTCTGTTTTCCCGTCTGTCTGCTGGGCAACAACACCTCTGTCAAAAACAGTAACAAGTTGGATGAACTGGTCAGGAGGGCTGGTTCAGTGTTGGGGTCCCTGGACACCGTGGGGGCGGTGGTGCAGAGGTGCATGGGGAGGAAGTCAGTGTCCATCCTCAGTAACAGCAGGCGGCCTCTGAGCCTCAGAGGAGCCACAGATCAGACGCTTCCTGTCAGAGCGCTGCAGGACGGAGCGCTGCAGGATGGAGCAGGACGGAGCGCTGCAGGACGGAGCGCTGCAGGACGGAGCAGGACGGAGCGCTGCAGGACGGAGCGCTGCAGGACGGAGCGCTGCAGGACGGAGCAGGACGGAGCGCTGCAGGACGGAGCGCTGCAGGACGGAGCAGGACGGAGCGCTGCAGGACGGAGCAGGACGGAGCGCTGCAGGACGGAGCGCTGCAGGACGGAGCGCTGCAGGACGGAGCAGGACGGAGCGCTGCAGGACGGAGCGCTGCAGGACGGAGCGCTGCAGGACGGAGCAGGACGGAGCGCTGCAGGACGGAGCGCTGCAGGACGGAGCGCTGCAGGAGATCATCCATTCCTGCTGCCATTCCTTTTTATAACGAGCACTGTTAATGTAACATTAATGTGCTGGGGTTTATATACGGGATTCTTCTTTTCTGTTGTTTTTATTGCTATTAATTATTATTCTGTCCCGTTTTATCTGTGTTGCTACTGAATGACCCCCGAATTTCCCCATGTGGGGATTAGTAAAGTATCTATCTATCTATCTATCTATCTATCTATCTATCTATCTATCTATCTTATTCCTCACAGTGAATGTTACACTGAAGCTTCAATTGAAGAAATGTTGCAAATTTAATCAAAATCACAAAATCTGTCAGAAAAATGGCAGTTAGTTATTTCAGTCCACCGTCAGCATTTCTACCTGCTGCTGAAACAACCTGTGACAAAACAAATCCCTCCAAACTGTTGAAGGGGGCACTGCTCTTTAAAGTTGTGTGTTTGAAGCTGTATTTAAAAAAAAAGAAAGGAAAAAAACTGCTGCAGTTTCGCAGCATGAAAACTCCTCAGCGTGTTGAGAAAGACTTGCCGCTCTCACAGATCAGATTGACACCAAACCCCAAACCGCCGCAGCGGAAATCTTCGCTTTTCAGCTTTTTGCTGAAGGACCCAGAATTCATCTGCAGCACTTCCTGTTTCTCTTCCTCTCTGCAGACGAGACTACACTCCTCTTCACTTTGCCGTCGACCTGCCAGCCGCTCCATCATGGAGGCCAGAGGAAAGTACGACTTCACAGCGTCGGACGAGGAGGAGCTGAGCTTCAGGAAGGGAGACATCCTGAAGGTGAGCACAGCGTCGGGAACGTCGAATAATCCTCGACGTTAAACATCTCCTGCTCCACCCCCAGATCCTGGGCCCGCAGGAGGAGTGGTGCAAGGCCGAGATGAACGGACAGGAGGGCTTTATCCCCAGGAACTACATCGAGATCCAGATGCCGGGGTAAGACGGAGGGTCGGGCCAACTCCACCTCTGGTTCTGATTGACCCGCCGCGCCGTGTGTCCAGGTGGTTCCAGGAGAACGCCAGTCGTAGCGCTGCCGAGGACCTCCTCCGGACCAGAGACGTCGGCGCCTTCGTCATTCGGGGCTGCCAGAGCTCCCCCAACGACTTCTCCATCTCCGTCAAGTGAGTGTCCTCCGGCCAGCTGCTGGCAACACTCGGCATGGCAACAACATTCATTTCTTTATTTTCCAAAACTTCAAGTATAACATTTAAAACTAATCTAATTAAATAGGGTTATTTTTAGACTATCTTTAAAACTTGTGTCAACTTCCTTCATGAAAGTTCTGTTTAATTTAAAAAGCTTTTAATCATAAATCAGAACGCCTTGGCAAAGTTTCAGAACTGCTGAGTGAAATCAACAGAATCAGAAACATCAAAACACGCCCTGGCCACATTCTCACCAATCAGACTTCTTGAAAATAGACATTGTGGTCAGTGGAGATTTTACAACTTGGAAATTTAAAAGGGACATTATGATGCTATTTTTCAGTCCCGTCATTTCAGTCTCAGAAGCCCAAAAACACAGTATTTAAGTTTGTTCGCCCCAAATTCCTCCTTTGTTCGGAGTTTCAGGGTCTAAAAAGCGGCTCTGAGGAGCCTCCTCAGAACAGGCTGGTTCTGACCCTGCTTCCAGGTCTGGCCACGCCCACTCTCTCTCTCTCACACACACACACACAGACACACACACACACACACACACACACACACACGGTGGGGGCACAGTTAGGGGGAGGAGTTAATCCACTTATTTCAGGATAAGCAGACCAAACTCAAACTCGACTGTTTCAGCTTCAGTTTCAGTTTCATTTTCACAAAATGTGGTGCAGGGAGACGGGAGGAAAAAGACCATTTTCACATCTGAACGTCATAATGAGGCTACAGCAACACATACTGCTGTAAGAAACTGAAAGAAGCACAAAGTGAAAGAAGCATAATATGTCCCCTTTAAAGTAAATGTTCAGACACTGAAACCATGTTTCTAGGAAGCAAATATATATATATATATATTCATTCATTTTCCACCGCTTTATCCCTTTTCGGGGTCGCGGGTGGCTGGAGCCGATCCCAGCTGCTGTGGGCGAAGGCAGGGTACACCCTGGACAGTTCGCCAGTCTGTCGCAGGGCTGACATATAGACAAACAACCATTCACTCACACATTCATACCTAGGGGCAATTTAGGGTGATCAATTAACCTACCATGCATGTTTTTGGACCGTGGGAGGAAGCCGGAGTACCCGGAGGGAACCCACGCACACACGGGGAGAACATGCAAACTCCACACAGAAAGGCCCCCGAGCCCCGGCCGGTATTTGAACCCAGGACCTTCTTGCTGTGAGGCGAGAGCGCTAACCACCGCGCCACCGTGCGGCCTATATATATATATATATATATATATATATATATATATATAAAAATATATATATAAAAATATATATATATATATATATATATATATATATATATATATATATATATATATATATATATATATATATATATATATATATATATATATATATATATATATATATATATATATATATATATATATATACACACCCACACACACACACGTGTTAGACAGTTTTATTAGTCAATTCTGCTGGACCTGAGTGAAGTTTTTGACACAGTAGGCCAGGGGTCAGCAACCTTTCTGTCATGGAGTACCACTTTAAAATGTTCTGATCAGTGTGAGCCGTTATCAACTGAAACACAAATTCACACAAAATACTAAAAGATTTCCAACATACCTGGAAATTTACTCCATTCAGATAAAGCACAAACAACCGTATTTTTAAAGATATGTTTTCTGTTATTAACTCCAAAAAGTGCTTTCATAAACTTTGTGCTTTGTGTCATGCCGATGTTTCGTGTTAACTTGTGACCAACAGACTGAAACCTGTAGTGGTTCTGGAGAACGTCGGGTATCGACAGTTCCAGTGAGTGTATACGCTTAAAGTCTTTAGTGAGTCTTACTTTAACAGCTGCTGTTATCAGCAGGCGTTTACACAGACCTCCGCCGTCACTCGTTAACACAGGAACCAGTTAATCTATAACACCGATCGGGTAATCACTCATATTCTGCTACTGAGCTCTTTATACAACTCGCTGTTTCACAGTTTGCTTCCATCTGTCCCCTCCAGGGTTTTTTCCTCTCTGGGTTTTTATTAAAAAAGTTTTTTTCACCACCACCGTCGTTCTTCTGCTTGTTTTTGACTGTCCTGCTTCCCGTTAACTGTCACGTCACACATCACTACGTATGAGGGAACGCATGCGGAACAAATAATCCCCCTTTTTTTTCCAATCCGCTGTCAGGCGGCGTTTATATGAGACACGGAGCAGATTATCATGGTGTACACCACCTCGTACAATCCGCTCCGAGTGAAGCGGATCCACTCGGGGGTTTGCGAAGTCCTCTAAGCCATTGTATGGGGCGCATGTAAACGTGCATAGTGTTAGTGCCAGGCGTGCCACCCATGGCACGCGTACCAAGGGTTGCCGACCCCTGCAGTAGACCATCACATTTTAATGAATAGACTGAGACCCCTGGTGGGCCTCCCTGATACTGCTCTTAACGGGTTCAGTTCTTATCTTACAGATCCATGTTTTTATGTAAGTATGAATCAGAATCAAAATCAGAATAGTATTTATTGTCTATATACAAAGGTACAACACATTTGGAGAGCTTCTCCTTAACTGCAAATATGGGAATGGCTAGTGTGACGTCACAAGTCACTTCCGGGTCCAAGGCTTCCAGCGCGCAATGTAAACACAATGGCTGTTGCCAAAGAACCGGTCACTTTTTTCACGGTAACAGTGAATTTTGCTGACTTTCCAAAGTCAGTGAAGAGGGGTTTAAACCCTTACAACTCAAACCGAGTTGTAATTGTTTCTGTGGTGACAGGTGGAAGTCTGAAATGGAAAGTACAGGCTTCAATGAAACATTTACGAGGTTGAGGTGAGTGATTAAGTAGCTAGCTAGCATTAACACGAGGGTGTCAGTCGTCGCATCAAGCTGTGAAATTTAACTATTAATTAATTAGCTTTGTTAGAATCGGGTACTGTCTGTCTGCGGTTTGTGGACAACTTACAGTTTATTAAGTGTCATCCAGGGAAATAATTTTAAACCAAACCTCAAACACGCCATAAAGCAGAAGCAGCACACATTCAGTACAGGTTAAAAAGTAAAAAAAAAAAAAAAAAAAAAAAAAAAAAAAAAATAATAATAATAATAATAAAGCCCTTACAGAGCATCTAATAATATCCCGCCTTGTGTTATTAATAAAGGATTATTAACTTTGGATAACTCCGCTGGTCCGTCCTGCCACAGAGAGGAGGCAGTTTTAACAGTGTGCAAAGACGCACAGCTGCTGCAGAGCAGCTTCAGATCCAGCGGGGGAAACGCTGCTGTTCAGCCCTGAAAAGATGTGGGACTTTATTTTGTCCTGTGCTGTTTTACACCATATTGTACTGGCCGATAGAGTTACTTTTGATGCGCCGGCGCCACGAGAGGAGCTGATGTGGGAACCAGCAGGACCTGAAGAACCGCGACTGACACGTAAATAAACTCTAAAGTTTAGCAAATGATTTATTTAATCAGTGATGTGATGCCAGCAGCCTAGAAAATAATATTAGCTAAAGGGAGATTAAATACAGACAGAGGACGTTTAGCCAAACATTTTATTTAGACTTCTATAAATTGTCTTTAATTTCAGCAGACACGGGCGGGGTGGGGGGGGGGGCACGCGCCGCCCTGGTGGACTGAGTCCCGGGTCCTGCTCGGTCCGGGGTCCTGCTCAGGACCGGGTCCGGTGCTGGGTGTGTGTGTCTCGGTGGGACCGTCCCCGCTGTGGGGAGGAGACCTGGCTACGGTGCCGCTGCTGTCTGGCTCTGTGACATAATTAAATGAAACAATAAAAATCTGATCTATATAACGTGAGTTCGCCTCATTATTTGTAATATCAGTAAAAATAATATAATGATGTAATATCGGAGGAAAGCAGTAGTAGGAAATGGTTTTGTTGACATCGTTTCTGTTGTTACAACACGGGACACAGCACTGCACCATACGCTTTGGACACGGAAGTGACGTATTCAGCTCCGATGACGTAGCTACTAGCCATCCCCATAATAAATTAAAAAAGAGCATAAATAATACATAAAAAGTAGCAGCAGCCGCAGTGGCAGCCATAAATATCACAGCACTAGTGACCAGGTCGTTGTAAACCCGGGTTCAGGATGGTGACGGCTCTGGGAAGAAGCTGTTCTTCAGTCTGTTTTAGTGTTAATGCTCCTGTAGCGCCTACCAGAGGGCAGCAGGTCAAACAGCTGGCCCTCTGTCCTGATGATGTTACGAGTAGGGCTGGGACGACGCGTCGACGTCATCGATTACGTCGACGCAAAAAATACGTCGACGCAAAAACTGCACGTCGACGCAAAAACTGCACGTCGATGCGTCGTTTCAGAATTTTAAAAAAATGGCGGCGGCATCGAGTAGCAGCAATTATTTAGATCAAACCGATTTAGCCACACTTAGTGGGGGCCACGGCAGGGGAGCTTCAGTGCAGGACATAATCTCTGCAAAATCGCTCTCTTCGGCTATATTTTTTCATCCATCGCCAGTGTTATCATAAAGTCAGCTCGTCTACCGTCTTCAGGTGAGTCAGCTGACGGTTTTCGCTAACTTAGCCACAATTAGCTCGGATGGGAACGTTTGAGCTCCTCTCCCCAGCAGAGAAGCACTTTGAGTCAGCCTCGGCTGTCACGGCGCCTTGGTGCCTGACTTCCAGGGGCCGAGTTGGGGCCGATTGGGTAAACGGGCCGGAGTTGCTCCACGGCGGCGACGGGAGAGCTCCGGCAGCCGAGGCCTGCTTCACGTGCCTCCGTGGTTATGCGACGGGTCCCCGCGCGCTCCGCGGCCGGCACGGAGCGCGTCTCCGCCCGGGAGCGGAGATCCGGAGCTGCCGCACTGCGGCTTGCTCCACGGCGGCGCGTGAAGCAGGCCGCGGCTTCCAGGGGCCGAGTGGAGCTGCCCCACGGAGGCTGACGGGAGAGCTTCGGATCTCTGCTCCCGGGCGGAGACGCGGCCGCGGAGCGCGCGGGGACCCGCCGCATAACCACGGAGGCGGAGGAGAGCTCCGCAACGGATTTAAAAATGAATTGTTAGATTAATCGATGCATCGACGAACTATTTCCTAGATTAATCGATTGCAAAAATAATCCTTTAACCCAGCCCTAGTTACGAGCTCTGCTGAGGACCCGGGGGGAGGAGACGTCCATCAGGGAGGGGAGAGGGCAGCCTGGACTGTCCTCTGAAGCCTCCCTCTGTCCCGGACCGGGTGGGGAGGCAGCAGGTCAGCAGGCTCTGGATGGACCAGCGGTAGAAGGCCAGCAGCAGCTCCCGGTCCAGCCTGGTCCTCTGAGGACTCTCAGGAAGTGGAGGCGCTGCTGGGCCTTCTGGATGACCGCTGTGACGCTGGCCGTCCAGGAGAGGTCATCGGAGATCTGGACCCCCAGGAACCTGAATGTGTGGATGTAGGGGGGGTCGCTCCTGTTCCTCCTGAAGTCCACCATGATCTCCTTGGTTTTTTGTGTGTTCAGTGCCAGGTTGTTGTCAGAGCACCAGGTGATCGGTCTCTGGACCTGGTCTCTGTAGGCCGCCTCGCCTCCCTGTGAGATCCGTCCCACCACCGTGGTGTCGTCAGCAGACTTGATGACGGTGTTGCTTTGGGGGGCCGGACTGTAGTCGTGGGTGTAGCACGCAGCCCTGTGGTGATCTGGTGCTCAGGCTCAGGTGGAGGAGGTGGGGACCAAGTCTCACAGTCTGGGGTCTGTTGGTTAGAAAGTCCTTGATCCAGCTGCAGTTGGGGGGGGGGGGGGCGCAGAGTGTCCAGTTTGATGGCCAGTATGTCCGGGATGATTGTGTTGAAGGCCGAGCTGTAGTCCACAAAGAGCATCCTGGTATAGCTGTGCCGTTGTTCCAGCTGGCTCAGCACCATGCAGGGGTATGGGGATGGCTCCCCCGTGGACCTGTTCCCCGGTATGTGAACTGGTGGGGGTCCAGTGCAGGGGGAGACAGTCCTGTAGGGGACAAAGAACCAGTCTCTGGAAGCACTTCATGATGACTGGTGTGAGGGCAGCAGGGCGGGAGTCACTGAGGCTGGATACGGGGGGCTTTTTCGGGATGGGGATGATTGGCGGATTTCAGGTGGGGGGGGGGGGGACTGCTGGGGCCAGAGAGAGGTTGAAGATCCTGCAGAAGACTCTGGACAGCTGGTGTGTCCAGGCCCGGAGCACCTCTCCAGGTACACCGTCAGGGCCGGGGCCTTCCCGGGGTTCACTGCCAGGAGCACACGCCTCACATCCTGCTCTCCTACAGTCAGCGGGGGGATGGCGCGACTTGGTGGGGTCGGGCCTGGTGGGGTCGGGCCTGGTGGGGGCGGGGCCTGGTGGGGTGGGGGCGGGCGCAGATGAGTGTCGCTGCGGTGTTTCAAAGCGGGCACAGAAGCTGTTGAGCTCCTCTGCCAGCGACACGCTCAGGTGTCCTGCCGACACATCACGTCCTTTGGAGTTGGTGATGTTCCGCAGACCCTGCCACACCTCTTGTGGTCTGTTGCTGGCGAGATGGGACTCTGTCCTCCGGTTGAAGTCCACTTTGGCTGTTTTAATTCTTCCTTTCAGGTCAGCTCGATCCGCACTGTACAGAGCTCTGTCACCTGACCTGGAGGCGGAGTCATGGGTTGTGAGGAGTGAGCTGACCTGTCACTGGAATGGAGGTGGAAACGGGCCTCAGCTCAGCAGGATGCTACATGGAGTCTTTTAATCAGCTGAAGTTCTTGAGAAGCAGGAGTTCTGAAACGGTTTTGAGTTCTGAAACGGTTTTGAGTTCTGGAACAGCTGTTCTGATTCTGCCACCGCACCGCTGGAATCATGGCCTTTAACTGAGCTAACTTCACCGCTTTATGATGACTTCAGATCAGCTAATCAGGCTTAAACTAAGAATCACATCTTAAAATCCACCTCTTCTTCTTGACTTTTATCATGCGCGAGGCTCGTTTTACTGTTTGAGCAGCTTAACTGAATGCATTTCATCTTTTAATGATATTTAATTTGTGTCCAGCACGTCGGCTCCCAGATGTTTTAAAACCAATTTGTAAATGCTCATGATAAATACACTTTGAGCAGGAAATGAATGTTTCATGTCTCCAAAAAGAAAGATTGAAATTGGGGATTGGGGAATCCCCAAAAGAAGCTTGATCTTTGGTTAACAGTAGGTCGGCCGCTGTGAAACATGACAGTGTTGCAGCAAACACCCGAAATTCCCTAACATCAGGCCAACTTCCTCTTTTGCAGCCCCACTCTGGTGACAAATTAACCATGAAGAGGTATTAGTTCCTGTTAATATGAAACCAGTGGCAACCGCCCACAGAGACCTTTTCACCCTGTGCATGTCCAAACTGAGAAGGACTGTCATGGCTGTTAATGTGACGTTTTCATCCCACAACGAAGTTCACAGCGGGATTTATGCAAATCATAAAAGTGAGACTCAAGTCTGTTGGTTTGAGGCTGAACTTACTGCCAGTGGGGTTTCTGTCTGAAGCCCGTCCGACTCCCCAGCTCCGACACCTGGTCCACAGTCTGAACCACTGACATCTGGTTCACAGCAAAACCAACACCTCTGAGCAGAGACCAGTGAAGAACTGTCTGAACCACAGTTCAACTCCCGAAAGGAGCTGGTTGGAGAGAGAGAGGGTGGTGGAACTACTGCTGGTCTTCATGAACTAGATCCAGGGTCTGCAATAGGTGGTTTGCGGTCCACATCCAGTCCAGGGACTTTGTGGACCCAGAAAAAAAAAAACCAAAAACACACAGGGGAGAGAGAGAGAGAGAGAGAGAGAGAGAGAGAGAGAGAGAGAGAGAGAGAGAGAGAGAGAGAGAGAGAGAGAGAGAGAGAGAGAGAGAGAGAGAGAGAGAGAGATGTAATTGTTTACACTGAGCAGTAGGGGTCAGTCCAACACAGGAAGCACATTTAATCTGAGGCAGTTCTTTCTGTTCTTTAACATGAAATAAAACTAGATTGGTAATTCAGTCTTCTGCTATGAATGAAGTGTTTCTCTGTTGGATTACAATGTTGCAGTTCTAGAAAGTGAAGCTCCTCAGTTTTCTGCTGCTAAAATTGTACTTCCTGGCTTCTCTGTAGAGCTGGTATTTCTGGCTCATTGAAGGGAGCCGTTCAAATGACTGGCTCCTTTTGCTTAAGTTAAATTTTTATTAAGTTGTCATTTTATAAAAACAAACAGAACTGGAAAAAAAAAAGCAGGTTTTTGAGGAAAGGAAAAGGACAAAAAGAGAACGACCATGTCAGCAGGTGATTAAACATATTTCTACACACCCATAAACTCACCGGCCACTTTATTAGGTACCCGGCCAGTACCGGGTTGGACCCCTTGGCCTTCAGAACTGCCTTACGGCCCGCACCCTCACTCCGTACGGCCCTCAAATCAGTTTATGAAAAAGAAAAAAAATGTGAGGTTTTTTTGCTGCACTGAGTGAGTTGCAATGACATACTCTGGCCACCAGATGGCACGCCCTTTGTGTTTCCAGCTGGGTCCTACACCAGTGAGGAAGAGAGAGACAGGAGCCGTGGCCATGGCCCCCTGGTGCCGACCCACAATCAGACAGTTTGGTGTTGGTGTCAGCTGGGACCGGTATAGGGCTTGGGATCGTGATATCATCACTTGGAGTCGATCAATTTTCAATCAATCAATGTATTTTTGTACAGCCCAGTATCACAACAACAGCTGCCTCAGAGGCTTCAAGATATTACATTGATTGGTAAAAATAAAAACAGTGAATAAGCATAATATTAATATGTCAAATTCAGTAACGAGACAAAATGAAGCAACCACCGCCTTCGACCCTCACATCCGGCAAGAAAAAACTCCAAAAACCCAGTGGGAGAAGAAGAAATCTTGGGGAGAACCACAGTATGGAGGGATCCCTCTCCCAGGGACAGACAGCTTTGGCAACAGCTGTATAAACAGCTGTAGCTCTATAAAGCAGCAGAAACAATATTGATTTCAATCAGCACCCGGTAGTGCTGCGGGGTTAAGGGACCGTCTACAGTTTACAATGCAGCAACAGTGAAGACAAATAGCTTAAAAAAACAACAACAACAAAAAAAACGTAATACCACCACTGGGATTTACTACAGTGTCACCATAATCGCTACAACCTTCATTTGTCTCCTATCAAATTTATTGGATATGGTATTTGTCTTCACTGTTGCAGTGTCTTGTAAATTGTAGACGGTCCCTGAACCCCGCAGCACTTTCTGCTGCTTGATAGACAGATACTTTTAATAAAAATGAGCTTGTAGCGTATCGTCCACCTCACAACGATGGGATGCAGGCGCCCTTTGTATGTTACTGACATTTTGTTAAAGAGTTACTGAGACCGAAAGTCCGTATCTGTCAATATGCTGCCAACTTTACTGAACTGTTCAGTATATGAATGATATAACGAATTCGTGGGAACGAATTAGTAATTCGTGGCCACAATTTTATTTTTTTATTTTTTTTTACCATGTCATGTCCGGGGCTCCGTAGAAATGTATTTCAGATGTTGTTGTTTTTTTTGTTGTGGTGTTTATTGAAATGAAGTGTCTCGTAACAAATGCAGCGCTGCAGTCATAAATATATTCTGTCAAAATGAACAAAATGACCGGTAGTGCAAAGGAAATATTTAAATATAATAATGTTAAGAGGAGAAAATAAATGTAATAATACAGAATAAATAGTAGTTTTTCAAAACTACATAAAAGGGTGTGTGTAAAACTTGCAAAATGTTTGACATGAAAAAAAATGTGCACATTAAGACAATGTTATTTGTAAAAATACTCTCACAATGAACACAAATAACAGTAGTGCAAACAGACAAATAGAATAAAAGGAGGAAACATAAATATAAAAGGATAAAATTTCAAATATATCCTATAAACACAGCAAACAACACAACCGAAGAAAATGCAGTAAGTTGATAACCGTTCAAACCGTTAATAACTGCAATTTTTTCAAGATAACGGCTCCTGGCTTCCTTACTAAGCGTAAGTTGATATATATCCGACCCTTTTCGGCATTTCAGCATTTTTTCTTGCTTTCTGCAGCTCTGCTCGTGCGTCTTCTCCTGCTCGTGTCTGGGTTTGGTATGTGTTTGTTTACACTCGTGAGCTGCCGACATGTCCGCCACTCCCCACAATGCAACACGTGATCCCAAGCCCTATTAGGGGTGTTTGAGACACTGATGTGTGAGTGTTGGTGTCTCCAACCTGTTGCTACGTCTACACTTTAGCAGAGCATCTTTGAAACTTGGTGCAGTGTCTCAGGGACACATGTCCCAATGGCCTGATGTCCAGTTCATTCAGCTGTTCCCTGTTCTTCATCCTAAAGTATTCACCCAAGAAAACCTTTATTTTTATTGCTGTTGTTATGGTGCAGAGTGCATGTGATGAAAAACGACCCATAATGAATAAAATCTCAGCCAAAATGCACATTTATTGTACAAAATCCAGTAAAATGTCCCGAACACTTCTCCCCTAGCTGTTGTATTCTGCATGTTTTCTTTGAATTTTGTACAGTTTGCTCTCTGGCTGGTTTGGAGCCTCTTGTGGGCCAGTTTTGGCCCAGTGGCCTTCTATTTAACACCGCTCATTTAGAAAATAAAAGACAGTTTTCAAGGTTCCTTTTCTGTGAAGGTTTCAAATATAGAGCTGGATTTTGAAGAGTTTTCTAAATAAATGCTACATGTTCTACATTATAGAGCTCTTTTCACAGTTTCAGCAGAGCCCAAAACGCATCTCACTGCATGGCCACATTCATACATTCACACATTCACACATTCACACACCAGTGGAGGCATCTGCCATGCGATGTGCTCAGTCCACCCACTGGGTGTACTCGGGGCTTCAGTTTTTTCAACATATGGATATAGGTGAGGTGGGGAATTCAACCAACAACTTTCTGGGTGCAAGGCAACCCCTCTACCAACTGAGCCACAGTCACCCCCCAAATATGATCATTAAAACCACCAACAGAATCTGGTTCTGACTTTAATCTCAGTTTTCTTTTTTTATATTTCTATTTGTAAATACAGGATGTAATAATAGGTATGAAGTGTGTCGATTAAAAAAAAATCTCTACTTAATTGTAACCCAGGTGTCAAATCCTGACAGCCTGCCAGTCTGTTATTCTCTCTTGTCTACATCCAATCGTTTACATACCTGCTACACTCACTCTCTCTCAAATCCCGCGGCATTTGATATGTTCCCGTTGGCTTGGCGATTAGCCAATCAGATCGCTTCATTTTTGATGACGTCATGCAGTCACGTGACCTAGGGCTGGCTATCATTAGCAGAATCATGCCGGGGAGTAGTCAGACACAGAGAGGCAGTGGGGACGCCTGGAGGGGGCTGTGCTCAGGAGTCGTCGGCCACCGTGTGATTAGGACACACATGTGCGACCCAAACCGTGGAATCGGCCAGGTTTTTTTTCCTATGATCCTGTTGAAGAGTGATGGCGAGCTAAGGACCAGGCCTAGAGCCTAAACGGAACTCCGGTCTTCCAATTGGAGACCAAGCGCTACCTCTGCCGGGCCGGTAGGGGGCTCCTGAAGCCCAGATAACCTCTCACGAAGTGACCTATACCCACACAACCCACACACACTTGGACTCTTTCACAGAGTCTCAAGCTGGTTTGACCCAGACATGGGTCATGTGAACTTTGGGTGGGATGAATGGATGCTTGGGTAGTTTGTTTCTTTCCAAGGGCTTTTAAACTGGACTCTACCCTTTACCATTGTGAAAATACATTCGCTGTTAATCATCATCTTTGTATTGCATTTCTAATACCTGTTGACCTTGAATATTTATTACAATTGTAAATTGCTGTGAGTACTTCGAATGGCCATTCGCGCAGGTTGAAAAGGTTTTGCAAATTTGTTAAATGTTTTGTCTGTCCTGTATATTTTTCAAGTGCACAATACATGGTACCTTTTCATTTGCAACCTTAAATTCAAGTGTCTGCCTCTTCTCTTTCCATGAGCGAACTTAGACTTCTGATCAGCTAGCCTGTGGTTATCATTGCTATTGCTAAATTAGAAACTATTTACATCTAGTCCCGGGATTGGTTGGCCTTTAGTGGGTCCTCCATAACGCAGCTGACTGAAACTTACACTGAATGTGCAAGGGTGGGAGTTTACAAGCTTGTCTTCTTCCCACTCCTTTTCGAGATACAGACAAGTAATCTTTCCATAACAATCTTTATGCTCTAATGCTAATAACTAGTGTTTTTGAAGAAATGTTGGAAATAGTACTGCACAGTTTGTTTGTTTTCTTGTTTTTTTTTTTTTTTTGTTGTACCAAATGTGTTATTTTTTGTATGAAATATTGTACAGTATATCTTTATTTTATTTTGGATTTTTGTATCTCGAAATAAATTCATTCATTCATTCTCACAGACCAGGTCAGATTATGAAATCATTTTTCTCTCCCTGTGTTGATATTAAAACCCTTGAAAATAAACTGCATGAATCCATTCAGTCCATTTAATCCATTCAGTCCCATGTCTTCGTTAAAGCTGCTCCAACTCTTCGTCTCTCTTCAGACACGAGAACGACGTCCAGCATTTCAAAGTGATGCGGGATAACAAAGGCCAGTACTTCCTGTGGTCGGAGAAGTTCACGTCGCTCAACAAGCTGGTGGAGTTTTATAAAAGCACGTCCATCTCCAAAACCAGAGAGATCTACCTGAACGACGGCAGCCGGGACAGCAGGAGCCCCACCGCCGCCCAGGTACCAAGACTTCCGTGATTTGTTTGGTTTACTCTCCCGGAAGTGAACCTGCTCACCCCAAAAAGACGCTAAAGACTTCCTGTTGATGTTACTGTTGTGTTGAACATATTCATTTTCAAACTAGATTAATTTCTCACATCAAATGCAGGATTGATTAGACATGAGAAGGGCCATTACAGCCGACAGTCAGAATCAGTCAACCAAGTGCTCATACAAGGACTTTGATGAGGTGCAGAGCAGAGACACCCAGGCAGCCGTTTCGCCTCTTCTTGCAAGAGTAAAGGGGGGGGAGCCAGAACATTCCACTGCTCATCAGCAGGAGGGGGGGCAGAACATTCCACTGCTCATCAGCAGGAGGGGGGGCAGAACATTCCACTGCTCATCAGCAGGAGGGGGGTGGAGTCAGGGAAGCAGCGTCATGGTGCAGTGTGTGTAGATTCGGTTCATCAGTCGGGTGTGTGTCTGTAGTTTGGCCCGTCTTCTCCTTGGTGTTCCAGTCAATTTGTCCCAGCTGCAGATGGTCATTGCCGTGGAAATGACCTGGGCAGAAGCCGTCCAGAGGTGAGGCAGGTGGTGTTGGGAGACAGAGAGGGAGGATATAGAGAAGCAGTTCTTCGGCTGTGAATCTTCCAGGGCCTTGTTTTGAATTTGACAGGGGTCCAGATGAAACCAGCTGGTCTCTGGTTTTGGTGGAAGCAGCCGTCTGACCTTTGTCTGCTCGGTTCTCAGCTTCTCAGACAGCAACGGCGTTAACCCTCGTGATGGCTTCCAACTTGCGTCTTAAATCCACCACTACCCCAATCAAACTGTCCATCTTACAATAGAGTTTGCCAGAATGCTCAGCTTAAAGACCATCAACTGTTGGACGCCTTTTATGGCGGCCGTCTTCTTAATTCTCCACAAGCTCGGGCCGCAGCACAGGCAGGCCGATGAGCGGAGGGCCAATGAGCGGTGGGCCTTCGGGCGGCGGGCCGATGGGTGACGAGTTGATCAGCGGCAGGCCAATGAGCGGCGGGCCGATGGGCGGCGGGCCGATGGGTGACGAGTTGATCAGCGGCAGGCCAATGAGCGGTGGGCCGATGGGCGGCGGGCCGATGGGTGACGAGTTGATCAGCGGCAGGCCAATGAGTGGTGGGCCGATGGGCGGCGGGCCGATGGGTGGCAGGTGTGTCCTCATGAATCAGGAAACGTACACGTCTTCTGTGTCCTCCACGGAGACGGGATCCGGGCATGTCACCCCCTCCAGCTGCCCCAAGTGTCAGTTACACATCCAGCATGCCGGGTCCCATCCAGGCCGGAAGAATCCCCGCTCTTCTGCTTTTTGTTGAAAAGATTGTATCAATTGTGTTGAATAGAACAGAATTCTATTGTATTCTAATATAATAGAATAAGAATAGAATAGAATAGGATAGAAATTCAGCTCAGTTACAACACAGTCATCTCCAGACACTTTTACAGAGCAACCCAACAGATCCCCATCAGCAAGGAGAGACTGTAGACAGGAAAAACTCCCTTTTAACTGGAAGAACCCTGCAGAACCAGGATCAGAGGAGCGGAACTCTGCAGAACCAGGCTCAGAGAAGCAGAACCCTGCAGAACCAAGATCAGAGAAGCAGAACCCTGCAGAACAAGGCTCAGAGAAGCAGAACCCTGCAGAACCAGGCTCAGAGAAGCAGAACCCTGCAGAACCAAGATCAGAGAAGCAGAACCCTGCAGAACCAGGCTCAGAGAAGCAGAACCCTGCAGAACCAGGATCAGAGGAGGAGAACCCTGCAGAATCAGGATCAGAGGAGGAGAACCCTGCAGAACCAGGATCAGAGGAGGAGAACCCTGCAGAACCAGGATCAGAGGAGGAGAACCCTGCAGAACCAGGCTCAGAGGAGGAGGCTTTCTGCCAATCCGGTTCAGGTGAGGGGACAGAGAAGGAGACAGGACAGACAGGTTCTTGTCTCTACAGACATTTCATGCATATACAGAGAACCGAGGCTACAAGAGGAACAATCGTCCACAATGGCAATTTATTGTCATCATACATGTATGACAAAATTTAGAAACAACTGTTTGGTGCAAATAAAAAATAGGAAAGAAATAAGAATAGCATTTTACACACACACATATGTGTATAGTGTATATATATATATGTATAGTCTAGTGGTTAGGGACACAGACGGGGGTTCGAATCCCGGTCAGGGCGTATGGTAATCCAGTTGGGCCCTTGGACAAGGCCCTGAACACACACATGTCCATGACAAATTGGCTACTGGAACAAGACACTCATGGAGCAGGTCGGAGAGCAGAGCGTTAATGGAATGCTACTACAGCAGTAACTTCAGCGAAAGGGGATATATGCAGAGAATGTGGGAACAATTGTTACTTCAAAACCCAACATCCAAGCTGACTAAGAAACAGCTACTAAGTCAGTGCTCGAATAGCTGCAAGAGGAACTTACTGTCACAGTTGGAGATTGATGAGGTGCAACAAGAATGGGTACCAAGCCCCAGCAACCTGCCTCAGCACCACATGGAAACTCCTATCAGGCATCATAGTGGCCAAGATAAGTAGGCACATGGATCAGTACATGAGTAAAGCACAAAAAGGGATTGGCAATAACACCAGGGGGGCCAAACACTGGTTGACAGGGCAATCGTCCAAGACTGCAAGGCCCGCAGCACCAAGCTGTGCACTGCCTGGATTGATTGCAAGAAAGCCTCTGACTCAATGCCACATGTGGATACTGGAGTGCTTGAAACTGTACAACATCAACAGGACTCTAAGGAGCTTCATTCAGAACTCAGAGGGGCTGTGGAAGACAAGTCTAGAGGTCAACTCAAAGCCAGTGGCACAGGTGAGCATCAAATGCAGCATATACCAAGGTGATGCCCTGTCTCCCCTGCTGTTCTGAATAGGCCTGAACCCCCTCAGCCAGATCATTACCAAGAGCAGCTTTGGATACTGGTTCAAGAGCGGAACAACTGTCAACCACCTCCTCTACATGGATGACATCAAACTGTATGCCAAGAATGAGCGTGACATTGACTCCCTGATTCACCTCACCAGGATATACAGCAACGACATCCGGATGTCATTCGGACTGGATAAGTGTGGACGAATGGTATCTAGAAGAGGGAAAGTGATCACAACTGAAGGAGTTGAATTACCTGAAGGGAACATAACAGATGTGCAGAACAGCTACAAGTTCCTGGGGATCCCACAGGTAAATGGTAACCATGAGGAGGCAGCTGGAAATTCAACCACAGCCAAATACCTACAGAGAGTAAGACAGGTCCTGAAGAGCCAGCTGAATGGCAAAAATAAGATCCAGGCCATAAACACCTATGCCCTACCAGTAATCACATACCCTGCTGGCATAATATCCTGGCCACTGGAAGAAATGCAAGCCACGGATATCAAGACAAGAAAGCTCCTTACAAAGCACGGAGGGTTCCACCCTAAGTCCAGCATACTGAGGCTCTACACCAAGAGAAAGGAGGGAGGCCGAGGACTAGTGAGTGTCAGAGCCACTATCCAGGAGGAAACCAAGAGCCTCCATGAGTATACCAAGAAGATGGCCCCCGGTGATGATCTGCTAGGTGAATGCCTCAGACACCAAAAGCCCAGTAAGGAGGAGCCAGAGGAGCTATCATGGACAGACAAAGCCCTGCATGGCATGGACCACCGACACATTGAAGAAGTGGCTGACATTGAGAAAACATACCAGTGGCTGGAAAATGCTGGACTGAAGGACAGCACAGAGGCACTAATCATGGCTGCACAAGAACAGGCCCTGAACACAAGATCAGTAGAGGCCGGGATCTACCACACCAAACAAGACCCCAGGTGCAGACTGTGCAAAGAAGCCCCAGAGACAGTACAGACCATCACAGCAGGGGGTCAGATGCTGGCAGGCAAGGCATACATGGAACGGCACAACCAGGTAGCGGGCATCGTGTACAGGAAGATATGTACCGAGTATGGACTGGAGGTCCCAGGGTCCAGATGGGAGACACCTCCAAAGGTGGTCCAGAACAATCGAGCAAAGATCCTGTGGGACTTCCAGATCCAGACTGACCAGCAGGTGATGGCCAATCAACCTGACATAGTGGTGGAGGATAAACAGCAGAAGACAGCTGTGGTGATAGATGTAGCAATCCCAAGTGATGGAACATCAGGAAAAAGGAGCAGAGAAGCTGGAGAAGCACCAAGGGCTGAGGGAAGAGAGAGAGAGAGCGTGGGGCGTGAAGACAACCGTGATACCAGTAGTGATCGGGACACTGGGAGCAGGAACCCCCAAGCTGGGAGGATGGCTCCAGCAGAGACCAGGAACAACATCTGAGAGCTCTGTTCAAAAGAGCGCAATCCTAGGAACAGCTAAGATCCTGCGCAGAACCCTCAAGCTCCCAGGCCTCTGGTAGACCCTGCAGAACCCTCCAGCTCCCAGGCCTCTGATAGAGAGCAGCAAAAATACAAGGGGGCATAGGAATATTTTGGCATGTACACCGGCTGGTACGAATATGTGGATATCCATTGATCTATTTGTCACAGCCACACTTGCACCGTCTTGTGCATTGCCATCCAGTTTTCCTGCAACCACATCTGGTGCAACATCCTCTTGCACCCTTGCATGCACATTTGACTAGTTGGCTGCAAGCTTCAGATGCTATTGGTGAATGGACTACACTTAAGGGCCAGCTCTGGGCATAGAGCCGTACAAGGGGGGGCGCCCCGACGCTCTGTGTGAGCACTGCTCTGCGCTGCTCTGACGAACTGAGTGAGCAGCGCACTGCTCGGCATCGTTCGTCGCCCCCCCCCCGCCCCGCCCCGCCCCGCTCGACAACTCTCGGTGAGTCTCCCCCGGGGCGCTCGTGTTGGGCTCATCTAGGGCGCCTGAGAAGCCTGGGCCGGCCCTGCTACACTTATACAGCGTTTTTTCATCTGCATTAGCAAAGACCAAAGAGCTTTACACTGCAATATCACATTCACTCCATACTGGGTGGTGGTAAGCTAATATTGCAGCCACAGCTGCCCTGGGGCAGACTGACGGAAGCGAGGCTGCCAATCTGCGCCATCGACACCTCCTACCACCAACAACCATTCACTCTCACACTACTTTCATACTTAGGCAAGGTGGGTGAAGTGTCTTGCCCAAGGACACAACGACAGTTTTACGCCTGCGGGAGCGGGGATCGAACCACCAACCTTCTGATTATGAGACAACCCACTCTATCATCTCAGTTACTGTTGCCCCTATTGGCAGTGTCATCCATAAAGGCAGCCAAGCCTTGCTGTCCTTGTCCAGAGTCCAGCCCCATCCCTCTGGGAATGGTGCTGCTGCTGGGGCTGGTCAGCAGTGGTCCAAATGCTTGCTGGTAGACGGCACGGTTTGAATGCTGTAATAATGCTCCCTGTGTGGGAGGCAGGGCTTCCATCATCATCTTGTCTCTGTGGAGTATCAGAGTCACTGTTTCAATACAGAAATGTACAATAACCATTGTGCATCATATATCTACCACCAGATAGCTAGGCAGCTTATGTCAATTTTTGAGAGTTCCAACTTGCTACTTACTGTTTCATCATTTCCATCTAACGACGATTTTCCCCAATTCTTGGAGTGCGAAACCTCAAAAATTGCATTTTGCCGTGTACATGCTGTCCATATGACCTGTGCATGTGGGGAGCTAGGAAAAAAATTCACACTTTTGTCAGATCTGTCCCCATCCGGTCAAAAAAATCAACGTAAGCTGCATAACTATACCAAAAGATGAATCAATCAACTGACCAACCCACACATCAACTCAGATTTGACTGGCTTTACAAGCAACGGCTAACCAACATATCAGCCAACCAACCAACCAACCAACCAACCAACCAGCCTACCAACCAGCCTACCAGCCAACCAACCAACCAACCAACCAACCAACCAGCCAACCAACCAGCCAACCAACCAACCAACCAGTCAACCAGCCAACCAACCAACCAACCAGCCAACCAACCAGCCAACCAACCAACCAACCAACCAACCAACCAACCAACCAACCAGCCAACCAACCGACCAACCAGCCAACCGACCAACCAACCAACCAGCCAACCAACCAACCAACCAACCAACCAACCAGCCAACCAAACAGTCAACCAACCAGCCAACCAACCAACCAACCAACCAACCAACCAGTCAACCAGCCAACCAGCCAACCAAACAGTCAACCAACCAACCAGTCAACCAAACAGTAACCAGACAACCAACCAACCAACAACCAGTTAACCAACCAGTCAACCATCCAGCCAACCAACCAGTCAACCATCCAGCCAACCAACCAACCAACCAGCCAACCATCCAGCCAACCAGCCAACCAACCAACCAACCAACCAGCCAACCAACCAGCCAACCAACCAACCAACCAGCCAACCAACCAGTGAACCAGTTAACCAACCATCCAACCAACCAACCAACCAGCCAGCCTGCCAGTCTACCAGCCTACCAACCAGCCAACCAACCAGTCTACCAACCAGCCAACCAACCAACCAACCAACCAGCCAACCAACCAGCCAACCAACCAACCAACCAGTCAACCAGCCAACCAACCAACCAACCAGCCAACCAACCAGCCAACCAACCAACCAACCAACCAACCAACCAACCGACCAACCAGCCAACCGACCAACCAACCAACCAGCCTACCAGCCAACCAACCAACCAACCAACCAACCAGCCAACCAGCCAACCAAACAGTCAACCAGCCAACCAGCCAACCAAACAGTCAACCAGCCAACCGACCAGTCAACCAGCCAACCAACCAACCAACCAACCAATCAATCAACCAACCATCCAACCAGCCAACCAACCAACCAACCAACCAACCAGCCAACCAACCAGTCAACCAGCCAACCAAACAGTCAACCAACCAACCAGTCAACCAAACAGTAACCAGCCAACCAACCAACCAACCAACCAACCAACCAGTTAACCAACCAATCAACCATCCAGCCAACCAACCAACCAGCCAACCATCCAGCCAACCAACCAACCAGCCAACCATCCAGCCAACCAACCAACCAGCCAACCATCCAGCCAACCAACCAACCAACCAACCAACCAACCAACCAGTGAACCAGTTAACCAACCAGCCAACCAACCAACCAACCAGCCAGCCTACCAGCCTACCAACCAGCCAACCAACCGACCAACCAGCCAACCGACCAACCAACCAACCAGCCTACCAGCCAACCAGCCAACCAAACAGTCAACCAGCCAACCGACCAGTCAACCAGCCAACCAACCAACCAACCAACCAATCAATCAACCAACCATCCAACCAGCCAACCAACCAACCAACCAACCAACCAGCCAACCAACCAGTCAACCAGCCAACCAAACAGTCAACCAACCAACCAGTCAACCAAACAGTAACCAGCCAACCAACCAACCAACCAACCAACCAACCAACCAGTTAACCAACCAATCAACCATCCAGCCAACCAACCAACCAGCCAACCATCCAGCCAACCAACCAACCAGCCAACCATCCAGCCAACCAACCAACCAGCCAACCATCCAGCCAACCAACCAACCAACCAACCAACCAACCAACCAGTGAACCAGTTAACCAACCAGCCAACCAACCAACCAACCAGTCAACCTACCAGCCAGCCAGCCAGCCAACCAACCAGTCAACCAACCAGCCAGCCAACCATCCAACCAACCAACCAACCAACCAGCCAACCAACCAGTCAACCAGTTAACCAACCATCCAACCAACCAGCCAACCGACCAACCAGCCAACCAACCAGCCAGCCAACCAACCAACCAACCAGCCAGCCTGTCCAGACCCTGTACCACCGCCTCCTGTCTGTGTCCACCAGCCCCACCTGTTTCTGTGTCCAATGCTGCTCGCTGTCTGTGTCTCCCATCTTCACCTGCCGTCCGTGTCCCTCCCTGGTTCCCTCAGTCTCTAATGTGTGAGTCGTCAGTCCCACCTGTATCTGTCTTACCTGGCGTTCCTGGTCCTCTGCTGTGTCTTGGGCCCCCCTCCTTCCAGGTGTTGGCTCATCTGATCTGTGACTCGCAGGCCCCGAGTCACCCCCAGAGCACCCCCACCTGCTCACGGTCCGACACATGAATAGCCAAAAATAACACAGGATGAGCACTGGAACACAAGAACAAAACTAATAACCACCACTCATATTAAAAGGGAACAACACGAACACAAACAGCATTTCTGTGGCCCCAAACAGCCCAACACAAGCTCCTTCCACCATGCCTTGCGGCATGAGGAGCACAGCAGCAACCCCCGGGTCGCTACAATATCAATCAACTAATCAACTGTGCACCCTACCAAACAAACCACAAAAGGGTAAATTAATCAGCTGACTTACAGATCAATTAATGGACTTAATAACAAGCGACAAATTAACCAAAACATCAAAATAACCATCAAAACATTGATTTTGGCTCCGTCGATCCTGAGAGATCATGGACTAGCCAGGGCGAAGTTATTGAGGAACTGAGATGCCCAGTGGACTGATCCCCCTCTCGGCCTCGCTGCTAGTGTCCAACAGAAGGGACAGGTCCATACGGTTGGTACCAGCTTGGCTACAGGAGCTGCTGGAAGTTGCCACAACACGAGGACCAACCACCTTCGGGGCTCTACTCTGGATCTTCTACAATTTCATTCAGCAGACGCTTTTGTCCAAAGCAACGTACAACACAAGCAAGAATTCAGACAAGAAAGAAACCTTTAGTAAGTGCTTCAATTGCTTCAAGTGTGATTGGTCAGAGGAGTTGCCATCAAGTTGCAGAAGAGGAGCCACTACCCCGCCCCCTTTTTTTTTTTTTTTTCTATGTCAACTTAGTCAGTGCTAAATAAGTGCTGGGTTTTGGACCACCTGACTTGTTCTACCCCAAAGGTGGAGTCGGATTAAGCGCCTAGGTGATCTCTGAGTAACTGAGTCTTCAATTGTCTCTTAAAGTAGAATGGGATTCGGCAGAACCAGAGTCTGGGAGTCTGTTTCACCATTTGGGAACAACAGAGGAGAGGAGTCTGGCTGAACAAGGGAGATGAACAGGGGAGTACCTGAGCTCTGCTGGGCTGGTTGAAGACCAGACCTGCTGCATTCTGGATCCTCTGTAGAGGTTTGAGTGGACCTGCAGGGAGACCCGCCAGAAGAGACTTGCAGCAGTCAATGCACGACACCACCAGAGCCTGGACCAGAAGTTGTGTGGCCTGTTGGGTCAGGAAGGGTCTGATCTTACTGATGTTGTAGTATCTTCTGTAGGGGGGTCTGCCTTAGCCTTTGTCACTCCTGTGACGATCACAAGGCAGTGGTGCTGTTTACTCATGGCTGGGGGTTATGACATGCAGACAGGAGGAAACAGGAATCAAACTAACAACCACCCGATTGTAAGATAACTGCTCTCCCCAACAAACCACAGCCACCCCTAAAAAAAACCTAAAAATCAATCAATTGGTGAAACCACTTTGGTGGGGTCGTGTCTGAGGAGTCGGGTGACGGTGCTCCCGCTGTGTCTGGCGCTGACATCAAGCTTCGAGTTTTGGCTCCACGATCCAGAGCCGTGGTTCAGCACATCGAGGCCCAGTTCCAGCCGAGAGGCATCACGGCAGACTGGACACTGTGTTACTACGTGGAGGCGGCTCTGGATTCATCCACAACCCGCCAAGTGATGGGGTTCCTGCGGGATCCGCCAGTCCAGGACCAATGCGACGCCCTGAAGGCGCAGCTCCTCCGACTGTTCCAGCTGTCTGACGCGGAGCGGCTGTTATCCCTGAGCGGCTTTGGAAGAAAACATCCTGGCACTGCTGGGATCAGGTGACACGTCTTTTCTCTTCATCCACCTGTTCCTGCGCCAGCTTCTGCCTCCAGTGCGCACCGCTTTGGCCACCTCGCCACCGGAGCACACGGAGGACTACTGGGGTCTGGCAGAGGAGGCCGCCAGGGTCCTGCTTGCGTTGCGCCCGCCCAGTGTCCGAGCTGCATGGCGGCTAGAGCAAAGGCACCAGCCCGAGGAGGACGCACCTGCTGCTGCCACCGTGCCCCCTGCACCTGCTGTTGCCCCGCCAGCCTGCGTGATTAGGCCTCCTGTGTGGGACTGATGATGATTATTGATGGCACTTTTTCATTTTTGTTCTTCGTTGGGGCAGTAGCTCCCTTCTGAATGTGTGTGTGTGTGTGTTTTTGTGTGTGTGTGTGTGTGTGTGTGTGTGTGTGTGTGGGTGGGTGGGGGGGGGGGGGCTGTGTTGTGTCTGTAAATTAGGGAATTCTCCCATTAGAAGGAGCGGGGTTTGGTGACGTGGGGAGGTGCGGTGCTCTGACAGTGGGGTTAAAAAGGCGGAGGCAACCTGTGAAAGTAGTGTCTACATGACAGCTGTCAGTGGAGTGTCAAAGGCCGTCTTCACACCCGACTGCTCCGTTTCTGCAAACTCCACAAGATTTTTTTTCCCGAGCAGACCTGCTTTAGAACAGTTTCTTTTCATCCACAGACAAAAAGAGGAAGTTTGCCTGAACAGCGTAGCGTGGCAGCAGAAGCAGCCGTTCCACGCAGAGCATCAGACCAGCCACACAGTCAGCTGGTACGAACCCATTTCCATCTGAAAGAGCTAGAGAACCAGTAGCTGTACAGTGGTCCAGCTCACGGTGAAGACGCTTTACATGATACTGGTATCTTGAGAGCAGTGAACATCAAACCCATTTCCTTCTAAAAGACCGTGGTGTCCCTGTCAACAACAGTCACCATTTATTTGGTTTTCTTTGTACATATGAGTTCTCTGACTCTAAAACTCTAAAACTCTGACATGAGCACAAATGCTGCGTTTATGATACAGTCAAAGGTTTCACTTGTGTTTTAACAGAGCTGCTGTCTCTGGTCCCGCTCAAGCTCACTGTCAGCCTCGGCATTGTTGTTTTCCCTTCAGAGCTGCTAGATTGGCAAGTTCCAATGACTTGAATTGCAATTGAAAACAGTTTGATTTGATTTGATTTGATTGGCTTTATTTCAAAAACATGTATCCCATTATGGATATACAAGAATACAAAAAAAACACAAGATTTGAAAATGAGTAGGAAGAAGTAAAAACTTATATGAATCCTACACCTTTGTCCACTACAAAATCAACAGCATGAATCAGACAAAAAAAAAAAAAAAAAAAAAATTCACAACATTTCAGAATTATTCACCAATTCTCTCAATTCCCAATAACTAGAGAATAATGGTTGGCATCACTCAACATTTTCTCAACATAAATACTTTCATTCATTTCTATAGTTGCTGAACACAAGATCTTTATATTTTCTTTTAAACACACTCAAACTAGCGCTTTTCTTTAGATCCTCAGTTAGTTAATTCCATAAATCCACACCACAAAGTGAAAGACAAAAGCTCTTTTTTGTCGCACGGTGAAACTGCTTTTTGAAGTTTGAATCCCCTCTCAGATTATACCCTCCTTGCCTATTTGAAAACAAAACTTGTATATTACCAGGTAATGTGTTTTTTCGTGCCTTAAACATAAGTATTGCCGTTTTAAATTTGACCAGATCTGGGAATTTTAATTCCTTGGATTCCAAGAACAATCTGTTGGTATGTTCAAGGTATCTAGCTTTGTGCACTATTCGTATTGCCTTTTTGTGAAGTTGAGTCAGCTTTAGCATTAGCATCATCGTTTGAGAGCGTTTGTACTGAAAATGAAGAAAACTCCAGACCTGAGCTGTTGCTCAGCTTATTACTCGCAACAGAATTGTCTTTAACCCCGACTGAGACTGAAAGCACCTGGTCCTTCAAATAATCATCGACTGCAAACTCATTTTCTTGGTCACCCTCAGGAGTGTTCTGGATGAATTTCAGGTTAAAAAACTGGGACTGGAGGAGCGAGCTCAGTCCATTGGCCACACAGGTAGAAGCAGCCCAGTCAGCTCGGGTTTTGCCCCCCGCCGGACCTCTGAGACGATGCCCCCGCCCCAGGTCAGCACATTGCACTCAGAACAGAATTCACTGAACTTAATGGAGGGAAACAGGATTTTTTTAAAGTCGCTGTCAGAACACATGCATGTGAAGCAAGATTGTGACAGGGCCAGTGAGTTCTGCTGGTGGACGACATGATGTTCTACGCATGGAACATGGAGAAACTGGCAGTCACAACTCCACTCCAGTGGGCTACTCAGATGAGAGGAGTCCAATGACAAGTACTGATCCAGAAAATTCAGAACCAGAAGTGGGCAGAGGAGGAAAATGTAGATTAGGAATCGCTGGAAGTGGATCACCCTGGTTCGTGACTCCACTCCTGGTACCGGATCAGGAATCACCAGTCCGAGGTCTCCATCGACCGAGTCCTTTCAGTCATCCGACTGGCAGTTATGTTCCCAGTCTTCACTTCAGATTTATTTGAGTCTCTGTGTCATGAAACACATAAAGATTCTGTTTTTGGTATTAAGCCACATCCAGCCAATCACAAAGCTTGTTTATTTTCAGTTCAGTCAGTAAGACCTGCACTCAGAGTCCAGCTGGGTTCCAGTGCTCAAACACAGCCTGCTGGCTGAAATCACCCTCACATGAAATCTGCATCCGCCCACAACTGGACAGCTGTTTCTCTCGTTCCGGGTTCCATCTTTACTTGAATTTCTGCTGTGGGCTGTTTTCTGTCTCGAGACATTTTTCCTGTTCTGTCAATCAAATCCAGCAGTAATGGAGGTTTTTCGGTGGTACTGCAGCAGCTTTCTGTTCTTATACAGTGACATCTAGTGGTCACCTTTGGAATGTACCAGTAAATTACGATATTCAAGTAATTTCTTAATATGAGTCACAATTTAGCCATACATCTAGAAACTATGTGACTTAAAGTCTGGAATATTTGGGAGTAGGACTCATCACAGGAATGCTGGCTGTTCTGAGGGTATTCTTTCCACAAAGGTCCTGGTCTTGGAGGAAGACTATCAAAATATTGCAGTATAGTCCAAAACATATGGTACTGAGGTCTTCAGTGAGGTCCTAAATTATAATGATGAGCTTTTAAGAACATGTCCATTGTTCTCATACAGTGACAGTAAGGCACGGTCACTCTAAACACGCTGCTCTAACCGGGGTTTCCTCTCTCAGAAGGTGTCGGCGGTGCAGGTACAGGCCATGTACGACTTCACGGCGGAGGAGGACGATGAGCTGGGCTTCAGCGTCGGTGATGTGATCGAAGTCCTGGACCGCTCCGACGCATCCTGGTGGAAAGGGAAGCTGCGAGGAAAGAGCGGGCTGTTTCCTGCCAACTACACCATGGTGCTGTAGGAGGAAACATCTGGAAGAGAAGGAATGGAACTGTGTCCCCGGAGAGACGGCCGGGCCCGTGCACACCCAACCACTCCCGTCAAAACAAGCCGCTTTTACCTGTTACTTTCAGAAACACTTTGTTTCAACAGCGGCGACAAAAACACTGAAAAACAGTGTAGTGAGCATGCCAGGCGCTTCTGCAATGAAACACACACACACACACACACACACACACACACACACGCTGCAGAGAACAAACGCTTTAAGCGAGAACAATGGGAGAACATAGACGTTTGTATGGACAGACCACCAGGAGAACCTGGGCCAGTACCAGGACCAGGACCAGGAGAGCCTGGACGGGGAGCCATGACGCTCAGGAGGACACTGTTCTGGATGTCTATCTACTGAGCATGTGCGGAACTGTGTAGCACAACCGGTGCGCTTGTTTGGCATTTCTGTCCAGGTGTCTTTCAGAAAGTGTCGTTTTCATTCAGCTGCATTGCCTTTTCTCTTGAACTGGTTGTAAACCGCCTGGACCTGGACCCAGCAGCTCCTCTCTGGTCACACCAACTCCTCCTGCTGTTTCCCCTTGAAGCATGGAAAGACCTCTGACTCCACAATAAACACATTATTGCTGCAGATTTTTTGTTTGTGTAGTAACCTCATTAAAATCAGTTTTGTGTTATTGTTTTTGTTGTTTGTGTATTTTCAAAGTAAAATTACTGGTTGGTTATGTTCTCTAGGAAGACTCATATAGCTAAATGTATTATTTTATGAACAATTTAATGTGACCACTAGTGAAAATGTAATTATTTGTACTGATTGTATTTTTCTATTATTATTATTATTATGATTTTGCCTGTGACGACCAGACAGGAAGGGACTTAGCTAGCCCACCGGAGCAGCGCCTCGGGACCTCCAGCACCAGACAGCCGGGGGGCGGAGTGCTGCGGGTGGAGCTGCAGGACCTTGATGGAGGCTGCCTGATGGAGGTCAGTCTGCAGGAGGCTCAGAGTCCTGCTGCTCTGCCGCTCTGTTGCTGCTCTGCTGCTCTGTTGCTGCTCTGTTGCTGCTCTGTTGCTCTGTCGCTCTGTTGCTCTGTTGTTGCTCTTTTGCTCTGTTGCCGCTCTGTTGCTGCTCTGTTGCTCTGTCGCTCTGTTGTTGCTCTGTTGCTCTGCTGTTGCTCTGTTGTTGCTCTTTTGCTCTGTTGCCGCTCTGTTGCTGCTCTGTTGTTGCTCTGTTGTTGCTCTGTTGCTCTGTTGTTACTCTGTTGCTGCTCTGTTGTTGCTCTGTTGCTCTGTTGTTACTCTGTTGCTGCTCTGTTGTTGCTCTGTTGCTGCTCTGTTGCTGTCAAGTCAAGTCAAGTCAAGTCAACTTTATTTATAAAGCATATTTACAAACGGCTTAGCCGCATCAAAGTGCTTCACATAGTGCAAAAAAGACATTAAAAGTGCATAAAATTCATAAAAGAATCAGAAAAGCAAACTCAGACCTAGTTGAAGGCCAGCGAAAAGAGGTGCGTCTTCAAGTGAGATTTGAAAATCCCTACGGACTCGGCTGCTCGGATGTGGGGGGGAAGGGAGTTCCAGAGTCGAGGGGCCGAAATAGAAAAAGCTCTGTCCCCCCCTAGTTTTCAACCTCGACCTGGGGATGACAAGAAGGCGATGGTCAGCTGACCGTAACGCTCTGGTCGGGGTGAAAGGGAGGAGAAGATCAGCCAGGTACGGCGGGGCAAGGTGGCGCAGAGATTTAAAAACTGTTAAGAGAATTTTAAAATCAATGCGGTAGCGGATGGGGAGCCAGTGGAGGGAAGCAAGAACCGGAGTAATGTGATCGTGTTTGCTAGTGCAGGTGCTGCTCTGTTGCTCTGTTGCTGCTCTGTTGCTCTGTTGTTGCTCTGTTGTTGCTCTGTTGTTGCTCTGTTGCCGCTCTGTTGCTGCTCTGTTGTTGCTCTGTTGCTCTGTTGCTGCTCTGTTGTTGCTCTGTTGTTGCTCTGTTGCTCTGTTGTTGCTCTGTTGCTACTTTGTTGCTCTGTTGCTGCTCTGTTGTTGCTCTGTTGCTACTCTGTTGCTGCTCTGTTGCTCTTCTGCTCTGTTGCTCTGTTGCTGCTCTGTTGCTCTTCTGCTCTGTTGCTGCTCTGTTGTTGCTCTGTTGATGCCCTGTTGCTCTGTTGCTGCTCTGTTGTTGCTCTGTTGCTGCTCTGTTGTTGCTCTGTTGCTCTGTTGTTGCTCTGTGGCTGCTCTGTTGTTGCTCTGTTGTTGCTCTGTTGCTGCTCTGCTGCTGCTCTGTTGTTGCTCTGTTGCTGTTCTGTTGTTGCTCTGTTGCTCTGTTGTTGCACTGTTGCTCTGTTGCTGCTCTGTTGCTGCTCTGTTGTTGCTCTGTTGCTGCTCTGTTGCAGCTCTGTTGCTGCTCTGTTGTTGCTCTGTTACTCTGTTGTTGCTCTGTTGCTGCTCTGTTGTTGCTCTGTTGCTACTCTGTTGCTACTTTGTTGCTGCTCTGTTGTTGCTCTTCTGCTCTGTTGCTGGTCTGCTGCTGCTCTGTTGTTGCTCTGTTGCTGCTCTGTTGTTGCTCTGTTGCTCTGTTGCTGCTCTGTTGCTGCTCTGTTGTTGCTCTGTTGCTGCTCTGTTGCAGCTCTGTTGCTGCTCTGTTGTTGCTCTGTTGCTCTGTTGTTGCTCTGTTGCTGCTCTGTTGTTGCTCTGTTGCTACTCTGTTGCTACTTTGTTGCTGCTCTGTTGTTGCTCTTCTGCTCTGTTGCTGCTCTGCTGCTGCTCTGTTGTTGCTCTGTTGTTGCTCTGTTGCTCTGTTGTTGCTCTGTTGCTACTTTGTTGCTCTGTTGCTGCTCTGTTGTTGCTCTGTTGCTACTCTGTTGCTGCTCTGTTGCTCTTCTGCTCTGTTGCTCTGTTGCTGCTCTGTTGCTCTTCTGCTCTGTTGCTGCTCTGTTGTTGCTCTGTTGATGCCCTGTTGCTCTGTTGCTGCTCTGTTGTTGCTTTGTTGCTGCTCTGTTGCTCTTCTGCTCTGTTGCTCTGTTGCTGCTCTGTTGCTCTTCTGCTCTGTTGCTGCTCTGTTGTTGCTCTGTTGATGCCCTGTTGCTCTGTTGCTGCTCTGTTGTTGCTCTGTTGCTGCTCTGTTGTTGCTCTGTTGCTCTGTTGTTGCTCTGTGGCTGCTGTGTTGTTGCTCTGTTGTTGCTCTGTTGCTGCTCTGCTGCTGCTCTGTTGTTGCTCTGTTGCTGTTCTGTTGTTGCTCTGTTGCTCTGTTGTTGCTCTGTTGCTCTGTTGCTGCTCTGTTGCTGCTCTGTTGTTGCTCTGTTGCTGCTCTTCTGCTCTGTTGCTGGTCTGCTGCTGCTCTGTTGTTGCTCTGTTGCTGCTCTGTTGTTGCTCTGTTGCTCTGTTGCTGCTCTGTTGCTGCTCTGTTGTTGCTCTGTTGCTGCTCTGTTGCAGCTCTGTTGCTGCTCTGTTGTTGCTCTGTTGCTCTGTTGTTGCTCTGTTGCTGCTCTGTTGTTGCTCTGTTGCTACTCTGTTGCTACTTTGTTGCTGTTCTGTTGTTGCTCTTCTGCTCTGTTGCTGCTCTGCTGCTGCTCTGTTGTTGCTCTGTTGCTGCTCTGTTGTTGCTCTGTTGCTCTGTTGCTGCTCTGTTGTTGCTGCTCTGTTGCAGCTCTGTTGCTGCTCTGTTGTTGCTCTGTTGCTCTGTTGCTGCTCTGCTGCTGCTCTGTTGTTGCTCTGTTGCTGCTCTGTTGTTGCTCTGTTGCTCTGTTGCTGCTATGTTTCTCTGTTGTTGCTCTGTTGCTGCTCTGTTGCCGCTTTGTTGCCGCTTTGGGTAACGCTTCCTTTTACAGTACGGTAATTACCATGTATTAACATGGTAATTGCAAGGTAAGGTGAGTATATTTCCGTTTTTCTTGGTGTTTTATTGATCACAGTGGTGGTAGTGTGGTGGCTCTGCAGCTGGTGCTGGGTGGCTGTGGTTCAGGCTTGGGTGAATGTTTCGGTTGTAATGTCGGTTTCATGTGTATGTTTGAAGGTTTAAAGATATTTGTGTTTTGTGCAATGTGTATATTTGTTTATTGTCTAAGTTTCTGTTTATTAATATGTATATTTGTATGTTTTCAGCTCTCATGTTTGGGGTTTGGGTGTTAAAGTGAATAAACCCTGAGCATTAAGAAGGAACAGTTGTGCTGTACTCGTTTCCATCACGCCGAGGGAGGTACAAGTCTGGACGTGGACGACGTGACAACACCTGGCGACGGCGGTCCTGGGTATTCGGGATGATGGAGATCAAGGGTTCCTGTAGACCAGACGGGTCTGCAGAAAACACATGATGTGAATTCACAAGACTGGAGCAGTGTACTTATTAATGTTGATTTATAGTGATTGTTTATCACTGTTATTTGTATTTTGTTTTTTGCAAAAGAAATCTGTTCTGTTTCTTAAAAAAAAAAAGGTGCCTGACTGCTAAAAATGTACACTGTTTTGTAAATTGTTTTATAAGAAGTTGAACTCCATTTGATTAAAATGTTTATCTTTGGCAGCTCTCTTGTTTTTGCATGTCTGTCACAGTGAGGTGTTTGGAGTGAGGAAGTGTAATAATAATGTGTTCATCTTAATGTAATGTGGTGGCTGGTGATGGTGCTTTTGATGGAAACTCTGATCTCCTGACAGATACAGTGTGCTGTTCAGACACTGTATCACAGACACTGATGGGGTTTGCTGCATTTTTGGTGCAAGTGTGTGGGGTATGTGAAAGTTTCCGAGTAACAGGCTAAATACTGAGTAATTACCAGGTAATAACATGGAAACAGACCTCACTTCCTTTTACAGTACAAATCCACTTTAATAACTATGTAATTTCCAGGTAGATATTTTTCTATTTAGTGGGTAATAAATGAGTAATTACCAGGTAATAAAATGGAAACAGACCTCACTTCCTTTTACAGTACAAATCCACTTTAATAACTATGTAATTTCCAGGTAAATATTTTTCTATTTACTAGGTAATAAATAAGCAATTACCATGTAATAACATGGAAACAGACCTCACTTCCTTTTACAGTACAAATCCACTTTAATAACTATGTAATTTCCAGGTAGATATTTTTCTATTTACTGGGTAATAAATGAGTAATTACCAGGTAATAACATGGAAACAGACCTCACTTCCTTTTACAGTACAAATCCGCTTTAATAACTATGTAATTTCCAGGTAGGTATTTTTGCAGTTCCTGGGTAACGAATAAGTAGTTACCAGGTAATAGTGTGGAAACAGGCCTCACTTCCTTTTGCAGTAGTCTACAGTGCAACCGTAATTACCAGGTAAATGTTGTAGTTACTGGGAAATACTAAGAAGTTACCAGGTAAGTAGTAAAAAACACTTGACTAATAGGGAAATACATAGCGTACACACCGAGCAGTACCTAGTAATACCTAGTAAAAAGTCTACATTTCCCAATGATTACATGGTAATTACTTAGCAATTACTTAGTAAGTACTTGGCAATTACCGACATAGTTGCTATATACATTATAATTACCCAGTAATTAATACTTACTACCAGGTAGTTACTTGGTATTTGCCTGGAATTGGCTTGGTAATTACTCTAAAAGTACTAAGTAATTAGCAACATAGTTACCCTGTAATTACATGGTAATTTTACAGTAACTTCTCCTTATTACATGGTACTTACCTTGCAATTACCACGTTAATACATGGTAATTACCGTACTGTAAAAGGAAGCGTTACCCCGCTTTGTTGCCGCTCTGTTGCTCTGTTGCTGCTCTGTTGCTCTGTTGCTGCTCTGTTGCTCTGTTGCTGCTCTGTTGTTGCTCTGTTGCTCTGTTGTTGCTCTGTTGCTATTCTGTTGCTCTTCTGCTCTGTTGCTGCTCTGTTGTTGCTCTGTTGCTCTTCTGCTCTGTTGCTCTGTTGCTACTCTGTTGCTCTGTTGCTGCTCTGTTGCTCTGTTGCTGCTCTGTTGTTGCTCTGTTGCTGCTCTGTTGTTGCTCTGTTGCTGCTCTGTTGCTCTTCTGCTCTGTTGTTGCTCTGTTGCTGCTCTGTTGTTGCTCTGTTGCTGCTCTGTTGTTGCTCTGTTGCTGCTCTGTTGCTCTTCTGCTCTGTTGCTCTTCTGCTCTGTTGTTGCTCTGTTGCTGCTCTGTTGCTGCTCTGTTGCTCTTCTGCTCTGTTGCTCTGTTGCTACTCTGTTGCTCTGTTGCTGCTCTGTTGTTGCTCTGTTGCTCTGTTGTTGCTCTGTTGCTATTCTGTTGCTCTGTTGCTGCTCTGTTGCTCTTCTGCTCTGTTGCTACTCTGTTGCTCTGTTGTTGCTCTGTTGCTGCTCTGTTGTTGCTCTGTTGCTGCTCTGTTGCTCTTCTGCTCTGTTGCTCTTCTGCTCTGTTGCTGCTCTGTTGTTGCTCTGTTGCTGCTCTGTTGCTCTTCTGCTCTGTTGCTCTGTTGCTACTCTGTTGCTCTGTTGCTGCTCTGTTGTTGCTCTGTTGCTCTGTTGTTGCTCTGTTGCTATTCTGTTGCTCTGTTGCTGCTCTGTTGCTCTTCTGCTCTGTTGCTCTGTTGCTACTCTGTTGCTCTGTTGCTGCTCTGTTGCTGCTCTGTTGCTGCTCTGTTGTTGCTCTGTTGCTGCTCTGTTGCTCTTCTGCTCTGTTGCTCTGTTGCTACTCTGTTGCTCTGTTGCTGCTCTGTTGTTGCTCTGTTGCTCTGTCGTTGCTCTGTTGCTATTCTGTTGCTCTGTTGTTGCTCTGTTGCTCTTCTGCTCTGTTGCTCTGTTGCTCTGTTGCTGCTCTGTTGCTGCTCTGTTGTTGCTCTGTTGCTGCTCTGTTGCTCTTCTGCTCTGTTGCTCTGTTGCTGCTCTGTTGCTGCTGTGTTGCTCTGTCACGGAGGGAGACCTGGTTGCTGACAGGGAGGTAGGAGTTGGGTTTTGTAACTCCTGAGTGCCAACGAAAAGTGCGCCAGCAAACAGAAACCCAAACGTAGGACCTGTTAGGACCTGGTCTATCTCCCTCCCTCCAGAACCAGGAGGCCCTGTACTCAAATGACCTCCCTGAAGAACCAGAAGCCAGGAACCCGTTACCCTGGTCTGGAACAGTTCTCATGTTCTTAAAGCTTCACTCCATCTGGCTGTTCCATGTTCTGATCATCCTCCCACCTGCATGTTGTTTCTCACTACTACCTGCTGTGGCCGCTCACGCTCATCCTCACCCTCTCACCCTCTCACCCTCTCACTCTCAGCTGCTCTGTCCACTAACTTTAAGGTACAATAAGTCATAAATGTACTGATGATTAAAATCATTCCCTTTTTTCACAAATCACTGAAGAGACACTCCCTTTAACCAATCTGTGGTCTTCATTAACAAGACCCCCAGATCCCCCAGGACCACAGACCTCCAGATGCCCCAGGACCAGAGACCTCCAGACCCCCAGGACCACAGACCTCCAGATGCCCCAGGACCAGAGACCTCCAGACCCCCAGGACCACAGACCTCCAGACCCCCCAGGACCACAGACCTCCAGACCCCCCAGGATCACAGACCCCCAGACCCCCAGGACCACAGACCTCCAGAGCCCCAGGACCACAGACCTCCAGACCCCCAGGACCACAGACCTCCAGACCCCCCAGGACCACAGACCCCCAGACCCTCCAGGACCAGAGACCTGCAGCCCCCCCGGGCTGGGGGATTGGGTAACCCTCCATTTGACTTGAATTTTTTCGCTGATAAACTCAATCAAAATCAAGAAGCTCAAGGACAACATGCCACCCCCTCAGTGTGGTGCCTCGGCTGCTGCTGAGCCTATCTCCAGCTTGTGGTTCACCTTCGAGTCTGTAACTCTTGCTGATGTTCTGGCTCTGGTAAACAAGACGAAACTCTCACCCTGTCCTCTGACGTCATTCCCTGTAGACTGTTCCCAGAGGTTCTGGAGGCAGTTGGTCCCTCGGTCACTGAAATGATAAACCTCTCTCTGTCATCAGGTGTGTTTCCGAATGCCTTCAAGCACGCCATTGTGGAGCCTCTTCTAAAAAAAGGAGGTTTAGACCCGGCAGACCGAAATAGTTATAGGCCCATCTCTAAGCTGCCATTTCTGTCAAAGATTCTTGAGAAGGTGGTCTGCAATCAGCTGTCTTCCTACCTCGACCAATACAACCTCTTCAACAAATTCCAATCTGGCTTCCGTAAGCACCACTCCACAGAAACAGCCCTACTAAAAGTGTCCAGTGACATAATGATGTCTGCCGATTCGGGCAGTTGCACAGTACTAGTTCTCTTGGATCTGTCCTCAGCGTTTGACACTGTTGACCACCAGGTCCTGTTATGTAGACTGAGGGACCATGTGGGACTGTCGGGGTCGGTTCTCCAGTGGTTCACTTCATATCTGTCTGGACGCAGCTTTTGTGTGTCTATAAACCAGGTTAAATCAGAGTCCATGAATCTGGCAAGTGGGGTGCCTCAGGGCTCTGTCCTGGGCCCTAATTTATTTCTATTGTATCTGCTCCCCCTGGGTAACATAATCCAAAGGTTTAAGGACGTCTCCTACCACTTATATGCTGACGGCATCCAGCTCTACTGCTCTTTCAAGCCAGATGGGATACAGAAGCTGGATTCCCTTTTTCCACTGCTTGGCAGAAATAAAACAATGGCTCAGCGAAAATTCTCTCCAACTTAACGCAGACAAAACTGAAACACTCATCTTCGCCCCCTGATGTCTCAATTCCAGGGATCAAACAGTACCTTGGTGACCTCGGGCAGTCTGCCAAATCCAGTCTTAGAAACCTGGGTGTTTTCTTGATAAAGACATGTCTCTGGCGGAGCACTGCAAGCAGCTGACGAGAAACTGTTTCTTTCAATTGAGAAAAATCTCTAAACTTAGGAAAATGGTCTCATTCAATGATTTAGAGCTCATCATTCATGCTTTTGTCTCTTCGCGCTTAGACTACTGCAACAGCTTGTTCTCATGCCTGAATAAGAAGGAGCTTTCGAGGTTGCAACTTGTGCAAACTCTGCAGCAAGAATCCTGACCCACACAAACAGATGGACCCGCATGTCTCCAATTTTGAAGGAGCTTCATTGGCTGCCAGTTTCTTATAGAGTCAACTTTAAGATTTTGGTTTTAACCTTTCGGGCCTTGCACGACCAAGCTCCCTCTTATATTCGCGATCTGCTCCAGCCTTACTCCCCTGTGAGGGCTTTAAGGTCTGCGGACCAGAATCTCTTAAAGGTGCCGCGTACCCGGTTCAGGACCAGAGGAGCCCGATCGTTCCAGGCCGTTGCTCCCAGGCTCTGGAACGATCTCCCGCTCTCTCTTCGATCAGTTGAGACTGTTGACACTTTTAAGTCACAACTTAAAACTTTTTTATTCTCTCAAGCATTTGCTTAGTTTTTCGGGCCTGTTTTTGATCACATTTTTAGTGCTGCTTATTTATGTATGTGTATTTAATTGTTGTCTTATTTATGTATGCTGTGAAGCACCTTGTGGCTTTGTGTCTGTGAAAGGTGCTATATAAATAAACTTTACTTACTTACTTACTTACATTAGTCACTGTCGTCTGCAGCTCTTCATCAGAAGGTCACAGAAGGACCGTTTCTCCTCATCGTCGCCCCCTGCTGGCAGTGTGGTCATTTCTGTCACGTCAGAAGTGAGGGGGGCAGGTCTCTCTCAGGTCTAGAAGTGATGAGTTTTAAATGTCTTGGTCTCTAGGTGTCTTAGCGGGTCAGGGTCAGGGGTTGGGTCACAGGCAGTGATGGGCAGCAGCGAGCTACGAGCAGCGGCGCTCGTAGCTTTAGTTACATTTTTCTGTAGCGAGGCGGCAGCGCCGCTCCATCTGAGTCCAGCAGCTCTTTCTGTAACGAAGCTATTTTTAGAGGCCCAGCAGCGACGGACGCTACACGCTACTGTCGTGTCGAGTGTCCAGAAGAAGTCGGCTGAATAAAGTTTTGTGTGTGGGGAAAAAAAATCTACGGTGACTGGTTGGTTTGCATATGACGACTCAACAGTTGGGTAAGGTACCCAATCAGAGGCAAGACAAGGCGGGTCATCCACTCCAACCAGGAAGCAGAGTCCTGCACCCACATTACCAAACGCACATGTGAAATGACGAGTGAAGACAAAACAAGCAAAAGGGACGGAAGAACAACCGGATAATGGCAGAGGCAGAAAGCACTTGTCCCTCTGCTGACAGGAGGCTGGTTGAATTGTTTGCAGTTTTAATAAACAATAAAACTGCGTATTTTTTAAACTGCCTATTTGTTTGGTTGTTAAAAAAAAGCAGTGGGACTGCAGCTAGCTACTTCTGCACTGCAGCTTGTAGCTGAACCTGCTACGTTTCTCTGGGTTAGCTTTAGCTGTAGTGAAGCTATATTTTATCAAGATTAACTTGTAGCTTAACTTGCTACATTTTCCAAGCAGCTTGCCCATCACTGGTCACAGGTCAGGGTCAGGGTCAGGGGTTGGGTCACAGGTCAAAATAAGGGGTCACAGATCACGGTTAGGTCGTCATTCGTATTTAGCTGATTTGTTTTTTACCATCTGGACCCTCGGGGCCCTGCGGTGCTCTGGCAGCTGAAGCTAGAACCCAGATCCCGGTGAGGCGGCCTTCAGCCACTCCGGCCCCCGCCTGAGGAACAGCCTGCCGGATAAACTCAGGACCGGAGAACCTCAGGACCTCAGGACGGTCCCGGTTTTTATTTATTATTTATTTTTTTAACCAATTTATTATATCTGTGCAAATTTCAATTTCCATTTATACCAAAGTTATACAAAACAAGGAAAAAAAACTGAGAGCAGTGAGAACAAGTGGCATCTCGGCAATACTGTACAGTTCCCGTGTTTATCTTTCTGTTTACAAAAATCAAATACATTTTTTTTTCCTCTTTATACGTGTCTTTACATCCCACACAACGTTATAAACAAAATGTAGCATTATATTCATCTTTCAGAGTTGAATTTAGCTTGTCCAACCAAAGTGGTCATGTACTGGTGCCCAAATATCATTAAACTGTTTGATGTTCAGGTGGAGTGGAGCTGTAACTTTCTCCATATCGTACATCCTCTTCAGACCCTCTTGCCACTGTTTAAGTGCTGGAGGTTGAATTTGAAGCCAATATTTGGTGATCATTTTTCTTGCCACTATCAGTAACAGTTGTATTAATTTAACATGTTCCCTTCTTAAACCATCCACTGGTGGAATCCCCAACTATACACTGTGCCAGTTCAAATGACAAGTTACATTTTAATATCGTATTAATTTCTCCCACAACACCCCGCCAGAAAGGTTTCAGGATGGGACAATCCCAGCAGATGTGTGAGTGGTTCCTATATAATTACAATTTCTCAAACACACATTTGGTTTAGTGCTTGTTAACTGGAATGTGATAGAGGGACGTCTGAAAAACCTCATCATCACTTTCCACCCAAACTCTTTCCATATAGGGCTCGGAAGGATGACGTCAACAGTGGCAAAAACCGCAATGCATTGTGGGCAATGCCGGCGGTGTGCGGTGACGTCGGTTTAAGCCAGCTACAGGCAAGACGCTGCGCTCGTGTTGCTCTTTTAATTTTGTTTGGCGAGTTTCTACAAATACAACATGGTGCAGTCGTGCTGTGTCATTAACTGCCACAGTCATTTCCCCACGATCGCTCCAGTAAAAAAAGATACGAAGGGGATGACGTCTGTCTCATTCCCAACCTGGAAGCACGCGGCAGAGAGCGACATGGCAGCTAACAGAGACGCCGAATGGCCTGGAGAGCAGCCGTCAGACGACCAAACATGACCCGACAGAAGTAAACACGAGGAAAAATGGACCGAAACAGAAAGGCGACGGACCGTACCGAGACCAGCTGGACCCGGTTCAGAACCCCGATTGAGCTCACTTACCGTTCGTGTTGCGGGAAAAGGCTGCCTGGAAGTGACATGTCCATCAAAGCGTCGCAGGAAAAAAAAGAAAATCATCGCAACAGCACAGCGCTACAGGCTTGTCAGGGCACAAAACTTCAGTCTGGATTCAGTGACGGCATTTTGTCTTGAAGAAGACACAGAACACTACAGCCAGACACACAAACACAACAGCCAGACACACAAACACTACAGCCAGACACGAAACCCGACAGCCAGACACACACACACTACAGCCAGACACAGAAACACGACAGGCAGACACAACAACATACAGCCAGACACACAAACACGACAGCCAGGACACACAAACACTACAGCCAGACACACAAACACGACAGCCAGACACACAAACACTACAGCCAGACACAGAAACACTACAGCCAGACAGAAACACTACAGCCAGACACAGAAACACTACAGCCAGACACACAAACACTACAGCCAGACAGAAACACTACAGCCAGACACAGAAACACTACAGCCAGACACACAAACACTACAGCCAGACAGAAACACGACAGAGACACACAAACACTACAGCCAGACACACAAACACGACAGAGACACAGACAGAAACACGACAGCCAGACACACAAACACTACAGCCAGACACACAAACACGACAGCCAGACACACAAACACTACAGCCAGACACACAAACACGACAGCCAGACACACAACACTACAGCCAGACACAGAAACACTACAGCCAGACAGAAACACTACAGCCAGACACAGAAACACTACAGCCAGACACACAAACACTACAGCCAGACACAGAAACACTACAGCCAGACAAGAACACTACAGCCAGACACACAAACACTACAGCCAGACACACAAACACTACAGCAGACAGAAACACTACAGCAGACACAGAAACACTACAGCCAGCCACACACAACACTACAGCCAGACACACAAACACTACAGCCAGACACAGAACACTACAGCCAGACACCACAAACACTACAGCCAGACACACAAACACTACAGCCAGACACACAAACACTACAGCCAGACACAGACACACTACAGCCCAGACAACAGACACACTACAGCCAGACACACAAAAAACTACAGCCAGACACAGACACACTACAGCCAGACACAGTACACACTACAGCCAGACACACAAAAACTACAGCCAGACACAGAAACCACTACAGCCAGACAGAAACACTACAGCCAGACACAGAAACCACTACAGCCAGACACAACAACACTACAGCCAGACACAGTAACACTACAGCCAGACACAGACAACACTACAGCCAGACACACAAAAACTACAGCCAGACACAGACACACTACAGCCAGACACAGACACACTACAGCCAGACACACAAAACTACAGCCAGACACAGAAACACTACAGCCAGACAGAAACACTACAGCCAGACACAGAAACACTACAGCCGACACAACAAACACTACAGCCAGACACAGACACACTACAGCCAGACACAGACACACTACAGCCAGACAGACTCACATCTTTGTGACAGCTGCAAAGTTTTGTGACTTCGTTGTGTGGACCCAGTGGACTGCAAGGTGCACATTGTTTTCCTTCATTTTATTTGCAGTGTCATTTGTTTATGCACAATCCTAACTTTATAAGTTGCAGTGATATTGTTTGCACAAGACTTTTGCACCTATTAGAGCTGTAACTGTAACTTTAACAGTGTCGCTGCTACACAAGGTTGGTAATAAACAGAAAAGACTTTGAAACCAAGGAATGGCCTGACATTACTGCATGGGTAAATGGCGCAGTCTCAGGTGATTTCCATTAAATGAAGTTTCATAAATAGCTACTGAGCTATAATATTTTAATTTCACCGCAGTATTATTAACTTATTAGAGTAGAGGCTGGGTTTTGTCACCATATGAGCAGTAACAGCTAAGGAGGTTTACCTGTCCTGACAGAATGAAATGTTAAGGATAAATATTAGAATTAAGCAGAGGAAGACTGTTAGCCATCAGTTTTATTTACAAAAAAACAGAAGTTGGTCACATATAATCCAGATAAACAAAATCGGTTCATCTCACCATGGACCTAATTTCACCATTCATATGTTTATAACGGACACACTGCTCATTCTCCACCATGTCCTTCTGTTGTGGAGCTTGATAACCATCTGGTGTGTGAGCTGCAGGTGCAGCAGTTGTCTCCTTTTTCTCCGTTGGAATCTTTGGTAATCTGCCGCTTTCACCTCCGTGTGTCGAGATGTAACGACAGGTTCAGTCTGGATGAGTTTCATTCACTTCATCAGCAGCTCTCCCTGAAAAACACACACAAACCCATTAGGACTTTTAACATGAGGTCAGTTACAGTGTACTGTCAAAGTCAGTCTCCTATGAGTGAGGACAGTTATGATATAAATTCAAAAGTAATCGATAAGGAAGTGGAGGAAAGAGTGTTTGCTTTAACTGCCATGAGGCTGTGTCCGTGGCTACGCTAGCAACCAGCTAACACTGCTAACACCGCAACACGGCAGTAATATAACAGAACTCACCATCTGAAGATGCCGTGAACAGTCCAACATGTGTCGGTGACGGCGTTGAATGTGATGTTTGGCCATCTGACGGCTGCTCTCCAGGCCATTCGGCATCTCTGTTAGCTGCCATGTTGCTCTCTGCCGCTGCTTCCAGGTTGGGAATGAGACAGATGTCATCCCTTCGTTCTTTTTTCACTGGAGCGATCGTAGGGAATGACTGTGGCAGTTAATACACAGCACGACTGCACCATGTTTGTATTTATAGAAACTCGCCAAAACAAATCAAAAGAGCAACACGAGCGCAGCGTCTTGCCTGTAGCTGGCCGTAACAGACATTACCACACACCGCCGGCATTTCCCACAATGCATTGCGAGATATCAGTGTCCTTTCGAGCCCTATAGGACTGTGTGTTGTTTTGTGTCAATCTTTCGCAAGCTTTCATCCACACTTCGTCTTCAGTAATCATGTTCGCCTCTAATTCCCACTTCCCTTTTATGTCAAGGGAGTTGTCCAATAGTTGGTCCTGTAGAAAAGCAACATATCTTTGACACAAACCTTTGCCTTATTCTTTTCATTATTAATTTTGATAAGATAAGCTTTGATAGAAGTGGGCAATCACTTCAACATTTCCCATTCTCTCTTGATCTGATATAATCCCGTATCTGTAAATATTATAAAAATCTTTGGAACAAGATTATACTGATCTTG